>NC_052632.1:8720625-10142500 GCF_016161935.1 Mauremys reevesii
CCCAACAGGTCGCAGCCCCTAGGCATGGCCCCGTTGGCCCAGTGGCTAATTTGCCACTGCACTCAGCCCTATACCCTCTTCCAGGATGGTAGAGATACTTCTCTGTTGCCCATCCCGGCAGCCTGAAGAGCTGAGTCAGCCACACATCTCCTCTACATCTCCTGCCAACAAGCAGGGCCAAATCTTGCCCACTTACTTAGTCCTCATTCCGTCCTTAGTTCTCGCTCAATACATTTTTGCCTGAGTAAACACTAAATCAAATCAGAGAATAAGGATGTCAGGATTTGGCCCTGACCAAAATAGGTCAACAAATTCAGGCTTTGCAGATTTGCTTTGTCAGAAGTAAAAATGAAGTTGGAATGTACTAATCATAGAAATGTAGAGCTGTCAAAGACCTCGAGAAGTCACCAAGTCCAGCCCTCTGTCCTGTGACAAGACCAAGTAAACCTAGCTACTGAATGGTAGCTGCTGCTTCATGGCCTTTTGTCTAAAAATCTAGTACCAGTTTAATATCTGCTACACCTCTACCAGGGAAACCATCCTTCATTTACAAGGGGATGGATTTCAGTGGTCTAATAGGATTTTCCCATCTCTTACTTCTACTATGCCAATTACCTGAAACATTTAATACAAAACATAGCAAATATACTGCAGGAAGCAATCGTGCAGTGGCCAGGAAGAGGGGGCCTAGAGAGATGAGCTTTCTGGATTTTACTTTAATGATGATGTGAGATGCAATGCCAGTAGTTTCTTGGCATCTTTTCTTGTTGACAGTATTTGAAATGATTTACTGTATCTATATTAATACTTTATTATTAATATTATTATACTGCAGGAAATTAGGTACCTACAGAAGCTCCCTGTCTCTCCTGACCTCACACCACAGAACTATTTGTTCCCTGGCTCTGAATGTTAAGTAACTTTTCATACCTAGTGAATGTATTTTTCCACCTCTCCTCTTTTGATTTTTCTATACTTTGTATGGTCATTTGCTAAATAGACTATGACATGCTCCTTGGTCTGTAGCTGCAAGACTTTTCTGGTGATTTCTCCCCTTCTAGGAATTTTGCAAATCACTGTCTATAACTACATGGCTGTAGTGAAATAATTTAAGCACAGAAAAAGTAGTCTCATCGCCCTCTAGCAGTGATTGGACACAACCATAAATTGCAAATGAAGGCTACCCATATCTTTAAGACGTCCCAATTATTCCTCTTCCTTTTTGGGATGAAGTTTTTAGCAACTTTTTATGGAATAAGAATAAACCCTGTGCTAGAGATTCTTTGGTGCAGCCAGACCTTGGTGCTAGTTCCGGACATTTAACAGGGCTGCAGAGGCACATGCAGAGTCTGCCACAGAGAAGGTGAAGAGGTTGATCTTAAGCACAAGTGAGACAAGCACCTGCCTGGAGTCTCACTCTATCCAAAGCAGTGTGACACACTTAGAAATCCATGGCTCAGACTGCTCCTGGGGCCCAATCCTGCCTCCACTGAAGTCAGTTGTAAAATTAAATGAAATCAATGACAGCAGGTCCCGCAGCAATATAGAGGCGGAGGGGTAACTCGCAACCCCATCCATGGTCTGCCACTTCAGTAGGAAGCAACTCATGTCAGCCCCTTCGGCAATAGTCAAGGCCATGTGCTTTCTGGGTCTCAATTGTAGTGGGTCCCACAAACTGTAACCTCACCAATTCCTGCTTCAGCATAGATCATTCTTATTATCTGATCTGTTATGTGTAAATGAAATGGATACACCTGTAATACTGGGGAGGTGTTTGGATGCTGGCAGTTTTTACGTAACTAGACAGAAAAAGCACTGCTTACTGAAATAATGTCCATGTTGTATTGGGGGTGGAGGGAGGGGTTGTCTCTGCAATTCCTTCTCCAAGGCCCCAATCCTAAAATGAGCTCTATACAATCACACCCCAACCCAGACAATGGCAGGGTCCATTTGCCTGGAGCAGTTTGCAGGACTGGCACCTTCATTTCTGGCTCTTCACCCCGGGGCTGTGGTGGCCCTATCTCATTTGCATACCCACTAAAAAAAAGCACATCTCAATGCAATTATTTTAATAAATATCAGCTGCTTAATTAAGCCCTCACTGTCCAGTCAGTGCTGCTGAGCACCAGCTGATTGTGGGAAATGAGCAGCTTCTCGTTTTTCTTCATCATGGGGAAATGCAGCAGGGATTTTAACATATTTTTTTTTAATTAGAGATTTTTAAATTCTATCTTTTAAGAAGTCCTCTGTCCCCAGCCTCTCAAGCAGGAATACACCCAAGGGAAAGGATGAAATCCTGAGCCCATTGCAATCAGGGGGAGTTTCGAGCCAGGTTTTCACCCTGTGTCTTCCATCCTGCGATTACCGTTCGCCCTCTGGTGTAGGTTTCCTTAGTGAGCAAAGGCAGGAGAACAGCCAGCGTGGCCGGCGGGCTGTGAAGCGCAGCGGCACTAGCTCTCCCCTAGCAAACCCTCTCCTCCTGTCCCTGGGTAAAACTAACGCTAGGAAGGCAGCAAAATCCGGCCTGGCTGTTTCCGCCCGGGGTCGAACCGGGGACCTTTCGCGTGTGAGGCGAACGTGATAACCACTACACTACGGAAACCCTCTAGCACACTGCTCCCCGCCGGCCCCTTTGTAGGGAGGCGAAGCCGGACCCTGGCCGCCGGGGGCGGCAGCAGCAGCAGCAGCGCGGGGACTCCGGCCGCCGAGGGAGGCCCCGCAGCAGCCTGTGGTGTGAGGGGCGCGGGCTGGCCCCGCCCCGGCCTCGGAGTGCGGGGGGGGCGAGTCTGAGAGGCCCGCGGGGAAGCTCTGTCCCTCCCCCCTGTGACGCGGCCTGGGCCTGCGGAGGGGGGGGGGCAGCAGGGAGCGGGAAGGGCAGCAGGGCAGAGGGGCATGGAGGGGGAAGGGCAGCTGGGGGCTTGGAGGGGAGGGGCATGGCGGAGGGGAAGGGCAGCAGGGGCAAGGAGAGGGATTTGGGGGTGTGGCAGAGGGGAAGGAGCAGGGGGCAAGGAGGGGATATGGGGCATGGCAGAGGGGAAGGGCAGCAGGGGCATGGAGGGGATTTGGGGGTGTGGCAGAGGGGAAGGGCAGCAGGGGCAAGGAGGGGGATTTGGGGGTGTGGCAGAGGGGAAGGGCAGCAGGGGCATGGAGGGGATTTGGGGGTGTGGCAGAGGGGAAGGGGAGCAGGGGGCAAGGAGAGGGATTTGGGGGGTGTGGCAGAGGAGGAAGGGGAGCATGGTGGAGGGTGAAAGGGCAGCAGGGGGCAAGGAGGGGGATTTGGGGGGTGTGGCAGAGGGGGAAGGGCAGCAGGGGGAAAGGAGGGGGATATGGGGCATGGCAGAGGGGGAAGGGCAGCAGGGGGCAAGGAGAGGGATTTGGGGGGTGTGGCAGAGGAGGAAGGGGAGCAGGGGGCAAGGAGAGGGATTTGGGGGGGTGGCAGAGGGGGAAGGGCAGCAGGGGGCAAGGAGAGGGATTTGGGGGGTGTGGCAGAGGAGGAAGGGGAGCATGGTGGAGGGTGAAAGGGCAGCAGGGGGCAAGGAGGGGGAGGTGGGGGGCATGGGGCAGGGCATGTCCCGGAGGGGAGAAAGAGGGCATGGTAGTGGGAAGGGCAGCATGGGGCACCCTGGGGGCTAGGAGGGAGCATGCTGCCTGGGGAGGAAGCAGGTTGGGTGGGGAAAGGAAAGAAGTTAGTGTTTTGTGTCCCCTCTCCCTGCCTCCTCTAGTGTTCAGGCTGGGAGCTGTGTGGAGGAATAGTCCTGCACCTCGCCACCCTACCGACACTAGCCAGCAGTCACTGCAAAACCTTTGTTCTAATAAGTAAATTCCCTGCCTTGTGTAGCTGCTTTCCTGGGGGGCGGGGAGAGAGCACAGATCCATGTCACACTTTTTGGTTTAAGTGGAATGCTGATTGTGATTTTGAGTTCAGCGGTGAGCTCTCCTTGGATTTTTTGTAAATGTCCTGCTGAGCAAGTGGGCAATAGGCGGTATTTTATGCTTAATTAACAAGTACAATTATGTTTGCTGTAGGAAATGTGCCAGGTAATACAAGTGGCTTAGACCATTGGAGAAAATGTTTTTCATGTGTAATGGGGTGAGTGTAGACTCTGCTTCTTTAGGATTTCATCAGCATTTCACAACTCTCTTCAGAAATGGGTTTTATCCCCTTATTCCAATGAGGGAATTTAATCAGTGCCCTCAGTGCACTTTGCAAACATCACTGGAACTAGCCTCATCAGACATTCCCATTTTAAATAAACAAGGAGATTAAGGGCCACATTTTCAAAGTGGCCTCTTAATTCTGAGTGTCTCAATTTTAGGTGCCCAGCTGTGGACAACCATTTTCAGATATGCTGAACTGCCACTCTCCCATTGACTTCAGCTGAAGTTTTGGGGGCTCAGTATTTCTGAACATCAGGTCACAGATGTCCCAAGCTAGGCACCTGAAATGTGAGGCACCCAAAATTAGAGGCCACTTTTGAAAAATTTCGTCTAAGTGACTGGCTCAGAAGCATACAATGAATCTGCAGCAGACTTTGGAATAGAACAGCAGGTAACTTGACTCAGGCATCTGCCTACATCACAAATTGATCTTTCCTCTCTAGACAAGATTGTCTTCCTGCAGAGGGTATTTGTGTTTTCCTTATATGCACTAAAAGCATGAGATTAAACAGATAGTTTTGTAGATGATTGTGGCCTTTGGATGTACTACGGCAGCATAAACAATTGCACAGCTTTCTCTTAAAGAGGACTATAAAATATACGGGTCTCAATATGTCTTGGTACAGAAAAACGCTCTTTAACAAAGCCGTTTAAAACGATTATTCCAAAGAACCAAAGCCTAAAGTTGTGGCTAATGTTATTTTTCCCTATTAGTGATTTCATTTCGTTTTCTCCGTGAGTTATTTATTGCTTCTGCCAATATAACTTTTCCTCCATTTAAGAGGCACTTGCAAGTCCTATATCGACCTCTAGATGGTGCGTTTTCCTCAGGAGAGTATTACTTTTGGGGCTTTACATAAACATTTTCGGAGTGCAAGCTTCGGGCAGGTTTGAAACGCTAGAACTGGACAAGACAGATTGTGGGTTTCTCCTAATTGTAACAAAGGGATCTGAGATTAACACAGTGCAAAAATTACTGTGTTACTTCACAGACATAAAGCATGCTTAGGCTTGGAAAGATTCATTGCTTTATTGGTAAATGTTGGTAGACTTCAGTTTCACCATACACACAAATGGATGAAAACATATTTCCATTGACGATAAAATTGTACAGATAGGCCAAGTAAAAAAAAACAAATGAAAATAATACAAAAAAGCAGCTGCAAAACTTCGATTTTGATTAAAGGATATTTCCTTTGTGTACTTTGGCATGTGGTGGTGACAATTTGTGTATTAATGGTTACAAAGCTTCAACTTTTTGAATCTCGGCAGGTACTGTCTTTAAATAATTATAGTCTGACACCCCCCCTTTGCCTGACCCTTCCATAATTTCCTACAGTTGTGAAATTTTAAATCAATTGTTGTTTTTTAAAAAATAAGATAAAAAAGCTTAAAACCCATTATTTTGTGTAACCATGAAAACGTAACTAGATAAAAATTGAAAAAAAATGTTTAAAAATAAACACTGATAGTATCCATCTAAATCGTTAAAAAAAAATGAATTCTGCCGAGCCTATGCATGTTTAAGCTCCATGTGGTTGGAATTGGGCTTGTTAGCATGCAAATAAAAGAGTAATGTATCTGTTCCTTCCTGTGTTTGTCTTTCCATTATACTAAAACAAAATCTATTTGTTTTCTAAAGAAACAATCTTACCTTCCACTATTCTACTTGAATTTAAATTGGGGAGGGTGACGCAGACTTGAAAGGAGGAGAGAAAGATCAGTAACATTATAGCCCTGAAATGTTTGGTGCTACTGTAGTGACTAACCAGAAGCAGGGTATTTATCTTCTTTCTGTTTATATACTCATGTTCTGTGTCTAGCAACCTATGTAGTTGTGTGGAGATCTGGAGGGAAAAACTGTTACAGAGTATCACTTTCTCCAAAACAAGAAGTTCACTAACAAATTAATTTTTTTTAATGAACCAGAAAGAAAGAACTCCTCAATCTTCTTGGATATGGATTGTTGTTTGCAGACTGTCATTAGATTATTTCCATAGGGCATTCCAAATATTAATCTATTAAGACTCAGAACAGCTCTGTGAGCTGGGTAAAAGATATGTAAGGAACACTTTTTGCCCCATTGAAATTCACCATCCTCTAGGGTGAAACATGACAGCTGCTTTACTGCACAATAGTTAGGGGAGGAAGTGAAGAAAAATACAATATCCAATTCAAATGGAATTATTTAGACATATAGATTGTAATTTCCCCAAATTGGAATTTAGACCCCAGAACAGAAACCCATATGCCTACAATAAGTGCCATTGGATTCAGAATGTGTTAATTCAGTAACGTTAATTAGCTCACAGTTAATGCATGAGGGATAAACTGGAGTCTGCTTGAGCTGATGTGGCCAGATTATATCTAGAAGTGCCTAGAAAGAGTCAAAATATTTTTGCAACTAATATTTTATGATGTATCTCTCTTAATTTCATTAGTCTGGAGCCAGAGCTATACAGAAGTGTGGCTTGAGGAAAGAGTAGTCTCTGAACTGTCTGGAAGCTGGTTATACTGTTGTTTGATTCTCTAATTTCCTGAGAACTTTGTGTTCAAATAAAGGATAAACATTTGTTACGGAAATCCAACTATCCTTACTTAATATACAATATACACCTTCCCTTTTAATATCAACATTTATTTTGCATTAAAAGGTCAATATCAGATAGTTTAAAACCCAATATTTTGATTACTTTAAAAGGAAATAAAATTTTTTGCAACATCTCATATTAATAGGTTTTTTTTCTTCCTGGAAATTGAAAGAAAGAGAATAACATTCACCATTGTTCTAGTGCATGAGAACCATACAGCTAAATTGACTAGAAACAGAAGTCCATCTTTCTTCTGTTCAAGCTGAACATAATGCAAAAAGTTATCAAATAGAATAAATGGTGTAAAGTAAATTAGATTTTAAAAAGCCCACTGGTTTTTAATAATCTAAGATATTGTTAGCAACATAGTTAAGGAAATTAGTTGCATTGACTTCAATGGGGCCAAGATTTCCCCAATGATATTTAACCTCAGATTGAAGCTTTAAAAAGTAAAAATTACCTTATATAAAAGCAGCATTTCTAGTGCATTATAAACATTGTCTACCTCTTTTATTTTACATCTTAACTCAAATGCTAGCAGTGGAACTTGCATGCAAAAAAGGGTTATTTCCCCTAAAAGGTGTCAAATATTGGGGTAGCCGTGTTAGTCTGTATCCACAAAAACAACAAGGAGTCTGGTGGCACCTTAAAGACTAACAGATTTATTTGGGCATAAGCTTTTGTGGGTAAAAAACCTCACTTCTTCAGATTCATGGAGTGAAAGTTACAGCTGCAGGCATTATATAATGACACATGAAGTGAAGGGAGTTACCTCACAAGTAGAGAACCAGTCTTGACAAGGCCGATTCGATCAGGGTGGATGTGGTCCACTCCCAATAATAGATGAGGAGGTGTCAATTCCAGGAGAGGCAAAGCTGTTTTTGTAATAACCCAGCCACTCCCAGTCCCTATTCAAACCCAAATTAATGGTGTTAAATTTGCAAATGAAGTTTAGTTCTGCTGTTTCTCTTTGAAGTCTGTTTCTGAAGTTTTTTTGTTCAAGGGACCACAATTCCCAGGGATTTTCTGTTCATGCCATCGTGTCTGCAGACAAGTGAACTTCACCTTGCTAAGGCCCCTACTATTGGAGTTGACAGGAGCAGCTCAAGGCCATGGGCCAGATGAGTTCTCTGGGATGGAGTGTAATTGCTTGAGCTCTCTGGTTGGATGCTCAAGTGGTTTGAACTGGGACTTTCTAACATGCCCAATGCCCCTTCCTTGTTTCCTTGCCTCTCTTCTGAATGGGCAGGTCTAAACTTGGAAAATAGGCAGTGTTTAAAAACGTGTTTGTTCAAGAATAGTTACTTTTAAATCTGTTATAGAATGTCTAGGGAGATTGAAGTGTTCACCTACTGACTTTTGTATGTTACCATTCCTGATGTCTGATTTGTGTCCATTTATTCTTTTACGTAGGGACTGTCCGGTTTGGCCAATGTACATAGCAGACGGGCATTGCTGGCACATGAAGGCATATATCACATTAGTAGACGTGCAGGTGAATGAGCCCTTGATGGTGTGGCTGATGTGGTTGGGTCCTCTGATGGTGTTGCTAGAGTAGATATGGGGACAGAGTAGGCAACGAGTTTGCTACAGGGATTGGTTCCTGGGTTGGGGTTTCTGTGGTGTGGTGTGTAGTTGCTGGTGAGTATTTGCTTGAGGTTGGGGGGCTGTCTGTAAGTGAGGACTGCCCTGCCTCCCAAGGTCTGTGAGAGTGAGGGATTGTTTTGGGTTTGAATAGGGACTGGGAGTGGCTGGCTTATTACAAAAGCAGCTTTGCCTCTCCTGGAATTGACACCCCTCATCTATTATTGGGAGTGGACTACATCCACCCTGATCGAATCGGCCTTGTCAAGACTGGTTCTCTACTTGTGAGGTAGTAGAGTCTCTTCATGTGTCAGTATATAATGCCTGCATCTGTAACTTTCACTCCACGCATCTGAAGAAGTGAGGTTTTTTACCCATGAAAGCTTATGCCCAAATAAATCTGTTAGTCTTTAAGGTGCCACCAGACTCCTTGATGTTCCCCTAAAAAGCTATTCTGAAGTTTATCACTGACTCTAAGGCTACAATTACAATTCCCTGTTGTATAAAACACTTTAAGGTATAAACAGCCTTGTTACATGTAGTTAAATATCTTGGTTTCTCTGGCAGCAGCTTTGAAAAAAAGGAGAGTGATTATAATGTGGAATGTTTCACTGTGGTATGTAAAATTTCACACTCCTGTCCCAGGTTCTGTACAAAAGGGTGGCCACTGTAACATAGTCTTTCATGTGGGTTTCTCAGAGTGTTGCTAGAGGTTTTTATTTAGCTTTCTACTATTAGATTTTTTTTTCTTATTCTTGATTGCTAAGAGCCATAAAGATCAAGGGGCCCATTAAAAGCTGTCTGTCAGAAATACAGGCATCTTTCAAGCTAAAGCCCCCATAGGCCTTGCAAATTTGCAGCGCTGCAGCAGGGTGTGAAAACACACCCTCTCCAGCGCTGCAAATTGCGGCGCTGCAAAGCGCCAGTGTGGTCAAAGCCCCAGCGCTGGGAGCGCGGCTCCCAGCGCTGTACGTTATTCCCCACAGGGAGGTGGAGTACGGACAGCGCTGGGAGAACTCTCTCCAGCGCTGGCGCTGACTACACCATGCAAAGCGCTGCCGCGGCAGCGCTTTGAAATGCACGTGTAGCCAAAGCTATTTGTTTAGAATCATGACAGTTGTAACCATGTTTAAGAAGGGTAACTGTTAGCAGGATTCCCATCTACTGTAATGTTTTCCTTGATTAGTGGGATTGTGATTTTATTCTGCAGACATGCACTAGTTTAAACTGTGCTGTAGATTCTGTCCTACATGTTCCATGGCATGGTTTACGGACGTCTCTACACTGGCCAAAGAAATCATCCAAAACACTGCCCTTTCCAAACAGGGCATAACGCTAGCTAGGATTTGTTGCAGTTCTAAAAAGGGCCTAGCTCCAGCCCAACACCCATGCAGCAGGAGAGTGTAAGGGAAGAAGCCGGTACTGTACCATACTCACAAAGAGTACTCATTTCTCTGGTGGATCTGGGCAGGGGCATGGAGCTTCCCTTCTTTCATGGAAGCCCCTCTCCAGTGTCCAGGCTCTGCCTAATGGGTGGATGAGACAGGCCCTAGCTTGCAATGCTCCTTCTTGATCCAAGCAGCCTATATTGGACCTGCAGGTTAAAAATGAGATTGGCTCAAGCCTGCTCTTTGTGCAGCTTGCAGGTTCCTACTAAGCTGCCCAGGTGGTCTGGACCAACTCAGGTACTTGTGCAGTGCTGGCAACGGAACCCCTGGAATGCAGAAGCCTCCATGTCAAGCTGCCCTACCCTGCCCTGGAGTTGCCTGATACGCTCCCTCATTGCCAAATCTGCAGGACCCTCATTGTTAGGGCTGGGAGATCTGATGTTCCTCTCTAAGGATGTTGCTGCTCCAGAATATCATACAGTTGGTACAAGGAAAATGTTGCTCCTTGATATTACATGGGGCAACAGTCAGATGACAAGACCCCACCAGAGCCTCCCTCCAGCCCAGTAGTGCAAGAGTGCACTGGCTGGAGCCAGGAGGAAGGCAGAGCGTTTGTTTTCTGCTGCCCATGGCACTCTGTCAAAGAAAGCACAGCCAAATTGCTTACTGGAGTAAGTCTCATCACTCAAGCAGCTCAGGCTTAACCCAATAGGTGGCAGTGGCAGTTAAGAGCTCAGGAGAACTACACCTGTTTAGTACAGCGAAAGAGTAAACAAGTGATCTGGGTTATGGGAAATGACTGAAAACACACTGGAGTTGGTGCGAATCACATTTTCACAGCACTGAGACTGAGTCTTAAAAACAATCCTTAAAGCATATGGCCCAAGAACCTTGGTGACCAGGGCTTGATTTTATAATGTGGTTCTAAATATTCTAAGACAGTCGGAGGCTTGGTCAACTTTTCAGGGTTTGCTTTTCTTTTCTGTTCATCCTAGTTCTCCGTAGTCTCCAGTGCTAAGGAAAGGGCCTGCTCACCTGCATACGCATCTCCTCTGATGGTAGGCTTCATGTCTTGTTTGCCTCTGTCCATGAGATCTTTTGGCAAGGATCGAGAGTTTAACATCTATTATTTAGGGGTGAGGGTGGAGAAAGAATCGTTCCTGCCCTTGAACAGAAGAAGAATTGATGAACTCACAGGCCTTGACCATCTCAAGAAGGGGCGTAGTTAGTTAATGGAATGACGCAGCTATGAGGACAGACTAAGGAGGAACACAAAGAGGGGCATGCTCCATGCCACCAGCCCTTGCATAGCCAAACGAGTGACAAGCAGTGGTTTTCTGACCTGTTCTTTCAGTAGAACATTCCTCAAGAAGGCCTTTGCAGCCCATATTGTTCTGTCTGCTCACTGGGAGCACACCAGTCCTTTTCACATGGAAGATGTGTGTCAAGTTTCTTCCTCTGGAAAGAAATGAATTTTCCTAGCCACACAATTATTGCCAGCTTTTTTAAGTGTGGTGACTGGAGTGACTGTCTAGGGGATGTTGAGTTAGGAGTATTTTCACTCATTGTAAAAAGCCCGAGCAACAGAGCTTCAGAGGGCAATGATAAATGTTCCTTCTTCTTCGCCACCAACATATTTTTATTAATGGATTGAGATATGTGAGTTTAATCTATTATAATTAGTATAACAACTTTTTTTTTCTTTGAATGCTAAGGCTGTGATTCAGGACTGTATTTAAGTTTGTGCTTAACTTTAAGCATGTGCTTAAGTGTTGCCCTGAGTTGGGATGCTTACCTGAATTAAGGGTACAGGGCATTTGTCTTGCTAGAACATCTTCCAGATAGCTACTTTTTAATCATTGTTTTATTAACTACAATCGACTCCAAAGTACAAATAACTCAATAATCTAGAATAAAGCCCCCAAATTAAATTGTATTGTGCAGTTTCTATCGATCTAATTCAGTTCTAATGATGTGCTTTACGTTCATTCCTAGTAATGTATCTGCCCTGTTTTTCTTTACTAGCTCTCACTGTGCCTAGCCCTGGTTCAGTAATTGAAGGATGGGCCTTGTTATGATACAAGACTGGGTTTGTCATTTTAAATACAATTTCATTAAGGTTGACCAAGTCAACCAAAACCGGAATAAAAAGCTCGAGGATTGGCCCATGGGCATATGGTCTAAGATTCTGCTTCTCAGGGAAAGTAACAAACTGACCACTATTTTGCCTTCTCAGTTTTCAAGTCCTCTTTTCAGTTTGATGACCTGGAACCAATGACTCCCATGTTAAGGTCATCATAAAAGTGTAAAATCACCAGTGATCCTCAGTTTTCCCTTATAATCTGAACCTATTATGGGTATGTGTGTGGGGGCAGGCGGTGTGGTTTGTCGCATTAGAAGTCAAAGTGTGACCACCAGATCGTCGGATCCTACTTCTCCTTCTCAGGAGCTTGGAGATCAGCCAGCTTAGCTGACGCAGACTGCAGTTCTGCTGAGCTGCACAGGGTACTGCACCAACAAAGGAAAAGAGTGCTGATCCCCACCTTCAAATGATGTGCATGCATGAAAATCACATGTCTCTGGCCAGACTGACAGACGGCTGGACTGAAGGGTGAGGTGCCATGTAGACATTAAGATTTTTTAACATAAATGCAGCTGCTCTAAGGGGGTAAAAACACAGCCATCCTCGATCTTGTAACACAGAAGTCTGCTGCAGATGGTTCCCACACTTCCTTGTGGTGTAAATCAAGCCAGTTCTCAGTTAGCGGGGATAGAAATGGTCAGTACTGGGATGGGGTTCCCAGAGGGACTGCATGGAATGGTGCCGGTGATTTGGTTGGTGACACTGTTACTGCTGAATCCCAATTAAGTCAGTGCCTGGGAATGATGTGCTGTCTCAGATGAGATGGGAAAGTGAGGTCATTAAAGCTGCCATGTCCCTGTGTGTAAGAGCAGGGCTGTGGGCTTTGGTTCACAAAGGTGTTGTGAATGCATGCACGGCTCCTGAGCTTTGCTCAGGGTTTCTGGTTCATATGAACTGGGAAAAATCAAGGGAACCTGGTGAAACATGCTGGTCTCAGAATGAAAGCAGACTGTTATACAAATGCATCACATAGCCTTGTCCCGCAAGAGATCGCAATATCCCCCATTTCCTGGTGTCGTCTTCTCCTGGGCAGGTGTTCTGCAATCTTGTAGCTTTCCGAATATCTTTGTCTAGGCTAATGCTACATCTGTCATGTTTAGCAAGAAGGGCTGCTGCTCAGTCCCCATGGAAACCATTTAAAGGAGGCTTCTAGCTTGTGTAGCATTGCTACGCTGTTTAAAACAGCTACTGTGTTCCACCTTGCATTTCACTCCCAAACCGCCCAAGGTTGTTGTGGGACTTAGTTCACTAATGTTTGAAAAGCACACTGAGGTCCTGGAAGAAGGTGCTAGAGAAGAGCAAAGTGTTATTACTTCTGATTAACTGCTTCCTTTTTGCACTGTTATTCACAGCTCCTTTTGCTTGTGATGCCTGGTGGAAAGTAGCTGTATTCCAGAGTTACTGACCCTGTGCAAATGCATCTGAGACTCCAGAAAGTCAGCTTGACACTGGAGAGAAGTTTGATCATAACTTCGGAAACAAGCACAAGACAAAGAGCATGTTCAGGCAAGTTCAAGAGTCTGATTTCTACTGACAAAATCCAGAGAATTCTGAGTGAAGGACAGCACTATGTCCTTAACCCACATTGGTGTGTACATAGAGCAGTACACAGGGTAATAATGACTTATGCTTCATTGAGTCCTTGAAGTACTTGGCACAAGAGGGTGAATTGAAGACCAATTGTCAGCTCTAAAGCCATGGTCCATATTATTAACTCTGAGATCCAATTGCATCTGCACCTACTTTTTGAGTACTTCGATTTCATGTTTGCATGTACCTATTCCAGCCCAGCCACACATCTAGCCATGTGTACATCTGAGGGAGGACATGTGCATGCAAAAACCGGTGCCCAGATGCAAACGTGCTACATGCAGAATCAATACACAGATACATAATGATCTCTGAGCTGAAAATCAAAACTTTGTATTTCTTATGCTTGAGCTCCACTTGATCAGGAATGAAAGAACATGCTGCACTTCCAAACCAATGTGGCTACCAACCGCTCTCCAGACTTAGTTAATGAGCAGAGTCCTCCACAGGGAGGCCCAGATTTGCTGGGACAACTTCAGCACTAGAAGCAACAGGTGCAACTCTATTGAGTTCAACACAGCTGTACCCACTTTCATCAGTTATGAATCTAGCCTACTGTATACATCATGCACAGCAGCTGAGATTAGAATTGGACCCTGTGTGGCCATATTCTGCTCCCAATTTACTTGGCATAAATCCAGATGTGCTCCAGAGACTACTGGTGTATCCAAGATCAGGAGTCAGTCCAGTATCTTTACAGAATAAAATACACACTTTTCTATGATACAAATATGTTTTGTTCCCTCAAGTAACATACTAAGGTCAGAGGAATCCCTACATGTGCCCCACATCTTTAAAACATATTGAGCTATCTAGCCCTGTCAAAACAATTAAGCCAGTTGGCATTTGCATATGGCTGTAGTGCTCAGTAGATGTTCCTGGAAGCGTGGAATGTGCTCCTATTCCCATCCTCCTCCATCTGCACCAGTGTCTGTGCGACCTCCCAGGATGGCCAGCCTGCGGAGACATAATGGGGACTTGATTGCCTTTGCAGCCTGTCCCCTTTGGAGAAAGAATCTGCAGCTGCTTCCATGGTTCCTCTTAGAGCCTGCAGGCTGGGTCTTTTGTTCAGAACTGGCTGTTTGTGTTAGCTCCAGCTCTGATTTTTGGACATTATTAATTTCTGAGTGTACCCAAGTTCCCCCTGAGGTACTGGATAACAAACACAGGTTAAGTCTCACGGTGAAACAGGGTCACTTCACCTCCTCTCCACTTTCAAACAACAGTGCTTGGTTACCCATTTATTTCAAGAATCAGATTTTTTTTAAGGTAACGCTGGTCTTACCTCAATTCATTTTACAGGCCTCATCTCTCGCCATTCTCTCTTCTTACCCATCACCAGCAACCCCCTTGTGCAATCTCACCACGCAAGGTACAAGAGCCTTCTCCTCTGCAATGCCTGCTGTCTAAAACAGCCTTCCTGTATCCCTCCACCTCATCTACTCTCTTCCCCTGTTTAAATTGCTCCCATGCCCATTTCTCTTGAATCCTCTCCGCTGGAAATCAGAATGTTATGGGACACAAGTTCCTATGGAAGATGCTAAACAAACAGAAAGTTGTGCTATACTGTACAATTTCTTCACTGACTCATGACTCCCTCAGAATGACTCCATGCCATTCACACTTAGTCAGTCACCCACTCCCTACCCAGATAGTTAGTTAGCTTAACTCCTTGGTAAGGTCTTTGATGACTATTGTTAGTCTCTTTATTTTTTTTATTTTTATTTTTTAATTTTGCCATTCACTTTTCTAACCCATCCTCTACAATCTAATTCAGGGCACCCCATCAGTCAAGGATACACGCTTATTCTGTACTGAGCACAAACAAAAGCAAAGGAAAATACTGACTGCAGCAACTTTGGCTACGCAAAAACTAAAAAGCATAACTGCATTCTCTCTCCCTTTTCTCCAGTTCAGCAACGTGCAAATTACTTTGTCATTGTGGAGAAACAAATAAGGCTTCATTATCGTTACCATTCTGATGGGGGTAAACAAGCTTATTTACACTTGAGCACTGCTGAAGAATAAAGTCGTAGAGAAAAGTTCATGGTAGGTGGCCCTGCCTTTTTCATTAGGGACAGCTTTTTAGAAAATCACTGTGAACTGAGGGAGACAGTCTGCTATTCAGGCAAGCCCGGGTTAATGAAAGTACAGTGTGTGCTTGTTAAAAGGAGGACTACGACACTTGTAATCATGGGTGGTCACATTTTTATTTAATGATATGTATCTTTATTCTCTGCAGCATTCGCTCTTAACGCTTCTCTTCCCCCCCCCCCACCCCACACTTATTCAATGAATAATTAAGTCTTGCACAATGAAATCTGATACCAGGTTCAAGACCAGCTAAACCCACTTGACATGTGATTTTTGTTTTTAAACCATCCTTGCATTAGTAACACTGGGATACTGCAAAGCCCTGGGAGCTCAAAGCCGAAAGGGGCCCCAAAGGTTTAATCATAGGAGCTAAACAAAAATACAGGACAATGGCAAACTCTTGCAGTTAGGGAGGAAGAGCCTGTGAATCTGAGCTCCTGCCTCTCTTTCAAAGCACTAGTTTGACAGAGAGGATAAACCCACTGGAACAGGGGCTCCTAGGAGTGAAGGTCTGATTCTGTTCTCACACACACTAGTGTGACTCAGGAGAAATTCCCCTGAAGTCAATGGAGTTACTGCAGTGAGAGGAGGCTCAGACCCAGTGTGCTTATCTCACAGATGCAGCAGAGTCCAGAGCCAAGTACAGGTGATCCTATCTATCTATCTGTCCATGGTTGGACCTGGATACAAACATCCTGGACTTTGAACATATTCAGATCACATCCAAACTTCCCAACTGGCTCTTATCTCTGTAACGAGGCCAAACCAAAATGTTGGCTCTTGAATCCTGGGGAAGTTTGAAGCCAGATCCTTAACTTTCCATCTCCTCTAGCGAGAGTTTAGAAACGCTCAGAGGCACACACACACACATATGTTTATCAGCTTCCTGGATACTTTTTACCAGTACAGTAAGCTACAAATTAGTCCAATGATCACACTTAGGTTTGTGCTGTTGCCCTCCTAAGCAGGGATCTTCAAAGGCGCCTGAGGGAGCTGACCTCTGACCTCCCATTGAGTTACAAAGAAATTTGGCTCCATTAGGTCCCTTTGAATAGCTCCGCTCTCAACCTGACAGTATCCCTAGCATCTGACATCCTATTTTGTAACCTACCTGGCTGCTGCTTGTTTTCTTCTTTTAAAAAATATTGAATGTGGATTTCATAGGCGCCTTGTTCATGGGTGACATTTATTGATTACATTTAGGAACATAAAAACCTGAACGTTTCCTAAAGAAAACTCTATTGCAAACAGGGGGAAAGCTCTACATGAGTGGACCCTGTGTCAGCAGGTCGTCCCCATCACCTCAAGAAAGGATGGAGAGATAGGAACGTGCCTGAGGCAAAGCTTTGTGTGACAACATTACTCAGCTGCAAATTATTTCTTCCCTTTCTTCTCTGTCTGAGATGCTGGTGCTAAAGCTGCCCAAAGTTTAGCCTCAGGCACTTATCTATCCCCATCAGTCCTTAATGGACAGACAAAGGCCTGCTCAGGCGTGCGTTCTCTCTGGAATGTGTTGTCAAACAGGAGCCCCCCAATGGTGTTTTGCAGGATTCTTTCCAGGTCTGCGCGCTCTTAGCAGGGCGACATTAAGGATACATTAATTTCCACCAACATTCTGGATCCGCCACAGCTTTGGGGTGCCTCCCTAGGCAGACTCCCCCTCCTGCTCTAGGTCTCTGTCCTGTGCCAATGGACTCTCCCCTCCCAGCCCCACCAGGTGGGATCTTTTCTTCCCACGTGAGAAGGCCCAAAACAGTCCGGAACCTTCAGCCTCACAGTCGGCGGAGTCCCCTACAAGGTACTGATCCTGAAGATCCTGACTTAGAGCCAGTCCTGATACTACTGAAGATAACGTGACCACCTTTTCAAAAGGAAAAAGCGGGACCCATGTAGGAGTCCTGCCCCCTGCTCCTCCACTTCCCCTGAGGCCCCACCCCCCGGCCAGGCCAGAAGCCCCTGATAGCACCTTGACCGCTCAAAGTGCCAGGCCTGGCTCAGCCATATTGTTTGACAGATTTAATGCCATTTACCCACCAAAACCAGGTAGCACATCCAACATCTGGACCCGTAGGGGGATCAGGGAAACTACAGGGGGTTCATACAATGTTTCAGCTAAGAAAAAATTTGAATGTCAACAAAGGGAGAAGCCTTTCCCACTGGGAATAAAGCTCCTGGTGGTCCTGCTTTAACCTTCATTTAAGAAGGAGTATTCATTATTTCCACAGGAAACAGCCCACAGACTCCAAATGTTATGATCAGAGGGTGAATGCCAGACTTTCAAATCCGGGGCAACCTGAGCCTCAGCATATTAGAGGTTCCAGTGAGGAAAACGGAGATACAGTAGCTGAATTATACCTTTGGCTAAGTAATGTTGTCACATGGTCTGTGGGAATTCACTCCTGCAAAGTTCCCATACTTCATGGTGGGAAGGCGCTGTGTGAACCAAGCTGGACGTTCGCTCCGAGGCTCCAGCCGTCATTTTGCAGTGACCTACTTGCTCTGGGTCTCTGATGAGGCTTCCTGGGAGGGAAATGACCAGTAGCTGTCCCATTTTTGCTGTTTAAAGAATGCGCTGTAGCAGACGGCAGTGTTACAGGTTTTCCCTTTAAGAGAAAAATCCCAAACCAATTTGGAAATGTTTATAACTATTGATAGCTCAGGAGAGTTCGTCTAGTGTTTAGAGCAGGGTCTTTGCTCTCAGAACTCCTGGGTTCTCTTCTCAGCTCAACTGCTGATTTGCTGTCAGACTTTGGGTGTATCACCTTGGACCCAATTTTCAACTGGACACAGCAAAGGCACCTGCAGTATTTTCAGACACATGATTTTGTGCACAGCCCCACTTCCCTCCCACTCAGTCACGTGTACAGGGCTGTTTGAATAAATAAGAAGAGCAGGCTATGCGTCTCTACATAGCAGCAGCATGGAAATGCAGCCACCTCAGGGGTGGAGTGCACTGAACGCCACACACATACACAAATACAGGGAAACGTCATATATATTGTACACCTCTACCCTGCTATAACACGGGCGTGGGGAGCCAAAAATCCCTAGCGTGTTATAGCTGAAACCCGTTATATTGGGGTAGGGGCAGCAGGGCTCTGGCAGTGATTTAAAGAGCTCCGGGCTCCAGCGGCTTTGGGGAGCCCCAGGCCTTTAAATCGCTGGCAAGCCCCGCTGCCGCAGCCCCGGGGTAGGGGTGTCAGGGCTCCAGTGGTGATTTAAAGGACCCGGGGCTCCCTGCAGCAGCCAGAGTCCCAGGCCCTTTAAATCGCCGGTGGAGCCCCACTGCCACAGCCCCGGGGTAGCAGCAGCAAGGCTCCAGCTGTGATTTAAAGGGTCCTAGGCTCCCTGCAGCAGCTGGAGTCCTGGGCCCTTTAAATCGCCAGCGAGCCCCACTGCCGCAGCCCCGGGGTAGCAGCAGCAGGGCTCCAGCAGTGATTTAAAGAGCTCCAGGGCTCCCCACAGCAGCCGGAGCCCCGGACCCTTTAAAGCACCGCCCAAGCCCCTCTGCTACCGCACTACACGTGAACCCGTGTTATATCGGGTCGCGTTATAGCGGGGTAGAGGTAGAGGTGTATATTATTATAATACTAAGATAATAGGTATTTATTAGAATACTTTACGCTTCTAAAGCATTGTTAACTTGAGTCTCTCAATATGCTTTATAAACATTAACAAGTTAAGTCAGACATTCTTTTTATTACTCTCGTGGTACAGCTTGGGAAATGGGCCCAGAGGAGTTAAGGTCCATGTTTTCAAAAGCAGTCTCTGGCTTTGGGTGCCTGATCTGATGCACTCAAACATAGTGAATGTCAGCTCAATGGTAAAGCCAGAGACCCCAGTCTCCAGATTCCAGTCTGGTGCCTTGTCAAAGTGAAGGCACTGAGGAGGGAAGTCCCACAGGATCTGAACATTTTTCTCGTATTTACTTCCATGCCTTTTAGAAGCCCCATGTCCTAGGCGTGGGCTGCAAGAACTTCTGAGTTCTAATCTCAGCTCTACCTCTGATTCACCGGGTGGGGCCTCGGGCGAGTTTCTTCACCTCCCTCTGTCTCCTTTAGTCTTTTAGTTTTCCTGTTAGTCACGAGGGGATAATAGCCAGGCAGAGGTGTTTTGAGGATTAGTTTGTTAAAGGCTGCACATTGCTGTGGAAATGTACAGCACGGTGAAGTGTTATTGTTCGGTGCATTTCCAATAGAGCTCCCAAGCTAGTCTGCCAGCCCCATGTCAATGAAAACAAGAATCAGTGTGAAAAATCCCAGCGCTCCTGAAAATTGTGGGATTTAAATTTGCAAGTGATAATTACAGTGTCTCCTGCATGGGCCCACGCTTTGCAATGCCTCCACAAACGGCAGAGTCAAAACACCTGTTCTGGGCTCCTGGGGGCTTGTAGGTCCTTGTTAAGTTATACACGACTCATTCCTTGGCAGGCAGCCTGTAACCATTCAGGTTGACCACTCCCAACAAGAATTTCTGCGTGACAAGGATTATCTGGAAATCAGGCTGCCGGATGGGGATTATACTGTGGGAGACCAAATTCTCTGAGAAGGAGGGTCACTTGGGAACATTTAAAAAAACTCTAGAGGCAGGATTCAGCCCAGTCGTGATCCAATGTTTTATAAATGGGAGCTCACAACCAGACTAACTTGATGACGTTTCTATAGTCAAAGTGATTACCTGCTAATGAGCAACATTTAAAGGGCAGTTTTGCTGTGAGTAGCAACTTTGTGAAAGCAGCATTGTGAGATTTAGGTTGGATAGAGTCAGGTTCTGCTCTCCATTACAATGGTGTAAATCTGGAGTAACTCATGGGCTTCAGTGCAGTTCCCCTGGATTTACACCAGTGCAAAGGATGGAATTTGGGCCAATGTTTCCCAATGACTTGATATTAAAATCACTCTCTGAGGGTCCAGTTCTGTTCTATATAAATCAGGCACAAATGCACTGGAGTCAGTAGAGTGAAAACTGGTGCAAGTGAGATCAGAATCGGGACTTAGGCCTCTTGTTCTCTCAGGGCTGGATTGTGGTGGGCCCTGGAGTGGGTGTGCAGGACATGCCCCCCTCTTTGCTAGATGAAAGCCATGCAAAAGGAATGTCAGGGGGAATGGTAGAGCAGGCCAGCAGCAGAGGGGAGTGGGTGCTCTCTCCTTCTGACAGCTGGTGCACTGTGTCCCCACTGGCAAGCTCCCTTGAGGCACAGTGCCTCCTGGTGTTCACACTGGGGCAGTGCAGTTCCATGTCTCCTCAATGTGGGAAATATTTCATTGCCACCCTCTAGCCCTCATGCTCAGCTCCAAGCAGAGGAATGGGGACTGGCATGTACACCTTGTATGCAGTTAGGGTGACCGGATAAGAGATATGAAATATCGGGACATGGGGGGCGGGGGGAGTCGCTGTGTCCTGCTTCTCCCTCCTCCCTCCCAGTGCTTGCGCCACCATACAGCTGATTCGCGCAAGCCTGGGAGGGAGTAGGGAGGAGGAGGAATGCGGCATGCTTGGGGAAGAGGCGGGGCCAGGGCAGGGATTTGGGGAGGGATCCAATGGGGCAGGGAGGGGGCGGAGTCGGGGCAGGGCCGGAGCTGAGTTCGGGGCAGGAGCACCCTCCGCCTGTGCGCCGGCCAGAGTGCAAAATATCGGGACAATTCGCGTCCTGACTGAACATTGGTCGGGACGCGGGACAAACAAGTAAATATCGGGACGTCTGGTCACCCTATATGCAGTAGGTTGCAAGGCTCCTACTGGCAGGTCAGGCTTCTGTGCCAGGTATGGACTGGTTACAGAGCTTTCTTCTGCGAGAGGTACACCAGAGATGTGTTTATGTTAGGACACTTTAATGTACTGCCAGGTATGGCTGACGTTAGCTTAAATAAGGTCTGCTACACACAGCACCAGCTAGTGGCTGACCAGTATAACACAGTTTAGCATTCCATTACCTCTCCCCATTTAAGTTCCACTTTCCTACTATTTACAAAATTTACACTATCCTGCTATCTTTGAAGTTCAGTATGTATCAGTCTGTCAAGTGTCTCTGAATTGTACTGGTTTTCTAACTACATGACTCAAATGTGTAACTGCTTGGTCATCTGGCTGTCCATTAGTTCCAACAACTGGGTGTGGTCAGTTTGGAATCTTTGAGTTGTCTTCTTGTTCTGCATCTGCCATTTGTAGAGTTTGCTCTGTTGATTGTTCATTCTGAGGAACAAACTGTAGATGTTGATCCATTGTTGGCCTCAATTACATATGATCTGGATGCTAAATTCTCTCTTTTTTTTTTTTTAATACGACAGCTGGAACTGTCCATCCTTTTTCTCTGTCCAATTTGACACAAACACGATCACCAGGTTCTAGACCCAGCAGGGCTTTGAGTGATATCTGCTATAAAAGTGTTTTATAAGCCCTTTTTGCCTTTTTATCTGATTTGGCTACTCTCTTCATGTCTGGCCACTCTGAAGATAGATTATTTTCCAGAGTCAGAACAGTAGTTCTGATTTGTCTTCCCATCAGGAGTTGTGCTGGACTATATCCAGTAGCTGCTATTTGTGTTGATCTGTGAAACAGAAGAGCAAGGAATAGATATTCCTGTTGTAGGATTTTCTTGGATGCCTTTATAGGTCTCTCAGCCTTTCTGTCTGCTTGTGGGTAATGTAGACTGCTAGTAATATGATCAAAATCATATTTCATTTGGATTTATTTAAATTCTGCTGCAGTGAATTGTGATCCATTGTCCATCACTAGTTGTCTGCAATACCAACACGAACAAAAGTGCACTTCAGTTTCTCTATAAGACGACAACATGTTATGTCTTTCAAGTACATTATTTCTATACACTTGAAAAATAGTCCACTACTATCAGGTAATGATGTCCTCTGAATTCACATAAATCTGCAGCAAATCTCTTAAAAGGTCTGTCTGGTAGGGGTGTTTGTACACGGCTTGATCCAGCATTGTCTCTTAATTTTATCTGTACTAGATCTCCTTTCAAAAGTCCAATATGATCAAATCCTCCATTAAGTTCCTCCACTCTTCTCGCCAAGCTAATCATGGTTGCCACACTGCGACTGAGAAGGTTGTTGGTCTTTGATCTCTTGATCACATGCAAACCTATCGTCTTTGTAAGAAGTTTCTGTGCTGAGTTGGTCCCTGCAGTTCAAAACACCTCCAGGGCTAATCAAGGCTGTGTTAGGTGATTTCAGCTCTGGGAGGGGTTGAAGGTGATTTAAATCTCTTCTGAGAATATGATCCCATCTGCTCCTGAGTTACTTTTAAAATCAATAGTCTTTTCCATCAATATTCAGTTTCACTCTCCAGGCAGGCTCCCTATCATCACACATGACACAACAATAGCTCTTGATTGCAGTCTGTAATCATAGTTAGCTCTCTCTCACTGCATTAATGTAGCAAACAGCTGTAAAATACCCATATTTTGTGCATTTATTACATATTTAACCTTTAGTTGGTCACACATGTCTTGAGCTATGGTGTCATGCAAAGGAGACTCCTACCATGTGTTACTGTCAAGCCAGGAAAAGACGCCCTTCCCAGATGGAAACAGGAGCAGCTCTAGGCACCAGCAAAGCAAGTAGCTGCTTGGGGCAGCCCATTTGCAGGGGCGGCAGCTGGCAGGGATCCAGCCTGGGAGCTGAGAACCAACAGGGGGCCCTGGGAGCTGTAGTTCCTTGGTTAGCTCCCTGCCTATAGAGCCAGCCCTGGAGCAGGGAAAGAACTACATTTCCCAGCATTCCCTTGGCCGCTATCAACAGGAAAGGGAGGGAGAGGGAGTATAGTAGCTGAAACCTGATGCTGCAGCTTGCTGTGAATGGAGAGCTCACTGCTAGAGCAGGGTGGCACTGTGAATGGGGAACAAGTGTGCCTAAGGAGTAGAAGGCTTTGGCCCAGAGATCCCCTTCAGAAGACATCCCCACCATTCCTGGATTAGGGATACTGGTGTGACCTCACCTTGAAGCCCCCAAAGAAGGAATTGGGTGGACTCAATGGACAGTGCTCCTCTCTATCTGAAGCCTAGCAAGGGAGGTATGTGGATCCCACTAGAATTTAAAATGAAAAGTAAGGGAGGGGCGGCTCTGGACCTAGGCAGCTTATGATCCCATACAGTACCAGGCACTTAGGAGGATTTCCCTTTTGAGCCATGGAAGCAGAAATTGACTTTTCCTTTCCAGATTTAGCTAATATTCAGAAAGGGAATCGAGCACCTGCCTTCCAGATTTGAACACCTCAAAATTCAGGCGTGCTCAAGCTCAATTTGGGCAGCTGTTACTTCATTTCTCCCAAATCAAATATACTGATCATCCACTGTAACTTGCTCTAGGAAAAAGTAGGATAAAATTGAGCAAGAAATGCTTCCCAGTGGTTTTTAGGACTGGAATTGCTATTTTCAACAGCCATTGCCTTTTTTTTTTTTTTTTTTAAGTTTTATTTGTTTAAAAGGAAGACAGTGATATTGCTTTGGCAAATTCCCCATAGAAACAAAGAGTGGAACAAAAGAATAATAAAGGCACCTCAACTTTTCCTCATTTATGGAGGACAGTCTTAGAATATGCATCCAGATATCCTCCAATCACACAAGCTGAAAATTGTTCCACTTTACTGCAGTTCTGTAACCATATGGGAACCAATCCTGTCTGTGTTCTGTGCACATCCAAAATGCCTGCTGAATGGCTCACCCTGGGAGCAAGTTACCAGTGACCCAGGGCTGGGGTGGAAGGAGGGTGCAGGTGTGTGTGGGGGGTAGCCCAGGGCTGAAGTGGCAGGGGGTGTGGGTGGAGGGGGCAGAGCCCAGGGCTGGGGCGGCAGGGTGTGTGTGGGTGGGGGCACTAGTGGGGAAAGGAGGGAGCCCAGAGCTGGAGCAGCATGCAGTGTGTGTGGGGGAGCCTATCGCTGGTGTGGCCGGGGGGGGGTGAGAACCCAGGGCTGGGACGGCAGGGGGGTGCAGGTTGAGGGGGGGGATAAAGAGGCCAGGGCTGGTGTGGCAGGGGGGTGCGGGTTTGGGGGGAGAACCCAGAGCTGGAGCGGCAGGGGGGTGCAGGTGGGGGGGAGAGCCCAGGGCTGGGGCAGCAGTGGGGAGAGCCCAGGGCTGCAGTGGGGGCAGCCAAATTTTGTATTGCTTGGGGCGGCAAAAAAACTAGAGCCGGCCCTGATTTATATCAAAATTTCATTTTTTTTCTGCAAAAATATTGGTTTTGTCCAGAAAATCATTGTTTAGTTGGAGGACAAACTGTAGACCATCTGTAGTCAGGATGCACACAGGGGAAGGGGCTAGGGAGGGACAGTGTGTGTTTATCAACCCCTCCCCTCCCACGCCCCTCAACCTGCAACAGATGCTGAGGTTTTCTCATGGAACAACTGGAGCTCCGCTACAGGGTGGTGGCAAGGAGGCCTACATCTGGGGCCAAGGCACAGAGTCACCCCTGCAATACTTTCACTGTTCCCCCTGCAGCAAGGGGAGCACAGAGTTTCTGGGGGAAAGGCCCCCCTGCATCAGTGCTGTTCACTGGGAGGAGAGGGCTTCTGCCTGCCCTTCATCCCCTTTGTGCTGCTGCAGCAGGCTCAGTGGAGCCAATGTTTCTTATTTGTACTGCAATAGTAACTAGAGGCCCCAAATGGGACTGGGACCCATTGTGCTAGGCGCTGTACAAACACATAGTGAGAGACAGTTTCTGCCTCAAAGACCTTACAGTAAACAGACAAGACCAAGCGGGGAGGGAGAACAGAGTGCAGCAACTTGCATGAGATCACACAGCAGGTCGGTGGTAGATCCAGCAGCCTGAGGCCAGTGTCCTAACCACTAGTCCATGCTGCCTCTTCAACCATGAATCAGGACCATCCTGTGGTGGGGAAACTTAGGCCCTGGGACTGCAAATCAGCCTCTTCCCGAGGGCAGTTCAGAAAGTCTGTGATCCGACCCCCACATAGTAGTGTTGTGAGTGTAAATCCATATACATCATATGCATTAAACTCTAAGCAGTTACAAAACAGACACCAGTGGTTAGTTTTTTCCCCCAGGTAAGTCTTCCTTCTGCACTTTCCATTCATCACGAAGCATGCACTTTGCTCTAAATCTCTAATATCAGTCATCAGTTTTGACTGGTAGGTGTAAAATAAGAAGAGAGAGGGAGTGAAAAAGACACAGCGAGAGAGATTACTAAAGCACAGTTTGTGTTATTCCAGTAACTGATGAGTGGAAAGTTCCCTGCAAGAACTAAATACACATTTTATCACAGGCTAATTTGGCTGAGCTCAGGTGTTTTTGCTGAGTGATAGCTGATGGACTGTCTTGTTGGCTAAAGGGGAACCTGTCTGGTACAGAAGGGTTCTGCAGTGTTTTCCCAGGAGATTGCAGGATAAACTTACTGATGCTTATATAACAGATGCCCTTCAAGTAGGATTATAGGATACACACTGAATTTATTGGGGGTCTACTGATTTTCGCACATGACTCGTCATATGACTGTCTACTAAGTTTACAGCAGCGACTTCACAGTAATTTCAGATGCACTTGATCAGATTCAGCTCTTAGTCATCTCTCGGTGACATCTGAGAGGAGTAACTGTTTAGGGCTAGCAGAGAGCAACATCAACAATAAAGAGGAATAGTAAACGATAGTTACATCTCGGGTATCCAATGTCAGCCCAAATTCAGGCATTGCTGTGTCAGAGAAACGAGCAGCAGAAATGCCTCTCTGGCAGTGTCACCGTACGAATATAAAAGGTAAAAAAAAAAGCCCTCCTCAGGCAAGGAGGAGTCAAAAGAGGGTTTTGGGTCCCCTCTGGCAGTGACACAGAAGTGCAATGTCTCCTAGCCTCCTCCCCAAGAATTAGAAGGTTGGTGGGTTTTAAGAACAGGTTGGACAAACACCTGTCAGGGATGGTCTAGGTATACTTTGTCCTGCCTCAGCACAGGGGACTGGACTCAATGACCACTCGAGGTCCCTTCCAGCCCTACATTTCTATGATTGTGTGATGGAGAGTTAGATTCATTTCCCTGTGAGCAAAGATGCTCAGAATAATGTGCAGAGCAGTCCAGAGTCATTCAGAGCTATGATTGGGAGGTCAGGGAGAAAAAAAAGGAAAAATCGGTAACAATTTTCTATTAAGAATCAAGGTTCTTCTGTGAGGCGGACGAGGGGAGTACAGGGTGTCCCTCAGTAGACCTGGGCATGGAATCCTGCAAATGAGGGGAAGCATAAGACACTCCCCAGTGCAAGGGAGAGGGAAGTGACACAGCTGGTGCTTGGGCTAAGGATGAAGAGGATGACTGAGGTTCTCACCTCTGTTGAGAATAGCTGTGTTCCACTATCATTTCATCCTGAACGTGCATAGGAAAATAGGAATTATCAGACCGGATCAGATCAGTGGTTTCATCAAGCCCAGTAACTAGTAACTCACTCCCAGGGCGGGTAATTCAGCAGGAATTTTGGATGTGCACAGAACACAGACAGGATTGGTTCCCATATGGTTACAGAACTGCAGTAAAGTGGAACAATTTTCAGCTTGTGTGATTGGAGGATATCTGGATGCATATTCTAAGACTGTCCTCCATAAATGAGGAAAAGTTGAGGTGCCTTTATTATTCTTTTGTTCCACTCTTTGTTTCTATGGGGAATTTGCCAATGCAATATCACTGTCTTCCTTTTAAACAAATAAAACTTAGAAAAAAAAAGGCAATAGCTGTTGAAAATAGCAATTCCAGTCCTAAAAACCACTGGGAAGCATTTCTTGTTCAATTTTATCCTACTTTTTCCTAGAGCAAGTTACAGTGGATGATCAGTATATTTGATTTGGGAGAAATGAAGTAATAGCTGCCCAAATTGAGCTTAAGCACTCCTGAATTTTGACCTGAATTTTGAGGTGTTCAAATCTGGAAGGCAGGTGCTAGATTCCCTTTCTGAATATTAGCTAAATCTGGAAAGGAAAAGTCATTTTCTGCTTCCATGGCTCAGAAGTGGAAATCCTCCTAAGTGCCTGGTACTGTATCTAAAGCTGCCCAGGTCCAGAGCCGCCCCTCCCTTTCTTTTCATTTTAAATTCTAGTGGGATCCACATACCTCCCTTGCTAGGCTTCAGATAGAGAGGAGCACTGTCCATTTAGTCCACCCAATTCCTTCTTTGGGGGCTGCAAGGTGAGGCCCCACCAGTATCCCTAATCCAATCTGGGGATGTCTTCTGAAGGGGATCTCTGGGCCAAAGCCTTCTACTCCTTAGGCACACTTCAGGATGTGTGACTCTTGCAGGGGGGCCAGATCTGGCTGTCCATTCTAGGCCGTAGGAGCTCTGCGTTCACATAGTAGCACTCTCCTTAAATTCCTTGCCCTGCTCACCACTTACAGGTGCAATACCTGTGCTGTGCAAAATCAACCTCCTTATCTTCCTTGCTAATAGTTCCCCCCTGTAACTGTGCAGAGAGACAGCTTAATCCTTCAATGCTCACTGCATTTGTCTGTGCATTGTTCCCTTAACAGGTGTTTGTTTGGAGGGTTTCATTATATTATCGCACTGACATAAATTGGCGCACGGCAGACAAATTAATTTAATTGTTTTGTTCATTTAACTGACCTAATAATCATTAGATTTCCCCGCAGCATGTGTGTGATTTCTATTCATCTGACAGTTTGTTTCATGATCAGATATTTAGTTCAAAGTGTTTAAAAAGAGAGGCTGCATTTACAAATGCTCTGTGAGTTTATTGCAATTATCTGATTAATCCGTAGCCCTTTCATTTGTTTCTGTAGGTTTCACTCCCTCCTCCTATCACCATGTTTGTATATTTCAGCTGGGAATAGTCTTCAAAAGTGTGAAAACAAATCAATCCTGTATAGGCTTAAAAAAATTATATTGACATGCACAACATCCTACCCCTCCCACCCCATGTTTTTCTTCAGTAGTTTGTTATGGCTGAAACGCATGGAGCATTTAATAGACACTACTGCATTTTAAAACAATCTTAGTCAAGAAGATTGGAAATCACAGTCTAAACATAGCCCTGAAAAAGAATGAAAAAGAAAGTCAACAAAGACTCTGAGATGGTGTTAAACGTGGTGTGGTTCCCCTTAACCACAGAAAATAACCAAACTGCAGACTGTACGCTTGGGACTGACGGACAGACCCGTGTATGAATGAGCGAGTGTTACATTTATACAACACTTTTCATCCTGGGATCAAAAAGCACTTTACAGACTCTGTGCAATTGAGGCAATGTGCAACCACTGAAGGCAACCACCCCAGGGCAGGATGCAACAGCTGCTTGTGCCAGCCCAACACACAGCACCAGCCAACTGTTGTGCCCGTTTTTATTGAATTCGAGTAATGGGTGGGATTTGGGCAGAATCCTTGGGCCTGATTCTGCTCTAACACCTCGTGCAAGCCCATTGACTTCAGTGGAGTCACTTTTGATTTACACCAATCTAAAAGAGAGCAGAATCAGGCCATTTGGAACTTGGACTCCAGGGGCCACAGCACTGCAGGGATGGAGAGACGGGCAATGTGGTAGTGACAAGACCTGAGGGATGGCGGGAGTGGGGGGGTCATGCTATATGTCTCCAAGCTGGCTGATGTGTGTGGCACATGCAGCCGTGTATCTAGGGGACGTGCAGTTCTTTGGAAGGGGAGAAGATCTGGAGGAGCTCAGCACAAAGGCGTGTCTGGAAATAGGGTAGGAAAATCCATTGGTGAGTTATAGTCTGAGACCTACCGAATTCACTTGTGATAGGTGCCCCAGGCAGAGATCTGAGCTCTGGTTCAGAGGTGGAAGGTGACCGCTATTACCACCATGTCATCTGTATCTCAGTATGCATTCTGTATAGGACCACGGAGACGTTCTGTGATCCAGGCACAGCTGAGCTCAAAGGCCCCTAAAGAGAGCAAATCCAGGCAGAGCTGGAGGAAGTGGGGTCATCTTCAAAGCAAATGGATGAGCGGTGACGTGTGGCCCATACTGTGTCCATTCCACTTTTCCCTATTGTCCTACTGGGCAATTTGAGAACCCTCCTGCATTTGAAGAGCAGAGCTGGTTCCCAACTGTAGCTCTCCCCAGTTGCACCCCGTTGAAATCATGCTCTGGGCACAAACACCTGGGGTCAGAGCCAGACCGGGTGCAAGCGGATTCGGTAACACTTAGACTTCACGGCGACAGGCACTTTATAGACAGAGAGTGACACATGTAGCTCAGCAGCAACATAAACAGTGGTGTCAATTACACACTGGGAGCTGGATTCTCCAGTGCCCTGTACCTCGTGCAATCATTTACACTGGTGAAGGCGTGAGACATAACTATTCTGAGTTGGTAGCATTTTCTACCCACATTGCCCTGGTGTAAACGGTGCAGGGCACTGGGGGATCATGCCCAAGGCGTACCAGGTTTGGATGGCCAGGTTTCAATGGAAGTAAATGGTAATGTCATGAAACCTTCCCCTGTTTGGCATAAAAGTGAAAGTGCAAAATGGCGCCAGGAGTGGAGCTGGTGCCAAGTGGGAGGCACTGCATGTGACTTACCAGCCAGAGAGGAAGATGAGGGTATAGCAGGAAAAGCAGCTAATAAGAAGCAGGTACGTAAGGTAAGACAGTCCCCATCCCACAGCTCACATACAGACATGCTTTATCTTGCTCCCACATTAGTTGTCTTACTTGCTTCCTCTTTCTGCCCCCTTATGTTCATTTCCCCCTCAGCGGAGGCTAAGTTACATTCATTCCTCACTCACCCCTTTTCTGATCAGTTTAAATCTGCCTTGCAGTTCTGGCCCATAATCTCTGCCAATCAATGGGAGATTCTATATTACATTCACCCAGGACGTTTCCTATGGCTTCGGTCTGAGCTTAAGCACCTTGCAGTCAGGAGTCACTGTGGGAAAGCAGTCTCGCTGCCCGTGTGCCAGCTTCATTAATGAGCTGATCTCCAAGGTGAAATAAAAAAGTGCATTACAAGTAAAATGCTGTGTTGCTCTCCTTTACCTCCTGCAGTCACTGGAGACCTTTGTGGTCAATGCACAAGATGGATCCTCTCCCTATTAATTAGCATTTAAAAGTGTTTTATCCCCCACACAATAATATGGAGCTTTCCATCTCCCAGGTTGCTCCTTGAAGTGATTTACAATTTGGAAACATCATCAGGTTTGCTGCAGCCTCACAAACTGGTACTAAAACTAACCCTCGCCCCGTGCATCTGGTGCATTAGTCTCTGCAAAGAATATCTCAGGACTTTATTACAGTAGGCTATCTCCCAGGCCAGGATGTTTCTGACCTTATGAGCAGGACTTTGCCCTTTCACATCAGTGAATGGTCTGTCCAAAACAACAAACATATTAAAAAGGAGAAGAAACATATCATCTAGAAAATCCTGGGATGCATGAGATCTGAGTTCAGTTCTGAGCTCCCCGACAGACTAAGTGACTAAGTCATTTGACCTCTCTGTGCCTCAGTTCCCAAACTTCTTGTTAATTGTTGTATCCTCGTCTCTCACCTTTTTCCTTTCTTGTTTTTTAGACTCTAAGCAATTCAGGACAGGGACTTTCTCTTCTTCTGTGTATGTACAGCACCTAGCACTGTGAGGTCCTCCTGCTTATTGCACTAGGCACTGCTGTGATACAAATAAATACATTCGTAACAATAATGCAGAAACAATACCTGCAGTTTCCCAGCCCAGCAGCACTGCAAATTTGGGAAAACATCTCCCCAGATGATCCATTTGTTGACTGAAAAATAAAGGATACTATAACAAGAGACAGTGATTCCAAAAAAACTTAACTCATCCAGGAACATTTTCCCCTTGGCATTTGGCAGGAATTAAACTGAAAAACTGTTTTCAGGCTTGATCCTGCAGGTGCTAAGTACTCACTACTTCAATTCATTTCTGTTCTGTATCTATTACGGTCAGAAAAAAGTACTTCAGAACTGCACTGGTTCTCATCCTTCCAGGGACCTGTTCAACGGCCGTGAACTCTGGAAAGCTCCATCATTCTCATCTCAGACTTTGGCTATGCATCTTTCTTTTCCTTGCAATAAAATGTCTTAGTTATGCCATGCAGCTGCTGTCTGATGAGAGAGAGATTGCTTTTCAATATCCTCTAATGATCATCCCACCAAACAGAACAAAATTGTATTGGCTCTTCCTGTTAATTCTTTTCCCCATTTAACTTTCAGTAAGTGATCACTGATTGATTTCTACATTTAACCTCTTATTCCTTATGGCCATCATCATCAAGCAAACTATAAGCCCACATGTATCTAGCAAAGGGTGAACCTTGGAAAGTTTAGAAGTTTGTTTCAGAGAAGCATGTTGGACACACTGATGACCTGACTATTTTTGGTCTAGAAGTCAGTGTGAGGAACATTCTGCATGCTTTTTCTAGCGCTTCTTGTTGTGGACCTTCTAGCAATCTCATTCCCACCCAGTGTGGTATGTGGAAGTCAGTCTGAAGAACATTTTGCATTTTGGGACTGAATGACCATATGCTAAGTGGATAGCCTTATTTGTTATTTCAGTATATCCTCATGTAGGATCTGATAGTATCTAGCCTGGTGGCGTGCTAAGGTTCCTACTGCTATTAGGTTATCACTCCCACAAACTGTGCACATAGCAAGTCTATGCAAAACTGCACTCAGATGATTGTTACCTCATTCCGTACCGCCCCTCTTCTTGTTTGTTTGTTTCAGCCACCTGTTACATTTGCATTTTGATTGTAAACTATTGCACAATGCCTAGCGCAGTGGAGCACTGATCTGACTGAGGCCTCTAGGCACGGCTGTAATGTCAATAAATAAATAAAAGAATAAGGATGATTGCCGAAAAGGAGGAAGCAAAGAAGTGCACACAGTTGCTTTTGAAAAGCCAACCCTATCCTGATAAGATCTCCTAACATATCAAGAAAGTATGGAACTCACTCATGGGATTATCTTCAAAAGTTATTCTCAGTTTATTTACTATTGAACATTTTTCTTCTTTTTTCTGAATGCAGATGTTTGGCTCTTCCCTTTCCAAGATGACCTGGAAGTAAAGAAGTTGGAAATATAGTCTCCTATTTTTCTACTAATGGTCAAGGGTCAGTGTGATGGGGCATCCAGGCAAGGGGGTGTTAATGAGGGCCTGTGGCCCCCATTGGCCTCACCCTGCTACACCTCCATCAGATGTCTGGGGTGGAGATGGACATTAAGGAAAAAGCCCAGCTCAGGTTGGGGCTCACCAGGAAGAAGAGCAGAATGCTACTTCTCTCTTGGTGAGGGAAACCTGATTTCAGCTAGGTGGATGAGAAAGAGGGGAGGGAGAGATAGCTCAGTGGTTTGAGCATTGGCCTGCTAAACCCCAGGTTGTGAGTTTAATCCTTGAAGAGGCCACTTAGGGATCTGGGGCAAAAATTAGTCCTGCTAGTGAAGGCAGGGGGCTGGACTCACTGACCTTTTGAGGTCCCTTCCAGTTCTAGGAGATTGGTATATCTCCAATTATTACCTATTACCTATTTAGAGCTTGCTGCCCAGATGAGCCTCCAGGTGGAGGAGATAACCAGGCCCAGGAAGACTGACTAAGAGGACTGTCTGTATGAAGATAAGCCCTGTGTTGGGGACCTGCCAAAGACTCCTCAGATGACCCTGTCTTTGAGTTCATAGTATTCCTTTATTTTGAGACATTAATACCCTGGAAGGGGTGGGTCTCAAGTGTGCATTAGCTCGAGGGCTAAAGCACCACTGCATGGGACTGGTAACAGGTGGCAACGGACCATCAAAGACCCCACGACTGCGTAAGTAGTGCCCTGTTGGGCCAGAAGAGAATACCATGGAAGCAGGCTCTGTCCCAGCCAGATTCTGACATCTTTATGCCAAGTGCTACATGTAACATACCCATCAGCATGAGTAAGGGGGTTAGAATCTGGATCTAAGCAATGCTGTTTACCCGTTCGGTTAGACACTGATGAATTTGGGATGTGTGGGGAGCTGTCACTGGGGCATGGTGTTGATTTCTAATTTCAAAACTATTATATGTAATAATTCATAAAAATGTAAAAAAACATTTTCAAGCCTCAAAAGTATTTATGTTTGGTTCCGCTCTGAGTATTGGGTGAAAGTCCATCAAAATGGTTCTTGGTCCTACAATCAACTGTCTCTGAGTATAACCTTCTACTGACCTGAGTGAACTTTCCCCCCCCAAAATTTTACCAGTTGTCATTTGTTTGTGGACAGTTAATCACATGTCTCCAGTCCAGAGCTTGAGAACTTTAAAAGGCCAAAGAGTTGTTAGTAAACATAACAATTTTCTCTCTTCTTAAAAACCAATTTCCAGGTTACTCAAGTAATACCACGATCCTCTCTGTCTGAGCTGCCTGTAGATAGCATTTGGATGTGTAACCTAGCATTTTCCACATCTGCATGGTATTAAATATTGTATCTAGCTGTTCTTTCACTTATCTAAAAAACCTCTTCAGTATTTACCTGTAGTACAGATCAAATCGGATGCACCCATTTATAAGAAGCTGGGATACATTTCTAGCCACAAATGAGCCACAAGTTCCTTTAGCCAGTCTGTCTATGAATTTCTAAACTACTATAGTATCTAAGCACCATCTAAAAGAATCACTGTAGTATCTAGGCACAAGAATTAAAAGGAGCAATATTCTGGAACTCTGCACCACCACAAATTGCCTCTGCCTAATCTTTATTACATTCACTGGGGGACCTGGTTTATTCCAGATTAGTCACATCTGTAAAGACCCGGTTCATGATCTGAAATGTAAAAAAATAAACAAAAACAGGTTCCTTGATCATTAATTATATCACTGGGATATGATTAACCTTGGAGAAAGATGTGATCCCTGAACCACATTCTTGGTATGGGACTATGTCTGGATGGTGAGTTACATAATCTCCAATAAATGGAATCCATTTGTAGGCCAATTAGACTGCTCCAGCAGACCCATGAAGTTGATTGCAGTATTATAAAAAGGTCTTTTAATTAGCCAGAATGCCACAAAGGGAGCTCTTTCCCAGTCCTCTTTAGGATTTGTTAACCATATTTCCTTAGAAGTCCAGCAGAGGATTATTTTGATGCACCAGTCAATTAGTTTCACATCTTCCATCCCCTTCTCTGCCCCTATGCCACACATACAGTGCCAACACATTTTAGCAATCTCATTCCCACCCAGCGTGGTATGTGGAAGTTTATGTGATGTATGTCTTATTATGTGGGTGGTATATGTTTAGGAATAAGCATACACTATTTTCATCTGTACCTGTTATGGACAAACAGATATCCTGACATGCTCTGTCACTTACATAACCTGTGTCCGCAGGTTTAATCTGTGGTACATGGCTGCAGGCACACCATGCACATGCTATGCCAGGCAGGCTTTGGCTTAAACCAGATTCTGCAGTCACACGTGATTTAGAAATGCTGACAGAGACAGGTAGGTAGGCAGAATAGGCTGGAGGTCTATCCCGTAGCCTGCATACTAATAAAGTAATGAGCCCTTCATCAGCAATATCTTCCTCTACTTTAGCCCAGGCTGTTGCAATGGGCCTGCTGTTCATATTGTAGCATTGAGGACAACAATAATCATTTCCCATTAGGACTGAGGACACAGTCTGAAAAAGCTTGAGACAGAAAAAAATGAACACAAATCTCCCAACAACTGTCTATTTGGGTCATTGCTGTCAGTTCGTCTCCGGTTATGAAGTGACTAAGAAAGCCTGGCCCGATAGAAGTAAATAGCAAAAGTCCTGTTGACTTCACTGAGCCAGGATTTCACAGGATTTTCCATGTGGTGCATGGTAGTGTCATTAAAGAACACAGGATAGAGTATAATATGCAGCCTCTAGCCTTTTCCTCCTCCCGCAAATCATGGGCAGAAAGGTCCTAGTGACCCTAGCCTGGGGTCACTATCCAGCTAGCCAATACACACAGCACTTTTGAACTTGAAGGAAAATAATTGTAATGGTCCTGGCAAAGGATCATACAAGTGCCTTCGGTGCTATTGTTCTCACCGTATGCAGAGGAAGCATGGTACAGTGGCTAGAGCCTGGGAAGGGAAAAAATCGGGTTCTGGTCTCATCTCTACTACTGACTTCTTGTGTGACCTTAGGTAAGTCACTTAATGTATCCAGGCCTCAGCTTCTCTCTCTTTATCGCTCGGATAATAATATTTCACAGTTGTGAATAACTCATTTGTGTTTGTTAAAGACCTTTGAGATTATTGAATGGAATGTGCTCCAGGAGGGAAAAGGGAAAAAAACCCCGCAGTTCCTGTTTTCTCACTAAATAGAAATGGAACATACATCACTGAAAAAATGTGAGGGCTGGTCACAATGATTTCACTGAACCCAATCATCTGAACCGTCCCATCACCTACATTCAATTATAACTTTCTCTCAGCACACCAAACTGGTGTCTAACCTCCTTTGGCAGAAATGACAATGCAAATAAAAATAGAATGCATTTAAAAAAATCTACAGCAGATTGTCATGGCGATAAATAATTGTATCGCATTGCCATGGCAACTCTAGCTGTAAGAAAGGGACAGACCTATCTGAAACTGAGCTAAATTTAGTTGTTGAAAAAGTATTAAAAATATTTTCAAATACTCTGTCCATTCTTTTTAAGGTTTGATAGGGATAAAAATGTAAAAGCCTTCATCTTCATTCATGTTTCCACATTGTCTCCATAGTCCAAACAGGTTTTAAGGACTAAAAGAAAAAAAAATTCTCCTCATTTGATTTTAAAATCTTTAGACTGATTCAGGATGAAATACCCCTGCATAAAATGTTTTTGTTTTTCAAATAATCTTCGAATTTGAAATTTTAAAAATCTCCTGATTTGAATGTTTCGTTTAGTTTCATTTAAAAATAGATTGGAAGCTGTTTGGGGCAGGGACTGTCTTTTTGTTCTGTGTTTGTATGGCACCGAACACAAGAGGGACTTGGTCCATCATTCGTGTTCCTAAGTACTCTCACAATATAACAACAAAGACATATTTGGTCTCAATGCTCCAGTTGTTAAATAACCCAGATGAGCCAGACTGTGACTCAGTCACGATGATTTATTGTCACTCAGCAGTTACTCATCCAGTTCATCCCAGGGACTAATGGGAAGGGATGTACTGAATCTGCCTAAAGGTTGGCAGGGAAGGAGTTAACCTGGCCAGTGGGAGGACTGAAGATGCCAGTCCCTGCGTATAGGGATTTGGAGGGAGTGGTTTAACAAGACTGGACCAGCTGTGTGAAATTAATTCTCTCCCTCTTAGCCACAAGAAGAGGGCTGTGCATGCTGGGAACTCACTCAGAACAGGGAGAGGGTTTCTAGAAAGACCAGAGCTAAGTAGTGAAAGGTGGTTCCTGTCTAGAACTTGGCTAGATTTAGTCCCGCTTTGGGCCTCTGCTCTAAATAGGACTGAAGTGAGATGTGTCTCGTTACCTTCTGTCTGAGGGAAGCCTTGCTGGTTCTGGCCCCTGAAGAGACAGACCAGTTTTTCCATTTACCTTTCTGTGCTACACTCCAATTTACATACCACCTAGCTGGGCAGAATATTTTTCTGCTCCTGATCACCTGCCAGCTGCCACACACTTACATTGGCAGAATGCCCCGGTCTTGCAGGTTCTTCTCATCCCTCTGAGTTTCTCAAGAGGACAGGAAGCAGCTCAAAATATTTCACTTGTGCTGAAAAGCCTTGAACTCCAGTGATTCCTCACCTTTTAATATCAGGAAAGGGGGCCCTCTTCCAGGAACACCTTCCTTGCGGGTGTATGGAAAGTTGCCAGCTGTAAGTATTCAATAAATATGAGTCAGGTCCCCCAAAAATCATGACTTTGTCTTAAAAATTATAAATTTTGTGTTTGTTTTATTTGCCTTCTGCTGTTTCATCCTTTGGAGTTTGCGCTGCCAAGCTTTTCCTAACACTCATGAGGGCTACAGAATTACCTTGGGGGGGGGAGGGGGTTAAGCAGAAGCTTAGATTCTCATGTAATCACATGACTCCAGGAACTGGAGCTTTATGAAAAATAAGTTATAATGAAACTCATTATAAAATCCTGAGAGCTGGCAAGCCTGTTCCACCCTCCTCTTTGGACCCTATAGAATCCCTCCATTTGAGCTGTACATGATTGGAGTTCTGTGGGGTAGCCTGCTGTCTAGAATATTCTCCCCTCCTGAGATGGCATGATGGTTCCTGCCTACTGTCTTTAACAATGCTTGTAGTAGCATTAATTTAGGCTGTGTGCTTGCACTCCCTTCAAAGATGGGGAGGGAGTTTGCACAGTTGTGCAATGTCTGCTTAATGGCTCTCATTCACTGTCTTTCTTTTCTACAAGAGGGCCTGGCATAGCTAGAATTTCTTTCCCAGTCCTGTTTCCAGTGATGTCCGAGAAGTTATCCCACTGACTTCAATGGGTGCAAGATCAGACCCTGTCTTATATTTACTTATTTTACAGAAGCAGGTGGATTAAATGAGGTGTTCTTTAATAAGCTATATCTGCAAAATAATATATTGAACATCCCATTATAGCTCTTATTTGTTTCACTGTCAGGTAATGACACAGAGGGTTAATGGCATAACTAGTTATATTCACTAGAGTAATAGCTATTTTTCACAAGCAAGACCAAGTTTCCTAAAAGGTACTTTAAAAAACCCCTGTATAATATCCAAAGTTGTTTACAGTGTTGTTGTAGCCATATTGGTCCCAGGATATGGGCTTTTATTGGACCAACTTCTGTGGGTGAGAGAGACAAGCTTTCAGGCTCCACAGAGAAGAGCTCGTCCCTCTAATATCCAATGTATCATGAAGAAATACAAATCACAAACGAGAATCATTTTATCCCCTGACAATCATGCTACACTTTTCTCAGTGACTTCAGCCAATGACAAATAAATGGCATTGTGTTAGAAAACAAGACTATAGCCCATTAGCAGACATCTTAAATAATCCTAAATTGCCTGATTTCACTGAGGAGAAAATAGGTTTCGTTGCTCCAGTCAGCACATGGGGAGCTGTCTGGCAAAATGGGATCAAAGCATTTTAAGACTATTTAAAACATCAGTTTCTGTAATTATGGAAGTCCTATTCCTTGTGCACCTGGAAAACTTACTGAGGTCAATAGGAAGGCAGGAAATACAGACTCAGATTTGAAGTAGAAGGATGGCCCTGTGGTTAAGGCCCTGGACTTTGATTTGGCAATCTGGGTGTAATTTCTAACTTCACCACATACTTTCTGTGTGATGTCAGCAGAGTCACATGCAAATCAATTTGTGCCTCAATTCCCTGTATGGAAAATGGGGGGAATATTTCTTTTCGATTTTATCCATCTAAATCTAAGTTCTTCAGGGTGGGGACTGTGTTTGTACAACACCTAGCAAAATACAGCCCCAATCTCAGCTGAACCCTTTATCACTATCAAAGTACAATGATACTTCTGTAACTCTATTCATTAACTCTGTGTTACTGTTAATTTCTCCACTAGGTTCCTGTTTACCCTTGGCTGAAATATCTTTACATTTTAGCCAGACTTCATTATAATTAATGGAATCTGGGGCTTGTTACTGAGTGCATACTTGGCGGCTGCAGACAGACAGACAGCAAAGTCTCAGCTTGCGACTCCATCAGTGTAACTAGAAAGTGCTGGATTTCACATCTTTGCTGCTCAGCAGATGTTTGCTCATTCTCTTTTCTCCTGCCTGCTCTGCATGCAGTCACAGGAGTTACACATTCTACAGTATAGTATGTATGAAAAAAATGCCTTATTCTTGGGTGTGGTTGCTACTTTATACACTTGCTGTTTAACGGCAGGGACTTCATTCCAGATGAGGGTTGCTTTTTGCCTTTCTCTGTTTTTCTTTTATTAACGAACAGGGTCATATGCTGTGCGAGTTAGCTCCTACATTCCAAACAATGAAGTCCCACCCTGTAAGGGAAACGATTATAGAAACTTATTGGAACAGAATTGCAAAAACACGGGGGATGGGGGGAAATGTTTTTTTTCTGCGGGACAATTCTGAATTTTGTGAACAAGACAGAAGAATGATCTTTCCACATGTGCAACAACTTTAAAAAAGGATTTAATGGGGTGGGGGGGAGAAGAAATCCATTGTTCAGTGAACAACACCTATGATATATTGAATATGAAGGCTTGAATATTCATTTGATTACATTGGCACTAATGTCACCAAGGGCAGAATTTGTCCAGATGCCTTCATTTAGAATTTAAAATATTTAGAGCACTGCAAAGCAAAAGTCTATATCTCCCAAGGTTTTTTGTGAACTGACATTTTGTATACAGAGTCTAAATTAGGCATTAGAAAGCACAGTTCCCTTTTTTTCTGTTATAAACAGAAATTATCTCATGGAAATATTTGACTTTAAATGGGATCTCATCTGATTTTCTGCTGTGTTTATAATAGCCTGTAAAATATGAATGAGCACAACAGATATAACTCCATGCATTTATTGAATAGTGCTGGGTTAGTCGACTGGATAAAGAACCAAAAGTTCTGATGCTTCTCGTGCCTTTATCTGAATGGTCCAAATCCCTGAGGCAAACAATATTTGGCGGGAAAACTCTAGCGATCATCTTTTCTTACCAAATGGCAGTGTTTCTGCTCTTGGTCCTGGCTACGACAAGGAGAGTCAGAAGCCACTTGTGAACATGAAAATTAGATCAGGAAATTATTTTTCTCATCATGAAATAGGTTGATGAAAATGATTTTTTTCCCCATTTTCAGGTTTTCATCAAAAAAACATAATTGCCCAAACTGAAATATTTGGTTTCAAATTTAAAAACTTTGGTTTTCTGGTTTCACAAAAACCCAAACTTTTTTCCCCCAAAAATTTCTGTTTAATCAAAAAAAATTTTCAATTTAAAAAAAATGATGGGAAGTTTATGACCTGCTTTAAATGAAAACTATTTTTTAAAGTTATCTGAAGATTTTTGAGCCTTAAGAAAGGATTGATTTGAGTTTTTAGCAAAAGTTTGTTTTTGGCTTTTATTTGACCTGAACCAGTAGCTTTGCCATCTCAAATTCTTAGCCAAGTGAATGTGGCAGCGTATAGGATCCAGTACTGCAAGCACCTCACTGGAATCAACGTGAATTACTTAGATTACTCTCTGGGGCAGGAACCATCTTTCTGTTCTGTGTCTGCACAATGCCTAGCACAATGGAGACCTGGCCCCTGACTGGGGCTCCTGAGTGCTACTGCAATGCAAATAATAAAAATATGAATTGTTAATTAATAAATTCTACAGAATAAGTGCTTGCAGAATTTGGTCCCAAACGAGGTAACCTCTTATTTGAATAAAAAATTCTCACTTAAATAAGTCAATGAGCACTGAAAGAAATGGTGCCGTACCAGATATACACAAAGTAGGTCTTTGGTGCAAATATTAGATCCAGTAGCAGGGACACTTTCTGAAGCACCATAAATCCAGCAGATTCAATTGTAAGATCAGCTCTAGAATTATACAAAGGTTTATGTAAACCATGAATATGTGCTAGCTGTTGACCAATTGAATTGAAATGGAAAACATGTGTTTATAATAACTGTCAGACTTTCATATTATAAACTCTGCTGGTAGGTACTACTGCATTGTACCGAGGTCAGATTTTGCTTTACGTAGTCTCACTAAATTCACTGAAGTTGCACAGCTTTAACTAGGAGCATATAGCAAGGATATTTTCCCTACAAATTAGTATCTAGGATCCATAGTTTGAGTTATGAATCCAACCCCAGGAAAAAAAAATCTTAGTAACTCAACCTTGACTCAGTGAATTATCAGAACTGAGATTTAACCTCCTTCTCTTGCCCATTCCCTTGGTAGGTAAAGAAGTATGACAATAAATTTTGGAGACATCCCATACACAGCTATGGGGATTGAAAATGCAACAGGAGTGGGTACCAGTTAGAAACTCTGAGACTATACAGAATATTAAGGGGTGTGCGTGCGTGTGTGTGTGATTTATACTTGTATATCTGAGATGGGAATCAGACCTGTTTTTATTCAGGTAAAACTCCCATTATGCCTGATGGAAACTTTTGCCTATGTGAGGAATACACAGGCTTCTAGAGACTTTGAAGAAAACTATTAGTGAATATAACGTGTGTTCCATTTTAGTGGATTTTCACAGGGAATAAAAAATCTAATATTTAAAGATACATTTGGTTTCTTTCCTGGTTAATAAAGGGAACTACAAATCTACTATTTGACTGAAAATAATGGAAAGCAGTAGTTTACTGAGAAATGTATTGGTTTTAGATGTTTTTAAAACAACTGTTCCTTTATTAAAATAGCTTCCCCTGAAGACAGAGAGACTATAATGGATACCAGGGAACTACCTGGGAATTGTTTGACACTTCTTCATAAAATGTATAGCCAAACAGAAAAAAAATTCCATTGGTCGATGGCAAAATTGTTCCTCTAATTGCAATATTCAATTTCTTATTTGAACATTTTCCCCATTCTGTTTCTCTAGGAGTTTCCATTCCTTCACACACCTTTCTTCTGAGACAGCACAACTATTGATTAACGTACATATTTATTGAAAATACTTTGCCAAACTACAACAAATGTCTAATTTAGCATGGAGGCAAGCTTCTGTATTGACAGTTGTATTTAGTCTTTTTTTAATATCATTTTTTGCAAACAGGAAATAAACGAGATAATCTAAGTAATCCAATAGACATCTGAAGAACTACACAGTAGAAGAACAGGTAAGCTGCCTGTTAGACATCCTTCTCAATTGTTTATGTTCATTAGCATTTTGTAATTCTTTTTAGGATTACAACATTGAATTTATAAATTAATGAAGTTATACTCTCCTGGTAGATAAATAGAGATCAATTCATATTCTGTTATAAAAAGAGTATATCCAATATTCTGTTTTATTTTTAATCCTCTAATGAAAATTTGGTTAGACCCTTGTGTTTGTCTGGTTAGTAAAATAAATTATATATATATATATATATATATACTTTAAATTAGACAGGAATTGCAGTCTCTTTATAGCTACAAAAATGCTGAATATTGACAGATGCACTTTGAAACTTACAAAACATTGTGATCAAACCATTTCAATATCTGTGTCTCCCCAGCATAGAATTCATATTTAAAAAACAAATAATTATCGTTGCAGGGATGTTTTGCAAGTGAGCAGAGGAGCATTCTGTACCATTATTTTAAAAGAGAAAGAAAGAAAAGATTTATTTGAATGTTTGAAAGCATTTTTAGTAAGATCGTCGTTGGGTGTGGAATTTCATAGTCTTTAAATAGACACTTTTGTTAAACTTCTGTTTTTAAAAAATAGGTGAAATCCTGGCTTCACTGAGTCAATGGCAAAATTCACTTTGTTTTCACTGGGGCTAGGATTTGCCTAGTATGTTTTCATTTAGGCTGCTACTGCTATGGTAACAAGGCTTCACGTTTCCCATGTGCTTCTTGTATATAGGTGACACTCCCAGCTCTTTAGGAGGTTCTCTGTTCTAACACTCAGATGTGCAGCTACTGAACGTTTCCTCCCCTCATCATAATCCTGATTCTAATCAACCTTTGTAACTATACCTCTGATATCAAACTTAAAATGCTTGGCTCTTCATACACTTTACTGCTATAAACAAGACAAAGAGTGTTCTAACAATGGAATACAGTGCTCTGTGCTACCATTTGGGAGATATGGATTTTATTCTGTTCTCTCCTGCTTGCTCTCTCCTGGTATTGTGCCCATCATCATGATGTCTGAGCACTGAGGATCTAGCCAGTTAAGGAGCAGTACTGATGAGCTCTGAATGGAGTATTGTCCAGTCCTCCTTTGTAAGAAGAGCAATGTGCAAAATACCAATCCTGAGCACTAAGATGTATAAAGCAAGTGCAAATTAGAAGATCTCAGGGCTCCAAAAAGGACTTAGACCATTCCAGGAGGGGCAAACTGGTCCCAGTAGCATTCAGCTCCACCCTTAAAAAGACTCAGCTATGACAGCCTCCTGGTAAAGGAAGACTGCACAGAACCCCATCACATGCAGTATGGCTACTCCGTCCACAGGCTAGTTACTGCTGCATCTTGGAAAGACACCTCACGTGTTCTATTACTTATTGTCTATATAGAATTTACGGTGCTCTCCATGATCCATGCACCACAGGCTTATGGTCCTTAGTGAGATCAAGGCACCACTGTGATCCTTCCAGTACATGAGGAAAGATCCCCAGATTATTGCTTATTAGTGAAATTTTAAAAAGGAGTAAGTGTAAAAGAGAATGCACCAGATAATTGCTGTCTCCCCAGAGCCAAACGCAAGGGCATCTGGATAATCTCATAACTGACCAGGGCTCACCATGGCTTAACGAGAGGGGAGAATATCTTGTGGGAAGGGGCAAGAGAAGATTGCAACAAACAGATTTCAGGCCCCCAAATGTGATTTCAGTGGTGGAGGTTGCTATGTTACTGCTGAAGTTTGTTGTTTCAATGCTGCATCTTTAAATTTCTGAGCATCCTAGACTACAGAGGCAGCTGTTGTTGTGAGAGGAAGAGTTGCTGCAGCATGTTGCAGCAGAGGTGCACACACAGACACACACCATGCTCTCTCACAGAGAGATGTTCTTTGTTTCTTTTATCTAAAACAAAAATAAATCAGACAGAAAGACAGGGAGGGTTGCTCTTACAAATACACTGCAGCCCCCAGGCTCCTGGAAAACATGCCTCTTGCTGTCACCAGTTGTCGGTGCTGCTGTCAGAAAATGGATTTAAAAAGTGAGATGGCCACTGGACTCATAAAAAGACTGATTTCAAATTTCAATTTCATTGGGCTAATGCCCCAGTCTTAAAAAGCCACCTTCCCTCGTATTATCATTGAGAAATGACTGTAGAGAAAGTGGGGAGATCTATGCTATAACACAAGATGGATTCTAACTGATTATATCTATATGAAAGCGATGTGAAGAAGCAAAATATGTTAAACAACCCTGGTGCAGCAAGTAAAACATAATATATAACGGATCCCTGAGATGAAGCAGACACAGTAAGATAAGGTCTGAGCTCAATGCCACTCTGCTTTCTAGTTGTGCTAAAACAATCATTCTTAACACACTTCCAGTTGCTTATTTTTTAAACATTTAGGTAATGGCTTTGCAAGCTCCCATGATGACGTGAAGCAAGTGCATACTCTGAGGCAGAGTAGCCTTAGGGTTAGCGCACAGGGTTTTTGTCCCAGCTCTGCAAAGCACTTAAGCCTGGATCAGGGCCTACGCAGTGAGCTCTGTGTGGGCAAAGCCCTATTGACTCATGCTATTTCTCAGCCTAATTTATTTACCATACTAACCCCAGTCCTATTTACTGTGATCAGAGGTGTCAAAATCAACAACAACACTGCATACAAGCAGGGACTTGCAAAAAATCTCAGCTAAGACATCACTGTGCCCAATCCTGTAGCTAGAAGACAGTTCCAGCTCTGACCCTTCCTCTCTCTGCCCGGTCCTCAGCACACTATTTCCTCCCATACCTGCTTACGGTCTGTACTCTCAGCTGGGAAGCCAATCAGGCTACAGTTACATGGCCCTCATTGTTCTCAGTATTGAGCACACAGCAGTTCAAGTGGGCCTGGCTGCTGATCCTCCTTTTGCCCAGCTGCTCTGCAACATAAAGGTTTTGTCTGTACTGGCAAAAATGGCAAAAATGGGACCCCATGACTTGCAATGGGTGCAGCTCCAAGAGCGGTAACAACACTGGTTCTTAGGTAGATGGTTATCGGTGCTTGTGTGATGGTTGTAGCCAGTTCTTGTGGGGTCCTTTGGGCCTGATTCTTAGTCCTACACTAAGGTCTCTTTACATTACTCTGGCTGCATGAAGTGGCCCCTGAAAAGACGCCCTGCACATAGAATTTCACTGGCATAGGGGGCAGATTAGGGGCCAGAGTACATTGTACAGAGGCTATTCTCTGCTTCCCTGAGCCCATAGGTGGGCCATGAGAACCAAAGCAAAAGTTAGAGCACCCATTGGGTTACTCTAACTTACAGCAGGAGACAGACTAGCTCCTGCACAAATCAGAACACAGAAGTGCAAAGGCGGCTTAAAGCTACCTTTTCTCTTTTTCACACACACACACACACACACACACACGGCCCTGTCTACATGACAGGAAGAAAGTAACTGAGACTAAGAGTCTCCATGTTTAGTCCATTTTATGGAGAGTTTCTATCAAGCACTCAGCTCTGTAATTCATAGCGTACGTTTTAGACTCATAGACTTTAAGGTCAGAAGGGACCATTATGATCATCTAGTCTGACCTCCTGCACAAAGCAGGCCACAGAATCTTACCCATCCACTTCTATAACAAACCCCTAACCTATGTCTGAGTTACTGAAGTCTTCAAATTGTGGTTTGAAGACCTCAAGCTGCAGAGAATCCTCTTTTATAACATTATATAATATTTTCCCATAACAGTAATATTAAAACAGAATGGTTATATAAAGTTCACCTGCTGTAGTCCAGTAGTAGTACTGTAGTCAGTAGTCCAGCCTCAGGCATGCCCAGTACACCTTCTAATAGCATTTGCAACATCAAGGGGCAAATCATGCAGACATGCAAAATTCCCCCTGACTGCAGTAAGTGGCAGCTTAAAAGTGAGCCCTACAACTACCCTGGAAAACCAGTTCTCAGAAGCAAGAAATGAAGGGATGAAATACTTTTTTATTTTTTTAGACTCGGTTCCCTTATTTATTGGTTAAATTTAAAACACCCATTAGGATGATACTTCGTTCCAAAGGGGCTGTAGTTGACAGTTGTAGCCATTTGCTTAATTGACTGAAACACCAATTTGGTGTGTGAAAAGCATTCAGTGAAATTTATAGTTCCTTACTGGAATTCATGTTTCGCCTGAATTTGTCAAGGAGATGCGTACCTGGAAGCTTGTCTCAGTACCCTCAAATGCAAAATAATATTTAACAAACTCACCCATATTTACATTTGATCTCTTAGGAGAAAAGCTTTGAAACTGCCAAAGCAAAAATCTTTCCCTTTTTTTAAAAGCATCTTGCTATATTTAGCATTAAAATTTGTATATTCCATTGTTACCAGAATATGCCTTTCATTTCCTTGTAGCTTAGCATACAAGCGTGGATGATTTTATCAGACAATAATGTTATTTATCAAAGCAAAACAAGTGCAATAATGCATACTACACTATCATTAATGTAAATAGCCAAAATTTAATAGCATACACACACACACCAAAAAAAGCTGTTTCGTGACTCAATGGTATAGTGCAGTAAATTGGTGTAAAATAAACAGTGGCTATTTATAGCTTAGCACAGGCTGCCTGCAGGCATTGTGGCTGTTTTTTTCCTCTCTTTGCTCTGGATGAATGGGGGTTTTCAATCAAGTTCCAGTTTTTTTTTTAAATAAAATCCACCCCAAGTTTTTTACTGAACTCTGTGATAGTCCATATGTCATGAGCAAAATATGTGCAGCTCTAAAACCTGGAAAGGACTTTTATTTTGGTTGGATCAGGACCTTTAGCTCTTAACTAAAGTATGTAAGATCTGTACAGCAAGCACAGATGTACAGTAAGTGGCTGTGGCAGACACATCTCTGGTTCTTTCTTTCTTGTTGATCAGTTGTCAAACAGTAAAGACAGTAGTTTGGACAGGCTGGCACCTGGCTGACCTCGTTCTTCATCCTTGAGACAGATAAAGCTGACAGAGAAATTATAATGTTTGCAAGGACTCAGTCACTAAGAAATGTGAGGATTTGTTGTTTGGGTTTTATTTTTTCAGTGCCTGAAAATTTTGATTAGCTCCTTTAGCTATGAGCTCCCTGTTCAAGAGAGACACACTCAAGCGACAGTGAAAATGATTTCCATGCCTTTAACGCTCCTATCGGATGTGGGTGGTCCCTCCAAAGGGAATGTGCATGATCAAATTCAAGTATTATCTAGCTGCCTCTCAAGTTAAACAAAGCTGAAGGCCTCTATTGTTTTGTTTTGTTTTGTTTTTGTTTTGTAGACAAATGACTGAGTGAGCCTGTGATCAAAAACTTACAGAAGAAATTGATTTATTCCAAAATAAATGTCCCTAAATTTAAATGGGGAGCTTTGCCACCAGTGCTAGAGTAAAAACGCCTTTGAAATAATGAAGTGTTAATAAATGTAACGATTCCTCTGAAATACACAATTCTACCTCTATGAGTCAGTTCTTTGCAGCTTCCTGTATGTGGTTCACATGATAAAACGTTCCTAGCTATCAACTCATCAAACTCAAATATAAAGAAATCATCTAAGACTGGGAAAATAGGAGAATACTGATTTTGCTGTTTAAAGATCCAGGCAACAAGGGAAACTTTCTCACACAGTTGAGCCCGATTCTGATCTTTCTATCACCGGTGTGATTCAAAAATAATTCCACCGAAGTTAATAGTTGTGCTGGTTTAAAAGTGATGCTGTCTATTTAAACATTGTACTTCGGTCTGATTTTTTACTATTGTTAAAAGTAACACTCAAGTTTACCCAAACTGAAAAAGATCAGAAAACTGAATCAGATTACTGATTTTTCAGCTTGTTTACTTTGTGCATGTGATAGCACTTGTACACGGTATAGTCAGTTTCACTGTTTCCACCAAATAGACAGTTTCCCTTTGTTGTTTGTGTGTGTCTTTCACACAGCCACAATGGAGAGAAAATTATTTAAAAATATGATTGTTAAAGCCACAGAAATTTGGCAAGAGGACTCACTCTTGAGAAATTGTAGTACCTGAATCTATTCATGTATCCACTTATGAAGGACAACAAATTTTTGGAATTTACTAAATTTCAGATGGACACCATCCTATCAAGTGAGATAAGAATCAGGTCTATTGATTCAAGCCTGCTTTGATTAATCTGCATTCTGACTTTTAATTATTTTTTAAACTCATATATTTATTCATTTAAATATATGCAGTAACAATTCAGTTGTCATTACTGAGAACACAGAAAAATCATGGCAGAATAAGACCCCAGTCTGAATTACATATCATCCAGTAGTTTTCACAAAGATGATTAGCAGCAGCATATTTTTCTGTTTTTTTTTTTAAATTTATTTTAAAGTAAGTTCCAAACATTTTTGTCACTGTGTACTTAGCATTCAGAACTTTGGGAATGCACGTTTCATAAATGAGCAAATAGACTTTGCAAAATCTCATAAATCCCCCAGATTGTTCATATAGCTATCTTTAAATAATGTTCTTTTGTACTTTAAAAAAATCAATATTAAACCAAGTTAAATTTAATTCACTTGAAATTGTTACACTAAAGCAAATATAAAAGGCATATTAAACAATAGAGCACATAATCTAAATTAACTGAATGATCAATTAATAATTACATCAAACCAGTGACTAACATATAAAATAAATGACTCTACTGTGTTAACAAATATCCCTCATATTTCCTGAAGTAGGTCCTGATTCTGTACTTTTATATAGGACAAAAACTTCCATTGAAGTCTATTGCAATAGTTCTTTCTGGGAGGAATAAGAAAACTTTCTTTTCTTCTTTAGATGTACACTCCAAGCAATTTGTATACACATGCTCCTTCACCCAGCATGAAGCTACAACTTTTGTGCAGGTGCCATTAGCAACACCTAGAACTGGGAAAAATTCTCAGGGAAGTCATTGGGAGTTTTGGTTAAGTGAGGAATTCAGGCTTTTGCTCCTAAATAAGTGTTTTTTTGGGTATAAAAGAATGATCTTATATATTATACTAAAGAATGGACACAGAAAAGGGGAGAAAAGCACAACTTTATTTTGCATGTAAACCTTTTGGAAAGCTACAGAAACATTCATAACAACATTACTCAAACTTCAGGTAGTTTCCAGGGAAGTAAGAGAAATGAAATCACATCCACACACACATACTACTATTGTATTACAGTAGCACCTTGAGCCCAGAGTCCTCGGCACTGTGCAAACACATAATAAGAGATGCCCCCTGCTCCAAAGAGCCTGCCATCTAAATAGGAAAGACAGAGAAAGGGCAGGAGGGCAAGTGATTTGCCCAAGGTCTCCAGTGTGCCAGTCCAGTGCCAATCCCCTATACTACTCTACATATCCATATGGGTATACCAGACTCATATATACTACACCTATTTTCTTTCTAGAAGACTGAATGATGTTTCTATTGGCATAAACTGAGCCATAAATTATGCAGGCACAATTTCCGTTGTACCTGGCCCATCAAGTTCTGCTCTGCTGGTCAGCAAACCAACCTCCATGGACAACAAATTCACACAAGCAAAGAAGGATCCCATCTGGTTTAAAAAAAAAAAAAAAAAGATTGCTCACAATTCCATCTCATTCCCTGGAGCTGACTCTGAAAATTCTGATCAAGCGTATTGATACCCTAAATTCAGAAGCAGAGCAGAGCCCACCAGAGATTGTACTATCTTAACTAGAGAGTCCCAAGAAAGCTATTTACAGAGTCTTTTTCAAATCTCTGGTTTGCAGCTGCACTCTCATGCTAATGGTGGCATCATTTAGTGTGAATGCACTGGGCCTGATTCTCCTGATGCTTACACTGTTGTAAATTAGGAGTAACTCCCCTGAAATCAGCTGATACACACTAGCGTAAAATTGGTGGAGGCTGAGAGGAGAATCAGGCTTCTGAATTTCTCAGGTGGTAGCATCGTGTTCTATAAACACCGTTCTGATTTATAGATGGATGCATTATTTAATGATCTCCAGTGGGGGGCGTGCCACAAACGTAAGGTGGAGCCATTGGGAAGAACCTCTCCAGGGACTTTGTAATTGCTATCCAAGGCATACTCCCATCAGAGTGGGAATTCATCCCACAGCTTGTCTCCTTTATGAGCTAAAGCTCCTACTGTTAACATGTTATATGGGTGCCCCCTCCTAAAGTCATGGCTCAATTTTTCTCCCATTGAACTTAATGGCAAATTGCCACATCAGGTGTGTACTTAAAGCTTGGGTCTAACACTGGCTAAATTAAGGTCAGGAGAATTTGTATCCAGTCGCTAAGGGATAGATGCCCGTGATGTGTTCCTTACCTAGTTTGGATTTTTATGTATTTTGAATTAAAATGTGATGCTAATTTCATTTAATTTAATTAAACTGCTGCTAGCAGTGTTGTTGCAGCCTAGTTGGTCCCAGGATATTAGCATGACAAGGTGGGTGAGGTAATATCTTTTATTGGACCAACTTCTGTTGGTGAAAGAGAGGAGCTTTCGTTCTGAAGAAGAGCTCGGTGTAGCTCAAAAGCACGTCTCTTTCACCAACAGAAGTTGGTCCAATAAAAGCTACTACCTTACTGGTGCACTTTGGACTCTCATTCCAATCAAGCAGAATTCCTATGATCTAAACAGCTTAGGAGACACCCACCTATGTTCTGATCGCTGGGAACCTGTTACCTGCATAATGAGGAGTCCATGGACAAGGTGTCAGCTAATGATAGAGACTCTGGTAGTTTACCAAGGGAGTTTCAGCAAGTGGCACTTGAAAGTCTGCTGTAATACTGACATTAATATCATCCTTTTTGCACCACGTGGTATTTGTAAAATATCTGCACCATGCAGGCATCACGTCAACCTTCACTGAAATGCAGCTTCCTCTGCAGTGAAAGACAGCAGCCTGTAATCAGTGCACATCAACACGAGATGAGAAAAGGAAAATATCTGATGTTTTGAAACTGCAAGGGAATTTAGGGAAGCAGAATGTAATCATGCAGATGCAGTTTGAATTTAGCTGGGCTACCAGGATTACAAAACCCTCTTTTTGTAAAGAGTGACACAGAACTTTTTACTGACCTCAAGCCACTGGGCCCAGGTTTTACAACTCATCCAAAAGGGTAATGATGTGGAAAGCTTGTTGGTATTTCTGAGCGGGTATGCCTGGATATAACTCAGATCAGTGGAGATTATTGGATATTATCTCACTGGGCTCCTGCAAATTAATGAAAGGTTTCCTGGGTTGAATTACAAAACTCAGATGCAGAGAGGAATAGAATTAAAGGAGAGTGAAGAAAACTACTGTTGCATAAGGTAGTGCAGAAGGCTTGTTGTGTATATAACATTATGGCAGTAGTGCTGCCTTTTTAGTGGTATCTCTGTATGTTTTTTTCCCTATCAGGGTTTCTGTACGGTGCTGAGAACATATTTTCCCTCGTATCCGACCATTCAAGTTATTAAAATATTTGCCCACACCTATTCACTATAGAAGAAGAGCCATAAGTTCTCCCACATGTAATGAGGAAGCTTCATTTTGGAGTGTTTTTCATCATATCGGATGGATGTTATGAGTCTCCAATAAGACCTTCCCTTGCAGGAAGGATGGATTTGGTTAAAGACGCATCATGTGTGAAAATTATTTTTAAAACATACAAATGTGCCTTTTTACAAGATATTAACAAATCTTTTTTTTTTTAAATCATGGAAGAACTGGAGAGATACTGGAAGGCCAGAAAAAAAGCATATTTTGTATAAATTGTCAAGGAATAAAATAAGAGTGATTTTGGCAACTACTGGTTGGTAAGACAAATTTAAATTCCTAGTGAATCAACAGAACAAATCATTCTTTTTTTTTTAAATAAAATATATGGGGGGAGATCCTGAGCTGATGTAAATTGTCATAGCTCTCTTGAAGTCAGCTGTTCCCAATAAATCACAATTAACTTCAAGGAAGCTGTGACAGTTTATACCGGCTGAGGAGATCTCAGTACTGTGAGATAAGCAAGAAGCAACCTGTTAGGTAGGTAGAGAACAGTGTGAGTAGTAGATGAAGAAAACACAGTAGATGTTATCTGACTGGGACTAAAGCCTGAGAAATGCTGAGCACTTGCTACACCTATTGCTAAGCCACTAAGGCAGTGGTTCCCAAACTTGTTCTGCCGCTTGTTCAGGGAAAGCCCCTGGCGGGCAGGGCCAGTTTGTGTACCTGCCCCCAAAAATGGAGGACCCCAAATCACTAGTCACTTCTGAAAACCTTGGTCATGATATACAAAGTCTTATTCAGAAAATGTTTCCTATTAGCTCATTGAGTTAGGGTTAGTTTTGTGTGCTACGATGCACAAGACCTCGCTGAGATTCCTCTACACACAGACTGTTGGAGTTGGCAGAGCTGAATAAGGATAGTCAAAAGCAATCTCTGCTCGATGACTGAGGGAGTTCCTGACCTGTCCCCCTTCTCTTACAGGAGGACAACCATTAGAGACTGGAGATGGAATATCTTGGTGAAAGTAAAATGTTTCCTAGTGTCAAAAGTCATCCTCTCTGATGTAATATTCGTGTTAGCAAGATTAGGGTTGAAAACACATTTTGTTTTAGTGCTGAATCCTAAATGTAAGAGCCAAAGCTGAAGAAACTACACTGAAGCACAATTTCTTTTTTCCCAGCATGTGCTGTAGAGTCTGCTAATACACACAGATGATGCACATGAAGTAACAACTGACCTGGAGAAGTGGTGAATGTGGCCTGTTGCCACATGGGGTTTGGCATTGCTGGTTCTCACTATGAGTTATCGACTGGCCATGCCCTCAACAAGCCTACTCCACCCCATCTACATTGTAGTGTGAAGAGCCCCATGGAGATCTCATCCAGTGAGGGTGGGTGAATAGGCTGGATTATCCTTATGTGGGTTTTCCAGCTGCTATAGAGGGGGAAAGCACCCTTTCTACTGCATTTGGCCCCACCCAAGTATGTCAGTCTAGTAGAGAGTTGGCCCTTAAACTCTGTCCAGAGAAGCACATGCGCGCGCGCGCACACACACACACACACACACACACACACCCCTCCTGCTTATGTACTGTATAGATTACAAATGCAGTCAGAAATGCCAAGGCTGCGCGGAGTTACGTCACCAGCACCGTTTATTACACAGATTGTGATAGAATCATTAACGCTACATATCAGGATGACCCAAAATCTAGGCTGCAGATGTACACTATCACTGCATCACATGTCAACGGAAAATCACCATTTATGGGTCTCTTGAAGGCAGACAATTCTTCCCCTCTTCCAATGTCCATGAAGGCGATGACATCTCTGTGGCATACAGTTGCTTAATGCTTGATTAGCAAAGATCGTTTTACATCTGTGGGATAGAAGACAAAAAAGCTCTGCATTTTTCTGAGAGACTATATTACTCATGTGCCTCAAGCTTATGGTGAAAGTATATTTCAAGGGTTTAAAAATCTGAGACTCAAATGCTTTTCAGTGGTGTCCTAATTTATGTAGCATATGAACGCGTATTTCACTATACTGTGGGTTTGCCCAGAAGCCTGTTTTTGGAGAGTATTTTCCATGCCATTTTTGTGGTGTACTTGCTGTCTCAGTGGAAACAGTAGAAATCTTGAAAAACAAGGGATGATATGAGGACCCTCAGCCACCACAACTTCAGTGGAAGTCCCAGATTATGGAGTAGTGCAGACATGAAGATCCCCTTCTCCTCCTTCTCAGGAACGATGACGCTCTCCAGAATTCTGACATTCCTCTGGTCATCTTCCTTTTCTGTTCAGGACCAGGTAAAATCTTGAGATGCCTCAGTTGTGCTTTATTACCTTGATTGTCTCTGGTAACAGACTCTCTAGGGATGTTTTTAATGTGAAACTCTTTTGGTTTTGCAGTGAATGCACTGTGATTGGGACAACAGAGAAACTAACTAAAAAAGGTTTTCTTCATGGACCCATATCTTCTAACAGCATTCTGTTGTGCCCTAGTTTCAGGAGAGTGTTCCCATTTAAATCTTTTCTCTAGGCACTGTCTGAATGTCTCTTCTGTCCTCCCTGCCTGAGAAGTTACTGGTCTTTAAACATGTTTTAATCAATCACAAATGTGTTTTCTGGTGATGAGATGTTCCAGTGGTTAATACAGAATCTTTTATGGAGCCTCTGTCCTCTCTTCACTGCTCTGAGTGCAGGCCAGGCTGTCTGGGACTAAATGTCATTACCATCTGTTTGTTCTATCGTCTAGAAGAAAAGAGTTGACTGGTTTCAGTCTAGTTCCTAATGGTGCCTACATCACAAAACCACGATCGAATCCTTTTAAATGGTCTCTCTAGAGAAGGTTAGAATGGGACACGATCTTGATCTGCTTAAAACAGGTTTCTGTAGCATACCAGCTTCAAGCAACTGGTTCAAGCAACCATTTAAAAATCTCCCCAAAGGTTCCAGTACAATTTTGTTTGACCTGCGATTAAAGACCCCACTGCACTAGGCTTCTAACCTTTTGGGATGAGGCAAAAGAAAAGTTACAACCAGGAAAGCGAGAGCAGGAGAAACTAGTTTGGCTTTCAATGGTACTTCTGTTATAAGTCCGTGATTTTACTCAGAATTGCTCTTTTTGGACTGGAGCTACCCATTCTTGGTCTCAGCCCAGGGGGAGAAGTTTCAGGACATATTCTCAGCCATTTTGAGTTACAGTTTGAAATAATGTATTTGTATGCATGTATATGTATGTGTGCCTATTAAAGAAATAGGACAGAATTTTCAAAAGCACCTAAACAACTTAGAAGCACACTTTCCACTGAAAGTCAATGGGATGTGTGCTTCTAAATCACTTGAGGCACATTTTGAAAATCCCACCATTGTGGGCCAAACCTCCCCCGATGTAAACTGCCATAACTCCATGGGGTTCAATGGAGCAGTGAGTATTTATACCAGGGAAGGCTCCAGTCCATTATTATTAATTTTTTTCTGAAATTCTGGAGAAATGTCCTGTAAAAAGCACAAAAAGAGACAGTCCCTGATCCTGACAGTTTACACTCTGAAAGATGAACAAATAAGACATGTCACACTAGAAGACCCAGAGCTTCTGCTTCACCTTTATTAGAAAATGTGCTTTTTTTTTTAGACAACTGATTTTTGTCCCTTAAATAGTAGCCAGATTTATCTGTCTGTCTTGATGGGTCTAGATTAGAAGGCAGATGAAGTTGCCAATCATCTCCCCACCGTGCACCCATCCATCAGTTTAATCAGAATTTTCAGAATTTAATCTATTAAAAGCTCTTTTGAGAACAGCTGTTATTATGAGAATATGATCCCACATGGTGGAAATCTCCTGGGAACAGCAATCAGCCAAATCTGAACCGGAGCCTTGCACCCTAGCCTGGACTTAAATTTGCCTTTAGTTAAATAGATGTTGCTTTCTAACATTCTATACAGCAAATATAATAAACAAGGCAAATACTGAGATAAAGACATTTAGGGGTGGTCCAGGAAAGCACCCCTGTTTAGGACAGCACTTAAGCATGGGCTTAAGTGTAGTGGGACTTGAGCATGTACTTAAGTACTATCCTAAAAAGGGATGATCATAAGCACATGCCTAAGGCCACGTCTACACTACCCTCCGGATTGGCGGGTAGTAATCGATCTATCGGGGATCGATTTATTGCGTCTCCTCTAGACACAATAAATCGATCCCCAAATTGACGCCCGTACTCCACCTCGGCAGGAGGAGTAAGCGGAGTTGACGGGGGAGCTGCAGCGGTTGACTTGTCGCTGTGAGGACGGCCAGGTAAGTTGAACTAAGATGCTTCGACTTTGCATAGCTGAAGTTGCGTATCATAGATTGATCCCCCCGCCCCAGTGTAGACCAGCCCTAAGTGTTTTCCTGCATTGGGGTCTTTATTAGATATAACATTATCTAAGGAAATTTGAGAATTTTTAGACAGAGCAATTCTCCAGGAAAAATCACCCACCTCTACAGGAGAGGCTTTGTCAGGGCTGATTTGCATCAGAAGTAATTTTGTAATTGTCAAATTCATTGCTTGCTGCACTGGTTAGTGTCAAGGGAACCCTTCATGGCACACCTTGAAAAAAACGTGTTTAGATGAGTGATTCTTAGGTGAATAATATCCCTTTAAGCAGGAGAAGAGTGTGCGATAATAGAAACCTTTTTGGTATACTCACTGAAGTACAACAGCAAAAGCAGCTTTGCTCGGCTAATGCATTTTTCCTAAAGTCTCTTGAAAAGACAGATGCATTCCTTTCTTAGAGATTTCAGAGAATTTCACTAAGTTGTGGTTCATTCCCTGAATTCACTGGAGAGAATGAATGGGAAAAAATCCCAGATTCTGTGGACCAAATTCAGCTCCAGCATAAACTGGCAGAATTCACACTGAAGTCAATGGGAGTTGCACCTGCTGACGCTAGAACTGCATTTAGCCCTCTCTGCGGATAACACAAAGGTTCTGTTTACAAGGTTTCTTCTGACTTGTTTTACAGGAATATAGACCTGTTGCCAGCAATGTCAGAAAGACCAATACGTTCAATATGAGACCTCCAAGGCAAATTAGAATGTACCTCCCAAAAACAAATTCAGAAGCACACACAATATCTGAAGGTACAGTCTCATCCCACCCCATGCATGAATACCAGCCCTAGCTGAGGAATGTTTGGTGCAGAGCATCTAAGGAAGAAAATGGGGAGCATGTAGATTAGGTGGATATTAGGGGAAATGCTTTTGTTGGTTTATCCAAAATAAGTGAACACATTTTTGAATTGTCCAAAATATTTGATGAATTGTAGAAGTGGGGGATAGAAGTCAGAGTGTAAGTCACAGAGCAAGATATACTGTCTTGCATTCCAGCTATTTGATGGTTGGCCCCACCAGCTCTTATGCTGTGGATACCCATATTGGACTGATTTTGGTTGTCAAATGTCTCCATGGATAGGATGAAACACATAAGGAATACAGACAACACTTCAGTGACCTGAACTGATTCTCATGGGTTGAATACCCAGGGGTTAGATAAAGCACAGAATCCATATGTAAACAAGCGAGAGAGATTTTTCTCAATCAGGATTATAACTTCCCAGTAATTAGGATTCAAAAAATTGAGGGACATGGTCCAGTTCTGAGGAGTTATTTCTCTCCTCTGGAGCCCCTTGTTCACACAATAAAATATCACCTGTATTCCTGACAACTGTTTGTAAATAGCTTGTCAAGAATGTTGGCATGGAGTAAAAAATGAGACTGCAATAAGGGAAAAATAATGGTGTGCTCTCGTGCAGTGCACAACCACACATGCACCAAGAAAACAAAACTCAACACTCAACTTGCGTTGACTCACACAGCAATAATTTTGGATCCAGATGCCAACATTTCATATGATCTAAAGTTTGGGGATATTTGGGTTCAGCATTATGGTCCAAGCACATCTCATTTTTTAAAAAAGACACAACTTTATATCGCTGAATCATTTGTGCAACCCCATCGAATAAATTAGTTCTAAAGCCAACAAATATTCCCTTAATAACCCCCAGTGGCTGCCCCTATGCACTGAATGCTCCCCTGGACATATGGGTTGACACAAAGAAAGTGAGTAGAGCATTGTATCTCACTGAAACATTAAGGGAAAGCTGTCTGCTAATGAAATGTAAGGACTTCTTCCACTCTACATAATGTGGGACCCACTGTTTAGACTCTACAATTTCCCTCAAACTATCTGATTCACGGATTTAACAAAATTCCACATATCTTTAATCATGTTCTTTTCTCGGTGGCCTTTAAGTGATTTTCCAACCCACAGGTAATTATCAGGCTTCTTTCTGTCTCTTCCATGTTTAGATCAATATTCTTTTGGCTGCCATTACACCTGTACGAGTAATCCATTTTTAACAGACGTAGTCATGCAGTACACACACACACACAAACACACGCACGCACGGAACGACGGGGAGAAAATTGACGTCAACACCTATCAAGTTTGAAGGGCCTTTCAAAACCAGCCTTCAGAATGTGCTAATATTTGCACATTCCCACACCAACTGGAAATAAATTCCAATTGCTTTAAAGTATTGTCAATATCACTTTAAATGTATATCCAACCACGCATGAGGGTTTCACAGATTTTGTCTAAAACATGAAGATCAATCAATCTATTCTGAAAACACGTAGGGCCCAATCCTGTAGTTCCTAACGAGGCAAAATTCCCATTGAAGTCACAGGGGAATCAGGCTTTTATTTCTCTTTAATAATGACTGGAAACATTCTCATTCCCCATGCTGGTAATACCACTTTTTGTAATTGAATGAGCATGTTTTGCCCTAATATTCTTGAAAAATTAAGTTGCAGTCTTGCACTGTATGCTCAGTCAAAACTCCCATTACACCAGATTCTGTTCTTACTTATTCCAACGTACATTCAGAGTCACTCTTGATTTCAGCAGTCCTTCTGGATTTACACTGGTGGAACCAAATGAAGGATTTCACCTGATTCTCCTCTTAGACTATACTAGTTTTACAATGGGTGTAATTCCTTTGTCTTCAATGGACCTATCTTTGTTTGCACCTGCTCAAGTTTGAGGCAAATCCAGCCCCTTTGTGTCAATGAGAGTTTTATCCAAGTCAAAAACTGCCTGCTTCAGTCTAGTGTGTGAAATTACTGTCTAATCGTTCTTAGCAGTTTATTCCATCTGGACACAACTCTCTTTTTTTTCCAAATGTCAGCTAATTTGGTTTTCCTTTGTCTTAAAGGAATCTCTCAACACTGTCTGGGTATCATAGTATTGAGGGCTTGACCTGAACTAAATAAATCTTAAAAAAATCTGATTGGAATTTAATTCTTTATTCCATCAAGAAATCTGCATAAAATACAGTTCAAATAAGGAGTTGAAGTCTTTAGCCTGTTCTCTGACAAAACCTTTATTTTCATCTGTGTATGGACTGCAGGAATAGAATCAATAGCCTTAACTTCTTCCGCAGCTCCAGCTCCTGAACAAATTTTGTTTTTGGCAAGTTATAGATTGATATACATCTCCAATTGCCAGTGATGGGACTCTAGATGGGGAGAGCTCTGAATTACTGCAGAGAATTCGTGCCCAGGTGTCTGGCTGGTGAGTCTTGCCCACATGCTCAGGGTCTAACTGATCACCATATTTGGTGTGGGGAAGGAATTTTCCCCCCAGATCACATTGGCAAAGACCCTGGGTTTTTTTTGCCCTCCTCCATAGCATGGTTTAAACTAGAGTAAATGGTGGATTCTCTGTAACTTGAAATCTTTAAAGCATGATTTGAGGACTTCATTAATTCAGCCAGAGATTAGGGGTCTATTATAGGAGCGTGCATGAGGTTCTGTGGCCTGCGATGTGCAGGAGATCAGACTAGATGATCATGATGGTCCATTCTGGCCATAAAGTTTATGAGTCTATGGATAAAAGGAGCAGAGTGTAAATTAGGAGACAAATTTGAAGAAATTATTGTCTTTTATTTTGATACCCAATGGCAGGCAAGCAAATAAAAAAAACCCTCTTAGGTTCTATTCTACGACTACAATAGTGCTACTTCTGCCTTGCTTGCAATCTTTGAGCCCCTTGATTGCTGTGCCACAGTTTCTCCATGTGCAAAATGGGGGTAATATTTATTGTCCTCACAAAAGCGCTGTGAGGCTTAATTGTAAACACGCTGAAAGATTTTTGGGTGAAAATTGCTATAAAACACAATATAATAAGTTGTGGTTTTCTTGTTGTTATTTTATTATTTATGATTGTAGAACTTTGACATAATTAGGGTTTTTAAAGGGACAGTCCCGTTTTTTGGGGACTTTTTCTTATATAGGTGCCTATTACCCCCCACCCTGTCCCGTTTTTTCACAGTTGCTATCTGGTCACCCTAGATATAATTGCTGTGTATCTTCATAACATTGACCTCAATGAGATCAAAACTGGTCTCAGCGTGAGGCTGATGATCAATGAGACTGGTATGTAGTTAGGGTTTATGAGATGAGAACACTAACAGCAGACTGCATTTCCACAAGGTGAAGGTCTGATCCTTCTCCCACTACAGTCAGTGGGAATCTTGTGGTCAGACTTTATATTAAAGCTGATTTATACATAGTTTATAAAGGGTTAATTAGGTTTAATAATACAGGATTAATTGCTGTTATAAGCATGTTGCAGACATGCAGAGTGGTATGTGTTAGAAATGAAAATAAGTATCTCAACGGTTGGTGTTATAAATGGTTATAAGCAGCCTATTGACCTGTTGGATTCAGTAACAATCGACGACTATTGAGTATTAGAGCAGCTCTTGGTCATTTATTAACCCTTTGTAAGCTGTTTATAAATGCACCCAGAATCTAAAGTGTGACTGTTTGGCTATTGCCTTCAGTGAGAGAAGGATACAGTTCTAATTACTTGCAACCATGTATTAATTCAATACATTCATGTTACCCACATTTTGACAGCAACAACGCTAGAGCAGAGAAGACGATAGTTGCTTTAAGCAAACTGCAGCTGTTCCCATGCACCTATCACTCACCTCGTTCCTTCAAGTACATGATTCACGTTGGAGTTTTCCTTTTGACAAGTATGCCACAGTCAAAAACATGACAGGGAAGGTAAACAAGAGAAAATGGGTGTTTGGTACAGAAGCTACATTCTTGTTGCACAGCACTGCAAAGGCCAGGTGTGAATGCACTGTGCCTCCAGGGCCCATATAATACGGCCAAAAGGTACATTGACATAATTTAGCGGCGTCTATTTTAGACAGGTGCAGTGGATCTCTAAATATATGCCACGTACCACTTGCTGCAGTTGCTATGGATATGATAGCTGAGGTCTGTAACTAGGTTATAAAAGCGGTTGTATTATTGTTATTATTAGTAGTAGTATTGAACCATAGGTTTTATAGTTATTCCTGCTTAGCTGCTGCCCCCTAAATAGTCCATTTAATGGAATACTTATTGTTTGGATGGGGGAGGATATGAGGGCATAAACACTATTATTTCCCTTCTTCTCCTTTCACAGGGGCTTGTTACTGTTTGTATTGCATATCCCAGGGCCCAGTCCTGAGCCACCTTATGTGGGCGTGCTAAGGCCAGAAGGAGTGGAAATGTTGCATTTCTGTTGCATTGGCAGGCAAAGCACTGGAGAAGTCATCCAGGGGGTTTCTCAGCCTCACATGCACTGTGGACATGACCTGTCTGCCTCTGTCTGACAGTGTTTATAAAGCACCTCTGCCCCTCACTCCAGGTCCTATATTTCCATGTAGGAGAAGGGAGTGGACCAGAAGCACCTTCACTAGCAGTCTGTGGCCTAGAGTTTGGCTGACTCCTGCAGGGAACTCTTGTGCAAAACTTTGTCCAAGAAGAGAAGATTTGGCCCAGTAGCTCTGATGACTGATGAAGTATGATAAACATTTTAGACCCCAATATACTCATCTCCTACCCAAACCGCAGCTTTCTCACTGTTCATTCTTCTGCATTGCTTACTCCAACAAGGCTGAATCAGGACACGTAAGTTATAGACAACTTAAAGAAATAAAATTCCATATCGTTTCAAACTTCCTCCCTTGCTGTTCTACTTCTCATTGTTTGTTCCTCGCACATTTTAAAGGCCAGTGTCGCACATATTACTGTTTGGCAGCTCAAGAACTGTGACTCTTGTCAGCAGCATCTCTTCTTGCTGAAGTCAAACAACAATATTTACCTGGTGCATAGCGGGTTTTAAATTTTGTGATATAAACGCACAAACATACACACACAGCTCACATATGTTATCCTGTTGAACTCAGTTGTAAGATTTGTGTGAGTGAGGCAGGCAGGATTTTGGGAACATTCTATTCTTACACTGGTGTGAATTTGGAGTAACTCCATTGACTGCAGATGCCCCAGTGACTTCACTTCAGTGGAGTTACTCCAAATTTACATCGATGTAAGTGAGGGTGGAATTTTTCCCTTGGCCCCAGTTTTTGAACTGAGCTGTCTTCAGAGTGGAGAAGAGAAAGATCAGGGGCCTGGATCTTCGTCTCTCATCTAGGTTCAGATCCTCACAGGTATTTAGGCATCTAACATACCGATTTCAGTGGGAGTTAGGCACCTAAATACCTTTGAGGATCTGAGCCCTAGTTGCTTTGTGCTACTCCAATCGTGCAAGACAGCCTTAAACCCCACTTAAAGGGCCACTTGAGGATTCCCTTGAGAGGTGCACAGGGCTCTAGCGACTCCTGTGCTACTCTTCTCCTGGTCCTTGGGGTGGGGAGCAGGCTGGGATGTCCCTATACCCTGGCAACCACAAGTAACTAGAACAGATCCTTAGAGGCAGCTTATATAATGTAGAGCAGCCAAGCATGAGGGGGCAGATTTAAGGCTGCCATGGGCAACCATATTTCTGGTATGTCCTAACTTTAAGAACATAAGAATGGCCATACGGGGTCAGACCAAAGGTCCATCCAGCCCAGTATCCTGTCTGCCGACAATGGCCAATGCCAGGTGCTCCAGAGGGAGTGAACTTAACAAGTAATTATCAAGTGATCTCTCTCCTGCCATCCGTCTCCACCTTCTGACAAACAGAGGCTAGGGACACCATTCCTTATCCATCCTGGCTAATAGCCATTAATGGACTTAACCTCCGTGAATTTATCTAGTTCTCTTTTAAACCCTGTTATAGTTCTAGCCTTCACTACCTCCTCAGGCAAAGAGTTCCACAGGTTGACTATGCGCTGTGTGAAGAAGAACTTCCTTTTATTTGTTTTAAACCTGCTGCCCATTAATTTCATTTGGTGGCCCCTAGTTCTTATATTATGGGAACAAGTAAATAACTTTTCCTTATTCACTTTCTCCACACCACTCATGATTTTATACATCTCTATCATAGTCACCCTTAGTCTCCTCTTTTCCAAGCTGAAAAGTCCTAGCCTCTTTAATCTCTCCTCATATGGGAACCGTTCCAAACCCCTAATCATTTTAGTATCAGAGGGGTAGCCATGTTAGTCTGGATCTGTAAAAGCAGCAAAGAGTCCTGTGGCACCTTATAGACTAACAGACGTTTTGGAGCATGAGCTTTCGTGGGTGAGTACCCACTTCGTCGGATGCATGCATGCATTTCATCGTCACTATCACTGTGCTGGTCAGGTGGTCGATAATAGATCCCTACTGTTATATTCTTATTAGAGCATGGAATTTCTATCCATAGAGATTCTATGGAACATGTGGATTCATTTAAGATTTTTACTTCATTTGACTTTCAAGTTCTTGACTTTCCAGGACACAGTGTTTTTGTCTGTCCTACATATACATGGGACATGCTCACACACACACACACACACACTCTCTCTCTCTATATATATATTTCTCACTCATGCATAACTCATAAACAGCTGAACTGATTTGGCTCGCACTTCCTATACGTTTAACCTTGAGATGGAGTCTGAAACATGTCAGCCTGCTAATTTCTGAGCAACTGGAAAGGATGGCTTAGAATGGAAGTCGAACCTAATCTTTGCTGTAGTGTGCGCTACCTGTGTCCGCCAGAGCATACAAGAATGTTAGGGGGTATTGGTTCTGGTGTGCATGCGTGAGCTGCAGTGAGACTCCTGCAGTGAGAGCATCTCAAACTGATATGGCTAAATCATACCCTGCTGCCTGGCTCTGGCCTAGTGTTCTGAGAAGCTGATAAATTCTGAAGGGGATAGGAAGAAAGTGAGGAAATAAATCTCACTGTTCTCTATACTAGTCATACAGATGGTTCATACTTTGAAAGGTTACTACCAGCTAGAGCCTGGTAAAGAGGTTAGTCTGCCCTGAAAGTGCTACAGAAGCCGAAATAAAGTCTAGTAAGTCCTATGTGGAGAACTAGAGCACAGGCAATGAAAATAGTTGAGTATCTCTCCCTTCATTCATGGCCCCAGAAAGCAGTGGCAAGGTTGCTGTTAAAATTAAAATATGACTGAGTATTAGGATATTTGCCAAGGGTAGATTGAGAGACCTGTTTTGACTGTCTTGTTTCATCTCTACCTCCACAGTCCCTTGATTTTTCCACCTGAGTGGCATTTTAGTAAGGATGCAAACAGGCTGATGGTATTTTGCGGCACACTGTAGAGGATCAAATCTGCTTTTGTGTATGTTTAGGTGTGTCTTTCTATTTGTCAGTCCATCTCAGGGACGATAAACCAGAGGTGGAAAGAGGGAAGGCATAAAGCTCATTGTAAACGTGGGGAGGAGTGACTGTACAACTAACATGATAGAAAAGAGATTGAAACTGAGGGTAATGTTCTACCCCCAACATCCAATTTACATAGAGTCACAAGAAAAATATTTTCTCACAAAATTTCTGACAGAAATTATAATATAGACTTTCCATTAAAAAGATGTGCAGAAAAACTGTGTATAAGCCTAGGGACTTTGTACTCCTCTGCATATGCCTATCTGGCATTAATTATTTTATAATTTATTTATGGTAGCAACTAGGAACCCCAATCAAGGATCAGGGCCCAGCAGACTAGTAATTGTGCAGATAAAATAACAAAGTCTGGCCTATGCCAGAGAATTTACAGTCCAGGTGTCAGACAAGATGTGCCAGGTGGACAAATCCACTGGAGATGAGTGAAGGTATAAAGGTAACAAAATGAACAGAATTGAGAAGAAAAATGGAAGCATCATTAGACCGAATTATGCCTAGACAATAATTACAAATGGGCACATAGGATAAAACAAATTATACCAGGAAGTCCTCTCCTGAGCCAATACTTGATGTATTGTAGCAGGAACGGTGGAAACTACAACATTTTCCATTCCAACCACCTGTTTTCAGTTGCTCATCCATTTCTGAAACTTTGATCTTTGGGGCTGAATTTTTCTGCCCATTAGATTTTGGGGTTTTTTAAAATCAAGTTTGAGTACAAGAAGAAGAAGGTCCAGCAGGTGGGACTTTTTACAGGGTAAGGTGTCACTCAGCATGTATCAGGATGGCAGAGTTTGACTCACAGTCAGTAAAATCCACTTTTCCCACTATCTATCTATCTAGCTATCCTCTCTTGAATAGCTCTACAGACAAAAATGGTAGAGAGCAGAAAATTGGCTTTTGACTAGGAAATAGATATGACTACGTTATAACCCATTGAAAATTGAATATGGTACCTGTGCAGCACAGTTTGCATGGAAATTTTCACCAAGCTTACTAAAGGTCCAGTTCTGCCACTCTTGTGCATGCTGAGTAGCACTTTATTTGGCAAGTACTCCCATTGTAACAAACAGGACTATGATTTTTTTCTACTACTACTGCTTTTTTCTTTTATAAGATTATTGGAAATTCCATAAAAAGCTATGTTCAGAGAGCCTCAAGAATCAGGACACGACAAAGTTACCATTACTGAGATTGTAAACTGTTTGGGGCAAGGGACGTCTTTTTTGTTCTGTGCTTGTATATCACCTAGCACAATGGGGTTCTGGTCCAGGACTAGGGCTACTAGGCATTATGATAATACAATAAATAATAATAGTGAATATTTAATGTTGGATACATAACTGACCTTCTATATCTATGTGTAATTTCAATACAGTCTTTAATGATCAGACAGTAGTTCTCAAATAATACATTATAATACACAGTCTATGCTATAATCTTACATATCCCATGTGTAGCAAATTGAAGAACTGGGTACTTCACTACGTATGCCAGATAGTCAATGATACTATACAACACACGACACTGTACTGCATATTACGCCTGACTACACAGACCAATATTGCATATTTGCTGGTATACATATCCTGCTAAATTTGTATCTGAGTTACTTCCAAAGTTAATTGCCTAATCCTTGAATTGCACCTAAGAAAGTCTGCTGCATGTGTGCAGCTATGATAGTTTAATAATTATCTGGCTTATCTCCTGAATTTCCCTGATGGAGAGTTGTGCTACTGTTTGAAGGAAAATGTATAGCTTGTGGGTGCTGACTACATATTAAAATACAGACCTTAGAGTGAAGAAAGCTTATCATATATAGAGCCTGCCCCTGCTGCCACTGAACTCAATGGCAAAGCTCCTATCGACTTCAGTGACTAAAGAGCCTAAGATGGAGATTTTCAGAGTTGCCTAAGAAGGATTTGGATGTCCAAGTATCTCTGTTGAAATCAATAAAAATAAACTGGATCATTATAACAATGAAAATAGTTCAACTATACAAGAACAAAAGCAGATTACAAGAAGACCATGTGTTTCAGAAGGTTGTAGAAAAAAATGGCATGATAACATAATTAAAGTTTGTATCATAATAAAATATACTTATCAGGGGGCAGAGTTAAGGTTAAATCTGCAGCCTTAACGTTGACATTTGCATTAATCATGCAACCTATAACTTTTTCTTAATGAAGCTTTATAGTGTGAGATTATATCTAATGCTCAAAGATGTCTGAGGTTTCTGCCATTTTATACTTCTGCCACATTTTATAGCTCAGTATGTCAAAGTATTGCAAGAAAGCTGCGATTACCTAGGACATTAGTGTGCCACACAGTGTGGTTGCTAGGAGTGTCACTGCAACAGTGGGGATAGAACCCACACTCTCTTATTCCAAAAAGCACAAACATTTAACAATGGAGCTAAAGGTACTCCTGAGAGCATTCTGCACCAAAAATTTAAAAAATTCTGCACCAAAAAAATTAAAAATTCTGCGCACAATATTTTAAAATTCTGCAATATTCTGCAAGTTTTATTTGTCAATAAATAAATGCAGAGGCTCCAGCATGGCAGTGGAGAGCACAGGCCACTGGCTTCACAAAAGTGGGAGATCACCCTGCAGCCCCCCCCGGGACACAACTCTTTGTTGAGGCTGCACCTGACCCTCACACAGCACAAGGCCTGGACCTGCCTCAGAAACACCCTGGGGCCCTGCACCAGGTGCGCGGCAGGCAGGCTCAGCCAGCAGGATCCAAGTGCGAAGGGGCTCAGTGGGGGGGGGGATCCAGGTGTGAAGTGAGAGGGTTCTGTATGGGACAGTTTGGGTGCAGGCTGCTCAGTGGGGGGTTTAGGTGTGGCAGGATCTGGATGCACAGAGGCTTGAGGCGGGGCATGTTCAGTGCAGGGGCAATGGGACTCTGCAGGGGCTTCCAGGTGAAGGTGGTTAGGGCTTAGCGGAGGGATCTGGGTGTGGGGGTTTCAGCAGAGGGAGTCTGGGTGCTGGGGGATTGGGGCATGGTGGGGTGGGGCCTGGGTGCAGTTAGTTGGGGATCAGTGGTGTGAGGACCTGGATGTGGGGGCTCAGAGTGGTGCAGGGGGCTGGGGCTTGTCAATGTGGGGGATTGAGTGCAGGGAGCTCAGTGGGGAGTGGTCTGGGTGCAGGGGGTCTGAGTGCAGGGGGTCTCCAGATGCAGAGGTTGAGGTTCAGTGGGGTGGGGTTTGGGTATGAAGGGACAGGGGGGTTCTAGATGTACTGGGTAAGGCTTGGCAGGGGGTGTCGGGTATGGGAGGTCTGGATGCATGGGGGTTGGGCAGATGGGAGAGCAGCTCCCCATACAATGACCCCCTTCCCCCACAGCTGAGGAGTGATGGGGACAGGAAGCAGGAGATGATGCTGAGATTCCTGCAGCTGTGGGAAGTTTCTGGGGGTGGGTCTGACACAGACCCAGCCACTCCTTGCAGGGGAAGAGGAAGTCCTGTCCTCTCCTGCCTCCAGCCCAGCTGGGACTAGCAGCTGATCCCAGATCAGAGTAGAAGTCACTGTCTGGGGTGTTCTCAGCCTCGTAGTGATTTACCTCTACTGGCTGCTCCAGGTGCCTGAAACGATGTGCCTGCACTGCTAGGGAGTGGTGCATGACTGCTCTTGCAGCTTCCCTTTGCTTCCATGTCAGAAAGTCATTTTTCTGCGGGGAAGTAAAGAAATCTGCGGTGGATATGAGTTCTGAGCATGCACAGTGACGCAGAATTCCCCCAGGAGTATTTTAAAGGAGACTATCCATTAACTATTATCAATGTATGGCCAGTGATAGAAACCCATACATGGATTAGTCAATTTGTTACAGTATTTTAATTAATTGTATTGAAATTGTCAGTGTATGAATGTGCTGCATTACTTTAGGGATAAATTCTTCCTTGGTTTCTTGTTCCAGGTGAGACCATCAATTTTAACGGTTGCTTCCCCAAACCTTTTCTTGTCTTCTCTTCTACCCCCATAATCCAGGAACTTCAAGCTCTGCTTGGTAGCTACCAGCTTGAATGCACAAACATTGTGGAAATCATTTAATAGTATATACATGTAATAAATAAATAAGTAAATAAAGCATGTAAGAGTAAGACTCAAACCTATTCAGGATGCAGCCCTTTTCTGCTTTTGTTGACTTTTTAGCAGCTGAAAAGAAAAGTCTGTATTGTTGCCTGATTTGGGGAGGGTTAATAGGGACAGTGGAATTTATCCACTTAATTTAGTTTTATTTAATAATTAATTTTCTAATTAATTAAGAATGTTAGTAATAATTAATAGATATTAATAATATGGGTATGGCTCGCCAATATGTGTGATCAGAAGATAAAAGTTCGTCTTGAATCAGGCTTCACAGAATTTAACACAAGGAGATTGGGGTATAACAGGAATTACACTGAGACAAAGTTTAGTCAAACAAGACCTTTTATTTAAAATCAATGAAACAAGAAGTAAATGTAAAATGTTAAAAGCAGTATGAGATTACTAAGTATCACAGTTCTTTAAGAGAAATGATATGATATTATACAGTCCTAAATGCACTCTGCAGCAAAGAGTACTAAAGTGAATTTCACACCTCTGCTAGAGGAAGTATAGTTATAAAGAAACTGGTTGTAAATTAAACCCTTCTTAGCATAGATGCTTAGAGGTGAAGTAGAAATTAAGAATTATTTCATACTCACAAAGAATTAATACTACGACTAGCATTGACAGCTTAAGCAGGTTGAGACGACCAGGAAACAGAGAGATGTATCGCCTGCCCTAGTGGTGGATTATCACACCTTTATAGGTAAAAATCCTTCCCTTTATGCCCAAATTTGTCTTTCCCCATGGAAAGGTGAGGGTACCTGTTTTCATAGGCTGACAATGACAACTATCTATTTTGTGGTAGACTTGTTATATTTTGTGGGCAGAAATACCCTACTTTTGTACCTAACTAGGTGAAAGGTTAGCAGATATTCAGAAAGTCCTAGACAATTAGGTTTGTTTCCTAGTATTACTTTTCTGAGTAAGGGTCTTAAAGGTTGCTTTCAGCATCACAGAGGAAATAGGCCAGGATGTCTGGTTTAGAAGCTTCTAGGTATCTTGCATTTATAGCTATTGCAAATTCTATTAATCTATGCAGCCTACACACTTTTATCAAAAAGACATTTTATACAGACCAACAGATTAATCCTCAGTGGTTTACATAAAGAAACCCCGTCACCTAGGACTTAATATCTGTGGGGCCCTTTTTAGTTTCATACCTGGGCAAATTTTGGTATGTATCAGGAATGGGCACCATGTATATATATTCATCTTTATCCCCAGATGGTGCTCGTCTGTGCATTTGTTTAGGGGATTGTCTGGGTGTCTGTCTAGGTCTCTGCCTAGTTTTTGGCTTGGGTTTGTTGTATTTATACAGCATATAACCTAATATAAGGAAATTAATCACAATCCCAATTCCTTGGATAATTATCCATACTTCTAATCCGAAATTTTCTCTGGAAGTTATTACAGGCTCATTCCCTTCATTCATTAATTGGGAGTAATTTGAATGAGGTGAGTCTCTTTACGAGTCATTAAGGATTTCAGTTGCAACCCTAATGGTGGAATATAAGCCAGAAAAGTAGGTATACTTTGAATAGTTAAATTCCGGTAATCAGGGTTAGACTGAATAATGGTAATGTTCTCAAAAATAGGAATAGGGGAAATAACTTGATTTCTAAAACAGAAATTTGGCTCTGTGACAGGACACTCCAAGGGACCATACTGGTACCTCTTTTGGTTCCTTCCAGCATAGGTCACCCTCTCCATCGGAGTCTTCCATGTGGTCAGCCTCACCAGGCATGACGATGATGAATTCTGTGCTTTCTCTCCCTGTAGTCCACACAAAACAGTGTCTGTTTCAAACACATTACACCTACAGATATACTGGGGTCCCTTTTCAGAACAACAGGCCATCTGTGGTACCTTCCAAGTCTGAGTTGGAGTGTGATAGACTACCAGGAGGTGCATTTGTAGATGTCATCTTCGAGGTGACCTATAGAATGGATAGCAGCCAATTGCCTGTACACATCTCTGTCTGGGTCAAACGAGACCGTGAATGAGACATACAAAGACCGTGTCATCATACAATCTTTTGTAAGAGAACAACTGTCTCGGTTGGGGTGAGGTGTCACAGATCCTATCTCTCTCATAGCACCCACTGACAAATGCTGGCATGCATCCAAACAAGTGGATCTTTCCTTTCCCAGCTTTTGAAAACATTTAGGACAATACCAACTCATTAGTTGTTCATCCTTAATTAAGTCAGGGACTTCTCCTAATTTTAAGGATATATGCAGAACATATAATTTCTTTCCCAAATGCTGATCTCTTTTCTGATCATTGTTTAAAGCAATTAACTTTAAAAGCAATTAACACATCTTTTTCCAACCACTAGAGGGTAGTGCAGTTACTTCTACTAATTAATATTCAAAAGTAACATCCTCCCCCCGAATTCCCTTAACCTGTTGAATCGGGTTGTTGACCAGTTCTGGATTAAGTATAATAGTCCGTTCCTTCTTTGTTGGTATGTTCTGTTGCTTGGGCTAATAGTTCGGTTTCAGACTTAATATTTTGGCATAGTCCTACCCTTAGAGCAACAATAAGGGTGTAATAAGTCAAAAATGTCAATGTCAATTTCATGGTTGCAAACTGCTGGGCTCCAATTGTTGCGATTTCGTCTGATCACTTAAGTCCTGAGGAAGAAGTTGCTCTTGCGACCTGGACGATCGATATAGCTTTAACTGGTTAGCATGATAAATCTTGTCTCTATTATGCTTTCCTCCTGTTATTCTGATCTTATATACTGCTGAACTGAATTTATCAATGATTTGGAAAGGTCCAATCCATCGATTACACAATCCATGTTCTGGTGACTTATATGACAATAACATTACTTGATCTCCTACCTCCCAAGTATTCTCTCTCTGGTTTTTGTCAAAGTAAGCCTTTGCCTTACGTCTGGATTTTCCCAATTTAGCAGCTACCTGCAAGTGAATGTGATTTAAATGTTTTTGCAGATTTTGCAGGTAGGTATCCATTTTTATTCCCTCTAATTGAGTGCCACTAGCTTGCCAAATTAAATGTTCTGGTAATCTCATTGTTCGGCCTGTCATCAAAGGTGTTTTATCAGTAGATGTCAATGCCATTAGAATTAAAGGCATGAGGGTGTCCAGTTACGCTCCATTGGCATCAACCAGTTTCCTCAACATCACTTTTATAGTCCGATTGCCACCATCCCAGATGACTGTGGTCTATATGGGATGTGTCTCTAATGGACTCCCATCAATTTAAGACAATCCCTAAAGAACTGTCCTGTAAAATGTGATCCCTGGTCTGATTCTACTTTTGCAGGGATCCCCCAGCGAGAGAAGACTTGTTCTACCAAGACCTTGGCAGTGGCTTTTGCAGTATTGGCTTTAAGAGGAAATGCCTCTATCCACTTTGAGAAAGGATCGATAATCACCAATAGATATTGGTTACCTCTTTGGGTCCTTGGCAAAGGACCTACAAAGTCAATCTGCAAAGCCATCCATGGACCTTCATACACCTGGGATCTTAGTGGCGCATTTCTTTTGGATGGAGTAGGATTAGCTTGGGCACATGCCAGACAATTTTCACAATATTGTTGCACATCCATCCTAAGAAGTGGCCACCACCCTACAGATGCAAGACGTTGGACAGTTTTGTCCACTCCCTGATGTCCTCCTGTAGGAGTGTCATGGACCATGTACATCATTTCAGGTGAGCTGGAACTACCCACACAGGAAAGGACCTCCTGTATACATGAGAACTCCATCTACGACTTGTAACTGCTGTTCATGTCGTTTGTACAAAGGGTCTATTGTTAGTGATCCCTCTTTGTCTATTTTGGAAAGCTCTAGAATTACTTTTATTATGTCCTTATCCAATTTTTGCATGTCTTTTAGATCTGGTATATTGGGTTGTACCAATTTAGTTGCAGCTACAGGACATTTAGGATTAGGGGTAATAACAGAATACTCCTGATCCTTACTTTCCCAAATTCTCCTGATCGGGCTCCTTCACGGGCCAATTTATCAGCTTTCTCATTTTCCATAGCATAAGGGTCTAATTTCCAGTGAGCTTTACTTTTTATTTTGATTGGCCGCTCTGAAACAGTAACTATTACTGTTAACCAATGGATGTATCTCATCAGTGATGCATACCTAATAGGTGTGCCATCAGAAGATGTAAAACCATTTGTTTCCCAATATGGTAGGAACTCTGTGAGAGAATTGCATACCCATGCAGAGTCTGAAAACAGACAGATATCTTGGTATGTGGTGGTGATGGAGAACTGCACACAGTACTCCAACACACAAGCCACTGCAGCTAATTCTGCATATTGAGCCGAATGTGGAGTGCATGAATATGCCTTTTCCCAAGGCTCTCCTTTCCCCTCAGGGGGAACTGCATAGATTCCGAACCCAGTATAGGGTTTGCCTTGATGGTAATAACTAGAACCATCAACAAAGAATTTATACCTATTAATGGGATCTGTCTCCTGGATTAAAGGTTGAAAGAGCTTTTGTTTTTCCTCCCCCCTTAGATCCAATTGATCAAAGTTGGGACACTTGTGTGGCTCTCCCTGATACAATAGAGCTGTTGGTAACAAGGATGGTGTCCTAATAGGTTTGACTGCAATATCTTTTCCTTGCAGTAATAATGCCCAGTGAGCAAGGCGAGCATTTGAAACTTGCCCATCTTTTACCCTGTTGGACAGTAAAAACTTAATAGTCTTTTTTATGTATGGATTTGCTTGTTCTGGGTAAGGATACTGTTTTTGGGCTGAAATTTCTCCTCCTTCTACAACAATAGTGACAGCCATGCATCCACAGTCATGTTTGTGTTTAGCAAAGGCATCTGTATGTTTGTACAGTAATGCCTGTAACTCAGGTTGGTCTGCATGTTTAGCCACTATTTTGTCCAAATTATACCCTTCAGGTTCAAAGTCCTCCACTGGAGATACCATGCCACACTCAGGTATGACTACTGGAGAGTCATCCTTTTCCTGTTCTACTGAAAGACACAATAATTGGTTACACAAATCAAGAACACATCCCTGTTTGTATAAGAAATCAGTTCCCAATAAGGAATTCTTTGGGTCTGCTAACTTCATTAATGCAAAAGTATGATTCTTTCTTAGGTGACCTATTTGTACTTCAAGGGGTGTAGAAAGTGTGGTAGTAACCTGATTACTTGCAAAGGTTGCAAGTGTCTTGGTACATCCTGATGATAGAGGAGAGGATCTAGGATCCTCGACATGGAGAATACTGATTGCTGCTCCAGTATCTATAATGAGATTCCTGTCTAGTCCCTCTATCACTGCAGATATTGTGGGTCTTCCACTTGTATCTCTGCCTAACGGGGTTATGACTACACTCGGGTTGTTTGTAGTCATGCAGCATATGCTGTCAGATAATCAAGGGGTTCCTCCTCTATCTCCTCAGAGGCAGCCAATTCTGGAGGAGTGGCTGTCCACTGGGATGGATCGACGGAGGCCACTGGACGGTTCAAGGTTGCTGAGCCTTGGCCTTCCATCATCATCAGCTCATTCACACGGGCATGAAGTTCTCGGATAGCCCGTCGTTGAGCCTCAAGCGTCTGTTGCACTGTCTTAAACATTTTACAACTGAGTCCTCAGTTTTGTGCAAAGGCGGTGATTTAGGTCTCTGCAGACGTGAACTGTTCTGTGCAGCATCTGAAAAGAAAGGAACACGATCCCGGCTCCTGCATAGGATCCAAACGCATAACCCTCGAGGGCGGGGCCTGGCCACTCAAGGTCCAGGGTTAGTTAGGGTCATTTTGCCAACGTTGATACTTAGGGAATTTAGGAACTCCTCGTCCTAATCCTGGCTGAGGTTGAGGTCCTCAATCCTCACCGTAGGATTAGTTTGTGGTTCCTGAAGTACTGCAACGGGCTCCACGCCGACCTAATTTAGAGCCTCCTGTGCATGTGCTTTAGCCAGTAAGGCTAATGTTCTTTTAAAGAAATATCATCAGTGATATGCATATTAACCATTTCTCTTAACTGAGGAAGAGAATTATTAACTAGCAAACTGATGTATGGCAGTTCATCAGTTTCCTCTTTGATATGACTAAGCTGCACTCAACCGCAAATGAAACTGATGTGGAGTTTCATTAGGTTTCTGCTTTAAGTTAGACAGAATTGCTACTCCAGCTTGCCCTGGGTGCTGATTATGTTCCAATAGGGCTACTGTCTCTTGAAAACTTTTCTCTCCTACCCTAAACTTAAGTGGCAAAGTACTCCACAATGCTCGATTCACTGTGAGCTGTAAGATTTTAACCCAATCTTCCCTTGGTAAGCCAAACACTTTTGCTGTCTCCTGCACACGTTGTGCATGCATAGCAACTGAAGAATCCTCCATCATTCCTACTTGCTTAGCTACCAGGTCTAAGGTTTTAATATCTGTAACAACTGCTACAGGACAATCAGAATTGGAACCTGCAGTTCCTTCTTCTGGATCTGAATCTGAGCTTTCATCTGAGCTTTCATCTGAGCTTAAATCTACAATTTCTATTCCTTGCCTCCTTCTACCTGGATTCACATTTTCCTCATCTGAACCATCAAAACTTTCCACTGGAGATAATCCTGGGTATCTAGGATAATTTTCCATGAAATGTCTATGGGTTACATTCAAAGTGTCTCCACACTGACGCAGGACATCCCTTAGTCCACTAAAGTCTGGCGTGGTAGGGCGTTCTACTGATACACTAGGTGATACCAGCATATACCACGGGGGTGTAGAGGACCCACGAAATTCCTGGGGTCTAGGCAATGTTGATTGCCCGAATGCCAATAAATGTCCACCCAAAGGGACTGGATTTTCTACTCTATATGGTGCTAATGTAACATTGGGTGGAGGAGCAGGAATTCTATTCCCTGCTTGTTGTTGTAGCTCTTTTGTAACTTAGAGATCACTACATCACATGCATTAGCTACCTGTGTTACCTGTGATACAGCCTCTTCCAACCCTTGAACAATGACCGATTCTAAAGGTACACTCACAGAAGCTGTCTCTACAGAAGTAGAGATCTTTTCCTCTTTCTCTGCTTCTCTGTTTGTGTCACTAACTGCTTCACTGACTGTGACACTTGTCTCCGCCTCCTGAACTGTCACTTCAGAACTTCCGTCTCTTATCGGCAGACTGTCAGTTTTCTCTGCACTGCCAATTTCCTCTTCTGACTCTACAGATTCAACTTGCAAATTCGCTTCTAAAGGTACTGTGTTTGCTCGAGCTAAGTCTCTTGTTTTACTTCTAGTCACTGGTCCAATAAGATTTTCTACCTCTGTCGGGTCCACCATACCAATAGGAATGGGAATCAATTCTTCAACTTCCTCTGCTCTATTTTCTCCCTTTTCTAGTTCTTTAATCTTTTCCAACAGCCGACCACGGTCCACTCTATAGGCTACCAGCATCTGCTGAACTTCCCTGAGTAACTCCATCTTTTTATCCAATTTCTTTCCCAATGAACTACAAGCTACAAGCAAGCATTCAACAGCTATTCCCTTCACCACCTTAGCTCTTTTCTTTTTCTGCTCTGTTTCATCCTCAAATACATTACTCACAAAACCCCATGGGTTTCTCTGCTCAGAAATCATTCCACTATTTCTCAGCTGCTCCAAACCTCCACCATGTTCTTGAATATATTTCCTAGCAAAGTTTTCCAAAGCTAAACTACTAGAAATTCCAACACACTCCACTCCTGTGCTATCTTCACTTTTAACACTCTTACTACGAAATAGAGAATTCATCTCTTTCTTTTCCTAGTATATTCACTAGAATCTAGTATTGTCTAGTATATTCACTAGAATCAATCTTCTGTTGATTTACTCTGATATAGAAGGCGTCCCTTCACAGAAACAACAGGATAATACCCTTGTACACGGTTTAAACACTGTATCATAAAAGTCCCAAGTAAATAGAGGGGGGATACTCTCTCTCTCTTCTCTCGATGGCTTATAGCAGATCGAGAGGTCTTTCCTCTGTCGGACCTGCCAAATATCGGGAATACTGAGGCAGACGGATCAGAGGTGCAGTCCGGAAGAGTTAATGGGACTAAGATAAGGTATCTTTGAACTATTCAAGTTCTGACTGATTGCGGCCTTTCTGGCGGCTATGAATACCTTGCTTTATTAACTCCCCGCCACCACTAGTGTGGGTCATCGGATCCAATGCTACTGCGAATTATTTATGTGGTACCATTCATTAACTTCTTCAACATATAAAAACCCCTTTCTGTGCGCGCTTATCACTTTAAAACAATATTACTTTAATATTCAGTTATCAATACAAAACCTTTAGGCAAAAGTGAAAGTAAAGACCTTAAGATTGCTTAACCACAATACAAAACGGAAATACTGGGCGTACTGCCAGCAACAATAATCACAGGAAGTTGTCTCTGGTTTAAGAATAAGATTTCAGAGTTGTACTGAAATTAACTATTTACTTACGGTTCAAAGAAATTCCCTGAAATTCCTGTCACACACTCCTTAAATCTCCTCCTGGCTGGCTCGCCAGTCTGTTGCCTGATTTGGGGAGGGTTAATAGGGACAGTGGAATTTATCCACTTAATTTAGTTTTATTTAATAATTAATTTTCTAATTAATTAAGAATGTTAGTAATAATTAATAGATATTAATAATATGGGTATGGCTCGCCAATATGTGTGATCAGAAGATAAAAGTTCGTCTTGAATCAGGCTTCACAGAATTTAACACAAGGAGATTGGGGTATAACAGGAATTACACTGAGACAAAGTTTAGTCAAACAAGACCTTTTATTTAAAATCAATGAAACAAGAAGTAAATGTAAAATGTTAAAAGCAGTATGAGATTACTAAGTATCACAGTTCTTTAAGAGAAATGATATGATATTATACAGTCCTAAATGCACTCTGCAGCAAAGAGTACTAAAGTGAATTTCACACCTCTGCTAGAGGAAGTATAGTTATAAAGAAACTGGTTGTAAATTAAACCCTTCTTAGCATAGATGCTTAGAGGTGAAGTAGAAATTAAGAATTATTTCATACTCACAAAGAATTAATACTACGACTAGCATTGACAGCTAGGAGAAGGAGGCTTCGAAGCAGGTTGAGACGACCAGGAAACAGAGAGATGTATCGCCTGCCCTAGTGGTGGATTATCACACCTTTTATAGGTAAAAATCCTTCCCTTTATGCCCAAATTTGTCTTTCCCCCATGGAAAGGTGAGGGTACCTGTTTTCATAGGCTGACCTTAATGACAACTATCATTTTGTGGTAGACTTGTTATATTTTGTGGGCAGAAATACCCTACTTTTGTACCTAACTAGGTGAAAGGTTAGCAGATATTCAGAAAGTCCCTAGACAATTTGCGTAGGTTTGTTTCCTAGTATCACTTTTCTGAGTAAGGGTCTTAAAGGTTGCTTTCAGCATCACAGAGGAAATAGGCCAGGATGTCTGGTTTAGAAGCTTCTAGGTATCTTGCATTTATAGCTATTGCAAATTCTATTAATCTATGCAGCCTACACACTTTTATCAAAAAGACATTTTATACAGACCAACAGATTAATCCTCAGGGCTACAGTATGCACATTTTTTGCAACAGCTGCAAGAAAAAGAAAAGGAGCTTTTTGGGAGATCCATCCAGAAACTGGGGGTAGTCTTTGCATTTACGCTGGGATTATTTTGTGGGTCAATAAGAGGCACTTAGGTGGTATGGCAGGCGAGCAAAGCAAAGGGGAGTAGAGGAGGAAGAATCCACAGGATTGTCCCGAATGGGGCATGGATTCCTTAATTTAGGACTAGTTTTTAAGCATTTTCCTTCTTTTGATGAAAGATTTTTTTTGCAATCTACTTGCTTCAGTGAGACATATGACATTTAATTTTAACATATTTTTACAAATCTCTCTCATTCTAACTGATCTCCCGAGACAATCTTGTACGTATGCATGTTGCGAGTGAGGGCTAGGTATTGCTTTGGGATGCAGCAGCGAGCCTGCAGCGCTGCTGGAAGGCCTGGCCGACACAAAGACATCAATGCATTGGTTTACACTCTGTTCACGTTTTGAAGGTTTTCTTTGCAACCATGAGGACTTCCCTCCAACCTCGCCTCCGCCCCGCCCAGAAAAAAAAATCAGATTCCAGCGCACAAGCTGGCAGCCTCTGAAAAACAAAAACAAAAACACCGGCCCACTGAGCTTAGTGCAAGTCAGGCCCAGTGATATTCCTCCCGGCATGACATTGGGATGCAGGAGACCAAGGCATGGGGGAGTTGCAGCCTTACGTGCATTTTGCACCGGGCAGACCTAGAGGGGCCGGGGTGGTAGCGCGCAGCAGACCCGCGCACTGGGGCAAGGCTGCAGCAGCAGCGCGCGGACAACACGGGCTGCAGGGGCCGCGCGCCGCTGCTTTGCCTCCGCCGCCGCCTGGGCTCCCTTCCGGACGGCGCCCGCGATCCCGCTCTCCTCTTTTTGCCTCGCGCCTGCTCCGGGCCTCCGCTGCTGAGCGCGAGGAGCCCGGGAGCGCGTGCGTGCGCGCGAGCCCCCAGTGCCAGTGCAGCAGCGGCGGCGGCGGCGGCGGCCGCCTCTTGTTTACCAGCATTAACTCTGCACCGTGCGCGCGAGGAGGAACGGCGAGAGGGGGAGACCTAGCAGCAGCGCGGTGCAAGCCCTCCTGCAAAGAACAGCGACAGACTTAAATACAGAGCAGCAGCAGGGCCTCCCCGTCCAGCCTCCCCCCTTGGAGGAATTACGGACCCCTTTGCAACAAGCTCCTGGGCTTTGACCTTCAGCAAACCGGACCCCCCCCCCTTCCCACTACGACCCTCCCCTCCACCCCCGCACACTCCCCCTGGCGTGGGTTGGACAAGAAGCGGGGAAGGTTTGCAGCGCGCACGCAGGCACAAGATTCAGTTGTGTTTGGATTTTTTGTGCCATGGAAAAGCAGCCGCTAGCAGGGATGCGAGGAGGCGAGCAGCAGCAAGAGGAGGAGGAGAAGTGCTGAGCTGCTCAGCTCTCCCTGCTGCCGCTTTGTGTGTGTCCTGGATTTTTTTTTTTTTTGGGGGAAGGAGCCGGTGGCAGCAGCGCTGAGACGAGGAAGAGGGGGAAGCCTTTTCATTCATTTTTATTCCGCATTTGTAGGGTCTTCAGCCACCTGGACTTACTGTTTGTTTGTTTTTTTTTACTGTGGGGGAAGCTTGAAGGGGGGAATCCCTTTGGAGCAGCCTCAGGTCTCTGCTTAGGGGAATAATCTCCAGTCTCGGGAAGCTGTATTTCCTCCTCCCTCATAAGATTGCTTTGGATCCCCCCCCTTTCCCATCCAGTTTTTTTTTTGCGTGTGTTTGCTGCGCCTGTGTGGTGTTTGAAAATGGAGGCTGAAGATACAGACTGCCAGCCCCAATGTGCTTCATGTTTGCGACTTCTGTGCACATTGTATCACTGCAGGCAGCGCTGAGGGGGAGTGTTGCTTCGCCCTTTCTAGGGGAGCCCCAACCCAGCATTTTCATTGTTGTCTGTGGGTGGCTTCTCCGGAAGAACAGCAGCTAGGGAAATAGAAACCTTTTAATTTTCAAACCCAAAGGGGTGGTTTTTGTGTGCGCGTGTGGGAGGAGGAGGTTATTTTCCAATCCCTCCCTAGGTCTCCCCCCACCCTCCCAATTTATAGTTTTTCTGTGTGAGTGGAGGGGGGGAAATTTGGACTTTTTTTTTGGGAAAGGGGGATTTTGTCCGTAATTTAAAAAAAAGAGGAATGAAGTCTGGCGCTGGAGGAGGGTCCCTGACCTTATTCTGGGGGTTTCTGCTCTTCTTTGCCACACTTTGTCTGTGGCCAACAAATGGAGAAAGTGAGTATTTTGCGTTTCATTTAACATGGTGGAGGGGGGTGCGCTTGTTTTGCACTGCGGTGGCTTTTGAGTTTCAGTGGCTGCTTGTGTTTTTTCCTGTTCTTGAATCTGCTCCTTAAGCACATTTGAGTTCAGGCTGCTCTTTTCTCTCTCCTCGCTTGGAGTGGATGGCTTTGGTATGCCTTAATTTAACCAGAGTTCAGACACTTTCCCGTGTCTGAAGAGTAATAGTGCTCATTACTTCTCTCCAAGCCCCTAATCTTTTCACCCACTGTGTTAATTTCTTAAAGCCTCTCCAGATTTTCCCCTAATATTCAGATTTTAATCTCCCAAGACTGTAAAGTGCCCAATGAACATCGAAAGGCCCAGGAATACTTGCTTCCAGTGTTTGGAAGGGAACATTGACTTTAATCATTGGATGCCTTTTTTTTAAAATCAAGGTTTAATACCCTCTAATTGAAAGGATTTCTGTGAATAAACAGGCTGTGTTTTATGTGTGTGTTTTTGCAAAGTGTGGCATTCCCTTCTTGGGATGCACAGATGTAAAAGGACTATATGTCAGCCTACAGAGACCACTGATCTAATATTTTATATAGATCTGTACAACGTGGGGGGGACGGGGACGGACAAATGTATTGACGATTGGAAGGATTAGGGATTGAAAGATGAATAAATCAATACATGATAAGCTGTTTTTATACCTAGAACTGAAGTTCTGCGGTTGATTCTTTTAAAAGAGCACGAGTTGTTTTCTTCTCTGTGTGTGTTTAAATTCTGCGTTGTGGAAAACGTGGTTCTGTGTGTGTGTGTGTACGCTCTGAAAATGGTTGTGTCTCCAGTGCACAACGATGTCTGGTGTGGGGATTCTTGCTGCTGTTGATCTTTTCGGAATCTCAGTGTCTGTCCGTGTTGTTTGGGAGTTGCAAAAGCCCCGACTTTGTTTTTGTACATTTCAAACCTGTGATTATTTTCTCTGCCCGCCCCCTTTGGTTGCAGGGGAAAATAGAAGGGGGTGGGGATGGTGGGAGCTGACATGGACTAGATTGCAATGATCAGCATATTAATCGGTGCGGATGATCAATTTTCTTCTGTTTTGTTAGTTTGGATTGCTGGCCCCCAGCGTTACGGTTACTTTGGCCTCCGCTTTTGGCGGGGGGGGGGGGAAATTGGGGGTGTTGTTAAATGGGCCTTTTTATTTCAACCATTTTAACATTGTGCTCGATCTCCCTCTGTTTGTCTTTCACTGTTTGTGCAGACAGGTTTCCTTAGTGCTAGATCCGTTCCCACTAGCCGAATGGTTTAACTTTTTAAAAACTCCCTAACCATTAATTAACGTCACCCATTTTTAGTTGTGAAAAGGTGTGCGGAGGAGAGAGTGCATTTCATCCATTCAAATATGAGGAAAGAATTCCTGACACTTAAAAACACAAAACCACCCAGGCGCTTCTTTAAGTAGTCGGTTTAAGTTGGAAAATAAGTTCTTGGATGTACCGGCAATTAAACCAGTTGTAGAAACGTTTCGGGCAAAGCTAGGGTAGATGGAATCTGCAAGGCATGTTGAGTAATATTGTATTTCGTTAGACAGTGAATGCCAATTAACTCTTTGCAAGTAAGGGCACAACTTGGCTTTTAACATTGTAATGCTTGGGCCAGCAAGGGCTTGGGAGAGTTTTCTTTCTTGGATAAGTGGAATCTTTTAGCTAGAATTGCTTTCCAGAGAGGAGATTAATCCTTAGGGTTGAAAACTAAAACCCCAGAGCTTTTGCTGGATTTGATTGGTGGTAGTGTGTGCCGGTGGCTAGAAGAATCAAGATAAACGGATGATTAATAAGTGTAAAAAAATTAAACGTTTATTCTATCAGATTAAGAATACACTGGCCCAATGTTCTTGAATTATTTTTACCAAGTCCAGAACATCTGCAAGTAAGAATGGTTGAGAGGAGAAACATTCTCTTAACAGAGGCAACAGCAATACATTAGATTTTATTTTTCAGTCCTTTGAAATGTTTATATTTGGGCCATCTAGCTAAAATGACTCCGTTAATAAATCTCACATGAAATACTTTAGTTTTGAGGACGATCGAGGCGTTTCAGTTATGACAAAATAAGATGAGAAGCTTTTCTTCGCTGAATACTGCCTCTAATTACGTTGACTTTGTAGTTTGCAGTTTAATAGCCTTTGTTTTCACAAGTTATTACTGAAAGAACTTCACTGCTAGGGGAAAAAATGACCCCCAGACAGATGTTTTGCATCACTTTGTATTCTTTCCTCTCCCCACAATCGAGGAAGGAGGATTGATCTTATTTTTATTTGTTTTTCATATATAACGTTGTAGCTAAAAGACACTTCCATTTCTGGTCAAATAAACAAGGCTTTCCTAAATAGGAGTACACAGGAGGTACAACAGGAAGGAAAAAAAAAACTTTAATACTTAATAAATCAGTAAGAGATGAGATTTAATGACCAAAAAAATCTTTAAAATGCAAGTACTTTAAAAGGAAAAGTTCCAGTTAGCAACGTGCACAGAAAAGGTGTTCACAGTATAGCAGCGTTTTTGTCAAAAGAGCAAAGAAATCCATTCCTGAGATAGACTTTGAATGCAGGTGTGGTAGTTCATGTGGTATATAAGATGGCTAGGTGTTGCGTGAGACCCTTTAAACCTTGAGGCAGGTTTAAGATGCACCCCATACACAGAAAAAAAAGAAAAGGACGTTGAGTTTAATCACCAGTATTGAGCATATTGAAATTTGGCTTAAGTTTCCTGACCTTAGGTATTTAGGGAAGGAAAAGGCTGAAAGGGGTGCCTTAAAAAATTAGACACCCAGAATAAAAATACCATGAGTATGGTACCTGGTGTAATGCTGCTTTGAACCCATAGCTATGTCAATGAATCTGTTTATCTTGGCTTTGAGCATTAGCCCATACATACAGCCTACACTTTGTTTCAGATGTTTATTAACAATAGTACATGCTGGCATGTTTAGATCCATATTTCAAGATGCATAGTAAAAAATCCTTTATGAGTGTAGTCAGTGTAAGTGTGTAGCATGAACATCAATATCTCCTAATATGCTTGGTGATGAGAGTTGAATGAGTTACATAATTCTTTGGGCAATTTAGATACTGAATAGGAAATGTTTCAGTATTAAAGGAATTAATGTTAATCAGGTACACTGGAAATAACCTCTAAATATCCCTTCTCTCTTATCAATAAATTATGATTAGAGTCCATCGGAAGAAACAGTGAGGTAATCAATGCTAACACAACAAGAAGTGTAAAGGCACATGTTAAATCATTTTAATATCAGAATCAGGACAAAGGGTTGAATGAATTACTGGCTAAAAGGGTTAGGAAATGGTGGTCATTGTGTTAATATGAAGCAGAATGTGTTAAAAGGACAGAACATAGGATCTGTTATGGAATGAGGATGCATAGTAGCCAGTTTAATTGTAGAATCTGTATTTTGGGGGAGAAAAATGTTTTTCTTCCTGTAAAGTAAAGAAAGTCCAACTAAAGAGTTTGACTAAATAACTAATGACAAAAATATTGTTAGAAGTGGAGTAGGAGAACTGGTTTTAGCTTCAGTGAAACCGAAGAAATTAGTTTTTTGTTAATAGAGGAATAGAGTGGATTCTATAAACAAGTGAAAGTCGAACATGGAATTCTAATAACATTCAATCATCCTTGTTAAAATTAATGTTAGAATAACTCTGAAATGCAAGTTTAATAATTTTTTTTGCCTTTAATTGTCTGCGCTCTAGATTTCTTTCCTTAAAGCCTATACGTTTAAAGTTTTCACGAGAAGAAAAACCTGCTAGTTTTAAGTCTCTTTACACTGTTAAATGGCTAGTTTAGATCAATGTTCTTTACTTGGGGTGTAGTTAAATGGTTTCAAATGTGGTTTGGTTTTTTTTTTGCTCTAGTAAATTTACATTTAAGAATATACTCATTTCTCTTCTGCTTAATAGAATCTTTGATGACTTAATGATTAAAATACAATACAATATTTTTAGGGATATAAATTATTGGACTGAAGTTGTAATAGTGCTTTTAAAACTACATTAGCATTAATTAAGAACTTTTTTTGATCCCTTTTTCATGCTTCTTCAGTAGACTTCAATTTTACTGGTGGTCATTGAAAGTTTTCATTTGGTGAGTTGAGAGAAGATAGATAATGGATTAAAATGATGAGTTATATTGGAGATAGTTTATATAATTTGTGAACAGAAAAAACTGCATAGTAACATCCCTCCTGGTCTTAAATTTTAGGAGGCACAAATACTGTGTAAAAACAAACTATTTTTTACACTTTTTTTGATCACTTCATGATCTTTCATGAAACACAACTGTCTTTTAACCTGTTTAGATGGTCATGTGTGATGTATGCATCAGGGTAGTTTACAGACTAAATTGAGTAAAATGATTTAAAGCAATAAAAATATATTCCCCCAAAAGCCTGTAATAAATTTACTGAGCAAAAAATAGAAATTAGTTTGTACCTATTCCCTCTGTACCTTGTCACACAATGTTGAATTAATCAATAAGATGTTAAAGATATTAATTTCTCTTCCTCCTGTAATATTAAGATGTCACCTAAACTGAGGAAGCACTGCAAACCTTTGAAACCATCCCTTAAACGTTGGTTTATGACCTTAACAAATTTCCTACTTTAATTTTAGTATACATGTCTCATATTTGGAAACACTTTATGGTCTTACCTAATAGCAGCTGGCTTAATGTAAACTTCAGTAGTGGCAAATGCAATTTTGTATTGGAAAAATGTGATGACTCTGTATCCCTAAATTTAAAAAATGACTTGTGCTGTATTGTAGTAAGTTGTATCTCAAGTGTTTTGAGCAATGGTTAAAGTTGTTTGCAAGTATGTGTGACTTCAGTTTATTGCAGCAGTCTTTCTAACAAAGATTGGATTTATTCTAAGGTTTCATAGATAAAAAGACTTTCTGTTACAATTCCTGTTTCAAAGAACACTTTGAATGCAATGATGATTTTGAAGGGAAGAAATGGTTTTGCTGTTTTGATGTGTTTGACATGTATAATTTGCTTATTACTCTAAGGTATGTAGACAGCCTTTTTTTTCTTTCTTTTTTTCTGTGCAGTAGGTTAGTTGGATTGGTTTTTATGAACTATGAACCATTTAAAAAAAGGAAGTTTCCAAAACCTTTTATTGCACAAAAGCAGAAATCAACAAATGGTAGTTGATAAGAAGGCATGTGTGGTTTTTTAGCTAACTTGCTTTGATACTGTTTTCTTAGCCAAGTTGCAGCAGGTGCTATCTGAGTTCAAGATCGGAACAGATTTCATAGTACTATGTATTCTGTATATCCAAAACTATTTGGGGCAGACTTTGAAGACAGGGAAATGAATAACAATGTAGGTGTATAATATATATATGAACATTTTATACGCTCTGCAAATGGACTATTACTTTTGAGGAGCTGATAAATTTATAAACAGGTTAAAAAGTTGTTCAAGGCAGGGCTGCTAATTTTTTGTAAAGGTTTAGAAAGGAGAGTTTGGTAACTTATTGATTTATTAGGGAGATAATCTCTTACCAAAAGCTGGTGCTGGTGGTGTGTGTTTTAGATTTTGTTCAGTCTTTTACAGATGGTTTAATTAACCTTCACAAATACTAAATCTAAGTGATCCCTCTAGATCTGTTAGTTACATCAATGATTAATTTCTTAAAATACAAGGTACAAGCAACTTTTAGAATACAAATACAAGGCTATCTAAAATTTGTTAGTATGCTGAAAGCAAAAATTGACACAAAAATATATATTATCTGTATTTTATAGGTATGTTTACAAAAGAGAACATATCAGTTTGCTTTTGGCAAAACTGTTAAGAAACCCTGATATTAAAGCCTTGATTTTAATCTAATCTAAATAATAACTTCTGATTTTTCAAAAAGCTCAAACTACCCTTTTAACTGATAGTGCCGTTCTTTTTGTCTCGACAGTAAGTACATCAGCATGCATCATTGTCTCTCAGGCTAGTTTTGTTGATGACTTCCAGCATGTTTAATATCTATGAATTTTTCACACATCCGCCCAGTATGCCCCTTAACCCTGATTGATGCAGTATGATCATACTTGAACAGGAATGCAGGGATAAATAAGCCTTGAAAGTGCTACAAGAACACTCTCTTGCAGGAACATGGTATAATTTTACTACAAATTTTAATATAACTTATTTCTTTAATTAGAGGAATAAACTGGTTAACATTTTTCTTTGCTGACAAGTTTGTGTTTTAAGTACCACATTTATATAGACACTGTATTGTTCAGACTTCTTTGAGTTAAGGTGCATGTCTTCTACAAAATAAGGAAAAGCTCTTTTCCATCAGATAATTAACATAAGCTGTTACTATATTTCTGTACTATAACTGCAAATGAAATAATTACTACTAAAGATGTCGTCTTTATGTCTTGTCTATTTTTTGCTACTGCAGGAATTAATGTTGGTAATAATAGTTTAGTTTGTAAAAACACTTGTTTTTGGATGAGTTCATCTCCCACATGATGCTGGCAAAATGAAATTTTTTTTATTGAAACAGCTCTGTGACCAGTCAGGGAGAGTGTTATCTGCAAACCTGTTATTGGTGCCATTACATGCTATAAAGATAGCTCTGTTTACTTAGAAGTGTGAATATCCGCTCTGATCATAGCGCTCTTTTAGTTAGGGTTTAAAAAAAAATTCTTATGATACTTGACTACTTTATTTTGGAAAGAAGGAAAAAATGTGTGTGTCAAAATGTGGGAGCGTATACATCACATAAGAGCTCTTCTAATTCTGGAGATAAATGTGTGACTGTGGTGTGTGTTTTCCTTTAATTGGTGTTGTGGTCACCTTCCTGATTTTTCCCCAACCACACCTTCTATTATTTGAATAATTTAGTTATTAAATGGAGGTTTGTGTAACTTCTGTTCTCTTCATGCTGAAGCAAATACTACAGTTTTTTTTTCAGAAATAAGGGAGGATTTTTGAAGTTCAGGTGCTGGAAGTGTTCAGAGCATGATCTGAAATAGTCCAAGTATCCCTCTGTCCCTTGGAATTTAAACTTTATCAGAGCACAATCTATTTAAATCTGATGTATTATACCTGCTGTTAACTTTATAAGCTAGGTTTATACAAATTTCTTTTTAAATTTTTCATGATACTGTATTACAAAAATATAACCATTTAAAAACAAATGGCTTCATAGTAAGAGAGAACATCCATAAATTAGAGCAAAAATGATGCATTTTTCTAAGTATTGTTTGTTTCAGATGCTATTGTAATATACCAGGTATAACTGGTGAGCATGCAAGTTTGAATTAGCAGAGAGTACAAAGTACGTTTTCATTGTTGTATTCAAGATTTGTTCTATTTCAACACTTGTAAAGGGCAAACCGCACAAAGTGTCAGACAGGGTAATGGGCTCAGGCTCACCCCATGATTAAAATTAGTCAAACAAAAATCATATTGGAAAACGTTAATTAAGTGTGTGTGGGGGGGCGTGCTGTACATAAAAAAAATGTGCAGGAGCAGCAGGATATCTCAGAAGCTCTGTGTTGTGCTAAGATATTGTAGAGGTAACTTTGTTACCTTAATTCTGTGTGTTTCTTGTTAGTTTGTGTTGCTGTGTTTTGTGATGTGATATCTTGTTGGTAAAACATCTGTTTCCTATATGTATGGTGTAGACCAGGGGTAGGCAACCTATGGCACGGGTGCAAAGGCGGCACGCGAGCTGGCTTTCAGTGGCACTCACACTGCCTAGGTCCTGGCCACCGGTCCGGGGGGCTCTGCATTTTAATTTAATTTTAAAGGAAGCTTCTTAAACATTTTAAAAGCCTTATTTACTTTATGCACAACAATCATTTAGTTATATATTATAGACTTATAGAAAGAGACCTTCTAAAAACTTTAAAATACATTACTGGCACGCAAAACATTAAATTAGTGTGAATAAATGAAGACTCGGCACACCGCTTCTGAAAGGTTGCCGACCCCTGGTGTAGACCATTACACCCAGTTAACTACTAGATTCTGCTGAAACAGAATAGACCCTGATATAGGGCTTAAGAAGTCTCCTTGTTAGTGATAGTAGGAACAGGTGATGTGTGTCTACAGAATTTAAACTTTTGATTAAAAATAAATAGGGCTGAGGGCTTGTTTCTGGCACTTATGGTTGCAAAAACAACTTTCCCAAACATGATCTGATTCAGTGCTGTTTTTGTGGCGTGTAGGGACAGGTGCCTCATTATTTCTTTATCAGGGATATGTTGAAATTTAACACCGTTCCAATCTGTTTTACTTTAGCTATTCAGAAACCAATGGGCAGTGATAAACGGGCAAGAATCGAACCCGTTTCACTTTGGGAAAGCTATTTATAGGGAGGAAGAGGTCGAAGTGGTGTGGCAAACCACAGAATAGCCAGGAGATGTTATGGAAATGAGACGGTCTTCTAGATGCCAGAAGGACATGGTGCTGGGGTCAGGTGGTTCCAGTTGGGAATCCCTACTCATGGAAGAAACTTGTCATCCCCAAAGAGGGTCTGGGGACACGAGCCTGGTAGGAATCCCAGTATCACCTCCATTACGCTGTTGAAAGAGGGATGGTTTGTGATCAGAGAGCAGCGGTGGGACACAGTGAAACACTCAGCTGAGTGAAATCAGATTGGAAATACCTTGTTTGAAATCAGTGGAATATTCTGTTTTCTCTCTTGATCACTGAATACTTTCCCCAAACGTTGACCCATAGTTAAATACACATCATTGCCTAATGTACCTAAATTTCATAAATTTCCATTGGGATTAGATCCATTCCCAAAATGCCACTGCCGTTAAGAGGATGCAGAGAGAGACTTTTGATTTGTAGACTTTTAGCAGAAGACTCCTGTTGGCTTTATTACCAGAAATCCAGTTTAGGAGCAGAAAATTCCTCAGTGGACGCCTATCCAGTCAGGTACCTGTTCTTTTATTAGTTGTCCCCCGCAATTAGTGGGTTTCTGAGGCTCTGTGGAACCTCCCCTTAGGCTGGGGGGGGATCCGTTAGCATGGGGTGGGCTTTGCCCGCCCCGTTTCCCAGAAACCCAATAGATACACTCCCCATAAAATAAAAACACAGGAAGATCTGGATGACCTTATAAACTGGAGTAATAGTAATAGGATGAAATTTAATAGTGAAAAGTGCAAGGTCATGCATTTAGGGATTAATAACATCAGTGTCCTTCTCCTTTCCAGCTGATGGGAGTCTTCCAGAATTTTGGTGATATCCCTTCTCCTGACTAGGAGAGTTTTTGGCTGTTGTCCAGTTGTTTCTAGTTTTTAGCAGGTGGAAGCAGCTTGTGGTTCTGTATTAGTTTGTAGTTAAAACTTTTCCCCCCTAATTTTCTGGTGGCTAAGAATTCTTTGACATAGTTGTGTGTTTTTTTTTTTATTGCTTTCCTGCAATATCCAGTCTCCCAGGAGAAACTGAGGGAAGGGGCCTCCCAGCAGTGTCAGAGGCAGATGTCATTTGCTGTTAGAAAAGATGTTTGTACACTTTTTCTTCTTTCTCCTCCTTTTGTGAGGTACTGAGGTTGGACAGAGGGAAGCCCTGTAAGCCAGCACAGAGGAAAATGCCAAAGACTGGGAGGACTGCCAATCCTATCACAGGTAGCTGGAGCTTAAAGCCTAACTTTTGGTATTCCCTGGAGGACCCAGCAGAGGGGAACTTTCTATTAACGGGTTGATCATCTTTTCCTGTAGTCCTGCCATGTGCTAGACCCCAGATGGAGGTTATTGATGCATGAACTTATCTAGTGAAAGGCCAAAATTGGGAGAAATTCATCTGGTTTTGTAATGTTGCAAAACTGAGACTTGGCCTAGGTTTGTTTGAGGACAAGGGCAGGGTTTTGAGCCAGCTTGGGTTGTGAATCTGGGAGTGACCTAAGGTTTTGGACAGAAACTAGCTGAAAAAACTCATTTGGTTCTGTCCAGTTTCATTGTCTGTTTTTCATGTGCTAGCAAAATGCTGTTTGAATTTTCACCGCAGCAAGGAAAGTTTTTAATAAATGCATAAACCTCCTTATTCAGACTGATTCTTATAAAGGAAGCTTATAAAACACCCCACCCTACCCCTGTGTTTTAGGCCTAAACTAAATTGCTAGAATCACAGTTAAAACCTGAGGTTGTGTCCACCTTAACAGTTTAAGTCCAAGTGTTCTGCAGAAGTGTACAAATATCCTCTTAAAGGTGGTTCATTAGTGAGCTATCCTGCAACTGTAACAGAAATGGGAGAATTGCAGTGTTTCTGTTGAAGATGAGCTGTGAACGTGTCTAATGTAAAGCTGTGCAGGAGAGTTCTAGTTTTATATGCTTTTATTTTGTATGCATCAAGAAATCAAATTTTTGTTTCCTGGTGGCTCATTGTTTAAATAAACATGTTGCATTCTCAGTAGAAGAGCTTTAGTGCCAACTTCCCACTAATCAGATGTATTAACATTGTATTGTTTCCAAGCCATACTAAGAGAACAGCTTTACAATTCAACACATTTGAGGAAGATTATAAAGGAATTTGGGGTGGATCACAATCAGCACTTCAAAAGCAACAATGTCAGACTTGCTCTGCAACACAGCAGAGGTCCTATGGAAAAATACTGTCATCTTAACAGATGCAGTGTTATTTTGGAGGTTCCGCTGTATAAATACATAGACTGTGGTTAAATTGTGATGGCAACAGATGCAATTTCTGTTCTCAATTCTTTCATCTCTGAACAATATGTGAAAAAATCACAAACCAGAAAGCATCAAGACTGAAAATGTATCTTCGCTACATTGTTGGTCAGTAGTTTTTGGATGACTTCCTCTGTTACAGATGCACTTTCATTTCAGACAGTCCGTTTTGCAGACTAAATGCTTACCTCTGAGGAGGAGTCTGGTAAGATCATGTGTAACCGTCTGTAGCTATTAACAGTTTTTGTAGTGGTCTGAATGGAGCTATATATATTATTGGCAATGCTTTAGAAATGCCAAGTAGACTAAAGTCAGGATTGGTTAACCTGGCAAAAAAGGTTTCCAATGTTTTAACAAAAAAAGCTCAAACCCTACAACACGTATAACTAATTTCAGTGGGCAAGCCAACGTTGTGTGAGGTATTCATAAATTGTCCACAGCACATTGCAGTGTGCGTGAGAGAGAGAGACAGACACTTGGGAATGTTTGAATCTGATGTTATGTTACAATGCTGCACAGTTGCGTTCACACTTGTTTTCTCTCTGCGGATTTGGTCCTGTTTTAATACTACTATGGCTATACTTGCACTTCAAAGCACTACGTGTAGTCAAAGCGCCAGCGCTGGGAGAGAGGTCTCCCAGCGCTGTCCGTACTCCACCTCCCTGTGGGGAATAACGTACAGCGCTGGGAGCAGTGCTCCCAGCGCTGGGGCTTTGACCACACTGGCGCTTTGCAGCGCCGCAATTTGCAGCGCTGGAGAGGGTGTGTTTTCACACCCTGCTGCGGCGCTGCAAATTTGCAAGTGTAGCCATGGCCTTTGAGAGTTTTATAAATTGTGGGCTTTATTTTTTTTTTGAGCAGCAAATAAAAAACCATACAAGATGTTGTCATCATCAGTGTATTAGCCTCTATCTGTCCACTAGTGGCATAGAAAAGTCTCAAGTTAAATATTATAGCTGAATTTTAAAAAAAGGGGACTGGACAATTTTATGAGCAACAATATTGGTAGTCATGAATGAGCATAAAAAAAATATTTAATAGGTACAGATTCTGTGAGAACCATCATTCTTGCACAATAAATAAGACAGGGATCCTATAAAACAAAGGGTGGTCAAATATTATGTCCCTAGCCTCTGTTTACCAGAAGCTGGGAATGAGCAACAGGGGATGAATCACTTGATGATTACCCGTTCTGTTCATTCCCTCTGGGGCACCTGGCACTGGCCACTGTTGGAAGACAGGATACCTGGCTAGATGGACCTTTGGGCTGACCCACTAAGGCCATTCTTATGTTCATGTTTCAGAAGCTGACAGCATGCAGGTGTTCTGAAGAAAAGTATTTTCTTGCATGTTTTTTGCATTGTAACTCCCAATTTGTAGGAATAATCCCTGATCTTATAGGGGTGTTAAGTGACTTAATTTCATGAATGTTTTTAAAATGTATTGAAATCGCTGGATGACTTTTTCCTCCAGATTTAAAAAATAATTTTTTTTTCACTGTGAAGCAAGATATTACCAGGCATTCCAAGATGTGTGCAAAAATTTGTTCTTAGCAAACCTGAGACTTGGTATCGAGGAGTCTTGGTTGTTAACTGAGTGACTAAGGAGGCAGTCTATATAATTCTTAACAAAACAAAACAAAACACCAGAAAACAAAAACCCACCCAACCCTACACTAAAAGAATGTTACAGTTGCCAAGTTAAGCACACAAGTTAGGAAATGCTAGAATTAAGGTTGCTCATGCAACCTTAATGTGGTCTCCTTGTGCTTACGTATTATGATAGTCTTTAATTACATCACCACATGTTGTTTTTTTCCCCAATAGGATCCCTGTCTTATTTATTGTGCAAGAATGATGGTTCTCACAGAATCTGTACCTATTAAATATTTTTTTTATGCTCATTCATTGGGTGGCCTGAGGCCTGCACAACATCTAAATCTTGAATACAGAATTAATGTCCTCATAGGCTTCTATGACACTCGTCATTGTAGTATCCAAGTCAACAGTTCCCAAATTGTGGGTCGTGACCCCCAAGTGGGGTCGCATTGCAGCAGTCCTGAGTGTGCAGAGGATGACATCAAAATGGCATTCTCCGCACAACGTGACCTTGCATGCACCTTATGTGCAAGGTCATGCTGTGAGGAGGATGCCATTTTGTAAAGCAAAATGATGTCCTCAATGCTTCCCGGGGTCGCTGGAAGCAATATATCCAAAAACGGGGTCATGCAGGAAAAATGTTTTTGAACCACTTAGATCTGTGGTTCCCAAACATTTGAGTTTCTTTATAACACCCCATTTTGCAGAAGGGGAACTGACCAACAGATTAACGCTAAAATTATCAGGTGTCTGCTAATTTGGGTGCCTAATTTGCGACACTTAGGGCCTGACTTTTTCAGAGTGCTTATAATTTTTATAGCATTTTAGGGTGACCCATATTTTCCCAAAGGGAAAATGGAACACTGCATGGGGCCAGCCTGAGGACCCCCCCCCCACCTGCTTGGAACTGGCCCGAGACCCCCCCCTGCCCATGCAGGGCTGTGCCAAGGCCCCCTTCCGCCAGCCCGACCTGAACCACTCTCTTGAGCCCTCCTTCCTGTGCAAGGCTGGTGTTACTTCTCGCTTTTCCCCCTGCATGTTCCTCTGCACCCTGCTAGAGGTTGCAGGCCACTGTTTTGGCAAAACTAGGCATTAGTCCAGTTTGCTCTGGCTCTTGCCAGCTGAAGATCAGTTGGCAAGAGCAAATGAGACACACGCTCAATTTTGCCACGATAGTCGGGATGGATGAGACAGGGCTTAAAAAAGGGACTGTCCCGGCCAAAACGGGACGTGTGGTCACCCAAAGCATTTTATATTTTCAGAGCACAGTTCCCCTTAATGAAAGTTGCAGCTGGGACTGCTCAGAACTTCTGCAAATAAGACCTTTGCATGTCTGAAGTTGGGAACCCAGAAAATGAGTAACGTGCAGTTAGTGACCACTTGTGAAAAGTTTGGTGCAAGTGACTTGCCCAGCAACACACAGGAACCCGGTGGCAGAGGCAGGGATAGGATTGAGTTCTGTGTGGCATTCAGGTAGTGCTGAGAGACTTTTTTGGACAAATAGTTTATTCACCCAAAAATTCAATTTTGCCTGGCCCAAAACTGTTTGCAATTTTGACAAGAATTTGCTGAGTGGTTTTGGCCAAAAGTTGTTGTGTGTGGTTTTTTGGGATGTAGGCACCATTCACAGAACAGCTGGAAGAGAAGTTGGTGGTGGTGCCAGTCTTGTAATCTTTAGTCCGGCAGTTAGGGCACTCAGCTGGGATGTGGGAGACTTGGATTCAGTTTCCCCCCTCTGCCTGATGTGGAGAAGGAATTGGAATGTGTCTTCCAAATGGCAGGTGAGTGCCCTAGCCGCTGGGCTTATCGACGCATTCTCCTTGTAGCCCAATGAGTATTTGGGTACTTTATACATAGAGCAGTGTTTCCCAAACTTGGGACGCCACTTGTGTAGGGAAAGCCCCCGGCAGACCGAGCCGGTTTATTTATCTGCCCCATCCGCAGGTCCAGCCGATCGTGGCTCCCAATGGCCACGGTTCGCTGCTCCAGGCCAATGGGAGCTGCTGGAAGTGGTGGCCAGGCCGTCCCTTGGCCTGTGCCGCTTCCAGCAGCTCCCATTGGCCTGGAGCAGCGAACCATGGCCAGTGAGAGCCGCTATCGACTGGACCTGCGGACGCGGCAGGTAAACGGACCAGCCTGGCTGGCCAAGGGCTTTCCCTACACAAGCAGTGTCCCAAGTTTGGGAAACACTGACATAGAGGAACAGATTCAACAGGAGAGAATGAGGGACTTGCCTCAGATTGTCCTGACCACCAGGCAATGGGTGTCACCACTGCCATGTGGGAGACCCAAGTTCAGATCCCTTCTCCACATCAGGTGGCGGAGGGGAGAATTGAACCTGGGGAGTGCCCTAACCACTGTAAGGGTGGCAACAACACTTCGTGGTCGTCATCCAGCGATTTTGTGTTTCTAGCACCTCCTTTCCTTTGCTTTCATTTTAATAAACACAGGTGTTTCATTTGACCAAGAAGAAATTTTTTGTCAGCTTCACTGGAATTTCTAAGTTTGGTTTGAACCAAATTTTTTATTCAATTTTTGGAACTGCCGGCTAACGAAATAATCAGCTATTCACCCGGCTCTGCATTCAAGTCAGTCAGCTTCTTTCTTCTTCTCCGCACAGCCTGGGTGCTCCAGGACTGGAGCACCTATGGGGAAAAATGGTGGGTGTTGAGCCCCCCCCCCCCGGTAGTGCCTACCGGTGGGCCCAGCAAATCAATGCCTCCCCTTCCCTCCCTCTTGCCCGCCACAAACAGCTGTTTCGTGGTGTGCAGGAGGCTGGGGGGGGAGGAGCAAGGATGTGAGGGGCTCGCGGGAGGGGACGGAACGGGACGGGAAGAGGGGTGGAGCCTTGGAGGGGAAAGGGTGGAGTGCGGGCAGGGCCTGGGACAGCCAGGGGGTCGAGCACTCTCCTGGTGCTTTGGAAAGTTGGTGCCTGTGCGCCAACATGGGGGGTAGAGTCTCTGCTGCCATGGCATGGAAAACTTCAGCCTGGATAGTTAAAATTTGGCAAAGTTAAAAGCAACCGAAAGCATGGTCTAACAATGGAAAGTGTTAGGCACCCTCAACTGTAGGTGGGAATACCAGTTCCCTGTATAATTCTGATGAGCACTTCCGGTTCTATCTGTTTTACGTAATAGCCTTTTCTTCTGCATGCACCACTGAGATGCTAGAAAAAAGAATGCCTACTAGTCTGAACAGAGGGCATGTGGCACAAGCCGGGGGTTGTTGCATGAAGCAGTGGTTCTCAACCAGGGGTCCATGGCCCCCTTGGTGGCTGTAAGCTGGTTTCAGGGGGCCGTGGGGCCTTGTGGCTGAAGCAGGACCGCCTGAGCCCCAGCGCCCCCATGAGGCTGAAAGTGGGAACAGAACTGCAGAGAGCCCCAAGACCCAGCACTGCCCCGGAGCTAAAGCCCAGAGCCTGGGCGCCCCCGCCATGGGGCTGAAGCTGGGTGCCATGAGCTCTGGTGGAGCTGAAGCTTGGTGTCCCAAGCCCGGGTGCTTCCACAGGGCTGAAATCGGGAATGGAGCCGCAGGGCTGAAGCCCTGGCACCGCCACCCCCCGGCCGGGTCTCAAACCCTGAGTCTTGATGCTCCCACAGGGCAGAAACCCTGAGCCCCCCACCCAGAGCACTGGCACCCCACAGGGCTAAAGCCCTGAGGCCCCCCACCTGGTGGTTGAAGCCAGGAGTCCTGAGGTGCCCCCCATCCCCTGCTGGGCCTTGGAGTTTTTATAGTACGTTGGGAGTGGGGCTCAGAAAGAGAGAGATTGAGAACCCCTGGCATAAGGGAGAAGACCGATATCCCGGCAGTTTTGTGAGGCAGGCATGCGATCAGCCAGGCAGAGTGGAATCTGCATTCAATCTTGTAACTGCCCAGTTCTGACCACAAACAGTGCACCTTTGTGCCATCAGATAATTTGAAGATTGCAGTCTGCTGTTTCAGAGGAAAGAGCCAAGTAGCTATAAGAGGAAAATGTATGCATTCCCTTCCGTACCCGTCATTTTTAGGACTACAGAAAATGAGGGGGGAAGGAGATGGTTGATCTCACTGCCTGAGGAGAGCTTGGCTTTCAAAACTTGTAGACATGACAGGAAAAAAACTCCCAGGTTTCTTAAGTACCAGATGTCCAGCTTCCTGTCCAGAAAAGCTCCTTTGCTCAAGAAAAAAATTCATCAAACTGAACATACTCAGTTGCATAGTTGAAATAGGATGAAATTTCATGGAAAGGGCGCTAGTTCCTAGAGAGGCCTAAATACCCCAAACATGAGTTGCTTAGGGATGGTGAGAGTTTGGAATTTAGTTGCCATTCCTCGACCATAAGGAGGAGCATCCGGCAGGCATCAAGAAAGAGATGTACTGTCGTTTGGCTATTGACATTCTCCAAGCTCCTTTACAGAATCCACCACGGATATGTAGAGCTTCACGTTGGTATCTTGACACTTGTGAGACCGATATTGCTACATTGAAATGGAATGACACTCTGTTAAACCAACCAAATGTGTAAATTACTTTTAAAAAATCCTTTAAAAACTGCCACAAAGCCAGTTTTCCATTAGTATGAGGGGACCCTTCATTGTCTCAGCGCAGAATGTATGTGAGGTAGTACATACAGAATGTATGTGACAGGCACTGTCAAATTCTAGAGTAATGAGTGTTTTTCATAAGCAGCAGGATGCTCTTTGAGGCACACTATCTTAGCTATGTTTTGCTGTTCCAGGTGGAGGAAAAAACAATGTTAGAGGAATGGAATATTTTAAAATGTTTTTGTATAACCATGGAAAATCTGCAGCCCCTTGTTTCTGCCACTCAAAAATAATTCCAATGGCTTATCATTGGCCATGGACACTATCAGTATGTAAAAGAATGAAAAGCTGTCTTGCATGTTTAGAAAGGAATACAGTGCATATCCTCCTGAAAATACCCTGGAGCATAAAGGTTAATTACAGCCTTCCCCCTTGCATCCCCCTGCCCCTTTGGTAAAGTTTCAGAAAATAATGCAAAATACCTAACATTTTTGAAATTCCTGACCCTTTCAGTTCACTGAATAAAATAGGCAGGATTTTCAAGCTGACCATCTGAGGATCAAACCCCCCTTCCCCAACCCCCACTTCCTGGATCTGCAGCTTTTTCAGGATTTGTAATGGGTCTAATGCTGCTTGACTCCCCCCCCCCCTTATTTAAAAGCATCCATTGAAGAGAAAAAAGCTGTATTTCCTGTTGCTCTAGCTTGAGGCTTTGGGGAATACATTTTGGAAGTTTAGGCATTTAAGGGCTTTCAGGGGAATTCTTAAGAAGATGTTTTGGATTATTGCGTGAACTAAACTCCTTTCCATGGTCTTGAATTGTACTTTTTCAGCTTGTGTGAGAATTACCAGGTGCCAGGAATTTGATTTACTGGGTTAGCATATAAATCCATTCTGAACTGTTTCTCTTACAACTCTTTGGATATGTTGAAGAGGAGGCTCTGTGAATTATACTCTTTTTTTTTTTTTCAATGTTTTTGATGTGGCTGCTTGAAGAATGCAAATTAGTGTGAGAAAGTGTGTCCCTTTTTACCCCTGCTTGTATCAAATACAGCAGTGTTTCCCAAACTTGGGACGCCGCTTGTGTAGGGAAAGCCCCTGGTGGACCGGGCCAGTTTGTTTACCTGCCCCTTCCGCAGGTCCGGCCGATCGCAGCTCCCACTGGCCGCAGTTCGCCGCTCCAGGCCTTTGGGAGCCGCTGGAAGCGGCGGCCAGTACGTCCCTCGGCCCGCACATCTTCCAGCAGCTCCCATTGGCCCGGAGCAGTGAACCGCGGCCAGTGGGAGCAGCGATTGGCTGCATCTGCGGACGCGGCAGGTAAACAAACTGGCCCGGTCCACCAGGGGCTTTCCCTACACAAGCGGCGGCCCCAGTTTGGGAAACACTGAAATAGATGCAATAAATATCAGATTATTGGTAGCCATCTGATAAACGAACTCCTTTTATATTTTGGGTATCAAATTAGTGATTCTCATTTTCCCTTTCAAGATTCTTTACTGTTACATCCCTCTCTGCATTATTGTTCACACCTCTCATAACCCTACCGTCACTCTAAAGGAAGCCTGCTTTGCCATTTCCATTACACCTGCCCCATGATCTTGCAATCTTGTATGCTTGGGATGTTCTTAATTTTCAAGTGCACCAGGTACCTCCCCCCTCTTTTCATTCAGATCCTTCATGGAAACTTATTTCCACAAGCCCCCAAATGACAAACCATGCTGGTCAAAATGCTGTTTTAAAAAAAAACAAACAACAAAACCCCCAGAAAAATCCTCTGCCCCCACCACCACAACACATGAAATCCCAGAAGCAAAGCTCTTGAAGGTTCCCCATGTCTTCTCTATTGTAAGCTTTTGGGGGCAGAACCTGCCTTCAGTGTCTTGTATAAAGTCAAGCATGTCATTGGTGCTTGGCAAAAATTGCACCCGCAGCATTGTGTTAGGTGGGACTGTGGATTGTAGTTAATTTTAGGTTACCTGTTCTTCAAGAGAAACATATGCTCTTTTTAGAGCTTGCCTTCCCTGTTTAGTCTTTGACAACAGTATGATCTGCTTTGAAAGCCTCTAGATGATTTGTCTTTGGGAAGCCTCTGTGCCTAAGATAATTCTGGTTCAATGTACGGAAGTTCAATTCAGTTCATGTTAAGATGACTTTTTTTTCCCTAAATCAAATGCCTAAAATTAAAGCACAATTATCCATTGATGCAAATGGAGTTCTTTCCTCTCATCAGAACTGCTAGCAGTTACTTGTTTTTAAAAAATGCTTCCCATACGTTTCTGTTGTTCTCAGCCTCCGTTAATTGGAGCAGCTGGAACCGCAGTAGGCGAGGATAGATTCCTAATATGGTCTTTTCTTGGCTGCAGTCCTCCATTACCCAAAACAGAGGCATGGCCTAGAATGACTCCCCTGCTCTCCTAGTGAAGGTGGGAGATCAGAAGTGGGTGCCTGAAGCTGGGAGTCTCTCAGATGATCTGGGAAGCTTGACTGTGCTACTTGGGTGGTTGTAGCTTCCCTCTGTGTTGGGCCTGAAGAAGGCGAGCAGGATGGATAGAATCTCTGCTGAGCTGACTCTCTCACAGCCACCCTGCTCTCCAGGGCACTATGACGCATTGAGCCCAAAGTCTCGTCCTGTGCATCTGTTGGGCACGCACCTGTGACAGTGTTTTGTACCCCGTTCTCTTCAGAGACATCTGCTTAGGTTGCAGAGGGGACCGTATGCATTTCACTCCCATTTGACATTGCCCTTCCTACATTGAGTTAAAAGCGTAGTAGATTGTTTCTTGACTAATAAAATATTCGGACATGCTTTTAGTAGTGGCATTTGCAGCTGCCAAACAATATAGATCATACGTGTTTTGTTGAATAATAAGCTAATCATTTCACTAATCAGAAATGCAAACATGCACCTATTCATTGAAGGTTCTGCTTGTGTCTAAAGGCTGCATCAGGGGTCAGAGTCTTCACTCTGTTAAGCAAGGTATAAACACAGTAGAAGACAGTCCCCAAGCTGAAGATCTTACAAGCTAAAATGTAGAAACCAAGTATACTTAAGCGACTTGGGCAGTGGTTCTCAAACTGGGGCTGCCACTTGTGTAGGGAAAGCCCCTGGCGGGCCGGGCCGGTTTGTTTACCAGCCCTGTCCGCAGGTCCACGGCTCCCACTGGCCATGGTTCACCGCTGCAGGCCAATGGGAGCCGCTGGAAGCAGCGGCCAGTACATTCCTCGGCCCGCGCCGCTTCCTGCAGCTCCCATTGTCCCGGAGCGGCAAACCGCGGTCAGTGGGAGCCGCAATTGGCTGGACCTGCAGATGGGGCAGGTAAACAAACCGGCCCGACCCACCAGGGGCTTTCCCTGCACAAGCAGCGGCCCCATTTTGAGAACCACTGGACTTGGGGAAGACCATTTCATTGCTTCAATGAGGTACGTGTCCTGGTTTTCATACAAACGTTTTTTCCCCTACATATTCTAACTTAAGGTGGAAAAAAAGCCACAGCGTAGAATAATTGATTTAAGATGATTTGTAGGGATGTACACTGAGAGTCCTAAGTTGATGATTGAAAGCTCTCTTGTGGATAGTAAAACTCAGTGTTTTTTTTATAGTTGATGAAACTCCAGGATGTTTGTGTTTGCCTTTCCTCTTTACCTCATGTTTGAAAAAATGAGTGCTCTGTGCAGAAGTACTTGCATCCTGTTGCTCTCTGCCTGCGTAGGTTATGTCTTTGTAGCACAATTCATCTTAACTGGCGTAGGAGACAGTAAGGGCTTGTCTACACAGGAAGGTTTTACCAATTACACTGAAATAATTATGCAGGTATAATTCCCCATATGGTCTCTCTGAGTGTATTTTCTTGGCTTAGTTGAAACCCCTTCCAAAGTGACATAAGCTAAACCGAAAACGCGTTTTTATACTGCAAAAAGAGTGATCCCATGGGTAGTTACATTAGTGTGACTTCATTGGTTTAAATTCACACCCTACCTTATTGCTTGATACAACTCTCCTGTGTGGACAAGGCCTAAATCAGGGTAGTCAATTAGTTTTTTGGCAAGGTCCAAATTTCTTGGTCAAGGTATAGTCAAGATCCAGATTTTGGAGAAATATTTTTCACACCGCAATAACAATAAGTATATAAAAAGATTTTGTGGTTCATTGAAAGCATCTGGCAGTCCGGATTTGGCGTGCAGTTCACCTGTTGACTACCTGTGGCCTAAATGATCAGTCACATTGTCTCTCTTCTTGTACCCGTCCAGAGAAAAAGGTACTTTGTTTTCCATCTGATTAGCTCAGTCAAGTTAAACATGCTTGGAAAGTCCCTTTAACTTATTAAACAGTGTCTACATTAAGTGTTAAACAGCTTTTCAGTCGAATGGATTGCTCATGTTATAACCTGTGTGGGAGAACAGGCTACAATATGACCTACAAATGGGATTTTAAAGGTGATTCGGTGTGTCTACAGGGGAGTGAAAGGGGCTTTAAAGTCTTGTTAAGCTAACTTGATCTGAAACTAGCACCTTTTTTTCCTGTGTATTCAGACACTTAGGTTAACTTTTCTTTTAAAACTCCAGCCTTGCGAAAGTTGGGGTTAATGGAAGTTTTAGTTCAGTTTGTTTTAACCAAACATTACCATAGAAGGCTAGGGAAAATCAATCTGTTTCTTTAGGGGAGGGACAGATAGCGAAGGTTAGTGGTCAAGTCCTAGGTATTGTTAAGGTAAATCACATTGGGACCCTAAATCATTTATAGATTATTGGAGGGTATATATAATCTCCCATTGACTTTTTATTGAGTTCTGTTTGTGACCATTGGAAGCTCAGTGCAGTTGTGTATGATGGTACTGTGCTGGCAGTTCTCTTTTAATGAAGTCGAAATGGTGTGGACTAGTTGACAAATCTAGATTTAAAACACTCCGAGGCAGCGACAGGTAGTAGGCAGCTAAAAGCATTGTATAGTGGCCATAAATGTGGGCTGCTGAGCCCAACCACATGCTGCTGATTTTCATCCTGCGAGAGTTGGCTGTCTTACCTGTCCAACTTAATTGTATGTGCTACAGGTTGCTGTCAGCCAGTTGCTGAGTCACTTGGATGTGTAGACAACTGTTAAAAAATAATAATAATAAAATTGTACACACAACCTTTTTTAAGGTGAAGAGAGGTCCCCTAGAGAGACAATTTCTGTTAAGCTCTATTGTCATCACAGATTGTGAAACATAAATTCTGTTATAAACAGCTTGTAATTTTCAGTCTTACACTTTTGCTTTAGCAGGCATTAGACTACGACTACTAGCATAGAGCTTAAATATCATTATCATGGTTTTGCTCTCATAGTTACTGATCATAATATGCCACCTACTCACTTGTGTATTGTGTCTTCCATAGTGACATTTTTTTTTTTTGGTGCTGTCAGGCAGGTGATCCTGTGGGTTAAGAAACAGCACAAAGGCTGACGCTTTTTCCTTCTTTCCTGCAAAAAGAGAATTGGATTTTCCTCCCAGGAGTTAAGCTTTAAGGAGTTACTTAAATTCTGTACAAGAAAGTTTCTTCATGTGTTTGGATTCTGCACCTTTTTTATGATCTGATTAAGTTAACCATGTCATGCAGCACAAGGTATATCTTAACTATAGAATTAACTTAGGCTCTTATTTGGTCGTGCCTATAACCCTCTCCTCCTGTTCACACACAACCCTCTCACCTGAGTTGGGTGCTTTAAACCCAAGATAGCTGACCCCTCCTTGGGTATAGATTTAAAGCCTAGGTGTTGCTTTCACTTGGGCTGGAAACCCACCAACTTTGCACTGAGGACGCAGGCTAAACCACTCAAATGTGGACTGTGCACTAGTGCCTTCCTGCAGTTCTCCCCGTCCACCCAAAAGGACAGACCAGAATAGTTAACCTGAAAAAGGTCTGCTCATACATTGTGTGTGTGTGGAGTTGAATGACAGGGAGATAAAAAGAAACCAGCAATGCCAAGATAAATTTTTGGTTGATCGTGGACACAATATTCAATTGCACTTATGAGTTAGAACAATAAAGTCAAATCAGTTTAAAAGTTGGTATGCAGAGGCTTTGTAACCTGGGTCAAATTAGCATCCTTCTCTGAGGGTTTGGTGAGTGTTATGCATGATTCTTGGCACCTGAGTAACACGATGGACCTTGTGTAGGAAGTGCATAGAAGAGTTATAAGGCTAAATAAAACAAAATATGTAGAGTTTGGCTAATGGATGATGTAGGGAGACCGTCAATCATCGGTAAGTACACAGAGGATAGGGGATGGTCCTTTTCGTTGCACTTCCTTTTCCCACCAGTGCAGAAGAATAATTGTATAAGGTGGTACTAGAAGTAAGGAGTGTAAGAAACCAAACAAGAATTCATCAGGCAGTGTTTCTTAACAGTGAGATCTCAGATTGCACAATAGTCTCTAGTCTCTAAAGTCATCTAAAAGATCACCATTGGTTAGCTTTGTCCCCAGATAGTGACTCGTTAAGCGCAAAACAAGCCTCTAAATATAAACAGGAATACTTTAATGATTTAACTTCAAATGTTCCCGTGCAGTGTTTGCAAACCAAACATGGCAGCATTGTGTTTGGTGCCTGAGAACCTGAAGTTTAAATTAAGTAAAAGAAACAAAAAAAAAGTCAACAAAAGTGAAAAGTGGTTCATTCCCTCCTCCCCCCCCCCACCCCCCCCCCAGACTGAGAGTATCTCTCCTAGCAGGACAAAACACAAGAATATACTGTGTGGAAGAATCCCGTGTTATCAGGGACTATAAGGAATGTCTCCAGTTGCTGATTTCTATGAATTCTGCAATTAACTTCCGCTGCCCACAGTATGCACCTTACAAAGGGATACTTTTAGTTACCACTTAAATATTTGCAGTAGGCGGTATGATGATGCAGGTAGCTTTTTGACAGTTTTAAAAGATGTCACTCGCTGAGCTAGCTGCCCCTTATCTGGCATCTCTGAGAGCATTCCCTCAGGTGTAGAGCCTTGGGCCTTTACCTCTGCTTGGGTGAAAATTCCACAATTCGCCCACTCTTACACAAGGGTACTGTAGACCAGTCCTGGGCTATGTCAACTACTCCTGCCATGTAGATCCAACTGAGTTCAAGAACGTACAGTTCTTGTCTTTGGAAGTCTGTGACCAGTGGTATACAGTGACCAGACAGCGTTCTTAAAACCAGCATAGCTTCTACAGACACCCCTAGAGGGCTTTTTTTGTCTCAGGCCTGCTGTACACTTAAAAATTAGATTGACCTAACTGTGTTGCTCAGGGCTGTGAAAAGTTTTTCTCCCTGAGTGCCGTGGTTAGGTCAACTTAACTCCCTATATAGACGCAGTTGATTGACAGAAGAATTCTTCCTTTGACCTAGCTGCCACCTCTTGCAGAAGTGGATTAACTACATAGGTGGAAAACCACCTTCTGTTGATGTAGGAAGTGTTTACGCTGTGCTGCTACAGTGACACAGCCTCAGCAGTGCCAGTGTAGTGTCTCTAGGGCAGATGTAGCCTCCATCTGGTACCCTGCAACAAGTACTGCTTCTCTGGAATTTGTCCCTTTTAATCCTATCAGAGTTGCTCTGTTATGTGGTTTCCGGGCTTTTTTCTGTTTGCTGAAAAAGAGTTGTGTAGGTTGGCTGAAGACTGAGGCAAAATCATCAGTGATAATAGTTCTGACATTGTCTCTTAACAGCTCTTTAGTGTTTGCTTAGGAATGGCTCTCTTGAACCATTCTTTCTCTTCTTTCTTGTTTTTCCAGACAGCCATCTATTGAGTTCACCCAGTGTAGTCATACAGTAAACATCCCAAATGTCAAGGCTAACATACAGTATTCATAAATTATGACAGGACAGCTCCAAATCTGTCACACATAGTAAGCATTTCTGTTGCTGTGAAAGAGATGAGAGTTTTGGAAATGGCTGACTTTATGAATGTTGTAAATCCGAGGCGCAGGCACTGCTGGACAGCAAATGTGCTGCTCTAGACCAAATTCTTTAATAAGGACCTCCTATGGATTTAAGCTGAAAACACATGATGAGAAGGAAGTGGCTCCATAGGGAATAAACAACAAAACACTGTTTAGAAGTTGTGCTGATCTCCCAGATGGACACATGGCTCTGTGTTGACCTTACTGAAGGATGATCTTATCTAATCATCTTTATTAGTGGAGTTTGGGAGGAGAGCAACAGCACCATATTCAGAAGCATCAAGTGCTAGCTGACTGTGAGTAATAATAGTTAAGGCTACATTTTAGTCACAGGTATTTTTAGTAAAAGTCATGAACAGGTCATGGGCAGCAAACAAAAATTCACGGCCCATGATCTGTCCATAACTTTTACTGTATACCCCTAATTAAAACTTGGGCCGGGGGGGGAGGGGGGCTGCGGATGCTCTGGGGCAGGGGAGGTGGCCATGGGTTCTGTGGGGAGATGTGTCCGGTGTGTGGCCCAGGACCCCGCTGGTGCTGGGGGGAGGGTTGGTGGGGCTGGCAGGGTCTCTACCGGGCTCCGCGTGTCCCTGCAGCTCCTAGGAGGAGGAGTGGCCTAGGGGCACTGTGCACTGCTCCCACCACAAGTGCTGGCTCCACAGCTCCCATTGACTGGGAACAGCAGCCAATGAAAGCTGCAGGGGCGGTGCATGGAGCCCTCTGGTCCCTCCACTTAAGAGCTGCAGAGATGTGCTGGGCCCCTGGTAAGCGCTGCCCCACACCCCAGACTGCTGCTACTGGCCCAGGCGCTGCCTGAGTCGGCCTCTGCAGAAGTCACGGAGGTCATGGAAATTCATGGGATTCATGCCTTCCGTGACGGACACGCAGCCTTAGTAATAGCTGTATAGAAAGACTCTCCTCACTTATTTAAGGGGAGCATGCTGAGAATTGGCCATGATTGGTCCAGTGAGACTTTGTTTTGGCTGCTGTTGTGTGGTGGGTAGGTTATCTCACTTAAAATTGGGTCAAAGAAAACCCAGGTCCATTTGTTCATTCTCTATCTTTCTGAACAGCACTGGAATCAGCTGTTGGTAAACAGGATAACGTCCACTCTGTAGAAGTCATCCAGCAGGTTGTTAACTGGAGGATTTATTCTGTTTGCTACCAGCATGTGCCAAGTTTCAGTGGGGGCAAGGGGTTGGGTGGCCCATGCCTTTCCTAATCCTACAAAGCATCCGAGCTCTCTGGGACACAAGCTGCTTCTCCCTTCCTCATCCTCAAGGAATGGCGACAACATAGACTCCCAGGCTGGTAAACCTTATGAGACTTGGATATTTTTCTGCCCCCAGTGTCCAGCACTTTTTCCAGCATCCTATCCAAAGTACCCCTTAAAATTGTATCTAAGGTCCTTGGGGGAGACTCCTTGATCTGACGTGGCCAAAATGAGGTGTTTATCAGGCTGGTCGAGTCCTCTGTAGGAAGTGTGGGACACTGATGTAATGCAGGGCCTTGGCAAGAGAGAAGTTAAAGAGGAAGAATGGAGGGAAATCCTGGGGCCTCTGAGAATGAGATAGTCTTGCCTCCCTCTGTATTGACCCATTGGTACACAAACCAGGAGAAATACAAATGCAGAGTTGATTTCCAGATTACTATTTAGTTCACTGGACAAAAGTGAAGCTCTGTCCTAAGATTCAGGTCTAATAAAATCATAGAAGTGCAGGACTGGAAGGGACCTCAAGCGGTCATCTAGTCCAGTCCCCTGCACTCATGGCAGGACTAAGTATTATCTAACAGTGTGGCTAGAGAGAACCTGCTCATCACAGAGCCTTTTGGGTTCAAGCAGGCCTCTAGCTTGATAAAGGAGCTTTGCACCCGGGTTTCAGCGGCCTCAAAGGAGACCTTTTTTCCCATTCAGCAGAGCGACAGGAGAAGCTCTTAAAGGTGTGGTGACCATTAATGTCTTCTGGGGGGATCACCGAGACCACTTTGTGCGTAGGACGTCTTGGATTTCATAAAATTAAAGCTAAAGCCACTGACAAATGGGATTTAAAATGAAAGGAATTGTATGTTTTGAAAAACACTGTGTTCCTTTAAACACTTTCTAAATGGAGTAACTGGAAGAAATACAAAATTTGGAAGTAAAAGCCAGACAGTGATGAACTGATTTCGGGTTGCTTTGAGGTAACAGTCTCTCACATAAAACAGTGAACGTGTTTGAGGTGTGGGTCATGCCCTTTAATTCTTAAGCTTGAATAAATAAGTTACCAGAAATGTGGTGGCAATGTAGGCCCAAGTACTGAACAGCAAGGTTCATGCTGATTTGCCCCATGGAGACAGCCATTTTGCACGGAAGCCGTTGCTGTCATCTTGTTTTGTCTCTCTTCTTGCCCTTTACCAAGAGGCAAAGCCATTAAACCATAATTGGTTTGTTGACTTAAATAAGTGTTTGGCAGATGTGTATGAAGAGGGATTATAATAGGATTTCAAAGTCTCCTGTTTCATGGAAGGCCAGAAATAATGCAAAAGAGAGACAAAAACCCGCTTCACAAAATAGCCATTGTGGGATGATTGACTCCATGATTTCTAAAAATTATATATAAGATATTTCTAAATATATGTGATTTGGAGATTTGAACTGTACAGGCGAGTCTCATCTTACGCTGCGGTTACGTTCTGCTGTCAACGCGTAAAGCGAAAATCACATATAGTCAAAATTACATTGAGTGTAATGGCGGGCGGAATCGCCCTCACTACAGGTTCAGTATTAAAATTGTTATTTTTCTTTTTTTTTGGTTTTTGCCGACTGCGCAAAGCTGAATTTGCACATGTTAAATGTGTGTAAGATGAGACTCACCTGTATTCTATTTAGATGACTTAATCTGTTCAAGATTGTTATTTTCTAAACAGGTGGTTACTATTCGGAAAGATGACTGCTAGGAATGTGATTAAATTTGTTGCTTTGCTGATGTTCTAAGACCATGGAAAGTTTTGAAGTTCTGTGAATAAGCAGACACAAGTTACCTAATTCCTGCCCCTCTCATCCCAAGCCCATCATAAAGAGGCAGAAATGTAATTGGGGGGGGGGGAACCCTCTTATTTTCATGCTTGAATATCTTACAGTACAACCAAGTGGATTTTATCAAACTTATTCATACTTTTTTTTTTAAGGCCAGAAGGGACCATTAGATCATCTAATCTGACATCCTGTATGTCACAGGCCATTACATTTCACCTAGTTACCTCTGTATTGAGCCCAATAATGTGAGTTTGGCTAAAGCATCTCTTCCGGAAAGACACCCAGTCTTGACCTGGAGACATAGAGATGGAGAAACTTCTCTTGGCAGGTGGTTCCCAGGGTTAATCACCCTAACTGTTTAGTTAAAAAATTGTCTTTTCAGAATTGACCTCTGTGTCGAGAATAAGCATGATAAATTGCAGCAATAGAGGAGACAAGTTTGGAAAGTTGGAAACAGCTGGAGGGAAATGAATGTGTCATCTTATCAGTAACTATACTGGTTGTTATATTAGTCTACTAAAAGGAATAGCTATATTTTTAATGGAGTAATATTAACAGGCTATGCATATTAACTGCTTTGCAGCAGTACAGTGGGTTAGTTGCATGCATTGTGGCAAAATTTAGATGTGAATTTGAGAAATAAAGTTACTGTAGGTGAATTAAAAATATTTAGTAGTGAACACAAAGAAACCATACACTGCTGCATGTAAAATTTATAAAGGACATTGTAGTGTGTTTCTGTCCATTTGAGAGACCAGTTTATATTGTAAATCTAAACACACAGTCCCTAAGTGTGGTCCAAAGAAAACACAACATGGCCAGATTGAAACTGTAGTAGTCTTTGATCTCAGATTAATTTGTTTTTCATATAATCCATTTCAGGACAGTGAACAAAAGTGAGGAAAAGATGATGCATTATGTAGTAACTGACTTTCATGGACAATGTGAACTTCTAAAAGAAATGAGACAGCAAAGCAAAACAGTGGCCAAACTTAAATAAAAAGGTCTTTTTTCATTTACCCCATGAACTTGGAGACATTTCCCCTTTACCAGAAAGGTAGAATTTTCCAGGTGTAATATGAAACAAGGGGTTTTCCCTGTTTGCTGCTCTGTGTTTTTCATTATCTTCATTATTAGTTCTACAAAATATATAATTTAATAGATAAACTAAAAGAAGCCAGTTCTTACATTAAGAAATGTCAGTTGCACGTTCACATGTTAGCAATTGCTCCAACATTGAAACCCACTGGACTCCATCGTTTTTCTTATTAGGAAGATGGTGTTTCATAATCGAGGTAAATGAGTTTATATTGTTGCCAGAAAGTCCTGATCCCTTACTGATGTATAAAAACATTAAGTATCTAAAATTAAGTAACTTTCAAGCAGAGGCAAACATAAAACTAAAAACAGTGACTCTCTAAGCCCAGTCTCGAAACATATACACGTGCACAGATCTTATAAGGCTTTAATAAGAGTTGCTGTCATTCCTCTTATAACTCAGCTGTTTTTTTTAAACCCCCTCACCCTGGAACTTGGCCTACAAAAGGTCAACTTAAGTGCACATTTTATTTCTTTAACAAAATGAAGATCTTGGAGCAGTCAAGCTTTCTAAAATTTTATTGCACTAAGAATAAATTCTGCTCCATTTCCTGTACCTTAATGGGAACTGTAGGGTACTTTCTCCTGTCAGCAGGTGGAGACAAAAAATAAACTGATTTAGTTAGAAAAACATTGCAGTTGTACCTCTCTGCTCTTTTTTGTGTGTCTCTTTCCAGAAAAGGAACAACCTGTGTTCGCATTATGACAGTATTCCCATTTTGTCAGAACAGACACTCTGGGATCAGGCCTACCCTGTCTTTTTGTTTTGGTTTTCTTTAAAAGGAAGTTTCATAAACTGCATGGTAAGACCATGCTATTGATCTTTTGTTGTGCTGTGTTGTGGCTTTCCCTCACAAGCTCAGGAGGAGAGGAACGGTGTTTGAGTTCTCTGGTAGAGGCTTGTCAGACTTGATGGGTCTTAACCAAGCAGAGAGAATAGATGAAGAGCAGATCTCAGAGATGGGAATCGCAGTGAAAGGAAAAAGGGGGCTAGATTAAAAATTGAGCTGAGGGATGTGGGGAGAGACTTGTAGAAGAATGACCAGTAAGCATGGTAGCCTAATCGTTGAGATGTATGATTAAAAACCAATATAGCAGGATTGTGAAGGAGCAGAGAATTGAAGACTCAGTTGAGTTCATTCTCCCTCTGCCTTCCCTTATACTGGGGAATTTCAGTTTCCAAGGCCATGGCTACACTTGCAGATTTGCAGCGCTGCAGCAGGGTGTGAAAAAAACACCCCCTCCAGCGCTGCAAGTTGCGGCGCTGCAAAGCGCCAGTGTGATCAGAGCCCCAGCGCTGTACGTTAATCCCCATAGGGAGGTGGAGTACGGACAGCGCTGGGAGAGCTCTCTCCCAGCGCTGGCGCTCCGACCACACTCGCGCTTCTACGTGCTGCCGTGGGAGCGCTCCCGTGGCAGCGCTGTGATGTTTCCAGTGTAGACATACCCCAAGACTGAAATTCAGGATCAGACCCAAAGCTAAGTCTTTCTCTACTGCTCTAATTGCAGTTGTTCCATTTCACACGATTTTAATGTTTGCCTGGAGAGACCTTTCTAAGCTGGCAATTGTAGGTGCCAGTCTGTCTGCTCATCCAAATCCTGAACGACAGACAGTGCTAGAAACCTTGATTTGTTTCCATGCTCAGACATCCTAGAATTCCTCTGACAGATTTCTCCCTTCCCTTTACAGCTTTTATCATAGGTTTTATGGATTGGATTTCTTTAACTCTTGTAGTCGGGCTTCTGAATGTGGGTGATGCCAGCTTCATCAACCTTTGCTCCTCATCTTGCCCACCTTTTCTTCCGTCAGCTAATACCATGACACTTGCGCTCGGCAGGGCAATAGTTTGGCTTTAGTCAGACAGTACTGTAGTGTGTACTAAGATAGAAAGTGCCTGTCTCGTTCTGCTGCTCCAAAAGTCCAAGTGTCTCTCACTGGTACGCTAGATTTTAAAGCTGCTATGATTTAAGCATGTTCATGTTTCAGATCCTTTGTTAACTTGCGGTAATAGTCTTAGCTAGATGTTTGGCGGCAACAGGACTGCCTTCTGTTGCTAAAGCAATCTGTGAAGCTCTGGACAGTTTTTGTTGGTATTAGAATTTGAGTTACTGGCTCCTTTGCTTGTGTTTAGACCAAACTCTCTTCTCAGGGAAAGTTGGTGGTAAAATAATTAAGTTTAATATGCATAAAACAAGACACATAACCTCCCAATCCAACTAGATCCCTTGGTAAGCTTGCTTTAAACAAACTGCCATTTTACTTCCTCCTCTTCCTTTAGCTCACAATGCCTTATTTCTATTGTCCGTATTAGAGCATCCTTTTTCCATTTCTTCCACCAAATACCTCAAAGATCAATGTTGTCAGTGAGTTCAAGAACAGCTGACTCTTGGGCTCTCATCCCTGCGCTTTGTGGGTTTTAGGTGGTTTCTTGTTCCCTAGAGAAGACCATGCATCTTTGTTTTATATTTATAGAGAGCTGCTTATGTAGTTAATTCTTGTATTTATTAATACAATCTTTCCCGTCTATTTTGAGTGATTATTGTGGCATTGACATAACAGAGGGCTTTTTCTGTTAAGTTTTTTTCCTTTTGTATGCATTTTCTCTCCAGATGTGAAAAGTCGGACAACTTAAGTTGGTTATGAAGCTTTCTCCCCATATTTTGTTTTTTTCCTGTCCTGTTGACAGCTGACTTCATGAGAATACATTGGGTTCAATCTAGTGTTTTCAAGGGAAATTCCTCATTATGACTCAAATAAGTATTCTTGTAAATAAGTCTGTTGTTTATCCTGTTTTTCTTAGGGCTTCAGGAACTCCACTCTGGGTTTGTGCCAGAATTAGTGAAACTTGGGTTCACTGGAGTGCATGCAAACAGGAACTCCATGAATTAGAAACAAGTCAGAGCACTTTCTTTTCCTAATGCTTGCAGAACAGGAAGTGCTGAGTAGCATTGTGTATATTTGTAGTGTTACAGATCTTTTGTAAGCTCCTATGTTCTGGTGTGGGGACCAAGTTGGCTTGAGAACCTGGGAAAGTAGAGTAGGTTTTGGTGTTGTGAATGGTTTGCGGATTTAGAGGGTTGAAGCCAAATATACTGTGTTCTCCAATGCTTTAGTTTCTTCTCAGCTTTAAATTAGTAACCTAAGGATTAAAGTTTTATTTATAATTTTTTTCGGTGTAGTCCTCTCATTAAACTCACTGGGAATCATATGATTGAAATCCCAGCCCATCACCATTGAAAAGATCACCCCTAAAAGTTATGACCTGTTTTGTTGAAGTAATTGAAGCACTATGCGTTCTGTTCTTATTCCATGGTAAAATCCAGGCTCGCTTGCAGCAGCAGTAAGAAAGCATCAGTTTTGTACCCACGGCAGAAGATGGGTGTGCTTCTAGTGCTCTTCTTTTGCATGTAGTATTAACATTGATCAGTTAAATGAGATAAAATGAAAGCGGCATATTCAATAGTAGGCCCAAATTATGTGCTTATTATTATTTTAAAATTACAGCTTAATTGTGGAGTTAAAATTTTATGGCAAACCAAATGTTCAGTCAGAGCTGTTTCAATTTAATTTGCCTTAATTTTGTTTTAAAGCTTAAAAACTTGTTTTAAGTTGATTAAGGATTTCTTTTTTTTCCTTGTGTTTTCAGTTTGTGGGCCAAATGTCGACATTCGCAATGATATCCATGAGCTGAAGCGCTTAGAGAACTGCACGGTAATTGAGGGTTTCCTCCAGATTCTGCTGATCTCCAAGGCAGAGGACTACCGCAACTTCCGCTTCCCAAAGCTCACAGTTATCACCGACTACTTGCTGCTGTTCCGCGTGGCAGGCTTAGAGAGCCTCAGCGATCTCTTTCCCAACCTCACAGTCATTCGCGGGAGGAACCTCTTCTACAACTATGCCCTGGTTATCTTTGAGATGACTAACCTCAAAGAAATTGGGCTTTACAATCTGAGGAACATCACCCGTGGGGCCATCCGGATCGAGAAAAACTCTGACCTGTGTTACCTCTCCACGGTGGACTGGTCTCTGATACTAGATGCAGTGTCCAACAACTACATAGTTGGGAATAAACCTCCAAAGGAGTGCGGGGACTTGTGTCCAGGGACGATGGAAGAGAAGCCATTGTGTGAGAAGACCTCCATTAACAATGAGTACAACTACCGCTGCTGGACCACCAACCACTGCCAGAAAAGTAAGAGTTGAATAGATTGCCAAATTCAAATGCAATTTTTTGTGTGTGTGCCTCTTCCTAAAATAAATAGCTCAATTTTTTTAAGGTTTAATTCTGCCTTTTCATATAAGCTTTGTTTCAGTACTATTGGGTACCACTGAAGTTAATGTCTTCTCTAATCAGTAGTATTTCATGTAACTCCATGGGCAACTGTTTAGCTGTTTCCATAGTGAATATTTAATTTTTCATGTTTGAAAGAAAAATTGTGATTCAAGGCTGATAAGTGGTTCAATAAAACTGGAGGCAAGAATAGCTCCTTCGCAGCAGCTGGCTTTGGCAGGATAACTAGTTCAATCAGTAGTGTCGCTGGGTTCCTGAGCGCAAGTGCATTCCTCAAACCCTGCTTAATGAGAACTGTTCTACAACAAATCTGTCTGAATGTTCATTTCTTATAATGTTCAGTTTGCAGGTGGTGGCTGTGGGAAGGTTCTTGTGCTCAGGACCAAAGCACCCCATTGCTTTCAATGGGCTTTGGACAAGGCCCGAAGTTTTCCATCAGAATTTGCATTTTGAGAGCCTCCAGAGTCTTTTGTATAAATAAGTTTCACCACTGAAGGTCTTTATTAAGACTTTACGTAACTGTCTGAAATTTTCTCTACGTTAAATAATATGGGATGCCTATTCTTGTGGGTAAAATCCACTTGATAGGAATGTTAGAAAACCTGGGCTTCATCAGCCCTTATTTTTAAAAAGCTACTTTTTAAAGAGAGAGAATTCCTCCTGATTTTTTTGTATTATTATTGAGGAGTACGGTTATTGTCAAAGACTGCTGGTACAGTACTATTAATAATTAGTATAATCGTTAAAGATGTTTGGTCTGTAATGTATAACTAGACAAACATTTCAAACAAAACCTCATCTTAACTAACTCCTCTGGGAAGGGGAAAAATAAGTTGCATCTCTTTCCCTGTAGCTCTGTATTGACAGAACCACTTCTAGATGAGCCACAAATAGTCCATAGTATCATGATTTCTGTTTCCATACTTGCAGGATCACAATAGTGACATTGACTGCTTGCTTGTTGTGCTGATTAAAATCTTCAGTGACAGCCAATAAGGGAGTTTCCATCCTACAGCATGCCGAATTCCACAGGTTGAATGTCCATTGTATGAAGAAGTCCTTTCTTTGGTTTGTTTTAAACCGGCTGACTATTTATTTCATAGGTTGCGCTCTCATTTTTATGTAATTATCAGTTGTGTACATAATTTATGATTTAAAAATTAGTCATGGAGAACTCAGGCGTACAAGAAATATTGTATTCTCAATGCTCACAAGGAAAGAGGAATCGTGTAGAGAAACTGAGATGTGCTGTTACTGCTGCTGAATGGACAACAACAATGGGAGGTCACTTCAGGTTGTATTTTAAATCCGGTTGTTAAAGGGGAGCTATAATCCACCCTCCTTTTAAATGTCTGTGTAAGCTTTCCCCCCACCCCCACCCCTTTTCACACTTCTCCCCATGGCATAATGGTAAAATGGACTAACTGCAAACATTTTTTTCAGCAGTCTTGGGACCCTGTTATCTCCTTGCAAGTGGAATGCTGTGCGTGGAATGCATTCCACTGGCAGTGAAAAGATGAGAGTCTGAGCTAATGGAACGTTGGGGACCAGTTGGTCAATTTTACAGCTGTACCATAATAGCGGACAAAGAAAAATTCCATTTTAAACTACTTGAAGCCCAGAAGGACCCTGTGCGGGGCCGTTAGAGGGCAGATAAACAAAGGCACTATCCTGCAAACACATGGTGTATGTCATGTCTACACTGAAGCTGGTAGCAAGCCTCCCAGCCTTGATAGAGGCTGGGATTGTTGGCTGGGATTGTGCCACCGTGCTAAAAAATGCTGTGTTTATTGCAGCACCAGCGGAGGCATGGGCTAGCCACTGAGCTTGGTCCCACGGGGCAGGGTAGGCTTGAGCCCGAGACTGCGCCAGTGTCCCAATGTCCACACAGCTATTCTTATTGTGCTGTCTTACAAGCCCTTGCTAGCGCAAGTCTGTCTGCCCAGGCTTGCTTCCATCTGCAGTGTACCCTTAGACGTAGGCCTAACTTGACTTGCATGAGGAGTCCCATTGTGAGTTCAATGGGATTGCTCATGTGAGTAAAATTATACACATCTGTAAGTGTTTACAAGACTCAGGCTACAGACTGGAATCTCTTTTGGTATTATGTTTGTCTCCTTTCCCTCCCACCCTCCATGATCTTCTACCAAGTGTAGCTAATATATGTTAAGGAATTTTTTTCTATTAATAAGTCAGTGTTTGTAATATAGTCTGAAGTTTTAAATAGTCAATGAGAGAATTGATATGCTGGCTTGCATTGAAGTTGTACTTGTCTCTGTTTGCAGTCTCGTTCTTATCTGTTGTGGCACTGTTTATCTCTTCTGATAGCAGGCATAGACAAAAACAAACGGCAGAACTTGGTCTCTTTGCACTTTTACAAATAGGGCAAACAAGCTCATAGTTTACTCAAATCACCACAATTGCACTGTAGGCTTTTTAAGTTTATCCTGTAAACTTCAGAAGGCTATGAGCCCAGCCTATCGTAGGAGTTAATTACAAGCAATAATCACTGGGAGGAGAAGTTCCCAAATTTTACCTGCAATCTTGGCTTGAGTTAAAGTAATGATGGTCAATACCACATTGTGAGAGAAGTTTCTGTACAAAAGAGGGTTGGAAAAGCCTATAGAGCATTGCAGCTGGGATCTCCACTGGGGAAGCTGAATCCCTCAGTATTTTGACAGGTTTCAGAGTAGCAGCCGTGTTAGTCTGTATCCGCAAAAAAACCAGGAGTACTTGTGGCACCTTAAAGACTAACAAATTTATTTAAGCATGAGCTTTCGTGAGCTACAGCTCACTTCTTCGGATGCATAGAATGGAACACACAGACAGGGGATATTTATACATACAGAGAACATGAAAAGGTGGAAGTATGCATACCAACAGGCAGAGTCTAATCAATTGAGATGATTAGATGAAAAGACTGGGAATGGTTGGGTCATTACACCAATTGAATCTATTTCCCTATGTTAAGTTCTCCTCACACCTTCTATGGGCCATCTTAATTATCACTTCAAAAAGTTTTTTTTCCTCCTGCTAACGATAGCTCATCTCAATTGATTAGACTCTGCCTGTTGGTATGCATACTTCCACCTTTTCATGTTCTCTGTATGTATAAATATCCCCTGTCTGTGTGTTCCATTCTATGCATCCGAAGAAGTGAGCTGTAGCTCACGAAAGCTCATGCTTAAATAAATTTGTTAGTCTTTAAGGTGCCACAAGTACTCCTGTTTTTTTTCAGTATTTTGAATATCTTGACAGGTCCACTAAGATGAGAAATTTAGACATCTTGCTGTGCAGTTCTACTCTTCTCCCCCTTCCCCCCCCCCCATAAAACCCTTTACAAATAACATTGTAGGGCTCTGTTTCTCTCAGTATTTTTGTAGGAAATAGTCAGTTTAATTTAAATAAATAAAATAAAAACCCCCAGCTTTTAGGTCTGCATAATTTAGTCTGAATCAGCAAGTCAGGCTTGGTTTGTTCCTTCTAAGGTATTACCACCAATAATAATGGTTCTGTAGGGCCAAATTTACATCTTCTGTGAAACCACTTAATTGTCTTCAGATTATGTCCTCGGTGATTCCTGTGCAGCCTCATTGCCTTTGCTGGCTTTGGAATGTGGTTTTGTTTTGTTTTGTTTTTTAAACCTTTTTCATAAGAATGTAAGACCAGCCATACTCGGTCAGACCAATGCTCCATCTAGCCCAGTATCATGTTTTCCAGTGGTAGCTGGTGCCAGATACTTCAGAGGGAATGAACAAAACAGGGCAATTTTGTGTGATCTATCCCTGTTATCAGTCCCAGCTTCAGGCAGTCGGAGGTTTAGGGACACTTGAGCATGCAGTTTCATCCCTGACCATCTTGGCTAATAGCCATCGATGGACCTGTTCTCCAGGAACTTAAATTCTTTTTTGAACCCCTGTTAAACTTTTGGCATTCACAACGTCCCATGGCAACAAATTCCACAGCTTGATTGTGCCTTGTGTGAAGAAGTCCTTCCTTTGGTTTGTTTTAAACGAGCTGCCTATTAATTTCATCGGCTGACCCTAGTTCTTGTGTTATGTGAAGGAGTAAATAACACTTCTCCATACACATTTTCCACATCCATGCATGATTTTATAGACCTCTGTCATACCCCACCCCCTTAGTCATCTCTTTGCATCGTTGTACAGTCCTGGGCTCTTTAATCTCTCTTCACATGGAAGCTGTTCCATCCCCCTAATAATTATTGTTGCCCTTCTCTGTACCTTTTCCAATGCAGTATATTTTTTTGAGATGGGGTGACCAGAACTGCATGCAGTATTCAAGGTGTGGACGTACCATGGAGTTATGTAGTGGCATTCTGATATTTTCATTTTTATCTATCCCTTTCCTAATGGTTCCTAACATTGTAAGCTCTTTTGAGTGGCACTGCACATTGAGCGGATGTTTCCAGGGAGCTATCCACAGTCGCTCCAAGATCTTTCTTGAGTGGGAGCAGCTAAATTAGACCCCGTCATTTTGTATGTACAGTTGGGATTGTTTTTTCCTCAATGTGCATTACTTTGCACTTATCAATACTGAATTTCATCTGCCATTTTGTCACCTAGTCACCCAGTTTAGTGAGACCCTCTCCATCTCTTCAATTTCACTCCCTTTTGCCTGTGTTAGCTTCTTAGTGCAAATCGGAGGACAAAACAGTAGAAAAAGGTGATGGTGTTTTCCTTGAAGTTAGCAGTTCTGACTCTGAATCCACGTCGGAGATAGATCTGTTGAAAAAGATGGTGCCGTATTTACATTGTCACAATACCACCATAAGGCTCAAGGAGATCAAATCACTGAAGAGGTAGTCGAAAGGAATCCTAAGAATAATTGTTGAAGATCAGGTCCTCATGTGGAAGTGGGAGAAGTGATGCTAGGGTTAGGATAGCATAGGGTGGAGAGCAGAAAAGGAAATGCCACAGCTATGTGTGTGAACCAAAGTTCTAATAATTAATAAAGAGCAAGAAACTTGGAACTTTTTATTGTTTTTGTTAATTGTAACAAGGCAGGGCAGCAAGGAAGAGGACTCTCTAATTTGCCAGCTATCCATCTAGAAGAGAACCACTGTCCTTTCTGAAGGAAAAACAAAGGAAGTATACATGTTCGATTGTTTAAAAGGGAGCTTCCTGTTTATCCTACTTGATTGTTTGAAGACACTAGCAATGAACTCCTAATCTGGAGAGAAATCTGTACAGAATTATGCAAGGATGTAAAAAAGACTAGAAACTAGGGCCCAGGGTTTTAAAGCTATTGAGGTGTTTCACCACTCAGCACTGCAAGGCCTAAGTGACTTAGGAGCCTGATACTAGTTTTCAAAAGTGAGCTCTGAAGGGCCTAAGTCATCTTTAAAAATGAGACTCTGGCTCCTATGTTACTTAGCCTTCCAGCGATGTATGGAGAACACCTAAATACCGTTTAAAAAGCTGGGCCTAGGAGTTGAAATATCTTCAAGTCTTTTATACTGCATTTTTTCTCCCAATAAAGCCATGAGGTCTACAATACTTTCTGATGAGTTTGTATTCTTCTTTTTATGTAATTTTTTTTGTAGCTGAAGATGATAAACATTGACATTCCCATTGCATGCCATAATGGTGATAGATAGAACTATGGAAATGCTGTATGTAGTCTTACCTTCATTTAATTGCTTACCCTTTTATGTTGGTTCCAGCTGTATAGTAGGGAGCAAGTATTAAGTACCTCTGTCCTTATTTAGAGCTTCCGTTAAAGGATATCAAATCAATGGGTAAATGTGGTGTGGGAACATTTAGTTCTTTCAGAAGGCTGGCTTCTGTTTAATTATGTCATTGAGCTGAAGTCAGTTTCTGTTTCCTCTTCTTTCTTGCTCACAAACAAAGGAACAGGCCTTTGCTTCCTTTGATATAACTTGCATGGGAACAATGTTGGAGGTGGAGGGAGGAGAGAGACTGGGTAGCAGTTCTGTGTTTTAAAGAAGCAGAGTAACGCTGACATTTTGATAATATGTAAGCTGGAGAAAATTTCCAACTTTTTGAAAAGCTTCAGTGCAAAGTTTCTGTGACGTCTTTGTCTGTTCTGTAGGCCCCCGGCTGGTCTATCTAGTGCACACTCCTACTTTTAACTGCCCTGACGCAGGGGAGTCCTAGCTCATTCCCTTTACAGCTCTCACACTGTTGCCCCTACTGTTGTCTCTGTGTGCACTCGGTTTTGGTCTGAGCTGAAGGGTGCTAGCTGTGCTGCATGCACGTCCTTCTGGCAGCAGAATCACAGAAAGTGGTGTTGCCTTCCGGAATAGGAGTGTTTGGATTGTTGCCAGCAGCTGTTGTGAGGGATGGGTTAAACAATGGCAAATTTACAGGCGATGGTCAAGGATAGCATCATGTAAACACACTGGTGACATTTTCAAGGGAGCGCCACATTCATTTGTGATTTGTCCAACACTGAAAGCAGGTTAAGCATTGTTAAGCCTTCCAGTGCGCAGATCAGTTCGTCCTTCTGTTTTGTTCAAAACAAACCAACGTTTCTCTTTTGTACTAGTCCAGATGTTCATTATATCTCCTTCAATCAAGCAGATGCAACCCGTGGGCTGAAATTTCAGGTGACTTCTTCCTAGGCCCAGAACTGCAGATGGACAGTTGTCCTGAATGCCCTGGGTAAAAGGGGTTATATTCTGTCTCCAGCAGGGGGAAAAAAAACCCTTGATGGTGAGCCCTGGGCCTCTCAAAGACAGGATTCCTTGTGTGTGTGAAGGGCTCTAGCATTAGGCTTTTTGGAGAAAACTAACTGAAGCAGAAGGTGTCTAGCTGAGGATATGGAGGCTGTTGGCATCCTTCTCACCTGATTCCTTCTTCCAAAGTGCAGAGGTAAAAGCACTTGGGGCCATGTCTTATGAGCACGTTCTTTGTTCTAAAGATTTTTTTTTTCTTTGCATGATCACTGTAGACAGCAGTGAGTATATGGGATTGACATATGAATCAGCCGGGACAAAGCTTGCCTTTGTAACACCATTTGAAATGACTCATGATTCCTCACCCCCTGCCAAGTCATGGCATTTTGTCACCAACTGTCAAGGTGGATAAGGTGTTAAAAGGCCTCAGGGGATCCAGAGCTTGGCTCCTGCCACTAACCTCTGCTGTAGAGGATCTCAGGAGACATTGCTTTTCTAATGCAGCAGGTCTTGCTTAATTTGAGACACTTCCAAGTGTTACAGAAACTTCCTGCTACACTTGCTTCATTAAACAGTTCGGTGAGAGAATGCCTGGCCCTGGTAAAGAGCACCAGAGAGCTTAATGTATCTTCTCAACTTAGAGAATCAGCTGTCTGTTTCTTCCAGTAGAAAGCCGTACTTTCTTCACCTTACCTTTCGCAGCAGAGACCCTATGAATAGGTGGATGGAGTCTTCCCGCCTTCTTTCAATTAGCTGAATTTTTGTTTCCTGGTGAAACAGCAGCTGATAGCTTTCTAGCAGACCCCTTGTGATCATGCATTTCACTTTTATAGTGTCTTTCATTGGTGGATCTCAATGTGCTTTATGAGCACTAATAAATTTAGCCTCCTGGCACCCCTGAGAAGTAGGTTAAGTCTCAGTCCAATTTTACCCTGAGAACGGAGACTCTGGGTGTTCATGACTTGCTCTAGCTCACGCAGCAACCCTGCAGCGAAGCAGCAACATAGCACTGGTACTGGTGGTACGCAAGGCTTCGTTCCTGGACTTTATTCTGTTCGCTCATTTCCGTTTATGCCCTCTGACAGGTTTCATCTTCTGAAGTATCCAGGCTAATATATGGGCATTTTACCACCATGTGAGATGAGACCTATATTGGGAGCAGCTGCACATCTTGTCACCAAGGCCCTTGCTTATAGCAGAAATGACCGAAACTCTGTGGACTCCAACACAGTGAATAACAAACTCAATGCAGATAGTCTGCACATGTGACCTGAGTTTTTTGGCAGGTCTCTTTTTGGTTTCCATCTGTCTAGTTATCTAAAACTCATACTAACATAGGTTAACAGCAGTTTCACATGCACCTTAAGTGTATGGAAGTTTTATCAGGTGGTCATTCTAGTCTGCTGATAAGCCCAAGAAATACTGAATCTTGGAGAATCATGAATTGCGAAACTCCAGTTCTGAATAATCTTGATAGCTGCATACTAGCCCAGGAATCCAGTGTTGTGAATTAACCAGTTCTCTCTCAACTTTCAATCTCAAGGCACTCCAGTTTAAGATCTGTCAAAAAAAAATCCTTATGTTTTGGCTTAGTGCTCCTTTAGTTGAGGAGTCCTCATGGAGGTCCATGGTCTCAACTGCTTGGCCTTTATGTATTTGCATAAACTGAAAATATGCAACTCTTAAAGCCACTAGGAAGGTTAGTGTGTCCCAGTCACTGTCTCCTCTCTGTGTGTGGCTTGCTGAACAAACTCAACTAGTATATTTAAGGTATATTTTATTAAAAAAAAAAAAAAATCAAGCAGGGAAGTTTCCCCATGCAAACGGATGGAAGTACCAAAAATCATTAGAGACCAGTTTAGGCATTATACATCTCAGCTTGCAATGGCAGAACCTCTTGAAGGGAGGTGGCGAATGATGTGCCCTTCCATCACAAGGTTATGCAGTTAATACATGATCCTTCCTGTGGTTTTGCAGAACTCCTTACATGGAGAGACCTGCTTTTGCTAACTTCTGGCTAAATTCTTCCCTTTTGTAAGTATGTGGAATTCCCATTGAAACCAATAGGAGTTGTGCACATGCCTTCTTGTGCAGAATTTAGCCCATAAATATTTGGCGCTCTCCATTGTTGAGTCTTAACAATTCAACCTTAGATGCTCCCTCACTGATAAAACAAATAGGATTTTAGGGTGGGGGCAGGTTTGGGGAACTTTGGGTTTAGCTGTTACAAACAATTCACGCTTGAGCTTGCTTTTTCTAGCCTTTCTTTATTATCAGTTGGCCAGTTTCACCTGTTCTTAAAGGGAAATGGCTGTCTAGGAGGACTGGGAGGACATGAAAGCTGAGTGAGTGTCTAGACTGCTATGGAAGACCTTGTAAGAGAGTAAATTATGGTAGGTAAGTGAGAGGGATGGACTGTTTACGATTATAAAACAAAAAAGGAACCGTGCCTCTGCAAATGACATTGCAGCGCGTCTGTTGAAGATTGTATGGTAAATGAGACCTTGACGCTAACTTTGCCATTGGCATGAGCAAGTGCAGATCTACTGACTTCACTTGGACATATGCTGTCTCCACAATTCTTCTTGTGTGGTAATATAGTTGGGTGTAGAAGAGTGACTTGATATGAAAAAAAATGTTTATATAGGCGTATCAGTGTCTCTACAACACTGCACAAGACAAACATGGAAAACTTCCTGCCCAGGTGTGTGTGAGATTGAATGCTGTTGAAAGTGAAGAAGGGAACAGTTGAGGCATGTGAAGCTGATGGTTAAGCAGATGGCTGCTGAGGACAAAATATTTTTAATGAAAACGGACCTTTTTGTATCAGCCTGGCTGTGTTGGTGGAGGGAAGGGAAAAGTGGCTTGGAGATCACTTCTATTAAAATCACTAAACATGCAAAGAAAATACCGTGATGTATTTTTAAAAATGGTTGGAATCTGCTCCTATTTACGCAGAGCCCAAAAGATTTAAACAGTCTTGAATAGGGTTACCAGATAGCAACTGTGAAAAAACGGGATGCGGGGTGTGTGTGTGTGTGTGTGCCTATATAAGAAGTCGTCCCAAAAAATGGGACCGTCCCTTTTAAAAATGGGACCTCTGGTCACCCTACTCTTGAAGGACCTACTAGTCTGCTGGTACCATTCAACATAGCTTCCTGGAGTTCAGGGGCATGTCACCAGTTGACACCAACTGGGGATCCAGCTCTACGGATTCAGCAAGGTGGGTGGAGTGAACCAGGTGCCTGGATCTCCTGTGTCTCTCTCATTTCTATTCAGTGTGTGTTTTGTCTTCTAGAAATATTGAATGTTTGAAGTATGCAGGCACGAACAGAGAGGGAAGGACTTGTTTGGAGCTGGAGATGCTGAATCAGATCATTTGGATTTATTATAAATGGCAACTGCATGTGTTTTCTTTTAATTTTTTTATTTTTTGCTTTTTAGGGACCCTGGAATGCAGTGGAAACAAGCCATGTCAGCAACAGCAAAACATGTTTAAAAAGTCTTGGTTTTTAACAAGAAAATTCAATTTGAAGTAATTTGTAAATCTAGCACATGTAGATTGAATCCTGCGTTATTAGGATTGTTTTCTGAACCTGAAAATAACCACCCTTTACAGAGGACCTGGACTCTGTATTGATTGGGATGCTGACTTTCTCACAGATATGCCCTCTTATTAAATGGATGAGCAGGATGGTAGAAAACCAATTTAAAAAAGGCCCTGTTGGTGTGTCCCTGCACCAGGGTCACTTTTTGAGTAAATAGGGGCAGACTTGCAAAATCTGAACCGAAAGGAACTGTGTGTTTATGCATTTCGTTAGCATTTGTTGTTGATTAAACTGTTCTGAATGAATTTTCTTCCGCCTTTCCCTCCCGTCCTGAAAAGCATGCTCGTTAGACAAAGGTTTCCCAGCATTTTTATTATAAGGCTGTGAGAGCATATTTAATTAGTAGGTTGGAATGGCTGCAGAACTGTTCAGGCCAGTCTGTAGTTAATTACTGTAGTGGTGATTTATAGTCTGAGAAAATGGGTAAAATTAAACAAGCTTATATTTACTATTTTTCTTTGTGTTGTAACAAGATGCCATAACCTGATAAGAGTATTGTAACTTCCCAAAAATGTTGCTTGTATCGCCTAGTGAGCGGTGGGCAGTGCAAGGTCCTTCTCGGCTTGCGAGTTTGTTTTGGCACAGGGATAATTGCAGTGTTTTAGAGAAGACGGTTGTTTTGTTGGAGTTTCATGCTATGAAATTTCTAGTCCGTGAGATAATTAATAGTGCTTTTCAGGGGAGGTTAGTGTGCAACAAAGGTATACAATTTAGTAGAAATGCATTTTTTAATTTGGGCCATCGGCCGTTTTGTTGGCATAAAAGATAAAAACGGCAAAGTGAAGAAACCAGAGTTAAGAAATAAATCGACCCCATCTAAGAAATGTAGTTTATTCTGTTCCTTTTAAAATAAAAAATCTCGAAAGGATGCACTATACTGGCAGATTAGGTATCCTCATCTTATGGATAGATCTACTGAGGCACAAAGAGGTTAAGTCACTTCTCTGAGGCCACATAGGCAAGTGGGTGAAAGGTCTGGGAATGGAACGCAAAAGTTTTCACTGTTAGTTTAGTTTAGTCCCTGTTATGCCTTTTGATATCCTCTTTTTAAACTAGGATGACCCCCCTTCCTGCCCCCCCCCCCTTTATTTGGAGGAAAAGATTAATACAATACACAGTACATGTACAGTAATGCAAAAACCCTAGTTTGAGTGAAAGTAGTGTAGTGCAAATTTATAAATATTACTGCTAAATGTATTCGCCTTTTTTGTTCCCAGTGGTAGAAGTGTAGACTCTGGCATCTGGAGAGGTATAAAAATTACAGTTCTGATTAGGAAGAATTGAGATTGACAGCTCTACAGTTAATTTACCTTGCAACAAACATTCTCTGGCTGGAAAGTGTAAATGGGATTTTCCTTGCTTTACGTGAAAGCAGGTTGTACACATAGTGAAAAAGAACACGCTGTGATAGAAGTCTGGTCCCAGCGGGCTAGCCGTTTCACAGCAGGAACCTCCAGATCAATATTATGCCTGTGCTTCATTATTTCAGGCCTTTTCCTCAGGAAATCTTTATATATGTGTTTTTATTGCCATTGGAACACAAATTTACTCTGATCATCTCCCACACCAAACCACCACCCCTCTCCAAAAAGCTACTATAAAAATATAACTGGAAACTTCAGATGTTTTTGTGGCAGGTTTTCATCCCCAATTTTACGGTTGTACATATTTTAATTCCTAGTACATCTTTCTGCTGACATTTGCTGATGAAAGGGCAACAAAGTCCGTGTCTGTGTTTTTACCAGGTAATATAAAAGGATTATTGAGGAATAAAACAAACAAAAACAAAAAACCACACCACATAAATAATTAAAAATGCTGCCAATCTGTCTTTCAAAGTTGAATACATAAATCAAATATTTTTAAACTTTGCGACACTCCCAAAATGTTTCCAAAGAGATTTAAGTGGTTGGTGCTTCAGGCTTCAGAAATCTACTTGATAATGTGAGACTGACTAGCATTGGTTATTTTCCAAAAATTTAATGCTTGGTTTTACTTGTGGTACTTGTTGAGTTCTTGTTCTCGAGAGCTTGCTTTCATGCTAGAAGAGCTTGAGGAGGATACTTCAAGTGTTTGGAGAGGTTTCTTACCTCTTGTGTAGCTCAGTGCGGTGTCAAATCTGTGGAATTAGCTGAAGGTCAGATATTCAAGTATATAGATATTTAATCTGTCTAATGTGGACTTCAGGCTTCACTGACATATATCAGACCAGTGTTTGATAGTGCAATATTCAATTCTAGCAACATACAGTGTAAGTCTTTAATTTTATGGTAAATTCCCAAAAGAATTGGGATTGAGGAATGGCCAAGGGGGTTACAGGGAAAATGTCAGGGAAATGTCAAGTGTAAAACCAGAGGAAAGCTGTGTTTTGCAAATGTCGCATGGAAAGCACAGGCACAGCTCCGGCTTAGAATTTTCTGTGATTCTCTTAAAAACATTTGTGACTCTCAGATAAAAATAATAATTTATCCATTTTTTTTATTATTATTAAGCCCTGGATAGAATGTAAGGTTTCTGGGACTTGAATAACTGGGATTACTTTCCTTTCTCACTTTCCCCCACATACAGTTATGTAGGCATGAGTTGTCCTTGGCCTTCTGCATTTTCATTAACTTTTTTCATGTAGTGAGCAACAACCTTTGTGTAACCTTTCTTCCATCTAATAGTGACATATCCTTATTACGTCTTTGTAGGGCTCTGAGAATTAACTTAGATAGATGTTCTGGTGATAGTCCATTAGTACAGGTTGTTGAGGTTGCATGTAGTATTGAAGCAATTCCAGATTGCTTAAGCAATAGTAAAAATATTTTTTTTCCACTCCCCTTTTAGTTTTCAAAGTGTTTAGAAAAAATTTACAAGTTTTATCGAAGGGGCTCTAAAAATGAATCAGCAAATAGTTTGCCCACTTTGAGGTTACAAGCATGTGAGGTGGCTGTGTGTTCTTCTTATTGGGCAGAGTGAACTTATAGTTACCCCCCCCCCAAAGCTTAATTTTGCCTGCCCCTGATTAATTATTAACTAGGTTTGTATATTCCAGGGGTAGGCAACCTATGGCACATGTGCCGAAGGCGGCACACGAGCTGATTTTTCAGTGGCACTCACACTGCCTGGGTCCTGGCCACTGGTCCGGGGGCTCTGCATTTTAATTTAATTTTAAATGAAGCTTCTTAAACATTTTGAAAACCTTATTTACTTTACATACAACAATGGTTTAGTTATATATTATAGACTTAGAGACCTTCCAAAAATGTTAAAATGTATGACTGGCACGCGAAACCTTAAATTAGAGTGAATAAATGAAGACTCGGCACAGCACTTCTGAAAGGTTGCTGACCCCTGGTATAGCCCTTGACAAAGTAATAATGGGGCATCCAGGAACATGGCTTTATGATTCTTAATGAAGAGTTTTGTAATATTCCAAATTTTAAAAAGTACAAGTCTTTGACCCTTTGTAAAAATTTGTTTGTGATTCAGGAGACTTCTTAGTAGTTTGCTTTGTCTCCACTTAAAGTTCAGCACATGCTTTCAGGTGGCTCAGCTGGCATTGTCGTCTTCTCACAAAGCTGAGCAAATCTTCATCTTGTGTTCCAAGCGAGATGACCTTTCCAGTTTTTTCTTAATGTAGAATGTACAGTTCGGAGTCTTTCAAGGGCAGACTTAGATGTTTCCCTTCTTATTAAATGCTCTTATCACTATTGCACTCTGTCAGTCTCCAAGATTCCTCTAATTTACCTTCCACTTGAGACTTACTCTAGATTTTCACGGGTGTAACTGAGATGAGAAACTGCCTGTTCTCCCCACCTCCCACCCGCTGAGTGACCAGACATAAAATTTAAAATGACTAAAGGTTATGGTTTTGGGAAATGGAGCTTAATAAGCATGTTGAAGTGTTGAGTGTGCAGAAAACCCCTTTTATATAAGTGCAGATCTTAAGAGGAGATGTTTTTCTGTGTATAGAAACTTCTTGTATAGGATGGTAGGAGAAGTTTGCAGGGGTATTGCCTGTCTCTTTAAGTGGGTTTATAATTGGCTAGGAATTTTTGTCAGCTTAGTCACTGCAGCATTGAGCGGATGAGGGGAAAAAAACCACAGGCCCCAACCGTTACGGGCCCCGTGGATAGGCTCTGTCATCCCAAAGGAATGCATGTGAACAAAACACTTTGTGCGGTGCAACCGTTGGCCTAAACAGTATTGCATTCTTAAAGCAGGCTCTGAGTCACATGGAGCAGATGGATTGTTTCACTAAAATGGAAGTTATGTATCACTGAGCACTCAGATTGAGCTTTTAAGTATAGTTCAAATAGGTCAGGATACGGGTGTGGTGAGAGGGTGTTGAGGTACAAAAAAAGAAAAATCAGTTCCTTGTCCCGTGGTTTGAAATTGTTTTGGTGGCAGTCACAAAGTTTAAAAAGATTTTTTTTCCCCCTTGCTTTTTTCAAATCACTTAAAGGCCGTCGGCATGTCAATCTGAAGAGTTGTCTGATAGCTTTCTAGTTCCCAGGTGTTTATCCATGTGTGGGAGAGTTGAGAGCTCATCAGACTCATTTCTGAAGGGCTCCAAAACTCTACCATAGCCACGCTCCTCAAATGTGCAGTAAGCTGAAAGATTTATGTAACTTGGAAATGCTCCAAAGATGGTTTGATTTGTAGGGTTAAAAGGAAAATCGAGTAGCTTTATTCACAATAAAGCCAGCTGTTCAACGGGTCTTCCTCTCCTCCCCTTTCAAAAATCTGTCTTAATGCTACTCTCCTATCTCATACATGCTGTATATTGATTACTGAGGAGTTACTCTGTCATCAGAGGTGGTGCTGGTGGTATCCTTTATTTTGGGATAGCTTTCCCCTTTAAGGGATTGAAAGTGGCGAGTTACAAGCTCCCTACTTCACCCGTTAACTCACAGTATGGAAGAGTTATGACTTGTAGCCAGACATATGCAGTGCTGTCTGCTGAAATTCTAGTTTGTGGGACTCTCTAAAGTGTATTGTAGGATTTGACCGGAATTCAGGGGTTGTCACTGAATTCTGGCTAGTAAGTACTGGGTCTCTCTTTGGTGCACTGTGTGCAATGAGTTTGCAGATCTCTGTCCAGTTTCCTATTGACAGGTGTCCACCTTGACTTTGCTCACCACGTAGAGCTTCAAGTGATGCTTTTGATAACTCCAACAGAGGACAAAGAGGGAGTGGGCTCCCTTCAATATCTGGAGTTTTTCTCCAAATCAGAGTAAAGGCATATAGGCAAGAGTCTGTATGTGGAGAAGATCATTCAGTTCTTCTAAGAGCTGGAGAAGGATCGGGTGGCAGAATCAGAACCTACGGGCAAGTGAACATGCAATTGTTACCCTGAGAGCTTGTCTGCGTGTTGGGGTAATGCACTCTACCAGGGTGTGATTGCTAACGAGCACTAACTTGTTGGTTCTTGTGGACCCTGCTGGTATGCATAAAGGGTTCCCAGGTGTGCTTTAACGTAGTGCTTTTTGAAACAGGTGATCATCCCAGTAGAAAATTGGTCTCTTAAATCTTTTTTTCAGGGCTAGGATTTCCCCCTCCCTCCTATGTCTTAACAAATATGTATTCTCAGCAGGCTGAGAAATGCAATTAAAACGTGTGGCACAGAGATGCCTGGCATGCTGCTTGCAGGGCCAGTGAAGTTTGTGGAGACTGCAGGTCTCAGGGTATAGTTCTCTATCTTCATTTCAGTGCAAGGTTGCCCAAATCTATATGGAGCATTGCATGATGGGAACAGTAGTCTGCAGGTGCTGTAGCTCAGTATTAAAGAGCAGTTTCAGCCTGCTTCATTGTGTTATGAGCTATGGGCTTCTGGTAAGGTATCACTGGGGCAGATCTGACATCCTGGGTTCAGTATCTGTGTATTTCAGTCTGTGTCTGTGTGTTTCAAACCTACCTGCTGAATATATTTACAACTCCAACTGGCCTAGGGAAAAAACATTGTGAGAGAACCCTTGACTTACTAGTTACCATAAGTGGTATGAGACTTTGTGCAAATTTTTCAAGAGAAGCTATTTGTTTACTGGAAGTGTACTTCAGTAAACAGTTCATTGGAGCATCAAAAATTTTGGCTTCAAATGCCGCACTAATGGATTAGTCAGCCTGACCTGTGTGCTAGTGCCCTCCTGCATTCAGAATACATCATGAGTAAGGGCCTGGATGGTAGCCACTGCCATTTTGTAGTGTCAGCCTCATAATTTATTCTTCTGAGTTCCCGGAGATGCTAGAAGCCATGTGTGCTATGCCGGTTTAAACATAGAAGCCGTAACCAGGGTTTGGAGAACTTACGAGACACTTGTTAAAGACTAAAGCAAAATGGGGGGGGGGTCTTCTTTGAGCATGTCTGGGGCAGCTGCTTGTGCCTTCCTCATATCCATCTCGCTGCTAGGAGGAGAAGGAGGGAGCTTGGATTTCTACAAGGTTCTCGCTCTGAATCCTTTTCAGGAGCTCCATCTTTCATGTTGGCCTCTGCCTAACAGGCATCTGATAAATGTGTAGCCCCCATCGCTGCTCCTTGAACACAGTCCTAATGTTGAGAGTGTAGCTTTCATGGGAGGTAAGGGTCATGGATCTCTCCAGGCCAGTGCCATGGAGGGGTTAAATATCAGGTCGGAGACCTTGAACTGTACTCTGTATACTGTGGGGAGCCAGCACAGAGGGCAGAGCATCTCCTGGTGACCTGCTGCCTTTTGTTAGCAGGTGGAGTTCTTTAGGGACAGTGTGGCTTTATTTCTAGACATAATGAATTTCAATATTCAAGAGTGGAACTCACAAGTATGTGGATCACTATGGCCAGCTGTGTAGGATAGGAGGTTTGATCTTCTGGCTAGTTGCATCTGGAACCCTCCAGCCCGGCTTGCTACCCCTAACACCAGCCCTGGCTTTTATATGAAGAAAAACTGTTGTGATACTGGTGGGCTGTAGGGTTCCAGATGGAAGGTCTGTACTGACATGTTTTTTTCACTATTTTTAATATAACATGCAAAAGAATAGCAATCCTATAGAAAATATGCATGAGTCACTGGAGCAGATGGTCTGTTTTATAACATGCATTGTAGAACATGTACATCATTCCGCCGTTTGGTTTATTTGCAACTGCTGTGTGTTCAGAGCTTTCGGACTCATCCAGGCTGGGTGAGGAATAGTTCAGAATGCTTCACTCCTGAAGGGTTGGATAATTTTTAAATAGGTCATTCTGGCATACTTCAGTGTTTTTTATTTAGAGTTTTGGCCATTAGATGGGAACAGTGATGATACACAGTGAGTTTGTATGCCCGGCTTTTGCTTGATGGTGCAGATAGCTGCAGCTAGTGACCAGTAGCTGACCAAAAAGACAACTGAAAAACTACCTGGAAATGAGTCTCTTTATGCTTGTGTGCATGTGCGCACACAGTCTCTACTGTAATGGAGGATGCTTCCAGCAGCAAAATATTTGATAGCCAACTAAACTAGAATGGTACACAAACAACCTCACCCTACTTCAAATACAGCTCCAACTGAGACATAACTTGCAATGTTATTGTTTAGTTGATTGAATGTAAGCCTCCAAAGCAGCTGTTGTTCATGTCACTGTCTATTGTGCCTAGAAACTGTAGTGTATCCGACCCCGTAACACGGAGTAACGCTAGGTGATACTACACGTGCAGGGTGTTCCTTTACAAATGCAGTATAAAATGGTATCCAGCCACATGCTAGGCCAGCAGTGGTGAAATAAACAGTTTATCTGAAGTACTTTATAACATTGCTCAATGTCTGTGGGAACTGCCTGACGTAATGCTTAGACACCGAAGTTGAATTAAGTGAAGATTAATTGCACCACTACTTCATTTTGAAACGTCTCTTGCCATTAACCTTTACTTGCAGTGGTTTTCCTCATCCTGTTGCCATAATACCATTGCTTTCCTTGAAGCCATTTGGTCATTTTTATCTGACATCACAGTACGATCCTGTCCTGGCTTATGACATGGTGATAATTAGGCACGAATTTGCCATAGGCTGTAGCAGGGGTCGGCAGCCTTTGGCACATGACCCGCCAGGATAACCCCCTGGTGGGCTGGGACGATTTGTTTACCTGCTGCGCCCACAGATTCGGCCGATCGCGGCTCTCACTGGCCCCAGTTCACTGTCCCAGGCCAATGGGGGCTGTGGGAAGAGGCGGCCAGTATGTCCCTCGGCCCATGCTGCTTCCCGCAGCGCCCGTTGGCCTGGGGAGCCACAATCGTCCAAACCTGCAGATGCGGCAGGTAAACAAACCAGCCCGGCCCACCAGGGGGCTTACCCTGGCAGGCAGTGTGCCAAAAGCTGCCAATCCCTGGGCTGTAGGCTCAGCTCTTCCTGAATGTATGTTGTGGTTTAAAAAAAAAAAAAAAAAAAAAAAAGGCCTGGGTTTTCAGTGACTTGTGATTTTTATATGCTTATCTTTGAGATACCATAAAGCTCCTGATTTTTAAGAAGTGCTGAGCACCGGCCCTCTGAAAATCTAGTTAGATGCCCAAAATCACTACTTATTTTTTAAAACTGAGGCCAGAATGTTTTCTTCAGTCGCCTTCAAGTGCAAACCTTGAGTGATATTGCAAAAACAAAAATGAAAAATAAACAAGCCAAATTTGTGTGTAAATCAATTTTTTTGTTTTAAAATTATTTTGAAGAGGACAAAAAAATGCACATAACATGACCGTTCGTATACCCAGCTTCCGCAAGATTAAATCTGAGCTGGGTTTAGAGCTACCCACCCAGAATAGGGCGAGTAACTCTAACTTCGCCTATTATAGTGGAGCTACTGATGTCTTCTTCAGTAAATCCAGGTACTTACACTTGATCTTGCTTCAGTGCGAGTTGGACTGGTCCTAATGTATTAGTGTAAAGCTGTGAGACAGGAGTCTTCAATTACTGTAGCTGTCTATTTTTAAAAATGGCTAGTTAATTACCAAATTTGGCCTCATTGAGCTCCCATTGGAACCAATGGATGTATGCTGTTGACTTCACGGTAGAATGTGATTAAAAAATCCTTTAACTGGTGTCTGAATGTTGTTGGTCTGCCTTGGAAGCATTGAGAGATCATGATCCAGTGTGGAGCAGTTTTCACAAATGTTCCTGTTCTGAGTTGCTCACTTCCCATCACTGTGAATAATTAAGTTTTTTGTATGCAGACTGCATGACCATGGTTTCTCTGTCCCAACCTGTGGGTCAGAAAGTAAGCACTTGTACTGCTTCCTATGGGCTGGAATAAGCAGCTGTGAGTCCTCCACTTTTTCCCCTTGTACCCTTCTTGCTGATCTATTTAGAACCAGAATGGATGTCTCAGCTGACCTTAAGCCCTGTGGTCAATGTACCAGCCCACTGGGTACAGAGAGCTTTGTGCAGGCTCTCTGCATGTGGGTAAATTTCTCCCTACTACAGAGAGAATTTTGGTATTGAAAACAAACTTCACTTCACAAGCAACATGAAGATACAGTTGGCTTTAAGAAATCTCCCTCTTCTTTATGGTCACGGAGTACTTTTCAATGTTGTCGTGAGATCTTATTTTAGCCTCCATGTTTTGACAATATCTGAATAGTGTTTTTGACTGTTATTGTTTGGGTGGGGAAAATGTCCACAGATATCTGATTGTTTTGTAGAGGCAGAAGAAATGCCTTGTGTAACCCCAGGCTGTGTCTTCTTTTTCTTTTTCCCCCAACAACAAGCACAGAAAGTGTGTTCATTTAATACCAAGTGAAAATCTTTTTGCTGCTGATGGCCTAGAGGCATGTTTCCTTCAAGTACAAAAAAGACAACAAATAAGTGTAATTATTTTCTAATGCCTCTCACATGGTATGGATTAGTCCATGCTGTGAATAACTTTTGGAGCTGCTTTGGATGGAGAATAATGGATTTTATTTTTGGTAAAGTGATTTTTAATCCAAATTTTACTGGAAGCATTTTTGATGATATTGATATTGTTAAAAAGCTACATTGGCACAGCAAACCTCAGGGTTTGTTGTACTTTGCTGTGTAAGTTTACTCTGGACTATATACACTGCTTTACTAGATCTTGTCCTGCAATCTGTATAGGAAAAAATAGCAATAACAGTTTTGTCTAAGTTTTTAAAACAGGTGCAAAAACCAAGTTAATCAATGAGAAAGTCATTAGCTTTGAAAGATACTTGCATGGTCTGCTCCAAAGAACAATTTTATTTTTATTTCTTTTCAACTTTGAAAAGTCATTTTGTTTTCATGAAAGGTCCATGACTGGTGGTCCTGGAGACTGAAGTCCTCTATCCAAACAAGTTAGGTATATGTTCAGGTTTTTGGCAAGGCTTTAATCAGTGTGTTCTTGAATACGTGGTTAAGGTATTTTTCTTTGGGTGAGGGAAGAAAAATATTAACTTGAAGAAATGACTCATACCTACCAGCTTTAAATACATATATAAAGTATATAGATATTTTTCATATCTATATTCTTTTGTACAGTGTTTCCCAAACTTGGGACGCTGCTTGTTTAGGGAAAGCCCCTGGCGGGCCGGGCCGGTGTGTTTACCTGCCGCGTCCGCAGATCCGGCCGATCGCGGCTCCCACTGGCTGTGGTTTGCTGCTCCAGGCCAATGAGGGCTGCAGGAAGCGGCACGGGCCGAGGGACATACTGGCCACTGCTTCCAGCAGCTCCCATTGGCCTGGAGCAGCGAACTGCGGCCAGTGGGAACTGCAATCGGCCGGACCTGCGGACAGTGCAGATAAACAAACCAGCTCGGCCCACGAGGGGCTTTCCCTACACAAGTGGCGTCCCAAGTTTGGGAAACACTGCTTTTGTATGATAAACACTGGCAATGATTGAAACACGGTCAATTTGTTCAATATTTCATGTGTTTAAATGTTTCTGAATGTGCTTAGAATTTACGTAGTCCTTGATTTAGAATGGACAGATTATCCACTGGTAAAATAGTTATTGTAACTTGTAACCAAATCTTTTTGTTCTTCAAATAATTTTAAGACAGATATGTTCCTTTTCAGTAACATGAAAAAAATATACAGGCTGTTTAATCTTAAGGCTGTGATCTAGTGAGTCTGCCATGAATTTTTCTCTTATGCTTAGATTTTGAGAGGCTGTGATATTGGTGTATGCAGGCTGGTATACTGTGTTGTGGTACATACTATTGGCAGCTGATAAAATGGTTTTGTTGCTAAACACGTTGGATTGGGCTCCCATTTATGGCTCTCTCACACTTCATTTATGGGACAGTCACTTAATCTCTGTGCCTTATTTCCCCCTCTGTAGAATAGGGTTGATAGTCAACCACAAGTGTTGTGGTGATGAAACCATTCATGTTTGAGGCGCTCGTGAAGATGATATAAATACCTAGAGAGAGAAAAATGAACTGTGCTTTAATTTTGAATTTCAGATTTACTTGCATATTAATATAAATATGCACCCCATGATGCTTTAATACAGCAGACTGAGGGCATGTGAGGTGGTACTTTACTGTGCTAAACTCCATTGGTGCAATTCATATGGAAATATAAAGGGGTATGTTGGTGTTCTTTAGAAGGTATGGCTTAGAGAATAAATACTGCACAAAAAGCAAAGGAGGTTTAAATCTCTCAGTTGTGTACTTAGATCCTGCAGGAAAATACTTACCTCCCTCCGCCTTCCCCAAATTTTGAGATGGTTTATTGACTGGGAGGCAAGAAGAAAAGAAGATGCGTGAAAGAATATCTTGGTTTTCGCTGTTGTTTCAAGTGGCTGAGCAGATAAATACAGGAAAACAGGGCACAGAGTGCATGGGTTTTGGCATGATGGAAGGAAAGGATTCCATTTAGATATTCTGATTATATTAATCCATATCCTGTTATTTTGCATTGCTCTGTCACTGCTTCTGGTGAAGTAACTAATGTAAACTAATTACATTTGCTCTGGGAAGCCAGATATTTTTTTTTAATGCATCTCAGCAAGTGAGGTTAATATTGTCAATTTAGCAGCATGAATGAAACATTGTAGGAACTGAACTCTGACTGTCCTAAAAGGTTGATAATAAGGGAAGCCTCTGGGGGTTTTGTAATTCATTCATGAATTGATTATGAATTGGAAACTGACTTATTTGATGCCATCTGTAGAACCCCTCCACCATAAGAGCAGAGTGAATTTGGAATTGAATGCTCTGCAAGGTGGAGTAAATTATCTGTTTTTAAAAAAAGTGAGGTTTTTTTGTTTTTTGGAGAGGTGGGGAACTTCTGGCAGGTTTCTCTTGGACATTTAAAGAATGTGTCTTCCTCCCCCCCCCCCCCCCCCCATGGAATAGACGTGTTAAAAAGTCATCACTCGAAGTTGTAGCTGAGATTTCCCAGTTTAAAAAGGCCTGGTCTGAATTCCCAAGATAAAAGCCACGGATCTCCTGTTAACTGACCTAGACTGGGCAAAGATGCACTTGTGTTGAGTGTACAACCAGGACAGTCATGTAGGAGAGAGCGTATTTCCTGGAGTGGGAGCAAATGACCAGATTCAATGTTGACAAAAGCTAAGAGTAGCTTGTTTGTACTGCATTGCGTGCTGCCTGGTTAGGTTCATTTACAGATGCTCCTTGAGAGTTAAATGTATTGTCAGTCCTGCCTTAGTCCTACAGTATCCGACAGGCTGTCTGTGACTGTTCTGATGTGGATGAGCAGAGATGCCACTTCAGACAGATGGCCCAGGAAAGGCATTAATTGATTTAAATGAAATCAGCAGGGCTGGTGCATTAGGTACACCAGTTAATTATCATGTATGGCTCAGTATTAAGTATTAACTTTCTTATTGTGGTATCTGTTTACATTTTCAATAAGAGGAGCAAGAACCATTGCTTTTGTTTAACCCTTTCTACTCAGGAATTTGGATCTCTGCCTCCAGGCATAGGAGGCTCTTAATTTGACTCCAGGTATCAAAGAAGTTATGAAATCCCAGTGAGGAGATTCTCTAAGGCAGAATGGTTATTCTCTAGAGCAGGGATCGGCAACCTTTGGCATGTGGTCTGTCAGGGAAAGCCCCTGGCGGGCCAGGCCGTTTTGTTTACCTGCCGCGTCCGCAGGTTTGGCAGATTTGTGGCTCCCACTTGCCGCGGTTTGCTGCTCCAGGCCGATGGGAGCTGCTGGAAGTGGCGCGGGCAGAGGGATGTACTGGCCGCCCTTCCCACAGTCCCCATTGGCCTGGAGCAGTGAACTGTGGCCAGTGGGAGCTGCAATCAGCCGAACCTGCGGACACAGCAGGTAAACCAGCCCGGCCCAGTCTGCCAGGGGCTTTACCTGACGGGCCGCGTGCCAAAGGTTACTGATGCCTGTTCTAGAGCCTAGAAGAACCCAAAGCTATTTTGGCATAATACTGGGGTGGCCAAACTTACTGACCCACTGAGTCGCATACAACAATCTTCAGAAGTTCGAGAGCCAGGGCACACCTGCTGGGAGTTGGGGCTCCAGCATCTCCAGAGGTGCCTGCCGGGAGTTGAGGTTTTAGCCCTGCTCCAGCTGAAGCCCCGAGCCCCATCAGGAATGCCCCGAGGGGCTGAAGCCCCTAGTTCCCTCTCCCTGCTGGGCAGAAGCCCCTATCCCACCACCCCACTGCAAGGCTGAGGTCCCAAGCTCGCTTGACCCAGTCCGGTAGGTGGGGGGCGGGGGCGGGGAGGAGGGAGAGAGAGAGAGAGTGTGTGTGTGTGGCTCTGCAAGCCAAACTTCAACTGTAAAAGAGCCGCATGTGGCTTATGAGCCACAGTTTGGCCATCTCAGGCATAATAAATTAAACCTTTGGTTGCTGGTGAACAGAAGAGAGGTATTCAGACTCGGGCGTTCTCCCTTGGTATTGTGAGACTGAGGATAAGGTGGTAAATTTACAAGTTTGAGTGTCCTGCTAGGCGAAAATGGAAGAGTGGGAGAATTCTTGTGTGCTGCTAAGAATAATATTTTGTACTTGTAGAGCCATTGTTCAGAGAATATCAAAGGATTTTACAAGTATTAAGGGCAGAAACTGGAAAGGGAGAATGTAGTTTGAAATGAAGTGAAACAGATAAATGCTTCTGGAGATGTATTTGGCTACGGAATAATCTCCCTGGGGAAAAGAGGAAAACTGAAATGCTTGGTGCATTTAAAACTAGGTGGGTTAACATCAACAAATGCACTGTAGGGTACAATCCTGCACTGGATTGGGTTACCTATTAGGGTTTTCAACATTTAACTTTATAGATGGTTACTTTAGGACTCGGAATACTGTAAAGCCCCATCTGTGTAATGGGAAACTGAGGCACAGAATCAATAAATGACTTGTTTATGTCCAGGGTAGAGCTTGGAGGAGAATCCAGGAATCTAATCTCCTGGTTTAACCATAGACCATGGTTTGTCAACTGGATACCATGGGGACATTGACTTTTGTGAAAGTTGTTGGCCTTGCTCTTTCTCAGGTGAAGCTTCAGTGATGGTTGATTTTAAGATAAAGTAACCTCCCCCCCCCCCCCACACACACAGGAGGCCCGAACGCAGAGAAACGGGCAGGATTTTGTTTTCTTTACTCATTTGCTCACCTGTGATATTTAGTTATTGGCCAGAGTTTGTGTATAGTAACCATTTCACTTGTTGAAACTAGAAGAAGGAGGGTGCAATAACCTTTTAATTCTAAAGAAGTTTGTTTTTCAGATAAATCCTGCAAGGAATCTTGCGTATGCACTGCACTGACAGGAAGAGATGGACTCAGTCAGGTTATTTTTGCAGAAGCAAAATTACTTTCAGAGACTTAAGTCATAATTTGTAATGCCTTGTTTATAAAGGTCCTTTCCTGTGTGAGCAGAATGGATCACTAAGCAGTCTATTTCCTCTGTCTCCGTTTCTGGGTTTTCATGGTGGTCATGACTGTTGCTTTTGCTTGGATTATTATTCTCTGTCTGATCCTCATCTCTTAGTTTACTTTCAGGGAAGCCTGATTTAGACCATGCAATGAATCCATGTGGCCAGCACAATTCTGATCAATGTGGTGTAAACAAATCCAAATAAGCAGAAAAGTAGAAGTGTTTTTGCACATAAGCTCCTTGGAGGCAAACAGAACTGATTTGGTGTGTATGGCACAGTTTTCTCTCAAACTAGGGATTGTGACCCTGGATGGGGTTGTGAGGTTATTACATGGGGGTCACAAGGTGTCAGCCTCCACCCCCAAAGCCTGATTTGCTGCAGGCATTTATAGTAGTATTCAGGGGCGGCTCCAGGCCCCAGTGGCAGGCGGCTCCGGTAGACTTCCCGCAGGCGTGTCTGCGGAGGGTCCGATGGTCCCACGGCTCCGGTGGAGCATGCGCAGGCGTGCCTGTGGGAGGTCCACCAGATCCGCGGGACCAGTGGACCCTCTGCAGACACGTCTGTGGGAGGTCCACCGGAGCCGCGGGACCGGTGACCGGCAAAGTGCCCCCCCCCCCCCCCTGCGGCGTGCCGCCATGCTTGGGGCGGCGAAATGGCTAGAGCCGCCCCTGGTAGTATTAAAAATAAAGAGTTTGTTTTTAATTTATAACAGGGGTGGTGGTTTCCTGTGTGAAAGGGTCACCAATACAAAAGTTTGAGAACCACTGGTCTAGCAAGAAGGGGGTAATAGCGTTGCTGTTCCCATGTTGTTTGACACTCCTGTGTTGACTAACCCATATGTGCTGAATTCTCTCTTTACGTGTGACTGATCCACATTATTCTGGGGCTAGATGGTGCAGGATACGGAGTTGCATCTAGTTTCTGATGGCTCTTCCTTTGTGTTTTGCTGAGTGAAGCTTGGCCATGGGAGAATTTACCCAGGGCTGGCCCACAACATTTTGGAACCTGAGGCGGGGAGCTCAAATGACACCCCCAGGCCTCCTCGCTTGGGCCAAAACTTTGAAAAGTCTCTATTCTGCCTTCTTCCTGTTCTACTCCTCTCATGGTACTGCTCTGTTACCTACCCCAATAAAAGAGTACTAACAACTTAAAATACCTTGTTCAAAAATTTTAAGTAACACTTACATTTTCTGTTCAGGATTTTGAAAGTTAACTTTTCTTGTCTGCATAGTAAACACTGGCATTTTGATCTGTTTGAATAATCAAAGTGGTGCTTTCCGTGCCTTCTTGGTTGCAAACATTTGAATTGCTTCTTGATGCAGGTCCACACTCTGGGCCAGCTCATGCTCTGTTGATGTGGTTGCAAGGCCGATCAGCCTCCCCCCGTGTCATTGTGGAGTGGAGATGTGTTTTTATTAACTTCAGCTTGGAGAAGCTGTGTTCTCCACTGGCAACTGTTGCAGGAAGTGTTAGAAGTATGCGCAGAGCAACAAAAGCATTTGGAAAGAGAGTGGCCATCTTGTTTGTGCCTTTGGAGTTGGTCCTGCTGAAATGTATCTTGAAAGGGCTTTCAGTTCATCATCTAAATTGCTCGCATCAATATCATGCATGTTCTTATGTGTCAACACTGTCTCTAGTGCCCTGCATTGCTGGTGTAGGTCTTCTTCAGGTATAGTGAGGAGTTTTGGAATATCATACAACATCCCAAATATACTGCTGTGTTCCTTGAGCTGCATGAAATGTTCTTCAACTGACTGTATTGCACAATCTAGCACCTGATTAAAGAATTCAACTTTGAATTATTGTTTGAGATCTCTTATGGGATTATCCTGTGCCTCATAATCAAAATGTCTTCTTCCGTGACTCTTGTATTCTTGAGTGGGTGGGAAAATAGCTTCATTGTGAAGTTCCTCTGCAAACTTCTGTGCACTCTTCAGAATGTTTTGAAATCCACTTGTAGGTATGACTTTGCTTTGTCCAGTTGTTCCATTGCTCCAGATATATCAAGGTCAACACCTTGGAGTCTCTTGCTTATAACATTTACAGGTCTGTTGTATCTTACGCGCATTTAACATGCGCGATTTCAGCTTTACGCAGTTGGCAAAAACAAAAAAAAAAGAGAAAAATAACTATTTTAATACTGTACCTGTAGTGCGGGCGATTCCACCTGCCATTGAACTCAATGTAATTTTGACTACACGCGGTTTTTGCTTTACGCACTAACCGCGGAACGGAACCCCTGCGTAAGATGAGACAGACCTGTATTTCAAACAATATGTCATGCCACAACACTAAGCCACACAGAAATGTGAAGTTATGTATGTTTCTGGTGATTCCATTTCCCTATGTCACTGTTCTCCCATGAACAGTTCCTGTCATAGCATTATCCTCCATAATGGCAACTCTAGCATCTTCTATCTTCCCAATTTGGTGTTTGATAGGCTTTATCACCTCCACTCGACTTTCCCATCATGTGGCACTCAGTGGTTTCAGTGTCAGAGAGGATGTTCCCAGATGTTTCAAAATTTGCCGTTGATGCAGAGAAAAATACATAAATGCTTTGAATTACATTAAAAAAGTCACCAGCCTCACTAGAAGCTGATGCTGCATCACTGACCACCAAGTTCAGTGAATGAGAACTGAATAGGACAAAAAAAGCTCGAGGGTTTAACTCTCAGATCCATGTCTGTGCTTCTCTGTTCTTTCCTCTCTTGTTGGCACCATTATCGTAGCCCTGACCTCTCATGTCAGCTATCACAATTCCTGTATCTGCCAGCTTTTTAAGAAGCACATTTATCATACCAGTTCCCGTAGTATCATCAATGTCAATAACGTCTAGAAAATGCTCTCTGACAGTCACCATTGCAGGGACATTTTCACTAGGTTCTGTTGTTGTTACAAAATGTACCATTAAAGTCATTTGTTCCATATGGCTGATGTCAGGTGTGCAGTTCAGAATAACAGAGTAATATCTTTGTGGTAGATCTGAAATCACCATATTCTGTTTTGACTTTTGTTGCCAGTAACTGTATGATCTCATTTTGAATTGTTTTTCCAAGGTAGTGGTGTGTGTACATTTCTTGGGTGGTGACTCTTCTTAGATGCTCCTGGAGTACAGCATCAAACTCAGCCATCAGCTCCACAATTTTAAGGAAGTTTCTGTTTGGCACATACAGCTGATCTGAAGTGCTGTGCAGGGCTAAGTTTTAGGTAGCAAGCATTCTCACAATGGCAATGAACCTTTTCAGAACATTTTGCCAGTAAAGAGAGACTGATGCAATCTTCTCTTGATGCTGATCATCTATGGTGGACTTTCACCGTGGTCTCATCTCAAGCTCTTTCCACCGATGGAATGCTCTCAGGTGATTTGCTGCCCTCTCATGGCATGCCAGATTTCTAGCCAGATTTTTGCAGTCCTTTGTTCCTGTAGAACCCAATGTGGCCAGACCATTAGACCGGAAGAATATGCAGCATTCTGGGTTTTTGAGTACATAAGCCATGGCCTCTCCACTTTGTCACCATTGGAGATTTCACGCCAGTAATGTGTTGGATGGAAACTTCTATTTTCATTGTCTTTGGGGAACATGAAGTTTTTTTTACTTGCTGTGGCCCATGTAGTACAAGGAAGTCCCTCAGGCTCAAGTGGGTCCACAGTCCTGGATCAACTAGACTTGAGGAACTAAACTCAGCAGCAGCTGTTTCTTGCGCCTCCACCACACTCTTCTCTGATCTACACTTTTCTTCAGGAATGTGCATGGTTACATCCATTTGAGATGGAGATATGGATGCTGCAGTAGCTGCCAAGTCACCTGCACTCTGACTAACTGGAAGATCAGGCGTCTCCTCACCCCTCATATCCTCACTGGGGCCGGAAGGCTCACCGTGAACATTTGTGTCTATGTATCTCAAGAGAGCTCCTTTCTGCTTAGATAGAAAAGCTTCCTTTGCTTTCTTTCCTTTTTCTGAATGCTGCCCCAGAGGGGCATTTTCTTCTTTCACTCATGTCTGCTGTTCTGTGCCAGCTATAGTGGCTCTCAACACTCAATTGAAGGGGACAAATAAGCAGGCTGGTAGCAGGGCCTGAGTGAGGGAAGATATCGGTGTCTTAAGGGCCTAACTGGCTCCTACTATTTCAGCTGACTGCCTGTTCTCCTCATGTGGGTTCAGGGAAGCAGCAGGAAACAGGAAGCTCCCTGAGAAGCTGGTGTTAATCAGTCCAGGCTCCTGGGGGTGCTCCTCCTCCTCCTCTCTCTCCCTGCAGTTCCTGCTGCTTTTTGTTATTCCTACTCTCCTTTTCTCCTGCCTGCCTGTTGTGTCTTGTGCCCCCTTCCTCCAGCACAGCACTCCACCATCTCTGTGCATCTAGAGCAGAGAGAATACATGTGCACCAGCAGCAGACACAATTTTCTACACTCTGGGTCCTAGTGGCGGCCCCCACAGTCTGGCACCTGAGGCGGCCGCCTCAGGTCACCTCATGGGAAGGCCAGCCCTGAATTTACCTCATACACTTTGAAAATACCATTAAAATGTTTATTTTTCAGGGTTGGTTGGTGGAGTAGAGCAAGGCAAATTCTACTTCAGCAAAATCAGGCCAACTTGAGTAACTGTTCTGAGCACAAACCAGTGGAGGTCTTCTTTTCATAGGTGTGTGCTGTTTTCGGGCATAATTAAGGCTATGGGTGTTAACAGAGAAATAATGCGTAAGCTTCACGGGGAACTCCCCCTCTGCTTTTACAATTGTTTTTCCCTACCTAAATTGCACAGCACAAAACTCATAGGTGAGCAACATCTAACATTGCAAACTTCTGCTTTGGGCAACATTTACGGAATTGTGCATGAAACTACTAAATTCCCCTTCTGTCTGCCAAAAGAAAAATGCCCTTTAAAAATTTGCATAGTGTTGCAAGGCTTATACTCTGAGATGTGTTAGGCAATAAAGTCTGCATTAAAATTGTACTTACCCCATAGGCAAATTGGTGCTTCTGGTCTGCTGGCTTACTACCTTGGTCTGTGATCTTGTTAGATCTTGCAGGGTCAAGCCTAGTCAGTGCTGGAAGGGAAAACTCCGAAGGATACTTAAATGTTAGAGGAAATGGTGTCTGATTAAAATTCAGTCTTTCATCAGTTGTCGATGCTTGAGCATAGTATGGGGCGCACAGAAGCTCTTTTCATTAAGCTATAAAAATGGACGTCTTGACCACTAGCAGGGAATTATTTGGGACTTTTACTGAATGCAAGAGTAGGGGTATAAACTCTACATACTTTATCAGAATTTACCTAATTCTCCAATCTAAATACTTCTGCATTTTCAGTTCAATACAGTATTTGTCTATCCTTCTTAGCCTAAATTGTAGTGCAGTGTTTATCACGGTTAAACAGCTGCTGTGTTCCACCCCAGAACTGGGTGAAGGAAAAGGGTGGAAATATACTTCATAAAGCTCACTGGGATCTTTTGAGAGGAAAAGCACTGTATGAATGTAAGATTATTCCTCTGATCAGTCTGTCTATTAAGTGTTTGAGCCCAGTGCTGTTCTGAAAGTAGAAATTAGTCTGAGAATAATGATAGCTTTGCAAGAAAAAAATATTACCTACATCACAGAAAATATTATAATTTAAAGGAGAGAGGATAGTTATACATGGGATCATGTTAAAACTCTGCCTTCACAGACTATTGCTTTGAATCTCCCATGAACTTACGTAGTTGAACTCTTAAAATGGTGGAAATCACACACATGCTTTCATATTTTTTTCCAAAAATAAGTGCACGTGTTTTAGCTTATATTTAAAAATGCCATGAACTAGTTGAATTTTAAACCTATGAGAAGAATATTGCTTCTGACAATGAAATATTTTAGGAATTGGATTTACATTGGCAATTTTTGGTTAGAAGAAATGAAGTATTCCTAAAATATTTCTTACGAGTTAAAAGATTTTAATCTTTCGTGTGCAACTTCATCCGTAAAGCACAAGTGTTTCTTTCTGGATTTTATCTAACTATAGTGTGCACTAAAATTCCTTTTCTGTGTTTCTTTTCAATTGCACAAATAAAATATAAGAACAAGTTAATTTCTTTAGTTGGTGAGCTATTAAAAAAACAATGCGGAGTCACATTTTTCCCCCTTCAGCTTTGCCACACCCACCACAAAATAAATTCCTTAATTCTGTGCTGTGTTGCAGCATAATCACAGACAAGCATGCTCCAGCAGCTGTATGCATTCAGTTGCCTTTTTAGTGACCACACCTATAAAAGTCAATGTTAAATCTGAGAATAGGGATAGCACTCCAAGTAGGCCAGCTCCATCAACCGGACAAAGATATTTTAAATTTCTTTTGGAAAACTACTAAATTTTCTTGTAGGCAACACACAAACTTGTTATGTAATTTATTCTCTCCACATATGGCATCCATAAGTAGAACAGAAACATCATATGAATCCCAGAACACACACCATGAACATGTATACACTCTTGATTACAAATAAATTCCTAATTCTGCTAACATTTACACACTGAATTCAGTAGGGATACCCACATGCATAAAGTTACATGCTTGTTAGCTTAGATCCTGATTCTGCAAATTTATAAAGAGCAGATATGAAGGAAAAATGATTCAATCTCTTCTGAAGCACTGAAATAGCGTCTGTTTTTCTCTGTCTGCTTTGTGAATGCCTGAAAAGAGATCACATCAGGGGCGGCTCCAGGCCCCAGCACGCCAAGCGCGTGCTTGGGGCGGCATGCCGCAGGGGGCGCTCTGCTCGTCGCCAGGAGGGCGGCAGGCGGTTCCAGTGGACCTCCCACAGGCGTGCCTGCGGAGGGTCTGCTGGTCCCGCGGCTCCGGTGGACCTCTCGCAGACGTGCCTGCGGAGGGTCCGCTGGTCCCGCGGCTTCGGTGGAGCATCCGCCTGAGCGGAGGTCCGCGCGCGGCAGACGACCCGGACCCTCAGCAGGCAGGAGAGAGGATCAGCGAGCAGCTGCGACGCGACCGGCAGCGCCCCCGCGGCATGCCCCCCGCGTGCTTGTGGGTGAAATGGCTAACTGCCCCCCTGGATCACATACTTAATGATTCTTCAGAATTCATTTCTCAAGATAATTTAGTCAAAAAGGCTGAGTTTTATTAGTGATTGGAACGTTGAGCATTTGTTTGTATCATACCAGCATGTCACTTTATAGAAGCAAGACTGAAGTAATTACGAAAACACATTATTACCCTGAATGCTTATTTGCATTAAAGTACAGTCCATAGTTAATGGGATAAAAATGCCTTTCAGAATTCCACAATATGCATTTGTGGGAGGTCTTAAGTACCTGTTTACCTAAGAAGTTGTAAGAGCTCTGAAGGGAACACCTCACTCTCTTTAGTAAATAAACCCATTCTGTTCTTTCCTGCTTTATCACCATAATGGGAATCCTAAAATTCACTTTAATGTGATGTCCTTATAAAGTGTAAACTTGGATTATTGGGTTTGATTGGTGGTCCTTTGTTCAGTCTTAGATTTCATCTAATGCCAATAATGGACAGCATCTTTAACAATTTTAACTGTTCTGCATTAGTGACAAGCAGCTGTGCTTATTTGTAAAACCACATTAAGAGGCAACAGAGTGAGGAACCTAGTGTGACATCTTTGATGACCTTGGATTTGGGACGGTAATAGCTGAGTAACAGTTTCACTGATACCACAGGGTGAGAGAGAAATAAACTGGAATGGTCCATGGAATCCTACGTTACTTACAAATTAAAATATATTCATGCCTTTGTGCATACATATAAGGAGCAGACATGCACAATCCATAATTGCACATATCAGTTGGATATGATGTGCATTACTGCAGCTGTCAGATAAATCATAGGGTATGTCTACACTGCAGCTGGGAGCAAGACTCCAACCCAGGGGAGACAAACTTCTGTTAATAAGGCTCAAGCAGTATGGATGCTGCGGCCTGGGCTGACCCAACCCCCGACGCTTGAGAGCCCGAGCTCCGCCTGAGCCGCAATGTCTATTTCTAGTCTGCTGGCTCAAGCCTGGCTAGTGTGAGCTTAACCATCTGTGCTAGTCTTGCTCCCAGCTGCAGTGTGGACCTATTCCTGTAGCAGGGGTGGGCAAACTTTTTGGCCCAAGGGCCACTTCGGGGTTGCAAAATGATATAAAGGGCTGGGTAGGGAGGCTGTGCCTCCCCAAACAGCCTGGCCCTTGCCCCCTCATCCAACCCATCCAACCCCCCTGCTCCTTGGTCCCTGACCGCCCCGCCCCCTATCCAACCTCCCTCCCCCCCCCGTCCCCTGACAGCCCTGACCCCTATTCACCCCCCCTCCCAGCGCCTAAGGGAGGAGGCGGGGGGGGGGGAGCTGGGGGGGGAGGGAGTTCCCCTGCGCCCCCCACCCACACACTGCTGCAGGGCGGCCCCCCCCACGCTCCAGCTCCTCTGCACCTCTGCCCTATAAGCTATGATTTCCCAAGTGGGGGGGATGGGAAGGCCTCTCATTTGTTCTCCAGCATCTAGCTCAGGGGTCGGCAACCTTTCACAAGTGGTGTGCCGAGTCTTCATTTATTCACTCTAAGGTTTCATATGACCCGGGCAGTGTGAGTGCCACTGAAAATCGGCTCGCGTGCCGCCTTTGGCACACGTGCCATAGGTTGCCTACCCCTGGTCTAGCATTTCATTTTTAGTTATGTTACGGGTCAGAAGAAAACTTTCAAATGCTAATGATGACACCTGAAATGTCACTATTGTTCACGATGGGCTAATCTACACAGACACATAGGGCTTGTCTACACCAAAAGTCAGCGTGGGTAAACACTTTTTCGGTACTTTGTCAGCGTTAGCTTTGTCAGCAGGAGCCAGTGTGGGCAAAACTTTTGTCTGTCTTGGGTGGGGGAGGAAAGGGGGGCTTTAAGTACCTGTGAAAGACAAAAGTTTTGTTGACAACTTCGCAGTGTAGACAAGCCCTTAGGAACAGGGGTAGATCAAAGCACACTCAGGAAAGCAGAGAAATGGACACTTAACTTGCCACATGTTAATACAGGGTAGATTTAAGTCTGAGTTTGCTGCAAAGTAAGTGTTTGTGTCCTTTTGTCACTGCTCATCACTGTGTGAGACACAGGAGATGAAGTGTCATATTGGGCATATCCACTTGAGTGTTTCCCAAAATGTAGGTCCCTTGTGGGGGCGTGTAAAGGACTACTCAGTAGGGTGAGGAAGATGTGTAAATAACATCTGCGTGGACTACTTGTTCTCGCTTTGATGGAGAGCTCAGCTTTCAAAAGTTAGGAAACAGGCTAGGAATTTAATGAAGCACATGATGTTGCATAGACTTGGACAAGAGATGCATGAAAAAGGTACCCACACGCTAATGCAAACTAGTGCAGAAATAGCAAGCTGGTCTGTAAGCTTTCTAGGTTTAAAAATTATGAGCAATATCCTTTGGGAGTCTGTGTTTCATTTCTGACTTTTGTTCCATTATATTGGTAAGTTGGGTTTTTTTTGGTGGGCGGGACTGGGACTATATCTTCCTTTGTGTCTCCTCCAGCACTGAGATCACATTTAACGCTTTATAAAACACAATAATCAGTGTTGACCATTGTAAGGATTATAAAACTGTATGCACTTTGGCACGCCTGGAAGCCAGGATAAGGTAGCCTTATTAGAATAAGTTACACTCCAGGTAACTTCTGTCAGAGCGATGTGCTCTCTGGGCTATCCCGTACACAGTAGGCTTGGCAGGCAGACATGAAAACACATCAGCCTTGCACTGTTTTCTAATTGTGGGCAAAGGGAGAGATTTAGGAAAGGCCTCCTCCCTTCCCTCCCCTGCTGAGAGCCAGGTTTTCATTTTACAGGGCAGGAGTGAGAGTGCCTTGTTCAGTAAACTGGGACGCCCCCATTTAGAGGTTTGTGTAACGTATTATGAGAACATCCTGTCCAGCAGAGCTCAAGTGAGACTGTTTTCAGGCCAAAAAACCTTCCAAAGCCAAGATTTTGAAAAAGCGATCTTTAATAATGTTTAAAATCTCAGGCCACTGTTAAATCATTTTGTGGAGTTCTGTAAACTGACTAGGTTTAAGAAAGACTGTCTAAATACAGTACTTGTGTGTAGTGTGGGGCAAGAGCCAGCAACCTACTTCAGATTTGTTCCCTAGTCCTAAGCCTTTAATTTTAATATGGTTTGTGAGTTTATAACCAGAGTTTAAAGGAGCACCATCAACTTAAAACTTGCTCTTTTGTCTTGAGTATTTTTGGCTACTATCATTACAGTTAATTGGGAGGGTTAATAAGATGAAGAGAATGAAAAACTATTTCTCTGTTTTTCAGATCTGTTTAGATTTGTTTGATAGCGCTCCTGTATATAGTCAGTTTCACTGTTTCTCCTATATAGTCAGTCGTATTTCCTCCTGAATTTGTGGGCTTTTAACACAACAGCAGGGAGGAAAGGAATACAAAATAGGAAAAAAAAGATCCCAAGATCAAAGACATGGGCAGGGTGATGTAGGGCCAGGTGTAGTACTTGAAAGTGCTCTCACCCAGTATTTAGAGTTAATTATCTGATTACAAATTGATTGTGCCCCTCTAATACTAACTACTTGACTATTGAGTCATGTTTTCTACTTGGACATTAATACCATGCAATGTTTTAGATCAGGGATCGGCAACCTTTCAGAAGCGATGTGCCGAGTCTTCACTTATTCACTCTAATTTAAGGTTTCGCGTGCCAGTAATACATTTTAATGTTTTTTAGAAGGTCTCTTTCTATAAGTCTATAATATATAACTAAACTATTGTTGTATGTAAAGTAAATAAGTATTTAAAATGTTTAAGAAGCTTCATTTAAAATTAAATTAAAATGCAGAGCCCCCCGGACCGGTGGCCAGGACCCGGGCGGTGCGAGTGCCACTGAAAATCCGCTTGCGTGCCGCCTTTGGCTCACGTGCCATAGGTTGCCTACCCCTGTTTTAGATACATAAATCAACGTTCTCACTTGTCCTCCATGTTTTTGCTGAATGTTTTAGTGACGTTATCTGGGGATTGTCCAGTGAATAGTAAAGGAGACTGCTTTCTATCAGCATTATCTTGAATCTCATGGAGTTATTAGCACCTTCCCTAACAGTCACAGGAGGCTCTGTAGTGCATTCTTTTCTGGTACGCAGTGGATCATTGTAGGAAAAGGTGGGATGCCTTTATGAGCTTATCTGCCTGGGATAGAATACCATGCCTTTTACAGTTGTCAAATGACTGCTACTGATATTAATGTGTCATAAATTGGCGAGTACGGGTGTGAGCACATGCTAGCCATTTGATTGGATTTGCCACTTTGTTGGCTGTCTGTCCATTCTCTCCTGTCACCGGAGATGGTTTTCTCTTTCTGTATGTCTTCTACTCCCTAAACTGCACAGGGGTCACCTTTTGATCCTAAGAATTATAAGAATATTGCAGAAAATAAATATAATCTGGATCTGTTGGATTTACTCTTCACATCCAGCAGGTGGAGACTAAAATCTTTTTGGACCAGAACACTCTCCAGTTTCCTGTTGCCTGTTTTCAACTCAGTTCCATCTCCAGCAGGGGAAGATCTTTCTGCACCTTCATCTCTTTATGGTCCGAGGTAGTTGCTAATAAAAGTGACAAAGGTGGGCTTGGGGTTTTTTTTTGGTTGTAAACTCAACCTTAGCGTTGTCCAACCTTAGAAAATTATTGGACCCTAAATCCAGACTAACCTCACACGTGGTAAAGCAACCCCCATTCGTTCATGTATTAATACCTGCTACTGTATTTTCCACTCCATGAATCTGATGAAGTGGATTCTAGCCCACGAAAGCTTATGCCCAAATAAATTTTAGTGTCTAAGGTGCCACAAGGACTCCTCGATGTTTTTGCTCATACAGACTAACACAGCTGCCATTCTGGAACCTACCTTCAAGATGGCTTTCTGTATTTTGAATAGCATAGTTCCTGTTGCTTAACTTATTTCAGTGTGGACTTGTCATGGGATCTCACCCCCACTTTGAGCTTGTGGGTTCAAAGATGGGGACCCCCCCACCCCCACCCCCCCCACCCTTCCCTCTGGTTTCCCCTTCTTCTACCACCCAGTCAGGACGACTGTCTGACCCCCCTTGCCCCCCCCCCTTCCCTCTGGGGGAAGATTCAAAATCCTTTTGAATCTACACACCCCTCCCCCCCCCCCCTCTCCCTCTCTCTCTCTCTCTCTCTGCTGCTCTCTCTCTGCTTGTCACCCCTTCTTTCTCCCTTCTTCCTCCCTGAATCCACAGTAAGGAACTTAACCAACCTGAACTTAAAAAAAAGTTAAAAAAAAAGAAAAAAAAAATAAGAAAAAAAACACAATCTCTATGAATCAGAGATAAGATTCATATAGTCTAATCTTATTTAATCCCTGGAGAAATTTCTCCTTTCCTCAGTACAACACAACAAAGGCAAAATCAAAAAAAATCAATGCAACACACAGAATTTGAGACAGGATTCTTATTATATGCAATTCCAGTTCTTCTAAACTCACACTTTGAAAAGAAGAAGAAATAGAGAAAGAAGAGCAGCAGACTTGGTTAAGCGCCTAGACTGTGTAGTTGGCAGAGAGAAGAAGAAGAAGAAACACAGACACACAGAGTTTTCCCTCTCTGGGATTTTCAAAATCTCTTCCCTGATTGGTCCTTTGGTCAGGTGTTTCACCAGGTCTGTGTTAACCCTTTACAGGTAGACCTTAACCCTTAACTAACTACTTATGACAGGACTTCTGATGCGTGACCTACCTGTGCCTGAATCCTGAGCTTCAGGGCCCCCCTCTAGGTTTGAGAAAGTCTCGGTCTCCATGACCCATGTCTTAGGCTTTTCTGAGGGCTTGTCTACACTGGCACTTTACAGCGGGGGGGGGAGGGGGGTCACGACTATACAAGCCACGTAGACAAGCCCTGAGACTGATGGAAGGGCCATCAGTGTTCTTTGTGGTGTAAGGTTTGACCAGATAGGGTGAGTTTTTTGGATAGGAATGAGATTGAAACTCACTAACTCCATTTTTTGCAGTCTACAAACAGATATCAGATGGTGACATCCAGCCACTACCATCTTGGATCAGATTTGAACTAGTGACCTAGAAATAAAAGGCCCCGTGTCTTATTATAAACCCACATACTAATACTGCTTCCTATATGCTGTCAGATTCATTTCAAGTTCCTAGTTGTAATCTGCAAAGCACTCGGTGGGCTCGGGTCCTGGTTATCTTGGAGACCATTTCAATCTGCATTCCAAGATAACAGCTATATTCAGGGACTCTGAAGCGGCCAGCGCCTAGGGCAAAGCTGTCTATGGGTGAGAGGAATTTCTTGGCAGCCTTTAGCTATGGAAATCCATTCTGTGAGATAGGGGACTGAGCCTGCATCTTACCACCTTCAGAGTGAAATGTGAGAAAGGTCTTTTTACAAAGGACTATCTGCAGTGATAGCTGGGATAGAATGCTTCCAGGGAGATAAGGGAAAAGAGAAGAGAAATTCCACATGTCCAGTCCCCTTGATGCATCCACTCCCTGAGTATATTTGAGACTTTAATTTGTTTAGATAACTGATTCCTTTCTGTTACTTCTACATTTTTGTTTTCCTTTGTATATATGTCCTTTGTAACAATGTCGATGTCCTGTCAGTATTGTTGGCAGAAGCTAGCGTTATGAACATACGGTAAGGTAATCAGTTGTTACAAGTGTTGATTATCTTGAGCCTGGTAGACTTCAGTGATAGTTTCCAAACAGGCATCCCTCCCCTCTATTCCTTGGATAGAAATAAATAAATAAAAAAAAATCCAAGCCATTTTTTGGATTGCTGTAACTGAAAGAATGTTTTAAATATTTCCTTAGAGTTAGAAGCCTGAAATATGTCTAAGATTATAAAAATTCTTACCAACTGTAGATTTCTTCCCCTCCGCCCCCCAATAAAATTCTTAAAGACTGGTGCATAACAGAGGGCTTGTCTACACTACACAGCTTTTAGCCACAAGGCTGTGTCGACACCGCTTTGTTGCTAAAACTCAGCGTGTGTGAACGCACTCTGTCGGTGTTTTGTCAGCACTTTTGCTGACGAAATACTTCCCGCCCCGGGCAGGGTTAGTTTTTTCAAAGCCGCGTTCATGCTGCCACTTGCATTGGAAAACTTTTGTCTTTTGCGGGGGGGTGATTTTTAAAGTACTCGTGAAAGACAAAAGTTTTGTCGACAACGGATAATTATTTCCATGAGTGTTTGGCTTATGTATTTGTCAGTTCCACCATGGTTTTGTACGTAAAACCTTTCCCAAAACGTTCTAAAACTTTTTTTCTGATAAGCATCATTCCTGTATGTGCTTTACAAGTTGCTGTGTGCAGCATTTAGATTCCTTACTAATATTAAGGAGGTAATTCCTCCTTAATTGTTACGTTCCTGATGCACTGAGTCCTTGCAGGCTTGCAATCTCTTGAGTCCCAGGTCCTTCTCATACATCTCTGTGGTAAGACTCACCACTTTTTCATCTAATTTGACTAAATTGGGCTTCTAATTCTGCTGTGAAAAGTTCCTTTTTTATGTCCTGAGCTCATAGTTTTGTGCTGGTCCTTACTAGGGTGCCAGTGTTGGTTGGACGTATTCCTGGAGGTTTCATCACATGACATAATCTTCAATTAAAGATATTTAATTCCTGGAGAATCAGGACAGTCCTGGAAGGTTGGCTAACATAGTCCTTATTACTTTTAAACTACTATGTGAGCCTCTTGCTGACCAGAGCTTTTTTAATCCGGGAGTCCTGGGGAGACTGCAGGTTTCCCACAATGTGCTTGAAGTTGGTTGGAAGGCTCTGTTCTGAGGTGTAGGGCGTTTTAATGCCATCTTTTTCACCTGGGGGGGGATTCATGGGGAGACACACTAACTTAAAAGGACTCTTTACTCTAGCTAAGTATGAAATGCATGCTCACTGTAGTCATTCAGTTGCCTTCTTGTGGCTGGCCCAAAGAGATGGGCACAGTGAAGGAGAGAGCTTTGGTTCAAGTGGGCTGAGGTCTTTTTTTAATACAGCAGTGCCTATGGCTGGACTGAGAGAGGGGCCCCATTGTAGCAAGCCCTGCACAAAACAGAATAAGAGACAATTCCTGTTCCAAAGAGTTTACAATCAACTAGACCAGTGTTTCCCAAACTGAGGCCGCCGCTTGTGTAGGGAAAGCCCCTGGTGGGCCGGGCCGGTTTGTTGACCTGCCCTGTCCGCAAGTCCGGCCAATCGCGGCTCCCACTGGCCGCGGTTCGCTGCTCCAGGCCAATGGGAGATGCTGGAAGCAGCCCGGGCCAAGGAACTTACCGGCCGCCGCTTCCAGCAGCCTCCATTGGCCTGGAGCAGCGAACCGCAGCCAGTGGGAGGTGCCATCGGCCGGACCTGCAGACACGGCAGGTCAACAAACCGGCCTGGCCCGCCAGGTGTTGCCCCTCACGCAGCTCTTGTCCAAACACAGCCCTCTCACCCGAGTTTGGCACTTCCAGTCTCGGGCTGGCTTCGCCCATTCTGGTATGTAGGCTTAAGCCTGGGGGCTGCTTTCTTTGGGGCTGGTACTCACCTGCTTTGCAATGAGGACACGGGTTAAACTCCTTCAGTGCTGATAGTCCTCCAGTGCCTTCCCACAGATTTCCCCCCCCATCCCCCCATGTGCCCAGAAAGAGAGAGAGTTCACTGGGAAAGAATTACGGAGCGGCTTAGCTTGCTGCAGGATGAAGCCATGGGTCTGGGATATGCCACCAGGAGTCCTAGTAACACACATGAGGGACTGCAGTGCCAATAAGGACACGGTAATCCACGTGTGGCGTGGCAGTGTCACCTCACACCTGGGCTAGGCAGACCCACATGCTGATCATCTGGGTTAACTCTACAGTCTAGACTTACCCCAAAGGCCATCTGCCTGGGGGGCAGAAGGGGAAGGAAGGATGCTATATGGATCCTAATGCCCCAAGGAGGGGGGTCTCCTCTGCATAAGTTCTGGGTCTGGGGAGTGCTCGGGGTGCGGAGTAGGCCTGACTAGGCCCCATATTACCTCCTTCCCCAAGGGCAGCAGGAGATCGGTGTTTGAACTGCTTTCCGCATGTGCTGTGCTATAGCTGAAAAGCTAGAGTTCTAGTCTAGCCCTCCCCCCCCCCTTGGGGTAAGGGAGTTTACACAGTCCACTTGCACCAATGGACTCTTTCTATAAGTGACTGGTTTAGGTCTGGGTGTTGCTGTTTCACATGAGCTAAGTGCTATGTAACTAATTGGGCAAACCATCGAAACAACAAGGTTATGTAAGCTGGGACGTTGTCTTATTTTGATGAGTTTGCCCATCTTCCGAGTTGTTCACTTCAGATTAGTCTCACGCCAGTCATTAACTCTGAGAATTAATCGTAACTCTTGGGTCACAGAACACACCCATTTCTTCACCGTACAGCACAGTTGGAATACTTGCTCTTGTACAGGTCAATGGTGGTTTCTTTGCTTTGAAGCAAAAGAAAGTTTGGCCCGTGTGTGTGTGTGTGTTTTTTTTTTTTAACAGTAGGAGCAGTATGCTTTTGTCAGAGGAAGGGAAGTCTGTGATTGTAAAGTCTTGTTTCATTAGGCAAACTGTGTTTGTCTTGGTGCAGAAGAAACTCCAAAATATTTGACTCTGCAATGGATTCTCAAATATTTGTTAGTGAAAATAATGGATCCCATTCCCCTTCTAAATACAGATTCTTTTTGTCATTTTCAGAGTGCACAGGCAGTCGGTGTGATCCTTCTGCTCCCCACCGAGCACTTTGAACTCAGGGTTGGAGTCCGTAATGGGATTAGCCTATGTAGCCTGAAGGCTGCTGTTGCATTTCCTGCTTGATCCAGACTTGTATTAAAAGGGAACGAGTCTAAAACAAAGACAGTACGTGTTAAGGACTCCTAGGGTCATTTCTACTGGATAGGTTTCAGAGTAGTAGCCGGGTTAGTCTGTATCAGCAAAAAGAACGAGGAGTACTTGTGGAACCCTAGAGATTAACAAATTTATTTGGGCATAAGCTTTCATGGGCTAAAACCCACTTCATTGGCTGCATGCAGTGGAAAATACAGTAGGAAGATATATATACACAGTGAACATGAAAATATGGGTATCACCATACCAGCTATAATGAGACTAATCAATTAAGATGGGCTATTATCAGCAGGAAAAAAAAACTTGTAGTGATAATCAGGATGGCCCACTTCCAACAGTATTTCCCCATGCTAATTTCCCCCCTAATGTTACTCAAACCTTCTTGTCAACTCTTGGAAATGGGCCATCCTGATTATCACTACAAGTTTTTTTTTTTTCCTGCCGATAATAGCCCACCTTAATTGATTAGTCTCATTATTGGAATTAATTGATAAACTCAACATTAACAAGTCAAAACAGTAAAGAAAAAAAAAAAAAGAACACATAGAAAAAAAAAAACTCTGAGCAAGCAGTAGTCATGGTTTCTGTAAAAGGAAAATCGTGTCTTACTAATCTATTAGAGTTGTTTGAGATGAGATACTACTACTACTCAGAAAGTTTAAAAGCAGATTGTGAAGAACTTCAAAAGATCTCACAAAAAAAAGTAGTGATTGGGCAAACAAATGGCAAAAAATTTAATGTGGATAAATGTAAAGTAATGCACATTGGAAAAAATAACCCCAACTATGGAATCATTAAAAGGGGGATAGAGAATAAGACTGAGAATATATTATTGCCCTTATATAAATCCATGCTGTGTGATGTGTGGTCTCTCTCTCCTCAAAAAATATTTCTAGCACTAGAAAAAGAAAGAGAAAGAGCAACTAAAATGATTAGGGTTTTTAGAGGTCATATATGGAAAGATTAAAGAGGGGCTAGGACTCTCAGTTGGAAAAAAGAAGACTAAGGGGACATGATAGAGGTATATAAAATCATGAGTGATGTTGAGAAAGTGGAACTAAACAATGTTTAGGGGACTGGGATAAAATTCATGGTGGCTAAGTAATATAAAATTATTTAGATGGGATGGTAAGAGATGTCCCCCCCCCCTCAGTTCGTCAGAGGATGGGAGATGGATGGCAGGAGAGAGATCATTTGATCATTGCCTGTAGAGATACTGGGCTAGATGGACCTTTGGTCTGACCCGGTACGGCCTTTCTTATGTTCTTATGTTCTTATTATAGCTGGTATGACGATACCCATCTTTTCATGTTCACTGTGTACATATATCTTCCTACTGTATTTTCCACTGCATGCAGCCAATGAAGTGGGTTTTAGCCCACAAAAGCTTATGCCCAAATAAATTTGTTAGTCTCTAAAGTGCCACAAATACCCCTCATTCTTTCTACTAGATAGGTCACCTTCGATTTGTCTTCCAGTATAGGATTAATACATAATCTGCCTAAAATAAATATATGTTTGCAGTGTTGTGGTCTCTGTTTTAGGGCATGCTCATGGCTTAAATGTAAGTAGGCAGAGATGTGAGCTCCATTTTTTTACATTCATCCACATGATGGATAGCTCCATGTCTCCTAGTTGTTGTTGTTTTAAAAGGACATAGCAATCCTTAGGTAGCATATTCCTTGTTTGTGATGGTGGTTTCTCCCATTCATTTTTTTCTGCACCAGTAGTGAGGATAAATCTGCTCATCCTTTTATCTTTCTGTAGGTGCAGCTTTTTATCCTCTCTGTAAGTCTAGTCACTTTGAGCGACGGGGTGAGCAGTTGGCTCCCTGAATCTGCTGTCAGGGCTGGCTGGTACTGCCAGTGGCTGTCAGCCATTCTTGCCATCCCTTATTTCTCCTTGCTGTCCCTGGAGACATTGAAAAGCACGCCTGAGCTCCCCACATCACAGGCAGTGAGACACACAGTCACTGCAAAACTTGGATTTGCTGTATTGCAGCATTCTATGCTGCTTGCCACCAGCCCGGCCAGGAAATACGCAATTCCCTTACTGCTTGTTCTGACGACTGAAAAACCATGCTTTCCCCTGCCCCAGATTTACAAGGTGAGATTATGAACCAGTGAGATGCAGCTACTAATGCATTTTTAGGATGTCTGAACCAAGCAGCTTTCCCCTTCCCCATTCTCCTATGTTTGGGTGTAGGAGCAGTTTTTCAACAGAATCTCTCTAATTGATTACTTTGGACTTCCTTGCCATCTCGAATCCTGCGCTTCTGTTGAATACCAAGTTGAAGATTGTTTCCCTGCTTCTCTGCAGTATGGTGTATGCATGGGGGTAGGAGGAATCACAGTGCCTGTGTTTTGTATGTGTCAGTAAAGCTGCACCATGACCAGCAGCCAGCCACCTAGCGGGGCACAGTGATAGCCTGCCTAACAGTGGGAAATGTAAAGGTATTTTTAGTGCACGTGGGTTCTGCTCCAGAGATATGGTAAACTCAGGTCATGGTGACATTTTTACCTTAGGAAAACAAATGCAGTTGAAGTGTTTCTGTTAAGAATATTCAAGCTAGATTTTTCCAGCAGTGCTGGGGTAAAGAGGTTTAATATCTGTGTATTCCCTTAATAGTTCTGCAAAAACTTCAACGAAATAGGCTTTCTCGGGGCTGTCATACTTATCTTGTACTTGGTACTAACATAAAATGGAGGTGGCAGGGAGAGAGAGAGAGACAGATATGATTGTGGTTCTTTATGTTAGTCAGAAACAAGAGTTTATTATTCCAGTTTACCTGGACAGCTCCATTCTTACCAAAGACGCACATTCCTCCCCTGGCTCAAGGATGTGTCATGGTTTTGTAAAAATAAATTAATAAAATAAATAAACCCTTTACCGTAGCAGCACCTGTGTATCAATTTCCTTCTCACTTTAATGATCAGGTTTGAAACACTTAGGGTCCTTAGTACCACAGGTGGACATACTGGCAGGGTTGATGTAACCCTTCTTCCTTCCGAAATACATTGAGTTCACACATTTTGCTTTGCTTGCATGAGGTCCTGTCTGGCACTTAGATTGGTTTAATTTATGTCGCTCAAGGGGTGGCTTATTCACATCCCTGAGCGACACAAGTTGTGCTGATATAACCTGTAGTGTAGAGAAGCCCATAGTGGCCATCTATGTGCTTAGTTGTGAAGAATTTTTGGAACCTTCAGGATGAGGTGCTATAGATATCCATAGTTCTGCTCCTGTTGGATCTCTCCCCAACTGAAGTTGGTCCAATAAAAGATATTACCTCAGCCACCTTGCGTCTCACTTCAGAAAGCAATGATGCTTAGGGGATCTCGGCCCTATTCTTTTAAACAAATACCCCAAATCAGCTTAGCATGGATTTCTTTGGTAATCACCAGTGGGGTGTACATCCCTTCTTCCTCGTGTGGTCCTGTTTGCCACTAAATGTTTTAAAGCTTGTGACTCTTAAATGGCAATATTTTAAATGACAATATGACAAGCACCCATCAGACGAGACAACGTCATAATGTGAAAGTCAATAACAGTTGTGCCTAAATTAAACACGTAGACGTATTACACTTAACTGTAAAATGTTAATCTATTAAGCAAAGTAAATCCAGGCATTATCACTGTAGAAATGTCATGATAATTCCTGAGTTCCAGTCCGTGTGATGTGTGGTGATTGCAAGAAAGCCCCTGATATATTTTCCAAATTGATTAGTGTTAGCATTGGGGCAGCAGTTTGTTGTACCGAGAGTTAAAATTTATCCCTTTAATACAGCCAGCAGGGGTGAGTGTCAGTGCAACACATTGCTCTGTCAGTTTGTGTTGAGAGTCAGTTAATTTAGCTCTGGCCCTGTTTCTGAGCTTTTCTTTTTCCTGCTTCTGTTCTCTCTTAGTATTATTGTAACACCAGTTTGTCACAAAATGCCTTTTCCTATTTTGCCAGATGGGTTAGAAATTAGGGCTGACTGCAGTGCTTCTAAAAGCTTTCTCTCCTTTAATGAAATGTTGGTATTTTTTCCTGCTTTTTGGCTGTTTTTTTTTTTTGGGTAAATGTAAAAGTCCATGAACGTAGTGTTTTGTGAAAGTACGGATCACATAACACTTGCGAAAGACAGGCGCAATGAGGATGGATAGGCCTCTCATCTGTGGAGGTGCAATCTCTTATGGTATGGGTATGTACGGCCGTGGTTCTGCCTTTGTTTCTCTCTGGGTGGGTCTTAAACTGACCCACCCTGACGCCAGTACCTTCTGGGTTGAGGTGATTTAACCCTCTGGCTAGGTCAGCCCCTTTCTGGGGGCACCCAACAGTCCAAAATAAACACACAGAAAAATGTAAACTTTTCCCTTCCTTCAGGGAAATCCTGATAGGATCTGTCTTCCCCTGTTCCTGGCCCCAGCCACAATTCTCTCTCATAGTGGGAGCGCAAAGTCTGCTGTCCCTCCCAGCGAGCCAGCAACTGAGCTGGACTCTCCCTTTTTAGCTCTTCCCTTGAAGCCTGACACCTGCTCCAGGTGTTGCAGATCACACTCAGTAGGAGATGGAAATCCATCCTTGTGCAGTTCAATCTGTGTATGTAAAGGGCCGTGTACACAGGTTGTTCTGTAAATAACCAAAATTATTTGACAGTGAAATAATCTTCAGGTATTGGGGGTGAGGAAGCAAAAAGTTCTGTTTAAGTAACCTGTTCAGATTACTCATAATAGCCCGGACTGGTTGAGGAAGCTTTCATTCTGTTGCCTGTAGAGCAGTCAGGTCTGGCCTGCATATAAAAACGGAGCTGTCAAGTTCGTCTGAGAACCTTGTTTTTAGCTTATTTGTTGGGTGTTGCAGGCCAGTTACTTTAACCTTTGCCATTGTTTTTCTTTCCCAAGAAAAAAATCCATCTCTATTCCCCCCCCATCTAACCCCTCCCCCCCAAAAAACCCCAAACCCCCACATCTCTAGTCTCTTTGTCAGCTGGATGGATGTTTGGTAGCATAACTCCCACTCCGAACAGTATATGTTAAGTTTGTTAAGTATATGTTAACTTTCCATTCTCTGATAGTGAGGGTGGTCCATGTGAGACCAGAGATTTCCAGCTATCTCTTTCTTCTGATAGAGCAGATAATGTTCACTACTTAACTTGCAAGTGCTTACTGTGTAATGTTTTTAGGGGATGGATGGGTTGGAGTGCTTATCGCCCCATTGCTGCTTTCCTGCCTTTGGAATTTAGAACTGGTCAAGGTTGATTGAAAGCCTCAGGAATCTCACAGTACAGAGATCCCCCCCCCCCCTTTTTTTTTTTTTTTGCTTGCATTTCTAAAGGAGGCTTACCTGACAGTGCCTAAACCTCTAGGAACCAGTTACACAGTACTCTGGATGTCCACTCTTTACCTCTCAATACTGTAACTCTAAATAAAACTCATTCATGTAACTTAATTTCATATGGACTAACAAAAAGACCATATACAGTAGAACATCAGAGTTATGAACTCAACTACACACCTCATTTGGAACTTGAAATACACAATCAGGCAGCAGCAGAGACCAATAAAAAAGAGGCCAGTACAGTACAGTACTGTGTTTAAATGTAAACTACTAAAAAAAGGGAAAGTTTTAAAAAGAGATTTGACAAGATAATGAAACTTTGTGCTTGTTTCATTTAAATTAAAATAGTTAAAACCAGCATTTTCCTTCTGCATAATACAGCTTTGAAACTTTACTAAGTCCATGTTCAGTTGTAAACTTTTGAAAGAACCATCACAATGTTTTGTTCAATTATGAACATTTCAGAGTTACAAACAACTTCCATTTTGTAGGTGTTCGTAACTCTGAGGTTCTACGTTATACTTGATGCTCCTGTTGGCTATAAATAATTAAAATCACAGTAGTTGGCACTGGTATGTTGGCTTTTCCATGTTTCAAAGGGCTGATAGCTGTCACCAGATTTTGCAGAATTAATATTTTATATTTGTAGGGGAAAAATAAGTTTTTACCCTTTCAACTTGTATGATTTTCTGGGGTCTGATTCTGAGAGGTGCTGAACATCTTAATTCCATTAATGTCAGTGTCAATGAAGGGTCCCTAGCTTTTTGTAGGATGATGCCTTTTGTGGTGATGGCATGAGACATACTAGCAAATACATAGAAAACAGCTAATGCTGGAGCTATCATTCTACTCCATTTCTCTTTTTAATCATATGAGACTGATAAGGAAATTCAGATCTGATTAATTCTTAGGAGTCTAATTTTTTTGTCAGTTAATAAAATCTGCTTGAGTGTATATTCTGTGCTCAGAAAATGCAGATAAGTATTTAACTTGGAAGGCAGATTTTCAGAAGCACTACTCTTTGAGGCAGTCCTTGTGCTTTATTCATTAAGAGCAGAATGAGGCCAGTGCTGAGCACTTAAGAAAAATCCCATCTGTAGAGGGTAGATTCTGCTCTTTGATATTGACAAGTACCTCCTGTTGAAGACAAAGGGAGTTGTAATAGAATGTTGAAAACTTTCATGAAAAATGTTCACTGTATTTTGAGCAGCTCTAATTACACTTGCATATGTGAGGGGAAAGATTTGGACCTACAACTTTTTCTGTGAATGTTACAGTTTTGAACCATCACAGTCTGCTTTTCAGCTGCATCACGATGATACAAGTTGGAGATATTTCAAAGGCCTTTAGTTCATGTGGAAAACTATTGAAATGGACTTTTGCGTTAGAAGTGGTCCATTTGACTCAGATCATATATAGACATTATTGCAGCTTAGCTTGTAGCAGCAGTTGCATGCTAGTCCAAGTAAATACCAGGAAGCTGTGGCTTTCCACATTTATCATACTAGTTTTTAAACCCTTTCCTATGGTATGTTCAGGGCCATTTAATGTCTATATGGTCTGAAGTACAGCATACGTTGTAGGTACTGGAATAGTAAATTCCAACGACTTCCCTCACTTTTTAGATAATTGGATTTGTCGGTGAAGTTTCTCTGAAAAGTTTTGTTGAACATCTGATGGAAAAAAATTCTTAACTTGTTTGTATACTAGCTTAATACAAACTGTAACAATAAAATTAAATGGAAGATTGAATCTTGTTATGGAGGTTTAAGACAGTCAGTATTTTTAGGACATTTGCTGTGACTTGAGGTCCAGCTGCGGTTTACCTTCAAGTGCTTGCTCATGTCTGTTCCATGCTAGGTGTGTGCATGCTGTGTTCACCATTGCTGGAGATTTTTCCGTTAGTGGTATCCATTGGGTCGGCTCTAGTGCCCTGTGGAGCTGCATGCTTATGCATCAGTATAAGGGGTGCCATTGGTCCCGCACCCTCTCAGTTCTTTCTTACCACCCGTGACGGTTGTTGGAAAACCCTTCTTGCTTCGGCAAGACTTCTTCCTAGTGTTTTTTGGCCTTTTTTTTTTTTTAACATTTGTAGTTATAATGTAGTGTATATAGTTTCCAGTAGTTCCAGTGTGTATAGTTAGTGTAAAAGTTTCTATCGTAGAAGAACTTGCACTCCAGTGGCTTAAAGTGCCTGGGTGAAACCCACGTGAAGGGTAAGTGCCAGATCGGTCGGGACTTCAGACCCCGCACCAAAAAAGACAGGGACGTCAGACTGAAGACTATCCTCATGGAAGCTGCCCTAAGACCTGTCTCAGAGCGAAGCCGCTTCAATTCAGCGCCGGCATTGAGCTCTTCCCAGCACCGTTGTCTATCTCCAGTGTTGAGGAAGAAACCTAAGAAGCAGCGCGCTGAGAGAGGGCACTTGCCGGTGCAAAAGAGAGACAAGCAGGGAGAAGGCAGTTCAGTGAGACCAGTGCCGGGCAGTCTTCTACCCCCAGAGCTGCATCGGCACTGTCAACTCTGCCAAGGGCCTTGAGTCTGGTGTGAGGCCCTCCGGCACCAGGAATCCACAGGGGACTGATGGTACCATCGAACCTGAAGGCTTTTCAGGCTGCTAGGGACCTCTCTCTCCTGGTCCTGCCAACCCCAATGGGGCACCTGCCAGCTCCGGTGTCCGGGGCCAGGAGGGAACAGGGTGTGTTGGGCACCTTCCTGACGCCAGGTCCTCTGGCACCCATTTAGGGGCAAGCTCTACCTGATCCCAGCATCCCGATCTCTAGTGCGCCACCGGTCCTCAGAACCCAGCACTGGATGGAGAGAAGAATCATCTTCAGACTCCAAAGGGGAGCTTTATGTACCGCCAAAAGCCCATCATAGGTATCCAGCCTTTGCTCCATCGAGCTTTATCACCAGTCCTCCAACAGGCACCTGGCCCGCAGGTCACTGGCAGATATTGCGACCCTACTGGAACCCCGGCTCCTTCCTCCCACAGCTCCTATGCTGAAAGATGGATGGGCTGCTGTTCCTTTCCACTCAGCACCAGACCCCAACCTCTGTACCGACATCCAGGAGATGCTTCCATTGGACATAGTCAAGGAAGAGGAAGGAGACCCTCCTTCGGTGCAAGCTGCCTCCTTGTCCTCCCTATATGAGTCAGCTGTGGGTCCCAGTAGCCTGCATCCATAGGATGATTTCAAGGCCCATCAGGACCTTTTGAAATGAGTTGCTACAAACCTGGGCCTGGAAATAGAGGCGCTCAAAGAGACTTCTCACAGCCTTATTTAGCAGCTCCATCCAAGATGGCCCTGCCCATCAATGAGGCCATGATGGAACTAGTTAAGGCATTGTGGCAAACTCCTTCTTCTCTGGCCCCACTTCAAAGAGAGCAGAGAAGAAGTATTATGAGATGGTAAGCGGGTTTGAATACCTGTACTTGCACCATGCCTCACTCTCCTCCCGGGTCCTTGGTGGTGTCTGCAGTGAATGAAAGGGACAGGCAGGGCCTGTTAAGTGCTACCCCAAAATAGAAAGACCCCAAGAGACTGGACCTTTTTGGAAGAAAGGTTTATTCCATGGGTAGCCTCCAACTGCTTGTCTGCAACCAGCAAGCTTTGCTGGAGAGAAATGATTTTAATCTATGGGACTCCTTGAATAAATTCAGGCTCTGTGCCCCAACAGTCAAGACAGGAATCATAGAATCATAGAATTCAAGATCAGAAGGGACCATTATGATCATCTAGTCTGACCTCCTACAAGATGCAGGCCACATAAGCCGATCCACCCACTCCTGAACTAATTCTCTCCCTTGACTCTGCTGTTGAATGCTCCAAATCATTATTTAAAGACTTCAAGTAGCAGATAATCCACCAGCAAGCGACCCCTGCCCCATGCTTCGGAGGAAGGTGAAAAACCTCCAGGGCCACTGCCAATCTACCCTGGAGGAAAATTCCTTCCCGACCCCAAATATGGCGATCAGCTGAACCCCGAGCATGCGGGCAAGACTCTCCAGCCAGACCCTCTGGAAAAGGCTAACAGTATCCCAACATTGACCCTTTATACTAATTACCAGTGTGGCACGTTATTGACCTATTGACTAAACCCGTTATCCTATCATACTATCCCCTCCATAAACTTATCCAGCTTAATCTTAAAGTCATGGAGGTCCTTCGCCCCCACTGTTTCCCTCGGTAGGCTGTTCCAGAATTGCACTCCTCTGATGGTTAGAAACCTTCGTCTAATTTCAAGCCTAAATTTCCTAACTGACAATTTATATCCGTTTGTCCTCGTGTTCACATTAGCACTGAGCTGAAATAATTCCTCTCCTTCCCTGGTATTTATCCCTCTGATATATTTAAAGAGTGCAATCATATCTCCTCTTATCCTTCTTTTGGTTAAGGAAAACAAACCGAGCTCCTCAAGTCTCCTTTCATACGACAGGTCTTCAATTCCTCGGATCATTCTAGTGGCCCTTCTTTGTACTCGTTCCAGTTTGAATTCATCCTTCTTAAACATGGGAGACCAAAACTGCACACAATACTCCAAATGAGGTCTCACCAACGCCTTATATAACGGGACTAGCACCTCCTTATCTCTACTAGAAATACCTCGCCTAATGCATCCCAAGACCGCATTAGCTTTTTTAACGGCCACATCACATTGCCTACTCATAGTCATCCTACGATCAACCAGGACTCCTAGGTCCTTCTCCTCCTCTGTTACTTCCAACTGGTGCGTCCCCAGCTTATAACTAAAATTCTTGTTAGTCATCCCTAAATGCATAACCTTACACTTCTCATTATTGAATTTCATCCTGTTACTAATACTCCAGTTTACAAGGTCATCCAAATCTCCCTGGAGGATATCCCGATCCTTTTCTGAATTGGCAATACCTCCCAACTTGGTGTCATCCGCAAACTTTATCAGCCCACTCCTACTTTTGGTTCCGAGGTCAGCGATAAATAGATTAAATAAAATCGGACCCAAAACCGAACCTTGAGGAACTCCACTGGTAACCCCACTCCAACCCAACAGATCACCCTTCAATACAACCCTCTGCAGTCTCCCCTTTAACCAGCTCCTTATCCACCTCTGGATTTTCATTTCGATCCCCATCTTTTCCAATTTAATCAGTAATTCCTCATGCGGTACCGTATCAAACGCCTTACTGAAATCAAGATATATTAGATCCACCGCATTTCCCTTGTCTAAAAAATCTGTTACTTTCTCAAAGAAGCCATGCTGTAATTTGTCCCAGTTGCCATCAGCCTCAAGGTCCGTAACCACTCTCTCCTTTATAAGTTTTTCCATGACTTTGTATACTACAGATGTTAAACTAACAGGCCTGTAGTTACCTGGGTCACTTTTTTTCCCCTTCTTGAATATAGGAACTATATTAGCTAATCTCCAGTCGAACGGTACAACCCCCGAGTTTAGAGATTTATTAAAAATCATCGCTAACGGGCTTGCAATTTCACTCGCCAATTCCCTTAATATTCTAGGATGAAGATTATCCGGGCCCCCCGATTTACTTCCGTTAAGCTGTTCAAGTTTGGCTTCTACCTCAGATACCGTAATGTCTACCCCCATATCTTCATTCCCATCAGTCCCTCTGCCATGATTCCTTATCCCTTCATTAGCCTCATTAAAGACAGAGGCAAAATATTCGTTTAGATATTGTGCCATGCCAAGATTATCCCTAATCTCCACTCCGTTTAAAGTTTTAAGCGGTCCCACTTCTTCTTGGTTTTCTTCCTATTTATATGGCTAAAAAATCTTTTGCTATTGGTTTTAATACCAGCAAAGAATCCTGTGGCTAGGTCTATCTCCACCCGGCTCTTTGCCTTTCTCACTGCTTCCCTACACCCTCTGACCTCAATAAGGTAGGTTTCTTTGCTGATCCCTCCCATTTTCCAGTCCTTGTACGCTTTCTGTTTTTTCGTAATCACCCCTCTGAGACGCTTACTCATCCAGCTTGGTCTAAAACTGCTACCTATGACCCGTTTTCCCTTTCTCGGGATACAGGCCTCTGACAGCTCCTGCAACTTCAACCTGAAGTAACCCCAGGCGTCTTCCGCCTTTAGATCCCTAAATATGTTAGTCCAGTCCACTTCCCTAACTAGTCGCCTTAATTTAGTATAGTTAGCCCTTTTGAAATCGTAAACCTTAGTCTCAGATGCAATTTTGTTTATCCTTCCATTTATTTTGAACCGAATTAGCTCATGATCACTCGAGCCAAGGTTGTCCCCTACAACTATTTCCTCAACAAGGTCCTCGTTACTCACCAAAATCAGATCTAAAATGGCATCCCCCCTCGTCGGTTCAGCAACTACTTGATGAAGGAATTCATCAGCTATCACGTCTAGGAAAAGCTGAGCCCTATTATTATTACTAGCATTTGTTTCCCAATCTATATCCAGGAAGTTAGTCTCCCATGATCACACAGTTCCTATTAGTATTTACCTCCTTAAAAACATTAAAGAGCTCTCTATCCATATCCAGGCTAGATCCAGGCGGTCTATAGCACACCCCAATCACTATCCCAGGGCACGCTCTAGTAGTTTTCTTCCCCAACGTCACCATTGCCCAAACAGACTCCGTATTATCCATTGCATTGCTAGTTATTTCGTTACATTTCACCTCATTATTGACATACAATGCTACTCCCCCACCTTTACCTTTGTTTCGGTCTTTCCTAAACAGCACATACCCTTCCATACCTGTACTCCAGTCATGGCTACCGTTCCACCATGTTTCGGTTATTCCTACGAGTTCACGGCCCTCTTGGAAGAGGGTAAGAACTTGGCCAGGACCTCTCTCCGGGTGGCTCTGGATGCTTTTGTTTCGATGGCCCAGAGTGTGCCTGAATACCCTGGTCACTCAGACAAAATAAAATGGGATTAACAGGTCTTCCCCAAAAGGTCCAACAGTCCATCCAGGACCTCCTCTTTGAAGGCTCCTCTCTTTTCTTGGAGCAGACAGACAGGAGACTTCGTGGACTGAAGGACTCGAGGGCCACTCTACTATCTTTAGGCCTGTACGCTCCATCTGCTTCCAGAAAGCACTTCAGGTCCCAGCAGCCTCCTCAGTTCTCAGCACCTCTAAGACAGGAGCCCTACAAAAGAAAAGGGAGGTCTTCTAAATGGCACCGACCACTTCTGCCCACCTCAGTCAGGATCTTAAAGATACTCTGGTATGCCTAGGGACCCTTCTTACAAACAGCTCTTCCTCCAGGAGGTGCAATCCCTCTTATGTATGGGGTTTGTGGAGTAAGTTCCTCAAGACTGGAGAGGGAAGTGGTTCTACTCCTGGTATTTTCTAATCCCAAAGGCCTCCAGCCCATCTTGGACTTGCATAGCCTCAGTAGATACTGCAGGAAACTGAGGTTCCACATGGTCTCCCTAGCCTCCATCATTTTCTCCCTGCACCCAGTATACTGGTACTCTGCCCTCGACTTAAAGGATGTATACGTTCATATGTCTATCTTCCGTGGCCACAAAAGATTTCTCAGGTTTATAGTGGGTTTAACGCCACTACCAATTCACCACCCTCCCTTTCAACCAATTGGAAGCATCGTGGGTTTTCATGAAACGTATGGTGGTTGTAGCCACCTTCCTTAGGTGGTGAGATATACAAGTCTATGCGTACCTTGACGACTAGCTGATCAAAGGCCGGTTGCAGGCTCAAGTACAGAACAGCATCAGCATGGTCCAAGCCACCTTCAGGGCGCTGGGCCTGATGATAAACTAGCAGAAGTCAACTCTCATTCTGGTTCAGAGAATAGAATTTATTGGGGCAGTGTTTGATTTGACCCAAGCCAGGGCCTTCCTGTCTGAGGCCCGTTTCCAGACCATGTCAAACCTGATATCCAAGGTCATGGCGCACCCAATCATGACCGCTTGGGTGTGCCTCAAGCTACTGGGTCTCATGGCCGCTTGTACTTTAGTTCAATACACAAGGCTGCACCTCAGAGTCCTCCAGATGTCGCTAGTGTCAGTTTACTTCCTGAGCAGACACCACTTGGACTCAGTGCTCATGGTCCTCCCTGGACTGGTGGAAAGATCCAAGTTCGGTAATGATGGGGGTGCTCTGGGTTACCCCACAGCCATCGGTATCTTTAGTCTTGGATGCGTCAGACCTAGGGTGGGGGGCCCACCTCAACAACCTCAGGACTCAGGGCCTCTGGTCCCAGGAAGACACCCCCCCCCCCGCTCAAATGAATGGCAGATCAGTGTTCTCCCATGAACTAATGATCCACTCTCAAGAGGTTGGAAGGACTCTGTCCTTACTGTTTGTGACCCAACCTCTCTCATGGGACTTAAACCTGGTCCTGTCAAAATTGACGCACACGCACCCCCTTCATGCCATGAGCATTGTGCTCCCTGCTACTTCTCTCCTGGAAGGTTGCCTTACAGATGGTGATCACCTTGGCCAGAAGGGTCTCTGAGATCAAGGTCCTTACGTCTGAACCAACTTACAGGGTGTTCTTCAAGGACAAAGTCCAACTGCGCCCCCATCTGGCCTTCCAGACAAAGGTGGTGTCACAATTCCATAACAACCAGGTCTCTTGCCTGTCTTCTTCCTAGAACCTCAGGAGAGCTCTGAGGGATGATGGCTTCATTTGTTGTACGTTAGTCTTGCCCATGCCTTTTATACTGAGAGAACTAAACCCTTCTGCAAATCCTGGAATGAACATGAGCAAGCACTCGAAGAAAAAACGGTTGCTAACCGTTCTTTGAGATGTGCTCATGTCCATTCCATGGCGCACCCTCCTACCCCTCAGTTGGAGTTACTGTCCAGAAGGAACTGAGAGGGTGTGGGACCAGCGGTGCCCCTTCTAGTGGTGCATAAGCCCGTGACTCCAGAGGAAAAATCTCCAGCAGCAGTGCATGGATGCACACACACCTAGCATGGAATGAACATGAGCAACACTTCTCGAAGAACAACAGTTACGGAAGGTTAGTAACTGATTTTTACTGTATCTTCTTACCAAAAGAAAAATCTACCCGAGCAGTCCAGTGGCTACGGAAATTAGCTGCAAATTGAGAATCTACATCTAGCTGTGTAAGGCTATCAGCTGTTGCAAAGAGCTCAGTGCTATCATTTTTCTCTGTTAATGAAGCATTAAGGTTAGTTTACATAGTGATAAATATAATAATTATTGTACTATGGCTCTGTGCCCAAGTCGCCTTGAAAACTGAACATGAAATCTTTTTAATGGCATCATAATGGTCTTTATAAGTGCTACAGATTTCCTACCGTTATCTATAATAAATAATGCACATTATTTACCAGTGAACTTGTACCACTTGACAATTTGTATACATACAAAAAATGAAACAACTCATCTTTCATCTCCTGAGAAACTAAATGTTTTTTATGGGAACTTTCTCCACTTAGACAGTGTTGCTTTGTGGAAATGCATTAGTAGATACTTTGTTTAAAGTCTGATTACGTTAGCATTTTTTTTGGTGTGTGTGCGCGCGCGCGTGGAACAGAATGAAAAACACATACTGAGCTCTGGGGAATAGAACTGATAACCGAGCTCCCTCCTGGCCGGGTATCATTATGTGTTTTAACTTCTGTTTTGTAAATAATCCATTTCACAATAATACACAGACTTCACACAGCATGACTTCCTTCCCTTCTCCCGCTAAAACTCCCAAGGGGAAAAATTCTTGCCAGTGTGAGATGCCTGTTTGTGGATTCTGCTCCACTTGACAAACTATGATTTTGTTTACTGTGAAACCCACTCCTGGCAGGGTCAAACATTTAAACCACAGTAATCAGCAGGAAGTTGCCTGGACCAAGATTCAACAAGTAAGAGAAAAGCTGGCTTTTTTGAAGAGTGCGTGAGCAGCTCCAAAAGATGGAGTTGAGGAAGGATATTGAACTAGTGAATTGATTGAAATGTTACTTTAAGATGAGGTTTTTGGGGGTTTAAAAATTTAATAAGCAAAAAAGCCCACCACAGAAGAAATGTGTGTAAATTACAGTCAACCTCTTACATCACTCAAGGTTGAGTTCTAATTTTGTGGTGTTTTGACTCCTGAGAGGTGCCTAGCAACCTCTGCTCCTGTTGAACTTGAGGGAGGGGATTCTAATGGCCCCACGTCTCAACAAATTGATGATACCCATCCTATCAGTATCTAACTAAAAAGCCACACGTCTGCAGCAACAGCAATTGGGCTGTCTTACGGAATGAAAAGGAAAAAAATATTGTGTGCTACTCAGAACTACTGCAAACAGCACCTCTCCCTTCTTTCTGTGTTTTTTTTTAAACTAAATTTTAACTTGGATTATAAATTATACAAGCAAAATCTGCACTATTGTCCAAAGCATGTGCCATGTTAGTTTTGAAAAGGATATACTTGTCCATAAAGGGGATAGCACTAGACTTTTAACCAAGTGTTATCCTTTCCTCCATTTTGGAGTCTTTTGTCTTTTCTGGGGTGGGATGTCAAGTTAATGAGGGAGATATGGGGATGAAAAGGCATGTGCCTCTAGATGATGAAAGCTTTTTAGGTGCCATAGTGCTTTGTCTGTGTGAAACACAAAGCTTATGAATTACCCCCACCTTCTTGCAAGTTCACAAAGTAGTAACAAGGAGGTTTTAAGTCAGACTGTATTTTTACTATCTACTTCAACAACTCCTTCCTAGTGTACCTGAAAGTTTCTTTGGCCTACTGAATTCTCCACAGCTGCTTTAGTTCAGTGCATGAGTCACCAGCTTTCTTTGGTAGTATTTACCTTTATATAGCTTTAACAAGTCTTCCTTCTGAGCAAGGACTTGAAGAGACTTCCCCCCAGGTACACCTCTCATTACACAATATTGAAGAACAGTAGTTACCTTGACACTTCTCTGTTTTGCCCAAAGAACAAAAGAATTAAAATGGCAGCTGTGAAGCAAGAATTGGCAGCCATCTTATCTGTCTGTATCCTGAAGTGTCTTTCTCAGAGATTAGCCCCAAAACAGCCTATTAAGTGTGAAAAATGTGTACATCCCTTGAGACATTCCTGATGAGGCATTTGTCATGTTTCTGCCTACAAATAACATGCCTTGGTTTTTTCCAGACATAATGTTGTGTATTTGCGTGTCTATGCACGCTCATTTAAGATGTTTAGAAAGAAAAATAAATGCACAAAAGGCAATAACTTCCATGTGTTGCTCATGTTTAATAATGACACTTTGGTGTGTGTTAATGTGATTAATCCAAAGAGACGCTTGCATTGTTCTTTTCAGTTACAAATATATGTACATTTCTTTTGGTGGTGGTCTTCTCCACTCCCCACCCAAAGAACTCCCTACTAGTTTATGGAGCTAAGTGATTCAGAATGATCTATAACTCAAATTACTCTATTTTAGCTGTTGTTTATGCTGTATTTATAGAGTTAATTAAAGGCCCCTTCAGTCAACATAAGGAGGCCAGATTTCATTTGGTAGCAGAGTTTGACATTTTCAGAAACACTCTGCAGCGGATGCTGGCTTCTTGTCTTCCTGTAGCAAATAGGAAAGCTGAGTTGAATACGTTGTCATGTTGTGCTGAGCACTGCCATGCTGGCTCTTTCTCCTTTCTTCTTTCCTTCTTTGTCTTGCACAACTGTAAAGAGAGAAGCACTGTGAACACAATGAATGATTTTTGTTTTGTTCTTCTGGATTTTCATTGGAAGCTGGAGCCTGGCAGAATGTTGGCAAGATCCCTTTATGCTACTTTTCAAAATTTGGACTGAAAAATCATTTTCAGTTTTGCCAGGTAGCAACTGCAATTAATTCCTTCGAACAATGTTAATGGTGTCTTTTCAGTCTTTGGGATTGCTGCTTCTTCTGAACTGTGATTAAAGCTCTCTGAAATCTCACTTTACACTTGTGCATGCCTCTTTCTTTGTTGTTGTGGGCCAGTCCTTACATACATAAATGTATTTGTTCATGCTGGCTGGTAGAAGGACTCTAAGGTTGGGACTGAGCGGTTTATACCATAAAAGTGGCAGGACTTCCAATCAGTAGTGAGCATCAGAAAAGTTCTATTATTTAGAATAAAATGTTAGTTACAGGAAAAGTACGCCTGTTTGAGACTATTTTGTGCATCATCCCTGCTGACCTGTCTTTCTCCTCCTCAGCACCACAGGTGTGTTGGATTGACTCTAATCTTCCCTCCCTCTTAGGTGAATTTATGCTTTGCTAGAATTTCCCCAAAAAGGTTTATTCACAGTTAAAGTGCAGGACTGGAGTCTGGGACTTGAGTGACATGGGATGCGTCCCTAAAGCTCAAGCTTCAGGGTTTTAGTTGGCCACTGGCGAAGGAGCCTCCCACGGTGTATTCTGGAAGGGTATTTTTTTTATCACCTTCCTCTGAAGCATCGGGGATGGCCATGGCTGGACATGTATATAGGCGGGGCAGGCTGGGGCCCTTAAGTGGCATCAAGTGTTCTCTTTTTCAGGCGCTTGGCTAGCTGGTTCTTGCTTACATACTCAGGGTGTAATGATCACCATATGTGTAGTCAGGAAGGAATTTTCCCCAAGTCAGAATGGCAATGACCTTGGGGTTTTCTCACCATCCTCTGTAGCATGTGGGTGCGGGTCACTTGCCAGGATTATCTGGGTATATCTCAATTATTTCCCCGCTACTGGGGGGCAGGGCCTGAAACACTGGTGCACCTCAGTCCCTGCTATTTTCATAGTCTAGTCTTCTGTCGGCTATAATACCTTGGTATCATTTTAGCTCTTGGGTTTAGTGTGTGGGTGCTGGGAAGAGTTGGTGGCCCATGATATAAAAGAGGACAGACTGGATGATCGGGTGGTCCATTATGGCCCGAAACGCTGACTGTGTATTTGGGTGCGTCACTTCACTTTTGTGTGCCCTCGCTTTCCCCTCTTTAAACTGGGGATAATATTCCCATGAAGAAGAGTCTTTCTCTAAGTGTGAAGTGTTTACTTTCTCTAAGTTTAAAGGTAATTGGCTGGTTATGCCCTGTATCAGGATCTCAACCATCTGCTTCTTTGCAGTGCAATAGAGATGCCCCTATGCAAACAATAACTTTGCCATGAGAGACCTATTTCCTGACTCTCAGGAATGTGTTCTTACGAAACATTTTCTAAAGAAACCTGAGGACGTTTCCATTCCCAGTTCTCCAGGTGTGTGTGTGTGTGTGTGTTTGTGAGAGAAGTCTTCTGGAGAAATAAACCATGTTGATGTGAATGCGTGACACTATATATCTGTGTTTTCTTTTTGCTGCTGTATTAGAAAGAGATATTCAATTTGCATATTTAGCACTCTTTTTCTGCCATCAAACGACACCTTATTCTACAATGTGATTTAGCTTTTCATTACTTAGTAGGGCTTTTGATTACACAGTGATTTTATTTCTTTATTACTAGGGTGTTTCTTTCCTGTTAAATGGAAGAAATCACACAAAAAAATTAAGATACATAATACAGGACTATTGAGAAAATTGTATTTTTCTCTCTCCATTGGAGAGATTGTGGGCTCAGCCAATAGACTAAAGAGAAGCTTTTTCTAAAGAAGACATGAAAATTCATCAGCATCATTGGCTGCTGCTGAGAACTGAACTGCATGACGTAGAGCAGTTGTGCAGAGGCAAGTGCAACAAACTATTTGTAAGATGGAAAAGGGAGATAAAAACATATGAAAGCAGGTATAGCTACTGCAAGTACTGTTTGTAGAGGCAGTGTGGTCTAGTGGTTCAAGTACAGGGATGGAAGCTAGGAAATCCCAATTTAATTTCAGATAGATAATTGATTTTCTCTGACCGTAGGCGAGTCATTTAACCTTACTGTTCTACTTCGCAATCTGTTTTCCTATCTGTAAAATGGGAATGTTTGCTTAAAATACCTCATAGGGGTGCTAGGATTAGTTAGGGTTTATATAGAACTTAGGAGAAGAGAAGTACATAAAAATACTACTGTTACTAAAACACCATATGCACCCCCATTGGCCCAGTTTCCAAAATATCAAAGCACTGGAAAAAATAATTATAAGCTGATACAGCTTGATTTAGAAATACTAGCATATTACCAAAGAGAATATAAAACATCTGGGTAAAGAGTAATAATCTAATGAAACTGTAATATAACGGGAGCCTTTACCATTGTAAATATTGCTAATACAATTTCCATCAGTCTGCATGTGCGCGTATTAGGAGCAGAGATATTATATAGTTTCATTTGAGTGGGAAGAAATTCAAGTTGTCAGTTTCAACTTCTGGACAGAGTTCTTCAGAGATGGATAGTACATGCAGATTGAATAACCTCTCTGAAATACTTGCCATCCAATAGGGATATTGTTTCCCTCCGAACAATGTAGTAGTGAGGGTTAACCATCAATGGAAAACTGGTGTGATTCAAGATCTGTGAGATGAACTCCTCTCCCCTACCCTTTCAAAGTTTGAAGTTTTACAGAAATAGCTTTAAAAAAACCAAACTTGCTAGGACATAAGGTTTGGTGGGCTGTGGACCCTCTGGCTTTGGGGGGAATCCCTCCTCCAATGTTGTGTTTACTTTTCCTTTTTATTGTGGTGTCCCTTGTACTTGGGGGAGAGAGTGCTTTTGTACACAAAGGCCTTGGGTGAAATTTTCAAAAGCGTTTAAGTCCCATCTTCAAAAGTGATTTAGGACTCAGACTGCTAACCGTGTACTGACTTTCAGTGAAATTAGAACAAGTTTCATTTTGAAATTCCTTAATCCTTGTTCTGTTGCTACTCAATACACTCTTAAGGGGAACAACTCCTTTACTCTGAGAACCAGGCCAGCCTTACCCTTAGGGGTGGGACAGACAGTTGCCCTGGGCAGCAAAACGTTAAATGACTGTTTATGTGAGTGAGTGCGTGGGGTGAACATTTTCCATTTTGCCTTGAGCAGCAAAACCCCCTGAACCAGCAGAGCCTTAGTGTGGAGGAAAAACAAGTGGCTGTCTGCCATGGAGAGTGGGAGTTGCCAGTAGAGGGTGAGCTGAATTCATAAGGCTTCTTGCTTCCTTCTTGGAAGTTGTTTACATTTTTTCAAGTCAATTTAAATACTTTGGCTTCCATGAAGGCCATGTTTGACCAGGAGGATGTGAGCCTCCAGTAGATTTGCAATGAAAAAAACAAAACACCCCCCCCCCCAACCCAATACTTTGTACTCACCATGGACCGTATTGTGCCCCAAGAGACTCGTTGGTGACTTCTGCTTCTAAATTGATGTTATGGGTTGGCCCCATATCTGCACTTCACAAAATGAAGAAAATGGTGATCTGGGTCTCCCATAAAGTCTGATTTTAGTTACCTCCTTTGGAGTGCAAATGTCACTCTTCTGCTTGCTCACTAGGTGAGACACAGAATTTTTTTTTAACCAAAAAAAAATATATTTGACTCTCTCTAAAAATCTTACGTTAAAGTTTTTTTTAAAACGGCACCTTTGTTAATAACTGAAGGTATCTGTACCAAGCTTATTTCAAAGTACAGTGACAAGATCCCATAAAACCTTTTTTCATAAGTGTCAGGTTTCATAAAAACCAACCAACCAAAGAACACAAGAAACTAACACAGAGAGATAAAAATGAAAGACCCACTTTGAATGCAAGGGAGTTAAGAATTAAGGCTGAAACTCTATCTTCTACTCTAGATACCTGAGTTCTTTGGTGGTGGTCTTATAAACCATTTGTGCCACAGTGCTTGAACACAATAGGGGGTAGCATTAAAACAGAGTTTCAACTTTAGCTCTGAAGTCGGATCCTTGACATTGTTTGCCTGTGTGTGTTTGGAGGGGGTTAATCCTTCTAGAAGAATGTTGTCAGAATAGAAATTCCAGGAATTCCTGAGACTTGGTTCTTATAGCCTCAATTACCTTAACTTTAGTTGATGTGTGGCTGATATCCAACCTGGTAATGGTTGTAAACTGTAGGAAGGAAAATTTAAATTAAAAATTAGGGGAGAACTTTCACTGTCAAACTGTTCTACTAATAATCTGTTTTGCCAACAGAGGTTGAGTGAACTTGCCAGTGGATAGATTCAGAGGGTAGATTTCTGCTAACTAAGCCTCCCAGAAGCTTTGGTTTGAATACCTACCCACCTATCATATCACGTGGTCTAAAGATTTGGTTGGAACTTCTGTGAAGTCATTTTCACAGCATTTTCTGTAAGTATACTAGTTGTAACACCTAGCTCTTTTCATCCATAGAGCTGAAAGTGCTTTACAGAGGAAGTCAGTATCATTATCCCCATTTTACAGATGGGGGGAAACTCAGGTATTGATGGGATGTGACTTGCCCAAGGTTACCCAGCAGGCCAGTGGCAGAGCCGGGATGGGAAGTCCCAAGTCCCAGTCTAGGGCTCTATTCACTAGGCACACTGTTCTGTATAGCCTCTGATCCTACGTGAAGCACAGTGTGTGTGGAAATGCATCTAAAAAGACAAGTTAACCAAACATGTTTTTAAGACTACAAGATGATGATGTTTTTATCTGAACTAATGTCCCTATTTCTAGACTTGTCACCACTCTTTTAGAAATAAGTATATAGAACAAATCCTGCCAAAGTGCAGGGGATTTGGCCAGCGCAGGGCAATGTCTACACTAGAATTTTCTCTTCTAAAATTTCCCTCTGTTGCTACTCCTCACAATTCTGTTCACAGCAGTGGAGGGCACAGTAATCTAGACGCGGTGCTAATAGCCTCTCAGATATTAGCTGGTTTTATGCGACACAGTGCTTAAAAACATTGGCAGCTGCTTGGAGACCTGCTACCATTGCTAGGTGCTAAACCAGTAGGGAAAGGAAGGAAAAAGCTAATGCAGACACTGTGTGAGAGTTGCTAAGCTTTTTTTTTTTTTAAACAAAAGGTTCAGCAGGTGGGCTGGCAGTTCCCAGCTGATTTCATTAGCTCTTTGTACACGTCTTTTTCCCTCTAAGTGAATAACTTGATCCCCTCATTCATTTTTATTATAAGGTCTGTATAGTATGACGTATTGAAAGCACTGTGCATGTTTTTTATTTTAAATGAGGCCACCTAATAAAGTTATTATACATTCCACATAACCATCAAGATCGGGACCTTTATTGATTGCAGAGTTGTTGTAGCCACCTTGGTCTCAGGTTGTTAGAGACAAGGTGGATGAGGTAATATCGTTTATTGGACTAACTGCTGTTGGTGAAAGAGAAAAGCCTTTGAACTATACAGAGCTAAAAAAGAGCTCTCTTTCCCCAACAGAAGTTGGTCCAATAAAATATATTCCTCACTCACCTTCTTTATTCTTTTTCCTGACTTTTAAATCAAGAATATATTTAAACTCAGATGAGCAGATGTAATTAAGATATCAGGTTGAAACCTAGACTCTTGGAAGCTACAGGTTTCTCTTTCTGAGGTAGGTAAATTGATACATACTAGATAGTACTCACTTTTGGTTAAAACCTTGAAAGCCAGGCACCTGTCTATTCCGTGTGGATATTCAGTCCCACAGAATTTTTTAAAAAGAGAACAGTTGTTTTCCTTGGTGGCATTTGTTTCTCCTGCTATTTTGCTGTATGCTGAAGGCCAGCCAGGTCATGTACCTTTCCAGCCTACGTGTGTAGCTGTATTTCAGTCATGTGTATACAGTTCAAGAAACATTTTAGGATTTAGGGATGAAAGTAGTTATGAATATAAAAGCTTATTAAACCTAGTCGAAATTTTCTGAATTTTCCTTTGGGGGGGGGGAAGGAGGGAGGGAGGAAGCTGAAATCTTGAAATGTTTGAGTTGACCCCATTTTCTTCAATAACCCATATTTTTTACTATCCCAGGGTACATCTACCATGGATCAGGTTTTAACTTAGTGTGGCACTGAGTTCAGAAATTCTTGTTGTGCATGGTCTTTTCTACCTTTCCCCCTTGTTTAGGCTTTATTACCAAAGGTGAAGCTTTAAGTTTAAAGGGAGTTTGAGAACTTGAGATGCAGAGCTGATGTCTCACTTTACAACTCCTTTGTAATCAATACTGGAAATCAGACCACTGTTGAAATGCAGGAGGAATGACATTCCATTGCTAGTCAATAACACACTTAGCTACTGAACTTGCTTCACAATAAAACCTTCCATAAACAAGATTGTTTTCTCCATGGTGTATCTTATTTCTCTTGCACCACTTAACTACAGAGAAGAAAATATTCTATACTGTATATTTCAAAAGAAATCTCTTTGAACCAAGCTTTGACACTAGAATTAAAATACTTTGTCTGTGAAAACATTCATTTGACTAGCCAAAATCAGTAATGTGTTTTACTAAGTTTATACTTTTGGCTTTCAATACATACTGCGTGTCTAAATGAGGAAGATAGAGGCCTGATCTTACATTGCTTAAGTCTCTTTTGCTAATTTGATCCTGTCTGTGTTTATGAAGGTTGTGTTTTGTGAGTATGGGCTAGGAACATGGAGCCAGGTCTTCTGTATATAGTGGTAGACATTGGCAAATAAATACATTTTACTGCCTTTTATTTTCCTGTGGGGAAAACTGTTGGAAGTGGGGAGCAGGGTCGTGGTGGAAGAGCAAGGAACTTTGGTTTCTTGTGGGGCTCAATTGCAAACTTTGTAATCTGATACCGGCAAAAAAAGCTGTTGTCTTTCGGCTCCCATTGATATTTGTTGCTAGCAGTACTGGAATAATATTTAAAAAAAAAAAAAGCTGCAAAGGAGTTGATTATTCTGTGAGGATGATATAGGTGGCTTGCTGCTTTCAAATAGAGGCATATTTAAAAAAAATCTGATATTCTGCAATAATTTTAACTGCTCTGTGTCTAGTTTTGGGCTCACGTCAGCTTCTGTAAGTCCTGCATAAACAAAAGGCATTGCTTCTCGAGGCTAAAACTCTTTTAGCTATGAAGGGAGAGGGAAATAGGAGATGGAACTGCAGCGTCCTTTATGCCATTCTGCAAATGCAGGCTGTGTCCTACTGTTTGGTATTTGCAGGGAGGAGGGTCCTGCTGTAGGGAGGTCTTTTTAGGCAGTTGGGCTTTTTATTAAGGTCGTTGGTGTTGGTTTGAGGATAACGAAGGGGGAGGAGGATTTGGGATTAAAATTAATGGACGCATGGTATGTGCTATAGATAGCTGTGAAGTAATGCATTTGGTTCAGGAGCAGCTTTGCTACCTGAAAATAGAAAATAATCCAGGAGTGAAGCTGTGTCTCGCCATGCAAATTTTGTAAATAAAGGAACCTTGTCTGAAACATCAGATGAACCTAGGAAAAGTACAGGGCAACCTTTGCGTTCCATATATGATCACAGGCTTGTGCTCAACCTCCTCCTTATAGGATTCCAGTATTTTCTGCAGTTGAGATTAAAAAAAAAAATTAAAATGAAGGAGAACTGGAGATGCTTGTTCAAAAATGAAACAAAGCAAAAAACTGTGCGTTCAACAAAGATGTTCACATTTTGTTAATTCTGTTTATTTGGCTCTTATGCCTGTAATGAAATTAGTTACACTTAATTTAGTTCTAATTTGCATACTCTGGTGGTACTGAAATAGCAAATTTCCTTTTTTTCAGGTCCCTTTACTGCTTTTATCAACCCACATTTGGAAAAAAATAGAATTTAAGTGGGAGAGAGCCTGGTGCTTAATATTTTCCCATGTTTAACTTGATTTTTAAATAATATTTTTCCCTTATTGAAACCTCTGAGGTATGCTTTTGAAATTGTGGATGTTTGTGTGTTTTTTTTTGTGTGTGTGTGTGTGTGTGTGTTTTTGTGTGTGTGTGTGTGTGTGTGTGTGGAAAAATACTGCTTGCCCTTGCCGTGCATTTCGGGTAGGGATGTGTGAGGGGTTCAAAACTATAACATACACCTCCCCCCCCCCACCTCAGAGCAGTGGTAGTGACCTCTCTGATATGAATAGAAATGTTATTCATGATTTTTTTTTAATTTAAAGCTTTTTCAGTTTACATATTCCCCTGCTAGAGCATAGCAATTGGAAAGTGAAACTGACCCAATGTATTTTTCTTGCCCAGTCTTAGTGAAAGGCCAACTGAAAGTATAAGCAATGAAAAGAGCACAAACTGTATTTCAAGTTTTAGCTAATGATCTGCTACAAGTAACGTAGGTAAAGAGTTTAATTATAAACAGCCGTTCTTAACACACACAAGTTCCATACAAGAATTTAATACCTTATTTTGATGTCCTTTGCATATTTGAATCTTATGGAGGGTGGATGACAAATTAGCTTAATCTAACAGGAAAAACAATACACAATATACTAAGAATTTTAGTTAACATCTAATAAATGTATTGCATTTTAAAAGCATGTACTTATCTTTTGGCAAAATAATACTTGGCGCAACAAGTGAAGGTCTTAACCTATCTGCACCTTTATGTTCCCTACTGGATTCCACGAGGCTTAAATAGTTTTAAGTGACTTGTTCAAGGTGTCACAGTCATTGGCGAAGCTTTGAAGTAGAACCCAGATTCTTGACTGACTCCCTGTTCTTTGCTAAATCTTCACTGCTGGAGCATGCGCATGGGAAAAGGTCAAGACTAGTCTAACTTGGCAATATATTGGAATCCTGGAGGGTAATTCTGTAATTTCCACCTTAGGATGTCGTTTACCTTCAGCATACACTGGGTGCTTTCAAAGAGCCCCCATATAGATGAAATATTAGAGTATAGTTGTGCTGAGGTGATAGAGACAGGAGTCATAGGATGTGTGGTTTGTAGGAGGAAAAGGTTCAGAATGACAAAGTTGGTGGCAGGGGGATGACACTGTTTTCTGGAAACTCCTGTTACGTATTGTAATGCATCAGTGTAAAAAATAAAAGCATAAGTGATAATAATGTAAAGCATGTATGACGTGTCACTGCAGCACCATCTTCTGAGAATTCTGGGTCATCAAGCTGGGGTGTGTGTGTTTTGAATGGACTTGATCCTACAACACAAGTGCTGCCTCTACTTTGCTCATTGGCTTTTAAGGCAAGCATGGGAAGCTGTAGGAGTGTCATAGTTGCTGTTTACGGGATTTGAGTAGGTGGCTAGGAATAGTGTTTGTCTTTTTGCCAGGTAGAACAGTCCTATAATGCACTGGTGGGGAGATAGGATGGACAGAAAACGTCTCTTGTTTCATGGGGTTTTGTGCAAACCACTGAGTTCCTCCTGACTTCCACCTGTGAAAAACAGGCCATCTCAGCTCCTCCAGGGTTCATCAAAACATGGGCAGCAACCATTTATTTTGTAACAAAATGTGATGATGTAAAAATTTCATTTTATAACTGAGCTGTGTTGATGCCACATACTCCACTCTCTTCTTGCACGTAGATTACACCAGTGTGCAGAGCTGGAGGTAGGATTTAAAACTGCCAAAATTTCAACTGAAATTAAATAACTAGTTTAATCTTTCATAGATTGATAGAGTCAGAAGGGATCATTAGATCATCTAGTCTGATCTCCTGTATATCTACACCATTACATTTCAACCAGTTACCTCTAAATTGAGCACAATAATTTGTTTGACTAACATCATGTGATGTTTGCATTTTGTTTCAACATCGGTAGCATCATTTGATGCTAACAGAATTAAGGAACTCTGTTTTACTTAAAATATTAACCAGGTTATTTTGGCAGATCCTCTATCTAGATAAGTTTCTTGGTAGGGCACTCAATTACAGACCTAAAAGTCGCAATTATTCAACCAAAAAACTTTCAAAAACAGAGTCCAATGAGAAACTGAAGAATTAGAATTAATTTGCAAACTGGGCACCATTAAATTAGGCTTGAATAAAGACTGGGAGTGCGTGAGTCATTACACAAACTATTTCCCCATGTTAATTTTCCCCCTACTGTTACTCACACCTTCTTGTCAACTGTTTGAAATGAGCCATCCTGATTATCACTACACATTTTTTTCCCTGCTGATAATAGCCCACCGTAATCAATTAGTCTCATTAGAGTTGGTTTGGCAACACCCATTTTTTCATGTTCTCTGTATATATGTATATCTGTCTATCTTCCTAATGTATTTTCCACTGCATGCATCTGATTTCTAATCTTTTTAGAAAGCTGAACTTAGAAACACAGGCATTGCTGTCCCAGCAGTTAAAATGGATGCAGCAGATATATATATTTTAAATCATTATACATTTTGATGTAAATTAGAAGACCAGTTCCTTTTTGGTTTATTATAATAACACTAATATACCAAAAAAAACCCCAAAACAAACTCCACATATGTAGCATATTAACAAAAGCTAGCGTTGATGTATTATATACAAAAAAAAGTTAGGAAAATGTTCTGTTTCGTAGTTGAGGACTCATGTCAGGAATATTTTGTACATATAACCATAGCTCTCTTCCTTATTGAGCGACTATTTCTCAGTTTTCGTCATGCTTCTTTTACAGTCTTACATATACATATCAGTGCTGTGTATTATTCTGAAGCCTGTGTAGTCCATTTGTCACTTACATTAAAGTTATACAGTAAAACAGGGATTGGCAACCTTTGACATGTGACCCATCAGGTAAGCCCCTGGTGGGTCGGGACAGTTTATTTACCTGCAGTGTCCACAGGTTTGGCTGATTGCGGCTCCCACTGGCCACAGTTTGCCATCCCAGGCCAATGCGGGAAGCGGCAGCCAGCACATCCTTGGCCTGTGCCACTTCCCACAGCCCCCATTGACCTGGAACGGCAAACCGCAGCCAGTGCGAGCCGCCATCGGCCGAACCTGTGGACGCTGCGGGTAAACAAACTGTCCCGGCCCACCAGGGGCTTACCCTGATGGGTCACGTGCCAAAGGTTGCCAATCCCTGCAGTAAAACATTCTTGTATCACAGAAAACAGAAAACCTTTAACTGATGGTGAACATTTGTTGGAACTAAGTTAACTTCACAGATAAATGTCTCATCTTCTGATGTTTGCCTAAGGAATTCTGTCTTGCTGGGTTTCAGAGAAGTTGCATAGTTAGTACATGGCGGCTAACGGAGAGAAGAGAGGTTATAAAAAAAAAAAAAAAGTCACCAAATACATGCTGGACCATTATGACAAACTTTTGTACTGTAAGTATATAAGAATTTTTTAAAATACTGCATATGTTGCCAACTTTTAAAAAGTTATAAAGAACTGAAAGGAGCAGTTAGAATATCAGTGGGGAGATTGTCAAAGGCAGAAATGGGAGTTAGATGCACATTGGCTTTCAGTGGGAGTTGAGTGCCTAATTGCTTTTTGTGCTTTGGAAAAGCTCCCATGTAATTCTTACATCACTTTTAACTATGGTGGTCACTATTACTCTTGGGATAATTTTGATAATACAATAATGGTAATACAAGTTCTTTTGTAACCTTTTTGTAGATTTTTGAACATTATAATAAAACAAGGAAATAAGAATGTGCACAACAGGGTGGTTTGTGTATTGCTTTTATTTTATTAAACTCTTCTGCTCTACAGGATCCAATTCCTATAATGACTACTTCGTGCTGGTAGTTCAGTTGGCTCAGTAGCTCTAGCTGACTTTTAAGATTTGGCCATCTCTTCAAGAATTCTGGTTTGCCTTATGGACATACTAAAAGTTAAGACCCTCTTCCACCTTCCACAGGATGCACGTGTGTATATGTATATATTCAGCAACATAAGTTCAGTATATGGGCAACCAATTTGTATATCCTTGATGTCTTCTAATTTTACCTGACTGAATTTAAAGCTATGCTTTTTTCTTAGTTTGTAAGTTTAGTTATGATTTCAGAAATATCCCAACTATTTTCAGTTGGTGGTTAAAGGTGACTTCCAAAATAATAAACTAATTGGCTGCAAGTAATGTATTAAGTCATATTTTCTTATCACCTGGGTCTAGGCAAACCCCAAGTAGAATTAAATGTTGCCGAAAACTGACACTTCTCTCTCTCAGATTTAAGAATGACAAGATAGGTGAGGTAGTACTGCTTATTTATACCCGTGACTGTCTTTAACTGTTGTATGAGTGATGTACCCTCACTGCTTGCTGACTGTATCTTGATCTCACCCACCATATACTCCCCCATTGGGGACATTGCAGACTGTATATGTTATGTGCTGCCCAATACCAAAATACTAGCATCCCCCTATACTCTGTATGTTACCCCCGATGACCAATAACTGACGTTTCAAACTCTCTGTATCATCTATTTTTAAACATTTTCTAATAATCTTTTATTGGAGTAACTTCTGTTGGTGAAAGAGACAAGCTTTTGAGCTACACAGAGCTCTTCCTGAGGTCTTTATGAATGGGCGATTTTTATAATGGTTGTTCACTTAAAAACATTACAAGGATCTGGCTCTTCTATCAGGCCAAGACTTTTTGTTCAATTATGGCTAATTATACCTCTCTTAAACATGCTCTTGACTTATATTGGGTTTGTTATTGTGATGATTTCACTTAAGCTCTTGAAAAGGGGAATGAAAGGAGAGTGTGTTTTCTCTGAACAGCCATTAGTTGTTCGTTTTGCATGATGAGCTGTGTTGAGTTGTATTCCATATCCCCGTTCATCGGCTCCTGCGCATTTATAATTACTATTTATTTTTAAAGAGCCCTTTAAACCACCCAGATAGGATGTGACTCATAGGGTCTCCAAGTCTCTCCAAAAAGTCACTTTTGTGTGTATGAAGGTAAACTTAATCTGAAGTGCGTCCCCTCCCAGGCCCCACGCCCCCTAAACCAACCTTGGGGAGAACGGACAGTATCTAGTTTGTTGAAAAGTATGTTTGCTAAACAGATGTCATGTTTGTGTCTAGGGGGTTGATTTTGTACATAACCCTGTAAGAAATCTCCTATGAAAAACAAATAGCCTGACTTCGTTCTGGTCTGACGGACCTTTTTAATAGTTTGCCAGTGTATGTACAGTATGTGAACAATATCAAATCATGCGGAGATGGATCATTCAATACTGAATTAAGGTGCTTATGAAACTTTTTTGCTTCAACAGATTCTCAGGTTTTACAAGTTCAGTTGCTTGATTGGTTCTTCCTAATGTCTTGCAAGGAGCTGCCTGGATAATGTCTCCCCTTCCCTCCTCCAGGCTGAATAAATGCAGTCATCGAGTTCCATTTAGGTGCGTGTGAAAACGTTCTTAGTGGTCGGTTTACTCCTCCGGTGGCAGAGAGCTTTTTCTGACCCTGTGAATGGCTGCAACACTTTTCCAAAATGTGTCAGTGTGCCATTTCAACACATTTGTCAGAGCAGCATTGGGAACTAACAGTTGCTGGGGCTTGGAAGCATACCTGATGACTTTAATTACAAGCCTCATCTGAATTTTGTATTTTTGTCTCTGGTGCTGGAGCTCTGAGGAGGAGCAGACAGACACTACAGATAGCAAATGAGCCACAAAATAACCTACGCTACTCCTGTCTGAAAATGTTTTACCTGCTATTGTGACAAGTAGTGCCTAGTGCTATGGTAACAGGCTACCCGAGGTTATTTTTCTCTTGTTAAAGTTTTTGTTTTGTGCATTTGTGCATAGTCTGCTGAAGAGGTATCTATGGACGTGAAAGACCAAAACCCGCTCTCTTAGCATCTTTGAAGGAATCCAGCAACTCTCCCATGGGACATGAGTATTCTGCTGCTGCTAGGTGGGAAAAGGGTTTCCAATGCAAGTCCACCTGCACCTTGCCCCTTGCTTTCCATTCTCGTCCAGCTAATGAACCTTTCTTAGCTACTAAATCTGTTTGGGAACCTCTTCGTTGCTTCCTGGAATATTTCCCTGGAAGTCATTTGGGTGTTTCCTAGGGAAATCCTCTTGGTTTCCTGTATCAGAGGGGTAGCCGTGTTAGTCTGGTTCTGTAGAAGCAGCAAAGAATCCTGTGGCACCTTATAGACTAACAGATGTTTTGCAGCATGAGCTTTCGTGGGTGAATACCCGCTTCTTCGGATGCAAGCAGGATTCTTTTTAATCATAAAAAGGTAAGTAATGAAACACTTTATATAAAAGGCAGCATTAGCAAACATTAGTGGCAAAGTTGACTAAGTTTGATTCAAAGGGAGCTATTTGAATGCAAGGTAAGAGACATCTTAAAGGAAGAGTGGAATAAATATTTGAAATCCTGTGTAGAAAAACTGTAATGTCATGCACAGTATAGAGTCTGAAGTGAATGCCATTCACTACCTTCCTTGGTTCAAAAATATCTTGTCATTGTCGCTTCTAACAAATGCAATGTTAAATACAGTTTATACCTCCCACATGCATACCGAGCCCCTACCATAAGATTAAAAAAATGCAGTGCAAGTTTCCATAACTGCTGTCTTCTGAAAGATACATTTGGAGAGGAAAAATAGGGACATCCTTTTAAAGCCATTGAAAGCTTTGGGAAGGGATAAAGAAGAAAAACATGTTTTGTAGAGGAATGATAGTTGGCATGTGTGGCTTATTCTGCATCCATTACTTATCACTCCTTGGTGCCGAAGTACTGAAAATGGTTTATAATCAGGGTCTTTACTACATACGGTATTGTAATCTCTTTAAAAGAGCCTCTATCTTTTAATTGATTTTTAAAAATTAGGAGTGGATACAATTCTGTTGAGTTAATGGCCTGTAATATGCATTAAAACAAAAACCTCACAGCAGTTTTAAGCAGAAAACACATTACACATCACATACAGACACACTCCCCTCCTGTGTTTGCACTCTTCTAGCTTAAAAATGGCATATCTGATTTAAACCAAAGATTTTGGGTGGAAAAATGCTTTTGGGCCAAGACTTTGCAGAACAACTTCCAGCCCAAAGCAAGTCCTTACGCGGCTGAGCAATAAACATCTTAAAATAGGGTTCATAATGGAAATTCTTAACTATAGCAACATTAGTGGTGCTTGTTAAGTTTGAATATGGTTTTGGAAAATACTCATGTTCATAGTAATAGGTCAGTTGGGCAAGATCTTTTTTTTTTTTTTTTTTTAAATCAACTGCCCTCCAATATTGTGTTTCGCCCGAGGAAAATGGTTAGCCACAATTAAGGAAGGAGGAGGAATTCCTCACAATCTTGCATTAGTGGCATTTAGCAGAACTTGGATTGTTGAAATAAGGTATTTAATGTGTCTAAACAGCTGAGTATATCTGGCCAAATGGAGGTCTTATCACAGCCTGACATAGTGTCTCATTGTCTTGCAAGGGCAAAATGACAAATTACCCAGCACAAATCTTCCTTGAGTGGCGGCCCCATAGCAGCAGCCTGTGCCTCCTGCTTGGTTTCTGGCCCCTTCCATAAACAGATCTGAGTCTGGCTCTAAGTAGTGGCAGTGTGTTCTCCAACAGCTGCCACAATCAGATGGCTTTAATAGGCTGGCTGGGTGGTGGAAAGTGGCAGAGAGGGGTGCACAGACATGTAGATGTGCAGGTTGAACAATGTAAAGGGAATAGTGTACTTTGAGCTATATTTTGGTGGATGAGAGACAGAACAAGCGATCGACAGGACCCCCAAAATAAAAGCAAATACACTAAAAAAGTTGTCGGTTTCCAGAGGCTCCCACAATGTACTAGATGCTGTACAAACAAAAGCAGTAATAGTGGCTGCCCCAAAGAATTTTTATTAAAAAAACAAACTAACTGCTGAGTTTGGGGGTGAACTGGTCCAGATAATACAGGGTCAAGTTTAAAGTTCAGTTGTGTCCAGGACATGTGTTCAACACAATTCCATAGAATTCTGTGTAGAAGAGAACATTTACACAAATCAAGGGGAGATTTTCATACTGTAGGTCCAAAATCTTTAAACTTGGAAGAACCAACTTACAAAGAATTACATGGACCTGTTGTGTTTGCCCTTTAATCTTCTCTTCCACAGTTGAGGAGGATTCTGCTGTCTCCCACCCACTCTGAAGGTTCTTGTCATGTCCACCATCCTTGAAGACACGATGGTTAATGCACAGGACTGGAAGGAGGGCAGAACCTGTGGGTTCTATTCCTAACTCCATGACACTTTCATTGCTTGAGGTTACACAGCATGTCACATCTGTTGCCCCATCAGTAAAACTGAGAATTCCTGCCTCAGAGAGGTATTTTGTGGTCTAATATTTAGAAAATGCTTTGATATCCTCCAGAAAGTGCAGTAGAGGTACATTTGGTGATCAACTGTAGTTTCTTTAAAATAATTGTAATATGTTATTTACAATACAGTTTGACTGCTTAACAGAAAAGGTTTTGATGAGCTGTTTGTTGTACAGCCTGTGGCTTGCTCCCACTTCTTTTTGCAAGGGCTGTCTCTTTATGCAAGAATCTATTAGAAAGCATTGGTAAAATGGTTGTTCTATCTTAGAATTAACCATTTTTGTGAAGATCTAAATAGGGTGCTTGTTTAATGTTGAAAGCCAAAAGTGCAAGCTCTGCTTTAGATGACTGATGAAGAAGAATCTTTCTCACAGTACGTCTCCGAGTGAGGGTGTTATGTACTTGTAACAGAACACACAGAATGTTTGCATGCCCTGGACTCAAAAAATAATTGGTGTGTTTCTTTTTAATTCCAGAGTGTGATTTATAGCCAAGTGGTTTCTTTGTAGTTATGCGACAGAGGTGACAAAAAACAAAACAAAAAAATAAGGCAGTGTTCATAGCCAGCTAATAAGCGAAGCGACGGGGAGGCCCAGGGTATATATGCTTTTCAAAGTGGAGACTAGAGAGGGTAACTTGGTGCCTCTTTTCTCCCGCCTTGATGAGGCCCTGGGTCTGTTCAAGCTGCTCCAGGCACTGTAACCTAGTCTCAGCGAGCATGTCAGTGAGGCACCTCGCAAGGGGGAGCAGAGGGATGGTCTGTTTCCACCCTGCCTATGTGTGGGAAGAGGAGGGATACAGAGCACTTGATTTAAAGCTGTATGGGAAGCCGAAACCCTCCTTCTCCCAATACTTCATTTAAATGAAATGCGTATTAACCACTAGGCCAGCAGTTCTGGTTTTTGCTGACTGTTTCCCGGAGCGGGACTTGTTCCAAGCTCCGTCCATCAAAATTTGCATCGCCCTTTGAGCTGGTTCTGATGAGCGGGGGGTGCGGGCAGCATACATTGTACTTTCTTGACCCCCTTATTGGCTGGGAAGAGGAAACCATGGCATCTACCCTCTTTCTTGGTTGTAGAGAGGGTTGCAATTGTGGTAGCTAAGTGGGGCTGAGCAGGGTTTATGGTGGGGAGGCTTTTCGGAATGAAAGGGAGGGACCCCAGCTAAGCTCAGTTTCTTAGAGCAAGCGAGTACCCCCTGGACATACTTATCCTTGCTGGAGCTGACAGGATGGGGCAAAATTAGGATTATTATTTGTTTGTACAACAACCAGAAGTTTGCTCCGCACTTCCCAGGCCAAATAGAAAAACAGGATCTCTGCCCGGTGCAGCTTTCAGTTTAATAGCAGACCTGACCTGGCAAATCGGGGTAAAAAATTGGTAGTAAGGAGAAGGGGTGAGGCAAAAGGAAGAAATTATCCCCAATATGGTACCAGTGCGGGCACATGTAAATCTTGGTGGCTCTGCAGAAATGTACGTATGATGTACACACACTCTCACAATGTAAATGTATACCATTGTTGAGTGACCTGTTGTGGTCAACATGCAAGAAGTGAGTCTAAGGAATTTGTAAAATGAGAAGATAATGGCATGGGGGTGGGGGGAACATTGTTGAGCGCATTCCATAAGGGCGGCACAGAAGAAAAGGGGATGCCTTAGGAACTTCTGCTGGGAGTTTAAATGTAGTTAGAATTACTCTGTAAAGCTGGCAGGGAACGTAATGATGTTAGAGATTTCTGAGTGACAGAGAATATCTCATGTTCAGAAACTTAAATCTACTGGTATTAAGGTTGAAGTCCCATTACTACCGTAATCTAGTTAAAATTTAAAACATTCCTTTAAATAAAGTTGGTTTAATAAAGTATATATGAATTTGGGCCAGAGTCCAGCAGATCACTTAAGTATATGCTTAACTTTAAGCTCATGAATAGTGTCACTGAAGTCAGTTACTGCACTGGATCCCAGGAAAGTGAGTGGCTGACTAGAACCAAACATCATTTACAGGCAGTTTTGCAATCTGCTTCTTGTATGTGTACTTCTTTATGGATGTGCTCTGTTACTCCAGCCCCGTATGAAGTGCGGTAGTTAAGTGAGACTGATAGATGCCAGCCAGTGACTGACACATCCCAAATCCTTTTTATTTGACAAATGAGAGGGCTTTTGATCTGATTTACCTGTGGAATGAAGAAATATAGTGGTAGTAGGCACTACAGAAAAAAATCAGATTCTTTGGTAGGTGAGGGAAAGGTGAGTGCATTAAATCACGGAAACTTGTCTTGCTAATTTGTCATGTTTGTTTGGAGCAGCAAAGGGTTTTTTTTCCTCATTTTTTGTTTGTTATGAAACCTTTGCCTTTGATTCATCTTGAAACTTCAAGGCTTTAACTTCAGCTTTGTATTTTAAAATACGTTTAGACGTCTACAAAATGCTGTCAGCAAAACACTATGAAACCTAAACAAAATTATCATTCTCATGCAAATCCGAATAAGTGCAGAGGAAAACAATGACGAGGTGAGCCTTTCAGAAAGGAGGACTGAGGTATTGCATTTTTCTGTTGCTAAATGTAGCTCAGACATCAGATTTACTGACAGAGTGGTGTATCTCTTCCTTTTTAAGTTCATCATGAGTAGATTTTCCTCTTGTCTAGGCTGCCAGAAATGTTCTGTTTGCTGTACAGAAAACAGATGAATGAACAGTGAGCATGGTTTCAATTGATTAATTTTTGTAGCTTAAGATAATGGATTATAGGTCTGAGTATATCACAGTAAGAGTTTCAATACTAATTTTCATCTCACTGTAAAACTGAAACTTGAGTCGAGGCTAATATTTCTAAAATCCAGATTAGGATAGTACTTGTCTAATGAGCTATTGTACATAGCTTTTGAACAGTAATGACTTTGCACATTTTTGAGCTCTTTCCCAATGACCTGGTTCTAGGAATCCATCTCCTGTCCTTCATTTCCTCAGGTTCATATAATTTGCTGGCAAGGTTTGTGCTTTTTCCTACCCTAGAACTTTCTAGCTTGTACTGTCCTTCCTCTAAATTAAGGGATGTTAGTGAGGGTGTGATATACAAGAAGCAAATTCCGGTCTTCTGTATGCAGCAGTTATACTGATGAGCTCCTTCTGTGTTATAAGAACCTATTTATATTATGGTTTCAGCTACCATTTAAGGTCTCTCTTCTGGCTTGTGTATGGTTATGTAGTAGCTGATTTTACTGGCTGTTTTTAGAAGCACAGTAGGTGATTTTGTAAAATCATACCACAGAGCACCCTCATGACAAGTTCTAGTCTTCTGAATGTTGACCATTTTAAGCTAATATATGTTACTACTTTGACAGGGAACATTAATATAGATGTCTCCTGCTTCCTTCATTGTTCAGTATTTACAAATGAAATTATTATGGTGCACAGTTCTTGTGTCAGCAAACCACCTGTTGCTTCAAAGCTGATCTGTATTCCTAACTTCAGCCAGTAATTTACACTTGAGTCTAAATGGAAGAAGACTTGTTAAGGCCCTCTAATCATAGTAAGATGGAAAACACCTTCCCCCAAAGCCTTATACTGTTTCATGTTGAGTTACTGTGTTTTCAAAATGCCAGGTATAGTTTTTGCATTAGTTCCTTTTGGACAAGCTGACCTGAGATGAAACCCAGTGTGACGGAAAACTCCAAGTTGTGTTGGGCAGGCAGACTTACAGATACGTAGTATGTATTGTTTTATCCTGCTGGTATTGTATGAGATCTCGATCATGATAAAGTTGCAAGATATTTATTAAGCAGTGTTAACTCGGAGGAAGTTGTGTGAAGTTTGCTGTCTGCTGGTAAAAAGCCTGTTTTCAGACTACATAATAGACTTTGAACTGAAAGACATTAAGAAAAATGTGTGGGTTCATAGTTAGACATGAATTATTCTCGCCCCCTTCCCATAGCACTGAAGTAGACTTCACAGAATGTCACTTGAAAAAGAAAATCAAAGTGTAAAATATATTGGGAATAGAAGGTACTTTCCAGGTATGTGGGTGGTAATTCTTGCTATTAAATTTGGGTTAGAACTTTCAGATGTGAACATCTAACGCTTATGTTTATGAGACATCCAAATACGGGGTAGTGCTTCAAAGGTGCTGGGCACCTGCTCCTATCATTGGTTTTAATGAGAGCTTAAGGTACTGAGCACCTAATGGAAAATATTGGCTTTGAGCTTTCTAAAAATAGCTTATTTAGTGTTTCAGGAAGGAACTAGGTAGACTTTTTCTCAATAGATCAGGGAAAGACGTGGATGGACAGCTTCCCTGTCCAGAGGTAAATCCTCTACCTCCTTTTAAAGTCACTGGTTCAAGGTGAGAAGGTTATTTTGATTTCCATCCTCAAATTGTTCTGGGCCTCAGTGCACTGTTGAGATTTCTGAGGCAAGGCTTCCTGTGGTAAGACAATATTTCCTGAGGATGAGTTTTCATGGGACCCGGAGTGCAGTTATTTTACATGGCTCATTGTACAGCTATCCTAGAACAAGGTCGGTCATTACTAATCTGGGAATTTAGAGAAAAAGATACATGTTTAATTAATAATAAGCAAATTTGTTAATGCATTAGTTGAAGCATTTGATCTGTTCTTGGATAGTTAAGACCAGAACATACTAGAGGTAACTAATGTTTTGTCTAATGGTTTAATGATAAAAAGTTATTGTAATATGAACAAAGTACTAGATTTATAAAATTTATCATTTATCCCTGGGTCTTCTTGCCAGAGACTAATTTCTCCCCTCTTTCTAATGCAATCCCCCAGTCGGAATTAATTTTAGGGCATCAATTTAAGAGTCAGAAAAGAAATTGCTTGCTTTTCTTTACTAGGTTGGTCTCAAGTTATTGAAGGGTTCATTTTAAAATACAGAGCCCTATATAGGGGCATATCAAGATAACAAGAGGTTTAACAGTCACCTGCCTTATGACAAAGAAACACAAAACCAACCTACTGTGTAGTACCACAAGGAAGACTGTTCAGATTGGTTTAGTTGTTCGCAATAAAAATAGTTGTTTTGAGTGTAAAGAGTGACACTGCTTTGTCTGTTGATTAAGAAGTACTGATAAGATTTTTATTCTTTTAGGTTTTTGTATTGTATAGTCTGTCAACAAAAGCTTGGCTTTTGAGGCATGTTGCTTTGTGCATTCAGGCAATTTAACTGTTCGGTGCGTCTCTTAGCCAAACCGAAAATTCAGTCTAGACCAATCAATCTCTTGTTTCTCGTGAAGTAACCAGGTAATATATCGAAGAAAGCAAGAGGTTAAGTAAATTTTGAAGCAATGCCCATCTCCCATTCTCCTCGAAGCAACTTAGGCTATGGCTACACTTAAACTTCAAAGCGCTGCCCTTGCAGCGCTATAGAATTATAGAAGCGCTAAGACTGTAGAATCAGCGAATTCCAGCGCTGGGACCATTATGATCATCTAGTCTGACCTCCTGCAAGATGCAGGCCTGTGGGGATCCGGACAGCGCTGGGAGCGCGGCGCCCAGCGCTGGGGCTTTGATTACACTGGCGCTTTGTAGCGCCGCAATTTGCAGCGCTGCAGAGGGTGTGTTTTCACACCCTGCTGCAGCGCTGCAAATTTGTAAGTGTAGCCAAGCCCTTAATGTGGATGATTGTAACTTTGTCAGTTGATTACGTACCCTTTGAAGCATTATTTAAGTGCTCAGGACTGTATAGAATATAGATGGTAATACAGGTGCTGACTTACTCAGTGTTCGACCCCCCCGCTCCGTCTCTGGCCTCACCCCACTCCTCCCCTTCCCCCAAGCCCCCACTCCCACTCTGCCTCTTCCTGGCCTCTCCCCCTGCCTCTTCCTGCCCACTATTTTTTTCCCCATGGGTGTTCCAGCTGCGGCGCACCCATGGAATCAGCGCCTATGCCTAGACCCTATGTAGACAATCCCTGCCTCAATAAGTTTTTGTGCTTCCCCGCAGTGTTTTTGTTAATTAGTGCTGGTCAGAAAATATTGATGGAAACACCATGTTGATGAAAAATAGAAACCGAAGTGTTTCTCTCACACAAAAAGAATGTTTCCTATTTTCTGACCAGGTCTGTTGCCAGACTTGTGAGCCTGAAGTGCTGATTGACCAAGTGTAATTCTGAGTGTAAAATTTTAGGGAGATGAAATCTACGTATGAACGAAAGCTAGGAATGGCATTTGCCATCAGCATGGGCACAGTTACGTTGTAAGCGGCTAATGAAAAATGGCCCCAAGAAACATGGGGTCTGGTTCAGAGAGAAGCTGCTGAGTTTAGAAGCCCAGCTTTTCCATACTTAAGTGATCACATTGTCCCCTGGGGTATGTATGTGTGTATTAAAGAATCTGCCAGATGGAGGTGATGCACACACCCAGTTTTTCTCACCAAAACCTACTGATATGTTTTGATCAAAGTCTAGAATAGATTACGTAAAGGGGGGGATGAATGACTATTATTGAGAGTCTAAATGTACATAGCTAATGTTTGTACAGTATTCTAAAAGCCTTGGATGAAGAGAGACTTCAGTTGCAATCACCTCTTCAAATCAGGTAGTATTACATCAATTTTTCAGAGAGTGGTATGAAGGGTGGATGTTGTGATTTCTTCATGGTCACCACACAGCAAGTTTGAGACAGCTAGCAACAGATCTTAGGCAATGAATCATCTAGCCAGCCATCTTTGATGTTCAGTGCTGCTCTTTGTGTCTGATGTAGAGGCCAACAGATATATGAAGACAAACCAGTCTTCTCTCTATTAGTATATAAATAATTCCACTGTTTGCCTTTGACAACTCCATGGAGAGGTTGGTCAAAAGGTATCTGACTAGGATTTAAAAACTGCACCTCTTGCCTTACAATACTTATGCAATGATAGATCATAGCTATAGACTCGGTTTAATCTGGGAAGAATGGTGATGTTACATAGACATGCTGATAAGTAGCAATCTTCTAAACTATGACTTGAATGAAATACTGCCCACAAAGTTACACTTTGGCTACACTTGCACTTCAAAGTGCTGCCGTGGCAGCGCTTTGAAGCGCTAAGTGTAGTCAAAGCGCCAGCGCTGGGAGAGAGCTCTCCCAGCGCTGTCCGTACTCCACCACCCTGCTGCAGCGCTGCAAATTTGCAAGTGTAGCCATGGCCTTATGTGATAGGCTAGTCAGTTTGAGAGCTGCAACCTCTGCACTGGGGAAACAATTATTTGCATTATAAAGACATGACTGGGCTTTGAGCAGTGTGTCCAGATGATCTTTCCACTAGTATAAACATGGTTAGATTCTTTCTTTGTTAAGTGGTGTAACCTGAGTGAGTTCAGGAAGTGAGGATGGCTTTCCTTTCTGTGCTTTTGAAAGGGTCAAATGACCTTCCTCATTTGCATGTTCCTAATGCTCAGAGCTTTTTTGGAAAAACTGATATTTAGCGAGGTAGGAGAGTGATGCTGTAATCTCGATTTAAAATTTCAAATTATTCCAGCTTCTGGGGAAGATGGGAAAGAAGCCTCCTCCTTAAGGTAATGATTACTGAGATAAGCAGGTATGGAGAAAAATCCATTAAAAGTGAATTCATTGTTTTAGAAATGGTTTCACAAGGGATTACATTTTTTTATGATTTTTTTTTTAAAAGCATCTTCCTACCTGCTTGTTGTCAGCTGGGAGGTACGGTTAAAAATTTGAGTAACTTTATAATGTTGGGCACAAAGTTATAATTCTGATAGTTTTTGGTTTATAATGAAATAAGATTTTTTTGTCATCTATTGGTCAGCCCTTGGCTCCTGATTTAATTTCCGTAGTTAGTTTTAAAACTTTTGTGGATGAAATGTTAGTGTGTTTTTGATTTTTTCCCATGTTAACTGTAATGTGACTTGTAAATAGGGCACTAAAAATGCAATAATTTTCTATATATCCTCTTCTTCTCTGACTGACACACCCTCTTTCTTTAAATAATAGATTTTGGAAAAGTTAGTTTCCATTTGTAACTACAAACAAAATGCAAGGCTGCGCCCATGATGTTTTAGTACAAATATGTCTATTTAGAAGTCATACAATAGCTTCTGAAAGAAAGCTGGGATATAAACAACAACAAAACATATATACCAGCAGATTTACCTACATAGTAATGTATATGACAGGTTAGGGGAAGCAGATTAATTTTATTGCTCTTAAGTAAACATAATTTGAGACTGTTGCTCTTCTTTAAATTTGATGTTTTTCTGCTTCTCTAACTCACGAATGCGTGACCCCAGAGGAAGGACAAAGGCGATCTGTGAAAAGTAATGCAGACTGGAGAGGTACTGCATGAAACCCAGCCTTCCAGAATTCCTCTCGAATGACATCCAGGCACCTCAGATTGCTGGGCGTCAGAGTTAAAACCCCGCTTGGTAAACAAGCTTGCAAAAGACTCAGTTTTTCTGAAACACCATGAGGTTGAGCAATAAGTTCAGAGGAAGGGACTTAGAGGAGGAGGAGCTGACTGTGGAAAAGGAATAAAATGTGGCAGGAGGGGGTTCACCCTGATTCCCCCATACCTGCCCTGTTAAAAAAAAAAAATCCACCACACACTCTGTCTGTCTGTTTCTGCAGCTGAGTTCCTGAGCAGCCATTTATGAATGAGGCACCAGAAAGGGGGCGGAGGAGATTTCGGTTACAATAACAGTCTGGTACTAGGTTTCATTCACTGGTCGTAATCTGAGTATAATTGATGCTTTATTTTAAAAGCATTATCGCATTCTTTTATTTTTCCAAATCAAACTGTGCTCTCTTCTGAGTGTGACCTGCTACGTCCTCACTTTGCTTCCACCCTCCCAGTTAAAATGTGTGCTGTGTGGGAGAGAGGAGACCTGACAGCACTCTTGGTTTTAAAATTGCTCTGGCTTCAATCTCACCCCCTCCACCCCCCCGCCATTCCCCAGTTAGGAAGCCGAGCTAAAATTACGGACTTCACAACACTGCTCCCCTCCATGCCACCTACAGCATTATCAACAGGAGTGTTATCTGTGCCTTAAATTTGTATTGCAGGAGGAGCCTCTGACATCGTTCTTGTTAAAGCGAGCCTCCTTCCTCTGGTGTGAGGAATTGAGGTGGAGGGAGGGAGGGAGGACTGTGGCTATTGCAAAGTCCCCATCCTTCCCCTTTCCAGCTACTGTAGGTAGCCCATTATTTGTGGCACTTCAGACCCCTTTGTTGTTGTAACTGAATTGAAGCCCTGTGACAATGGCACCCTCGCTTCCTATTCACAGCAAAATGGAGAGACAGGCCATTGTCCTGAGCATAATTGAGCCTCTATCAAAACAAACACACAAAGAGATGGACAGCCCAGTTAAAGCTGCTTGTTTGAGCTCTAACAGTGGTGACTGCATAGGACTAGAAACCTAATTACTAACAATAAGCTCTTTAAAGCCAGTGCAGCATCCCCTTTTTAGATAGGGACATGCAGGATAACTGATGTATTAAAACATGTTCGTTTTTTTTTTAATGTCTGTGTTTGAAGACTACTCAGCCGCACATTTTCAAAGCCAGAAATGTCTGGATGTAAGTGTGTGTGTTACAATCCTTGTTGGCTGCTGCTGCTGCCTCTGGGGAAGGGGAGTAAATTTCTTTCTCTGATCCAGTAAAAAGTACCATCCATGTTATCTGCTGTCTTTTCTGTCTCTTGGTGTCTCTCAGTGTAGAGCATCATTTTGCAGCTGTACTGTATAAAACAGTGTGTATGCATACTTGGAAGAGCTGACATGAAATGGAGAATATAGTGCAAAAAAACTCCCAAAACAAAACCATATTTAGGCAAGTGTTCCCAGTGTAGACGTGAGTACTATTAACCTTTTCCACCTTCAGTCACTTGCTTTTTTGGCCCTCAGAGAAAAGATACCTAAACTTATCAGCTAATGATGCGTGGGTTTTTTATTGTATTTAAAACGAATAATTACATTTCCCTAATTTAAACAACCTAGAGGTCAGTGGTGGAGTTTCCGTGACTAAGATGGTTTAAAATAAGGCTGAATGAAGGATGTCAGTCTGGTCGCTTGGCCAGGGGTTGGGATTGTGGTCATCTGGGAGATGGAGTGTTTGCATATGCGGTCTGTTGTCAGTTAGACCAGTACAGCATTATTATTACCTAGTAGTACATGGAATCTAAAATTGGGAAAGACCTATTAGGAGTGAACATCTAGTAAGTCTCCCAGTAGCAGATGCTTAGAGGAGGGTGAAAACTACTGAACATGGCTTGATTTGTTGATTCATGTATGTTTTGAGAGTTTGATTCAATGAAAGTGAATTGACTTGGGTAATGGGTCTCTTATAGTTTCCTATATAAAGTGTTTCAGAATAAAATGCCATTTTATCAAGTTTGGAAACATTTATTTTACACCATGAATATTTGCTCTCTGGAACTACATTCCAGACTGAGTGGTCAGTGGAGTCAGATAGTGAGTAATTCCCAGATGTTTATGGCAATTTGCTTTGAACAGGAGAAAAGAAATTGCATGAGAGTCTGGCTGGGCAGGTGAAGTCTTCATTTTCCACCGCTGAAAATGACAGTTTTCTAAGCTTTAGGAAAATCTTGGCCAAATTATTTTTGTAGCCTATTCTGGCATTTCTTCAGATGTGTGTAAAGTGATTCTGTAGCTGTTTCAAGAGAATTGGTTAGATCAGTGGTTCTCAACCTGCAGCCTAATCAGCACACAGCTGCAGCCCATGTGACATCCTCAGGGTCATACAGATAGTATATATAGTGTGTTGATGAGGCCCACATACCACACAGAGAGCTGCATATGTGGCCCACAGTCGTAAATAGGTTGAGAACCACTGTGTTAGATGCAATGGATTTTGCCTTTGGTCATTACTGTCTTGTTTTGTTACCTTCTTCAGAGCTCTGGAGTTATTTTTCCAACTCATAAATGCAGTTAATGAATAAACTAATCACATGTACAAAGGTTAAAAACCAAATAACCTCTAACAATATAAAACTAAAGGGTCTAATTCTCTAGCATAGATCCGTAGTCTCCCTGCAGTATCAGAGTTAAGGGCTTCTTTGTGAGTCATCCACTGATTTAGGCGTACAGTAGAATCTCAGAGTTACGAACTCCAGAGTTACGAACTGACCAGTCAACCGCACACCTCATTTGGAACCAGAAGTGTGCAATCAGGCAGCAGCAGAGACATTTCCCCCCCCCCCCCCAAAAGGGAGTACAGTACAGTGTTAAATATAAACTACTTTAAAAAAGGGAAAGCAGCATTTTTCTTCATAGTAAAGTTGCGAAGCTGTATTGAGTCAATGTTCAGTTTTAAACTTTAGAAAGAACCACCTAGTCCGTATAGTAAAGCCTTAGGTCAGTGGTTCTCAAACTTTTGTACTGGTGACCCCTTTCCCATAGCAAGCCTCTGACTGCGACACCCCTTACCCCCCCCTTACAAATTAAAAACACATTTTTATATATTTAACACCATTATAAATGCTGGAGGCAAAACAGGGTTTGGGGTGGAGGCTGACAGCTCTTGGCCCCCCATGTAATAACCTCATGGCCCCCAGAGTGGTCCCGACCCCTAGTTTGAGAACCCCTGCCTTAGGGTGAACCAATTGAGATGGTTTTGGAGAGACTTGTGGGCTATGAAAAGCTGGTTAATAGGGACTGGAATGAGCCGTCAGGTTGCTACAAAAATACTCTACAGATTGCATTGATGTTTCCTGATTGAGGAACGATGTCCAGATAAACTAGTCAGTCAACAGAAACCAGTTTTTCATGCGACAGCTTATGCATTTGGAGTATTTATACCCAGCTGTGGTGGCCATATCTAGTATTTTGAGATAGGAGCTGGCAGTAAACCCGTCCTCTACACTTGAGCTTCAGAACAAGCCAAAACTTTGACTTTCCAGCATAGTTTGATAGTTGTAGTTGGGAGTCGCAGATAAATTCTTGCTTGCCACCATATAAATGTAGAATGGAGGGCCTTACGTGACCTGAAGAGGGGTGTGTGAGAGCATGGGCGCCTACAGGTGTTGCGCTAAATGTTTTAGTGCATTTCCCAGAATGCTGGGTGGAGTTGTAGGTACTCGCTGTAACCTATCAATCTCTGAATGGCTTGGATCCTGTCTACATTAAAGACCATCTTCTCTCTCTCCTTGTGTGATTCTTTCCTTGTATAATCATTGGAGTCCCTTGAGTTAACAAGCCCACTGGTTTAAATATTATGGGTTTGCTGTCTCAGCAAGCTTAGTGGACCAGGTGTCCTTGATTCTGGAGCTATTGGCCCCTCATTGGTCCAGATTTGGGATGTAAGAACATAAGAACAGCCATACTGGGTCAGACCAGATGTCCATCCAGCCCAGTATCCTGTCCTCTTGACAGTGGCCAATGGCAGGTGCCCCAGAGGGAATGAACAGAACAGGTAATAATCAAGTGATCCATCACCTGTCACCCTGTGTTTGGGGAATAGATGGCTTGTGAGTTGTCTTTGGCATGGTGCCTGTTTGTAAATTTGTGCTTTACTGTTAATTTTTGTACATGTGGAAAGATAGGCTAATGGGCAACCGTATACATCTAAATGAAATAAGTAAATCTACACACACACAAACCCCCCTCCTTGCAGCCTATCAGGTAGCTCTCACTATGGAGGTTAAATAAGTTGACTCTAAACTGTACATGAATCAAAGCCACACACTTAACGAACCAGGGTTAGCTCCAGGCACTGCTCAGTGGTTGCCCTCTAACGCTGAGCTCTCTACTAATAAAACTTCTCTCTCCACCTCTGGGCTTATCTAGCTGTGCATGAGGCACTAGTACTTGGGAAGGTGAGGGGATGTTTCCATGGCGTTGCTGTTTCAACATGTTCTTCGGTGGTTTTACAAGTTATTTAATGAAACTGAAATGAAGGGAAGGGAAATTCCCTTTTAGTTTCCTCTATTATTCAAAAACAAAACCCCAGACCCCCAAACAGTAGTGAACCCCTCACCTTTGCTAATGATATTATGTTAAGGACAGAAATACGGTTTGGCGTTGTGGTTATTCCGCCTTCCCTGCTTCCCCCAATAAAGAGAGAAATATTTTTGGTGTGTCTGAAAACTCTAATATGAACATTAAAAGGAAAAAAAACACAACCCTTTTTAATCTTTGGATCAGCATGAGCTAGGCCCATGTTATAATAAACCTTTTGCACTTGTTTGGCACCTTTCATCTGAGTACTTCTCATAGTATATTACAAAAATTAATTAAACTTAACATCCCTGTATAGTAAATCGGCCTAACTGATTTTCCCATCTGCAAAATGAGGATAACAGGCAGAGAGGCTGAGGGCAGCCTTTTAAAACCTGCATGTATAATTTATGCAAGCACACCTTAAGTGTGCAAAGCACTGTCTTTGTACAGCTTAGAGTTGTGTGTGCGCAAAGGCATGCAAATCCTTGGCTTGCACACATAAGGTTTTCTGTATGCACTGTGTTTGTGGAAGTGTGTGCGCGAGCACATGTGCGTGTGCACAGATTTCTAAAAACACGAGTTTAAGAGACTTGACCAAGGTCATGATGTCAGTGGAAGATTTGGATATGAAACTTCAGATCTCTAGAATCTTGGCCCTGTGTATTCAATTCGAGATTTTATTCCTGACATAATGTACAGGACTTTTTTGCAGTGCTTCAAGGTTTAGTTGTTTTTGTGTTTTGACCATAAAGAACACTTTATCTGAATCTCTGTTTTCTTTTACTTACAAACATTTGAGTTTGACATAGGAGTTGATAACATATTTTCTTGATCTAATTTTTAGTTGGTACTGAGCTACTGCAGGAAGTTTTTAATTGGCACTGACTGGAACACTGGAAAAAAGTGGTCTCCTGCTGTTTTTTTCTTTTCTTTTTTTTTTCTTTTTTCTGTGCATGCTGGAATCTGGCTTGGAGGTAATTAAAAATGTACTGCTCTCAATAACAGGCTGCTGTAATACAGCTGTAGCTTATGCTAGCACTGCGTGTATGGGTGCAGCTGGTCAAAACGGAAAAATATTGAGATATAAATAGCAGTATGTTCAGTGGATTTTTTTATTTCAGAAATTGATACATCAGAGCAATCTGGATGATACTAGGTAGCCTAGATTACTTTTTGAAATGGCCATGAACAAGATGTTCACAATGGGAGAAATTGGAGGGGCTGGTCCAGTCAATTTAAGCAGAGAACATGAGAACTTAGTCATGGGGATAAACAGGTCATATTACAATTGGTGTTTTTGAACATTTTCCCACCTATACCTTTGACACTGGGGAGAATGTGTGAAATGAGAAAGGAGAGCATTTTAAATAAAGAAATAAAATCTTGCCCACTTTCTGGAGATCTCTTCGCTTGCGATTGGAAACTATCTGTTTTGATTAATTTGAGTTTCCCTCCCTCTCCCCCATCAGTTTGTCCAAGTCATCCTAATCCTGTGCTGATGACTTCACAATTTGCTGCCATTCGACTTCACAGAAGGATTAAATTGGGAAGGGTAGGAGGAGACTGGCGACCCTTGTCTAAATGCTGAAGTTTGGCAGTTTTCATACGCGCTAGTAAAAATGAAGGCAAAGGGGAAAAACATGGATTTTTGTGATTCAGACTGAAACAAACACACCAAACTATCGCATTAGTCTTCTCTAGGCACTGAAATACTCCATAGTATTACATGATCCTGTTCTCTTACTGAGAGGGCAGAGGATGGCTGTTTTTCCCTCTGTGGGTTCCTGAATCTCACCTCAAGGATTCTCTGGTCTCCCAATATGTTAGTAACATTCTGCGTTCTTAAGTGTTTATTGGTTGCCTGGTCCATAAGGGTAGAGGAGTGTTTTTTGGGCGTGAGCATGTTTTAGAGGTCAAAGCTGGAGTCAGGGAAAAGGTGTACTATTCCTCACTCTGCTAATACGACACACTGCTACCTTAATCTCTCTCTGCTCTGGTTTCCCCCCTGTAAAATGGGAGGTGTGGTTGGGGTGAAGGGACTTCCCAGGCTCACAGGTGTGCTAGAAAGGGAAATGTTAGTGAAGTGCTTTTGACAGCCTCGGATTATAGGTATTCCTCCTGTTGTGTACTTATATCCTTGCTAGTGTGTAGCCTTCAAGGAGTCCTCCTGTAAAAATCTTTAAATGGGAATAGATTCTTGCTGAAACAAGTAGAATCAATTGTGAATCTCCCCTGTCCTTCACGTTTGTGTGTCTGTGTTTTTTCTGGCAGTGCTGCCAGTTCAAAGCTCAACTGCGAAAGGATTTTAGCTGGCCAAGGCCAAGACTCGGCGTTCTTGTGTTTGTTCTGCAACTGTGGTAGTGCTGGAACCTACATCAGTACAGGAGTTGCATTCCTTGCACTACTGCAACTTGTGGGGCCGGGGTGGGCCAACTACGGCCTGCGGGCCGGATCTGGCTTGTCAGCACTTTGTATCCGGCCCGCGGGATTGCCACCCCTGTGGTGCCACGGGCCCCGCGCCACTGCTGGAAGCAGCCGGCGCGCAGAGAACTCCGTGCACTGCCCCCACCTCCAGGCACCGCCCCCAGCAGCTTCCATTGGCTGGGAATGGGAAACCATGACCAACGGGAGCTTTGGGGGAGGTACCCACATATAAGGGCAGCACGTGGAGCCCTCTGCCCCCCCTCCTGCAGGGGCTGTGGGACGTGGTGCCAACTGCTTCCGAGAGCAGCGTGGGACCAGGGCAGGCAGGGAGCCTGTTTTAGTGCTGCTGCAACCCCGGAGCCACACCAGGTAAGTGGCACCAGGCCAGAGCCCACACCCCGAACACCTCCTGCACCCCTGCCCTGAGCCCCCTGCCGCACCCCAGCCCCCTGCCCTGAGCCCCCTTCTGCACCCAAACTCCCATGCCCTGAGCGCCTTCCTGCACACTCTCCCACATCCTGCACTCCCTCCCGCACCCCAACCCCCTGCCCCAGCATTCATGGCCCTGCCTGCAATTTCCCCACCCAGATGTGGCCCTCGGGCCAAAAAGTTTGCCCACCCCGGTGTTAGGCTGTGGCTACACGAGCATTGTTCAGGGAAGACCCAGTAGTGCTACTGGTTGTGGGAGCACTTGTGTAGATTGGCTCCCAATGTTTGCCACTATTGTTTAGCCCTTCACTGAGTATAGTTAGTAAATATGCCAGCATCTGGTCTACACTAGTGCTCCCACCAATTGAGCTGTACTGACGTTAGTGCCACAAAATGTGCTAATTTAGAAAAGGTTGGAGAGAATATCACCTGCTATTTTACAAGAAATGCAGTGTGCTACAATCTGGTAGGGTGCACTGAATGAAAAGACCTGCAAATACTGGATGTTTTAGGCTACTGATTTTGGGGTCTTAAACTGATTTTTAAAGACATTCCGTTACCTTTTATGTGAGAGCGTTTGCATTAAACCTGGCTCTTTCCTAGCGCAGTAAATGTGCCCTGCTTGCTGTGGAGCCCAACGGGGTGGCAGGGAAGCGCTGCTCAATGGTCAGTCTTCACATGGCCCTGCCTGTCATAGAGGCCTGGTTCAGGGGAAATGGCAGCCTGCTTCTCAGCTGTTTTGTTTCCAAATGGATGAACGTTCTAGGAAATGACAAAGCACCCAAGCCAGAGCTGGAGGAATTTTGCAGCTTCATCTGGAAGAGGATAGGTATTAAGGTATAGTAGATATTGGCTGTGGGTGCATCTCTGGGGCAGGTGTGGGAGGGGAAGGGATGGGGAGATAAGCTTAGACTGTAGCACAGTCAGCACGTAACATCAGCCTGATGCAAATCTTCAGCTATTTCAGCTGGTTTCATCTCAATGACTTATTTCTTCAAGGCAGTTTAAGGTTGTGATATCTAGGAAGTACCCCGTACACTGTGTGCTTGGGAAGCTTTCTGTCTCCGTAGTAGAGAGTAAATACCTAGACACCAGTGACTAGGCAATATGGTTATGGGTGCTCTAATAAAGGCCTATGAATAGAAGCCATAGTAGGTTTTAAGGCCTTAATGTTTATCAGTTAGAAACCAAGCAATGTGAACATAGAAGTTAGGGGGTGGTTTTTTTTGGGTGTTTTTTTGACTGCACTATAGTACTGAATGTACTGCATCAAGTACTACATGCTGTTTTCCCTCCATCACCATCTGTTATCTTCCCTCTGGCCCTTATCTTTTACTCTGGAAATCCTCTTAGAATTTTCTTCTTGAAAATCGTGAAGGGGGAAAGCTAGCTGTAGGGTAATATGTTGACTCATAGGGACAAACATTTTTCTGGGAAGCCTTCCTTGTACACTCCACCCTTTTTATTTTATATAAGGCTCTCTCTTGTAATCCCGTTTTTGATATATGGCTAGTGTGATTTTGTTTGCCAGTGATACTCAGGCAGTAGAGACCTAGGAAGAGGAACAAAACACAGGAAGCACCGAGATCCACCAGTGCCCATCCCTTCAAAAACAGAACACTGATCATGGGGGATATGCCCATTTAATTCCAACTTTTGTGGTACTTGATGGGTGCCCCAAATATGATGATGTAGCAAGAAGCAAGGCTTCTGGCTGAAATGCACACATCTACCCTGCCTCCACATTTGACCATCTCTGCAAGTGAAGAGCAATCCCAGCGGTTTAGCATTAAGTCCCATTTATAAATGGAGACTATTTTGGTGTCCTACTAATGATCAGTATTTTAGTGAATTCTGTAAGGTAGATTCTGCAAGGGCATAGAATTCCGAACATGGGTTGTCATCCTGGAGACCCTCAGTGTATTTAACTTGAATTGTGCGTGTGGTGGTGGGGGTGTGTGTTTTGCTGATGCATTGCAGTTTCTATACATTGTTTTTGTTGTAAAATGCTCTGCACCTGAGGTTCAGAGGAGTATGAATAATAGTACTTGGTTAAACAGACCCAGTTATGTGTTAGAGTATTTTTAAGGGTGTTAAGCACATAAAAGGGATGGGATTTAATTCATTTTAGGATAAGAAATTCCTTTCAAACTTTACAAGTTCTTATGGCTGTAGAGCTGTTGTGATGTTTCAAATTAAATCGTCATTTCAGAGTACTGACTTGTTTTATGAGAGGTTTGAAAGAGATTATTTGTGTGCACCCGCATGCATGCATGAAGAGCGGCATATTTCTTTCCACGGGTCTGATCATTAAGGATTTTGTATTTTATATGCATCCTCACAAAGAAGATGATTATATGATGATAGCTGAGGACTTCGTGTTCCGATTATAACAATTTTGCTTTCTGTTCCTATCTAGCAGCTTTTCTGAGCGTGGGAAGCCAATGTGTTTGGCCTATGTAACTGCTGTGTGGGCTGCCGTTAGGAGAGGTGTTTTGTAGAGGCTACTGAATCTTACCCGTACCTTATTATAAAGACAGAGCATACAACTTTCTACCCGTAATCAGATGTCGCTATATATTTGGGCCTTAAATTGATCTAAAAACGTGCTTGGCAAGAATTGATGCACTTGCATCCTAAATCTTTTTTTATTATTAGTTAGGTATCTGGCTTTGAGAAGGGCACCTCCTTATTGTGAGAAATAGTAACTTGCATTACAAAGCAGGATTTGCAAATTCCGTTAAGCCAAAATACATGATCCTAAGCCTTTTCTTTCTAAATATCGTATCTTGTGATTGGAAACTTTTGAGTAAGCTGGAAGGAAGCTAACAAAGGAAAATGTGGTGAGTAGTTGGAATGTCAATACCATGAAGAAAGATAAAGTTATCAGATCAAAGAATGCAACTGCAAGATACTGTACTTAACAGAAAATGGTGAGAAATATCTTGACATGGCAAATGTCTAGCTCATCGCACAAGATCTTAAGAATTGGAGCATGCCAACAGATTAGTGCTTAACTCATCAAACTCAAAATGAAGTTGTAGAAGAAAAGCAACAATGGCCAGGCTTAAAATCACACCCCCCCCCCCCCCCAAAATAGACCATAAGGTGATCCACCCTTAATGTCTATGCAAGGTATTTGTCAAAATTTTGGCGGGGTTACAATGTTCTTGTCAGAGACATACAAACATCAAAGAAAAAATTAACGGAAAAGCAACTAACTAATAGATAAGCATTGCAAATGTTTAGATTCTTATCTGAGTCTTTTACATTTAGAAATGGGATTGGGAAATCAGGAGTTTACATGTGGTAGGTTGATTCATTATACTGAAAATAGGCAGAGCAGAATTGCACGCACAGCCAAAAAAGAATATCAAATGTGGTTTTACTTGCAGCCTGTTGAAGAATTTGAATGGTGTATAGGGTAATTAACTGTCATTTGGCCATTTCTACTGTGCTTTGCGATAAATGCATTCCTAATGAAAATAATTTTTTTTGAAAATGCAACAGGAAAAGTTGGAAAACTAAGAATCAGTTAATCCAACTATTAGTGCAGATAATGAGATCTGCTTAAAGTTATCACAGTCCTTTTGTTCAAGCCTCAAATAGGGACTTAGATTTCAGTTGGGTTCTAATATTGCAGTATTAGGCGGCACAACACTATCATTGGTGCTGTTCTTTAGCCACGGTACTCAACAAAAGTCCCATCTGCCGTTCACTGGATGGTGTTCAGCAGGAAGTTCAAAGATGTTCTCATCCTGTGAACAAGAGTTAACCCCAGATTCCTGGCCGAAAATTCAAATAGAATAAACTGTGATGTCCACTGCTGCATAGAGCACACAGAGTTTGCATTTGCAGTTACTTTGTAGGAGATACACACAAGCTACAGAATTATCTAACTTTGCACCCCTCCAGGGTAAATGACTGACCTAAATTTCTCTAATAGAGTGTGCTCATATAGGCACAGCAATGAGGGTTGTATTACTGGAGTTTTGACCGAAGCATAGTGGTTTCCAGTTATTTTTTTCAACAATGATGTCATAACCATGCACTGTTGAAATTCTTGATCATTCAAAAGGCCCCCCGTGCTCCAAAGGACTTTGGGGAATGTGTTCAATACTTTTATAAATTGCTTGGAGGTACCCGGAGGCATAGAAAGTACTGTATGATGTCAATTTCTATTCTTTTAATACTTCCATCATATGTGAAGGCATTTTGTTATGTAGGATTATTTGCAATAGTAAGTCCTATTGTTTAATAATGACTTAACACACAAAACTGAGATTGTATGTTTAATAAAGCCATTTTAATTTACAGTATTTAAACAGGGCGCAGTCTTGATGAATTTATTAGACTTTAATAATTAACAGCTGGCTCATTACTAATCCTAGGTAATGAGGTAGCATCAACAGGAAAATATGCCATCTCAAGGAAATTTTGGCCTGGCCTCATTGTTGGGCACAGTGATCCATGCATTTGTCACCTCCAGTCTGAATTATTGTAATTCACTCTATCTGGCAGCAGTGCAAAGATTTCATCTTGTGCATAACATGGCCACCAATAAGATGTCCTGCCATAGACATGTTACCCCAGGTACAGCCCCCTTGGCTGCCATTTTGTTTCTGTTGCCAGTTCAGTGCTCTCTAGATCCTGATCCTGATCTTCAAAGCTCTTAATAAGTCAGAAATCAGCTACTTCAGTGTATCATGCTCAGGATTCTCTCAACACCAACTTTGCTTCTCTAGGATTATATAATTTACAAAGCCCGGGGTGTAATCTGTAACAGAAGGAGATGTTCCTGGATGAAGTTATTTGATTGGGGAATGAACTTCTGGAGGAGTTCAGATGAATTCTAAGTTTGACTGCCTTTAAGAGCTTTTCATAAAGCTTTTTCACTGTAACTAGAATGAGTGACAGAGCCAAAAAACTGAAACAGAAAACAGCCGCAAGCAAAACCTCCTGTAACCAGGGAAGAGAGAAGAGTAGAACACTCAGTTAGATTGTCTGTGGTGACTGGTGTGGAGAAAGTAAATAAGGAAGTGTTATTTACTCCTTCTCATAAAACAAGAACTAGGGGGTCACCAAATGAAATTAATAGGCAGCAGGTTTAAAACAAACAAAAGGAAGCATTTATTCACACAACGTACAGTCAACCTGTGGAACGCTTTGCCAGAGGATGTTGTGAAGGCCAAGACTATAACGGGGTTAAAAAAAAGAACTAGTTAAGTTCATGGAGGATAAGTCCATCAATGGCTATTAGCCAGGATATGCAGGGATGGTGTCCCTGGCCTCAGTTTGCCAGAAGCTGTGAATGGGTGACAGGAGATGGACCACTTGATGGTTACCTGTTCTGTTCATTCCCTCTGAAGAATTGGCCACTGTTGGAAGATGGGTACTGGGGTAGATGGACCTTTGGTCTGACCCAGTAGGGCCATTCTTATGTTCTTTATGCACCCGACTGTGGATCTAACATATCTGGGAAGTGCTTAGATACTATGTCGATGGGTGCTATAGAAAACCCTAAGATGTATAAGTTGTGTTTTCAGTACCCCAAAAGTAGAGTAATTGGCTTGTCGTTTATCTAGTTCCTCTTTATTTATAAAAGAAAAGAGTGATTTTTTTTTAAAAAGTTGTTCTGCCCTAGAAACATCTAACGATTGGAAAGTTAGAATTTGATATGAAAATAGAGCTTATGAAGAAGACTTTCTAAAAATTTTCTGATGAAAATTGTTTAAGGCACTAGATCTATTTAGTGTGTGTTCTGTGAACTTTTAGCAATGGCAGCACTAAACTCAAAGTGAGCAGTAGGCCATGAGAAATATATCTCTGCCCAGTGTTCTTGCATATCACGGTGATTGAGTCATGGATCCACAGGAGAAAATGCTCTCTTTGCTCTGTGTGTGTTGTGATGAAAAAGCTGGATGAGTCCTAAGGTTTTAGGAAAGGAAGATATTTCTTTTGAACCTCATCAGGTATTCTGCATACAGCATTTTGGTAATATCAGAGTAGTTCCAATCAGGTAATTGTAATGTCATGGGTGTTTTGCATTCCCATTGTGCCTGTGTATCATTAGAATAGTCTTTAATTACGTGATCACACACTATTTTTCCACATACAATATAACATACTACATTTTTTCCTACAACCTTAAATACAAACCTATAGGATCTTGGCATGTTTTTTCATGCTTAATGTACTTTTTACTCATGATGATCTTGAGTATCTTTATCAACTTAGACATTTTATGAGAGAAATTCTCTCAGCTTAAATAATTTTGGCAGAACCTGTCTTTTCTGTTTAACCATCATGGTGGGTTTTTCCTTAGGTGCAATTCTCAAAGGATGAGGCAGTTTGAGATTATTTACCTTCACATACCAGGTAAATAATCACACAGCCACAGAATATCAGCAAAAATGTTCTCCTATATCTAGCCCACCCAAATGTACAGCTATGCTTTGGAAATCACCAAAGATGGCTGCGATATAGGGTGACCAGATGTCCCTATTTTATAGGGACAGTCCTGATATTTGGGGCTTTTTCTTATATAGGCGCCTATTGCCCCCCACCCCCTGTCTTGAGTTTTCACACTTGCTGTCTGGTCACCCTATATCGCAGCCATCTTTGGCGATTTCCAAAGCATAGCTGTACATTTGGGTGGGCTAGATATAGGAGAACATTTTTGCTGATATTCTGTGGCTGTGTTTAAGCTGCTGTGTGTTTTATAAGAACAGTTTTTTACTGTATAGTTTTTCCACAGATGGCTTGCATGCATTACGTTTGGTTTGCAGAGTATGCTTAGTGCTATCAGATGCGAACTGTGCACGTTAGATTGTAGGAAAAATATTGTATGATACTAAGGTGTGTCTGAGGTGGTGGTTAATGTATTTAAAAACTATTTTAAATAGTTACTCCCAAACTGGGCAAAGTTAAGGTTACATGTGTTAGCTGGTCATTTTCTGGCTTGAGTGTTTATTACTGCAACCATGATATTCTCTTAACATAGTATTTTCTAATGTAATTTACAAGGAGTTGTAAACAAGTCAATGGAGTGGGTGGAAGAAATGTTTTATCTTTGTCCCCAAGATGGATAGAGCAGTAGTTTGACTTGAGGTGGTCACTAATAGGATGTAAGCAAAGCTGCTTGGAGTGCCTTCAATGGCTGTTCAGTTGCTGGTGAACACTGATGTCTTTGATGTTGCTCAGGCAAGTTGTTTTCTGATTCCTGACATGGAGGAAGGTGGATGAGTAGGAGTGAATTGCAGCTTTCCAATTTCCCAACTCAGATGAGGGATTATTTCAAAACACTTTGAGGAGCAAGAAGACCTTTCTTCATTTTTTTAAAAAAAACCCTTCTGTAAAGGGGACAATTTTGTAGCCTATGGTGATTTGTCTTGAAACAGGTTTTATCTTTAAAAAAGCAGGGGAAGGGCAAGAAATTAGTTTTGCTGAGACACACTGTACTAATTCTGTAAAAGCAGCAAAGAGTCCTGTGGCACCTTATAGACTAACAGACGTTTTGGAGCATGAGCTTTCGTGGGTGAATACCCACTTGGTCGGATGCATGCCACAGGACTCTTTGCTGCTTGTACAGATCCAAACTAACACGGCTACCCCTCTGATACTTGTACTAATTCTGATGGTAATGATTTAATTCAGAACATAGTATGAAGACATCAGATTATAAAAGCAGGAGCATATTAAAAAACTAGTTGTTATGATTCAAAATCACCAAATAAAATTAAAATAACTCCCCGACTTTTTACTTTTGAGCAAGGGACCCCTTCTGGTGGGTTACGAAATTGTGAACTGTGTGAGGTCTGAAACAAAGGCTAATTTTTTTTTCCCATAGCAGGAGCCTCCAGTTGCTGCTGCTTTAAAGTTACAGCTGAAAGAGAGGGCGGGGAAAACTGTTGGAGGAGTGGAGAGGGGGAAAAAAAATGCCCAGAGCTCAGCAGTGAGAGGCCCCAAGCTCTGAAAGCAAGTCTTTGTGTCCCCCACTCCAGGCGCCCCCTTCCCCTAGGGCTGTGCCTATGGCAAAACATTACACAATCCGGCTGTTGTTTGTTTGGGAAAAACTACAGCATCCTATTGCAATTATTTATGGAAGAAAATATTGGATGTTTTTGTAGGAGGTGGGAAGAGGGTGGGGAAGCTGGATTTTACCTCTCCTGTTGTTCTTTCTAAACACTTTCCTTTTGTTAATGATGCAGGGAAGCCAGTCTCCTTTTCATCTCTCTCTCTCTCACCCACCCACCTTAATTTGTGCTGCATTAATATTCATATAATGAAAAATATTTGTTAAATACCTCATGTCACCCTTAACAAAGGTGCTTCGTGAGCTGCCTCTGGGATCTGGTTAGGGTCCTGTTGTGCGGGATTTGTATGGTGCATTTTCTTTAACTAGTGTTAGCTTTTAAAAAATTTGACTCTCTTTCCAACCTTTCCCAGAAGTCTCACTGTAGATTCCAGCATATTGATCTGTTGTTGTGTGCTAGCAGCAGGTTATGATAGCTTGGTTTACAATAGAAACTTGCTCAGGATTTTTCTCAACCATTCAAGGTAGTTCACTAGTTCAGTTGTAGAAAGATTTTTCCTGTATAATCCTTAATTTTTTCCCCACTGCTCCCACTAAACACCCCTTAGGACACTTCTGTTTGGCAAGAAACATCTCCAAGGCAGTTGTCACCTCTAATCAGTGACAGTGATTCTGGGTAAGAGAATGGCAGTTGTCTCTGCGGGACCTTATTGTGATTGCTGATGGGTATGTGTGTTCCTGCAATTGGCTTAACCTGGCTTGCCTCTCCTGCCCATCCCATCAGATTTGTTTTTATGCTAACGGTAGTTGGGTAGGTAACATTTCAGACGCCTGTGGTGGATAGTTCTAGTTTTGTTGTTATATAAGAGCAGGTTGGGACTTTTAAGTTTAGCAGCAAAAAATGATGATGCCAGAGGGAAGGCAAACGTTTTTTAGGCTCTCCCCGTGGCAGCTTTTAGCACAGCTGTGGAGGGTTTGTGGTGGATTAGGAAATATTTTTTAAGACTTCTGCTCCTTGGGCCTGTAGAACTAAGGCAGATTATGGATTTCTTTGGAAACCGTGACAGGTGGTGCTGGAAACTGTGCTTGCCATACATCTGACTCCAGAGAGAGTCCTGATGGAGGTACCATTGTCCTAAACGGATGGAAGGAGCTGTGAGCTACCTCCTCCTCAGAGTTTACGCGTTCAAATGGCAGTTTCCATCCAGAGCAACCGTAACTGTTTTTAGGTGGTCCCGGTTTTTGTAGTAGTGTTAGATGATAGAGACCCTATTGCAGGGAGGCCTGTAACAGTGTTGGATGCTGTTGGAGTCATTCCTGGTAGCTTGGTGGAGGGGGGGGAAAAAAAAGCAGATGCACAGATGAGTGAGAAATGGTTTAAGTTTAGGGGCAGGATTATACCTTGTGCGTCAGACTTCTTATAATATGTTAATGAGGTGCTGGTGAGTATACGAGGAGGGGCTTAGGAAAAGGTAACGTTTAATATCCTTTAAAAATGTCACCCCTGTCTGCTAAGCTCAGGAAGAGCTCAATACAGTAAAAAGTTAGCTACTATGCTATAAAGATGTGTACTATCCTTTGTGATAATGGAGGAGAGCGTGCATGTTTTTCAGCAGCTGTATTGTACCTGATGTAGGAGACTAAATTGTTTAAACTTGGAGATCTGTGCTGCTGCTAATGTATGTGGGGTTTACACTAGTAACTTTCATTAGAATGCACCGATGAGAACAAGCTCTGCTTTCTAAATCAACTTCTTGCATAACAGTGGGGAAACTTTAGTTACAGAGCACATGTTTGGCAGTAAATGTCCATTGTTAGCTAGCATGTCTCAAACCACACAAACTAACCAAAATAAAACCACGCTTCAGCTTTTGCTTACGATATTTTCACTAGCTTTTCTTTTGCACATCATTGGTCTAGTGGTTATAATAAGGGCACGGGATCAGCAGAAGAGTTCATTCCACCTGTTCTGTTGGTGACTGTCACTTAAACACAATGTCATTCAATTTTCCTATGTTTAAAAAGAAGACGATAGTCCTGTTACCCTCCTTGCTAAAATGTGCAGAAAGCCGTAGGCTAAAAAGCAGTTATATAAAAAGCAGTTGTGTGTGATGTATGACTAATGTACTGTTTTACAAGGGAGAATTTTTAAATGCTTTTGATCCATTAGTATAGAAGACTGTAAAATGGTGTCACACCTTGCAAATGGCCAATCACACTGGTATCATGTGAAGTTAGGTGACCGCTAGAGTTTATAATTGGCTTGGGTTTGTGGTGGCTTATAGTACTTTTATGTACAAAAGCACCTCTCAGAACGTTTTTCTTTGTAGCATACATTAAGATAGCAATGCTGTCTGTCTGGAAGTTGTATACTTGCATAACAAGATGCCAGGCTCTCTTTATACATGGAAATGAGACAGGAGAATATGTGCGCAAGACTACTGGAATGATCATCCTTTAGTGTGTTCTTAGATGATTGTATGGTTTATAAAAAGCAGCACCTTATAGACTAACAGACGTATTGGAGCATGAGCTTTCGTGGGTGAATACCCACTTCGTTGGATGAATGTATGCATGTATGCATCCAACGAAGTGGGTATTCACCCACGACAGTTCATGCTCCAATACGTCTGTTAGTCTATAAGGTGCCACAGGACTCTTTGCTGTTTTTTACAGATCCAGACTAACACGGCTCCCCCTCTGATGTATGGTTTATGTGAGTTTTATGTTTTTCAGTGCATTGTGCAGGAGATATGTGCACAAAATCCATTGTGTAATTACAGGAATTGGTTTTGTGTGCACAGATTGTATGTGCCTAAGTTGGTTTTGTGTGTGAATCATCCATACAACATTTTGAGTTTTTACCCTTGGTGCTTGCATTTGGATATTTAAAGGATGAGTAAGGTAGAGTTCCTCCTGGACTTGGTTCATATTTTGTGCTTATTTGAGCCTCTGATATCTCACTCTCTCTCACATGCGCGCGCACATATTTTGGTATGCATATGAGTGCTACGTAAAATAATATAATGTGGAAGATGTATAGAGTGAAACAAGAAGCAGTTTTTTCAATAGAGCGTACATTTTCAGGTATTTTCTTGTATATTAATATGTTCTGGAATATAAGTGATCCCCCCCCCCCCCCCAAGGGATTGGGGGAATATTGAGCTACCTCCATTTTGTGTTTCATTAGGAAATTGCTAAGGAAACTAACAAAAAATGTTCTTTTTGTATCAAGCTATAGATTTACAAACTTGTGCGAGACTTGGTAGAAAGCAAAACAGTCAGAACAAAAGCCAGCCACGTGGTTATTAAGGGGGAACTAGAGGATGTAACATCATGTTAGATCTGTTCTTTCTGTTAGCAAAAGCACAGGGTATTCAGTTACTCAGAGTGAAGTATTTATTGAAGGAATTTGCCTGGCTGGTGCACTTCTATGTATGTGTTGTATTTGGTATCTATGTGTATATGTGTATGTGAGTTTTGTTAACTGAGTCTCATTGTTATATTCCATATGGTTTCCACTTCCCAGTCTTCAGGTCTTTTTTTAAAACAAACTTTCTAGATTTTTACTTTAACCCTAGCTGAGTTGCAGTGAAGCGCTGTCTTTTTTTGGTTTACCTTACTAGCAGTATCCCCTTTCCCCAGCTCACAAACACCATTTAAGAAGGGAAACATAGGGCCCTTCCATTTTACTCATTCTTTTGTTTAATAAAAATCCCAAGGTGGAGAATGCGGCTCCCATATCTATGATGTTGCTGCTTGAGACATGCTTCCTTGCTCTTCTAAACTGCCTTGGCTAAGCTGTGTGAGGTCTGGAGGTCCCTGAAAGGGGGAAGCTGAAGTGCAAGCACAAAGATGAATAATAACATGATGTCACTGCCAGCCAATCAGCAGAATTAATGTCACATGCCTGGCAGCACTTCATATGCCCACAGAACAAGAGTAACCTCGCCTAAATTGTCCTTCTCTTCCTACCAATCAGCTGCTAGGGATCAGGCTTTTTGAAGTTTATTATATGAGACTTTGATGCACATTGAAAAAGGGATGATGCATTTTTCTGTTAATGAGTTGTTAACCTCTTGGAGAACATTTTTTTTGAATGTGGAAACCTTTACAGCTACTTGTGAATGTTGCTTTTCAAACATATTAAGAGCAAACGATCAGATTTTTCAACAGGACATGCTGTAAAGCTCTGTGCCCTGAGTGGGGTGTCAGTCTGTATACTTGTTTCCTTTATGACATGTATGACAATCTAACCTTTTATTTTTTTTACTTATCCTTTTGATTCCTGTCGGATAAATTACATTTAGATTTATTTTCCTTCGTTTTCCTGTTGTTCCTTAAATAACTCTTGTTTAGCAGACTGCTCAGATTGGCAGCAACAGCGTGCAGAGACCCCCTCTGTTAGATGGGCATTTAAAAAGCATTCCCACCCCTTCTGCCCTCTCTTTTCTCAGTTGATGACATTTAAACTCTGCATCTAACCAGGGTGATTGTAGTAGTAGATCAACACGGTGAATGCTGAATGAACTGTTTTCTGTTGATGGATCAGATGAAATGACATGTCAGACCAGAAGAATTATGAGATTCTGGCTGATGTCCAAAACCAAGGTGCTACACATGTATTTTAGACAGGATTAAATTATGTATGATCCTATACTGAATTATTTGAGGAGGTTCAAACAAAGATATTCTGATGGAAGCCTACTCTGAGATGGCGTGGCTGACTCTAGGAAGGAAAGAGGCACATATCCTAAATCAGCAGTCCCCAACCTTTTCGTCTGGCACGTGCCAGACCAAGGACCGTGGCGGCAGTCGAGCATCCGCCAAAATGCTGCCGAAATTCGGCGGCATTTTGGCGGATGCTCGATCGCCGGCCAGGACGCGGGCGCATTTAGATGCCCCCGCGGGTGCCGTGGTGGGGACCCCTGTTCTAAATGGTTTTTTAGGGAGTAGCACATGAGCCTATTTTCATCAGATCTTTCCCTTCATGGTGTACCATTCCATTTTTTTAAAGAGGTGTTTCATCACCCCTTTCTGATAGTGACCCAGGCAAGTGAGTTTGTTTTATCATCCTATTGGAGGAGGAGATAAAGGACAAACCTCTGAGGAGTTAACTCCCCCTACAAAGATGGCTTGAGTGTATAGTTCATTTGCTTTCTGTCCTCAGGAGTTAAAAACAGCCATTGCTTACTGAGGAGCAATTGCTGAGCTTGTGGTCTGTGAAATATTTTTCATATCCAGACTAAGAATTAGGAGGAGAAATCTGGTGAATAGGTGGTGAAAATCCGTCGTTACAGAAAGTAAGTTAATTATTTGGTACTTTTTGAGGGCACAGAGTGGTCTACAGAGATGCTTGTATCACAATGAAACATCTGACAGTATTCAAGGAAAGATGATTCCTTGTAGTTGTAGCCCAGTTTCAAGGCTTTTGACTGACTCATTTAAACTGTGTCTCCTTCTGTTCTCCTTTGCCCTCATTTGGGTCCCTCAGAGGAAGAAGAAATTTCAAGTGACTTCAAATTTAGACCATACGCCTTCGAGAGAGCGATAAGATGCTTCAATCCAGACCATTTAAAACTGTTGGACTGGCTTTAGTGGAATTTGTCACAAAGAGCAGAGAGATCATTTTAGTCCTTTTAGACCAGACAAAAAAATTCAGCACAAAATAGTCTTGGTTATTTTCTCTGTGATGTAAAGAGTTTTATATTCTGCGATTCATAAAATTACCATTGGGGTAGGAGTCGCGTACAACGCTGTCAATGTTTAATTCATTCGAAGGTTATATTGAAGTTAGCATGCTAGTTTACTTTCTTAAAAGAAAGAGATGTGTAACACACTCTTTCCCCCGCCCCCCGCTCCCAAAAAAAACCCAAAAATCCAACAACAAAGTCACAGGCTGAAAGGCCGTGTCCCCCTGTTTACATGTTGGCAGTTGGAGCATAAATTTCATTGCTGCAAACAGGAAACTCAGTGGTGGAACAGGTTGCATATTCTATTGGTAACTCTAAGAGCCATCCGTGTCACGATTCAAAGCTTTTTGTTTTCATAATGCTATGTAAAATGATTTAATGTTCAGTAATTATTTTCTTGAAAGCAAAAATATCTTTATGTGAGGTTCAGTGAAAGATGCAGCAACTGTAATTCATCTCTGAAGGACTCAGAATTTTTAAGATGTTTGGAACAACTAAAGCTAACTGTATTAAGAAGCCACACTGGAGCTATAAATCAGGAGGCATCCTTTGCATTTTTTCTTTTTTTTGCAGCCAGGTGTTTGGAGATCTCCAGTGTCCTTAACTGTGCTGTGGGAAGATTTTAGATTTCAGTATGTTTATAGTCATTTAAAAATATTTGCCATTGTTTGTCAATGACACGTACATATACACAAATAAAACGCTGAGTAGAAAAGTGGGTAATGTTGTTGTAAACACTGCACCTCCTCTTGGTTGTTTGACAACCACTGTGCCAAAGGTAGAAAGCCATACCATATTTTACAACTGACAGGATATCTCAAGTGTTTAAAACATCCAAAGAGATGATAAAACATTCAGTGCTGAGCTGAGAGATGGTTGTTGGGATGTATATATGCAGGGGTGTGTGTGTAAATACACACAACACAGATTTTCCTTTCGAAGTGAGGCTAAAAGTTAAATGAACACACAATATAGGAAACTAGTCGTGTGAGGTGATGAGAAGTGGAGAGGAGAGATCCACCAAAATGCAGTCATGAGCTTTAAAATATTAATGATATTTCCTGCTCTTAGCAATAGCAGTTGACTACTCAAATGGTGGGTTTACTTCCTCAAGCAGTAAAGCAACAAGAAGCCAAATCAGATTTGAGCTTCCTCACAAAAAAGAAAATGTGTGTGGGCAACAGAAGTGATAACTTTACATGCTCTTGCAGACATGTACTCATTACAAATTGCTATTGGAATATGTGAATTAAGAAATAAACTAAGATTACTGCACACTCTTTATATTACATCTTTCGTACAGTGTGTCCCAAAGGATTTTGCGGTCTGTAAAATAAAAAATTCCCAAAGAAAATCCCATATTAAGTTTAGAACAGGTAGAGAATGTCTCAAGTGTTATGTATACATGTTTAAGGTTACAGTAACGTCTCACTTAACGTTGTAGTTATGTTCCTGAAAAATGCGACTTTAAATGAAACGATGTTAAGCGAATCCAATTTCCCCATAAGAATTAATGTAAATAGGGGTGTTCGGTGCCAGGGAAATTTTTTTCACCAGACAAAAAACTATATATTATAGCTATACACACAGTATACGTTTTAAACAAACAATTTAATACTGTTCACAGCTATGATGATTGTGAAGCTTGGTTGAGGTGGTGAAGTTAGAGGGTGGAAGAGGAAGAGATTTCCCAGGAAATGCCTTACTGCTAAATGATGAACTAGCACTCGGCTGAGCCCCCAAGGGTTAACACGTTGTTGTTAATGTAGCCTCTCATCAAGGCAGCATGAACAGGAGGGAGGGGAGACAGCCTAGCAGACAGACAGACACACACCTTGTGTGTGGGAGAGAGAGAGATGCACACTGCCCCTTTAAGTAAGCTGACCCACTCTTAAGGGCATTGTCTTTTTAAGTGGATCACGAAGTTGAGACAGCAGCTGCTGCCCCAGGCTCTCTCTGTCTCTCCGTTGGTGTCCCCTCCCTGCTCTGTATGGAGAAGGGGTAAGCGGGGTGCAGGACCAGGGGGGAGGGGGACACCCTGATATTAGCCCCCTGCACAGCAAGCAGGAGTCTCTGGGAGCAGCTCCGAGGCAGAGGGAAGGAGCAGCACATGGCAGTGAGGGGAGGGACAGCTGAACTGTTGATTGATAGCCTGCTGGGTGGATCCAGCACAGGGAACTTAAGGGAGCAGGGAGCTGATGGGGGGGCTGCCGGTCTACCCTGGTTCCAAGCCCCCACCAGCTAGCAGCAATGGGATGCTCTTCCTGCAAGCAGTGGACAAAGCAGGCGGCTGCCAAATGACGTTAGAAGGGAGCATTGCACAACTTTAAACGAGCATGTTCCCTAATTGATCAGCAGCGTAACAATGAAACAACGTTAACCGGGATGATTTTAAGTGAGGAGTTACTGTATCTGTTTCATAAACAACATGGAAGAGTTACAGATTTTAGGGGAACAGCTAAAGACTAGACATCAAATGTTTTTAGCTTATGCCTAAACTTTTCTAGAAGTCCTGCAAATGTCAAGCCTGGGTTGGTACACAAGGACTCAAGGTCACCTTTGAATGCGCTGTAAAAGTCCCACTTAATTATAGCAAAGATTGTTTTGGAGAGTGTTTAAGTTAAAAGCAAGGAATGCTGAAGTCACGCATAGGAGTTTTGTTGAGCCTTCATTTGGCTTCTAGTGAGTATTGGAAGAAAAAATGATTTTGTGACCAGTAAGAATTTAAAAATAAAAAGCAGTGTTAACGCTTGCAGTGTTAGCCTGTTCTCTTGACAGGCACAACGCTAGTCTCTACGTTATCAGCTGTTGGGCCTTGAGTATTTTTCCCTAACCTTGGAAAAAGGGAATTTGGTGATAAATGAGGGAAAAAATAAATATTTCTTGACTTGCAAAGTGAGTAGTTGCAGGAGTTTAGAGAGAGATGCCATTAAAATGCTCAACCTGTGTTTCCCGACTAGGATAACTTGGTAATGTGCATCATTACTTTTTTGGTTGCGTTTTGCATTTGCAGATTCAATTACACCATGATATCATTTTCAAAATGCCAAATAATAATCTTACATAGCAAGTGGGTTATATGTAAAGAAAAACTGTCAAAACCTTAATATACTTCTGTGGCATAAACTTGTTAAGGCTTATTAAAACAGTTGTTTTATGTTCCTTTGTTGCCTATGTGAACAGTATGAATTAGAGAACATGACAAGAACACTGATAATAGATCTGGGATTTTTTTGGTTCATGCATCAGCAATTCTGAGCTGTTACTAATGCTGATTTTCCTAATGCTGACTTGTTACATGGCCTTGTGTAGGTTTTGTAGTTAAACCCACTGACTAGTGAAGCAATGGTTTGTCCTGCGGTAGAACTAGCACCAACGTGGGCTGTTAAATTGCTCAGTAGAGACTGTTCCTTTTGCCAGATCATCACACTTACTCGTGCCTCCTCTTCAGTTATACTTACAGTTAACAGGAAAATGATCCCTAAGAAGATTTTAATGACAATGAGTGGGGGGAGGTGGTGAGACTCAGCTCATTTGAAAATTGGGTCACTTTTATTTTGGTGCCAAAACACAGGTTTAGGAGTCTAATATTAGGCACTCAAGAGGGGAAATGTTGGCCTAAGGTGGAAGTTTTGGCCACCCTGTATGTTTTATCAGCATCTTTAACATGTTGCATGGACCTTAGTCTTAAATACTAGGAATTCAACCAAAGCTGTGTTCTGAAGTTGGACTTTGTTTCTGGATAGTCCTTACTACTGTGAAGCTGATGGAGTGAGCAGCCCAAATGGCTTGCAATATATTTTGGCTGTCCCCATTTTCTATGCTTTTGTTTTACTTCATTCTCTCTCCCATGTCTCTTTGGGTTATAAGCTGCAGTGACACCATTTGCAGACATTTCCACAGAAGAGTGGCACAGCTGACAATTATTCAGTCACTGGGTGAATTGGCTGAGTGCCACAAGATTGCTCAACTGTTTTCTCTCTCCTAAATTTTGCCTTACCTTAGGGCATAACTGTTCTCTGGAAGGGCCCCATGGTTGCTTCAACTCACACTGTTGAAAGAGTGAACAATGTGTAAACAACTATATATGCTGATCAAATTGTCCACAGTTCTGTCCCATGTTTGCCACCTGTTGGAAGGTTCCCAGCTGCAGTCCCATGTTGCCGTGTGACACACGGTACTGTGTTTGACAGAGTCACTGTTTTGCTTTACTTTGGTGAGAGCTGCTGTTTCCAGAAAAACTTTTTTCCCTTTCCGTTCTGCAGGTGTTATGCAAATAGATAATTAAACTGTTTTCTTCAAAGAAGATGGTAAACAGGGAGTCTGTTATTTTAAATGCATATTTTGAAAGCCGCCGTATAGCATGTTGATGCACTTGAAGGGTGTTTGCCTGTAGAGGGGGTGATGATTGCTTTAATTCATGTTTTTTTAAGGTTTCTGTTTAGCACTTGTTTTTAACTATAGAGAATCTAATAAATATTGTTTGAACCCCCCAAAAATCATAGCTCTTGAGGACTCCATGCTGTTTTGGAATATTATGTGGCTTTTACATCTTTTAACATGTACCAGTTATGACCTTAAAAGAGGGCAGCTATATTAGCATTAGCCCACTGGAAATTTCTTCCTGAATGTGAATGTGCCAGAAACCAAAACCATTTCAAATGGACCAGAGATGACAACTGCCCTGTTATAAACTCATAATGACTCAGTGAAACTCAATGCTGCTGCTTCACATACATCTTATTTGTGAATTATACTTAAAAAAGAAAATGAAGAAAATCAGCAAAAGGAAGTTGTCAATGCATATCAATATAGAGGGGATCTCGTTAGTAGCACTGCAATTAAAATCAGCAAGTTGTAAATTCAGTTACAAGAGATCAGCATGTGGAACCTGATTCTCCTCCCCCCCCCAATTATTAACATTCCAAATATTGAAATTTTTGAAAATAAAATTTCTTATGGGATAGCAAAGTTGTATCCTGGATTTACCTTAAGCAAGAGCCACTAAACCACTTAGCTCTCTGAGTAGCAGTTTTCTAAAGTCTTGTATCTAGGAAGATTTTTCCTTAAAAGAGGGATGCATGAATTTGTAACATTGTCAGGCAGGTGAGTGGCTTACTAAAAAATTTAATTTAGGGATTCCTTCCTTGTTTTATCGTGTACCTCACACATGTATGGCACTGTGTACATATATCTGGATAGAGGTTGTTAAATGTGCGTATAGCTGTAATATTAATGCAATAACTTGCACAGCCTGCTTAAAATTGGAATCAAGGCTAAACAGAATGAGCACTGCCACAACTGTCAGTTACCTTGACTACCTTGACAAATATTCCAAGGTACGCAATCCATTGTAAAGTCCATTGATCGTGTTTACGAATTATTTGCCGACCATTTTCACCTTTGTCAGTGTGCATCATTTTAATTTTACAATAAGAGATCTTTGTCCGTTTCTGTCTCTTGTGAGATTCTCTGTGGCATAGTATAATGAACCTGAGAACTGTTTCTGCAGGGTTCAGTGCCAGAATTCAATCCATAATGGTGGTCATTGAGCAATGTGCTGCTCACAGACACCTATACTAGTCAAAAGTTAAAATGCACACATGCAGCAGTCAGACATTGGAATGTATTAAGAGTTTTGAGAGTTCAAGGCCGTACTTACTTGAGTGTAGTTGGCTCTTGAATTTTGATTCTGAAGGGACTCAATCGCAAATTGCTGGTTGGTAGTCCATATTGAAGCCTGTGCTTCCCCGTCTACACTATTATTGTCACCCAGGCTAGCTAGATTAATGCAAGCATGGATGTGCCTACCCATGCTACAATCACCTCTTCTCTTGCAGCATAAGATCTACTCTAAGATTCATGACTAAGGCTGGCTAAAAATTTTCTATCAAAATTGTTTTTCAATGGAAAATTGGATTTTCAGCTAAATGAAACTTTGCGAAAAGTGTCGGCTTTCCACAGAAAATATCAACTTTTCACTGAAACACTGTACACCTGAAAACTGTAAAGATTTTGACCATAAACTGAAAACTAGCTGAAACATGAACATTTCAATTTTGAAAATGCTGGCTACAGTGCATCATGAGATTTGTAGTTCAGATGCCTCATGCCCTCATTCTTCTCTGTAGGCAGGGGTTCCTCACCTGGACTACATCTCCTATGATGCACTGTGATGATGGATCTCCCATGGTGCACCAGGGCTACTCAGCAAGTGGGAAGGCTGGTGCATCCCAGGAAATGTCCAGACGGAGCATGTTTTTGTTGCATCTTGTGTTAAGTCTACTGTGTTCGGTAGATTTGTCAGCTCTTATTTGGGAAACAATCTATTTTATAGCACTGTTTATTTACGTTGTATTTATGTGAATATCAAATAATCATACACTTGCAAATATCTTGCATTTAAGTAGCACCTTTAATTAGAGGACGTCACAGCTGTTTGCAACCAATTAGTTAGTTTCTCAACACCTGTGAATGTGTTAGGTGAGGTTTTATTTCTGTTTCATATTATGGGAAACATAAGCACATAGGTTATGAGTTGACCAATGTGTTATAGGAAGTCATTGAGTTAGGAATCCTGACTTTAGACACTAGGCCATGCCGCCACTATTACAGATTAAGTAAATAAGTCATCACTTGATGATCAGCACTGCAGCACCAGCGCTGGAATCCTTATTCCCCATGCTGAGTGAGGTGTACGGCCAGCGCTGCAGCCAGGGAGTTGCAGCGCTGGAAGTGCCCTGCAGGTGTGGCCACTTACTAATTGCAGCGCTGGTGGAGGCTTTCCAGCGCTGCAACTCGCCGGTGTAGCCATACCCTAAGTCAGATGAGAGCTGCATATGTCGCTACTCAGGAGCTGCGCTCAGACTTGTGAAGGGACTTGTCAGCTGCCATCCCTCTAGCCAGATAAGGACTGGTTTTGATTGGATCCAGAGTCTTGTATAGTGTTCAGCTAGAAGGATGCCAGGCATGGTGAGGCACCTAGATAGTTGCTGGGGAGTTTGAGAGAAACACTGGGGGGTTATCCTCCATCTGAGTAAAAAAGAAACCCATCAAGTCAATTGAGTTTTATAGGAGCACATCTTACACTACTCCATTTTTTGGTTTTTGTTTTTTGCACTCTTGAAACCCACCAATTGGCTAAGCAGGTTTTTTCTTTAAATGTTAAAGCAAATTTCTTTTACAGACCTATACCTATCTTCTATATGCCAATTGTCAGCCTAGACAAAATCTAGGTCGTGTTATAAATCGCTGCGAGAAATAGGTAATTCATGGGAACACAAAGACCCATAACGATGGCATAATGAGAGGCAGCAATGAATTGCCCCTCTGAAGAGAAGATGCAGAGCCTCAAGGTAGAAAAACGTATTTTAAAAAGGCACTATTTCAAAGGCTGAGGTTCTTTTTTAAAACAATTTAGTGCCAAAAGCTTAACCAGTTTTTCATAAACATGGTTGCCAGTTGCAGCCAAAACAAACAATTAGGATCCTTAAATGAACCTAAGTATGGAATCATAGTTACTGAAGCAGACGGCTTAAAATTATAAATGTCGTTAAGTATGATTCCAAAAGCTAGAAGTCAAAGAGCAGGATCCATGAGGTTTAGGAGGCTTTTGTCTCTCCTCAGCGTTTCTTTTCATGGAGGTGTGTAAGGAGGGTGCTTTAGAAGCAAGATTTGACATAGGTCTCCTATGGAGATGATCTAGCATAGAAACCAAGGTCACTTATTCATCTTACAAAAGTGAGAAAGGGGCCAGTATTGACTGGATGTTCATACAAAGGTCAGGCATGTGAAGTAACAAGGCATTTTGATCAATTTCTCCCTTCCAGTAGCTGATCTTCACGTATATGCCCCTGATTTCCAAGCCGCCTCTCACTCCAAACTTGGTCTGCTCACTTTGGATTTGATCCAGAGCTCCTTGAACTCTCGGGAAAGATGCCCATTGATTTCAATGGGTTGTGGATCAGCCCCACTTTGGGTACGTCTATATGGCGATGGGGAGGGAGCCTCCAGCCCTGGAAGAGAGACTCACGCTAGCAGTGTGGTCATTGTGACTCCTCCCATCTTTCCCTCCTAAGTATTATTTATATTGCACCATAGAACGTTATAACTTTCTTCCTTGTTGAAAGAATCTGGGTGAGTCTTCTGCAGATTTGATAAAAACCTGACTTCCTCTTCCTTCTCCCCCCCAAATACCTCCTGTATTCCTTGCTTGAATTCTTTTTTGGCTGAAAATGGAAACTTAGAATCCTGCTATGTGTTATCACTAAACGTTTAGTGAAATTTATTGAAAGAGCTAGGGACTTAATCTTGAGTGTCCTGCCCAGATTCTGACCCAGTTCACACAGAAATGGTGTTCTTCATTTCCCAGTCTATTATTGATGCTTATTCTTGTCCTGCACCATTAAACTTTTCTGCTCCACCCAGAGATGGTTGCATTTCAGTGGGTGAAGCAATTTGTGGGCTTGTATTGTAGGCACATTGTTATGAAAACTGTTACTCCCTGGTTTTCTACTGGTGTTAAAATAAGTACTAAAACAAGAAGGGAACTGGTGAACTTGGGCTGTTGTACAACTGGGCTGTCAGAAGGAATGATGTCCTTTTACATCAAGATGCTGCCATTAGCAGGCTTAGAAATATCAGCACTTGATTACAACTTTTTTTCATGTGGAAGAACATTTTGAAATGTCAAGTATCAGAGGGGTAGCCATGTTAGTCTGGATCTGTAAAAAGCGACAGAGTCTAGACTAACAGACATATTGGAGCATAAGCTTTCGTGGGTGAATACCCACTTCGGCAGACACATGAGTCTATAAGGTGCCACAGGACTCTGTCCCATTTTGAAATGTGTTTTCTCTGTGGGTTGTTCATTTCATCAAGTGAACTTCCAGATTGCTGTGCTGAGCAAAATAGAGCTGCAGATTCTTGAGTGTTCCTTCTGCTAAGAGGGCAAATTATTTAATCCAGTGAACAACCGCTTCACCTGGCGTCTTGACACCTGGAAACTAGCCGTGACCACAGTTTTGACATGATGTCCAGTGTACTGCCAGCGTACCAGGTTGCTGTGTAGCATAGGACTCAACTCTTGTAAACCTGTGCTGCCTTTTCATTATGGGTCTGCTCTTAAAGTGGGAGTACCAAGAGGAGGAGATGTTGGCTTTATCCTTTCCTAACTGGCAATTATTCGTATTTTCAGATTGCCACAAGAGCTGGTAAGATTTTCAAGTTTGCGTTCTGTTAAAGTAAAGGCAAGAGGGAGGTTTTCTTGTTGATGCAGCTGCTGCCACTGCATTCTTGCATAGAGAAGTAGGTGTAGAAGACAAAGCTTCTATTAACATGCTATTGATTATCATGGGCAGGATTCTTTTTTTGAATGGTGGAAATAAATTGTTCTCCAGAATAATGTATGCTGGGAAGTCTTCACTTGCAGTTTAAAAAAGAAAAAGTAAAAGTCACGTAGCCTAATAAAAAGGTATTCAGGAGAACAAGCACCCAATATTCTGCTCACAACTCAAACACTGAAGTATTTATTACTTTGATTATTGTTTGTATTACAGTAGCATCTAAAAGCTCCAGTGGAGATCAGGGCTCCTTTATGCTAGATACTGAACACACCCATAAAACAGTCCTTGCCTCAAAGAAACATGTAGTTTAAATAGCCAGGTCAGGAAAAGGAAGTATTATTATTATTATAATACCCATTTTACAGATGGCAAAACTGACACAAAGGCTAAATGATTTGCTTACAGTCACAGAGAGAGTCTGTGGCAGAGCAGGCAAGTAAGCCCACTTCTCCCGATTCCAGTCCAGTGCATTAACCATGAGGCCACTCTTTCTGAAGTAGAGGAGGGAATACCTTTTAGCTAAACTATTGCTAACTGAATGTCTGTAAGAGACAGTGCTTTGGTCCTTTTGGCTTTTACCATCTGTATTTTTAAGATGATGCTATAAAGCTGAGTGGCATCTATTGTTTTATATTATAGAGAATTTTTGGGCGGGGGTGATGGTGGTGGGAGGGAAGAGGGGTTCAGCTGTGTTCCAGGGAACAGGATTGAGGGTTAGGAGAACTGGGGTTATATTCTTGACTGTCACTGACTTTCTGTGGGACCTCATGCAAGTCACTTCACCATCTGGTGACTCAGTTTCCCTGCTGTAAAACATCTGTTTTATGATGTTTTCAGATCTACAGATGAGATGCATGTGTTTATATACTTTGCTTACACATAAAGTTTCATATGTTTGAAACAGTGCAAAAAGCAGCCGGGGAGGAGGGGTTAGTCTCAGTCATGAGCTAATACACATTGGGCTTGCTAAAAAATGCCTCATAGTTTTGAACTCTGTAAGAAGCAGAATCCAAGTTGACCATTCCAAAATTTCACTTTAGCTTGTTTTTTTTTTTTTATTATTCTATTGTTCTGATCCAGGAAATCATCCCCATCAGTTCCTGAAATGAATGGTCTGCGCTAAAGCAAAAACCCAGTCTCTGTTGGGTAACTGACCCAAAGGCAATAAAGCAAATGGTCGGTTTTCATTGGGATTGCCACCAGCTATGGCTACACCAGAGAGCTTACAGCGATGCAGCTGCAGTTCTCGAGTGTAGCTGCTGCAAGCCAATGGGAGAGTGCCCTCCCATCAATTTAATGAATCCACCCCCAACAAACGTCGGTAGCTGCATCGGTGGGAGAAGCTCTCCTATCAACATAGTGCTGTCCACACCAGTGTTTACATCGGTGTAATTTACGTTGCTTGGGGGTGGCTTGTTCACACCCCTGAGTGACATAAGTGATGATAGCCATAGCTATGGTGTTTGGCTGCTCTGCCTGCTCTCCTCTTATGAGCAATAGGGGACACTGGAAACAAGCATCCAGCTCTAGGAGGTACCAGAAAAGCAGCTTTCTTACACATTTCAATACCCGTATGCACAAAGGGGTGGGTGAAGCTGAGGATTGTTCATATCCACAAAAGAAAACAAAGTTTGGGAGGCTAATATTAGATCTACCAACCTGAACAAGACCCTTTTTAACATGGTGAAGAAGTAAGGCTATGTTCACACTGCACTTCAGTTGTTAAAACTTTTGTTGCTCGGGGTATGAAAAAAACACCCCCTGGATGACAGAAGTGTTAATGACGGAAAGCGCTGGTGTGGACGGTGCTTCGTCGACGGGAGATGCTCTTCCACCAACAAACCTCTACTGCCGGTGGTTTTATTTTCTCGTCAGGAGAACTCCTTGTACCAGCACAGCTGCGCTGTTGTAAGAATCACAGTGTAGCACAGCCTGATGGTAACTCCACATCATAAATGCCTCATCGAGGAAAGAGGTATTGCTCGCTCTTTTATTTTGTAATACTAAAGGCTCCCACAGATGTGCCCTGGTTATCTAACTTTAGCATGGAACAACCTGTGGAAGCCTAAAAATCATCTCAGTGGACTCCCAGGAAGCATTGTGAGACAGATCAGCTGGCTGTGCATTCAGTTACCTATAAACAAAATATTTGTCTTTAAACATGAAGTCCAAAGGGAGTGAGCTAGTGGGAGGAAGTATTAGCAGTCCTCTTTAAAATGAGAATTAAACGCTGGTGTTCTTTCAAACACAACCAGCTTTTCTGCATTTTAAAAAACTTATCCCTACATGTGGAATGCACTTGGGTTAAACCTGCTGCATGTTCATGCTTGTTGCATTGCTCTTGTATTTTTTTAGCTGGAGCCACTTTCTCAGAATTCAGTAGTCAAGAACTTTTAGTTTCAGTTTCTAAGCACTGCTGGAGAAAATATTGCCAAATCAGTGCTTCTCAAAGTTGGGCTGCTGCTTTTTCAGAGAGAGAGCCCCTGGCGGTCCGGCCTGGTTTGTTTACCTGCCACGTCCTCAGGTTCAGCTGATCGCGGCTCCCACTGGCCTTGGTTCGCCGCTCCAGGCCAAGGGGAGCTGCTGGAAGCGGTGCGGGCCGAGGGATGTACTGGCCAGCACTTCTAGCAGCTCCCATTGGCCTGGAGCAGTGAACCGCGGCCAGTGGGAGCCATGATCGGCCGAACCTGCGGACGCGGCAGATAAACAAACTGACCCAGCCTGCCAGGGGCTTTCCCTGAACAAGGGGCGGACTGGCTTTGAGAAGCACCGGCCTAGATAGAGGAGGTTGAGGTGGCAGGAAGAGCTATGTTTGCTGTTTCCCCTGAGAAACACCAGTGGCTGTGTGAGACTTCATTTAGCTGGAAATGCTAGAGGTATCTTCAAAGCCCATCATTTTGGACTGATAGTGCCTCTTGGAGTGACAGGCAGGAGAGACCAGACAGTGGCCAAGTGACTTCATCCTTCCTTCCAGTCACCTCTTTATCTCTGACTGGAATTGCCCTGTACTCACTGTGCCTTTGCAGGGGAAATGGAGCATCATGCTGCTTTCTAAAAGGTTTGTTTCCTTATTGAATTTCCTGGCATTACTGAGAGTGGGGGAAAGGGTTGCCTTGCCTCCAGTGCTTGTAGAGTTGGCATTTCTTCTTGAGAGATTACTGTATATACTCGTTCATAAGCTGAATTTTTTGGTGGTAAAGTGACGCATCAAAGAGCGGGGGTTGGCTTATAAATGGGTCTACACCAAAATTTGATGATTTTAAACTCTATGGAATCACTGAATTGAATATCTAATACAGGGGTAGGCAACCTATGACACGCGTGTCAAAGGCGCCACGTGAGCTGATTTACAGTGGCACTAGGGTGACCAGATGAGAGGGAGAAAATATTGGGACACATCGGAGGGAGGAGGGGGTCCACCGGCAGAGGGGAATAAAACATAATGCTGGGTGGGGAGTGCTGCCGGCAGAGTGAAATATTTGGGGGGAAAACACCTAAATATCGGGATGGTCCCTATTTTATCGGGATGTCTGGTCACCCTAAGTGGCACTCATACTGCCCGGGTCCTGGCCACTGGTCCGGGGGGCTCTGCATTTTAATTTAATTTTAAATGAAGCTTCTTAAACATTTTAAAAACCTTATTTACTTTACATACAACAATAGTTTAGTTATATATTATAGACTTACAGAAAGAGACCTTCTAAAAATGTTAAAATGCATTACTGGCGCATGAAACCTTACATTAGAGTGAATAAATGAAGACTTGACACACCACTTCTGAAAGGTTGCCGACCCCTGGGTTAGATGGCCCATTGGACTGACCCAGTATGGCCATTCTTACATTCTTTTTGCATGGGTGAATTTCTCAGCATGGTTTGAGGACTAGGCACACCACTTCTGAAAGGTTGCCATCCCCTGATCTAATACATTGTCATTTTGTTTGCCTGGAGGGTCTGCAGGCATGGAGCCCTCAGCTCCCTGTGGCCGTGGTTCACCGTTCACAGCCAATGGGAGCTGTGGGAAGTGGCGCCAGCGGCGCTAGAGGTGGCTGCATCTCCGTGATGGTGAAGCAGTCCCCACACACACAGTCAGATCTAGTGCTGTTTTAAGATAAAGAAACCATATACACATGAATATATTTACTAAGCTCTAACCTGGTTACCTAAGTCCTGCCAATTGTAAAGCATAGCAAGGTGACGGGAATCTTTTGATATCTTTATATCAGAAGCAGGAAGTTTGCCAAACCGTCAGTGGGGCCAGTAAATGATCAAGGTGCTAAAAAAGCATCCAAGGAAGACAAGGGTGTTGTAGAGAAGCTAAATGAGTTCTTTGCATCGGTCTTCACTGCAGAGGATGGGTCCTCCGATTCCCACACCTGAGCCATTCTTTTTAGGCGACAAAGCTGAGGAACTGTCTCAGATTGAGATGTCAGTAGAGGAGGTTTTGGAGCAAATTGATAAATCAAGTTATGAGCAACAGGTGGGGTTCACCGAAGAGTTCTGAAGGAACTCAGATATGAAACTGCAGAACTAACAACTGTGATATGTAATCTATTGCTTAAATCAGCCTCTGTACCAGATGACGGGTGGATAGCTAATGCACCACTGATTTAAAAAAAAAAGGGGGGGGGGCGGCGAGGGGAGGTCCAGAGATGATCCTGGCAATTGCTGGCCAGTAAAGCCTAACTTCTATACCAGGCAAATTGGTTGAAACTATAGTAAAGAAAAGAATTATCAGACATAGATGAACATGATATGTTGGGGAAGAGTCAACATGGCTTTTGTAAAGGGAAATCATGCCTCACCAAATGTGTACAAGGGTGATCCAGTGGATATAGTGTACTTGCACTTTCCGAAAGCCTTTGACAAAGTCCCTCACCAAAGGCTCTTAAGCGAAGTAAGGAGTCATGGGATAAAAGGGAAAGTCCTCTCATGGATCAGTAACTGGTTAGAAGATAGGAAACAAAGGGTAGGAATAAATGGTCAGTTTTCAGAATGGAGAGGGGTAAATTGCAGGGTTTCCCAGGGGTCTGTACTGGGACCGGTGCTGTTCAACATATTCATAAATGATCTGGAAAAAGGAATAACCAGTGAGCTGACAGTTTGCAGATAATATAAAATTCAAAGCAGATTGTGAAGAGTTCCAAAGGGATCTCACTAAACTGCGTGCATGGGCAAGAAAATGGCAGTGACATTCAGTGTTGTTAAATGCAAAGTAATTTACATTGGAAAACATAATCCCAGCCATACACACAAAATGATGTGATTGAAATTAGCTGTTACCACTCAAGAAAGATATCTTGGAGTCATCCTGGATAGTTCTCTGAAAACATCTGCTCAGTGTGCAGCAGCAGTCAAAAAAGATAAATATTAGGAACCTTTAGGAAAGAGAGAGATGAAAAACAGAAAATATCATAATACCACTATATAAATCCATGGTATTCCCACACCTTGAATACTGCGTGCAATTCTGGTTGCCCTACCTCAAAAAAAGATACTTTAGAATTGGAAAAGGTACACAGGAGGGCAACAAAAGTGATTAAGGGTATGGAACAGCTTCTGTGTGAGGAGAGATTAATAAGACTGGGCCTGTTCAGCTTGGTAACGAGATGACTGAAGGGAGGTATGATAAAGGTCTAAAATCATGAATGGTGTGGAGACAGTGAATAAGAAAGTGTTACATAACACAAGAACCAGGGGACACCCAATGAAATTAATAGGCAGCAGGTTTAAAACAAACTTAAGGAAGTACTTCTTCACACAACATATTGTCAACGTGTGGAATTCGTTGCCAGATGTTGTGAAAGCCAAAAGTATAAACGGGTTCAAAAAACAATATTAGATAAGTTCCTGGAGGATGGGTCCATCAATAGCTATTAGCCCAGGTGGTCAGGGATGCAACTCCATGCTCTGGGTGTCCCATAACCACTGAGTGCCAGAAGCTGGGACTGGACAAATGGGATGGATCACTCCATAAATTGCCCTGTTCTGGTCGCTCCCTCTGAAGCATCTGCCAGCAGTCACTGTCAGAAGACAGGATACTGGGCCAGATGGACCATTGGTCTGACCCAGTCTGACTGTTGTGTTCCTTATATGAGGTATGACAATATTAATAAAAACAGTGATTTAGGAAGTACCTACCTTTATGACAAAGCGGAGCATATGCTATAAGACCTGATTATCAAGCATGGATTTCTGATTTTACTGTGTAACAGCACGGAGTTTCTAGCTAGTTGCCATAGGCTTACCAGAGATAGTAATTCCCGACCCTGTACTGGAAAGTTATAAACCAGACACATGCTGAGGTTAGTACAAATGTGAATTTTATGTTGAGCTGTGTTTGCAGTTGTTTCAAAGAAACAAAATATCATGCGTTTCCTATTCTTGTTCACCCCACAGCCGACAGATGTTGCCCTGCTTGCTATGGTAGAGAGAGCCGTGCGAGGGACAGATTGAGATTTGGCAGCTCATGAGAAAATTCTTGAAATACTTTTTTTTTCCTTTTTCTTTTTTTGTAAAGCAGCGTTTTCATTTTGTTTAGCAAATGGTTGGTGGGTTGGGCGCTTTAACATACAGGAGCAAACAAATGGAATGGGGTAGAGGCCAAATGTCCAGCTACTAATATTGGACTAGTACTTTGTGGTCATTGCTATGGTAGTTTTTTTTCTCAAAGGGGAAAGATGAGCTGCTTTTTTTAATAATAAAATTGTTCTCCCACCTTGGTAGTTTAAAGAAAACATACTCCCCCCACACACAAACACATACGCTTACCTCCACACGTTTGCTTTATTAACTTGAGCTGACTTTGTGCTCAGAAGAGTTTCTGTCTGGAAATGCCCTTTTTCACAAGGTGGATGCTCTCGCTTTTAGGCCATTTTAGTGCCTGAATAAGAGGGCCGCGGTCCCTTCCCCCCCTTGAATATTCAGAGGAGTAGGTCAGACTTCTTAAATAGGAAGTGCCCCGGTGTTGTGCCTAAAATGACCTTCTTGGGAAATGCCATACATGCTGCAGCACATACCTTCCTGCTGATCGCTTCGCGGCAGTGGGGTGCAAAGTAGCCTGGGAAACCAAACAGAAATTCTTGTGTACAAAGGAGGTTCAGAATTCCATGTGTACGCACGGGTCTTTTTGCCTTCCCTCTTTAAATTTTTTTCCTTGCACTGTAATCAGAGGAAACTTTTTCCATTAATAATTTTACTGTGGGTGGAGGGAAGGGAAAGGAGAAGCATCTATTGTTTAATGGAGAGTCAAGGCCTGGGGCAGCAATTGGTTGGCTGAAATACCAGTTGTGGGACTTGGAGGAGGAGGAGCAAGAGGAATATGTACAAAACCAAACTTTGTTACACCAGCAGGTAATCTCCTTTGTTTACCTGGACTTGGGCAGTTGGAGGTGCTTGTTTTTCCTGAAGGACAATGAACAGCAGTGTTACAATTATAAAAGGATGCCGTCATTTCTGTTTTAACAGTATTTGTTTGTGGGGTGCTTTTTTTGTTTTTTTTTTCCAGTTTATAGGACATGGAGTTATTTTTCTAAAGCCAAAATCAAAACTGTCAGTTGAAGGCAGAAACAGGCCTCAGGCAATGCTGTTTCTTCTGGCAGCAAAAGACAAAGATCCTTGTTCTTTAGGCCAGTTTTTGTGTGCGTTCCAGAACAATAATAATAATTTCAAATACACTGATTTTTTTGTTGAAGAAGCATTCATTACAGCAGCATGTTAATAGAGCTTTAGTTAAAATTATTTTGCTCCTTCCTTTATACACGTTTGTTATTGAGGCGCTTTTAATTGTCATAAAAATTACTCCATATTTACACTTGGCAGAGAGAGAGGTAGGGGTGTGTGTGTGGGGGAGGGAGTTGTAAAATTTTGAAGCAGCTTAGTTTTGCTGTTGTGGAGTTACACAAATAAAAACGAGAAAGGAGAATTTAGAAAAGGTTGAAGTGCTCTTTCCTCCCTTCATCGTTTCTGTCTCTCACATCAAGTGTTATACAGAGCTCACAGCCTTTAAGATAGTGAAGCAGTCATGCTTTGCCAATTAGCTTGTCAAACACCTCTTACCGGATCTAGTAATTCTAGATTCCTCAAAATATCGTTAATATTTTTCACCTTTGGACTTGCTGGTCATGTGCTGACCAGTTACTAGCCCACCAGGATGGCAGTTGGTGGCTGCAAATGTCTGCCCGGCAAAAGAAGAATTGAGATTTTACTACAGTTAAACGGGGGCATGTATATTAATTATTGTTAAGAGAAGTAGAAGAATTCTATTTTTCCACAGTTTTGATTTTTTGTTGTGCTGCGTTAATCTCTCACATTGACTATTTGTTTTGGGTGTGTTGGATTTGCCCCTATTCCGACTCTCCCCAACATATAGCTCCAGGTAGAAAATGTGACATCTCTTACCAGTGTGAACTTGAGCAGTGCTCTTTTTTTTGTTTTTATTTTTTGCATGAACTGTAACTTTAGGATCCACGTGCAACCTATTTTTTAATGTTTTAACTTATCAGAAGAGTGATGTCAATGAAGGGGAATCAGCAATATGTTAAAGATACTTGCCTCCCCTCATACTGATATTACAGGGGCACCTGTCTTCATGGGAAAAGGAAAGATTTTTATTGATGCTTCTAATTTTTGTGGGCAGTTGAGATTTAAAATGCTTGCTCTTCTTCCACAGTGGAATCTTTATTATTTTAAAGTAAATAATCATGTTTTAAAATAGTGGTTCCCAGAGGAAATTAACTCTGGCTATAGTTAAGTGCTCTGTCAACAGTACTGCATTGTCATAATAGCAGGAAAGGAAAGACCCATTATCTAAACTAGGCAAAGCTAACACTGAAGAAATTCCCATGAATAGGACTTTCTGTTCCCTCCCCTTTTTTTTTGCACAGATGGGTCTGTTTGTTTTTGATTAAACATTAATCAGAAATCAATTTATGACTCTTTGTAAGTGTCATTAGATAATTCTCTCTTTATCCATGGTAAATAAAAACATTTATCAAACGTGAACAAACAGCAGTATTGGCTGGAGTTGTGTTTAAAAATAGACAAAACCAGTATTTGGAGGTATGGTTATTAAAATTACAGATTGTGCAATGTGATGCTTTCTTGATGCATAGAAAGGTGGTAAAGTAATTTGTGCAGGGGAGGGAATTCCAGAAGAATTAAAACTCTAATCTCTGAAAGATCAAGAAAATATGATTTCATGGAATCATTTCTGTAGCATAAATCATCCTGTTTTATGAGTAGGGAGGGGATTCCTGAGTAGAGATAATGTGTAACCTTGAAGATTATGGAAAATTAGGACAGCCCACAGAGTATTGGGCACTGAATACTGTGATTCAGCTCAGGGATGCTATCGTCTAGCCTGACTGCTCTAACAAACCAGTTTGTTTTCAGTACAGATGTTAGTTTGGAGATAACTGAGGAGATGCCGTCATAACCTTCATGCTGATATTTTCCACTTTTAGACTGGTTTACCAAACCACTCCAGGTAGGAGTCCTTGTTATAGAAGTACTGTTATGGATGTGTAACGGCAACAAAAGGGATCTCTTACTGCTTGAGGCTAGAGTACGGAGGAGTAAGATAAAAGTGTAAGCATTGCAAAGCAGCCAATTTTATATTCTTACTGCCAGGGTAGGATGTAGAAGTTGCTAGTGTAATTTCATTAGGAGTCGCAGAGCATAGAGAGGTGCATAACTGATGATGACTGAGCTTTCCAGCAAATGTATATTCTAGCCACTTGCTCCTGGGACCTGGATTTTTGGGGTCTCCTAGATTGATATTAGAAATTAACTGATCTAGCCTGCTGTTTTGAAAAAGAGTTGAAGCAATTTCAGCTTGATCACTGTGGGAGTATGCAACTTTAATGTTTAACGCCGAGAACCAGGGAAGAGGTAACTATAGAAGCTAAAATGGAACACTTGAATCTCAGGAGTAAAATATCTCAGTGCAGAGATGAGTTTTTTTTTTTTCTTTTCACATCAGGTGCTTGCTACAAATGTGTTTTAGTGGTGCTGGGAGATGCTTGGGAGCAAGGTAGTGTCATTGTACTAAAACGATGGAGAACCATACCATCATAGTGGATTCTGTGTCGAATGGGATACGGGCAGAAGGGGGAATGAGGATAGGTCGTCACTGCAGTTAGCCAAGGTGATCAGTGCCTGGGTTGAGAACAGCCACACTGCAAAGGCATATTGACTGATGCTGCACTCCCCCGTGTGTGTTGGTGGGACTTTGGTTGGCATATCCCATCGTTCTTTCATGGTGAAGCAAGCTGAGCTGCTCTGATTTTTACTTAGTGAGTTGTAGGAAGGTATTGGAAGACTACCAGCACTTGTCCTCACTACAAAGTTGGTGGGTTACCTGCCAAAGTGAAACTGGCACCTGAGCTCCAAGCCATACACCAGCAGTGCCAACTAGTCTAGGTTGAAAGCATCACTGAACTCGAATGAGAGTGTCTTCTGTGGGAACAGGAGGGGGATTAGGAGCAACACCCATGTAGGAGCTGAGGCTAATTCTACACTGACAGCACACCCTGAGGCGTTACTGCAGGAAGAAATGTTCTTGCTCAGTTACAGCCTGCAACCAGTTTGTTGGGAGTGATCCCTTTAGCATGCCGGACCCCCAAGGATTCACACAGTTCCATAGGGGCAGGCCCATGACTCCAAAACTGGGCTTTCAGGTGTCAGCCATCCCTGTCTATCTCCGTGTCTCCCTGTAGTGAATCCTGCCAAGCCAGGAGACTTGTTCTGACCCCTTCAGGGTGCAGTGCTCTCAGTATCTGCAGTGACCCTACGTAGCCTTTTAAAAAACAAGGGGGGGGGGATAATTTGTTGGTCACCTGGCATACAGAATCTGAAAGTCCTTATTTAGCAGAGAGAAACAAAAGTTAAGACATAGCTGAGATTGGCCCAACCCCAGGGCTCCCTTGAGCCATGCTGCTGTAGTAACCATCTCTGCTTCTTCTGTCTATCCCTGTTCCTTTGTCTCAGACCCAGGTCAGAGGCTGAGGCCCTATTTCTCTGTGGGGTCTGCTCTTAACACAGCTATGCACCTTTTCCCTTTGTCCTCCAGCTCGGGGACTTTGCTCTACTTCTCTGCAGAGAGGTGAGGAAAAATTTCCTTCCTCTTCACTGTTGGTCACTAGGTATGAATATCCTGAAAATTGGGTTGTCTATTCTCTCTTATGGATCTTCCATTCACATGTATAGACTTCAATCAATTTGTTAATGTCACTGGTCTCCAACCAGGCAGCTACAGGAGTCTGAGGCATGCATAGGAATCATAAAACTATTACCAGAATTCCTACATTCAGCACAATAGTGCCCTGTTTATTTTTCTTACCATCCAGCTGTTATATTAGCAACTCTTTTTAAAAAAACCCTTGGATTGCCTGCTACTGTTGTTTTTCAGGAGTTGGTGTGTGGGAGGCAATTTCAAAATGTTGATGTGAAGCAATCATTGGTGCCATAATTGTGTTACGGTTTTGGTCATGTTTGCAGCTGGGATGGCGTTGGGGGGGTGGGACGTATTAATTAGTGAGCGCCTTTGACATCAAAGAATCTTCTGTGTGCAATTTTTGTAATGGTAAAGAGCTTCAAAAGGGTTTGTCTTGATCAGAAACATGGTAGTCATCAGGCTGTTGGGCTGGTAAGTTTAACAAGGCTTCCAGTTGTGCCTGGTGTGTGAGATTACCTCTTCCCTGTAGCTGTTTAGGTAGCTAGCTATTTTTAAAGTAGGTTATCTTCAAAGATGTCACCTTTGGTTTATTCAATACAACGCAAAATAACAAAGTTGTGTTAAACTAGAAATACATTTCCTGATTTTGAGGTTTAAAGTAGATATTCTGGCTTAGTGGGTTGGTATGGAGTTAAGATGGTTGCTTTATTTCAGTATACTTTGTTCAGAAGTCATTTCCTCCAGTTACCTTTTGCCTCGAATGACATCAGGAAACAAGAGATACAGAAATGGTGTCTTTATTGTTAAGTATTGTGTGTGTGTGTGTGTGTGTGTGTATGTATATATATATATATATTTAAAAGTAGCCAGTTTGAAGACAAACTGCCCAAAAATTGGTCCTGACTTGTGCCCCCCTCTCTCCCCCCCTATATAAATATATATTTTTTGAAGGGGAAGGGGAAGAATAAAGTGTCCATGTTGCCATGTTGGTAATTCTTTATATTTGATAAATATCAGACATTAAAGGGATAGAAGGACATTGTCAGGGCAATTTTTATTTTAAACTTTGTGTTAAGAAACCCAGATATAGTTTGAGTCTTGGAGGCTCTAAAACAAGAAGATAAACGAAACCCTTTTCCATTATGTAAAAAATTTAACTCTTGTTGGCGGCAGGATCTTGCCTTGGTATTCTAACTATTCCAGCACCTTTACTTAGTCCTGCTAAACTAGAAATGAGCACTCACTTGAATGCAACAGCCAATACTAATCTGTTCTCTCATTTGGAGTAATCTGTGACTAAAGTTGATAATATCTCGCCTTTTATGACCACTGTATATCTACACAAGTAATTTAATGACAAGAGAAGATCCTTCTAGCAGTGTAGAAATTAGATCTTGAGTAGTCTGTATGAGGGCCATACCCTTAGGTTACTATAGATCAGTGTTTCCCAAACTTGGGACGCTGCTTGTGCAGAGAAAGCCACCGGCGGGCCGGACTGGTTTGTTTACCTGCTGCGCCCGCAGGTCTGGCCAATCGCGGCTCCCACTGGCCGCGGTTCGCTGCTCCAGGCCAAAGGGAGCTGCTGGAAGTGGCGGCCAATTTAAAAAACATAGAGAACCAAAAAAGAGTCACCGTGGTTAAACAACAAAGTAAAAGAAGCAGTGAGAGGCAAAAAGGATCCTTTAAAAAGTGGAAGATAAATCCTAATGAGGAAAATAGGAAAGAGCATAAACTCTGGCAAATGAAGTGTAAAAATATAATTAGAAAGACCAAAAAAGAATTTGAAGAACAGCTGGCCAAAAACTCCAAAAGTAATAGCAAAAAATTTTTAAAATACATAAGAAGCAGAAAGTTGGCTAAATCATCAGTGGGGCCACTGGATGATCAAGATGCTAAATTGGCTATAGACTAACAGACTGCTTGCAGCAGTGAGTTGGGTGAAATACCACTTCTTCGGACAGATCCAGACTAACACGGCTACCCCTCTGATACAAGATGCTAAAGGAGCACTCAAAGATAATAAGGCCATTGCGGAGAAACTAAATGAATTCTTTGCATCGGTCTTCACTGTTGAGGATGTGACGGAGATTCCCAAACCCAAGCCATTCTTTTTGGGTGACAGACCTGAGGAACTGTCCCAAATTGAGGTGTCATTAGAGGAGGTTATGGAACAAATTGATAAACTAAACAGTAATAAGTCTCCAGGACCTGATGGTATTCACCCAAGAGTTCTGAAGGAACTCAAATGTGAAATTGCAGGACTACTAACTGTCATCTGTAACCTATCATTTAAATCCACTTCTGTACCAAATGACTGGAGGGTAGCTAATGTGATGCCAATTTTTAAAAAGCACTCCAGAGGTGACCCTGGCAACTACAGGCTGGTAATCCTCAATTCAGTACTGGGCAAATTGGTGGAAACTATCGTAAAGAACAAAATTGTCAGACACATAGATGAACATAATTAGTTGGGAAATAGTCAACATGGTTTTTGTAAAGGGAAATCATGCCTCACCAATCTACTAGACTTCTTTGAGGGGGTCAACAAGCGTGCGGACAAAGGAGATCCAGTGGATATATTGTATTTAGATTTTCAGAAAGCCTTTGACAAGGTCCCTCACCAAAGGCTCTTAAGCAAAATAAAGCGGTCATGGGATAAGAGGGAAGGTTCTCTCATGGATTGGTAACTGGTTAAAAGATAGGAAACAAAGGGTAGGAATAAATGGTCAGTTTTCAGAATGGAGGAGAGGTAAGAAGTGGTGTCCCCCAGGGATCTGTACTGGACCCAGTCCTATTTAACATTCATAAATGATCTGGAAAAAGGGGTAAACAGTGAGGTGGCAAAATTTGCAGATGATACAAAAATACTCGAGATAATTAAATCCCAGGCAGACTGCAAAGAGTTACAAAAGAATCTCACAAAACTGGGTGACTGAGCAACAAAATGGCAGATGAAATTTAATGTTGATAAATGCAAAGTAATGCACATTGGAAAACAAACAATCCTAACTATACATATACAATGATGGGGTCTAAATTAGCTGTTACCACTCAAGAAAGAGATCTTGGAGTCATTGTGGATAGTTCTCTGAAATCATCCACTCAATGTGCAGCAGCAGTCAAAAAAGCGAACAGAATGTTGGGAATCATCAAGAAAGGGATAGATAATAAGGCAGAAAATATCATATTTCCTCTATATAAATCCATGGTACACCCACACCTTGAATACTGTGTGCAGATGTGGTCGCTCCATCTCAAAAAATTGGAATTGGAAAAGGTTCAGAAAAGGGCAACAAAAATTATTAGGCGTATACAATGGCTTCCGTATGAGAAGAGATTAATAAGACTGGGACTTTTCAGCTTGGAAAAGAGGTGACTAAGGGGGGATATGATAGAGGTCTAAAAAATCATGAGTGGTATAGAAAAAGTAAATAAGCAAGTCTTATTTACTCCTCATAATACAAGAACAAGGGGCCACCAACTGAAATTAATAGGTATCAGGGTTAAAACAAACACAACAAAGTATTTTTTTCATGCAACACATTGTCAACCTGTGGAACTCCTTGCCAGAGGGTGTTGTGAAGGCCAATATGTAACAGGGTTCAAAAGGGAGCTAGATAGATTCATGCAGGATAGGTCCATCAATGGCTATTAGCCAGGATGGGCAAGAATGGTGTCCCTACCCTCTGTTTGCCAGAAGCTGGGATTGGGTGACAGGGCATGGATAATTCATTCCCTTTGGGGCACCTGCCATTTGCCACCGTCAGAGGACAGGATATTGGGCTTGATGGACCTTTGGTCTGACCCAGTATAGCCGTTCTTATGTTCTAGCTACCTTGTTGTAAAAGCTCCAGATGTCTTCTCTTCATTAAGGTTTTAGAGAGGGATAGGCAGTGCATGTTGGTTAACTTCTTGTAGCAAAATCCACCTTTTTGCAGGGAAGATATTGTCTTCATTACATTTAACACCAAATTCTGCATGTCGTAAGCACAGGCCTCAACTTGTATACAAATTTGTTTACTGTGGCATTGTGTGAGTAATGCTAGAATGACATCTTTAAATTCAAGTAATTAGAGTGGCATTTAAGTGTTTATATAGTAACAAATATGGGTATTTTACAGGAATTTCAGTTACTATAAGAATGAATATCAATTTCATTTCTCAGTGAAACTTCAAAGATTCTTAAGGGTTAACATTCTTCTGTGTTTCTGGAAGCTGTAGTTTGTTTGGCCAGATTCTCATTCATTGACTTCGGTGGAGGTTACACCAGTTTATACTACCTGAGGATATGGCTCATGGTAGAAAAGGCACTTTCATGTTCTGTGTGCTGTTTTTAGTCACTTGTAACTCATTTTGGTCTGGATTTCTTGTGCTTGTTTTTCAGTCTAGAAGATAATTGTTTTTTTGCTAAGTTTGAAGGAACCACTCTTTTATCCCCTTTTTGAGTTAACTGGAGGTAACTTGAAATTAGTCATGCTTAAAAAGAGTAGTTTTGGGTACTTCACTTACCTCAGTATATGTCAATTGTGATTTTTACAATTACATTTATTTTCCTGATGTTTCATTTTTCCTTTGCTCTTTAAAATACTCACAAACAGGCAAACCTGATTATATCAAGGAAACCATGAAATTTATTCTTCCCAAAATAAACACTGAGGGAAAAGAATTTTTCTTGTATTCTTTTTCTCACTTTGGTGCATTAATCCTTAATGTTGCTTTTAACTGTAGTAAATAAACAATTTTCAAACAAGTGACTTCTAAATTTATGATGTCCCTTCAATTGAAAATGGAGACGAAATAATGTGCAACAATATTGGCTACGTTTTCTGTACCTTTTTATATTTAGCTTTCTGTAATGAATGAATCTGTCATATTTATGGATACAAAGCATGTGGGAAAAAGTATCCAGAGATGCGAAATGTTGCTCATTTACACTTTATTTTAATTGTGATTTGAGTGAGGTTCCCTTTAATATGTGTATGTTAGATGTACACACATCTGCATATCGACCTAGTGAAAATGCACAATTATTTCAATGGCTAGATGTTTAAATGTTTGGTTTTTTTTGTTTCATCTGGAGCTATAATGGCATCACTGCAATTCTTGAAGACATATTCAAAGGAACAAACTAGCACATTACTTATTTTTGTTATTTAATTTAAATGTAAAAAATACACCCCTTTAATGCAAGATTAAGGTTAAAATATTGCATTAAAGTCGTAAAATTCAAAACTGTGATTCTCAGTCACTTTACCATCTTGTGCCTGTAGATTTTTTTCTTTTTATTACTAGATAGTGTTAACTGTAACACTTAGGGATATGTAGGTATAGAACTATAGTACCCTGTTTAATGCAAAAGACTGTGGGTGCAAGAGGATCTATAAACTTAATTGGCACCATACTTGAAAGTACTTAGTTTGTCTAGGGTTTTAAATTTGAGACTTAAAGGTGCATCAAACATCGTTTCTCTTAAACAAAACAAAAACAATCCACCCCCACCATCTTTTTCTCTTAGGGATACAGAACAGGATGTCCTCTGCAAGAAGATGCTGTAAACACAGTTTCTTCAGAATACAAACAAACTGTGTGTGTGACTTTTGTTTAAAGTAGGATCAATGGCGAAAGCAGCATAATGTCAACATCGTGGTACAAGTTGGCACGCTTTTTCCCGTTTCCCCACCCAAATCCCAGAGATAAGTCAGTGTACCTCTGTTACCTACCTGTCTGTACGCATCTGATAAACTTACCTCTCTGTGTGTGGTCCATCAGTTCACCAAGCGTGTCAGATTTCATTGGAACTATTTACAGAAGTATCCTATAGCACTGCATATAAAGTCCTCACTTTGGTGAATGAGTTTTATGAGGCCATCTGTTTGTGTACAGGGAGGCCTCTTTGTTGTTGCATAGGTTATAGATGTGGCAGAATAACACACGTAGGCATCTTGGTGGTTTCAGGCCCCGTGACTCTCAGTTTAAATGCGTGCAGTTACTGTGTCATCCATTTTGCAGTCATTATTTATTATTGCATTGGAGGATTTTTCCCTCATTAAACTTTTCAGTTTAATTGTCATTTTGTTTCCGTTTGCTACTGAGGGAGTTAAATTCAACTACAGAATCTTTATAGCTATTGGGCCACATTCTGCAGGTACTTCCATTAAAGCCAATAGGAGGTTTGTGAGTGTAAAGACTGGGCTTTGACTCAATATACAATAATTGCTTCCAGTGAGATTTGGTAGTAAATTGGATTTTCAAAATACAGATCACATTATAGTGGCCAAAATAGCTGTATTGGAATTTTCCTCACCCTGGAAGCAAAAAAGCCTGCAGTGGTGATCCATATCCATAGCGGATTCCTGAGGATCTCCCTTTTCTCCAGTTTCACCTGTGAAGCCTTGCATTGTAGGAGATAGGAATTGCATGGTAATTCAGACCAGAGGCTCCCGTAGTCTAGTGCTCTATCTGGTAGAGTGGCTTACACCACCAGGTTTTAGTCAGAGATTGGACTCTAGAGGTTTGCAGCATGACGTACAAACTTATTAAAGTTCTTAATGTAAATCCTGTATGTTCTCATCCAGTCCTGCTAATCTCCTTGCTTTTATGATACCTTGTGGCACTATCTCTGCATTGGAATTGGAAAGATTTTTCTTTTTATCACTTCTTAATTTATTTCCATTTCCTTTACTGTCCACTTGTTTTTGTAATGACAAGAGAGGGGTAAATAGAAGTACCCAACATATTTTATGTACCGTTCATTGCTTTGACGCCGTTACTGTGGCCAGTGCCTTTCAGCCTGTGAGACACGGGAAGTGATTCCTTTTGTAGCCCCTCAGCAATGTACCATAGAGGGAGGGGCTCTGACCTAGCCCTTTTCATCTGTAGATCTCAAAGCACTTTACAAAGGAGTTTAGTATCATTGTCCCCATATTGCAGATGGGGAAACTGAGGCACAGAGGATGGAAGTGACTTGCTCCAGGTGTCCAAGCAGACCAAAAAAATCTCAAATCTTTTGAGTCTTATTTTGAGGGGATGGTTTCATGGCTCCTCCCCCTCCCCCTTTTTTTTTAAGATACTTTAGAACGTGATTTTCTTCTGTTCAAGGGAAGGGTACATAGATCCCTTATAGTGGATCTTCTCTTGTTGCAGCTTGCTGAGCGGCAGAACCAGACCTGTCAATCAGGGTAAGATGGGAGTAGCCACCTTCTTGGGTTCTGTCAGTTCTGTTCTGCTTCTAGCAGCTGCAAGCAGGCTCCACCAGGCCGCCTGCTCAGAGTGGCTGCATTTCAAACAAACAAACCCCACCTTCTAATCTCTCTCTCTTTGGGCAATCCTTTGTGCAGAGTGCTAGTCTGCGGAGGAGATGCACAGGATGTTTTTTCTTCCCTGCTCTTTTCAGCTCTTTTCAGAGGCCCTGGTTGTGGCCCCTCCCCGGCTGTGTGGCCACTGCAATGGCGGAGAAGCAGAAATGCAGGTTAAAAACTCCATTTAGGGTGCGCCACTCCACTCATTGTTTCGATTGGGCTCTCTGTGTGATCTTTAGGGATCAGCTTGTTCCCACTCCCCAACCCAGCAGTGCCCCCCTGCGACTGAAACATTTGGGAAGAGAGTCAGTATCTCCGTTCTTTTAATTAATCCCAATGCTCAACTCATGGACCCTCAGCTAGGCCGCCAATAAAACCAGGAAAGACCCAGTGATATGGTTCTTAAGAAAAAAACAAGCTAGAAAACCTTTTTAAAAGCAAACACCCTTCAGACCTTCATTTGACATTATAAAGAAGCATAATAAAGAAACCAAACCACTCCCCCTTCACTTTCCCTAACTGTGCAAGTTATCTTTAATAGGTAGATAAGCTATTATGCCATATGAGGCACTCCTTTCTTTTGGACTGAATATAGTCTCTCCGTGACAATCCCTCCATGACTGTCTTAGTCCTTGCTACATCAAGGAGAAATGGCCACCCATTTGCCATTTGGCTAGCTGGGAAAAAAAGAAGTGAATCATTCTCTGGGTGGATGGGGGGCAGAAGAGCAGTGTTTAGTATAAGGCAGGGGTCGGCAACCTTTCAGAAGTGCTGTGCCGAGTCTTCATTTATTCAGTCTAATTTAAGGTTTCGTGTGCCAGTAATACATTTTAACCTTTTCAGAAGGTCTCTTTCTAGAAGTCTATAATATATAAATAAACTATTGTTGTATGTAAAGTAAATAAGGTTTCAAAATGTTTAGAAATGTATTTAAAATTAAATTAAAATGCAGAGCCCCCCCAGACCAGTGGCCAGGACCTGGGCAGTGTGAGTGCCACTGAAAATCAGCTCATGTGCCGCCTTCGCCACACGTGCCATAGGGTGCCTACCCCTGGTATAAGGTATGTGTGGGGTAGCTCTAAAATAATGCTCTTGGCATACACACCGTGCTATCCTATGTGAATTTACTATTCTGTAAAAACAACGGAGTCTGGTGACACCTTAAAGACTAACAGATTTGTTTGGGCATAAGCTTTCGTGGGTTAAAAAAACCCCACTTCTTCAGATGCATGGTGTGGAAATTACAGATACAGTCATAAATATACTGGCACATGAAGAGAAGGGAGTTACCTTACGAGTGGAAAGCCACTGTTGATAAGGCCAGTTCAGTTTTCACTCATTGTTTTTGTGGATACAGACTAACACGGCTACCTCTCTGATACTATTCTGTGACTCTGTACAGATGTGTAGACTTTTGGATAGCATTTCACTACACAAAACGGTGTCAGTCCCCGCAAATGATTGACTTTGTGAAGGAGTCTGCATCATGTGACCTCTTCTTGGCCTCAAAAAGGTCTTGCGCTCCTCTCACAGATTCTGTTTGTGGAGGATTTTGTTCAGACAACTAACCACCTTTGGCTTTATGGGAGGGAAGGTTATATTTCAGAAAGCCAAGGCCAATGTCTTAGGAGCCAGGCGAGGGCTGAAATTGTGTTTGGAAGGAATTGACAGCTGAAATACCATACTGTCTTCAGGAAACTTTTTTGTTTTTTGCCCACTGCCTTTTGGGATTGGAGGGAGTGGGGGTGGGGGTGGTTTCTGTGTTAAACCCATTGACTTCAAAGTAGCCAGGGTTTGTTCCTTTGTGGGAAACTTTCGCTACCTGATACCAGGGTTCAAAAGGTGGCAATAGCAAAGGGCCAGTGGGATTCTTAAGCCATGGGTTTGCTTTTCAGAATTTCTCGCATGGATCCTGGGCCTCTGCCCTTTTTTAAAATTTTTACATTCATCATATAATATGAATCACTTTTTAAAACATGGTCTGGAGTCCATCGTACCTAGAATAGTCTGAATGCTTTCAAAGCTAGCTAGTTACAGCAAAAACACACGGTGGTACTTGCCAAAAATAGTCACCTGGATTTGAAATACAGGAGAAGATGAAATTGAGCTGCTGTTTCAGTATATCCTGCCTAGCTGTCTCCCCACACAGTCTTTGCTTGCATGCCCTTAAATCTGGGGCAGGGCCTCTTGAAAGCAACCTTTCAGACACCTGAAGCTACATTGTGTAAACATCTTCAGCAATAATTTATCCTCCAGAAAGCAGCCAAACTAATGCTCCTATCCTGGTTAGGATTCCCTTAGATCTTAGTCTAAGCACTACATTTTCTGTGTCTCTGCTCATGTGGCATCACACAATTAGCAACATAATGTGATCAGAAACATTTTAGACAACATTTTAATCCTCTAATATTGACAGCTGAACTGCTAATTTTCCTCCCGTTGTCTTTGGCCATATGTTATCGAGCTAAATACCTAAACTTCCACTTTTTGCTGGATGGTTTCTATACATGTGGAAAAAATGCCAGTTTCAACACTTAAATTTCTTCCCCAATCATCACAATTATGTCCCTCTCTTTTTAGATTGTTATTGAATAAAAACACAAATCTCTGTTGAAAAAGAAAAGGAGGGGATCCTGGTTTAATATAAACCTAAATGCAGAGAGTACAGATGAAACACTTTCAGTCTAGAAAATTCAGAGCAGCTACAAAAATGCTTTATATTTAAAGAGACATAAAAAGGAAGATGTGACTTTGATATTTTTTAAATCTTTTATATATAAGCAGCAATTTTAAAATATAGGCTCATTTGTGTGGTTGGGGTTTTTTTTGTTTGTTTTTAACTCTGCTGTGAAAGCTTCTCATTGATTTTTGTTTTGTAAAACTCCAGCCTGAGCAAGGTAAAGGGACATGCCATCTTCGGATATACCTCTTTCTTCAGCCGACACAGAGGTTGTTTACTACTTTCTACTCTGAATAACATGCCAGTCATCTGGAACCTCCCTTCATGCCTCCCAATTGGTTCCTTTTGAAATTCCACCTTTATGCTCGGCTTTGCTACATGACTGGTTTATGGGCTTGTCAGTCAAATGGGCATCCCACCAAGATGCAGTAGTAGTATTAAGAACACAGTTGTTAACCAGGCTGCAGAGAGGTAATCCTTTCCTGTAAACAACAGGATGGTATATCCTGTTAAATAAATAAATTTATAAAAGTAGGGGGGAGAAATGCACCTTCCATTAAATCAAGAATTCTGTGCCAGCATTTAATTCTAAGAGGACTAAACAGTTGAAACCCTTTCAAGAGCATGGTGGTTTTAATCATATTTTTGTTACACTGCAGGTTTTCTAAATCTGATTTACCCTCATTAATACAGGAGCTCTCTTAATTGTCCTTTAAGGAAGAACACCAGGGTGACTGTGGCTTTCCTTAAAGGCGAAGAACTGGGTGGAGGGCGAGGAGGGTCTTGTTTTTGTTGTCCTTTGTGTGGCTCTGCTAGTTCTCGTGCTAATGTACACAATTTGTATGTTGTATCATCTGTTATCTCAGATTATACTAACGAGGGGATTACTTGAATAGAATGGTACTAATTTGATATTAATAAAGGAGCTAGGACAGGCATGTCTGCTGAAATGTGCATAATGCTTTTTTCTTTTTGTGGGAGGGGGCAGCATTCTATTCTCCTCCTCCTCGTTAGAGGCAAAGCCTTTTGTTTTTCTCCACTAAAGTTGTAGGTTTGAGATTGGGGAGCACTGGGAGAAAATAGGGCAGCTTTGTGTTAAAATAAGTGTTTTTCTACCTTTTGCTGTGACCCGAATCACGTTTCCCATTTCCAGTAGCACAATGTGCTTGTATTCAGTGTGATAGAGGAGTAGTGGACATGAATTATTTGTGACAAGGCTGCTTGGAATAGGTGGAGTGGAGTTTTGCATGGAATGGAATCCCTGCAGTGTTGGAGGCTTCTGTGTTTGCAGCGAGGCTCAAAGTAGGAAGCAAAGCTGACATAACATGGTGCATTGCACAGATCGGATTTTCTTTTAGGTGGAGATTTCTGTGCATTGGTGGATCCCTAATTCTGTACTTGGGTATATTAATCTTGCATGCCAGATTGGTTAATTTGCAAATATGCTTCCTTTTATGACAGGGTGAAGTCACTGATCAGTAGGTCAGTTTCCTAATTAAAAGCCAATGATTTGAATGTTGGTGATTAGTGCTATAGGGCATGGCTATGTAATCTGCCAGTATTTTTCTAATGGCCTGTCTGGCCATTGTATGTATCTAACTTTGATTTAATGACTGGCAAAGACTGGTGTACCTGGCAGATGGATGATTTGCAGAGTTGACTTGCTGGTGCCACGATTTAGGAGCAATCAGTGAGGATCCTTCAGTAGCTCCTGAGCAGGTCGCTATAGCTATAGCTCTTCAAATGTGTCCCTGATAAATTCAGGTAGCTAAGAAGTAGGGATAAGACAAAACATTTAGATAATAAACTGAAAGTCCCATGAGAGTATTGTGATAAAAGCAAGTGCATATAATGTACCAAGCGTTTTCGGAACTAAAACCCCGTAGCAAAGGAACAAAATTGAGTTAGTTGTGAAACTTATTCATTTTGTTGACCCTACCTATTAGTCATTTTAAATTATTTGAGATAGAAATAATAATTGGAATTGCTAATCTTTTTGGTGATGTTTCAGGGCACCTACCTGTCCAGTAATTTGACTTAGTTTACCCCAATTTTTAAATGTCACTTAAATTCAGTAAAGCTTTGTTGCTGTTTTGTTAGAATTTTAGAATACTTCATTGTGCCAAAACGATACAATACATTTTTGGCTAAAGGAAAAAAGCAGTGAAAGCCAGAGCTATTTGAAATCCCTTGTATAAATAATTCTATTCTGTTCCAATGTGGAAAGGCTGAAAAAGTGGTTGCTGATAAGATCTAACTTACTAACATAGGAATCTTTCTAAATTCCAGCCATGAATGTGTGATTGGTCTTTTGGTGGGCAAGAGGGAATACTCCCAAATGTCAGGTATTGTCCATACCCCAATATTAGCTTTCCCCAGACTCATTTGTTAAATGTGGCTCCTTTATTGCACCTCCTGTTTCTTTTGGAATAACATCTCATTTACATGCTATGGAGCAAAATCACACTTCAGGGGAAAAAAATGTTCTGGTTGGAAAGAGTGTGAGGTGGGGGAAAAAACTTATCTTGTCACAAACGCACTTATTTCTGGGACCAGATGTACTTAGCTAATTTTCTGAATTAAAGTGCAAAACAATACCTTGAATATAGTGCAGGCTGCCAGTTTACTAGTGACTCTGAAATGCTTTTTCTGTCAGAAATGAATTGTACTGGCTTGATTCTGAGCCAGGGCAATAAGAAGTTTCTGAATATGTGAAGTAACAAGAAGCAAAACAGGCATTGCTTTAGAAAGAAAAGGCCAAAGAGAGATGTTATGGTTTACACCTTGGAATGGTTATCTTCTAGTGCAGTGATTCTCAAACTTTTGTACTGGTGACCTCTTTCACATAGCAAGCCTCTGAGTGCGACCCCTCCCCCCCATATCAATTAAAAACACTTATATAGAGATGGTTTTAACACCATTATAAATGCTGGAGACAAAGCGGGGTTTGTGGTGGAGGCTGACAGCTCGTGATCCCCCATGTAATTACCTCACGACCCCCCGAGGGGTCCTCACCCCCAGTTTGAGAACCCCTGTTCTCATGTATTTTGAAAAGCCCTTTTTAAAACGTGTGTGGAAAATTGTTTGTATACTAGGTGACCCAACAATGATTAATCCCCCCCCCCCAGGAGGGGATTTTAAACAACATTTAAAAAAACAAAACACACAGTTGAAGTCACGCAGTTAAATGTGTAGCCGAGATAAGAGCTGAACATTGTTGCAGAATCAATAGGGTAGAAATTAGTATTTTTATTTACTTCTTAATTTTGCAAACAGTGCTATCTTTCCATAAGGGTCAACAACATTTTTTTTCTGTCTGTTTTCTGCAAAACTGTGAGAGCTAAGTGAGAGAAACAGACATTCCTTCTGGTTTTTGAGATGTTCCTTTTTTTTTTTTTTCCCCAAGAGCGCGCAAGTGTGGTCATATGTTGTTCAGTGCATATACTTTTGTAAGTTTGCGATAGCTTCATATTGATTGTGGAAGGAGATATACTGTTTACGGAAAGGGGCAGAGTATATAGAAGAGAATGAAACAACCAATAAATACCCTGGTTCCAAATCCAGGCTTTGCTCTTGAAAGACATTAAACAGGCACTACTGAAAATACATATTTGTAATCTTTGCTTGTAATACACATTTTTACCAGTTTAATAATGTATTATTATGTAATTTATTTTTCATTGTTCATGCTTGGTTTTTCACTTCTTTTTCCCAGCATTTTACTTAGCTTGGACAAATAAAACACTGACTTGCCTTTTTATAATGGGGATGTTTACATTAAAAAAATGAAGGTTTTCAAATAAACAAAAACAGATTTTATAACTTGCTCTTTTCTTTAACCCTAAATTGTACATCTCAGCAAAGCTGAGTATTCTGTAGTACATTCTTTCAACATTGGTATGATGATAAACCTAAACATTTTCCCCTGCCAAATTTTGTACTGGATTATGTAGTGCCTGGATTTTCTCTTCAGCCATTTCCTACAGACCGCTGAAGGCATTGTACTCTGGAAACATGCTCCTTTTTCTGTGGTGCTGCATAGCATCCTTTGGCAGTGCTTGCAAATAGGATTCCCATCTAGTAGGGAACAGATTGGGATTTTGGAAACTGGAATTAAGAGTATAGGTTAGATTAACCGGCCGCTTTTATTTGGGAAATGTAAATATTCCTTCTTCTATGATACATTCTTAAGGAAGGTCCAAAATGTCATCTGCAGCCTTACGTTTTTTTTACACGTGATCACTTTTTCACCACAGTCATTAAGGAAAAACTACCAATTGCCCCAGACTAGATATCAGATCCCAGTAGGTCAGCTGAGCCAACCTAAAGAAAACAAATTCCGGCTTCTCAGACACTGGATTCTCTTCTATCTCAGTCCCCTTCCGGCTTTCTAGCACAAAGGAGGCAGGGGGAGCAGTGGGGCAATGTGTGTTGTGCATCTGCATTCTTTAGTCTAGCTAGCATGCCCAGATTCCTGGATGTGCCGTTCAGATCATTAATAGGAGATTTTCAGTCAACATCAGTCTTTTTTTTGGAGGTAGATGTGTTTATAGCTATTAATTGTAAAGAGGATCAGATCTCAACTTGCTATAATGTCCCTCTGAATGTCCACTGGCTGCAACAGGGGGGAAAAAATCATAGCTCAGGACAATAGACCTTTGTAGTTCAGAGTCCTCCATAACAAATGACAGGGTGAGGAACAGGGTGGTTTGATGGTGTCTGGTTGATAGGCAGCATTCAGTGCAGGGAATAAAGCAAAGGTAAAATCTGGTCATGACTTGTGAGGAATGAAGATTTTTCACGTCTCTACTAGAATCTCTATTGCAGCTCTGATTTTTATGTGATTTTATCATTTGAAAATGCCTTTCTGTGTGTGGGTTGTTTTTTTTATTATGTCTTCCTTTCACCAGATACTACAGTAGCTAGGCCTATTAGTTGAGCTGCTGGAAATGGAGATCTTGCTGCCAATAAAAGTAGGAGTTTTAGATTGGTTTTCTGTTGCTTATATTCTGAATTCACGCGCGCGCACACATTTTCTTTTAAAAAATCCACACCCAAAATCCATTCCCATCCCATAAATACGTGTCCTAATATATGGTTTAGAACACTTGCTAATGATATACAGCACATTGCGAACTACAAAAAATTTCAGATATCATTAAATTTAAACAGCTGTGTTAAAACACAGGCAGAGTTAGCACAAATAACCAACAGCTATTTTTCTCAACCCAGCCTTATGCCCAGTGCAGCATTTATCTAGATGACTGCAGATCTGTGCTTTTTTTTTTTTTCTGTTTTCTCCTTGTCTCCTCCCCAAGGCTTGCTTCTACCAAACACATAGCAGGAATGTGCTGTGGTGGATGTCAGAGGCAAACTAATGGATTTTTTTGTTCTGTCTAGACTTCTAAGATCAGTGTTGACAATAAATAAGGCAAGAAAATCAGATGAATTAAGAAAGCACTGTGATAAATGCCTGTAACAATAGCATAGTTTAAAATATAGAAAATACCACGGAATTCTTTTGTTATGGTTGAGTCCTGTGTTTGAGACAGTTCAGGGTTGCTTATGGGACTTGCTGCTATGCCCTTATCGAGAATTTTATGAATATGAAACACAAATGTTGGCTAGAGTATAACCTTTTGGAATTGGAACGGAGTATGTGTTGAATGGATTATGAAGGTGAAAGTCTAAAAGCATTTAATTTATGGAAAACATTTATCTTCGCATGGAATACTTTAGGGGTTTGTTTTGTTTGTAGAATATTGATTAAAACAGACACCAAAACCAGCAATACCGTTTGGCATTTAATTATTTTTACAGATCAGAACAGTTTTTAATAACTGTGCCTCAGATTTTAATTTAGAGCACTCTGAATAGAAACCCATTACACCACCTTTTTTCTTAAATACACAAAATGGGAGGATGAGATCAAGTGTATACCCCTTGTGGTAAAATCCCTTGCCTCAGTGTGTATGATGTACAATTGTACATCTGTCTTTGTTTAATTCAGCATGTTTTCCTTTTTCCATAACAGAAACAGGACATTTTTATTCCTTGGTTACTGTTGCAGCACGTGCGCACATTGCTGAGAGCTTTTATTATGATAAAAATGGCATACTACACAACTTTCACGGGCACTAACTTTACTTTGTTTTTCTCTGAAAGCTATAAAGTTAGTGCCCCTGAAGGTTGTGTGTGCCTGTGAAGAGGGGGTGTGCGTGTGTGAAAGAGAGTTCACTGACAGCGAAGTGAAAACAGTGGGTTAAAACTGACCCTATTAAGGCTTGGGCTACGCATGAAAATTATATTGGCTTATCTTCATGGGTCAAGGATGTGAAAAAAATTACACCCCTAAGTTAGCTCTGCCAACCTGACCCACATGTAGACATAGCTACCTCGATGGAGGAATGCTTCTGTCAACATAGCTGCCTTCCTTTAAGGAGGTGATGTTCCCACACTGATGTAAAAAAACCAGTTTAGACTCTATCTACACTCCTGATTTATGCAAGCACAGCAACAGCAATGTAGCTATGTCGGTATAGTCTCTGTAGTTTAGACATACCCCTACCCTCTATGCAATTTGTGTCTGTGTTTCTGAATTGTTAGCATAAAGAACCAGTGTGTTAAGAAATGAAATCACTTTACCTGTACTTGTAGTTGATGTTGTGTCCAAGTAGTGCCACCACATGCTAGGGTTTGTGCAAGTCCACAGAAAGTCACATCACTATCCTCAAAAGTTGGCAATCTAATATGATAAGCAACATAGCAAGAAGGGTGAGTCTACAATAAATAAAAAGTGGCTTTACAGCTCAGAGAAGAGGTTCCATATGTAAGGGGGGGGGCATTAATTAGCTCGAAATAACCCTATATGGATTTTTATAAAAGGAAATCTATACATAAGGAATAGTGCTGGAGATGTGTTAGGAGGCTTTTTCAAATTTGTTAAACTGCATGTATATGTTTTTAAAATTACATATCTGCTATATTTCTGCCTTATCTTAAATGAGTGACTTTGTGTAGGCAAAAGCATTTTACTCTGATTGTTCTAGATGTAAACCGATTAAATCTCAAATTGATAGTCATGTTTTAAAATTCCAAATACTGATCTTCCTTTTAAAATTATAATTACACATGTTTAATAGAATGGAATATGTGTGCAGAGTTTTAAATAAGAGATTTCTATTAAGAACTGGTACCCTGTGTGTGTTTGGTCCCTCAAAATCCTCTCAAGGCACCCTGAAAGATGTGCCAAGACTGTCTCTTTCTGCCCGGTCATGGTAAGCAGGTCAGTGCTGTTTGTGTTGGTGAGGCAGTGAGCCTGTGTGTGTATGGAGGGAGGAGGAGGAGGAGATGTCATGTGACTTCACTCCAGACTCATAAACAACTGTCATGTGGTCTCTCAGACCTTCAGTGTTCAGTGCGCAGGAGTACAAAAGCAGCAACAGTATCCCTTTGGAACTCCTCTGTCAGTTGCCATCAGTTGTTGTTGTTGTTAGCATGTAGGAGTGAACAGTGACTGGAACAATGAAACACTTATTATATTTCCGTATTGAAATTTTTCCGTTTGGTCTAGACTTAAACACAACCTGTGTCTTGTTCATACTATAAAAAAGGGGAGGGTTGGGGGTGTATGCACACCATTAAGTTATTTGGCCTGGAATAGACATGGGTTGTTGACTCTATACCGAAGTTTGTGTAAGCAGACAGAGCTGACTAAACTGCATCTGATTTTCAGATCAGGATGAAATAAACTAATATGCATCTCAGTAATGTTAGTCTTGAGTGTGATATAGAGAAATTTTTGATGCACATAGAATAGTGTACGTACTCTGGATTTCAAAGGATTCGTTCTGTAAAATTTTCATACTTAACAAATATAGACTTTTTAAGAAAACTGACTTTTGATAGAAGTGTTCGATGTTTGGTTTCTCAGTGAAAGCCTAGCACACTGGGTGGTAGATTGTTCATTGGAACGTTCTGTTTACCTTTTATTTTGAATTATTATATTTCAAAAGCATTTTGTTTCAAGTTTAATCACTACTAGATTTCTCTTGTGTTGAGCCTGTTGATTTACTTATGTGGACATTGAAAATTTGAATGCATTACCATCTGTGAGAGACCATATTCTGTACTTCCTCGGTGGGACATACCATGGATCATGAGATCATACTTTTCTCCTAAATAAATTTCACTTGTAGCCTTTGTCTTTGATGCAACTTCATCCATTGAAATCTGTTTGTAGTGTTTTGGAAGCTGTTGCTGAATGTCAGTAGTGCTATTTTATCAAATTAACCACAACCTACAAGTACAGAAGCCAGATGAGAGTTTGTCTGAATTCTGCATCCATGCTGTTTATCCGGACTGCTACTATTAATAATGTAATGGTACTCTGTTCTTTATATATATATATATATATATATATAATTTGTGTGTGTGTATTTCTATTTATATATAATAGTATGAATGAATCACCCCCAAACTGGTCTGGGCACTTCACAGAAACAGAATAAAATCATTCCCTGTCCCCCCGTAGCTTGCAATGTAAATGGACATTACTATATTGTACAGCCAAAGCAGTGGTCCCCAGCTGTGGTGTGTGCCCTGCTGGGGGCGGGGGGAGGCACAGAGGAACATTTGGGGATGCGTGGCGGGGCCCAGGCCAGCCCCTGTGGTGAGCGGGGAGGAAGCGGCACCCAGCCCTGCTCTGCCCCCAGATCTGCTCTGGCCCCGTCCTCAGCCCCGGCTCCAACAGCAGCTCCTCTCCTGACCGCAGCCCAAGTTGTGGCCTTGGCCTTGGCCCCTGGCAGCCCAGCTCCTGACTGTGGCTCTGTGGAGGGAGCGGGGGGGGGGGGCACAGACAGATTCCGGGAGGAGGGACAAAAAGTTTGGGGACCGCTGAGCGTGGGGTGGGGGGAGGGGAGAAAATAGCAAAGATTTGGATTGAGAGATGATAGGACTCCTCCCAAAGATGGCATGATCATGTTAATTCCTTGATTTTTCCCCCCCCATGGTTTATAGGGAATAATTTAGCAGATCTTTGTTATGTTTTTTGAGGGTTCATGGCAAGGAAGGGTTTGAAGTTGCAGAGAGAGAGAATCCAGGCCAGTAGGGCGGTCTGGGAAAAGGTTGGGGGTGCTTGTTGGAGGCAGGAATTTAGGGATGTGGAAGGTGGTAGATCTGGCAGTGTGTAGTGAATGAAAAGGAGAATCCTGGAAATGAGGGTGAGTTTGAATTTGATCTGATGGGGGGAATTTGGAGCCAGTGCAGGGTCTGGAGAATGGGGAGAGGAGGAGGAGGTGATTTTTGAACTTTAGCATGCTGGGTGGTAGAGGTTCCTATTTTGAATTACTACATTTAAAAGAAATTCAGTCTTGAGTTGTCAGTGCCGGGTTTTTCTTGTGTTGAGCCTTTTGAATTTTTTTGTTATCTATTGCACCAAGAGCGTCTATGCTTTTTAAAATGTTTTCTCTGCCTCAGAAGTACTTTACGACTGAACAGCACAGTGACCTGCTTGTTCTCTAAGCACCAGTTTCTAAACCATGTCCTTTTTTGATGGCCCCTGGGAGAAAGGGATGGTCTTGAGAAGAGGACCCTCCACTGAGTCTCCAGAGATCTGGGTTTTGTTCTCAGTTCTGCCACAGCTGCTATGTGACCTTGGGCAAGTCACTTTACAGCTGTGTGTCTGTTACCTCATCGGGGAAATGTTGATACTACATCCCCACCTCTTGGGAATGCCGAAGATTAATTCACCAACGTTTGAGAGTGACTCAGGTACTGTGGTGATCGCCAAAGAAAAGCCTGCAAAGGAATAAACAGTATGACTGTCTAGTGGGAGCAATATATACTTTGGAGGATGGATTGGGGGGGGGGGGGGGGAAGGGGTGAAGGCCGGCAAGACAGAATGGAAATCCTGTGTGTCCCAAACTGACTAAATCCTCCCCACCTCAAAAAAGAAACAATCACAAACCATTTGCTCGTACTGGCAAATATATAAGAAGCAAAAAGGGAGATGAACAGGTTTCTCTCAACATGAATAAAGAAGCCTATTAATGACATTATTCTTAGTTTTAAAATAATTACTGGCCTGTGTCTGAGTTCTAAATATTCAACAAAATTTTTAAGCATTGACATTTGTTTTGTCCATAGTCTGTGTGGATCTGTAGTAAAAGGAAGGAAACAAAATTGTGTTAAAATTTCTATACAGTGTTTAGAAAGTAGCCGAAGGTTCATGTGTCAATTTTTTTTTAAATAAAATAGAGAGAGATTGATTCTAGTGGTCTCTGGCTCTTCAAAATACATTATTGAGGACTTTGTTGAAAGATAAATCTATTAGATATGCACTTCCTTATCACGAAAAGCCTAAAGTTCTCCAGTGTATTGAACTAAATTATATTTCCTTTTCACTGATGTATTTCGTAGTCCTCCTTCCAGGCTAACTCTTACATTAAATTAATCCAGCTCTGACTCGCATATGTTCATCATGATTTATCACAGTAAGGTCACTGATTCAGGGCCTGCTATATCTGGTCAGGCGAGCCTCATCACTTCCTTCAATCGTGAAGCTGTATCTGTTATGCATCAAAGACAGCAACTGTTTTGATCTTTTAAAATTGGAATAATCTTCATCACAATGGGGTTTTAACAGAATGTGTTTTTTATCACAGCTGCCTTCCTGAGATTGGATCTGGTTGATTTTAAGTTTCAGGGGATTGATTTTTATATGTTCTTGAAGTCTTAATGAGTCTGTTCATCTGCAGTTGCTGGTAAGAACCACTGACACTCAGACATACATCCCCACCCAAACCCGCCTACTTTTTAAAACTCATTTTTAAATATCTGGCTTTTGCTTTGCCCTCTTTTGACATGTATGTACTGCCAGCTGGGTAAGTAAGTATTCAGACCCGCGGGTCCCCTGAGTAGTATTCAGTAATACTACACAATGGGCTGTAATTTGGCTCTTAAGGAGGAGGAGCCACAAAAACATTTTTTATATCAAATGTTTTTTGGGGGAAGCAGGAGTGTCAGGTAATAACAGGGGATTGGATATCAAGACAATCCAGCTCTTCTATTCCCAGCTCTGTCACTGATTATGGGTAACCTTGGATAACTGATCCTCTTGTTGCCTTAATTTCGCATTTCAAAATGGGCATAAAACTTCCCACTTGTTTAGATTTAATGCTTTAGAAAGCATTTTGAGAACTGCTGATTAAAAGGCACTGTATACATGCAAAGTATATATTTTCCCGGCTTTAAGCCTTCATGAAGTTTAATTTGGAGGAGTCAGGGCCAGGAGGCTGATACTAGCAAGAGTGTGTTCTTAAAAATGAAAAGAAAGGAACAGAAGTTTTGAAGGAGGAAACATCGGTTTAAAAGAGCTTCACAGTAACACTGTCAATGGATCAAAAGTTCCCCTTGTGCAGAGGGGAAGATTGGGGTGGGTGGAGGTGGAAAGCAGAAGGGTGAGACAGCCAGTTCTGAGATTCTTTTGGAACAGTTAATCCTCCTCCAATGACGTGGCACCAATGAACCCTACTTCTTTGGGGACCTTCTCATAAAAGATGGGTGGTTTTTTTTTGTCTTTTTGGTTTTTTTGGTCATCATTTAACAACCCCATTTTTCTCTGGTGTGTAGACAAAATGCATCAAACTAATCTGGGAGGTATTTGAGCTGAATATGTATTGAGGATAGCAGCTATTACCCCTCCTCCTCTGAAATGTCATCTCTAATTTATAAAAACAAACTGCTTAAAAAGAAAGCCCTTGAACTTTGTGCAGAAATCTGTTGCTATGTAATTTGCAATTTAAATGATACTTTGCTATATTTGACTACAGGCAAAATCAGCTATCTTATTCCCATCCAGTTTAATGCTTGTAGCTTTGGGTGTGTGTTGTCGTTCCAGAGAGGGGATGATTTTGGAATATTTCCTCTTTTTCTGACTTTTTTTTTTTTGTTGAGGCCCTACTAGCAAAGAGGGTCTGCAAAGAATTCAACCCTTTTCTCTTCATTACTCTTCTACCAAAGTTCAGCCCTGGTTTACACACACATTTGTACTTTGGCAGAGGTGTGAGTTTTAAACCGATTTGTCCAGCCAGGTATTTGTACCGCTTTAGCTAATCGTTGTTTTTTAAACCCATTCTACTTAATCAAGGGACCTGTGTGGTATATGGATACAAGGCCTCTATCGATCCAGGAATTCACAGTTCAATTTGTTACACTGAGCAGCATCTTACCTGTTATGAGCCTTGGAAGGGAAAAAAGGGATTTTAATGGTGAAAATCTCCACAGGCCTCCTGTGCTGTGTGGTGGTATTACACTATCTTGTGACCTAGCTAGCCCTATATAGACTAGATCGACTTGCTTCCAAAAACAAGTCACCTAGTTTCAGCTGTGTAGGTGTTTGTAGGTTTCCTGTAAGTTTAGCAATTTCTTGGGCAAACAAAGCCATGTACAAACCCTGCATGCAGCCTGTGCTGATTGTGACGGCTGGTTTCATACTTTGGTGATATCTTTCTATGTAGTTGAGATGAAAGGTGGATACCACCTCTTCCCCCATCCTTGATACCCCTTACCTCTGCTCAACGTGAGACATGTTCACCAAAATGTCAAATTTAAAAAACCAAAAATCTGGATGTATGTAGGTGAAATTGGTAAGCTTGTCTGGAGTTAAAAGTCCCAATGCTTGGAGTTTTACAGCACAGATTGTTTAAAAATATTATACAGTAAGCGTGAGTCCCCCCCCCAGGAATCTATTACTTCACGATTTTAAAAAGAGATGCTACACCTTGCTGTGCTCAACTCATCAGAGACTTTTTAACAGTTCCTTCCTCCCTTGTTTGGATAGAAGGGAAAATGCTTCCAAATACGTTTTATTAGTTCTCTCAAAGTGAATAGCACTTGAGCCCCTGGGATAATTTTAGGTGGTTTTCTTCTTGCTGAATGGGAGGTGACTTCTTTAATAGCTTTTAAAAAGTTTGTCTTGTATACAGCCGTGCAAAGCGATGGAAAACAGAATTAAGCCAGTAACTTTATTGTGTAAATGGTGGAAAGGACTAATTTTTTCTTATGAGCACATGACGCATGAGAGAAGCTTGTTACCTTGGCAGCTTTGTTGTTAACGAAAACACAATTTAAAAAAACAAAACAAAACACATACAACCTCGCACTAGAACAAAATGGTAAAACATCCTGCTTCTGTGTACATAGAAAATCTGAAGTATGACTGTATACCTGGAGCAATGACCCTAATCCTAGGATCAAAGGGAAGATGAGCTGGGTGTTTCCATTTTGTGTCTTCATGATGAGAATTGAATTTACAAGCAGTATAGAAGAGTATGACCATGGCAGCAATTAACAAATGATGACTTCAGTCCTTGCCCTTTGTTTCAGGATGTTATAATTGTTTGCAAAACATGATCTGATTTTCTGTCACTTGCTGGTACTTGTTCTGAGTGCATGTAAAACACAAACAAACCAAGGGGGATGCTTTATGCCAATTCACAGCAACACTTCTAACAGCTTGTGTTTTAAAGGCAATGCTTTAGGATGCTCTGCTGAACTTTGAAGACAGCAGTTGCTTTGGCTTAGTATCCAAATCCACCTATATTGCTCTACATCTTTTTATTTTTTTAAATTTTTTGAAAAGAGTTCTAAAACATTCAATATATATGTTTTATGACTTTGGGATAAGGCATCTGAAGGAAGATTTTATGTTTACTAAGGGAAACTTGCTCCATGATTTGTGTAGACAATGCATTTCTTGTTTTAACATCTTTGTTACTTTGCTGATCATAATTTCTGTTACTGGGTAGGGGCATTTAGACTCTGCCCTAAGCATCCAGAACTTACAGTTCTCATGATGTGTAAAACTTGTTGACTCCTAAATAAAATCATTTTAACTGGCGTGCAAATAGACTGCTTTACATTGTGGGCTTTTTGTGGAAATTGCCTTAGTCCTAATGTCAAGGCTGGAATGCCAGACTGTGGTTTAGAAAAAGAAAAATGTTTGCCATTCCTCTCCTTGTTTTCCATTTCATGTTGGAGGGGTGATCGCCACTGAATTGCCATTTCATCCCAATATGACAGTGCAATCTAGTTGTCACACTGTTTCAGGGTGACTTTATATTGGCCTTGGAAACCTGGTTAAAATAGTTGTTCTAGTTTTGTCACTTACTGCAGCGGAATAGAAATGCTAGTCCTTGGTGTGAGTGATGCTTTATCTCATTATGGGGTCCATAGTAGGATCCTCCTGTAAGATTAGACCATTTTAAGGAGTTATATAGTGGCTAGAGGAAGCAGTAGTGGAATTCCTTTGTATATCTGCATCTTAAAATACTCCCGGGGAAATTCTGCGCACAATATTTTAAAATTCTGCAACATTCTGCATATTTTATTTGTCAAAAAACCACAATATAATCACACCAGTTTCAATTATTTTGGAAATTTATTTCAAAATACCTCTCAGCAGGTATCTGTAACAATACAGACGACAAAAAAGTTTCAGGAAATGTTTTTAGACAAATAGATTAGTTACTAGGCATATTATTATAGAACAGGGGTCGGCAACCTTTGTCACGTGGCTCGCCAGGGTAAGCACCCTGACGGGCCGGGCTGGTTTGTTTACCTGCCGCGTCGGCAGGTTCGGCCAATCACGGCTCCCACTGGCCGCGGTTCACCATCCCAGGCCAATGGGGGTGGCGGGAAGTGGCGGCCAGCATATCCCTCGGCATGCGCCACTTCCTGCCACCCCCATTGGCCTGGAGCGACCAGCTGAGATCGGCCGAACCTGCAGACGCGACAGGTAAACAAACGGGCCCGGCCCGCCTGGGGGCTCACCCTGGCGAGCTGCGTGCCAAAGGTTGCCGACCCCTGATATTGAACTTTAACTAATAATTTGTTTAAACTACAATGGAGAAATCTATTTCCCACACCCCTCAGAAGCAGTGCAAAAGCCTGGGGGAGTTGAGTAATGGAGGAGTCGAGGGAGAGGGAAATAATTTCTGGGAAGGAGCCTGGGAGTGAACCTGGAGGGTTGTTGGGTGTGGGTGGGAGAAGTATGGAGCAGGTTTTTGGGGGGAGGGAGGAGGGATTGGCTAACCCCTATCCTCTCCCATTCAGTCAGGTACATCTGCTGCTGTCCTCGTGTGTTCCTGCACCTGCCACTCCCCATTCAGCCAGGCATAGCTGCCCCTATCTGCATGTGTCCCTGCACCCCCACCAATGTTCCCTCTATTTTTTTCCACCCATGTGCAGAATAAATTTTATGTGCACCAAGGTACTGTGCGGATGTGCACCACCAGTAGGAATAAAAAACATAAATGTAATATGTATTTTTACAAAAGTTACCAATAGGGATAATTACGCCAACCAAGACAAGATAGGCATTTTAGAACTCACTACTCAAAAAATTAAATTTAAGTGTAAGAGAGAAATAATTATGAAATGCATAGACCAGTCAAAACACTAAATTAACACATGTTGAAAGAATAAAATGACAGAGAATATGTGTGCATTGCAGAAAGTACGAAAAAGTAATGTGTGTGTGTGTGAGAGAGAGATTGTGTGTTGGCTGCTGGGGAAGTCTGAGAGACCGTGCACTGTCTCTTTAAGACACTCCCTCCCCCGAAGCTTTGTTCAGAGCTGCTGCAAGTCCTGTCCCTTCTACCCTGCTCTGTTGAGATGGGGTACAGAGGTATGGAGGAGGGGGACACTCTGACCTCAGCACCCTTCCCACCCCCACCCCCACTCTGCACAGCGAGCAAGAAGGTCCAAAGTAGCAGGGGGGGAGGGGCACCTGAACACATGCTGCTGGATGTGCCCGGCTCTGCCAGTCAACTGCCTGGTGCTTGAATCTCTTCTGGGCGGCCGCCCAACCATGCAGCTTACAGGGAACGCAGATCCCCCACTCCCATTCAGCCCCTGGCTCAATGTTTTCACGCCACTAGCTCCTGCTCCCCCACTGCAGTCTGCCCCCCCCCACTAGCCCTTCTGAACCCCAGTCTGTGTGACCCCCCCACAGCAGCCTCGGGGGCCCCAATCTGTCGTCCTCGCCTGGCCCTGGGGACTGGGTGCTGTGAGGATGGCAGCCTCTGCCCCCTCTCTCTCCATTGCTGGCTACACCACCCGGTGAGAAAGGTGCCTTCTCTTCCAGCGTCACATCAGCCCCTGGTGAGCAAAAGATGTAATTGCAGCTTTTCTTTACCTCCCCATCAGAATCAATTATTCTGCAGTGGACATTGCTAGTGCGCAAGTGCAGAATTACAGAATTCCCCAGGAGTAATAAAAGGAGGAAGGGATTATTACAACATTGATAACTACACAATTCCCTTAGCTTTCGACTAGTAGGAAAGATGGTCCTATGCAGTGGTTCTCACCCTGTGGTCTGTGAACTATGTCTAAGGGGTTCGTGAAAGTCTTAGACTGAAAACTGTCCGAACAGAATTCAACTATATATACAGACAATAGATTTCCAAAGGGTCCAAACCGCCATTTGAAATTTTCTAGAGGTCCACATATGAAAAAAGGTTTTGAACCTCTCATCTAATGTATAGAACAATATGCTGGGACTCAAGATGTGAATTCACTTCCCAGCTCAGCCACAGACTTTCCGTGTGATTTTGGGTAAGTCACTTAATCTACCCTGTTCCTTAGTTTTTCATCTGTAAAATGAGGATAATGCTTCCCTACCTTACAGGGGTAGGTGGAGGGTTAAAAATTCATAAACTGTGAGGAGCCCAGATGTTATGGTGATGAGGGCCACATGCGTTGTGTTGTTTTTTGAAAGGCTTGTGAATCTTTCATACTCTTTTACAGCGACTTTTGGTTTTACCCAGTGCTTTGGTGTTTGTTAAATTTCACTTACTGAGAAATCTGCTTGATGAAGCATTGAAGCTGCTCTGCTAAAATAAATATGAAAAGGTGAAGTGTGTAGCAACAGCTGTACAGTGTTGGGTTGTAAATGTGTCTGTACTGTAGATGATGTATCAGTAGCATTGATACATAGTCCAACACCAGTTAGGCATGTAATTGCCCAGAAATGGTCTCTAATACCAGTTTTAAGAGGAGCTGCCAAAACCACAAAACTCAGGGCCTCTCCCTCTGAATTTGAACTCCACTTGGACGAAACAGCCCCCAGTTTGTTCCTCCGGGACACAGGCCTGCCTTGTTAGGAAATCAGTGAAGTTTGGGAACCCACAATACCTCACATAGCTCTGTGTACAGTAACAGTGAGTGGAAATAGGGCCATAAGCATGAGCAACCAGACGAGTTATAAATATAGAATACTCTCTCAATTCCACTTTCGTTAGTCATGGAAGGACAGTGAGAGTTTTATAAACTTATAAGGAATATACAAACAGTTCTGAATTTAAAATAACTCTGTATAATTTTTTTAGTATGTGAAAAGAATATTCTTTTTTGAGACCATCCATGTAAGTATCTGCCATGGATGGTATACGGAACTGTATTTTTGTACGTTTATGTCAGTGCAACTTGATATAACAAAAAAGATATTGGATGGAAAAAGACAAGCATGAAGCTCTTGCTTGAAAACACAGGAAAATGTTTTTTGGTTTTTTTAAATGTAAGTAACGACTTTCAAAATACAAATTCCTTTTTCTTTTCTTTTGTAAACACCATCTGATGCCTTTGCTGGCCTCACAGCAGCCAGTGAGCGTTGCTGCATTAGCTGTGCTGCAGAGTAGATTTCCTGTCAGATACAGCACAACTGTCCTTCATTTGCCATCAAAAATTCTGTCTGGCTCTCCTAATCTGGTGGTGAATCCTCAATACAGGAAGGGATTTAGGAAGCCAAAAAGAATGGTATGGTTTTAAAATCACAGTAGAAATGTTTTTCCCCCTCTTCATTTCCTCAAAACCATAGGTATGTGGATCTACGTAGTAAGATGCAATATATACCCAAGGGGTGTGTGTGCGCGCACATGTAGTTTTTGTGTTATATATTTAGTGTGACTATATTATACACACTTGCATTTTCTGGGTGGTGACAATAGAAGAAGGTGGCATCCTTCCTCATTATATTTAATTGTGTAGTCAGCGTTGCAGAAGATCTGCAGTGCTTTTATCCTATATAGAGAAGAAATTTCTACAGATACAGTTGTCTAAATATAGCTCCTGAATGAGGCAATGTTATCTAGTGGTTAGGTCAGGGGACAAGTTGAGGACTATCTTGCTTGTATTCCCACCACATCTCCTCCATAACTTTTCTAGTCTTCCATTATTCAGCAAAGGCCATTCCTTCAGGGTGATAGACTGGGTCAGCAGCAAAAAGATGAAGTGCTCCCCCACACCTATCAGAGGCAGCTCCAGTTTTGGGGTGGTAATTAGAACTAGTTGAAAAGTAAGATTTTTACTGTGGAAAAATTGACCAACTTTTTTCATTTTTGTCAAAAAAAATCCACAGAGAAATGTTTATATTTTGGTGAAATATCATAAACTGAAATATTTTGATTCATAATAACACCATAGTGCATCATGGGAGTTGTAGTTTGGGTGCTTTATATGCCCATTCTCCTCTTTGGACTGGGCTTTCTGGCCAGGCTAAATTTGTCATGATACATCAGTTTCTCCCCTTGTGACGGGGGAGGGAGGCTTGCCATAAGATCCCTTACCATGGTGCATTATGGGAGATGTAGTCACCTGAGTTCCCATCCCAAAAAAGAATAGGTGCATAAGGTACCCAAATTACAATTCCCATGAAGCAGTGAGACAGTGTTTTTAATAACACTTCTTCAGTATTTTTGAGAAAATGTTGAAATTTTTCTTGGAAAGCAGCCTCTTTTGTGAAAACCTTAATTTTGTCCATAACCCAGTTTTTCGTCAAAACAGTTTTGGCAGAAATTTTTCTACCCGCCCTAGTGTAATACCTTTTTGGAATGCTGGCGATAAAAGGGATCCCAAATGACTTCTTCTTTTACCCTTGAAGTATTTTGTGCTGTTGGAGTGGGATAAGTATGTATTGCTTGCAGATTTCACATGCCACTCAGAATCAGAACTCTTTTGTGGGAAACATTCAAGACGGGATACCAGAATCCAAACCAATTCCTTAAATCTAGAATCCTCATTCTCTAAGAAAATTAAAGTTCACAATACAATTTGAGCTGCTTTTTTGGAAAGCTTTAATTTATTAGCCAAATTGCCTGCAATTGATAATGTACTGAATAACCTTAGCCAAAACTACCTTCTCTTGGGTCTAAAAGCCATGTACATCAGAGAACACTGGAGAGAAATTAAAGATCTGAACAAACACCACATCTTTATAATCATTAATGCTCTTTTCAGTGGGAGATATTGGGAGTGGGAGAGAATCTATCAGAGAATTCTCTAAAGGATGCATGCAAATAGAAACACTTGCTTTCTTAGTTCAATGTCTTTTATCAGGGATGAAAACTTTGTTCAGGATGTGCAGATAGGAATCCCTGTTCCAAACGAGAGGCATTCTGGCCATCTTGATCTTTTGATTCTGTGATGGTAAATCAAGTGCCAGCTCTGGCCAATGCCATAGGTATTAGCTAAGAACTGATAAATTCATAGCTGGAAACCAAACCAGCTTACCTGAATGTTAGTTTTGTTCAAAATAGGAATTAGTCTTATAAAAAATGTAGTGTTTAGACTCTATGAAAGGCTTGTAAATTGCTGCATGTATTAATCTCACTTGCAATGTCAGTATTCAGTGCTATAGGAAAATGTGTAATTTTTGCTTTGCAACTTTGAAAATGTTTGCTCTGTACTTGTGAACCCAGGAACCGGATTTGTCATCCCCTCTACATCCCACCCCCACCCCCAGGAGGCATACCTAGATTAAAGGGGCCGGTAAGGAACATTGCGATGCAAAGAATTGGTGAATGGCCCTATCAAGCCTTGGAAGTGCTATGTGGAAAGGAGCTCATCTCGTGGACTGGAAGACTAAATGTTTTATTTTTTTATAAGAGAATTTTTCATCTCTTTGCTGTTTGAACTCTCACAGGGCCAGAGACTCTAAATTGAAGCGAGAGATCCCCAGAGTCAACCCTGGGTTTGCCCTGAAAGACATTTCAAATTGGCAGATCACTGCAACTCTGTCACTCTTAGCATTTAGATGGCAGCTCATTGGTGTGTATATGTTTGCTTGCTTTAACCTGCAAATAACTTTTAGGTCTTTGTTCTAGTTTATTACGGAATTGGCTATAGGTGTTGTCTTTGGTGTAACACCAATTGACCTAGGGTAAGTGACTGGTCTCTTGGGACTGGAAGCAACCCGAATATTTTGAGATTTTTGGTGGAAGTGACAATGTATCACTAAGTCCATCTTGCCTGGGTGGCAGGATAGACTGGAGAGCCTCAGGGGACTGTCTGTAACTCTATGGTAAGACTGATATAGTGATTCAGGAGTTCACATTTTATACTGGGTTGCTGAAATCTAGTTATAGAACATACCACCAGTTTGGGGTGTCTGCCCTCATGGTACTGAGGCACTCCAGACGGTGTGACTGGAGCAAGGATGTCTCTTTTACAACTTTGCAGGATGGAGAAACAGACCCTGCTTAAACATCTCAAACAGTCATAGTTAAGAACCATAACGTTAGAAATTGGCATTAAGTCTGAGGAGGAAATTCAGCATTGTTCTTTCTCCTTCTGGACCAGTTCAGTCCACATCAATTTAGTGTGTGAGAACATACTCATTCTGATGATGGAATTTCAACAGTTTTCTCCCTCCTCTTCCTTCTGTCATCTATGCCAGTGAATTTATATTAAAAAAGAATGAAGAAACTATCAGCATGTTATATTCAGATTGCTTGAAGGTCTTGTGAACACAGGGTGATTTTCTTCTTTGTCTATATTTATAATGGAAGCAAGATTGAGAACAGAAAATTATTCCTCAACTCATTCAAGAAATAGCTCTATCTTTCTGTGACTGCCAGAAGCTGGGATTGGACAACAGGGGATGGATCATTTTGATAATTACTCGATTCTGATGGTTCCCTCTGAAGCATTTGTCACTGACCACTGTCAGAAGACAGGATAGTGGGCTAGGTGGCCCATTAGTCTGACCCAGTATGGCCACTCTTTTATGTCGTTCTTCGTGAATATCAAGAATCCAACCTTCTATTTCCCATAATATATGGTCACCGTTCTTCCCATTTCTTGCAGTTAAGGGGAAATATTTTCTATACATGTCCATGTCATTTGGTACATTCTTTTCTCCTTAAGTATCTCGAATCTCCCATCTTATGTTCTTATGTTCTTATGTAAGTGTTGTAAAAGCTCACATCAGTTTATATATCCATTACGTCTGCATCACATGGATGATAGCTGAAAATATACTTCTCTCCTTACAGACCAGTAGCAATTTATAATTAAATTTAAGAAAACTAAACTCACTCTCTCTCCTTAATATTCTTTCTAGGTCTTACATCTTGCATCTCACTTTGAAGACAACTTATTTGGTAACTCTGAGATATCAAGCGTGCTTTTTACCAGCCGTTCCACTAGTAAAAAAAAAGTTGCTGTGTCAGTGGGACCTAAAACAACTTTGACTACTATTATTTTCTGCTACTCTGTATTGTCCTTCGTTCTCGTCACCCACCAATGAACAGGACTGCCTTCATCACTCGTTATCGATGTGGCTATCTCAGTTGCATGACAATAAAATCTTTGTAGCATATACACCGTCATGGTGTATATACACTTGTAGTTTTATTGAAAGTTCTCTCACTTATACAGTAGTTGGCATTATTCCTGGTTTTCCCCCCAGAGGAAATCTCACTTTTTCTAAATTGTATCAAACTTCATTTATGTCACTTAGTTCCATAAAGATTAAGTCCATTAGCGTATCTTACTCTTGTTCGTGAATGCTCTGAAATGAAAGCAATAGAGAATGTCTCAGAATTGGTGACCTTTTCTCTACAATATAACATTTCTTTTTTTTTTTCTTCCTAGCATCAAAAGAACTACATAATTTAGGTCAGTTTGATAATGTTATCAAAGCCCTCTGCCTCCTTTAAAACAAATCTGGAATGAGAGTGGTAACTTCCCTCCAGCTGGGATTTTGCCAGCTAGTGAATGATTTATATTCTGTTCGCTTGCTATATATTCATGAAATAGTGTGTCTCTTGCCACCTGCAGCATTTGAAAGAAAATAAGACAAATCTTTACTTAAAAAAAGTAGAACCCCACAAATATATATTGCTTGCAACTTGGATCCCACTAGATGGTATCCTTTTTTCCTCATGAACCCTTCAGCTTGTTTAGTTCAGTTTAGAGCTGTTTTGCTGTAGTCTCTCTTTTTTCCCCTTGCTTTGTTGGGGCATGTCTATAGTGTATCTGGGAGTGAGCCTCCCGTTTTGAGTCAGTTCTGGAGTTTCAGATGTTTCTTTAGGGTTATTAGTAGATTTTAAATAATGGAATTGTGAGCAGCTTTCCCCTGAGGTTAAGTGTATTGTTTCTCTTTGTACAAAGTCCTGTTTTCATCCATGCTGATGTCTTGGTTATTCTTCTGGCTCACCTTTTCAGTAGGAAATTTCACTCTTCCTTGTGGAGGAAATGCTTATAGAGCAGTGTAGCAATCGACATAAAACATTCCCAACTAACTTGTTTCCCTGTATTGTAGATAGAGTAGAATTGGCGAGGAAACCCAGTGTGTACTTGCGTGTGTGCCTTGGTTCTGTTTTGTGTAGGGTACTGATTTGTCCTGGCCTGGGAAGTGACTAGTTTTTTCCCTCTCTCTCTCTCTCCCCCCCAAATGCCAGCTACAGCAATGCCAGTGTGAGCCGTATTGGGCAACATAGACTGTTTTGAAAGAGAGTGCAACTCATGCTGCCTGTTTTCATTAAGAAGACTTGTTTGTACCAAGGTGCTCACTGGATAGAACATATTGGGGGGGGGGTGGGAATTGAGCAACTGCGCGACATACTGGTTTCTTCGGACTGTCGCGTAACAGCTATTTTCATCACTTAGATTTCAGTTTGTTTCAATTCGTAAATATGAGCTGAGTTGCCATACTGCTCCTGGAACTTTGTAGCAACTCTGAATGCCTCACTTGCAGAATTCCCAAGGGGTTGGTAGGTTTATTATGCCAGCTAGTGTGCCTGAATACCCTGGTCACTCAGACAAAATAAAATGGGATTAACAGGCACATGCCATTTCTTACTGTAGCTTGGAAGCCTGATGCCTTTCCCATATAGCAGATTTGATGTGGGTTTGTGGTGAGGAACTAGAGTCTGTTAGAAAAGCAAGCGAACAGAGAGCCATCACAGTCATTCCGCTAGTGGAAATCGATGTTTAATTGAGAGACTCTTGGTGTTTTTTACAGAGCTCACAGTCCTTTATTTTTAGGCAAGATGAAGGATATTGTTTTTGTGAGACATTTGTACTTTTGTGGGATTAGGGGCCATAGCAAACAGCCTCTGATTACTCAAAGGCGTGATTATCTGATGACTGCATCCCTTTGAAGTTATCTTATTACTAAAAACTACTCTGAGAGGGGAAGGGAAGATACTATCATTTAGGATAACTATGAGTGACATTGTGCAGGGTGGTGTATGTATCTTTGTAGCAGTTCCAGCAACATGTTCAAGCTAATGAATGGAATTCCAGGTAATGCACATTTCCTCTCTCCACCATTGGCCTCGATTCATGGCTGCCATACTTGTAGTCAAAGGGAGAACTGGAGCTCTTTTTAAAGAAAAAAAATCTCATTGTTGAGTGATGCTAGTAGGGTGACCAAATGTTCCGATTTTAGGGGCTTTTTCTTATATAAGCACCTATTCTCTTCTCCCCCCCTCCCGACCACCCGCACCCTCATCCCGATTTTTTACACTTGCTATCTGGTCACCCTAGATGCTAGAAATTTTTTTAACACTATACCCAGTGCCTCTTCCACTTCTTTTATATAGGGAAAGAGAAACTGGAATCTGTAATGGCATCTGAGCACTTCCATTAAGCTACAGGGGCAACCCAAATAATTTTTAATATGGTTTTGCTGTTGGCCATAAAGGGCGTTCAACTTTCCAGCACGCTTACTGTTTTTTGAATGTTTGATTTTTAAAGGGAATGTGAATGTGTGCTTATTTCAGATGGCTTCTGCTCACAGGTTGATCATTTGTGAGGATTCTGGAAGTTTCCATGCATATATAAGCTTTATTCAAGTCATAGGGCACATTATAACTCTGACAAAACAACCTTGCACAGAGGCCAACTGGATGTAATTATACTGAACTGGAATTGGTGCAGGAGGAGGAAAGTGCTGCCTGGGACAACTTCAGAATAGTTTGAAAATCCTTAGAAAGGTTTGTAGGATAAAATCAGGCTGGTAACAACTAGAACATAAACACAGAAACATGTGATTCTCAGTGGAATGAAGTTGAATCAAATACAACTCACAGGCTGTAAACTGAATGCCCTCATCTTACTACTTGGCCTAGAGTTTGTATGGACCTTTCCAAATATTTTGCAAGTGGAGACGGTTGTATGCAAACTGGGGATTTGACGAGGGAGGAGGTAATCACTCATAATTCATAGCAACAGCATGGTTTTGAGCGAAACCTTTAAATAGACCTTGGCAGGTAATTTCAGAGAGTGTCGAATTGTGCCTTACTTATCAGAAAGGAAAGGAAGCTCTTCAGCGTATGGGTGCCTGGTGTTGTGAAACTTCCCTTTCTGTGGATTTTTCCTGAGACAAGTGTCTGGTTTAGTTACTTTAGTGAAGGGGGAAAAAATGTAACAAGGCAAAAAGTGTGTTGCTGTAACCAGATGATGATCTTGCATAGCTATTTAAAGCAAAAACGTTGCATTTTCTGGAGATGTGGTACCAGTGTTTTTATGCTGGAACATATTATTGTGTGTGTATATGATGAGTATATCTACTTATTTACATGCTAGATTTGAGATTCAGCCCTGGTTGTGAATCACTGGAAGTGGGTTTTCTGGGTAATGTCTGTCATCTCCCGTTAGCTATCACCACACCAAGTAAAAGGCAAGAATGTCTCCCGGGCGCTCTCTTTGCTACATTTAAAAGCCAGTTTTTCTTTGAAATGCTCTCTAAAGTTAATGCGGTTTTTTTTTAAAACCCTGTCATTTATAGGAATTAACATTCAAAAACTACCTGGCTTCCTGTCTTGATTGATACATTTTGACAGCTAATCTTTACAAGGGTTGCCTAGGATAAAATGTTCTTTCCTCCTCAGTCCCTGTTCAATACTACGTTCTTGTTCTTTATGCAACAATACTTTGATGGAGAGAGAGAGAAAAGAAAGGAAGGATTGAATATCATTTTACAAGGAGAGAAAGAATCTTTAAAAAAATACTTATCCTACACTTGGCAAACTTTTGCTGTCCTGCGTGCTGCTGGCATGACGCCAGCCTTGGCAGAGGCTAGGGCCTGCATTTGCCAAGCAGTCTTCCTCCACTTGCTGCGTTTTCACTCCCTGTGACTGACTGTTTATTCACCCGATTGCTCTATTTCAGCAGTGCTGAAGTCATGGCGTCTTGGAAATGATAAGAACACTTAGTCTGTCCAAACTGTAAAACAGCCATGATGTCAGAACTTGCAGAAAGTGATCTCTGAGAGCTTTAGCTTAGTGTACACTTCAAAAAGCTTGAGATATTGGATGTCGGAGAACTTACTGCTACTTTTAAAAAGCTAAACAATCCAAAAAGGAGCTGCCTTAATTTTTTTTTTTTAAAAAAGAGTAGTGTGCTAAGCTGTGTGTCTTGAGGATTTTCCAACCTTGCATCTGTCTGGTTATTTCAGTCTTTTTTGGGGGGGTTTTTTTTTGGGTGGGGGGGAAGGTTGGTTCAGAGTGGTGAATCCTCAAATCAGAATGTTTTATAACTTCTCTTGGTTTTCTGTAAAGTAATTCCCCAATAGGTGTAAATAGAAGTTGTTCACTGAACAAGTAACTTTAAATTGAGTGGTGTTCATTGCATGTTGTATGCATAGTGATCAGAATATTTAGATAGTATTTTAGAAAAACTCATGTATTTTGTTAACTTGGAAATGCCTTGTCTATCAAATTTCTTTCAGGGAAAGGCCCGGAGAAGTAAACATTTACTGTGATTCTTTGTGTTTTGTCCTATACCAAAGTTCTGCATTGAATGGCTTTTTTGGGGAGTAGATGGGTGCTCTCTTTCAAAGCTTTCCAATTTTGGGAAGTGTTCTGGCTGCTTAGCAATTCACATAGCAAGTATATTGGTTGCAGAAGTCTTTTCAGAGTTAAGGAGGAGCAGGGCGGCTGGCTGTTAACAGGTGTCATGATTTAAAACAAAACCTATTACAGGAGGTTGGACACTAGGGACCTCAATTAAGTGGCTGACAATAAATTAATGCATCACTTAAGTACTTCACAGAGGCCTGAAGGGAACATTAGAACATCTAGTCTGACCTCCTGTATATCACAGACCATTAAATTTCACCCAGTTACTTCTGCATTGAGCCTAGTAACTTGTATTTGGTTACAGCATGTCTTCCAGAAAGTCATCCAGTTTCGATCTGAAGACATCAAGGGACGGAGAATCCACCACTTCCCGTGGTAGTTTGTTCCAGTGTTTAATCAGTGTTAAAATTAGTGCCTTATTCCTAATTTGATTTTGTCTGGCTATAGCTTCCAGCCCAGTGGTTCATGTTATGCCTTTCTCTGCTAGATTAAAGAACAGTTTAGTGTCCAGTATTTTCCTTCCCATGAAGGCAGTTATTCACTCCAATCAAATCATCACTCCTTCTTCTTCTTCTTGATAAGCGCAGCAGAGATTGAGCTCTGTCTCTCATTGTGTCATTTTCTCCAGACCTCAGATAATTTTTGTGACTCTTTCGTACCCTCTTGAATTTTTCCACATCCCGTTTTAAAATATGGACACCAGAACTGTAAACAGTATTGGTCTCTCCAATGCTGTAGACAGAGGTAAAATGACCTCCTTACTTCTACTTGCTACCCTTGTTTAGACATTTAAGGATCCAACTAGCTTGTTTTGCCACAGCAGCACACTAGGAGGTCATGTTCATTTGTTTGTCTACTGTGACCCCTAAATTTTTATGAGTATATTACACAGTTACATTTATCAACTAAACTTGTAATCTCATCAAAGAACGAAATCAGGTTTGTTTGCCAAGGCCTGTTTTCCATAAAATCACTTTGACTGTCACTATACTCATATTCTTTAATTCCTTATCAATTGAATCCTGGATCAGCTTTTCCATTATTTTGCCCATTGTTGATTTCAGACTATTTATTTCAACCAGCCTCCTGGTGGTCTTTTTAAATATTGGCACAACATTAACCCTGTTCCCATCGTCTTTACTTTCCCTGGTATTCCAATATTTATTATAAATTAATATCAGCTGGTCAGACTTCTCCTTAGCCAACTCTTTTAGTAATCTTGTGTGCAAGTGTCCCGGACTGCTTATTTAACAGTGTTTATTTTTAGCAGATGTTGTTTACGTTCTCCTTAGTTACTAATGGACTGCAAAGCACTTCATCCTCATGTGATAGAAGCATTTCCTCCTCCTTTTTTTCCAAAGACAAAACACAAATATTTATGGAATATCTCTGCCTTTTATGTATCATTAACAACAGTTATGCCGTCTCCGGCTACTAGTGGGACTATATCATTGCTACAGTTTTTGTTCCTAATATACTTTAAAAAAAAAAAAAAAACCCACCCTCATTTTTAATTGTCCTTCATCCTCCCAGCCATGGATTTTTTCCTGATGCCTTTAGATTATCTTGTCAATTAATATTGAATGCTATACCTTTCCTTCTTTTCCCCCAATCGTTGTAATTTTTTGTTTCTAATTGCTGCATTCTTTTCGCCACTGAATTAGGATAGGCTTTTAGCCAAAGGTGTCCTCTTGGTTATGGAATCGTAGCTTTCTGGACATCTGACAGATTCATATTAAAAACTTTCAATTTTAATTAACATTTTACTATGTTTTTCTTCCCAGTCATTTTAAGTTTGAAAAACTGGTTGCTTTTAAAAAAAATTTTTTTAACAAACACTGTCAAATTAAAAATAATATAACACAGATTTGTATACCTGTGTTACCATTTACATCTTTGTCATGTAAATTTGTGTGATTTTGCATGCTTCAGGTATGGCCTTCATTGGTAAGGTTCAGAGGATCAGCTATGAGATGTGGGGGGAATGCTGTTCATATGCTAGTTTATTCATGAATGGCAGAAGAATTTAGGAAATGAAAAAGATCTTTCCCCTGGAGTGAAATAATTTAGACCTCTTTATACTATATTTATCTGCACTGTTTTTGCAGCAGCCTTTGTTTTTTGTAAATGTCTGTCCAATTAAGAACAAAAATCATGTGGCACTGCTTTGATAAATCTAGTGATGAACTTTGGTCATGGAGGCGTTTTTCTTAGCGGGATTGTGAACTGGAAATCTAGTTAACACACTAAATCTAAGTTTTGGCACCCACGCGGAACGGCAATCCATCTGCTGATGAGCCACATGGCCTGGGGTTTTTCAAGAACTGCCTCAATAATCCTGAACACTCTTTATATTGATATACATTAAAATGAGGCACAGTTTACAGCAGTCTCTAACAAGGCTGTTGAATTTACGCCACTCCAGAAACCACAGGCTTTTGTCCTTGTTCAAGTTACAGTAGAACCTCAGAGTTACGAACACCAGAGTTACAAACTGACCAGTTAACCGCACACCTCGTTTGGAACCGGAAGTACGCAATTAGGCAGCAGCAGAGATAGGGGCGGGAGGAAGCAAATACAGAGCAGTGCTGTGTTAAATATAAACTATTTAAAAAAGGGAAAGCAGCATTTTTCTACTGCATAGTAAAGTTTCAAAGCTGCATTAAGTCACTGTTCAGTTGTAAACTTTTGAAAGAACCACCATAATGTTTTGTTCAGAGTTACCAACATTTCAGAGTTCTGAACAACCTCCATTCCCGAGGGGTTCGTATCCCTGAGGTTCTACTGTATATCCTTGGTCTACAGTCAGTGTATGTGAGTAGTAATTTTTTTCGTTTCTTGTTTTTACCTTTTAGTGTAAGGTAATTTTATTTGTCTTCCCTGCAGAAAATACATATTTGGATGTATTAAGGTTTTGCATCATTTATCAATAATGATCTCTTCATCGCTTTCCTTTCTTTTAAGAAGAATCTATCATGGGATATATTTTGGTCTGGAGTCAGAAATATTACATATACAGAATCGTAGTTCCCTTTCACAGTGTAATTTAGGCAGAATTGAAATACATCTTAAGGAGTACCTTCCATTGAGACATGCATAGTCAGCTTTCTTATTCTAATTATAGTGGTGTCCATAAGCTCCCCTGCAGGGGAGGCTCCATCAACAATTTCATTATAAATACCATTTTGCTGAGATGTTTGTACTGAAGTCTGTTTTTTTTAAACTTTGAAAAGGGACTGTAAAAATGACTCATCTTTCTGTATGTATTCAGTCCTACCTGCCTGTGTAGCAACTAAAATACATTCTTACTATGTTTGTTCCTATTAGCACTGCTGAGCTGTTGTGCAAGTGAGAGCTCTGCCTGATGCTGAGCATCAACAGCAAGATTGTTTTCTAAGTTCCCATTAGTTTCTCCTTTGGAAACCCATTGAAAACAGAAGGCATAACTTGAAGACTGAGGTTGCACTGGTAATAAGTGAGGATAGAATTTTCCCTGAAGAATTGTTATTACTGCTGCTAATTCATGAAATAGAAAAAACCCAGCTTGGCCCTCAGATCCCAGGCTAAATGTTTACATCTGGCAATTAAGGGGAAAAAAATCTGTTAACTTGAGCATATTTAATGCAGAGGCCATTGAGAGTATAAACATGGGATCCCACAATGCTACTATTACAGATAAACTTTTCAGAGTAGAACCGTACATTAAAGCTGACAGTACATATTCCCTCATAGCCAAGGCTTGGCATACAGTGTCTAAATCCTGAAGAAATGTGTGAGGGGTTGTAAAACAAATTTTTTATTTTGTATTGTTGTTTGTTATAGTTGTGCCCAGTGGCTCCAGTTGTGATTGGGCTCTGTTGTGGTAGGTTCTGTACTCTATTATCCCAGAGTACATACAATTAAAGAGCGAGATCATCTCTTGGGTTCAGACATTTTTCAATATGGTAGAAGATATTTATTTGTAAACTGAAAATTTGCAGTTTGTGCAAAGCTCTAGGAAAAAATACAGTTTTGAACTGTCCTGCACTGGTCGAATGTAGTTTTCTCTTTCTAAATAAACTGTAGTTTAATTTACAGCATAGCAGAATGTGCAGCAGATTTGAGGGAAAAAAGAGAAATAAATAGGATGGAGTAGACTCTGGTACATCATCTCGGGAATTTCTCTATATCTATTCTTGGGTGGACGCTGCATCCTTGTTCACTTACAATGTTAGCTGTGTTTCTGGTTGTATGCTTTCGAGTCGTGTCGTTTGGTTAAAGTTTCTTGTGTTGATTTGCTTGGGCTCTACTGTAGTCCTACTGAAACTTTTGTTTTATGCTGCTGTTACTGATACCGTTTTTTAGCTAAGTTAGAAAGTGGAAAACAGTTACCTAATGAAAACCAGATTTCCTATCTTGTGTTTATTTACAGAGCCTCTGGCATATAGCTAGCATGGCTAAAAGGCCATAAAACATTGTAATCAAAATGTTGTTGTTACATAAATATAAATGCTGCTGCTTCTTTTGATGTAACAATAGTAAGACTGTCTCTTGAAAATCCTGTTTTCTGTTCATTTTTTCCAAACCCAGTGCCCACACCTACAGATTAATGAGTTTTTAAATAAATGTGCTTTTCACAAATTTATTTCCTACTAGTCGGATATTTGTGGATAGGGTGGAAATGTATTCTCTTCAGGGGGAAAATAAGAAGTCTATGATTCCACCCTATATGTGTAGCAGCATCTGTACTTTATTAAATCCAATTCTGCATACATAAGCAACATGAGGATGCTACAGTGGGGTCAACCTAGCCATGTGTGCTGCAGTATAGCAATGTATTATTGTATGAATGTAATTAAGTTGTTTAAAGGGAGCTTTTTTTTGTTGCCAATAAAAGATGAATTTGAAATACAAATTGGAAAGATGAAAAAACCCTGTCAAAGACAATACGTCAGCACTCAAAAATGTAATCATAATACCAGGGCTATCAAATGGGTTCAAGTCCTCAGTTGTTTCTGTTATCCTTACGTTGACATTGCTTTCAATGGTTTTCCTCATTACTCCACTGGCTCATATTTTGATGTAAATCTGGGAGAAAGATCTCTCCGAGCGACTTGAAAACGCTGAGAAAATGAAATATAGTTTGCCAGCATCCCAAGTGTCAAAGTACTCAAGGGTTGCTCTAGACCCAAGGGGATATGCGCTCACAGAGTGTTTACATTGCTGCTTATAATCTCTCTATATTTTTAAAATGCCAGTTGTTCAATCTTCCCTTGCTCTGTCTTTGCAGTGTGCCCCAGCGCTTGTGGCAAACGGGCTTGCACAGACCAAAACGAATGTTGCCATCCCGAGTGCTTGGGGAGCTGCACTGTGCCCGACAACAACACGGCTTGTGTGGCCTGTCGCAACTACTACTACGAAGGAATCTGCGTACCCACCTGCCCACCAAACACATACAAGTTTGAAGGCTGGCGCTGTGTTACAAAAGACTTCTGTTCCAAAGTCCCTGCTACAGAGATAAGTGACTATGAGAAGTTTGTGATCCACAACGACGAGTGCATGGCAGAGTGCCCTTCTGGTTTCATACGCAACGGGAGCCAAAGGTAAAGGAAATACACAAGCTTGCATTATTATTCATATAGTTCCCTGCGTGATTTTAGCAAGAGAACCCCCCAGTTCCATGGCATTAACCGTCTAAGGGCCTGATCCCGTGTGGTGCTGAGCATCTTGGTCTCCCGCTGACATCAGTGGAGATAGAGTATTGTCAACACCATGAGGATGAGGCCTTTAAACTAGACAATAGCCCGGTGAAAATGGCAATGGAATAAAGTGGGTGGGATGGAGATGGGGAAGAGATGCCAGTAATCAGTGGAAAGGAGATTCTGCTCTTGGTGAGCATTGCCACACAGAGCAGTTTTGTTTCTCATGTTAGCTGGTTGTTTACTGACATGTACTGGCGTTCTGACTTTTCTGTGTGCAGGTCTCTTATGTACACTCACATTCATTGCAGCCTTTAGGTCTCTGCATTTTCTGGTTCACCGTGTTTGTCCTGGAAAATGCCAACTCTACCTCAGTTCAGAGAAATAATACCAGTAGCTGCCATGCTATTTTATGACCTAGGGCCCTACGAAATTCACAGTCCATTTTGGTCAATTTCATGGCCCCCAGAGTTTTAAAATCTGTCAGTTTCACGTTTTCAGATGTTTATATTTGCAATTTCATGATGATGTAACCGTGGGGGTCCCAACCCAAAAGGGGATCGTTTGGGTTGCAAAGCTTTTAATGGGGGTTGCAGCATTGCCACCCTCACTTCTCTGCTGCCTCCAGAGCTGAGCTTCCTGCAGCTGGGGGAGATAGCCAGAGGCAGGTCTGATTTTCCCTCGCCTCCCTTCCCAAAGCAGCTGTGCAGTGGAAGAGGAAGGTCCTATCCCTCCCCAGCCCGGCCGGGACTAGCAGCTAGGAGCCCCCGGCTGGGGCACTCCCAGCAGCACGGGGGAGATTAGACACATCCCCACCTCCGGGACCCTCTGATCTCTTTCCTCGCACCCCCAAGAGCAACTGTGCAGGGGAAGAGGAAATCCTGCCCCTCCCCAGCCCGGCTGGGACTAGCAGCTGGAGCTCGGTGCACAGTAGAGATCCCTGCTGGGGTGCACCCAGCCCTGCCCCTTTCTCCTCCCCTCCAATAGCTACATTTCATGGGGGAGGTCTGATTTCACGGTCCATGACGTGTTTTTCATGGCCGTGAATTTGGTATTTGACTAACTGTTGTAGGGAACTGTTTTTTTTACAGGAATATTACTCTGATTTTTGTCAGTCATATTTCTGGAATTTAAAGAACTTGGAGTGATAGAGATGTGATTGACTTGCTCACTTTGCCAGCAGCCAAGGCAACAATCTTAGTTGCCCACCCATTAACCCAGCGGCGCTAAGAACTGTTATTTCCTAGCCATTGCTAATCTAGAGGAATTCTCAGTAGTGTAGGACTGCATTGAAAAATGTCTCCATATAAATGGTCTGTATCATAGTTTTTCCTTTATTTGTACAGGTTAGTTTTGTTCAAGGGATGGAAATCTCCACCGTTTGCTTTATAAACCTAGAGAGAACGAGAGAGTATCATCGAAACAAACATCTTCCTAGGAAAATTTCCAGTTCACATTTAGATGCAAACAGTGTTACTGTTTGCTAGCTTGAAGCCAGATGTTTACCTGAGAAACTGTTTCCCTGCTGTCTGGCCTGAGCTTCTAGGAGCGGCTGTTTAAAAACACTCTCATAAAACAGTATAGACACAGCTTATCTCATCCCAGTTGCAAAGGCGGGAAGGCATAACTCAAGGCCAGTGAACGTTTTTTCCCGCGGTTTCCCAGAGCTGGTATTAACCAACAGTTGCCAATGAGGAGTTTCTAGCATTCTTTGTACCCGTAGTTGAATGCCTCTTGCATGTCTTCAGCTCTCAGGCACATTATGCTGTAGCATTTGAAACAGGAGCTCATGACTAAGAAATGAAGGCTCCTTTCTTCTATTACATCAGTGCACGTTTCTCCAAGCTGAAGAAGAAAGTGGGTTCGGTTACCCTTTAGTTAACAAATAACAAATCCATGTTTACCAGTGTGCTGTCAATAGACTTCCTTTCCCTTTGCTTGTCTCCCTTCCACCCGCGCACACAGAAGGTATAATGTGCATATAAGTTAAAAATCACTGGTACTAATGCAAAGATGGAAAAGCGGTGAAATAAAACAAGGGATGATGGGGTTATATTTTACCTGGAAGGAAGAACAATCCCATAGTGTCACATTGGTGGCAGCCCATTCGTACATAGCGAGGTTAGTATATGGATAGTGTCTACGGTAGAGCTGTCCTTGTTTTGGTTCATGTTTGCTAGACCTGAACTTAAAACTTTGGTGAGAAGGGATGGAGGAGAATTCATATAAATGTTCACATCCCAGCCCTCACCCCAGTTTTAGCATTGAGCTATTTCAGCAGGTCTGGGCTGGTTTAGGAGGTCACTGTGGAGTTGTCTGTCTCTCTAGCTCTAACGTATGCATGCTGAGGCTTGAGTTTTCCAAAGGTGCCTAAGGGAGTCAGGTACTGGAGGCTTTACCTTCTTAGGCTCCTGTGAAAACTCCAGCCTTGTTTCGGTAGCAGAGATGTTCGCTAGAGCACTTCCTAGAGGGCCACCAATGTCTCAGAGAGGGCAATGACTTTTTCTGTATTCTTGATCAGTTCTCCGTCCGTTATGCTATAGTAAGTGTAGGCATGTAGCAATCATGACTTGCACTTAGAATGCCCTTCATCCAGAGGGATCCCGCAGCATTTCATAACCTGATTTACAGACTGTGTGTGGGGGAGTCACGTTACTCACCACTCCATTGCAGTCACCAGGATGGTGAAATATGGCAGCAGTTTAACAGCTAGCCATGGGGCTTGTAGAATTAACACTACACAACAGTTTAGGATGGGAAGTGACTAGGAATAGCATAATCTATGGAACTGATAGAGTGGTGAGAGTGAGGTTTCTGTTTTCTGCTCAGTTGTACCTTACAGCAATTTTTCCAGTCGTTTGGTACCGCCTTTAAAATCCAAATTGTGACACTGTGTTATTAGGACAATAACCTCATTAGGAGATTTCTCTAATAACCATTTCCCCTAGGGCACTTATTTATGAGGGTCACGTCGGCTCATAGAACCCATGCAGTCCTGCCTGGGTGCATGAGATATTTGCTTTTCTGCTGGGCCTCTTTTGAAAAATGGCAACTTTCCTCCCAGTTTGAAGGATTTGTATTATGTTAGGTTGCAGATAGAGAAGTTCTTGCCTTCCAAACAATGCAGCTCCAGTCTGTTGTGGATTGAGAACCATGTGTTTTTGTTTATTTCTGGTCTCCCTTCCTTCCCAACAGCATGTTCTGCAGCCCCTGCGAAGGGCCTTGCCCAAAAATCTGTGAGGAAGAGAAAACAAAGACCATTGATTCTGTCACATCAGCACAAATGTTGCAGGGATGCACCGTCCTCAAGGGGAATCTGCTTATTAACATCCGCCGTGGAAGTAAGTAATGTTCCTCCTGTCTGAGCCTTCAATGAGGGTCCTTTAACTTTCTGTTTTCTCTTTGAGTGTTTCAATACAAAAAACCCCCAAAACTGTAAGCATGGTCCTCAAGAGGATTGTTTGCTTTTTAATGGCACTCCGGCTGCGTTAAGGGTTTCTGCTGGAATCCTCGACATGGCGACGTTCTCTGGCATGTCTGTAGACCAGGTATTTAGCCAGTGGCAAAGCTTTCCTCCCTGCGTGTGAGATAATGAAACCCCCTGTTTAAATTCTAACTCGTTTTTACTGTGTTTGTCATATCTGGTTCGTGTCCTAACATAAATGAACTTTGAATGCAATTTGTCAGAGTAGTGATTCATCAGCTGGGGAAATTCCAACGGACGCTCACCATTGTAAACTTGGTGGTTTGAAATATACCTCCCTATGCATGCAAAGGAGTGTGTGGGGTGGAGTGCCTTGACTTTTTGTGCCTGTGCTAGATGGATTGAATTGCCTATGAATACCAGGTTTGCTCCTAATAACCAAGGGGGTCGGAAACAGTTGTATGTGAATTGTTTTAATTATGTGTTTCACATGTTTAAGTAGAATCTTAACTTCTGCAGGGAGATGGTCTGAAGAACTTTTATTTAAGTTAACCCATTCAGCTCACCCACCCTCTGTAGTAAATGATTTTATTCCTGAGTACTATACAGTAACGTAAATTGTCTAGTTTAATGCTTACATATTATCTCAAAGAATTGAAGAGTATTCCTAATCTACACCCTCCCAACTTCTTTCAGGTGATAACTGGCCATATGATATCCGGACTGTACTGCTGTGCACACAGAACTTAATTTAGTTGTAGTGTTCTTCACCAGAAGCAAACACCCAGCTTCCAAGGTCCTTGCCCATTTCGGAGAGTGCCCATTACACAACTACAGTGTAACTATTATACAAGCTGTAGAAAACCTGACCCTAAGCCAGCTTCATTCCATGAAGATGTTATGGCTTTACCTTCATTGTTTCAGCATTCTAGAAGTAATGGCTGCTTAAATGATATAGTTATATCTACACTATTTTTTAAATGGCCAGTAAAAGTCCTGTGCTTTGGAGATTAGTATCCGTGCTGTTTGTTGAGAATAATAGCATAACTCTGTGGGGGTACTCTTAACCTCCAGTCTGATGCCATGCTCTTCAGTGGATCATTTCAGCCTTTTCTAATGAATGAGCTTTACCTCTGTCACCGAGAGTAACAGCAGTTGCAGTTTCACAGATGCCTAAATTTACAACTGCACATGAGTCTTTTCAGTCTTGCCAAAAGGTTGACTGTTGAAAGCTCAGAATTTGGTACTGGCACTAGTATGGAATAGTCATGCAAAGAAAAGCATATCAGTAAGAAAGTTATAAATGGAGTTCTGATAGTGCCTTGTTTTGTGCTCCACCTGTCTGCCTGCATAGGTAAATAATGATACGTGCTGGTCTGCAGCGAGATGAATCTGTATTTTGTTTGCAAAAGCAGTGACTGTAATAAATATTTATTCTGATATGCTAACCATTCATTGAACAAAATGCTGAGTTAAACTTGTATGAACCACAATTTCCTTTTCTTTAATGTAGACAATATTGCTTCTGAGCTGGAGAATTTTATGGGTCTGATAGAAACAGTAACTGGGTATGTGAAGATCCGCCATTCCCATGCACTAGTCTCCCTCTCTTTCTTGAAGAATCTGCGATATATTTTGGGAGAGGAACAGTTGGACGGGTAAGTGTTCAAATACAACAAACTAGTATTTGTAGAGGCAGCTTTGCTTTAACAGAAAGCCATGGAAAATAAGTCTTACTATGAATACTTTGTTACCATGTATATAAGTCTACACCTCCACTAATATACAGTATTTGTCTCCTACTGAACAACCATTGTACAATCATTCATTTGATCCTCTAGCATGCAAATAGTTGGATGAAGATTTTAAAGATGTATTATGGTAGCCCTGCTAGCTGCTTTCTCTTGTAGAGAGATTTTTTTAGGGAGATGTACTTTGGTAAGCATCATTTTCTGTTATATTAGACATGTTCTGTTTTTTGATGCTCTAGTGCATTCAGAAATGAACATTTCCAGAAGTCATTGCTCTTTTGGCATTGCAGTTTGTTAGTGTTGTATCCTTAACAGAGGTCTATGGGATGTCAATTGGAAGAAGATAACAGGTCACTAACTGCAAGATAAGGGAGTGCGGCTGAAACTAGTATGTGTAGCAGGAAACTGCACATAAGTGAACCAGCCTCAAAATACTAACGTGAAACTAATTCTCCTTATCTAGAGCGAGAGAAACACAATATGAGCCGCTAAAGTAATCACGAGCCACTGAAATGTTTGCTGATAAACATTGTGGATTTGTCCTAATTCTATAATATTCTGTGTAATATGCTTTTAATAGCACATCATGTAATTGCTACCTAAAACACCACCTATCATCCTGACCCCTGGAGGTAGGTGCTGAAAGAGCAAAGGTAGGTTTAGCTCCTGCAAAACTTTAGTCTGAGATGCTTAAGTGGGGGGATGATCTTCTGGGAAATTGCTGCGCTCCCTTTCTCTCCCCAAATTAACTTCCCAAGTTCAAAAGAACACTCTGGAGAAGAAATGAGCCTTCGTCGCTAATGAGAGATCCAATAAAATAAGAATTTTGGAAAATCATTTAGGAAAAGGTGGTGGGAAGGTCATGGGAAAGGTTGTGTGCCTCTGATTTATCTGCCTTGACAGGATAAAGTTACAGCATAAGGGATTCTTCACAGCCTCCCTCTCTTTCTCAGGCTACTCTTTGGTCAGTCTTAAATTCTTAAAATTCCACCATCTGACAGAGCAAGTTAAAGGGCAGCTCTTCATTCTGCACTTGAAAAGCACACTGTCTTTTTCAATAAGAACATTTGGCTCTTTGGAAAAACATGTTTCTAATTGCAAATCCAAGAGGCTTGTCACTTTGCCTAGAACAAGGCTCTTTCAGCTACTTATGATGTGGCATACTTAAGCAGATATTCCAATTATAAATTTGTTTTTGCTTTCTTTTAGTAAGTAAGTTCAGTAGTAATTATGTTTATGGAATCTCGTATGTCAGCAAGCATAACTGATAGGAAAGAAACAGCAGTGCTAAGAATCAGGTTTTAATAATTCTGTTTGCTTGATTCCACAATGGAAAAACAAACAGTGAAACTTAGAAAAGAGGAAAATAGGGGTGCATGTGGGAAGCAAAATCCATGCTAAGGAATTATTGCAATTGCATGCTGCTTGGGTCAGGAACGGTCTTCCTCTGTGTTTGGAAAGTACTTACACATTTGGGACACTGTTACAATCTGAAAGATAATTTTTCAAAAACATTCAGCGTAAGGCAGACACCTCGCATGAAAATTTCAGCCCAAACAGCTAGTGGGCAACGTTATAAGCAACTGAAAACAGGGTCTTAAAATGGGAGTTGTTAGGCTGCCCTAACTATAGCAGCTGCTGCCAGCACTGCATATAATACATACAAAAATTTATATTGAAAGAACATTAAGATTGCAAAGTGAAGCCCTTTTATTTTTGTTCCCTCGCTCTCATGCTTGCCTGTGCAACCTTAATTTGGCCCCCTTGCGCTGAGGTAAGATGCATTATGGTACAGTCTTTAATTACATGACCACAGCCTCTTTTTTTCTCCACAGGACCCCTCCCTCATTCTGTGCGTGGTGCTGAGGAAAAAAGGCAGCTGTTCAAATTTTTATCCTTGTCATTCAATTTGTAAACCCTGCTTTTTTTCCCCCTCATCATCATGCAAAATTTGCAATTATTCATTTCCTCATATTTTTTTCTCTAAGGGTGCCTGTCACCCTCGTATCTGAGTGCCTCATAAGCAGTGAATTTACCTCTGCTGCACGATATGAGCATTATTATTCACATGTAACCAATGGGGAAACGGAAACTCACTATGCTGCCTCAGGCAAGTCTATCTGTAGCAGAGCCGGGATTCGGTCTCTGAATTTAGAAAACGAGGAATGCACAGTTAGTGGCCACCTGTCAAAATTAATGATGTAAATGAGTTGCTTAGCATCACACAGGAAGCCTCTGACTGAGAGGGTTAGAACCAAGTTCTCCATTATAGCCTTCATGTGCCTTAACCACCAGATCATCCTTTTGTCCTCTGCCACATTCACTGCACACCTTCCAGAGTGGGTCCTAGGCTCCCTGCCTGCCTCTCACCCCTGGCCCGCTGGAACTCGTTATCGGGCCCTGGCTTCATGCACCTCCCTGGCCGCCTCAGTCATGCAACCTAACTCATCTGAATGCCATCCAGCCGGTCCACCTCTGAACCAGGCCTAGGAAACATCTGTAGGTGTTCAAGCTTCACACCATCCACTCCCTCGTCCTCGTGACCTGCCCCATCACCGGGTAGCTGGACCTGTTGCCACCTAAGGAGGGCAAGGAATGCTGGTAGGGCAGGATATGTCCCCCAGCTTGTTGGGTATATTAGTTGACGGTTCCTTCATGGAGCCGGGAGCACAGGCATTTACTTGGTGCAGTTCACAAACTCACCCAACATCTATCTTTTTTGCAGTGAGAGAGACACCCTGGTACACATCTAGGTAGAGTGCGTCAGGCTACAACCCCTCTTCCAGAACCTCTTACTGAGGTTCTGGCTTCACTTTTCCCTGTACTTCCTGGTATTGGCACACCTCTCCCATGGCCCCACAAGGTCACAGAACCTCCTTGTGGAGCTGGCCAAGATGGCCATCCAATACACCAGAAGGAGGAAGTTGGATTGGGGGGAGGGAAGTCTGCAAAAGCAGGGACTTATTTCTATTGCTTGTTCAGTCACCTCCTAGCAGAGTTCCTCTGAGTCCACTGACTTCAGATGCCTTTGAGGAGCAGTGGATGCTGTTGGGGGTTCTCTGCTCAGTGTCCCCATCTGGTCACCTGATTTTCACCTTCTGACTTCCACACCTGCCCTGTTTTTTTCATTTGTTGTCCCCCACAAATACTTGTGGCCTGGGTTCACTAGCCCCCCCCCCTCCCCCCTTGGTGAAGGGGAAGGCCGTTAGCGGTGGGTGGGCTTACGCCTGCTGTCTCTTGGCACTACAATAGGTACACACCTTTCAGCTTCTGCCACAAATGAAGAAAAAGTCCTACAAATTGTCCCATATACGGCACTGCTCTAATTCATTCCCTTAGCACTGTCCATCCTGTGCACTAATGAGACAGGTCCCATGGACAGAATTGTATGTGACCATGTCATTAAAGACTGTGTCATACTACTTATGTCCAAGGGACTGAATTAAGGTTACAAAGGCAACTGAAATTCTTTTCCTCACTTGGCTTTCCAACTTAAGATTCTTTGATCATAGTTTTTTTGTACGTCATTTCAAAGGTAAAAATAAATTCTATGGGCAGCTGTAACAGCTCCCCCATCATGCCTCATTAGTAGAATTTGAACCCTGAACCTTCTGCTTGAGCTACAGGACTAACCACATAAATTGACATCGGTTATCTCAGTGGTAGGGAATGAGGTACCCAGGGCCCTGTGCTGAGTTCAGGGGGAACCTGCTCCCTGGGGTTTTTGTTGGGAGCCCAGTCTGGTGCACTTTCATCCAATGTCATTTATCTTTCTTCTGTAGGGATGAGGGGGCGAGCAGTGCAATCTCCTTTTGTTGACTCTGGCCTCTTTTCCCCTAAAAGCTACAATCCAGGGCGCCAATTGCAATGGTGGCTTGTGTGTTGTAGACTCTTGTCAGCTTAGAAATGGACACTAAGCAGTTCATTTTTCTTAGACTGCCGAATAGCCATTAGGTAACTTTCAATCAGTGCCAGGTTAGCTGAACTGGCTACAGTCATCTAGAGGTGAAAGTTGCATTTACCGCTTAACATTATATTAAACTTCAAAATGAAACTGCCTGGCCCATTGCACTACATCAAAATACGTTCATGCCATGGAAGAAGGGGTGTTTCTACAAGTTACTACCCTTTACAGGTCAGTGGGAAAGCTGTGACACAGAAAAAAATTATGGCTCCTCTAGGGGTCGTTTCTCCTCTTTGTTTTTGTTTAAAGGACGTTATGAAGAAACTGGTGCTTTCTCAGAGACTTCTACCAATAAGTGACCCTTCAAAAGGGAGGTAGAGAACTTGTGCAATGGGGCATGACAGGTTGAATTTACATATGGGCTCAAGTGCCCCTCTGATTCCCCTGCTAGTTAGGGGACAGCATAACACCCCAAAGACGGCCATTGGGTGAAGTGGTGTCATGGCACATTGCATCCAAACCCACACTTTAAATTAAACACAATAAAGCAAAATCTCTCATTTCTTCCCTTTTCCAACAGAGACTCAGTTATTGGTAGAGCTGCTTCTAGCCCATCTACAGTGTACAGATTTACAGCCGTGCTGCATAATGAAGAGTCTGTTGGTGCTTTCATTATAAACCCCATTTTTCTGTTCGAAAGTCCCATCGGGCAGATACTGTAGAAATAAAGGAGAATGTACCAGTATTGTTGTGATATTGGTTATTTGCTGATTTCAAAAGTTTTATTATGCCGTGGCTTGTTGGGGGAAACATTCTAAAATAATGGGAGAGTTTTTATTTAAATTTGAACGGCTTGTAAACCAGTTTAAAAATGTCTATCTTTGGATGATGCCTTTTATATGCTATTCCATAATGTATTTGTTTGTTTGTTCTGCAATATTTCTATTGTGTTGGTACCTAAAACCCCTAGTCAGGGATCTGGGCCCCAGTGTGGCAGGCACTGTATGGACACAGAGACGCACCCCCTCCGCGCTCGTGCGCGTGTCACATTAAAAGACAGTCCTCGCCTCAAAATGCTCTACAGTCTCTTTTTAAAAAGCAAACCAAAAATATTCTAAGGATTATTCTGCTCTCCTGCTAATGTTTATAAGCAACTTTTCCTGCAAGGGATAAAGTGATTGGCCCGCTCTATGGGGACAGCTGTGACGCTGATGAGATAGTGTGAAGCTCCTCCCACCCCTCGTTCCCTTCTCTCCCTCATTGGCTGTGATAAGCGAGCTAAAGAGCTTTTTGCCCATCCTAGCCCTGGTTGCTGCAGTACCTTCTTCTCTGGGCCTCCCCAGGGGACTTCTCTTCTGGTCTCTGCCGGTCAGATTCTGTAGCTGGGTCTTCCCTCTGCAGTCAACTCCCCGACTGCTGGCTTGAGCCTGCTACTCACACACACTGCACTGGCCCTTTGTCTGCCAGTCCCTGTTCCTATCCTGTGGAAGTCACTTGCCTTTCCTGCTCATTCTGAACCGCACGTTGCCCTCTCTTAGCAATAGGCTGACCTGGGTTCTTGCCTCTCCCAGAATGAACTGTAGCTCTATCCTTTCCTCTCAGGTCATCCTGAAAAGGAAGGCAGGGGATGCCCAGTAATGAGCAGCAGAATTGCTGCTGCATTTTTGTTACAGGAACCGTTATAAATTTCAGTGCAGATGTATGTAGCACTGCGAATGTCCCATTGTGGCTGCGGGAGCTATATAAATATGGAAAATGTGTGTTTTTAAAAACTCAGCCGGTAGTTGCCCAGATATCAGTGTGTCCTATGCTTTAAGGTTGCACATAAGCTGTGTGATGACACTACCATGTGGGTGCTGCAGAGGATATGAACATCTGTTCACGTTCTTTGTCCTGACACAAAAATTGGGCCTTTAAGGTCCACAGGCTTCTGCTCATAGGTTTAGACTGTCCTCCTTCAGGCCCCAACCTCCTCTCTTTCGGTTAGTTTCTATCTCAATAGCTGTTCGGCAGAAGTTTGTTTTCCTGTTGAGAGTGTTTTATTCTTTCCATGCTATCTTCCTTGGCATCCTGACATTTCCCCCCCCACAGCTGTAAAGGCCAAAGTCTGATATAATTGTTACTTATAACTTGTATCTCCAGAACCCTGAGTGTGCTTTTAGCCCTCTGCGGCATCTTTTTTGTTTCTGCAATGGTTTACCTATCCTGTGACTGGACTTGTATGCAGTATTCCAAATGTGGTTTCACTGGTGCCTCAGATGGTGCCAGAATAGCTTCTACTAATTTATACTTGCCATGTATATATACATCCGTAGAACTTGTTTGCTACTCGGACTTGTGCAGATGGTTTTAACCTACTATCCACTTTTAGTCCTAACTCTTTTTTGACCTCTTTGCAGTAGTCTGAAGTACCAACGAGAATGCTTGACTTCATCCAGTCACTTGATTGTCCTGAAAACTTAGTCATGCCTCTTTAAAATAAGAAATGCCACATTTCGCTCTGGTATTTCAAACACAAAGTGATAGGAGGCATTCAGTTAAACCTCTTGGATTAAAACCTGTTGTAATAATCTTGAAGGCATTTTATTGTACTAGCTGCATCTAATCTGAGTCCTGCTTTAGGGCCTTCTTTTAAAAAAAAAAAAAAAAAAAAAAACCTCATCTGCCGTCATTTATTCCCATGGCTATTGATGATGCACGTTTCATCTCATTAAAGATGTTCAGGAAGTTGCAAGCGTAGTTTTTGCTCATTGACTGCAAAGAGATAATAATGTCTGAACCATCCACAGTCTCTCAGTACACATGGTGAGATCCAAGTGCAGTTTTGCGTAATGCTTGTAGAAGATGTTCTCTTGGTGAAATTTAACTCACACGTATGCTCCATCTTCAACTGTATTAGTCAACAAAAAGCAGGTGTACTCTCTGCTCAACCCAAAGCAGTGTCAGATGTATTTGTTTTGTTAGAAATAAAGTACTAGGTATTTGGGGACACTTGGAAGCAGGAGGAGCAGGCTGTTCTTGTTTTTGTATAGCACTGTAAGTGCACTCAGCACTTGGCACTAGGAAGAAAACACAAAGGAGAGAACTGCAATCCTGTCCCGAAGAGATTGCAGCCCCAATAAACAAACGATTCCATTCTCTTGGCTGATTCATTGGGTATTCCGAGGTGTCATTGTTGTGTAACGTGGGAGGAAACAATACTGAAGGAAAACTATAAATGATGGTGTTGATTTGCTATCAAACCCATGGTAAGTCTGTTACTATCCTGCAGAAACTCTTATGGATGTTGCATAATGTGTTGAGAGAAAAGAAATTTTGACTCCATTGATAGGGACACACCAGTGCAAAACAGGGCTTGCACAAATCACAAGGGTGTAGTGTCTTTATATTAGGGGTTTACATCAGTGTAGTTAACATGGCTGCAGATTTCCCTAATATTACAATAATCATTTAGACATGCCCTTAATTCCCTCTCCAGGACCTTCCGTTCCCAACCTCAAAATGAAAATGCTTCTGTAGGGTCTTTTCTGCAATGGAAACTTGAAGTGCTCTGGTCTGTACCCATCTTGCCATTTCAGCCCAGTGTGGAATTTACACAAGTAACTTGCATCGGTATTCATCACAGTTAAGGTGTGCATGTAACTCCACTCGTGCAGTGAGAGAATAGACCCCCATCGTCTGTTAGAAAGTGGCTGCAGCAGGTGATCAGATTGTGATAGTTCAGAGCTTTAAAGCAGTGAAGGTTTGTGCTGTGCTCACATAGTCACATAAGTGTGACTATTTATTACCAGACAGTAATGTACGAGAGGCAGAATACTTGGTGGAGCATACGTGATACTTTGTATTGGACCAACAGATAAATTACAACACACTGTCTTTCGGGCAGAGAAAACTCCTCTTTCAGCTCATGTAACACAATTTAGTAACACAAGAAAGGATGCAGCATTCTCTACCTTTCCATCTTATCTTGATGACCTAAAGTATAGCACACGTTTTCTGCTGTACAATACGCAAGGCTGTCAAATCTCATTAGCAGTTAACGTGGAAAATATATTATAGAGATCTCTTTCAAAGGAACATGGATTGAATGTTGTATGTCAAGGAGTGGGAAAGGAATAAAATACTGTACAATTGTGTTTTAAATAGCATCTTCCATACAAACTGCATTGTCAAACCCACACTGGAGTAAGGGAAGGCTACAACCAGTGGTAGTCTTGGAGTCCCATGTTGTAGCCATTCCCTCTCTTACCTGTGGAAAAATTCAAGGGAAACTCACTTCCTAGGGGGAAGAAGCATTTGCTCTCCTCTTTGGAGGCAGAGAGACTGAGCAGGTGTAATCAGTTCATGTCAATAGGAGGATATTTCATTTAAAAAAGAATTGCCACTGTGTTCAGCTAGTTTGGACAGGAACTACCCATGAGCTGATGGTAAAACTAACTTTGCCTTTTAAAATCTTTGTAGGAATTATTCTTTCTATGTGCTGGACAACCAGAATCTGCAACAACTGTGGGACTGGAACCACCACAACCTGACGATCAAAGAGGGGAAAATGTACTTTGCATTTAATCCCAAACTGTGTGTGTCTGAGATTTACCGCATGGAGGACGTGTCGGGAACCAAGGGACGGCAGAGTAAAGGAGATATAAATCCAAGAAACAATGGGGAGAGAGCCTCTTGTAAGTCATAGATCAGAAGGGGAATTAAATAGGAGTGAGGCCTAATACGAACTTTAAAAATAAAGACAACCACCCCACAATCCTACTGAGGAATACAGAATGTAGAAGTTAGTGATTAAAAGACACATTATCCATTGTAATTCAGCCGTTCCCAAACTGCGGTCCATGGTCTACTGGTGATTTGCAGAGCTGACTGATCACATATGGATGACTATTTCCAGCTGCTAAATTACATTGATGAAGAAAATGCTTTGTTTTCCTAATACGATTTTGACAGTGATTTGCTATAGCTACGGGAACACAATTTAAAATGTCCACATTACAAAAGAGTTTGAGGACGCCCAATTCCATCGCTTTGCCACACCACAATATTTCGCAAAATAATCTTTTTTCCTTATTTGTGGTATAATCTGGTTTTTAAAATCTTCAATGATGGAGTTTCCACCACTTCCTTTGCAAGACAGATCCATGACATCATAAATATTAGGGGGGAGAGGGGATTATCTATTTAGTTTCCTGATATTGAGGAGACTGCAGAATTTTAGTGCAAAATCAGTTGCTTTATTTTCATACTTCTGGCTGGCCTCTGCTAATGCGGATTGCTGCTTGTCAGTTGCTAGAAATATTCTTTAGAATAAATCTGCTGTGATTTGTTTCCGTGTCAAACAGAGAATAACTTGAGAGAAATATTTCCAGTTAGTTCTACAATATTTCAGAGTTACAATGCCTTTGTGTTTTTGGGCTGTGCAGAAGCATATTCACAAAGGGCATGATCCAAAACCCATTCAAGTCAATGGAAGTCTCCCATTTGCTTTCAGTGGTCTTTGGATCAGGCCTTTTGATTTACAAACAAATTTAAAATCCCATCTGTCCTTTAAGGATTGCAAAGAAAAGAGGGCTTACAGGCCTGGCTTTGTCCCATGGCCCATAGAGCTGATGACATGTTTTGTCTGTTAGGTTGTTTGTGGTGTTCTTGGAAATGAGTAAATTAAAGCATATCATGTTTATAAGTAAAACCCCCTTGTGCTGGACAGTGTTCACAAAATTAGGACACACACTGCGGAATGTCTCTTTAGGCATGATGCATAAATGCAGATGGTGCAGATCCTTGTTGTGCAAAGGAAGGAGTGTGCTTACATTCAATAGACTGAGTGCTCACAGTTCTGGAGGAGTTACAGATGCACAGCCAGTCCCTACTACCATGAGGCCAGTGCCAGCCACTGCCTGTTCCTTAAAATGGTTACAAAAAGCTTTCTGACTCTCAAAAGGGAAAAAAGGAGAGAATTAACAAAAGCTAAATTGCCTTTGAAAAGATAGCAGCACCATTAGTGCCAGCGTACATGAGGGTGAAAACCTCTTTATTTTTCAGAGTTCTACTAAGATGTTAAAACTCACTCACAATTGACACTTAACACACAAGTTCTCGGTCCAAGAATTAAGTTTTTAAAACGGTTTTGTTTCAGGACTGGATGCCTGTTCATCTCTAAGTTGCTGGCTCAGATCCAGCCCAGCCCAGTGTAGTATAGCAACTGGAAGCTGCTGCCATCAAACAGCTGTGCTGTATATGAAATGAGTTTAATCATTCTCAATCCAGCACCTAATCAATAGGAATGCAAAAACCACTATTGCAGTTGCCAGGGGCTGCATGGGCCATAGAAGCTGATCTTTCCTTTTACCCCAGAGTGCGCTCACTTAAACTCAGTGCTTAAATTTATAAGCAGAATAGAAGACGGAAGCTTGTAGCACTAACTGTACTGGTCCTGTAGATAAACAGGACTTCCATTCACAGAGAGAATCCTGAGCACCTTTTCCCAGCATTCTAACCACACACTTTAAAATGTTTTATTTTTAAGAAATAAATGTACGTGTTTCCACGTATCCTAATGTTACAGAACCCTCACTAAGTGCTTTGGAATAAATAGAACATATGTAGCAACTAGTAGGTTCCTGCAGTACAGTGGTGCTGAGTGCTGTCGAGGCCCCTAAACTACATAACACTGAGGCACACAGTTTTAAGAAACACAACAAAACCCAATAACAAAGTTGTGAATTGAACTAATTTTGCCGTGGTTACTGACTGTCATTTGTTTATGCTGTAGGCGAAAGCCACATTCTGAATTTTGTCTCCAACACCACCCTGAAGAACCGGATTAAGCTCACCTGGGAGCGGTATCGCCCTCCGGATTACAGAGATCTTATTAGCTTCACTGTTTACTACAAAGAGGCGTGAGTATACGTGTTCTGAGACTAATGATGTCATTCAGGAAATAACAGGCACAGTGGGTAGGATTTCTCTCTTGACCGTTGTGTTTATTGGCTGAATAAAGAATAAAGTGAGTCAGCAAAGTCCCTTGGGCAATTCTTATTCTGTGCAGAGTACTCACTTTGTTCTCGAGTGCTCCTTTCTTACAAGGTTCTGTTTTGATACTATGCACTATCCCAAAGTGCCTGCTAACGTGGAGGTGTTTAGGACCTGTTTTCAGGACACTTTCTCATTTAAAAAACCCCAAGTGATATAAAATGCTCGCCTATTTTCTGGGTGCTTTTCTGTGTTTATTGGAATCTCCAAATATATGTGCTTTTATGCCAGTTAGCTCTTTCTCCTCCCAGCCATGACATTGGCTAGGCAGCAGCATGGCGCACACACCCACACCCTTTGTATTGGAGATGGGCCTGAACCAGAGCTGAAATCCGAATGTCTCCGTCCCCCTGTGCTCCAGTGTTTTGGGAAATGTCAAACAGTGACTTGGGCTCAATTCTCCTTCATATTCAAGTATTTTTCTGACCCGTGTTCACATATTATCTGTCACTAAGTAGCTTTTCTAAAGAGGACCTATTGCCAGTGTCCACACTGACCAGCAATTCTTGGTACATCAACCACCAATAAAGGGTCTAACCCTACCTTTTTGTAGTCCTTTCCCTACTCCATTCTATCTCTAATCTCAGACCAGGTTTCCTCTCTGCTGTCCAGAGCTGTTCCACAGTCTCTGTGGAAGTAATAGTTAGAGCGAGCAAGAAACACTTCCAACCAGAAACATAATAAATCAGTCAGCTGCATTGAGATTCTGCTTTGAGAAGAGAGAGCTGTAACAGAGACAGAGCCTGGTGAGCAGGCTGATTGCTTCAACATCCTGGAGCTGAGTTGTGAGCAAATGAAGCAGGAATTCTATTAATACCACAATATGAGTCTATAACATGGTATGCCTTCAGTATTGACATGTCCGTGCTAAATAGTCATTAAATAAAAGTAATACCTTTGTATATAGTTGTACCAATAATGCAATTTAAATTTAATCAAATGTACAAATTACAGGTCCAAAGTTGGTTGTTTGCCTATGTCAAGAACTAAAGCAGCCAGGAGGCTACTGAGCTACTAGTCAAAGTGTAGCAAAATCTGGGTTCTTGCGGCTACCGTTCAATCACTGCCCATAATTATTCTGAGTCGCATCTGTTTAATTTGAGCCCAGATAACCTGTGAATATAAAGTCAGAAACATTTCACTCTCTGCTTTTGAAAGTAAGATAGGGCAACGGAGTCGGTGTCCTTAGAACAAGTCTTGTTTATGTTTTAATTGACACAGTAATCTACAGCTATGTAACCAAACACATTTATATTGAGTACAAGGAGTTTCCCTTTGTACCTACATGTGAATGTGATTGGTTCTTACGGTTTATCACCACTACCACAAGACAATAACAAACTGGCAATTTTTTGTTTTATGGTTCGTTGTATTTATATAAGAAGAAATAACGGCTTTTTATTATTCCATTATATGGGGAAGGGATTATTTGTTTGGCATAGTCTACCCGTTGTATAATGCTAGGTACCCTTATGGAGCTCTATAAATAATAAATTAATACCTCAGCGGGTTTCTTCTCTCCAACGCTTATTGGCCTATCGCTGAAGGTCTGTTTCTGTTTCTCTCTGCTGACAACAGTTACACGTTATCTCTCCTTTGGCAGGGAGTGGTTGAATTGAAGATGTTTGTTCATACTGATAAATTAGCCAATAGCTTTCCTTTTGTGGGAAGGGAAAGTAAGCCATGAGTACCTATTTCTCTCGGTTTCCTGACATCTCAGTAACTACAGAGGCTAAATCCTGTAGCTAAATCTGAACTCCCTAGTTTTATAGCAGTTGGAAATAAAAGACAAATCTAGGCTCTGGGATTGTCTTTTATTCTTCTATAAAAAACGAATACTTTTTTTATTAGTTTCATTGGACAAAGGCTGATGTGAGATTCCTGCATAAAAGTTCGAGTGTTTTTAAGAGGAAGTAAAAGTACAATCCGTGCCATTTTCTTTTAATATTTCAGACCATTCAAGAATGTGACAGAGTATGATGGGCAAGATGCTTGTGGTTCTAATAGCTGGAACATGGTGGATGTTGATCTGCCCCCAAACAAAGAGAACAACCCTGGGATTTTACTGCAGGGACTGAAACCTTGGACTCAATATGCCATTTATGTCAAGGCTGTTACTCTCACAATGATGGAGAATCATCACATCCATGGAGCAAAGAGTGAAATAGTCTATATACGCACCAATGCTGCAGGTAAGGCCTGTGATGCATGACACTGCAAAGGTATCACAGGCTGGGCTTTCACCCACTCAGATGGGTCTTTAAAGCTGCATGTGTAATTTATTAGCCCTGGACTGTGGAAAAAACTAAGTGCATTGGAAAACATGAACAACTTTAAATGCTTGATACTCAGGAAATCCATTAGAGGGGCCCAGTGCAGTTTAAATATATTGCAGTCTCAGTTAAGGTCACTTGTAATATTCCTCCCAGAAAACATTGCAATGAGGGCAGACAAGGGTCCGTTTGTCAGCCATACGGACAGGAACACATGGTGTCTGTTTTTCACAGTTATGTACTTGCCTTTAAGTCATAATACTGACCACTACAACACAACATCAGGTGAACGTGTTTGATTGAGCTCCACCTTTTGACCACAAATAGCTTCCAAAATGAGTGGGACATTTAAATAGCCTGGCATCAAAGATGAATTATTAAAAAAAAAAAAACAGTAGCGTGATAAGGTAATTTCTGAAACAAAAGATGGGAGAAGCTCAGGTACCCAAATACTACAGTGAGGTGCATAGGATAAAAGCTGGCTGTTACTTTTAAGTGTCAGCTGCCTTTTGAATAGACCATCGTTTTGAGATCTACAAACACGTTGCTTTTAAATGTTTGATTTTTGGAAGGCACTGAACATCAGGTCATCTTGTCTACCTGTTAGTCTCAGCTGTGTTCCAAATTGTTATATTTCAAATGTGTGTAATCCTATGTGCATTGTTATAGGATTTGAAGTCTCTTTTTTGCCCTGTATCTTATAAAGCAATTGGGATTTTGCTCTTATTTTAAAGCTCTTGGTTTTCTAGTGCATGCCTTGGAGCAAGCATTGGAGACCTTAAGCTGTAGAGATCCTCAAGATGATGGTGCTGCATTGGTGAAAAGGGCTCTTGCACTATTGATAAGGAGCCTCTTTCACCATTTGTCTATTGAAATGTGTGAGGGCAAGAGAGAGAAATTTGAGAGATGGACATGTTTTTCAACCTTGAATTCAACAAGTCTCTGGCAACGCTGAGTGAGACGACTTAACTTTTTGTTTGCTCAAATTCAGGAGAAAACCCTATATATTTTGAGGGTTTTTTCAATGTATTCTACACAAATGCTAGTTGAGAACAGCCACCATTATTCATATAACATAATCGCAAACATACAAGATGTGTCTATTTTCAGGGTGTGAATTAAACAAGGAGAGAATTACGTCAAATAATTCAAAATTTTGCTAAGTGTGATTTGCCTGTCCAAGACCGTATAAACTCTCTCAAATATTTAGAGGTGGGAAGTCCAGTTAGAACCTCACTCTCATCAGACCTCTCAAGAAATGTCTGTGTATGTTTTTGGATATTATTTCGTATGGAAATTCATCACAGAGGGTTTGCTGCTGTGGTTTGTTTACTTCACGCCCCTACATTTCTCTCTCTCAACATAATGTCATTCATAATTTCCCAGATTGGCATTCTAAATTTTCTTTGCATAAACGATTGCTTTTATTTAGAAAGCAGCAACTAAAAAATATGGGACAGTGCTAGTCATAAATAGAAACTTTCTGGATTACATGGAGTAAGGAAATCAGAATGTCATTAAATAGTCTACCAGGGCATGGTTCCATACTTCAGGCCAAGTTCTGTGGTCATTATTAAAGCAGTATTCCCTTTGGAAATTAATGGGAGCTTTGTTGGTTTAAGGATTGCAAAACTTGGCCCTTAGACATTAAGGAAAGTTGTTGAGTACATCAGATCACTGCTGTAGGGAGGTGGCTTTTAAAACATTCACATCTGTTAGCCAAGGGGAGTCAGCAGCATTCTTCATTCCCTTGAGGTGGGACGAGCTGTTTTTCGGAGTGATGTACAAAGCAGTTAATTGAGGCATTGTTTCTCAGCTTTTTATATTTCAATGAGTTGTGTGTAAAAATGCCTATTTTTTTTTTCCTGTTCCTTTTCCCATCCTAGTACCATCTATCCCACTGGATGTTATTTCAGCATCTAATGCCTCCTCTCAGCTAATAGTGAAATGGAATCCACCCTCTCTCCCCAATGGCAACCTGTCCTACTATATTGTACGGTGGCAGCAGCAGCCTCAGGACAGTTATCTTTACCGACATAACTACTGCTCCAAAGGTAAGGGAGCTGAAAGCAGTTGTGTGAAAATGCCTGAGATTCATACCTGTCAGTCCTTGTTATTCACATGACCAGCAAATGCAGCTGCAGCTACCTATTCTCTGATGTTTCTGTGAATAACAGCCAGTATGGGGGAAGGGTGAACATGGATTGTTAATACACCCACTGGCGGTAAGGGAAAAAACCTCAACATCTGGTCTTTTCTTTTAAAGATAAAGTCCCAATTCGGAGATATGCTGATGGGACCATTGATACAGAAGAAGCTACCGAACCCACCAAGCCAGAAGGGAGTGGGGGAGAAAAAGGACCTTGCTGTGCTTGCCCCAAGACAGAGGCAGAGAAGCAAGCTGAGAAGGAGGAGGCAGAGTACCGGAAAGTCTTTGAGAACTTCCTCCATAACTCCATCTTTGTGCCCAGGTAATAGAAGCTGGATCTTTGCTGTCTTTATAGGTGGGGACTAGTGGTAATATCATTTCCTGGGGCCCTTGATATATACACATGAAAACATTTTTTTAATCAAACCATAAGCACGTAAACACTGCCTCATGTAAGGAGAGAGGTGACCTACAGTCTTTTGTTTCATAGCTTCTTTTCTTCACTGATTTTTAGCTCTCTCCCTATTTTAACTAATCATAATAGTCCGAACCTTCTTTGTGGTTGCTCCTTTGTGGTATCAAAGGTCATGTAACAGTTCTTCACCTGTAAGGGTTTCAAGGATGATCAACCCACGGCAGAGAACTGGCTTCAAACCTGTTTTTTCTCTAAATAGCCTTTTAAATGCGTAGGTAACTCATCTTGAAGATGTATCTCGTTTGGAAATGAAAGGAATATTGGGGCCTGGCTGAATTGGAAATGGTTGTCGGTTCTAATTTATGTCTCTGCACTAATTAAGGAGAGTGTCTTGGTTTCCTGGGCTTTGACTGTAACCAAGAATTAAATGTACACACTCTTTCATGATAAAGGGTGCTGCTTACATGTTAAGTAGAAACATATCCATTAAGCTCCGTTTTATATGGCATCATGGAGCAGGTATTATTGAATTCATCAGTGGTTGTGATGCTTGAGTTTCTAAATTACCTCTTTTGTAAGCTGTTTTTACTTAAGATAATTGGATCACAAGGCCAGCATACTGTGTGTAGCTGTAACACTACTATGTAAGCAGTCAGCTTTCAGCTTTGATCGTACATGTAGTCTCATTGTCTCTCTTGGCTGGAGAGGAGTAGGTGGAGTTGGCATTAAATGGAGCTTCAGAAAGTGTTCAGGTGTGGTCTTCATGAAAAAACAAGACTGAGTGATAAGTTTGAGAACAAAAATTTTTTTCTTTAACTTCTAAAGATCTTATTTAAGACACTCTTAGACTGTGTAAGGCAGTGAGGAGCCAAATTACCGATCAGCGTTACTCAAAAGAGCCACAGTAGTGTGAATTCATTGTTTAATTTGGCTCTCTCTATATAATATTCTCACAGCAAAAAGACTGACCAACTAGTCTACAGTTGGTTAATAACATAGTAAAAGCATCCTGATTGGTTAATAATTAAATCACACAATGTTTTAAAATCATGTGCTGCAGAGAGACACAGTAAGGAGCCTCAGTCTGAGTATCACTGATGTAAGGACTTCAGGGCAGGGGCCATGTTTACCTGGGGGGTTGTACAGCAGCTATTGCAATGGGTCACTGACCTTGATTGAGACCTCTGTGCACTACCCCAGTACAAATAATATTGCTTCTTGCTGGAAGTGTCTAGTTGTTGTCCTGAACTGTTGTTGATTTACTCCAGTTTTGTGTGCACTGCTGATAAGTTAGCAGACCAGATCCTGAAATAACCAGTGGTTGTGTTAATCCTGAGCAACACCTTATGATGTAAACAAATTCGGACTTCGGCCTACTGCACGACAGGTTTGGAAACCACATGCATGTTATAAGTTGCCTGAAGTGACATGATATTAGTTTTGTGGAGGAAAAGTATTTTTCCATTTAACCAAAGCTTTCAGGCATTTGAAACATGACATTCATTTTGTCTGATGGTAAATTTTCATGGACTAATTTAAAAAAAAGAGAAAAGTAAACCTTGAACAGAGGCAGGAACAAATTGCTAGCAATCTTTTACATGCTGTAGATTTACACTGTTTTAAAACTTAAATGGGAGCAATTCATAAAGAATGCCTTCAATGTTTTCCAGTTTTCCCCCTACTCAGCTTGCTTTCATAATGTGTATATTTTTCTTTTCAGTGATTTAACAGCAGGATCAGATAAGATATAAGACTTGTAAATAGCTGAGTGAGTTAAGTGACTTTTAAGAAGTCTGAATGTCAGGGAAATGTGAGATTATGACCTGGTGAGATTTCTCCATAGGACAAATCTGAGCAACTTCTTACTTGCAGATGTCTATTTTTTTTTCTTTTCTTTCCCTGAGGGAGAAGTTAATTCATGTGTCAACACAAGCCTCATTAGAAGTGTATTATGTTTCCAGCTTTCTACCTAGGTCTTGTCTGTCTTTGGGATGTTATGAAAGAAGCACAGCACGTAAATAAAAGGGTCTGACCGTGCGGTTTTCAGGCTGCTTAAAAACAAATACATCTGTGTCGTTACATCATCCTGCCCTGGCCTGTTTGTGATTTCTAAAGGGCCCAGTGTACAGCATTGCAGCAGGAAGGGTAGGGCTGAGACAAGATAATTTTTATTGCTTTTGGAACTGCGTTTACAGCACTGCAAGAGCCATTACTCTGCAGCTTTCCTTTTGTTTTCTAGTGGTAACCGAGTAACACACAGTATCTGAGAAGCTGTAACTTAACAATTAGCACATAGTCAGAGACCTGGGCTGCACTTAAAAATTAAATTAACATAGGCTGTGGCTACACTTAGCACTTCAAAGCACTGCCGCGGTAGCGCTTTGAAGCGCTAAGTGTAGTCAAAGCGCCAGCGCTGGGAGAGAGCTCTCCCAGCGCTGTCCGTACTCCACCTCCCTGTGGGGAATACCGGACAGCGCTGGGAGCCGCGCTCCCCGCGCTGGGGCTTTGACCACACTGGCGCTTTGCAGCGCCGCAATTTGCAGCGCTGGAGAGGGTGTGTTTTCACACCCTGCTGCAGCGCTGCAAATTTGTAAGTGTAGCCAAGCCCATAGCTACAATGCTCTGGGCTGTGAAAAAATTCACACCTTTAGCACCGTAGGTAGGTCAACATAATCCCTGTCTAGATATGGCGATGTTGACAGAAGAATTCTTCCATTGACCTACCTACCTACCGCTTCTTGGAGAAGTGAATTACCTACATCAATGGAAAAAAACCCTTCCATCGATTTAGGAAGCGCCTAAGCTATGGCACTACAGGGGCAGAGCTGTAGCATCGTTGTGCTGCTGTAATGACAGTAGTGTAGACACATCCTAAGAAGGTAATTAGATTTTGCACTGACATCCATTTCTTTTAAAGATCTCCTTTCTCTTTTCAGTGATTTTATTTTCTCATTGTTTGTTATCCCCTCCTCCCTATGTCAGAAAATAGATGGATTTACTTGCCTTTTCCCCCCAAGACCTTCCTTTATTTTTGGCTGTCTAGTTTCTTGGGTACTAATTTTTTCCTCATTTGGGTGTTCCAGCAAAGTCGGCAGCTTCTTGACAGAAAGTCATTGATGTCAAATCCCTCAGTATTTTAGTTATGTTTGCCTTGTGGTTAATATGTGGGTCTCTGTCTTTCCCTAACGTGACTGTATTTTTTTGCCCACGCGTTCTGTGTTTTTATTCTCTTTTTCAAAGTAAATGTAGGACCGTGCTTTTCAGACTGTCAAAGAGCGAATCTTAACACATCCTGTAAACATGGTGGTAGGTAAGGTCACTCCTTCTGGTTGTTTGATGTCAGGATGTGTTCTTGCATCAACACATGAATTTGTAGTTTACTTCCAGTCTCACTGCTTTTTGTCACAAGTGCAAATGTTCTCTAATTCAAGAGCGGGGATCGTTGTTCTTTTATGCTGGTCCAAAGGTTTATTCTCTGCAGTGAAATAAGGAGATGAACGATGACTCTACCAAAGCACAGCAAACAGGCCTAGTGACTTCTCCAGTGATACTCGTTGTCAAAGAGACGGTGTGTGTGCTTTTGTTTGCTATGAAATTCTCCCATTTCATGCTGTAGACTTACTAAGAGCTTGTCGCTACCAACACTTCGTTCACAGCAAGCTGGGATGTAAATCTACCCTGTACCAACCTGCCATGCATTACGTCACCATGTGGCACCTGCTGCCACCTCGCACTAAGTTACCTGGTGTGCCGTGATCTACTCAGCTTTGAAATGGGAGTAGGTCAGAGCACACTAGGGAATTTCTAGAGCTCGGCAGCAGTGTAGCACATGGCAGGCTAGTGCAAGGTAGATTTGCCCCGCAGTTTGCCTTTGGTCATATAGACAAGCCCTGAGTTGAGTTAATCACGTGGGGCGTGTTGCTTGATAACACAGGTAGTCCTTTCCTTGTCTTCATACTTGTGCTACGGTTTGCCTGCCTTATATATGCAACCTGAGAGTCATTAGGGTTTTGGAGAATCTAAGGCCATGTGTACACTAGTACTTGTGTCGGCAAAACTTTTGTCGCTCAGGGGTGTGAAAAGAACACTTGCCGAACCCCACAAGTTTTGTTGAGCTGGTTTTATTATGTTGACGCAAGAGCTCTCTCTCGTTAGCATATCGCGGTTACACAAGTGCTCTTCCAGAGGCGCAGCTTTGCCGCTGTAAGCTTGGCCTTAGTGAACTCCTTACAAATTTCATCCAGCCTCTGCCAATAGGTTTCAAAACCGAATGTGCCCACAGTTGTTTGGCATGTAGCTCTGATGAACTCTTTGATATGGCTGAATGTTCTAAGACTATTTATTTCATAGTGAGCTATTTCTCTGATCTAATATGTTTCCTAATTGACGGGGCACTTCTTCCGCTCATAATGCCCACTCCTTGATTGGGAATGTGTTGAAATTATTGCCTCACTGTAGTAATTTGATATAGACCCAGCACTGACCTAGTAATAGAAGATCATTGTGTAAGTGGTATAATGTGAGGTATGGTACAATGAAGGAAATATTTCTGGTGTAGATTCTTCCCTGATTTCTCTCCCCACCACCTCACTCTTTCGGTGTTCTGTTAATTCAAATCTAAATCAAGAACGCTTGATGGATTAGGATTGGAGCATTTGGAAACGGTCATCCTGTTTACGTGGTCTGTGTTCCTGTGTAGAACAAAGACCCAAATCCCAAACTGAAGAACACGTGACACCTCTGATGTGTAATGGTGATGTGTGACAGCTAGATTCATTCTATTGTGTACACCGTGTCTCCATGTTGACAACTATACTGACAAAAAAAGGCCTGTCTGCACTGTCAATTCTAAAACGTGAAACAAAGGAAACTGCAGGATCATTGCAGTAGATCACTCATTGTTTTTTAATTCAATACATAGATTACTACAAATGTTCGTTTTATTTCCATAGTTCCATAGGTGCACGTGCACTTTACAGACAAAATTAAAAAGCTCCCTTTTCTGGGACACACACTTACTATTTTCTGTATCTTTTAGATGTCCTCTGTTGTGCTAATAGAATGCTCATGTTCCTTTGCCCACCACTTCCCTTACAAAATGAAGAAGCTGTTAACAGACTTCTCTCAAAAGCCAAACATGTCCAGTGACTGATTGTTGCTAGTAAAACACAGAACAATGCAAGAAAATCAAGCCACTAGTGTACACTGGTTAACTTTAGCTCCCATTCTGTGTTGAGATGCTCCTTGGGTTGCTAATTTGCAAAGCTGCTTAGTGGCCTCATTTCAGTGCACACCTGCACTAGATGGTGCTGATTTTACTCAAATCATAAGGTTGGTCAGTTAGAGACCTCATTACAGATAGGCTTGAGAAACGGTGGGGAAATGACGTCCGTAAGGGCACACCTGTTATCTTCCACAGTTTTTAGTTTATCCCTGGTTTGCCTCCTCAACACAGTAAATTAAGCAGCCTTTAATTGCTTTCATCCTAACCAGAAAATTAAAAACTGGACCTTGGAGCTGTACAATTCATGTCCTTTCAGATTTTTGTGGGGGGAGCTTTTAGACCGGTACCATCTGATTTTATTCTGAGCCTCTAAAGCAGGCTTCAGCATCACCATCATTAACTATGGACCCGGTTTGCTCATGTAACAACCTTGGGCACATTTTTGCCATTCAAAACATTGACCTCAGTGGGGCCTGCACAGTGGAAGGTTGTGCATGTTTATCTTGGGTAAGAACTTGAGCCTTGGATAGCTCGGGTCTGTTTCCAAAGCAGTCAGAACTGGAATGTGCTGGACATATAGTAGATTCAGATAAAGAATGAAGTCCATCTAGTGGCTTCCTTATTCTTTCATTTGTATATTCTATCTGTAAGCTGAGTAGATGCATATTTTCTGACTTAAAATTTTCTCTGCCTTCCCTGACCGTCAGTTGAGAAGTTTAATACATTAAAACGACCTGTTTCTACATATTGCCCTTTGTTCTCTGCAGACCGGACCGGAAGCGCAGGGATGTGTTCCGAATCGCAAACACCACTCTTGCCAGTAGGAACAAGAACACAACGGTGCCAGATCACTTCGCCAATGTGTCTGATGTGGAGGAGAGCGAGATGGAATATCCATTCTATGAGAGCAAAGTGGAGGGCCGGGAAAGGACGCTCATCTCCCACCTCCAGCCTTTTACTCTTTACCGTATTGATATTCACAGCTGCAACCATGAAGCAGAGACACTTGGGTGCAGTGCTTCCAACTTTGTCTTTGCAAGAACCATGCCTGCAGGTACGATCTCCAGAGTTTCAAACTTTACGTTTCGTTTTCTGGGCAGTAACGTGCATCTTAGATACACACAGGGAGAGAGAGCTTTGAAAACCAAATATAAAATAATAGGGTTTTTTCAGGATTTTTTTTTTTGGGTGCAAAAAATAAACATTGTTTTTAAAGTGAGAGTTATGTAAAATGTTATCTTACTGGATCAACACCTTCTATTAGTCCATAAACTCCAGGGTCCAGCTTTGGCACTGCTCACTGCTGCAGAGGAAGGCAAATAATCCCCATTGTCTGCCCAGATAACTCTGCAAATCTGTCGACAGGTGCAGGGAGGGAGTGGAAATGGTTTCCTGAGCCCCTCGGACACCCTGATGCAGGAGGATTGAGTATACCTTTCCTGACATGCTGTAGTCCATAGATATTTGTTCGCAGTTTCTAATCAGTTCACTTTGGCCTGGTCACAGATGTTTGAGTTTTACTTGTGTGAGTGTTTGCCATGAAAACAAAATGTTTCCTCTGCCACGGAATGCTCGTGCACTCCTCCAGTCTGGGTCTGGAAACAATATTGTGTCACTTTTCATGACCAATCGCACACAACTAGCCTATCTCAAATAAGGAATACTGGGTACTCTCACAACTGTTTGTAAGCACTGGAGTAAGGCTTCCACTTAGACAGATTGCTCATCTCCTGAGAAGAAAAGACCTTATTTCAGTATAAACCCATATGCAGCCATAACTCCAGATGTCTGGTTTCTTTTTGATGCAAAATGGTAGTGGTTTGGCTTTCTGGAAGGAAATGTTATCATAATCCAGAGCCAACCATTGTCTGTACAATGCAGAGGTATTGTTTATTTCAAGTAAGTAGGAAAATCCATGAGCTCAGGGGAAAGGAAACAAACATTCCTAAATTCTTAGCCTGTGAATTCTCAGAATTGAGGACCTTTGTGATCATGTGGGCTTTTGAACCTAGTGCATATATTGCTTGACTGGACCAGTATTCATAGTCCCCAGACAGCCTGCTGAATAATTTTGGAAACCAAAAGCACTGGGGATAAGGCAAAGAGCACTGATGTCTCTCCATCATAAACTGGGACTGCACACATTGCAGATACTGTCCCTACACTGACAATCCAGACACTGTGACAATGGAGCCTGTTTTGACCTCCGTGCAGACCCCAACCTGTGTCTGTGTTTCTGACAAGCCTCTGTCTGTGCATCCTGTGACGTGGACACTATACTGCAAGTAGCTCTGCAGAGATGCAACACCTAATGCTGCTACTTTGGGCCTTCTCCAGCCATTAGATCAGAATGACTTTCACTCACTACCATGGAGAGTACTGTGGAGGTCTGAAGAAAGAACCAGTCACTAATATACTAAGTTCTTCAGCCTGTACTTCGTATTAGATCACTTACTTATTGTGTCCTGATGTTTTTAGGCCTATGCACTGCATCAGCTGTAACAGTATTATTCAGGCAATACTAATCTCTCCAACAAGCCTTCAAGTGCTTACTCCTTGCTCTCTGGGGATTTGAACAGTATTTATTGTGCTGTTCTGGCGCCTCTGGAGTAGTTAGGAATTTTGTTTTTTGATCTCTTCACCTAGCTTCGTCCAGCAGTTGTCTCAGATTCAGACAGGCTGCAGTGCTGTTTGCGTTACATCGACTCTTGTAATTATTTTGTAGAAGGAGCAGATAACATTCCAGGAACAGTAACGTGGGAAGGCAAAGAAGATAATGCCATCTATCTGAAGTGGTCAGAACCTGTAAGCCCTAATGGATTGATACTGATGTATGAAATCAAATATGGGCAGCACGGAGAGGTGAGGATTGGTCAAAGACATGTTTGTTTGAGGGAGGAGGAGGGGTTCTGTTGGAACTAATCTCACGTGTAGTTTGTCCTTTGTCTGGTCAACTCCGACCAGCAGTAGAGGGTCAGACTGATTCAATACTTGGATGGAAGTCCCATTGAAATACCCTGGTGTGAATACAGTAGTCTTTGGTTTGTTTTGTTTTTTGAATCGGTATTTATTGAACAGCTTAACGCACGGTATAAGGGTCTCGGCGACTTAAAGCTGAGGTCCTGGGCACGTGTGGTTATTGAAACTCATGTGCTACGTTTCACAAGACTCAGAGCATTACCTTCCAGTGCCCCATGCTAAATTCATCTCCTACATTAGTAAGCGTTGGTGTGCATTGTTTAAAAAAAATTATTACTTGATTTCATTCTGGATGAGCCCACATTTTCTAGGTGGGAGGGTGATTTTTGTTTGTCTAAAGTTTGTAGAGTGCTTTGGGATCCATGTGCCTAGGAGATGCTTTATTAATGAGATCACTCATTTTAAAGAAAATAAAAAGCACCTTTAGGATTTAATACTTAAAATACAACTAAATTTTGTATTCTTCCCAAGCTTTCCCAAATTTCCCCCTTTTTAGTTCTCCCGTTAAGCTGAATACTTTTAAAAAAAAATAAAGGTGCTTTGCTTTTTAGGGTAGACTTTGATATAGTTATGAACAGATTTTAATACTAAATAGTACAGATACAGCACAGTGGTCAGTATTGATGTAACTATTTGCTATTTGCTAAAGCAAAATAAGCAAATTTGTAAGGGCAGTCATTGTATAGCAACAAGTTTTCCCGTTATTTTAATAGTGCTGTTAGCAGCAGCGTTCATCCAAGGATTTGTAGATACTGAGTCTTGCAACATATCTCTTGAGACAATTTCTAAGTATTATGCCAAATTTACAGGTGGGTGAAGATTTAAGTGACTTGTCCAGCAGCTGTGGCGGTACTTGAAATAGAAACAAGGAATCCCGCCTCTCAGTCTCTATTTCTAGCCAATATGTTACAATCCTTCCCTTGTTTTATTTGCTTTTACCATTGTTGGATTCCAAATATCCTTAAATTGCACAAAGGGAGAACTGTTCTGATTTTAGTTGAAGAAACAAGTTTAAATCATGAATGTGATGCAAAGCCCAGCAAAATCTGTGACCTTACTGAGTTCCTGACAATTACAAGTATAAAAATATTTACATGTAGTACAAGCCGTTCTTCTTCTTTCAGGAGAAACGGGAATGTGTTTCTAGACAGGAATACAGGAAGTTTGGAGGAGCCAAACTAACTCATCTAAACCCTGGAAACTATTCTGCCAGAGTTCAGGCCACCTCTCTAGCTGGAAATGGATCATGGACTGAACCAGTGTCTTTCTATGTACAACCCAAACGTAAGAGGAATTTTATAGGTTGCGTCAAACTATCTATGGTTACTAACTTACTTCCTGAGTTATCTCACTTATTCCTGTTGTTTGCATGCATGATTGGGACTTCAAACATCCTTCTTAAGTTCTCCATATACTTCCTCAGTTGTGCATGTTTCTGTGGGAGCTGTTCTGCATTCTCTTCATTGGAAAGTGCATATGAATGAAAAGTACCTTTTGAGACTAGGTCCTGTTCTGTTTTGCATATGTATACACATGTATAGGCTAGTGTGTCTACACATTAATAATAGTAAATGTCCCTGTGGTATACTAATCTTGGGTGAAAATGTACTGCTAGGAATAATCATGCAGCAGTATTATGAATTGGAATCTGGAACCCATGTGGTAATATGGAATACCTATCGCGTGCATTAATGTGATACAAGAACCCGAGTTTATATGCATGGAACTTTGTTACAATTTCATTTTTAGCTGTTTTTTTCCTACTATGGAACTCAAGTGGCATTTTGACAGAAGATCAGCATATTGACGCAAGAGGAGGTAGTGATACTGGAAATGAAGCAATTGTTTACCAATTTGTTTCTGTGTAAAACAAGTTCCACCCAGTGCTTTTATGGCTACCATAAACATCTCATCTTATTCTTCTACATCTGCACGTCTTACTTTTGTTTCTGCTTATTTGCAAAGCAGATACATTTATTTCCCTCAGTATAGCCAGGCAAAATACCCATGTGTCCTCTTCTCCCATTTGTAATAAAACAAATTTTGATAGAATTTTGAGGTGAAATTGGAGCAACAAAATTTGTGTGCATGCTGTCCTTATTTATAGATGTGTATATATAGATTTAAAAGGATAAGCATGCATTAATCATTTAAAGAAGAACATCAGACCATAAACATACCTAGTCAAACCAAAACTCAATTAAACAGAACACTGCTCTTTTACAATCTTAATGCTGTCCTCTTTCTCAGATTTCTGATTCTCTAGTCATTTATTGTTAGGGAATCTTCCTGAAGAAATTTCTACACTTCAGACAAACTGAATTTTCTCATTTTGCACTATGACAATATCTTGTGTAGGCTGAAAACGCTCATGGTGGTAGAAATTCAATAGCAACGGAAGAATTCTGTTTTCTTGTCTATTTCAGCGGCAGACTATGGGAATTTCCTGCACTTGATAATTGTGCTCCCCATTGCGGTGCTGCTAATCGTTGGAGGTTTGCTAATAATGCTGTACGTCTTTAACAAAAAGAGGTGAGATCTTGCGTACACTCGTGAATAAACTGGGAGGAAATGTTCATTTTGAACTCAATGCCCAAAGGGAAAGTTTGAATTTGAAACCAAAGCGGTGTTTGGAGGACCATACAGGATAGACTAAAGCAATTTTTTCTCTTATCCGGAGATGATGTTTCAAGTTACTAATGAGCATCTGTCTGCTAAGGGAGTTGTGGAGAGGCTTTTCATTACCATGCTGAGCTTGAGAGGAGGGAAAGTGGGAGTGGGATGGTCTTTTGGGGACGTATCTCCATTGGGACAATGATAGCAAAAATAGAACCTTATAGTCTCTGGTTTAGCCAACTATTTGAATCACTTTGGAAACGACAAAACCTTATGTGCTGGACAGATTATACTTGGTATTTCATATCTCGGTAGCCTCTTCACAACTGCTGAACATTTTTTAATGAAGAAAAGGAAAATTTAGAATTTGCACCAACGTTTAAATAAGCTTTGGCTGTTTTTTGCATGTAGAGATTTACGTTAATCCCTTCTCCCACCTCAGATATAGAGGCACTCCTCGGACTTACGACACAATTGGTTCCTGAAAATTGCGTCGTAAGTTGTAACTCGGAACCGCAATCCACTCTATTGCGGGACCGAGCGTCATAAAGTCGAAACCAATTGCCGTAAGTCGAATCAGGGTGTCCATTCAGAAAAGTCGTAAGTGCCGTTCGTCATAAATCGAACATCGTAAAGTCAAGGACTGCTTGTATTTCCTGAAAATGCTTATCTTCACTTTACACATAGCATTTACCAAATCTCTATCTGTACCAGATCGATAGTTTTTAGTGGCACTGTTTATTCTGGCATTATAGGTTTGCTGATTAACACCCCTCTCTCACCCAACCTTTATCTTGTACAAACCTTGCCAGCTCATCCCAAGCCTGCTCCAGCCCAGGGAATGAAATGTTTGGTCACGTTATCTGCCAGAACTGGACCATAAAATAGGTTGCATGTAGCATGTTTCCTAAAATCAAGAATATCCCAAACCCACCTAATCTCCTGCAGGTTGGGAAGCATGGAGTCCCAAGAGTGATCCTGAGCACAAATCTCCTGCATGGCACATCATCATATAATCAGTCCTGGGGGAAGAGCTTTTGGATACTTTTCTAAAAGATATGCTCTAGGAATCATTTTGGGGAAGTTGCATGGCCTGTGATATATGGGGGAGGCAGACTAGATCACAGTGGTTCCTTCTGGCCTTGGAATCTGTGTTTACATTCACCCATAAAAAGAAATGTGAGAACCTAGCATGTTACAGCCTTTCATATTCATTCTTCTCTGGTGCAGATATGGTGTAAAGAGGACTGGAACGGAACTGGGGAAGGGGGCTGGGGAGGGAAGGGGTCTCCCATGAAGACTGTTCAGGCCATTTTCTAAGTTGGTATGGCCTGTGTTGGCATATGCAGGCAGAACAAGAACTCTGTTAGATTAACAAAGTCAGTTCCTCTCTCATCTTGTCCGAAAACCCCTCCACATGCCACATGTAAGAAGCAACAGGACAGGTGGTGGAGCAAATAGTGAAAAAGCCAAGGAAGAGGAGGATTGGAAATGTTAGTTGTGTTTTTAAGGATGAAAAAAAATACATCTAATGTTTTAACAGGAACAGTGACCGACTAGGCAATGGAGTGCTTTATGCTTCTGTGAACCCTGAGTACTTCAGTGCTTCTGATGGTAAGTGTGGCCTTGAGCTTCTGATGCTTTTACTTTAATATATTCTGTTGTGTGAGATCAGGTCAAGCCCCATTTTGAAAGTTGCAGAGATATAATAGCACACAATCAACCTAAATCTCAGCTTGCTTTACCTATATTGCTCACATATCGATATTCTGTCAGTGGAAATGTATAATGCCACCACGGTTAATAAACTGAAACAATATTTTTTAAAAAAAATTTTAATGTCTTCTTGCAGTTTGTTCAGTCAGTCAAACTAGACAGAGCAGTTTCACTTTTGGATTCTCATCCGCTCGTCTAGTGTTACTGTTCAGTTGTTTAACTGAAATGAAAAATAATTCATGAAAACCTCTCTTTGATAGTGGGCTATATAAGCCTCTGATGTTTTAAAACAAACCTAAATACTAAAACTAGTTGTTGTTACTCCTTTATTAAACTGCGGGCCCTTCGAATTTGTAGAACGATAAGACAGTCAAAAGATGTTTCACATTTGAAGATGCATCCACACACTTCTGTGAGCCATCAGACACTTCACGGGTGGAAATTGTATGTGGAAACAAGTAAATATGTTAACATAATCTAAATCCCTTTGTGTTCATATCCTGTAATATAAAGAAAGAGGGTTGTTCTCTAGCTGATGAAACAATTTTTTAGTGCTAGTTTCAACTTGATTTTATATAGTTGTAACTGTTCTTAAATTCTCATTTCAAAATATAGCGAGATATTTGTATTCTGGTAGCACCTAAAAACCCCAGCTGAGATGAGGACCCCATTGTGTTAAGCACTGTGCCATCAGACTGTGAGATATAGCCCTTGCCCCAAAGTCAGATACTGTATTGGGCTTTTAGGGCCCCCTTGGTCCCTTTTGCCGTGTATATGGCCTGCAGTTAGGGGGCTGAGGACCTCATCTTTTAAAGATGGGGAGAGGTTAGAAGGGGCATCATAGTGACTGCCGGTCATGACTTTAAAATAAATAAATAAATTTGAGAAGTCCTGCTTCGGATTTAAGTTCCATTTGCTTCAAGTGAAATATTTGCAGCTGTAAGTAGCACAACTCCTCCCCGCTCCATAAGAAACCCCATCAAGATTTTCATAGAACTTGAGGGAGGCCATTTAAAAAAAAAAGATTTCTGTAGCTCTAGGCCAGGGGTCGGCAACCTTTGGCACGTGGCCTGCCAGGGTAAGCTCCCTGGTGGGCCGGGCCGGTTTGTTTACCTGCCGTGTCCGCAGGTTCGGCCAATCGTGGCTCCCACTGGCCACGGTTCGCTGCTCCAGGCCAATGGGGGCTGTGGGAAGTGGCGCAGGCTGAGGGATGTGCTTTACAACTCATGTTTTGTATACTGAATTTGCACAGAGTTGTTTCCTAGTCATTTTCCATTATTTAAGCACCATAGTTATGCTTCCTTTTCTCCACCACAGTCGCCATCCTTTAAGATTTGTGTATCCTTTAGGCTGGTAACAATCAAGTAATCACAATCCTAGATAGCACTGAAACTGGCCATGAAATTGACGGCCTCTGCTAAAGGTCATCTCAGGCGAGCTAGCTTGATAGTCATGATGGCAACACAAAGCACTGACATTATTAGGGATTGTAGCTTGTTCCTTTGACTGCTACGGCTGGGGTTTCTGCAAAGAGGGAAGAAAAAATCTTGAGTCTTTAGGTGCTATATAAAAACCTACGGTAGGTAAACTGTCTGGGAAAGAACATGGAAACAATTGCATATGTAGTTTGATACTTATGTCCTCATGCTGTGTGCAGTTTGCTACTCATAATTCATGGTTGGGGGGTTTTATCTTGAAGCCACAAGTCTTCTCCCCATTTCCACAACTGTGTGTGGAATTTCATTGTCTGTTCTCTCACACTCTAGTGTATGTTCCGGATGAGTGGGAAGTGCCCCGTGAGAAGATCACCATGTGCCGGGAGCTTGGGCAGGGCTCTTTTGGAATGGTTTACGAGGGAATAGCTAAGGGAGTGGTGAAGGACGAGCCAGAAACTAGAGTGGCCATCAAAACTGTCAATGAGTCTGCAAGCATGCGTGAACGGATAGAGTTCTTAAACGAGGCCTCAGTCATGAAGGAGTTCAATTGTCATCATGTGGTAAGTTGCTTGAAATTGAGCATAGCTTCCCTTAACGTAACTATAGTTACTGGCATGATGGTATCAGGTGCCAGGCTTGATTGACTCCATGATACCAAGAGTCAAGACCTCCTTAAGGCAGCATGCTAAAGGAAAGTGCTTCCTCATCACACGGCTCTCACGATGTGCGTCATGATAATGCGTTAATAGGGATGGCCGCTGCCACAGAGTTGGGATCAAAATCTTTTTGAAACTCTTCCCAAGATTTGTGGGTGTTGGTTCCAGACAGGGGCCACTCCTAGTTAATAACTGGGCTTTTAATTGGTTAATAATTTCCCTAGTAATAATTAACATATCTGCTGGGTAATCTTAACTTTTCCCTTCAGGTGCGGCTGCTTGGAGTCGTCTCTCAAGGCCAACCAACACTGGTTATCATGGAGCTCATGACACGCGGGGATCTCAAGAGTTACCTGAGATCTCTGCGGCCAGACACAGAGGTGAGCATGTAGGTTGGGGTTTTTTTCCTCCACTTGCAAGAAAAGGTAATGAGTTCAACACACCAACTTGCCCATGCTGTCAGTCTCCTGCCTTGTTGGGAGCAGCTGTCCTTGTCAGTGGTTTCTGATGTAAACCTTCCTCCCGGACATTGGCCCAGTTACGTGTATTGGCTTGGCACAGCTGCTGAGCCTCAGTGGTCTGTGCTTTAGTACACAATACCCTTGGCTTTCTGATGCGTAGGTTAGCAGCTTTCTGCAGACCTTTTTGTGTGTCTCATTTTCATCGTATCTTCTTTCCTCCACCCCATTTATTTTAAAGGTCGTGGGCCTGTCTTTGTTAAATTACACATTATTTAAAAAGAGACCATTGCAGAAATCCAGGACTAGCTCCAGTTCACTCCTCGTGTTAAAGCCAACTGGTATCTTCATTGTGTCCCATAATTTCCCTCATTCTTTTTTCTTTTTAATCTGTGAACTAAGTGTGGTGCCTAGTTTACTTGCCCTGCTGCCACTAACCTTCATTACTAGCTATAATAGGAGGCCAGTAACTGAGCAATCAGCTTCATCAATTCATTGCTCTCTTTTCCGGGGTGTTCATGCCCAGGGCTCTTCAGAACCTTCCCTGAGTTCCTGCTACTCTTTGCTCACTCCCCTGTGTCCAACCTGTGCCTTTAAGGAGTTAAATACTTATACAGAATGAAATTTATCTTCTTTCTCGCAATTATCTTTTTTTCTCTTTGAGCTCTGTTAATAAAACTCCAGCTGTTCTGTGATCTGCTGCTCCTTATGCCAAAAGAGCTGTTTTCACGGGGATAGTAGAATGTGTACAATAGCACACTTCTGTCCCACCTCTGTGTCACTAAGTGCCTGTTTTTCAGGTTTGAATTAAGTTTTCTTGCCTAATCTGACTCTTGATAAAGCTGCAGAACAGGACAATCATTTTAAAAATGCACGAGCAGGGTAATTGCTCTTGAATGAAGCCCTACATGCTGCCCCTTTGTTTTTGACATAAATTATGAATGAGCACTTTGCAATAAACACTAATATTTAGTCATGCTCATGTTTAATATTCAGCCCTGTCAGTCTAATAGATAAAATCACTCACGTACATTACAGGGTCCGAAAGGTTAGGAAAGAACGTTAGAGGTCACTTCCTGCTCAAATTAAAGTTGACCGTGTATAAAACGTGCTCAGCACTTTTCTGTGACCCTCAATTCCACAATGCAGCATTTGTGATGTAAATAATTTACAGCAACAGAGAGCAAACACCTGGTTTGTGTAAATGAAACTTAGTGTAAAACGAAGGGCATTTTATGAAACAAAAGGCGGGTTCTTTAAAAACACTGTTCTGTACCCCATCATTCAATGGGAATTTGTATTACATGAAGATTGGGCTAGCTTCTGACCACTGAGACCAAGGCTTTTTTATCAAGGTACAGGTCCTGGGTCATATTAGAGAGCTTATCAAGAGCGAAAGTAACGAAATTCAGTAGACTTTGGAGACAGGGAGCAGTGATGATATAAACAAGAGAATGACCGAAAAAGAGTATTGCCTAGTTTGTTTTTCTCTTCTGTATGCTGATTTATTGTTCCCCCCAACCTTGAAAAGTGATTGCTGCGAGCGGGAGGTGCTGGGACAGAGAGGGGAAGTTGCTGATCCACAGGGCTGCTGGCAGGCGGGAGGCGCTGGTGGGCGGGGGGTGGGGGGGAGCTGATGGGGGGGCTACCGGCCCACCCTCGTTCCAAGCCCCCACAGCCAAACAACACTGTAATCAAACATTGCGCAACTTTAAATTAGTATGTTTCTCTAATAGATCAGCAATGAAACAATGTTAACCAGGACGATGTTAAGTGAGGAGTTACTGTATCTTACAATGCTTCTCATACTTAACTAATTGTTCTGGAGAGATGCAGTGGATTGGCTCCTTCCTGACTTACTGCCACAAGTTCTTGAGCCACTGATTTCACCACACAGTCATGGCCCTTCCCCAAAGGGTTCCAGCTTACATTGGCCCTTGCTGTCAGTAGGTTATAATAATTGCATACCTTCAGATGGATGAATTTTTCCAGGTTTCCTTAGATCCATCCCTGTAGGTCCTTTGCTGTGAGAGCCGTTCCATTTAGGAATTGGGGAACTTGGAAGGGTTCCCAGAGAAGGAGTGGAGAGACTCATAATGATAAACATGTGACACACATTTTGAAAGTGCTGAACAATCATAATAAACCCAAACACCATCAACTATAGATAAGTATCATTAACACACCCACCCCACCCACACACTCAGTGAAAGTTTTTAGTGATTTGATCAGCTCAAGAGTTCTGCCTTCTACTTTCCTGCTCAACCCACTATCCAACACTGCTTATCTTGTAGCTGGAGGTATAAGTCTTAGTCAAATTTGCACTGGCAGATGTTAAACCACAGTGTGATGTGCTGAGGTATATGCAACCATCTCAAATGTTGCCCTCCAGCATAGTACAGCTAATAGCTATGGTAGTAAAAGCTGCATATACCTTTAGTTGATGATCATGAGCAAATCTATTTTATGAAAATTATCTGAATGGCTTTTTTTCCCCTTTTGCAGGAATATGTAAGTAATTCAAGAGGCGTCACGTCAGGAGAAATAATTTAACAGTATCTTGTAACATTTTCTGTTTTGTTTATGCTGATAGTAGCGCACTCAGTATAGAATTCCTTCAAACTTTTAGGAGAATTTTAATAGCAAAAATGACCCGTTTAAAGCAAAACTTGTTTGTATTCCCCAAAATAGAATGTGCTGCTATACAGGAGCTAATTGTAACCAAGCTTTATGTGGGTGGAGAGAGAAGACATGAGTTTCCCACTAAGCAGATGCTATGGTCTTCATAATCATAAGTTTTTGTTCAGACTGGTCCTGGTGTCGTGTCAGACTGACTTCTGCTGATCTGATGATGAAGAAATGCATGTTGCAGTTTTTGAAGTGGGAACAATTTCTTCCCTTCGCCTCACACTTCTGTCTACTTATTCTTGCTCAGAATAACCCAGGCCAGTCTCCTCCAACTCTGAAGAAGATGATTCAGATGGCAGGAGAGATTGCTGACGGCATGGCATACCTCAACGCCAACAAATTTGTGCACAGGGATCTCGCTGCAAGGAATTGCATGGTGGCTGAAGACTTCACTGTAAAAATTGGAGGTGCTTTTTCTTTCTTTGTTCCCCCCCCCCTTAAACTCAGATGAAACGGGAGTATAATCCTACGGTTAGCATTGAAAAAGGCACCTTAATTTCCTTAAATTGTTACTAAGCCAAGTATTTGATTCTGGGGGATGAATATGTTCCACCTGAGGACTCACTTAAATGTGCTCATAGTTAAGTCCATCTGAGTTTTCACTATCAGGGATTTGGTCCAAGTTCAACACTTACCTACTTGAGCTTTCTGGGAAGGAACAGCATAGTCTTTCATGAGCTCTGAACTAGAAGATATGAAAGGAAATTGAATTAGCTTTTGGGGGGAGAAGGGGTTTATCTCCAAAAAATAAAAACCACTTGAAGTCATGAGATAAAAGTGATTTGGTAAAAAGTGCAAGTTTCTTCTTGGATTTTTAGGGGGAAAAGAATCAGAGTTCAGCATACAAAGAGCCCAGCTTGTCATCATGTAGATATATTGAAAAAATAATTTTGCTTATTTTATCTTGAGTGTGAATTTGTGCTGAACGTGATAAACTGAAGGCACTGGCCAGAGCTGTCCCTAGAGTAGGCAGGAACTGCTCTTGCTCTTCCATTGAGCTATGCAATGCTAGCCCTGACCCTACAGTACTCCTAGAACTCCTATAAACGCAATCACTCAAACCTACTCATGACCCAGTTCTGTTCCCAGAGAAATCAATGGGAAGATTCCTGTTGGTTTCAGTGAGAGTGAGACCAAACCCTGGGGGACCAGGTAGGGGTGGGGGTGTGTGTGTGTGTGTGTGTGTGTGTGTGTATATATATATATATATATATATATATATATATATATATATATATATATATATATATATATATATATATATATATGCAGTATATCTCCGATGAAGTAAACCATTATGCTCACAAATCACAAATACTTTGTGTTGAAGCAGTGATTCTTGGTTGGGCAAGTTCTTTGGGACATGTTAATTATCCTGGCCTGTAGACACATGCGTTTTATTCCCCTATCTTCCAGATTTTGGCATGACCAGAGATATCTACGAGACAGATTACTATCGGAAAGGAGGGAAAGGTTTGCTTCCTGTGCGCTGGATGTCCCCAGAGTCACTGAAGGATGGAGTCTTCACAACACATTCAGACGTCTGGTAACAAAACAGGGGCTTTTAAAAACAGTTTAGATACTCTTCTTCTAGCCTCCATCAGATTTTTATGGATAAAAACAAGCACCTAAGGTCTACTAAGTCTTCAAAGGCTCTGCTTTTTCCCCGCCTATTTTTCTGACCACGAGTCACTCGATTTATGCCGTCCCCATTGCAAATTGTCCATCCAAAACCCTTTATCCCATATTCTGTTCTCAGATGCATGTATAGCTCTCATTAAAAGGTGTCTGCCTGAGACTGAAGGTATAATCGGACATTGGAGAGGATATGTGCTTCCTTCAGGGATAGGGAATCAACCACTCACAGCAAAAATTTGTGGCCTCTTGACTACACTTACCCAGAAAAGCAACTTGGTCATTTCCAGTCCTCTTCCTCCTCTGAGAAAAGCATTGAAAGGTGTCAAATATACACTCAGATTCTTTGACCTGATTCTTATCAAATTCTTCTTTGTACGTAACTCTGTTTTCTTACATAGCAAGTACAGAAGCTAGAGTGCACTGACCTATTCTTTGGAATCATCCGTTATGTATTTTCCCCTTTAGTTTTTTCATACTGTTTCACTCCAATACTAAAAGATCCTTTAAAGAAAAAAAATTGCATAATAGCCATGCCCATGAAGTTAATAATAGAGCTGTACAGGGGAAATCAAAATATGCCTTTTAGAAAAAAAAAATACTCTGGGAATAACTTTTTTTTTTTCTTCTCAAAGGTTTGAGGATAGGTGCCCAGCTTCTGAAAGTAAATGGAGGGCTTGGCAAGATCATAATATGTACTGGCAAACCTACATTTCTAAGTCTTTCTTGTTTTCTCTGCCTTCCTAGCAAGAAGTTTTACAGCTGGTGTGTTACAGAATTGGCAGTTGATTGTCTCCAAATGTCTGGAAGTTGGTAGAAAAATTATTTAAGTAGTAAACTATATGGTTTTTAAACAGCTTGGACGTTTTGCAGTCAGTGGATTGCAGTTCTACGCAGCATCAGCTTTGAGTGAAAGTTTTATCATTGAAGTTATGACAAAGGAAAGCAAGAGGGTTTTTTTTGGCATAGATCATAACTTCTTTATAAAGCTACTAACCCTTCAACCTATGAAAATGTGTGTTGCTTAGAAATGACACTGACTGAATCCAGCCAAATCCTCTAACTACTGTAGGGAAAAGCAATCACTGTAAAAGTTAAATTTGCCATTTTAGCCGCGCGTTGTTGTACTTGCAGTAATAGTTGCATTCCTATAGCATCTTTTATTACAACTTAGGTACATAAATAGCACCCCTGAAAACAGCCTCCTCTGGGTAGAGGATGACAACCAGCTAACATGACAAAGGAGTGGATTGCTAGCCATCTTACTCTTATTACACACAAAAAAAAGTATTTTGGGACCAGTGAAGGCCTCACAGAGTAGACAGAACTTCAGTTTAATATATTGTCCATAAAACCTAACCACACCGAACTATCTAGAATTGAGCTGGTCTAGATTGAAGAGCAGAGCAACATGATTTTGACCTATTCTTATTGCCAACCAATAATTTCTAAATCCACCAGTGGTTCTCAGCTGTCACTTACATCAAGGAGTGACTATAGTTCATCAGTTCTTACACCTTGGTAAATAAATGATCCAGCTCATTCCACTAGCTTAGCTTTTCTCTTTAAAACTACCACTTAAACTGCATATTGCTTGAACAAAACCCAAATGACAGACAAAAATTCTAGACAAGACATGAATTTAATCATCAGAAGTAAATTAGTGCTCCAATACATGCAAACTGGCCGAGGTGTGTGCTCATGTGTTATCTAACTGCCACATATCAGTGTCCTTAGAAATACCACTTCAGAAAGTTTTATGAGTGCTTAAAATGCAGCCATTTCTGCCATTTAAACATCAGTGGCACAAAACTAGTGGGATAGCTCAGTGGTTTGAGCATTGGCCTGCTAAACCCAGGGTTGTGAGTTCAATCCTTGAGGGGGCCATTTGGGGATTGGTCCTGCTTTGAGCAGGGGGTTGGACTAGATGATCTACTGAGGTCCCTTCCAACCCTAATAATCTATGATTCTATGAAAACAAGTGTGTGATTCTTTACCACAGCAGTGTTGTGAGGAGCAGAGGGAGAATAGGCATCACTGTAGAGCTATATAATCCATTACTCAATCCAAAGCAAGGTTAAACAAACACTACTTCACTTCAACAGTGGCACAACCATGTAATCCCAAAACATAGGTATCTTAGCAGCAGCTGCAAAAGAAGAGGTGGAGGGGGAAAGCAAATCACCAAAGACGAGGCTGGAAAAGACCAAACTTAAAAAAAGATTATTTCTTTGGCATAACAGACTTCTGCTTGTAAAAATAGAAATTGTCATTTGTATGGTACCATACTACGGCTCTTACAAGAGGAACTTCAGAGCTTAGAAATATTCAGACATGGTGTTTATGTGAATGAGCATATTTCAGAATGCATAGCTTCTATTTCTCAATGCTTCTGGAGTTGGATCTTTGCTTCCTTGGAAAGAATTTTTGGGAGCTGATTACATATACTTTTCTGTAACTCCCTATTCAGTGTAAAAATTATGACACTCACCCAGAGAGAGAAATGACCTTTGGGGAATAGTTCATCACTGTTGGGCACCACATTTCAAGAAAGATCTGGACGAACTGGAGAAAGTCCAGAGAAGAGCAACAAAAATGATTAAAGGTCTAGAAAACATGACCTGTGAGGGCAAGCTGAAAAAAATGGGTTTGTTTAGTCCAGAGAAGAGAAAACTGAGAGGGGATATAACAGTTTTCAAGTATATAAAAAGTTGTTACAAAGAGGAGGGAGACAAATTGTTCTCCTTAACCTTTGAGGAGAGGACAAGAAGCAATGGGCGGTTTAGGTAGGACATTAGGAAAAACTTCCCAATTGTCAGGGTGGTTAAGCACCAGGATAAATTGCCTACGGAGGTTGTGGAATTTCCATCATTGGAGATTTTTAAGAGCAGGTTAGACAAACACAGTCAGGGATGATTAGATAATACATAGTCCTGCCATGATTGTAAGGGACTGGACTAGATGACCTCTTGAGGTCCCTTCCTGTCCTATGATTCTGTGAATATTTTTTACCTTTCTAAAATATTTCCTTCGGGATTATTTAATGTCTAATGCTAGAAACAACTTAAACGTTTTTCTAAATCCTCCTTTGCAGGTGTAATAGTCAAGATATGAAGGAATGGTTAAATATGGGGAATATAGTGGTGTGTGTCTGTGTACACAGCGTGTATCAATAGACTGAGTATATTTCATACCCGCACATTCAACCACACATATCCAAAATAATTAAATTCAACAGATTTAAACTTTTGAACATCTCAAAAGCATTGTAGCCCAACTTATCACTGTCATGAAATACTCAGTGTCTTGTTATTTGATCTGCTTGTGAGTAAAACAGCCATTCCAGTCTGTTTTAAATAACAGAGAGCAGACCAGATGCTATACATTAAAGACCTCTCCTTTTCAGTGTTCAGGCTTTGAAGTTGCTTCATAAAAACAATATTGTTTGGCTATTTTTTGGTGGGTATTTTTCTTGCTTCCAAAAAAATGAAAATACTGAGACTATATTTCTGCCTTTCTGGTAGTATATTGTGACATCAGGTTCCACATTCTTAGATGCCATTTTTAGAAGCCAAATGTCAAAATGAGAAAACTGCACATGGCCAGACATCAGGATTTATAGGTGTCAGGTGAAATGGCAAACTGTAAAGGTGTGTCTGGAGGATTTGAAGGGCGAGGGTTTAGTTTGGTAATTCACTTTGTTATTGTTCTTAAAGACTGAGGAATGAGGTAACTAGGGAAGACTTTTTGCTGGGCTGCAAGGAGAGGGCCAAGATCTTAAAATTAATGCAGTACCTTTTGGGATCCAGAGCCACAAGGTGTCTTTCTGTATGATAGGTCTTTGCCATGTACAATTTCTGTTAGATCTGCTAAACTATTTTAAAGGAGCAATGCAGGTTTGTTCCTTGCAATGTAAATCGCTAGTGCTGTAGTAGCACTCAGGAAATAAACTCAGTAGCCTCTTTCCTGTGGCTATCAGAATAGCAGTAAGGCACCAAGAAGTGGAGCAGAGATTTTTTTTGTTTTGTTTTGTTCCAAGTGTAACTGCATAGTTGCAAAACCCTTTAGTCATTTCTGGTTTAAACAAGAACCCATTTTAGATACAATGGATAACCTGAGATGTGAAACCACTCTACTATAACCGCCTAATAATACTGAACTCCTATTTTCACAACACAAACCTTACTACTAGCCCACACATCCTTGCTTCCCTATAGCAAGTTGGGCTGGGTGCAGTAATGGTGAAAACAAGGATCTGATTTTGAAAGCATAGAATTGTTCTTCTTTGCTGCTCAACTGTGTGTAAATGAGATGACGCTTCAATCCTGTAGAGATTGTTGATACTATTGTCCATCTTGATCTCATGTTAGTTTACTAAACAGACATTTTAAGAAAATTTCTGTAGGCGTATTGGGCATTAAAAAATGTTAAATTTTATCTGTAATTACATGAAGGAGCTGCTTAGTTCTGTGTAAGATTGTCACGGAAAAGAAACGTGACGTTTTTCACAAGTGCTTCTAAATCATAACTATTCTTGTCTCTATTATCTAATGAACAGTTCACGTTACTAGATCAGCACCTTTCTCCTACTGTCCTTTTGCAGATCTGTAGATAGGTTCCTTGTATCTTGCAAAAGGACAGTTGAGCTTCCCAAGATGGTTTAAATGTTCTAAATCGATCTTCGTAGCGCAGCGTTGGCTCTTGGCGCAAGAGGCCCGGAAAGATGTACATTTTTGCATCCTATATGATTAAACAGATCCAGGCATCTTCCCCACATCTACTCTAAAGCAAGCGAGTTACATTGGTTACTGTCATGTCTCAGATGTGTCTTGTTGTTTGCATTGCATCTGTAAGTTGGCACGTGGGAGAACCTAAAGCAGAGTGACAAATGGGGAAACCAGTATTAACCAAAAAGTATTCCTGTGCCACAAGCAAGTTTTTATATGGAGAACAAACCATATGGCATTTGCAGGCTTAGCAGCATACATTTTAATAGGTAGCCATGTCATGGCTGAAGTGGGAAAAACTCAGGGTTTTTTACTGTTCAATGTTTCTGTTGTTGAAGCATGTCAGACAAAATGAAAGGGAAAAAGCAGCTGCCTTCAGAGGAGGGCTATGCTTCTACATGCTTGTCTTCCTGAGCTCCCTTTCTTTCCCCATTTGCCAGAAGTACCTGAATATAAGAGAGAAGAAATGTCCTGATTTGTTTTGGGGTTTTTTTGTTGTTTTTTTTCCACATGTCAGGGTTGCACTCATCATTTCAGTGGCCTTTCAGGCTCAGCCTCATCTGTCACCGCAGCAGTTTTATACTCAAATATAATTGTTATGCTAAAAGAGTTACACTATTTTAAGGTTCTTTTTATAATGAGTTTAGTGAAGGGTTGTCTGCTGGACAGCCCTGGACACACACATCCTCTACACACAGAAACGGGACGTGAGCAGCAACAGTGCAAGTCTCTTCACTGCTGTCTCCTCTACACCCCCTCCCACAAATGCACCTCACATCTGAACTTGGAAGATGCACCAGTGGAGATGAGAACAGAGTCCATTCTCCTTTGCCATTTCCCCACCTGGCACTTATGCTGAAAAAGTAGCTAGACTGCTAGTTAGAGTCAAGAACAGTGATGGCTTTTGTTGATGCAGAGCTAAGACAGAGCCCACCAAACTCATTAACATTGAGCAACCAAGTAGCTATCCGATGTCAACAGCTTTTGTTCACCACCAACGCGGAGTTATAATGGTGGTTTAGCAATGAAAGTTTTCTTATCATGTTATCAGTATCTTGAGCAGTCAAGTTGGTGGGTTGTTTTTTTTTAAGAAAACTCCCCCCTCCCCCCTATTCTAAACCAAAATCTTGCTTGTTTGCGTAACACTTTTTAAGTCGTAATTGTTTTCCAGGTCCTTTGGTGTTGTCCTTTGGGAAATTGCAACATTAGCAGAGCAGCCATACCAAGGCATGTCCAACGAGCAAGTTCTTCGCTTCGTGATGGAGGGAGGCTTATTGGAGAAACCAGACAACTGTCCTGATATGCTGTAAGTATCACCTGTCATCTTTATTTTTCACTTTGAGCTAGATTTGATGTCCTCTTTAAACTGTGATGCTGAGTTACCAAGGTAAATCCAACTGTCGTTGTAGTGGAACATTGATACATAGATAATGTTCTAATGAGAGTGTTAAAATAATTATGGGCTTGAGTCTGGTGGCAGTTGGGAGACACATTCCTCTTGTGAGCTGATGGGATTGTTATTAATTCATTGATGTTGTGGTATAACTACTAGAAGTGTCCACAGTCTCTCTTGGAGCATGGGCTCCATCTTACTCATGGATCAGCCTCGCTCTGACCTCTACTGTTCATTGGTTATGTAACCTCCCTTCTCCTCTCCTCTCTCTTCTCCCACGTAATTCCAAATTAGCAACTAAAAAGGCAGTATGAAGGATTGTTCTAGCAGTGCTAGTTTTTATTTGAACTGTCCCTGTAAACTGAACATGTGCCTTAAAATAACTTGGCTAGTAGCAAGAATCCCACATTAGCTAAAGTTTAGGTTCTCAAATAAGCAGCTAAAGCTCTTGTTTTCTATATCCAAAGAAATATAAATTATGTAAAATAAATGTTTCTGCTTGCGGAGTTTATCCGAGTAGTCTGTCTTAAACCTTTCTATTTGATTTAAAATAATGTGGTTGGATATCAAAAGAGAAAAGCAAGAGTTTGGGACAGCTGAAAGAATTTATGACTTAACCCTTTGGAATCCAAGCTTTCCAATTAAGCATGCAGATAAAATAATGCAATGATTCTTCTTCCCAGAGCAGCTTGGACCCATTACCACAGTTGATAGTGCACTCATTGCACTGAGGTCAATATTTTCTCCTCCCTTTACAATGTCCTTTCCTGTAAGCAGAAAGAGAAAGAAATGTCCAAATAGCTTTCTCCAGTTCTATTATCAGCGTTTAGTCAAGTCTCATTGCACCAGAGCTTCTACAGCTAGAACTGGCTTCAGCCTTTTGCTTTACATTGTTAACATACTTCTGCTGGGTTTTGTGTACAGTAGTTTCAGTTGTTCAGTCTTTTACTACTTTGATATGCTTCCCAAACTAGCTTTCTGGAAGGAAATGCTGTGTCTTGCAGTTACTGAAATTTGTTGGAGGCCTACAGAAGGGATGCAATCACTTACGGGCATCAGCTGCTTGGGATTCTTAGGAAAAGAGCCTCTGGCTGGAGGACTTGCTTTGGTTTCAGATGACAGTCAGTGTTTTGTTGTTGGAGGAGGATGGGCTGTGGGCGGTGGGAGGAGGAGGTCTGACTGCCATCTGACGCCCCCATCTCACATTCTTTCCCTTCCATGATTCTGTGGAGAATTCCTGGCAGTCAGATGGCTTTGAAATTATGCTTGACATTATGGGAATTATACAGCAGGGGCTGGGCATGTGGAGAGACCTAGGTAAGGTGATCTTGTTTCAGGCAGCAGTAGGAAAGCAAGTTGTAAAATGGGAATGAACTTGGCAAGGGATTTAGCGTTAGAAATTCCTCATTAATCTGGCATATGGATAGAAATTATAGAGCCATAGGGCTGGAAGGGACCATAAGAGGTTATTTTTCTATCCCCCCCGCACAATGAGAAAATCTTTCTCCCCCCCCGCAAGCCCTCGGCCCCTGCCCAACTGTCACCTCCTCTCCCCCAGTGGGGAGAGGGAAAGTAGTATCTATCCTGGCAGGGAAGGACGGGTAAATGTTACCTCACAGATTGGATTGTGCATCTTCTAAAATGCAGGAAATTAAAAGTGCTTTTAACTTTTGAAACTTCAGGGCCTTGCCCCACCCTCCCTCACAGCCTGCTCTGTTTTCACATTCAGCGGACTCCTCAGTCTGGTCAAATCCACATGAAAGCACCAGAGAGGTGCCCTAACCCAGCTCCCCACGCAGACATTGGCTTGGATGTCAGTGAGCGTCTTTGGAGTTGCTAACTCCCTGCCGAGCCATTTCTTCACATGTCCCCCCCCTTGCCCACGCTGCAGCCCATCAACGTGAGATGTAGATGTACCGTAAAACAGTATCACCAAACAATGTCTCATGACCACAGCCAGGGCTGATGAGTGAAGAGGAAAAAGAGGGCGACGGTACATCGGCCCTGAGGTATGAGGGGCTCCCAAAATGTCTCTAACATCCGTTTAAATAAAGTGAAATGGGGGGGGATGGGGTCCCGGACAATACGATGTACTGCGGCCCCACATTTCTCTCGACAAGCCTGGTCACAACCGCTCCAATTAGCGAGCTCTTCTTTCTCTATCACCATGGGTACATACAGAGGAATGGTCAGTATGCAGAGATGTGTCTTCCTCCACCTTTAGTCCTCCCTGTATATCAGGGGTTCTCAAACTGGAGGTCATGAGGTTATTAGGTGGGGGGGAGGGTCGCGAGATGTCCACCTCCACCCCCACGCCCTGCTTCGCGTGCAGCATTTATAACAGTGTTAAATATAAAAAAAAGTGTTTTTCCTTTATAAGGGGAGGTGCACTCAGAAGCTTGTTGTGTGAAAGGGGTCACCAATACAAACGTTTGAGAACCACTGCTGTATATCCTGTCTCTGGTCATCACCGGGTACGTCAGGAAGAAGAAAATCCTTGGAAAGTACATTTTTGTGCGTTGTACTGAGGCACGGGTGGCCCTGGAATTCAGTACCATTCTCATTGCACATCCTCAGTTTTTGCAAGGCAATTGTTGGCAAGCGCTCTGTGAAGACCCATATCGAATGCGGGAAGTTCCTTTTTAGGTGGAGGGGAATAGGTGTGGTGATCTTTTCCTCTCTGGTTTTGACCCTTAAGACTGTAAGGTTTTTCTTGCAAAGCATCGTGTTCCCTGGCACGTCAGCCCCACTGGGAATTGTTGTAGAGTGCAGTCACCACAGAGATGCATCAACCTTAATTTTGTCTGCCTGTAGATGGAAGATATTTTAATATTCAATTCAAGGTGTCCAGGAAGCTAAGTCAGTCTGCTGCAGGAAAGTCAGTACACTTCTTGCGCTCAGCATAGTGAACATGGCAAGGCCAGAAGGGGAGCTAGGAATCCGGCATTATAAACGTACCTTTGTAGCCGTGGGGCCTCCTTCTCCAAATGTGTATGTCTTGAACGCAGCTAAAATAAAATGGTGTGTGGTTGATGTCTGAGGAGGCAGCCAACGTGTTTACCCTTTGGGCACAGTGTAGTACAAAGGCTCCCCCAAAAGGATGCAGGGGGGTAAAATGCTACACAGGAAAACCCACCATGACCCTGGCTTAATAATAATCTATAACATTAACTATCCAGATTGCTCACATGTACCGTTGCGTTACTGTAATGCTCAGGGCTATTGTCTAATGTCTCTGTCTGTCTGTCACACACACACACACACACACACACACACACACACACACACACACACACACACACACACACACACACACACACTCTCTCTCTCTCTCTCTCTCTCTCTCTCTCTCTCTCTCTGAGGTTCCATCGTGGGTGGATGTTATGCTTGTATGTTGATATGCTTTGCTACCCTCTAGCAATAGAGAGACATTAACTTCTAGATCAGTATTTCCCAAACTTGGGCTGCCGCTTGTGTAGGGAAAGCCCCTGTCGGGCTGGGCCGGTTTGTTTACCTGCTGCATCCGCAGGTCCGGCCGATCGTGGCTCCCAAGCGACATCCCAAGTTTGGGAAACACTGACCTAGGAGATGTGTTGCTGCTTTTCCTCCTTTTGCCACCTAAGTAGCATTGTATATACTGCAGTTGTAATAGCAGTGTGCTGTGCGTCAGACTGCGACTGTACGTCAAGGAGTTTTGTTACTGTTAAAGCTCATAGATAGCGTGTTCCCACTGGGATTTTAAAAGTTAGTTTAGTTGAGGCGGGAGAATTCTGTGTTTGAAGCAAGAATGCTTTGAACACTGGCTTCCCTCATCTGTAGCTTAGATTACCAGCCAGTTTAAACTGTTCTGATTTTTGCTTTGTCTGTGGTTACGGCTCATTTTAGAGCCAGGATCTACTGCTTGCACCACTTAAGACAAATACAGAGGGTCATTCCTGCTTTTTACAGGACGTAGTGGACAGTGGGATAGTAACAGCCCTTACTCTTCCTTCTAAGTTCCTAGCTGTCATCAGACCCAGTCATAAGGCATCAACTCTGATGCATATTACAAATATATATTGAGTTAATTATAGTCTCTGTTAGTCACTCAAAATATTAAAAAGGAATACAGCTTTTCTAGCAATTTATCTATTTAATGCCCCAGTGCAGAGAGCACAATGACTTTTGCTGCATTTTTATGTAAGCAGAAAGTGGAAAATTCATTTCAAGGACACTCAATATTCTGCTGCTTGGTGATTGCTGTAACTTCCCAGCCCGGCTTGCCATCCCTCAGAAACATGGGTATTTAAAATAAAAAGAGTTTAATCAGTTCTTCCAATTGTCTACTGGAAAGTTTTCTTGTTGCGATAGTGTAAACAAGGCCTCCAATCCCACAGAGTAAAAAAACAAAAAGAAAAAAAAACTTCCTTTTATGGGAAGCACTCTTAAGGTTTTTGATTCTGGAATGGCTTAAAAGAAACATCACATGTTCTTGTTTGTGCTGATGTCACATGCATTACTTCACTGCTTGTGGTATCTCCTTAGCACTGCCCCTAGGCCGCAGGGTTCTGAGCCAGTGAATATCCAGTGTTCTTGGCCCCAGCTGATGCTTCTATTCAGGGATATAGCTGTCAGCTGGAGAGGAAACAGCAATGAAGTAACAGAAATGGATTTTATATATTTGTGTGTGTATTGTGTGTGTCACAGACTTTCTCTTCTTTTGTAGGGGAGGGGAAGACGCATTTTTATAGGTTGACTTCAATCTAAATATAAAAAGGTTTTAAAAATTAAAAAAATTATATTTGCATATGTTGTGATGCAGCGGCTAGCAGTTTACGTGAATTTTTTCATGCTACAGATTGTTTTGCTAGATTACTTTTAGTCTTTGCATTAAAGGGATATAATCAGGTAGTTGATTTTTGTTCTTGATAATATCAAGTTGTGCCCAGCCTAGTATTAATAGAAATATGTTCCTGGCTAAAAGAAACCTTTCAGTGAAGATAATTTTTGTTTGGATTTAAACATTTCCCCCAAGCTGTTTGCAACCCAAACGTGGCAGCATACTAACTAGCTCAGAGATGAGCAAACTACAGTCCATGGGCCACATCCGGCCCGCGGGACTGTCCTGCCCAGCCCCTGAGCTCCCGGCCGGGGAGGCTGGCCCCTGGCCCCTCCCTCCCCCACAGCCTCAGCGCATCGCGCCGCCAGTGCTCTGGCTCACTGCTCCTGCCAGGCAGCGCGGCGGTGTGGCTGGCTCCGGCATGGTAAGGGGACAGGGAGTCTCAGGGGGCAGTCGGTGGACAGGGAGCACGGGGCAGTTGGATGGGGCGGAGTCAGGGAATGGGGGCGGGGGTTGGATAGGCGTGGGAGTCCCAGGGGGCAGGGGTGTGGATAGGGGTCAGGGCAGTCAGGGAGTAGCGGGGGGTTGGATAGGGAGTGAGGTCCCTGGGGCGGTTAGGGGTGGGAGGTCCCAGGAGGGGACGGTCAGGGGAAAAGGAGCGGGGGGGGGGTTGGATGGGTAGGGGGTTCTGAGGGAGGGCAGTCAGGGGGTGGGGCGTGCGAGGGGGCTGATAGGGGGCGGAGGCCAGGCTGTTTGGGGAGGCACAGCCTTCCCTACCCGGCCCTCCATACAGGTTTGCAACCCCCATGTGGCCCTTGGGCCAAAAAGTTTGCCTACCCTGATCTAGCTTATGTTTCTTTTCTCCATAGTATCAGTGCCTCCCACAAGTAAAATTAACAATAATTCTGTCTGTCTCTCCCTTGCTGACAAGAAGCAGATTTACTGGGTGTTGATTTTGTTTCTTTTTGGAAGTACAGTACCCATGACTATGAGGGTGGTATTGCAGAAAACCCTGGGTGAGTGCATGAGAACGAGAAAGTGAAACTAGCTAGTCTGCTTTCCTTGCATGCGGAATATACTGCAAAAAATAAACAGAGTAAATGGTGAAAAGTAAATTGGATGTTGAAAATTCTTTCATTGGGGTTAATTTGAGTTACTGGGGTATTGAGGATTATAGTATCTTTAAGTCCCCTTGTACTGTCCCAATCCTGGGCTGCTCTGGAGACCAGAGGACATCCTAGCGTAATTTTGACAAACCTAGGGGCCCTTCTAAATTATGGAGCTTCCCTGGGCTTTCCTACAGGCCACAGCACTGCCTGGAATCTCCACAGTACTGTTAGCTGTGGTCACATCTCAATATACGCTTCCACCTCCAGCATGTTTCTGTGAGGGGGTCCTCGGGAGGCAGCCTCTCACTGTCTTCCATAGTGTCCATACTGGGAAGTAGTCCCGGCCCAGATGTGGGGGTTTAGAGCCTGTTTACACTGCTCTGGCATGAAGGAGCCAGGGGTGAGGCTCTTGCCCCAGATTTTTAACCTGACGGTGTTCGTCCCTTTAAAAATCAAAATGTATTTCCTCTGAAATAGTTACTTTGGTAATGCATTTTCAAAAGTGGATTCTCCTCAGCCCAGATTACTTTAATATTGAACCTATATAACAGGGAACACTTTTATAGGCATTTCAATTTGATTTGACTTGCTTTTGTCAGGAGTAGGCGTGAACCAAGCTTGCAGAGGGTTAAATGCCTTCTTGGACATCTGATTTATTTCTCTTTAATCCTTCATTAACTTGGGGATGTTTTACATATTGATCGAAGCCTGTAGATGACATAATTTGGTGAGTAGGAATGCTGACTGTATGATCTAGGAAATCCATGTTGCAAGGCTAAAGTTTTATATAAATAAGTCAGATCTCTGAGGATAGTCTTGTTTTCAGAGGCTTCAGCTGTTTAATTAGCATAGTTGAAATCTATGTTGCTATTACTACGAGTAGTTGCCCCCAAACCATTGGGGGCTATCCATAAATTATGTAACACATCCAGGTGGACCTTAATTTTGCATGAGTGTGTGTTTGAGTGTTGCAAGGGGATGGGTGGATCTTGAAAATAATCAAAAATATGGAACATAATTTATGGACAATCCCTTGTAGTATCTGAGCACCTCATAAACTCAAGGATTTATTCTGACTGCACCTCTGTGAGCCAGGGAAACATTATCCCGGCTTTACAGAACTGAGCCATAGAGATTGTGATCTGGCAGAAGGTCTAGCAGAGCTCAGAATTGAACTCAGGGTGCCTGGGTCCCGATCTAGTTGCCCTTAACCACAAGACCACTCTTGGAAGGAAAGAAAAATTTTAATGGGTCCCCAGATCACTCTTCTGGGTGCTGCTCTAGGATTGTTCTCTACTATGTATTTTCTAGTGTGTGTTCTGTACTCTGTCTGGTCTTGATTGAAGGACTCTCGGATTTGCTTCATAGTTTGCGATCTCTCCTTACTTCAGTATAGTAAAACTTACAGCTTGGACCAGATTGCGTGTTTTTTTTCTGACCTGTGTTGCCATGTGCATTGGTTTGAAGTTTTTATATTTATTTTCCTTGTCTCGTAATGTTGCCCACAGCCTGTTTGTACCATAAGAACAAGAGACATCCCTGCCTCTGTGAGGGCGAAATACTGAGTTGTGTTGCATTCAAAGTGCAGACTGATCTGAGAGGAATAACCAGTCTTGCAATGTCATGAAAAACACTATTTTCATTATGCCTGTGTTGCTGTCGCATCTTGTGGTTTTGTTCTGCCAGTGTGGGATGCTGTCCTGGCAGATATAACCACAGATGTATTAAAACAGGTGATCTGTAAAATATTACTGCGTCGCCAGCTAAAAAAAAAAATCAATTCAGAGTTTACAAAAACAACAACGGGTAGAAGCATTCAAATGTACAAGGCATTCAAGGTGATCGTTGTCTCTCTGAGAAAACATGGTATCACCTTTTTACTTTCCAGGAGTTTGACCTGGTATGATGTTTTTTCTTTTCTTTTCTTTTCTTTTCTTTTCTTTTCTTTTCTTTTCTTTCTTTCTTTTTTTCTTTCTTTCTTGCCAGACTTACAAGACAGGGCACTATATTTGAGAAAGTGTTGACTCTGAAAAGTGCCAAGTAGTCATAGTAGTTAACTGACTGAACGTGATCTCTGTGTGATGTTGTGGCAAAGAGGACTAACAGTCTCTGAATGACACAGGAGAATGTTGAGTAGAGGTAGAGAGGTGATATACAGTGAGATGAGTGCTGCTGGTGTCCATAATGTACAAAAAATATTTAAAAACTGGAGACGATTCAGATAAGCACTGCAAAAATGAGTGCATGGTTGGGAAAACACTGTGCAGGGAAAGATGTAAAGAGCTCAGTTTGTTTAGCTTCTCTATCTGTTTTAGGTAATTTCTTCCTCTTTCTTCCTTTAATCAAGATTGATTGTTTCTCTAAAATATATGCTCTAATTCATTCATAATTTATTGGGCTCTATGCAGGAATTACTAGGTGAAGTGTCAATGACCTGTGGTGTTCAGGAGGCCAGACTAGACAATTACAGTGGTCCCTTCTGGCCTTTGAAATCTATTAAACTATCTTCTCCATAACTTTGGTGCAAATGATCTGCCTGAATCTCTCCCGTATCCTATAGCATATTCAAACTTGCCAATTCGAAATGGGGCGGGGGGCGGAGAGAAAGTCAGGTTGTAATTCCACCGATGGTATTTCTGATTTTGGGAGACTTGTATTTCATATTATGAATGCTTTTGTTCAGTGCAATTAAGCGACAGGACCTTTGCAATGGCCGGATGTAAAGGCATTTGGTGGCTGCAGTGTGAAAAGTCAGAATGGAGTGTCTTTCAGGGTTCAAAAAGAACGTATTCATGTAAATATCTCAAATTGCATAGTTTGCTAGGATTTTTTTTGGTTTTATGGGGTGTTTTATTTCATTCCAGGTTTGAGTTGATGCGGATGTGCTGGCAGTACAACCCCAAGATGAGGCCCTCCTTCCTGGAAATAATCGGTAGCATTAAGGATGAGCTGGATCCAGCATTCAAAGAGGTCTCCTTCTTCTACAGCGAAGAGAACAAGCCTCCAGACACCGAGGAACTCGATCTGGAGACTGAAAACATGGAGAGCATTCCTTTAGATCCCTCCTCCACCCTCCAACCCACTGACAAGCACTCAGGACACAAAGCTGAGAACGGCCCAGGCGTGGTGGTGCTGCGGGCCAGCTTTGAGGAGAGACAGCCGTACGCGCATATGAATGGAGGGCGCAAGAACGAACGGGCCTTACCTTTGCCCCAGTCTTCGGCCTGCTGATCCTTAAAACCCAGAATCTCACAAACACACACACGTTGGGGGAAGAAAGAAAGAAAAAAGAAAATATATTCAAAAGCCTACTGTACCTCAGTGGATCTTCAGAACTGCCATAGCTGCACACGGGAGAATCCTCTTTTCAGTAAACACATTAGTTTTTTCTTTGTTCAATATGCAAGCAGGTGTTTATTTCAGTAAAGGACTCTGTTCAGTGAGGCGCACAGTCAGCCTTTTAAAACTCTAATGTTAACACTTAATAGCAACAGAAAACTTGAGATCTGATGTGTCTCTCTTCTTTCTCTCTCTCTCTCTCTCTCTGCTTCATAATGGGAAACATATCTGCGTGCAAGTTCAACCATACAGCACTTTTATCAGATCAAAGAAATTGCAGGCCAGGTGGCTCCCCGTTAGCCCTTGAAACACCTGCTTAACACTGTAGGTCTTTATAAAACCAGAATTGGAAGGGGGGAAAAAAAAGACTGGATTTTTAATGTTACTCTAACCTTTTTAGGAACATGTTAAAGAATTAAAGTAGGGGCATCATTCGTCCAAGGTTGATACCATTTTCAGCGCTGCCAAATTTTGCCAAAAAAAAAACACCTGAACTTTTTTGGGGTGGTGGTTTTGTTTGATGGGGGGTGGGGTGGGAGGTTGTTTGTTTTTGTAGGCTTGGAAGGAGCACAGTAATCAACTGCTCCATTTAAAAGAGATACTGACCAATACACTCCATTCAATCATACACCAGTATTTTAAAAAAATCAGATTGTCTAGATCTTTTTGTAAACTGGACAAAACGTGATTTGTTTTCTCGTGATGGAGAGGAAAGGGGGGGGCGGGGTTTAGAAACAGCCCTCCTTCCACCCGCTCTCCCCCACCAAGAATTCTGGACAAAACTGGCAGTGGTGAGCCAAATATCACACACACATTCTCTCTCTCTCTCTCTTTCTCTTTCTCTCTCTCTGTCACACTCTTATATATATTTTGTGCAAAAAGTCGACGGCACGCCAAAAACAGCAAACCAGCCTGAAATGAACCAGAAGGAATCTCCATCGTTGCAGCCTGCCCTCCTTCTCAGGCTTGCAGGAAAACACATGTCGAAACAAAAATTGGAGAAAACAAAAAGCGGTAACATTCAAGCATATGACGCTTTGTTGACCTTTTTTCTCTGTTATTAAGACTTCTCAAAGGTCTTGCAGTTCTATGTTAGACCATGGATCATTTGCATACACATTGTCTTTTGTGTCACTTTTATAACTTTTTTACGGTTCAGATACTCATCTATATGTCTGTACAGAAAAAAGCTGCTATTTTTTTTGTTCTTTATCTTTGTGGATTTAATCTATGAAAACCTTCAGGTTTGCCCTCCTTCCCTTCCCCCTACTCCAACAAATTTCTTATGCTTTGTACTATAGTGTGTAACTTTTACTTCCTTCTTCCTAGTAACTGATCCCTGTAACATGATTTGCCATGAACTGTTTAATGCCTTTTTATAAATACATTTCCTCCTTTTTTTTCCCCCCATTAGTTGTTTTACAACATCTTGGCTGTGTGGGATACAGAGCTTTTGAAGGGACTCGGGGGAGAAGGGGTACACAGCCAGCACGACTCCAGTGGTCTGTGGTAGTGGTGGTTATAACTCTATCCTCCCTCCCTCCGCTAACCTCTGCCCATGCAGTACGTGAGTCTGTTACAGTGCAAGGCACGATACAAACTCAGGTCAGAAAAAAAAGGTTACATATTGAGTACGTTCTTGTTCAGTGTTCATATTCATCCTTGTACAAGAGTCAGCCCCCCTCCTTCCCTTGCCTTTTGTTTTGGTTGTGACACACGCATATATATATATTTTTTTAATTGTTGGGTACAACAGCGGACACCAGGCGCTTGGGTCTCTATTTTTTAAAATGAATATTTCAACCCTTCCATCCCATGAACAACAGCTGCGTTTAGTCTACATCGGTTGAGCTGTCGGTGCCAGGCGTTTGGATGTAGATGGCCATTCAACGCTCTGATCTAGCAGACAAGGCCAGTCTGGGCTGAACCTTGTTCAAGATCCCCCGATTTGCCAGCAGCCTCGATGATAGCATGCTGTGGAGATCAGGCAGGGAGGATGAGTGTGCTCTCAAGTGGGCCGGGGCCACCAGATTTGCTAGCAAACAATTCAATGCAGCAGCTATGGAAACCTGTACAAATACAAGCTTGTTGCTCAGACCATAGACCAAACCTCAGCACAAAAGCGAAATAGTAGCTTGCTTGTTCGGCAGAGGAAGCTTTATAATGTGGAGGGCAAGGAGGCAGGGTTTAAGGAGGGTGTGGTGGGGGCCATGATGCAAGTCTAAAACAGAGGAGCCATAATCGGTGCTCATCTGAAGTTAGTTATAGCATCTAACCCCTTGGTTAGCACTGATCCAACCAAATGATGGCAGTAAAGAGGTTGTTCTGGGATGGAAATGTTCAATTTTTTTGATTAAGAACAAAGAATTAAAATATACTGATTGCTCGTTGTGACTGGAGATTTAAAAAAAAATGTTTGTAGTGCTTTTTGCTTGTGTAGTTTCTAGGTCCCACTATCTTCTCTTGCCTCTGTCCCATAGTTATTTTTCCCTTTAAAGAAAAGACAAAAAAAAAAGTTAATTAAGAAGGTATTCTATGTAGGATTTTTTTATTTATTTTTGTGATATCAGTTTAAATCACTGTAGAGATGCCCCATAATACATTTAAATACTGAGATAAGGGTTTTCAAGTATGACAGGGGGACAGTTTTTGATTTTTTTCAAACATTTATCTACCTCACTCTTATTTTTTTATATGTGTATATATAAAAAAAATACATCTCACGTTTCTCAGCAGCCGATAGAAATGCCGTTGATACTGGTAACTCCTCACTCACTCTACAAACCACATACTCTAGGTTTTGGAGAGAAGCGGTAGCTACTTTTCCCAAAGGGTCACTTCGGAGGGTTGTTCTTACGTTATTTTATAGCCGTTTGCCCTTTTCTTGGTAGTATTTTTAATGGGGAGGGGGGAGGAGACACACCTGAGAATCGTTTGACTTAAGACCACCATTCTTTAAGGAGTCTCAGAAGCTGTGAAATGCACTGTCATTGCAGTCATAGCGCAGAAAACCATTGTGTTCTGCTGATTTGGGACAGAGCTGACCGCTGTAAGGGGATTGAATATTTGATCAAATTCATTATGGAAGCCAATTGTTTACAATATTTGAAGGTGTAGGGTTGTTAAAATGAAATAAACGGCCTTTCTGTTAATCCTTAAGAGTGGGCTAAGTCATTCTTGCCAATTTTTCTCAGATGCCACAAGCACCAAAAGGACACTTGACTGAATCAATACCTAAAAATAAATTGGCAGTAGCATTGCTTTCTTGACCAAATCAAACAGGGCAAAAAGTCACAGGCTACCTGAAAACACTACACTGAGTTTACAACTTGGGATCTTTACATTTGCTGCTTCTGTTTGGCGAGAGCCCTGATTTCTCAAAACTAAACGTTAAATGGGAAATTTGAATATGCCAGTAGAAATCCAGTCCCTCCCAACCCCCTCTCTATGCATACTTCATCACTCTGGATTTTCTGATGGACCAGCCGTCAAATTCTGACTTCCCTCTGACAGTGCTTAACCAGTTTACAAGCGGACAGTACTAACATAACACAAGCCTGCCATTAACATGATGTATAATGTTTCTCTTTTTCTGATTCTGGCAGCTGTTCATGCAGGTGTTAGTTGTGGTATCTGAATAATGTGGCGCTTGGCTACTTTGAGATGTACAAGGCCTCTTGAATATACAGTGCTGCAGTTAAGTCCGACAGAGTTTGTCTTTGCAGGGAGTGTTTCCCCTTAACACCAGAAAAAACCAACAACATTTCAGATTCACTGGGTTTCCTTTTTGTTTTTTAATTTCCCTAATTTGACAGTGACCTTTTGGTGTAGTGACTGCTCCTCTCTCTTGCACATATTGATTTCCACAACTGGAGATCCTCAGATCTTTCAGCTGGCTATGAGGGTTTTGTTAAAACTGTCCAAGTTAATGTTGTTGTTTTTTTAAATTGTTATGTAGGTGGTTACAAAAAAATATTAGGAAAAAACACTAACAATCTAGTACCCCATCATGATAAACATTTCAAAAGCACCTAAATGAAAGGCAGTCATGTGACTAAACGAAGTATGCATGTGTGATGACAAAGTCAGCTCTCTTGGACCAAACCACCTTAACAATACCATTGTATTCTCTGCTCACAATTCTAGCCTAATTCCATATTGGTTTCTACAGCATTTTGTTGTTGTGTTTTGTGCATTCTGAATAGCTTTATCCACATGGGTTTTTCATGCAGACCTCCCTTTGACAGTAAATAACATTGTTTGTGCATGTGAACAACGGTGAATTAATGGCTTGATATTGGCATAAAATGGTGTGTAATGCTTCCTTTTCCTGAGAGACCACTGGCTTGCTGGTATGGAGAATTTAGAACTTCAGCTGTGTTTGAATAAAACTGTAGTAATCCCCTTTCTGAGCATGATTCAAAAAACAAAAACCCACCCAACCCACAAACCAAGCGTTCTGACAAATGGTACCAAGATATCAGTAACAAATTGGCATCACTAAGGGAGCAAGAAACTTTGATTTAAGTATCTGGGCCGTTCTTTTCCTCTGATTTTCTCATTGTTAAATCTTTCAGTGGTACAGAAGGTGGTTTGGTTGCAAAGGAAGGTGACTATTGTATAAATACAGAAGCATCACACGCTTGGTACTAAATCTGATATTCTTTTTGTTGGGGTAATAGACTAGCGACAGAAGCCAAGTATGATGCATAACTTGAGGCCAGCATATGTTCCACCAAGCCTTTTTCTTGGTGTGATGCCTCGGTTCTTTAAACCTGGTTCTAAGTGATGTATGACTCTAGATTTGTTTGCACTGATGCTCCTGTTGGTGTCAATAAAAAGCCCAGTTTGCCCAGGATGACTGGTCACCAGATGGAACTGCTATTAGATCCTCTGGGAACTGCTGAGGGTTGTTGAGTACAATCCAAGCCTACATGAATGACGCTCCTGTTGTTGGTATACATATATGTATATTTTAAAACCCCTTTTCATTCCAGTAGTACAAGTAACACTTTCTTCTGTTACTCTTTTTATTTTGTTTGTCAACAATGTATTTAATCACTGGGCTAAGCAACAATGGGGGAAAGTGCAAGAGATCCACTCCTTATTAACCAGTGAAAGCCGGATATTGCAGCTCCACTCTAAGTAGTTGATGCAAACAATAATTAAGGGTGATGCAGATTAAACATTAATTGCCAGAGGTGCTGAAGATACAGAACTGTGGGTAGTCAGGGGCTTAGCAAGTGCCTTGATCCAGAAGACTGGTTGTTCTGAGTAAAGGCATTTAAATTACTTTTTGTGCTTTTAAGAAACTCAGCCAGGTGAGTTGGAATTGAGAATGGTAGTGTGGAGAGATGAGAACAAAGGATGTAAAAACATATTCACAAAGGCACGGGGCTTGGCAGAAGTTTGTGATAGTTCCAGAGCTTGGTATGTGGGACAGCATCGAGGCTCAGGCATAATCATTCTAATCATTTGGTACTTGTAAATAAATCTCTTAATTTCCCAGCTGTGGAGGAAAATTCATTACCAGGAGGTTTACAGAGGTCATTGGTCAATATGAATTGCTGTGCATCAGCTCTCAGTCAGTCTGTTTGCAAGTACCATATGACTATCAATATAGTATGTGTGCATGTGCGCGTGGTCACCTTTTCTGTATGCATTATGTTGATTAGTAATCCATTAGCATTTTCAATAGGGCTTTAAAGTCCAGTAGATTACGGGTAGTCAGTTGACGGAGATCTGGTTTACAAGAACTAATTAAATGTTTCATTGCATTTTGTAAGTACATGGAATAATAATACATAGAATAATTTTATAAAATGTTTGTAGTTTATAAATGCCTATAAAATAATTTAAAGGCACTTTCGTGTGTCTCTGTGTGTGTTTATATATGATCAGTTTTTTTTGATGGTACCAGTTTACTAGCTAGCTTTACAATATGCCAAAAAGGATCATTAACTTGTCCAACTCATGGTTCATCCCTTTTCCCCCAAGCTTTGTGTCCCAGTGTACAGTAAATGAGTAAATAAAGAGGTTGGGAAAATGTTCTGTATCTTCAGTATCCTGGTCTTCCAGAACCCTCTGGTTGGGGTGGGATCATCTTAACTGGTCATTTCACTTTACTGTATAGTGCAGTTAATGGATTGAAAGAACCTCATTGGTTATGGAAACAGAATAGGTATTGCTGCTAAGCAGTCTTGGTTGTGTTATTCAGTACCGGTTTTTCTTATTGTTGCCAGGTGGGTTGAAGGATGTGACTGCGTAATAGACAGCATGATAAAAGGCAGTTTTCATAGTTATCATTGAATTAAAGGAAACTATGTTTACAGATTTCTTATCACTTCAAATACAATGGTTTTGTATGCAGCCTATACAATTTATGTGGATATCTGGCATCATTAGAGCTTTGTTGAGATGAACAAGGAAGGGTCCCTATTTATTTTTATTTAAATAAGAATACTGAAGATCCTATTTTTTTTTCCAAATTAGACTGAACATTTCCCCTCCCCTACCTTTTGAAGGTTATGGATGGTTTAGATGACTTCGAGAATTATCTTTCTGTTTTCTAAACCAGTGAGGTTTGAGTTGAAAGGATTGGCCAGAGTTTGTCTACCTCTGGGACAAAAGCAAAACTAGAAAGTGCTATGGAACTGATGCATTTGCAAATACAACATTTACCAAGTTTTCTTGTTTAAAAAAGCTTTTTTTAAAAAAAATTAAAACAGTAATAACATGGCCAATTTATTACATTAAAAAAGACTTGCTGTGTATAAATTATTCCTAAAGAAATTCCTGTGTTTATATTAAAATGAATCAGTAGATTAAAAAAAAATTTCAAAATGTTTTTGTATATTCTGTTGTAAGAATTTATTCCTGTTATTGCGATATACTCTGGATTCTTTACATTATGAAAAAAGAAACTTTGTCTATTTTGAATGGCTCCTTTAGTTTCTCTTACTCTGCTTTTTTCTAGTAGTTACAGTACTACATGATTTAAGTTAAATAAAAGAATTCTGTATGCATTTGTCTGTCTTCTGATTTTTATTTGCTAGCCCGAACTTAAGCAAAGAAAGTATAGTCTCAGAAAACTAAAAATTCCACCTCTCCTGTAGTTGATAGCCTGCCCCCTACAGTTTTTCTGTAAATAATAATAATAATAAATAATAAAAAAAACTAACTAAAATACTCCTGTATTGCAGGACAGGTCAGTTTTAAGGTATGTCCCTGTTAGAGTTCCAGACCGTGTCACTGAGCTTGATTGTTGAAGCCCCAGGAGACTGAGTCCTTTACTTGTGAAGGTTGTAGGCTTCTTTGAAGAAGGCAAGATGCTGATTTCTTTGAAGGAAGCATATGTCCAGCCACTGCTCAAAGCCATTTCTAGACACAGGCAGGCTAATTATCAACCAGTACCTATGTGCATTTTCTACTAAGACTATGGAAAAGGTTCTGGCAATACAGCTGTTGATATCTTCATGCTTTTGACTCATTTGACCCTTGTCATTCAGGGTTTACGACACAGAGACTGCACTTATGGCACAATGACCATAGCTTGGAGTTGGATAAAGATCAGGCCTCTGTGCTGATATATCTATCTGCCGTCTTTGTCACTGAGGTGGTGTTGATATCGTACCGGATGTCAGGGCTGGGCCTGCTTTTAGGTTGTTCCTATATCTTTCCTTTGGAGAAATCCCAGAGGGTCCAGTTGGGTGATTCTTCTCCCATCCCAATGGCTGTTCGGTCTCCTCTCTTAGGCTTTGGCTACACTTACACTTCAAAGCGCTGCCGCGGCAGCGCTTTGAAGCGCTAAGTGTAGCCAAAGCGCCAGCGCTAGGAGAAAGCTCTCCCAGCGCTGTCCGTACTCCACCTCCGTGTGGGGAATAACGTACAGCGCTGGGAGCCGCGCTCCCAGCGCTGGGGCTTTGACCACACTGGCGCTTTGCAGCGCCGCAATTTGCAGCGCTGGAGAGGGTGTGTTTTCACACCCTGCTGCAGCGCTGCAAATTTGTAAGTGTAGCCAAGCCCTTATTATTCAGCGTGTGTGTGAAGCCATTAGTGAGGTTACCAAGGAGGATATGGGCTGAGGTGCTTTGAGTGCAACAGTGACACTCTACTGCATGCCTGTGTCCCATCCAGTCCAGAGAATGTAGTATGGAAGTCTATTTTAACGTGTTTGTCTGCGAATGAGACGTGGATGAGAGCAGGGAAAGGATTTGGCTGAAAACATGTCACTGTTCGTTACCAAGGATTCTGGTTTGATTCCCAGCTGCTTTTGATGATATAATGGCAGCAGTGACCAAGACTCCGCTTTCCCTCAGTGTGGCTAAAAGGTCATTCTTTCCTCTTACATGAGACGGTCCTACCATGATCCGTGCCTTTATTGGTGTGAGCTTGGATTGCGGCAATACTTGTCTTGAGAAATGACACCTGTAAATCCATTCAGAAGCTGAAACTCTAGGGTAGACTGCAGCAGCCTACTCTTTTTAAATGGGATAGTCTGCCCTGACAAAGCATGCAGCACTGGTGCTCCATGAGTTGCCCTTCCGGTGGGAATGTAAGCTGTTGGGTTTTGATCTATAAAGCCTTGAATGGCCTGGGACCATCTGACCTGAGAGTCTCTTCCCTGTGCTATCCTGTGTATAAGTATTGCCTTTTTCATTGACAGCATGGACATCTAGAGCATGGGGTAAGTGTTCTTTCCTTGTGATTAAAATCCAGCCTAATAACTGAATTGTTGTTGCCAAATTGGAAAAATCCATTTTCTGTTGTAATCCCTAATTATTAGGAGACGTTTACTGTCTGCTTTGGATGCGCAGGCGCACAGTACCAGCAGGAAGTGATACCATCTCCTTCGTGCCAAATGACAGCTCTCTCCCTAAAAACACACTAACTAAGCCTTTCAAAGGTGGTTCCTGCTAATGCATCCTGAAAGCAAATGCAAGGGTCACCACTGAAAAGCTTTGTGAGTTTTTGAGGAGGGAACAGTAGTTTGGCATATAAAGGGAAACTGCTGAGTGTGTGTGGGGGGCTGATTTTAAAGGCCCACAAGATGGGAGCATTGCATGTGATTTTCCACATCGTATGGCTGATCTATTCTGCTGGGCTTGGGGGAAAAAATTCTCCCTTGTGTATATAGGAAGTTGTAATTTTGTATGGTCGTAATCATACACATCACTGCAATTTATTATGTAAGCTGTACGAAGTCTACCTGCATATCAGACAGCAGGAACAAACTTTCAAAGTGCTTTTTAAAGCAATTTGTATCTTGACATTTCATTTCACAAGTCTTTGGGGGTTGGGCAAGGTAGCCTTTTAAATACCATTTTCTTGAGAATTTTCCTTGTATCCTAAATCAGAAGTAAATTTGTTACCATTTAGCAAGATAAATCACCAGTCACTGGTGTTCCCCTAAGATTGTTTACATTTTTTTCCTTTGTAATTTGTTTTACTTTCAAGTTTTTTATGTAATGAAAAATTTGCTAAAGTTATTGTAGGATTTTGGAACATATTTTAATTCTGCACTCCCACGCTATGAAATACTTTTGTTTTTTTTTTAATCTTAAGGGTTGCCTCAGTTCCAGGAAGGTAAAATAATTTTACTGTATTCTGAGAAACTTGCATGTCTTCTGTAAACCATCCTTTTTATTCATTCTTTTTCCCCACACTGCTTTAACATCTCTAAGATAATTATTTGTAGTGCTTTTCCTAGAAAGTCTGCTGTTACCAATTTGGATAATGGCGGCACGTGTATAAAAGCTGCTTTTCCATTACCATAATACAGAGAGGTATAATAGGCATAATCACAGATGTACCTACAACATTTAAAAAAAAAAAAGCAGAATTAAGGAAAGCTAAACTTGGATTTAATTAAACACAGTTTAAGCAGTTAAGCCAGATTTGGTTTATGTGCTTTGTATTAGGAAAAATGGAAATTAAAAAAAAAACCCCAAACAGTTGAGAAACAAACATTCCTTGCGTGCTGGCTTGATTTGATGGACACCCACTTAATAGCTTCTGCAAAATAAAAATCACTATACATGCATTGCTTTGTGAGATCACATAAACGAAATTAGATTGGAAAATTACCCAGCTGTATGTGTACGCGCACACATACACACAAACACACACAACTATAGCCCCACTTCCCAGCCCCCTACATAAAAGTAGCACAATTTCAAAAAAATGTTGTCTGTGTAAGATACTTGCTGGATAAATTCTTCCCTTTTCTCATATCACATCACTCCAAGACCCAAACACTCTGAAAATAACCTTCAAGAATCCTGGTTTTTGTTTGTTTTAAAGATTGTTTAAAAAATTGTTAGTTACCATAGACACTTTTTCTTTTTAAAGAAACAAATTTAAAATGAATTTGTTTATTCTGAAGGCTGCTCCTTCACCTTTTGTCTGCCTCGCCCTGTTTGGACAATGAAAGTAGATTAAAGTCAGTGGCTAGTCAGAATCGGTTTCTCATTATCTTGCACAGTGCTGAAAAAATTGGGTCACTGTCATATTTTGTTTTAAAAATCGTTTCTACTGGAATTTACAAATCCAAGGAAACATTTCCATTGGCCTTACTTTTTGTGCAAATCATCAGTCTAAATTTTCAGTCCCTTGTGTCCTTTTCACACCTGTGATTGTTAACTTTAAGTAGAGATGTGTATTGGTAGGGGAGCAAGTACTTGTAATGATTCTTGAAGGTGAAATGAGCTGCTTTCATTTCCTCTCCCACTAATAATGTGTTACCTTCCTGCATCTCTGGAATAGACGACATCAATTCCTTCCACCGAAATGTTTTTCCAGAGAGTTTTCATATTAATTGTAGACTCAATCTTTTCTGGGCCGTCTAACAGACAACAGCCATCTTCTGGGCAAAAACCACAAACATCCATCTCTTTGTAGCCTTTGTTCTTCCCACACTGTTCAAGGATGATGATTGCTTTGGAGGATGAAGCGAGTCCAATGTGAACAGTGAGCTGGTTTTTTGCCCCCACCAGAGTGAATAACAGGAAATGAAAATGACAGACCTGTTTTTAAAAACATCCAATGCAATAGCACCAAGCAGTTGATGAAATACCAGCTCCAAGGTGGAGTGTCTGTCTTACAGCTCCTCTTCACAGAAAACTTAGATAACTCTTTGTAATGTAGACCAAATTTGGACTTCAGATAAAACAAACGACGAGTCAGATTAGGAAACCAGCACAAGGATATATGCAGCACCTTTTTGTAATTTACAGCGGTTCTTTCCCTGTTCTGCATACAGCACCGTTGTTAAAAGCTAAACTATTTCCTCATTAGTATGTGCATCAAGTTGCACCAATTTTCATCATAAATCTTTAGCTGACACTTTAAACTGCACCACCACAATAATGTCTGACATACACAGATATTTTGGGGAGTTTTTAAGGACCTACTCCAAATTATTTTGCCCTCAGGACAGAGAATCCTCTTAATCAAGCTATCAAAGTCAGCAGCTTTTCATAGAATGTCAGGGTGGGAAGGGACCTCAGGAGGTCATCTAGCCCAACCCCCTGCTCAAAGCAGGACCCATCCCCAGACCCTTAAATGGCCCCCTCAAGGATTGAACTCACAAGCCTGGGTTTAGCAGGCCAATGCTCAAACCACTGAGCTATAGTTTTCCCAACTAAGCAAAGAAGATTTTTTTTTTAAAGCCTCATTTTAAAATGACAAATACTCTGTTGGATGAAAATGCTGGAGTAAGAAATACTTCCTGTAGTTCTTCCTTTAGAGCTGAAATCCTGAGTTTCTTGCACACCCAAAACTTCTTGTGCATCCAAAACTTCAATTTAATGGATTGCAAGGTTTGGCCCCAAATCTGTATTTATCAATGGGTTGTAGGCCAGGACTATTTTATGCATATATATTTTATACATGCTCATCACTATATCAAAGTGTCATTTGATCACTTGATACCAGATAAATGCATCACTATTAGGCAGAAGTGATGTTCTTTATGTTCCTGATTCTCATTAGGTGCTCCTGATTGTCTACTGAGAGGAACATGCTTTAGTGCGGTAAAATACACATTTCATAACTATCAAACAATTACAACTTTACCAGTCCATGTAATACCTCAAGATTCAATAATGAACTATTTTCTTTTCTAATTTTTTTTTAAAGTGTAAACATTTTTTCCTAGTGGTGATATGTATACAACTGATTCAAATTTATTTCACAAAAAACATTGTTAAAAAGCCTGACATTCTGTGTTGATCTAGTTTCCTTTCATAAGAGGAAGTTTTTTTTTTATGGGGATCCAGTAAAAACCAAATCGATCACTTGCCCAAAAATGTATCTAAGGTGTGTACATTCACCTCTTGAACAATAGCTGTTCCTTTAAACTTCTCAAACATTCATGTGGTAGATTTCTTACACTGATATGTAATGAGTAATGGTTAGCAGTCATCCTGTCCTATAAGGCTACACACTCTAATACCCTGATCATGAGCATCATCTAAGAACCTAGATAGATGACTAGGTACTGTAGGAGATGTTTGTTTAGCACGTAAAGGGCTCTCTTCTCTTCAGCTGTCATTTGATTGCTGTGAAGGAACCAAAGGATTCTGTATCTCTGCACCACCACCACCCCATCTAAACTAGATACAGGAGAGAAATATTCCTCCAAAACCCATGCTTTCTCAGATGTGCATGCCAATCTCCCCGTGTATTTTTCCATGTTTGTTTTTCTGAGCTTAAGTTAGCTACTGTCACAGAATCCAGCACTTCATCCCTTTCGCTTTTTGCCCAGAGCTACACTAGCTTTGTTCACACATTCAGCTACCTCTGCTACAGCTCACACTCTGAACAAACAGGCATTGAGTCCATCTGTGGTCTGGCTAGGGTTCACTTTTGGGTCATGATCTAATTTCTCTTTCCCTCTCCATCAGATCCTTGTTAAGAGCTGCCAGAAGCCATTCTAGCAACTGAATGACTTCTTTTGGGAAAGACCCTCCTCATGCAGGTTGCCAGCATAACTATTTCCAGTGGTAGATCACCAGTGGCTCATGAAGTCTTTGGTGATGGTCCACAGAATGGTTCTCATATTGTTTCACTCAGTAAGAGGGTGGGAGGAGAAAGTGAGATCATGTAAGGGCTCTGTCTCTGATGAAGTGTTTCACAGAATGAAAAATATAGAGAATCATTGGCACCAATATTCTTGGTGGCTGTAACTATGAAAACACTCCACAGCAGTGTCCTTCAAAGACCTGATTGTCCATTTTGCCTGTCTCAGAGGGACAAAATTATATTCCATTGCTCACTATCACTTCAGGTGGTTGAATGATATTACCCTTTATTTCATGTGCTGAAAAGAGGGAGAGGTTTTTAAAGCTCAAATAGGTTTCTTTGTTCCATCTACCCTACCTCTCGGCACACGCTCAGGAGTTCCACCCTCTTTTTCTATCCTGTTTTTTTCTGACTATATCTAGTGGACAAGCTGTATCCACATTCTGAACAGACATTGTATTATTTGGTTCAATTTTAATTTAAGCGAAAAAAATTCAACTATATAATGATCACTCACTAGTGGTTGAAGAGTCCCCCATATCTTACAGATGAGATCCTTTGCTTTTTGGTAAGCCACTGGCAGTTGCATGATGTGTAGATCTATGTTTTCACCAAGGCCTAACTTGGACATCTCCTCTACATAGAAAGAAGCAACACAGGGTTGAAAAGCATTAGATTGTCTCAAAGGACGATGTGAAAAATCAGACTTTGGTTCGATTCAGAGGGTATATCGCAATGCAACGTATCTACCCTAGCGGTTCCCAAATAGTCCATGGACAACTTCCCTAGTACTGATTGTGTGGACCATATCCCTTCCCCCGATAACCAAACATCTCTTTGGCAAAAAGCAATGGCTTACCTGAGAAAGTGACATTAGGAAAATATTTAATATATTTTAGCTACTTTTAAAGTGATTTAGCCACTGGAAACAAGGAGAAGAACTAAGAACATATGACCAGCCATCTCTATGGACCATTTGTATAATGTATATCATCTCTCTCAAGATGTGCAATTCATGAAAAATGTTTTATAACCCTTGATATAACCAACACTGTCCCTTCAGAGGACTTGAGAGCCAAACTTCTGCTGAGACACAGATCATACAAAATTCCCACAAGGATATCTAATCCAACTTCTGCCAAAGCAGCACGCTCCCTTATGCTGTTTTCTAGGGCTTATTCTAGTTTTAGGTGCTTTGGACAAAGAGGAATTACCTCACTGTCGACAAGGAAAAAGGTTGGCCCTGGGAAATACCCCTGGTGTATATGCAGCTTTATTTTATTAATAGCAGAGAGTTGTAATCAAATATGTGAGAAGGGGCCATATTTGTTGTTTGATTACTTCTTTCAGGCTTGGTGATTTTATCAGTGCAAGGAACTCCAGATGTAACGGACAAGGTTTCCCTGTACTGTGGAACATCTGCCTAGCTGCTGTAGGGGGTTCCTCAATATAGGGAAATGCCACCTATTGGGATGGGATTCTCCTTATGCTTTGCCTATAAAAGACATGAACACCAATGCTTTCCCTGAAGAATTTGGTTTCTTGCTCTGGATTTGGAGTGAGAGAAATAATGGAACCATCTAAAGAGTTAGATTGGTGGAGGGGCCAGCCAACCACCCTCAAAAGACAAAATGAGGAAATTGTCATCGAAAGGGGCATCCAGAAGATTCATAAGGATTCATATGTTATAAGGGCAGAAGGGACCATTATGATTAACCAGTCTGACCACCTGTACTCCGCAGGCCATAGGACTTCCCTGAATTAATTCCTGTTGGAAGCAGAAGCATATATTTTAGCAAAACATCAATCTTGATTTAGAAATTGCCACTGATGGAGAGTCCACCCTGATCCTTGGTAAATTGTTCCGATGGTTAATGGATGAATCATGGGGGGATTCTGGTCAGGGCTTAAGGGCAAGGGAGCAGGGGAGTGGTTGGTAAGCCATGAGGTAGGTCTGCTGTGGGAAGTAGGCATCTGCAGAAGGAATCTGGTCTGTGTTAGGGAAGGGTCTGGTGGGAAACTAGGTGTGTACTGGGGAAGAGGCATGGTGGGAGAGCATCCCAGTGCCTTTAAGGGAAAGTGGACCTGTTTCTCACTAGGGTCGCTTGCATGGAAGGAGCCCAGGTCTAAAGTGTGTGGACTGGGAAATTTGCCCTTGATCACTGGCTTCCTAAATAAACGGTTCCAATTTTCTTGTCAGCGGAAACATTGATTAGCTCTGCTCAATAAACTATGTGACACGAGCAAGGAAACAATGCCTGTGGGGAAGTAAACACATTTAGAGAACATTGCCAGCCCTTTTTCCTCTGGGCACTGACAGTCTTTGAGAGGCCGTTGTATCGTCTTTGCTTAAGAATGCAGTGCTGTCTCTCTGCTTCCAAAAAAAATAAAGCCCGTGCCAATTTACGATTAGCATTTTATTTTTTAACGCATATTTAATTTGAATATTTAATGAGATTTTTCCTCTTTTAACTGCAAGGCCTTGGTAATGTGACTGATTGTAAATTCTCTGTAAGACATGAAGACCGAAAATAAATGTTAAAGCTTCTGCTGTCATTCACTTCTTGAACTCTTAGTTTGAATTGTAACCGACTAGGCCAAATTCATTCCTGGTATTGCTCCATCTATATCAATGGCGACACACACAGGCGTGAATTTGGCCCATAGTTTATACAGGAGAAACTCTGATCAGCAGCAAAGTGCTGAAGACTGTATCGGGGACAGAAAGGAAGAAACATTCTCTGTTAGATCCTTAATAAGTGCTTTATTATTATTTAGGCTGATGTACACTACAGATTTAGGTTGACGTAAGCCGCTTTGCCTCAGCCTATCTGTGCATGTCTCTACACTCAAATTTCTCTGGATGATGTACCCACCCTGTCATTGCAATGCAATAACACCACCTCCTCAAACAGGGTGGAGCCATGGTCAATCTACTGAGGTTAGTGCAGTGCTAATGTAGGTACTGTGTGACCTGTGTCGACCCTACGAGTCCTCCAGCAGCGGTCCCAGAATGCCACATTCCCTGCGACATTGACCGCTCTGGTCTCAGTTGTAAACTCCGCTGCCCTGGAGTCATGGAGACTGGAAGCTACCCCCCCTCACCTCCTTTCAAACCTCCTGCTTGTTTTTAAAATGCCTTTTCCTGATTGCCCAGAGTGGCAAGCACACCTAGCAGCTCTTCCTTTTTCTGCGCAACTGTCCAACCAACAGGCTGGCTCCACACAATCCTGCCAGGAGTAGATAGGAGGTATTGGGTCTCCTGGGCCTGTGGTGAGAAGATGCTGTGCAGGCACGGCTATGGACCAGCCACAGTAACGTGGACATCTATGAGCAGATTGCGTGGAGGGAGGCAGGCAAAGGGGTATGACCAGGATCAGCAGCAGTGCTGCATGAAAGCAAAAGAACTTGGCTAGGCAGGCCAGGGAAACCAATCGATTTAATGCTGAGCCAGAGGCCAGCCGCTATTACAACAAACTGCATGTCCTACTTGGTGGAGACGCCCAGTACCCAGCACAGCACCATGGATACCCCCGAGGAGTCCCAGACAGAGACTCCTGCCACGAACAGTGAGGCGGAGAAACAGGGGGAGAGAGATGGCAGGAGGCTGCAGCCCTATCACGAGCCAGGACCTGTTTGAGACTGCCCCAGTCTAGCCAGTCCCTCCAGGTGAGCACGGATGAGCCTGATGAAGGGGAAGGGACCTCAGGTAAGTGTGTGCATGCGTTTTTCTTTACAATGGTTAAATTTAAGGATGGCGCCCAGCCCAGGCCCCCTTAACAAGGCAGGGGTACTGACTTTTAATTGTTTTACTCATATTACAAGAGGTAGAGGTACAACAAAGAAAGGTAGAGTTGGCGTGTGCTTTTCATTCTCCTGTAGGGTTAAGCTGGGTGTGAAGGAGGAGCATGTGGAGCAGTTTATGTACATAGGGATGGTCCCTTTCACCCTCCTGAGACATCTCGATTAAACTTTCATAGAGATACTCTGCAATCCTCTCCCAAAGGTTTGTAAGGTTTCTAATAAGGACGGCTGCCTCCACGGAAGGACGCTTGTCCACGCCACTTTGCAATGAGTTCAGCTGGCACCATTGCAGTAAACAAGTTAGCGACATATGAGCCCGGGCGGCTTCGGCATACCAATAGCAGCTGTGTGCTCTGTGCTTTTGTTAGCCGCATCAGCTAAAACTGCTACTGCCTGTGGAAAACAGTGCCAATATTCAGTGCCCTTTGCTCATACCTGTGGAATCCGGACTGAAATTGTATTGCTTCAGGCAACAGAAATCCTTCCCCCTCCCCCAGCTCCTGGTAGGCCAGACTTACTGTAGCTGGGGCTTTGCCTCACAGACATTATGCAGGGCACAACAGGCAGCTATAACCAATCTAGCCAGTGCACAGCATCAGCATCCCTTCAGTCTACAAAAAGCATATTCAACAGTCATTCCGTGCCTGCTGAGCCGTTAGTTGAATCTTCCCTTGTGTTGTTGAGGTGACCAGTGAATGGCTTCTTGAGCCCAGGAGAGCAAGGGATAGGCTGGGTCCCAGAATCACTCTTGGCATTTCAATATTGCCAGAGGTAATCCACCACTCAGAAAAGAATGTCCGTGCTTGCAGATTTCTGAAAAGTCCTCTGCTGTTAAAGTTGCACACGTCATTCACCTTCTCTGATCAGCCCATCCCAGTAGCAGTGAAGCATCCGCAGTAATCCACCAATGCTTTGCACATCTGTACAGAAATAGCCCTTTCTATGGTATTCTATGGCAAGGTGTCAAAATAGGGGTATGCGTGCCATCAATCAGCACACCACAGTTGGGGTCTCCATAGGTGCAAATCATCCACAACATCCAGCACATTGCAGAGAGTCACAGTCATGCACAGCAGGAGACAATTTAATGACCCTACTCACTTGCCTGGCAATGGCCCAAACTTTGGATTTTTCAACTCCAAAATGATTTCCCACTGACCAGTAACAATCCAGCATTGCAGGCTTCCACAGGGTGATCACCATTCGCTTCTCTGCTGTCAATGCAACATTTTTCTCATGTCCCTGGACTGCATCCAAAAGTTCTGCAGCCACTGCTAGTCATCCCATACCTGCATTACAATGCAATCCCACCAGTCAGTGCTCATTTCACAGGCCCAGAAGTACCACCGTCATCCATGAACACCCCTGACAACCAGGGCCGGCTCCAGACCCCAGCACGCCAAGCGCGCGCTTGGGGCGGCGTCCCGCGGGAGGGCGGCAGGCGGCTTCGGTGGACCTCCTGCAGACGTGCCTGCGGAGGGTCCGCTGGTCCCACGGCTCCGGTGGACCTCCCGCAGGCATGCCTGCGGATGCTCCACCGAAGCCGCGGGACCAGCGGACCCTCCGCAGGCACATCTGCAGGAGGTCCACCGGAGCCGCGGGACTGGCAACCGCCAGAGCGCCCCCCGCGGCGTGCCGCCCTGCTTGGGGCGGCGCAAATCCTAGAGCTGCTCCTGCCAACAACCTTGGATTGTTTTTCACTGTCAGCAAATTCTCTTCGAATAAATTGCCATGTGCCCCGTGGATGTGGTACTTCCTGCAGGTCTGCAAATACAGGAAAATCGTGTCCTGTACTTCCAGTGTTCATGAGAATAGTGCAGATCTCTGAGGGCTCCGTGCTTCTGTCAGAGATGGTGGACACTGAAATTTGTCCCCAGGTTTTAAAGTGCAGAAATTATGGGATATGGATGGTATTAGGGGATGGAGAAATTGCATGCTGGGAATTTGACCCCTAGTTCCCAGAGATCCCTGGGTCATTTCTATCCCAAAAGAATTGTGCCAGATGGCAGCATGTGGCACTCTGATACTACCCATGGTGCACTGCACTTTGCACTGACACAAGTATACCAACGTTGGTGACTGTACGCCAATGTAACTTGTGTTGACCAAAGTTTGTAGTGTAGACATGGCCTATTTCTGTATTACTATAGTTCCTTACAGCTGTAGTCATGGACCATGACTTCCATTGTGCTAAGTATTGTCCAAACACAGAATAAAAAGACAGCCCCTGCCTCAAAGATCTTACATCTTAGTATAAGGCTATGTCTACACTACCACCAAAAGTCGACCTACGCTACGCAACTCCAGCTACGTGAATAACGTAGCTGGAGTCGACATACCTTAGGTCGAGTTACCACAGGTTCTACACTGTGGGGGGTCGACGGGAGAAAATCTCCCATCGACTTACCTTACTCTTCTTGTCGGTGGTAGAGTACAGGGGTCAATTGGAGAGCGATCTGCTGTCAATCTGGAGGGTCTTCACTAGACCCACTAAATCGACCACCGGTGGATTGATCTCAGAGCATCGATCCCGGCTGTAATGTAGACCTGCCCTAAGACAAGAAACAACAGATGGATACTGACAGGGAGTACAGTGAAACATTGAGACACTATTGCTGCCCGGGGTCCCTGGGGACGGCTCTATCCGCCATTAGGGAATTTTTCCCCGAGAACCCCCTGTAACATTCACGAACCCGAGTTTGGGAAACACTGCTCTATAGGGTTGCTATGAAGATGATAATCAATTAAATATTATGGGCCACGTTGATATTATAGTGATGAGGACCAAATACATACTGTTATGATGGAGGTTGGGTGTGACGTGGTGAAGCTGGTGGGTGTAATTATCCCTTCATTCAGAATAAATGTAAGAAGCTGTTAAAGTCCTTTTTTGAAGTTAGTTGAAACAATACACAAGCCACACACGAGGCTGCTCAGAGAGTGAGCTATGGGGATGGAAGAGTTTTGCTGGGTATTGTTTGGTGGTGTGTGTCTCTAAGCAGCAGCCAGAGAACAGGCAGAGAGAGGCCAAGCAGACAGCAAGAGATTCCCTGGAAAGACAGCCCGAAGAGAAGGGAGATTTTTGGGCAGAGGACTGGCTGGAAAGAGGCTTGAAACCATGAACAAAAAAAGTGCTTCCTGTTTGAGTCCTATTGTGTTTAAGGAAACAGGACTCCGTTACCAACTTCTCTTAATGGAAACAATCCACAAGACTCCAAATATTGGCTAACTGCTCAGGTCAAAATGGGGTAGCAGTACCTAGATAGATACACAACTGCATTTTCATGCAGTCAGCTACCATGATTTCACACACATTTTAAAGTAACTGTTCATGCAGATTAGGCCCAGAATCATGCTGGCATATTTGCACATGCTGTGTTATAAAAGATCCTAACAGTGTTGTGCTGGGGTAAGAATAAGGGAATTAAAATATATATTTACCAAACGTAAATAAATGTAAAAAAGTTTTTTAAAGGGCTGCAGATATACTTTTAGCTCCTCAGAATGTTTTATAAATAAAGGAAACTTGAAACATTGAAATTAAAAACCTTTTAAAAATAGCTTTCAATTCTCTGTATGTGTTCACTGAAGGATTTCAAAGCACTTTAAAAACATTAATTAAGCTCCATTAAAACCTTCTGAGGTAAATAAAATAGCACTCTCTTCACTGCTGGTTAAAGTGAGTTAGAGAGGTTAAATCAGTGACACATTTCCTAAAATCACAGAGTCAATGGCTGAATAAAGAACAGGGCTTGAAGCCTGTCTCTCAGCCGCTGCTAGAAAAACTGGCTCCTAGAAGTAGTTGACAATTTCTCTTTTAATGCAATCATCATAGACTAATTATGCTGAGTTTTGCCACTGTGTTTAGGCTTGAGTCCTGTTATGGAGTTGGGACCCGGAGCTTGATCCTGCATTGTGCTGACTTGGTAACTGGCTGCTGTCACATGGCAGACACTTGACCTTCTTTGGAGGAGAGAAACAGGGTCAGGTGGAGGGGACTAGGTGGATCTATAGTATGAAGTAAATAATTCAAGACATTTGTGATTCTGAGGGAACTGTGAATGACACTGAGCAGCCAACCTGTCATAATCACTGACTGTTTGCAGTGGTGTTGTAGTCATGCTGGTCCCAGGATATTAGAGAGACAAGTTGAGTGAGGTACAATCTTTTTATAGACCAACTTCAGTTGGTGAAAGAAACAAACTTTTTGAGCTTTCACAGAGCTCTCCTTCAGGTCTGCTCCAATAAAAGCTAGTACCTCACCCACCTTGTCTCTACAATCACTGACTGCAATTTGCCAGCTGAGCTGAGGTAAATATATTGTGTGTGTTGCTTTCCCATAGAGTGAAAATTATGCTCCACGTTTCAAGAGTTAAAAGTTGCTGCTGCACTTTCATGCATATTTTAAGAGGGTATTTCAGGTGACTGGAGTTATAAGAGCCATGAAAGACTTTACAAAGACAGATTTCTAAAAGGAAAGCTCAGTCTTTCCAGCACTAGTCAACCGTGCCAGGCCATGTGTTTAGTAAAAACTTTGAAGCATTGCTCAGTGACCCTGAATTGACGGAACCACTTATATCTTCACTTCCTTTTGATTTGTCCTTTCCCCTAAATACTAAAGCGGTATATTTTCTGATGAATGGGACATCTATGGATGCAACTCCCAGTAATGCTGATGGATGCCATGCGTGTGTATCTTCTCAAACTGAGATGTGAACTCATGCTAATGCAAACGTGGCAGGTATTCACATGCTTTGTGTATTTTATTTATATCACAAAATAGGCAATCAAATGCAGTATTTTACCAACTAGGAGTGCAAAATCCTTTTAGCTGTCTCGTGAGCGTCTCCTGCCCCCTCTCTCTGCTCCCGGTCCCCTCTGTTGGCTGTCGCTCTTGTCAGGCAGGTCTTCAGTGGCTCAATCCAGGAAGGAACTACTTCCAGGATAAAAAGTCCTGTCCTTGTGCCCTTGTTAATGTCTTCAGCCTTGTCTCTGGGCTCAGTCCTCAGTACCTTCTTGGCCATGCCTGTACTGGTATAGAGCATTGTTCCCAGGGCTTTCTCCCTGGTGACTTTGTCCTCAGTAGTTCTCTGGTGTTCTGTTTAAATTCTAGCCCGTTTCTCAGGCTTTTAATAAGAACATAAGAACGGCCATACTGGGTCAGACCAAAGGTCCATCCAGCCCAGTATCCTGTCTACCAACAGTGGCCAATTCCAGGTGTCCCAGAGGGAGTGGACCTAACAGGTATTGATCAAGTGATCTCTCTCCTGCCATCCATCCCCACCCTCTGACAAACAGAGGCTAGGGACACCATTCCTTACCCATCCTGTCTAATAGCCATTAACGGACTTAATACTGAGTCTTATCACTTGGGCTTAAGCTGCTTTCCCAGGAGCCAGTGGGAGTACCAGGTCCCAACTCTAGGGACCCTACAAATAGCCACCACCTGTTGCTTTCTTTAATAGTTGCTGCTGCTGCATTCCCTGGACTGCTTCCCATGTAGCCCCTTCCTCTTCATCCTTACCTCAGGGCTAATGTTCTCAACTCCTTCTCTCCCTCACCAAATGCCAATTCCAACAGAACCCAACCCTGGAGCTCCAGCATCAAGCAAGAAGCACCCTTCCTTACTCCTCTGGTCCCAGCCCAGAACTGACTAACTCAAGCCCTGCACTCCTTTTAACTGTGCCCGCTGTGCTCTGATTGGCTGCTTCCTTGCAGCCTTTCTAGGCAGGCCTGGAGGACTTACCTTCACTGCTCCTTTCCTGGGTGTGGTAGGAGCAGGGGGCCTCGAAGGGCCTGGGACACCCCATCACAATGTCTCTTTCCAGAACAGTATGAATGAGTTCAGAGCCTGGTAGCAGTCATGGACCTAGACTGGCTAGTTCATTCTTGTGTTCTGGCTCCTCAGGATGGCAAAAAAGGAGAATTCAGCCTAGTCACCGAAAATAGAGAGGCACTGTGCTCCAAAGCATGACTAATGCTTTGAAATAACAGAAGGAAAGACTGCTCTCAATGGATCCGTGCGGCTGGGATGGGGGAGTGTATCCTACAACTAGCAAGGAGAAGGGCTCAGTAATCATGTGGAAAAGCAAAGTACCCGCCACTCCCTGAGGAGAGAGGTTTGAAGCTGCCAACCTGAGATGGAGGGCCCAGCAGCTGGGTGGTCTTAAGGAAGCAGGGCTTTAAGAGGAAAGGTATGGCCCAAGGGAGAGAAGTCTTTGCTCCCAGGATGAGAGGAATCTGCCTATAATGCTCCATGCTAAAGAATCTTGACGGTGAAACTGCATCGATGCTTTTTGGTTCTGTGATTGCTGCCATGCTCCTGCAGGAACTGGGGATTAAGCTAAACTCTGACCTACAAATAGGTGGCAAGTGGCTGCCCTGCAGGGACTGGCTTTTTACACAAACCCTCATGGTGAGGCAGTGTTTAGGGGAGAGCCAGCTAGTTCTAGATAGCCAGCCAGCCTGAATGGATGTGGTCAGTAAAGCTGCTACTACTGTACAGTCCTTTTTATATTGAATCTGGGTGTGTTAATGGTTGGTCCTCTGGGGTGGCAGGATTGCCTTGCATCACTTAGTGATCCACACACAGATTTGGCCCCAGATTGCTATTTAAGCATAGGCCAGCCAGAACAACTCACTGGTCTATCAAACTTCCAGACTCTTCTTGTTTTGCTGCATAGTTCTTTCCATCATCTAGATTTTGCTTCCTTGCACCACAATGGAATCAGAAACCGAGGCAGTATCTCCAATACAAGCAGAAACTAATCCCACATACAGGGTGTTGGAGCCGAAGGAAGGGGATTTGATCTCTGTGATCCGTGACTTAGCTAAAACATTCTATAATTAAAAATACCTATCGTTACATAATTTCCTGGCACAGAAGGCACATGACATGATGTTACAAAAACTTGTTTCATCAGCGCGTTCTGGCCTTAGGCTGTTCTGCTTGCAGATAAAGAACGTATTTTATTTTCAACCAGGATAAGATGATACTGTGTCTAAAATTAGGACCAATGGAAATCAGGTGGTGATGACCAAGCGTATTGTCAAGTGATAAATATTTGTGGTTTGGGGTGTACATCAAGCTCAGGTTGGGATAACTTATAAGCCTCCTGATATGCTTGGGGTACTGAAAGGTACAACCGAAGTATGTGTTCTGCTTTTAGTAGCCTACGGGGATTGGATTACCTTCCTCCTCATCACTTCACTGAATGGCTAATGGATTTCTTCTTCCAAACGCTAAGATCCCCCTCCAGTGCTGATCTGTGTCCCCATCTCCTGCCCTCTCCTGTACACATTCATTGAAGACAACTGTATTCCTAGAGGAGTTGGTTTCTGCTTTGATCCTGGAGAAAATTTGCCAACAGGGAGTATCTCAATAATCTTGGCTTTACTGCACTTCAATTTAATTAAAGTCAAATCTTCAATAGCTATCATTACAGCTTGCATAAAGGATGTAATCTTGTAGCAGTGAACACTGCATCATCAACAAGTACAGTTATTATGGTGCACAAATGTCTTACTTTTGCTGTTACTCTATTGGCGCCTCATGTATTCAATGATCCAGATGAATCTTGCACCGATCTTTCTCTTTTTCTTGTTTTCTTTAGGACATGTTTCAGCCAACCTATCAGACCGTGACCACCACCTCGGTTCATCTTTCCCTGGGCTCCTCTCAGTCCTGCTGTGCACACTCACTATTATTCTCTGCATCTTCCGCTTTTCTATCATCCAGACCTGTTCTCTCCCCACCCTTCAATCTCTCCACCTCATCCATCCTCCATCTCACTTCAGATCACATTTTCATAATCTCTTTTCTGTTTTGCAATTCTGGCTGTCCATGTGACTCAGCAAAGTACATTGATATAGCTTGTGTGAACGACTTTTTCTTAAATTAATTGTACAAGTAAATACCCAAGGAGAGGAAGTGGAATGGGGGTGAGGTTGTGCGTTGAAACCTGCAGCAGCCATTTTGTGTGTTACAAATGGCTGGAAATTGTACTGAACAGAGATGATGCGTATACACACTCAGCAGAAATCTGTAGCTGCTTCTGCTGCTCAGAAATACATACAACAGCCTTTAACCTTTTTGAGAGCGCTATGGTACTAAAATACCCAACTAATAAATCATATAAAACCTGCTGGTACAATAAGTGCAGTTTTCAAATATAATGGAATAGGCTATTATTTTACAGTTAGCCACATGCCTGCTGCTGAAATTTGTCAAGTTCAGCCTCCCCTTATGTCTGAGTGCAACAACCCTAAATCAGATTAGAGGAAGTGAGGTTTGGTTGGTTTAACACCAGATGAGCCTTTTAAGTTATGCTTTTGAAACATAATCTGAAATTTACCTGAACTTATTTGGGGAAATGGTGCTTGCCAGGAAATATGGACTCCTCCAAATATTAATTGAAAACCACCATTTTTTTAACACCTGCAGTAGATTGATGAAATGATCAAATATGAGTCTCCTAGATGTGTTCAGATCTCCCATGTGGTTGGGGAGCAAAAAGGAATTTCCAAATCTCATCTTCCTTGGCTGTAGCAAGGTGGAATTCAGGGATGTTTTTGTTACAGAGTTCAGCAGTGGGAAAACCCATAGCTAAATAATTTTGTTTTTCAGTATTAACAGTGGAGACTGGTAACAACTGAAAGTGGGAAGGCAAAGTTGAGCAAAAAGGCACACTCAGAGCCAAGGGACACTGCATGATCTTTGCTCGTAGTGATCTAACATGTTGGTGGGTAATGAGGATCCTCCACAGACTATTCGGGATTGTTGTAGTAAAGTGATTATTTTCCAATTTCTATAATTAAGGTTGTTGTGTGTGTGTGTATATATGCGTGTGTGTAAATATACAATTTTAGTTCCGTTCATTTAGCAGATGTCCCCTGAAATACAACAAACGTATTGCCTTTGCATTTGCTTTGATGCTGGAAGGTGGTGTTCTGGCACGACAGCAAAAATATGTTCAGTTTTTAAATTCTTCAAGGCAAGGCTGTCACTTAAAAGCAGATTTTAAAACCTCAAAGCAAAATTAAGCATTATAAGTAATATCTGCATTTTCATCTTTTACTCATTCAGCAGTTTCTGCTTTTTCCTCTGCCCTCTTCTTTTTTTTTTTTTTTTTTTTTGAGTGCATTACAAAAGAAGCAGCTTTGGGCTATGGACAAACAATGGAAGGAATGAAGTTATAGTCAAAGCATCCCCCTTTCTTGTTTCCTACATGGACCTGCATGAAAAAGCTCTTCGGTTCTTACCTTCACTGCTTCCCAGCTAGAGTTAATGAGGTGTTGTCGAAACGGACCAAAGCCTGAAATCAAAGAAAAGTGCTATTAAACTGTGCTTGAACTCCAAGTACCATGAGTTGGATTATATGCACTCATGTACTTGTTCTTTTTGACCTTGATATTCTTGGTTGTGGACTATGAGTCGACTGGATAGACACAGCCTTTGTAATACTTAAGGGAATTCTATTACATCTCTACCCCGATATAACACGAATTCGGATATAACGTGGTAAAGCAGCGCTCCGGGGGGGGGGCTGAAAAAGGTATTGACTTATTGAAAAAGGTAAAGTATATTTCATGATCATGTTTTAATGAATTTTCTTTTAAATGTTTTGAAAAAAAATTGCTTTGTTTTGGTAGGAAAAACCTCCTCCACTTTCTCTCACTTATCTTTTTTCCATGTGGAAAAGGTGGAGAAAAAGTGAAAGGGGTTGCCCATTGAGATGAATGGACAGTTTTTTGAAAAAAGAAAATCAATTTCTTGTTAAAAATTTTCCATCAAAAATGAAAAAAATACCACTTTTCTTTTTGGTTGAAAGGGCATTTTGTCAGGAAAAACATTAATTTAAAAAATTCCCCACTAGCTCTACTCATCCCAATCTCTGCATCCCCATCCCAAATCACAACACATAGTCTGCATTTGTGGATTGTAGGCAATGTCTTAGATCCTGGTCAGTGGAACAACTAATACAGGTAAGCCTGTAAAGCTATTTTAATCCCCATTTTTTAAAGCACATAATTTTTGAAATAAACAAACCCCAATGAAAAAGAGTATAAAAAATGTAATAAAATATCTGTAGACATGCATAAAATTTGCCCTTTTGGTTCCTAAAAAAGTACGTTACTTCAATGAAAACTATACAGCCTTAGCTATAGTATAAAGGCTGCAGTGACTCTGTTTTTTAAAAAAAAACAAACAAACATTTTTTTAGGCCACCTGCATGGTACACCTGCCTTAAATTGCTTCCAGTATTTGTCTTTTCCTTTTCCCTTTCTTTTTTATTTTTCTTCCTTTTTTCCCCTTTTCTTCCTACAAATATCTAATCCTTTTTTTAAAATCATACTGATCTTTTAGTCGCAATGATAACTTGTGGCAATGAGTTTCACAGGCTTCACTGTCGTGTGTGTGTGTGTGTGTGTGTGTGTGTGTGTGTGTGTAAATAAAGGACCCCCCTTTCTTCCCGAAAAGGAAATGTAGATCATTCCATGCTTGTTCCACTTCACTTTCAGTGAAGAATATAGTGGGACCAAGTCAGAGTGAAACGCTGTTTATAGCAAAATGTAAATTCTGAACTGGATCACAATGCAATATGTAAATTACAGCTGTGGTCAGAAAACTATTGCTTAGGGTAAAGCTGTTTTATTAAAAGAAATCACTGTAAGAGGGTCTTACTGTATTGAAATAGTTAAGCCAACATAGAAATCAAATTGGCTGAAATATTATTAGGTAGTTGATGATAAAGCTGTGAGCAACGCCAGCAAGTTTATATTACAAGCAGGTGAAAATGGGATTGAGGCATGCTATGATAATTATCTATATTACCTCTAAGCGGCACCTGTGCATCTAACAGACACATCATTCTAAAGCTGTTTCAACAAGTGGAGTCTCTACCTAATGACCATGTAAGGGGAAAAGCTAACAAGGAGCTCATCATGGGCAAACATGTTGATGTAGCTTCAGCCCCATCCCTACGTCCTCAGATGCCCTATAGTGGAAAATTATCCAGCAACTTGCATGTCAAGAGCTACAGTGGGTAGCAGCATTCCTTAAGAGTTTTAACCTTTTAAAGTTCAAAAACCTCTCTAGTTGGTGGGTCTGCAGTTGTGATTCAGCATTACCTATAGCTAGCGAGAAAACTTTCAAATCTGGTGCCTTGACCTGCATGCTCAGGTGTGCTTATCTGGTATATTGAATTTTAATGGGCTAGTTTAGCAGTGATGAGGCTGTGATTTTTCTCTTACCTTGCCATGAAACCGAGACCCTGAAATTTGCCATGTGTTGTTCTAATTCTAGACCCTGATTATGTGGCGGCTTGATGCAACCTAATTTTGCTCCTTTTGGGTCAGGTTCATCTAACAGTTTATACTGCCGACAGCTACACAACTTGGACAGGAGAAGATGTCGTCAATGATTTCTTTTTTAAAAGAGAGAGAAAGGGAGCAGCTAACCAAACTGGTTGGCAATAAAGGAGAGAGATGCATCTGATTTTTCTTAGGAAGGCACAGCAGTGAGGTATTTTCCATTTGGAATTGATACAATGACCAGTTGCTACTGTATTTCCCTCCAGGGAACCATTTATGACAAAGATTGGGCATGTGTGCATTCCAAGGCTGGCTAAAAGAGGAAGCAAATGTAAAAAAAAAAAAAAAAAATCAAAAAACTTACCAGTCACAACCACAGTGTTGGAATTTGAATCCATGAAACTTAGCTCCAGAACGTGAAATCTGGTAGTCTTTCAGTTCTAAACAACAGTATCGTCATTCAGACATCTGTAGTAATCTGCCTGATTTGGAACACCCTTTTTTTCCAAGCCGTTCTGAAACATGCGGGTTCCTATTGGACAGTGAAAAAGACTTCATCAGACTGAGACAAGTTTGGATTCATGTGACAGACATGATTTGGGAATCGCATAACTCTTTCAATGTGTAAATTATTATGTCTCTGTTTAGAGAGAGGTCTGACCAGTACTGCCTGAAGTTTGCTTTCTCTTTTCTCTTTTTCTTTTTTTAGAAGTCTTAAAACTGTGTTTAAGAAACAAAGAAGAGCCTGAAAAACATTTTTATAAAATGTTCAGCTATGTTTTAGATCAGAAAAATTTTAATGTACAAACTAATTAGACTAAGTTGTTACTTGTTACAAGTTATTTATAGCACATTTGTCATCCACTGCGTTTTTCTCCCCTTAGTTAAGCAGAGTGACTAACTACAAATACATATCTATCCATTTCTACCCCACTTAAATTTTCTTTCTCATTGTCTTAAATGTTTTGTTTGCAAAAACCCACATATATTTATAGATACCCACTCCTCACTATAGCATCAGAGTAATTATCTGACTATCTAGCTAATTTAACTTGATTTTGATACTATGCTCAGCACCATAATGTCTGAGTTCCTTACATATTTTAAAATAAACATCAAATAGATGAATGCTATGTATGGTAAGTTGGATGCAAGCAAACAATATGGGGTTTAATGTGTTTTAATATGGGTAAATGTATACATCTAGCCACAAAGAATGTAGGCCATACTTCTAGTATGGGGAAATCTATTCTGAGAAGCAATGATTGAAAAAGATTTTGGGGTCATGATGGATAATCAGCTGAACATGAGTTGTATAATACAGTGGCCAAAAGTGCTAATGCAATTCTTGGAAGCATAAACGAGTGTAGTGAGGTGGTGTGGCCTCCCTCCAAGCCAGAGGGGAGGAACCACTCTCTGTGCCCAGGTAGACAGAGTCAGGCCGGACTCGCCCCTCCCACCAGAAGTTGAGAGGTGGGACAGGAAGTACAAAAGGTGGAACCTCCAGCTCAGTTAGAGCCCAGCCAGGAAAAGACAGATGCGCCTGTCTTGCGGCAAACCTCTGTCACTGCTGCCGAGCCAGGCAGCGCCCTGACCCAGGAGGAGACCGAGTCTGCAGGGGAGCTGCTGAGGGAGACAGATGCCTCTCTCTGGACCGCCACTGCTGGAGCATTGGGTTGCCAACTTTCTAATCGCACAAAACCGAACAGCCCAGCCTGCCTCTTCCCCGAGGCCCCGCGTGGGGTGGGGATGAGGGGTTTGGGGTTCAGAAGGGGGCTGCGGGTTGAAGCAGGGAGTTGGGATGCGGGAGGGGGTGAGGGCTCTGGCTGGGGATGCAGGCTCTGGGGTGGGGATGAGGGGTTTGTGGTGCAGGAGGGGGCTCCAGGCTGGGGGTGGGGCTGAGGGATTCAGAGAGTGGGAGGGGGCTGCAGATTGAGGCAGGGGTTTGGGATGGGGGGGATGAAGGGTTCAGGGTGTGGGCTGGGGCTCTGGGCTGGGTCAGGGAGTTGGGGTTCAGGGAGGTCAGGGCTCTGGGGTGCAGAAGAAGGCTCTGGTTTTGGGGGGCTCAGGGTTGGGGTCCAGGAGGGGGTACTGGCTCTGGGCTAGGGTGTAGGCTCAGGGGTGGGGCCAGGGATGAGGGGTTTGGAGTGCAGGAGAGGGCTCCAGGTTTGGAGGGAGGCTCAGGGCTGGAGCAAGGGGTCAGGACTCAGGGTTGGGGCACAGGCTTACTTCGGACGCTCCCGGTCAGCAGCGCAGCGGGCCTAAGGCAGGCTGAGATGGAGGACGACCCTGGGATCGAGGTACACCCCGAGGGGAGGAAGAAGCCCAGGGACAGCTGACTACAATCAGGCTGCGTTGCTGCCAGTATCCAGGTCAGTGTGTTGTGGCTGGAATTCCTGCTGACCTGGTGGCCGAATACTTCGCCACTGCACCACTCTTCGGGCCCTGGGCTCGGACCCAGTGAAGTCAGGTGGGTCCAGGTCCCCCAATGCCACCCCCCAACCCTGGGGTGGCAGCCTCCCCACCACAGGTCAAACGGCCTGCATTGTCTGCCAATTGCCTGAGGACCAGAGCCCATAGACTACCCATTTGCTCCGCCCCTGACTGAGGGACAGAGCCCATAGTCGTCTTGGGAGGTTTGCCCTGCTTGAAGGTCAGGGCCCATGGTCTGCTTAATTGCTTTGCCCTGACTGAGGGCCTGAGACTATAGACAGCTTGTCAGCTCCGCCCTGCTCGTTAGCTCTGTCCCCACCTGAGGGCCAGAGCCCACAGATTGGTGCCCCGCCCACTGAGAGCAACTGGCTTTCTAATCCCCCCCGATATTTGGCAGTGATCCCGGTGACGTAGTGAGGAGATCCAGAGGGGGAGGGACAACCGCCGCTGCACTACAAGGGGAATCTTGAATAGGAGTAGAGAGTTATTTTACCTCTGTATTTGGCACCAGCGTGACTACTGCTGAAATACTATGTCCAGTTCTGGTGTCCACTATTCAAGAAGGTGTTGATAAACTGGCAAGGGTTCAGAGAATAGCCAAGAGCATGATTAAAAGATTAGAAAACATGCTTTATAGTTATAGACTCATGAAGCTCAATCTATTTAGCTTAACCTTCTCTCTCTTAAGGGGTGACTTACCTATATAGGGGTCAAATATTTACTAATGGGCTCTTCAATCTAGCAGAAAAAGGTATAATATGATCCAATGGCTGGAAGTTGAAACTAGACAAATTCAGACTGAAAATAAGACGTAAATTTTTAAGAGTAATTAACCATTGGAACAATTTACCAAGGGTTGTGGTGGATTCTTCATTACCAATGATTTTTAAATCAAGATTGAATGTTTTTCTAAAAGATCAGCTTTAGAAATAATTTGGGGAAGTTCCCTGGCCTGTGTTATACAGGAGGGCAGGTTAGATTATGACAATAGTTTCTTCTGGCCTTAGACTATATCAATTAATCTATGTGCTAAAGCTAAACATTTACTTAGTGATATTCCTGAATATGCAATATGTTGCACAATATTCACCCAGAAACTTACAGGTCTGAAGAATAATATATTGCAGACGTGGAGCAGAGTCCTTGCAGTCCTAAATGAGCCAAAATTTCCCATTGACTTCAGTTAACTGACCCTGATGTTATGTATCTCATCTTTTAGGTATGTGGCCTATCTACTAATTCTTTACTGGTGTAAGTTCTCAGTATAACTAGTTAGTAAAACTTTTCCCTATGATACTCTGCCTGTAACCACAACATACCAGAGTTGTCTTCTAGTCAGGATCATAAAAAGTTATGCAATTTTAAATAAGTTTTTCATCAGTTCTCTTAGTTTCATAAAGATGATCTCTGAAACCTCTCTTGAAATTCCAGCATAAATGTTCTACTGGGCAATACAGTCTATTTAACTTGCTCTGTGGTAAATCTCATAATTGCTCTGTATCTGGGATAATATCTACCTTGTAGGTGTGCACTGAGGACTAGTTGAACTGTGCTTTGAAGCCATGAAATGCTAATGTTTATTATTACAGATGTTCTAGTGTAATTCAACTTTGTTCAGTATAACGTCTGTGCATGCTGAAATAACAATTGACTGGGCATGCTCAAGATCTACATGCTATTTTTTTACAATGTTAATGAAATAGGTAACTGATATCTGCAATACATATAGCAGAGAACGAGGTCATCTATGTGTATTTTCACTTATTTGTAATCTTTCATGGAAGGTTCACTGGCCGTATGCCCTAAAATGCAGGACACTTCAGCTCGGAATTGTCTTCAGCAGTTTCCCAAATGACTCTGATAAGAGGCTGCTGCTTTCGGAGAATGAATTAATAAAATTGTTGAGGCTTGTGATTTCATATATTTGTGCATGTTAGAAGAATGTTAAGGTTTCATTAAATCGACAGTCCTATAATGGTTTAATAAAAATTTAGTTTTTATTAACTTAAGTGCTCGAACCATTTAGTGTTATATGCCTGTATATACATTTATAGGAGTGTTGCAGTATTTAAGTGTAATATACATACAAATACAGTACATGCGCCATACACAGAAATGGAAGATTTCATAAATGACTTAGTCTGTCTAATGAGGCCATTTTTGTAGAGGATTTTTCAGCAATGGGAATGTGTCTCCCTTTACAACATGGTCAGCGGGAGCTAAGGTTACTCCTTCACCTCTCATGGTAGCCTGGACTCTCACACTGCATGCACGTATACACACATGTAGCAGCACTACAGAGCCAGGTCACGGGCTAGTTTATGTCAATGCGAATCCAGCTTCCCGTCCATCGTTACGAAGCCAAGCCTAGGCTCGGGGAAGGCAAATCCCAGACCCGGCTCCCTCAGTTCCCGCGGGCAGTGTCTGCTGTTCAGCTCCACTTACAGTGGCCCTGGCCCGCAGCTTGAGGTACCAAGCGGCGCCGCGAGGCAGCGTGGGCTGGTTGCGGGGGTGGGGGGGCTGTCTAGGGGAGGGGAGGAGGGTGGGGAGAAGGGGTGGGCGGGGTTGGAGGAGGCCGCTCGGAGGAAGTGATGGAAGCTGAGGAAACAGGAAGAGCGGCGGCGGCGGGTAAGAGGGAGGGAGAGAGTCGGTGCCGCCCGGCGTCCCCCGCCCTCGCAGCTTCGCTCCCCGGCGCACGGCACTGCCCGCCCCCGGCACTGCCCCCGATACTGCCCCCCGCGCACGGCACTGCCCCCGATACTGCCCTGGCACTGCCCCCGCACGGCACTGCCCCCTTCCTCCTGCCCTGGCACTGCCCCCGCACGGCACTGCCCCCGATACTGCCCCCGCGCACGGCACTGCCCCCTTCCTCCTGCCCTGGCACTGCCCCTCGCGCATGGCACTGCCCCCTTCCTCCTGCCCTGGCACTGCCCCCGCGCACGGCACTGCCCCGGTACTGCCCCCGCGCACGGCACTGCCCCCTTCCTCCTGCCCTGGCACTGCCCCCGCGCACGGCACTGCCCCCGATACTGCCCCGCACACGGCACTGTCCCCTTCCTCCTGTCCTGGCACTGCCCCCCGTGCACGGTTCTGCCCCGACACTGCCCTGGCACTGCCCCCGCGCACGGCACTGCCCCCTTCCTCCTGCCCTGGCACTGCCCCCTGCGCATGGCACTGCCCCTGCGCATGGCACTGCCCCGATACTGCCCTGGCATTGCCCCCTGCATGGCACTGCCCCCTTCCTCCTGCCCTGGCATTGCCCCGATACTGCCCCCGCACGCCACTGCCCCCGGGCACGGCACTGCCCCGTCTGCTCCCCTCAAGGTACTGCCCCCTTCCTCCTGTCCTGGTACTGCCTCCCGCACAGCACTGCCCCTTCCCCACGATCTCCTACTCCTGGCAGTGCCCACCGCATGGCACTGCCCCCTTCCTCCTGCCCAGGCACTGGCACTGCCCCTTCCCCTGGTCTCCTACTCCTGATAGTGCCCCCACACTGCACTGCCCCCTTTCTCCTGTCCTGGTACTGCTGGCCCTCCCCATGGCCTCCTACCCTGATAGTGCCCCTCGCACAGCACTGCCTCCTTCCTCCTGCCCTGGCACTGCTGCCCCCAGCAGTGCCCCTTCCCCCATGGCCTCCTACCCCCGATAGTGTCCCTCCGCACAGCACTGCCTCCTTCCTCCTGCCCTGGTACTGCCCCCCCCTGCACGGCACTGCCCCCCTTCCTCCAGCCCTGGCACTGCCCCCTCCGCACGGCACTGCCCCCCTTCCTTCAGGCTGGTGCTCCCCGCCCCTGCACGCCATTGCTTCCCTTCCTTCTGCCCTGGCACTGCCCCCCCACAGCACTTCCCCCTTCCTTCAGCCTGGTGCTCCCCGCCCCTGCACTCCACTGCTACCCTTCCTTCTGCCCTGGTACTGCCCTCCTCCCCCACGGCATGGCACTGGCCCCGTTTCTCCTGCCCTGGCACTATTCCTTTGCACGGCACTTCCTCCCCCCCGCCTTCTGCAGCCCTGACACTGCCCCCTTGCATACCACTGCACCTCCTTCCTCCAGCCCTGGCACTGTCTCCCCACACAGCACTGCACCCTCTTCCTCCTGTCCTGGCACTGCCTCCCCGCAGAGCACTGCACCCCCTTCCTCCAGCCCTGGCACTACCTCTCCTGTGGGCCCAAAGGCCCTTTGCTGTCCCTGTGTCCTTCACCGCCCTATACCCCCTTCTTTCCTACTCCTTTTTCCAATGCCCACTTATATTCTCCCAGTCTTATCCCTGCTTTCTTTGGTGCCCCGCCTCCCCCGTCACCTTGCCCCCTGGCATTGCTGTCCCTTTCCCCCGGTTCCCAGGCAGGCTCCTAGACTGAGCTTTAATGATGCTACCAAGCTGGACCTGAAACAATATTAAACTTCTGGGCACCACCCAGCCACAACAGACCCCTCTGGTGGAGCTTTGTGAGTGACTGCCTCTCACAATCTGCTCTGGGCTGAGCTGGCTGGAAAAGGACCAAGATTAGTTTCCAGCAGCATGTTCAGCAACCACTTCTGCAGAAGTCTGCTGGTCCCTACATAAATTATCACACCAGACATGCTGTTTATTAAGGATGCTGTCTTTCAGTAGTGTGTGTATTGTAGACCACTTGAATGGCAACATCTAGCTAGATTTAAAGACCTGACTTCAGGTTTTCTATAAATTACCAAAACACACAGCAACAAGTTTGTGTGTGCCTGGGAAATTTCGCTCAGTTCCTGTGCAGTCACAGTCTGACTCTAGCTGTGCTTAGAGTTTTTATTGCAAGGTATCCATCAGACTTTTTCCGGGTCCACAGGTGATAATACTTTCTGGTCTTATAGCCTGATTCAAAACCCATGGAAGTAAATGGGAAGACTACCCTTTACTGCAATGGGGTTTGGATTAGAAAGCAGTTACAGTCAGAAAAATAGCACGGTCAAAATGGCACCACTTCCTTCACACACCTATTCCTTTAGTGTGTTTAGAGCCCTATCAATGAATATAGTGGTACTGTGGTTTAGTAGATGAACACAGGAGAGACAGTAAAGAGGAACAGAGGGAGCACAGTATATAAAACAAACATCTTCAGGTCATAAATCCAAGGCTTGAGTCTCACGCTAAAGACAGTGCTGTAATCCTCTCATCCAAACTTCGCTTTTGGTTTAAGAGGAAGTAAAGGAAACAAGAATAATGGAGAACAGAGTAGTAACTACGTTGTCTTTTGGCCACAAGACAGTAGCTAATTCGATTAGTATGATATGGAATGGAGATATAGGGAGCCTTTCCTGCATATTGTTGCAGAGTTTATCCTTTGTTAATCCCTGGTGAATGGAATTACAAATAATTGTAGAAGTAGAAATGTTTGTTGTAAAGTAATGTTGGAAAATTGAAAAAAAAAAAAGGCAAAAATTAATTACAAATATTTCTAGTAGCAGGCAAAAGAGTATCTCTCCCTAGCAGAGGCTGACAGAGAGAATGAAAAAAATAACGCCAATATATGTGGCAATTTTCTTTTGCCCTAAAATAGATACTAATTTAGATCTATAGCAGTAAGCAAAACAATAATCAATCTAGCATTTGATGCTTGGCAATGGATCTGATTTTGAGACAGGTGGGCCTTTGTGCATGCTCAGTAGTGGATCTCCAAGAGAGTCTTGAGTGAATAGTGTTCGTGGTTTATATTTGACTAGGAGCATTTCCAAGAATTTCTGTTCATGCACTCTCTTGGATAAGGGCCGATTGCATCACCTCAGTTAACTTTTGCACTGCTTTCTCTCATGCTCTGTCTTTGCACTGTGCTTTCTTAATCTGTCAAGCTAACAGGTAAATGGAGAGAAAGGGAATTTATCTTCTGAAACACATTTTAAGTTGCTGCCATTTATCTAAAGCACCTACTTCATCCCCTTCAGTAAAATAATGATGATGTTCATTAGTTCTTCTAGCTGCTCGTGGCTAAATGTGCTGAAATCAGATAGGAGAAAAAAATAGTGCAGTAGGGCAATCAGCCACTTATGAAAGTCAAACATTTGTAATAATGATATTGGCTTTTTTGGAAGACTCGCTAGTCTGCTGATGCTTTTAAATGAAATATCTCCAGATGAATGCAACTTGGTGTTCCTTGTCCAGACAAATCTTGTGCTGCCAAGCACTTTAGGTTTTGTAAACATTTCTCCCCCTCCCCCCGTCATTTTTTATTGCTCCAACTCGTGTTTTGAATGGTTCTTCCCACACCCCTACCCCACCCGGCCCCAATCCCCTCTCTCTTCTGGAAAACATGTTAGCATTTCTAGCTATTGTCACTGTTCTGCCTTATTTCTTTGACTGCACATACTTAAGTTTTAAAAAAAATTCAGTAGCAATTGGCAAGTGGTCGAATAAAAAATGAAGTCTCTATGTCTTGGAGCCAGTTTTTGCTTGCTCATGCTGTGTTTTTGGATCTTACATTGCTCTATGACTGAGATGCTACAACTTTAAGTGTTCTTGCGGTCTGATCTTTCAACTCTTACTCCCAAAATAATCCCACTGACTTCAAGTGACAGTAAAGGTTGTTCATGTGCCATAAGGCTTGCAGGTCTGTCCATCTAAAATTAAACCTATTTGCCCTTTGTGTAGATCCTGTGCCAACCCTAACATTGTGAAATGAGCCAGCTGCTCACCTGGAACTTCAGCTGTTTCTTTTAAATACAGTCTGCTCTCATGTAGGTCCCCCCCCCCCACCTTTCTTCTTCAAGGAGCCCTGAGGTTTGCATGTACCCACAGGCCCTGGGAAGGGCATTTTTGTGGGTAATACAACATATGATCCTGGGGCCTTAGTGATAGTTACTAAATGACTAATCAGTGTATCTAACTCTGGGGTCGGCAACCTTTGGGACGCGGCTCGCCAGGGTAAGCACCCTGGCGGACCGGGCCGGTTTGTTTACCTGCCGCGTCCGCAGTTTTGGCCGATTGCGGCTCCCACTGGCTGCGGTTCCCCGCTCCAGGCCAATGGGGGCGGCGGGAAGCGGTGGCCAGCACATCCCTTAGCCCGTGCCACTATCCGCTGCCCCCATTGGCCTGGAGCAGCAAACCGCGGTCAGTGGGAGCCGCAATCGACTGAAACTGCGGACGCGGCAGGTAAACAAACCGGCCCGGCCCGCCAGGGTGCTTACCCTGGTGAGCCGCGTGCCAAAGGTTGCCGACCCCTGATCTAGCTTACCAATTGCAGTAAAGGAGCCTTAAAATTACATCTGTCCTGCAGAAAGATTTTTGTTATTTTTGTTCATGAAATCAGTGTTAATCAATAGAGTTTACATTCCTGTGCGGGAGATCTGCTGCAGGACAGGTGGAATTTTAAAACTCCAGATCTGAATTTGCAACATCAGATGTGTTAGAAACCAGGTCAGTATGAATTTTCCACATCCGGTAACAGTGGCTAAACTAAGAGGTTCCTGAGCTTTTTCTGTGGCAACACACAGTGCTTTGTGTTGCCTTTGCAAAGTGACTGGCAGCCCCTTGGGTCACACATATCCAAAGTATACAGTCTCCTGTTCGGTTACCAAGAGGTCAACGGATGCTTAAAAATGTTGCATTTTTAACCTTTGAAACTGAAGTCTGGTGACTGGTCTTTGCAGTATTACTGACAACAGATGGCAAACAGCTCCACTGATGTAATTCTTATTTGTAATTCATTCCTGTGAAGTTCCACAAACAGCTTCACAAATCTCAGAGAATGCCTCCATGGTTTTTTTTGCTGTGTTACAACATCAAGCCAAATTAAATAAAAATTCCATTTTGTATCATTCAGATTCCCTTGGTGTCATGTGATGTTTTTGTCAAGGTTGCCTTGCAGCAGTTTCAGAGAAGTGCACGTTTGGTAGCAATTTAAGGCCTGTGTCCTTTAAGTAATGCTTATTAGTACGTAACAGATGCTGTTTAGAAACATTATGCCTTTTAATAGGCTCTGCTTTGAGGCTGTATGTTCTCTTTTTCAAGGCAGATCAGCAAGCTTGGAGGTATGCTGTCGTTTATGCAAAGCCTAAGTCAATTTTCTGCTCTGAAATCAAGCCGTGTGTTTTTCCTTGTTTTTTCAATTCTGGTCATAGCTATCTTGCTGTTTTTTTTTTTTCCCCACATCAGATCTTTGGCTGTTTGTCAAGGCACTACAGTCAAAACCTTTTGCATTTTTAACCACCACAAGTGGTCTTTTCAGATGAGACCATAGAAACCAAATTTAAAGAACCTCATATTTGATGTCAAGTGCACAGACAATACATTCCCACCAGCCCCTTAAAAAAATAACTATGGTGGTTTTGGCGCAGTTTCAAAGACATAGACTAGCTGACACAAAAGCACAGAAAAACAATAGCTATATTTACACATTTCCTTCCACTGCATGCAGTTGTTTATTGAAGCAAGAAATTCAGGACAGGCTCAGAGAGCTATGATAGGTAGCACAGGTATTCACTTTCATATAATAAAATTGGCAGTATCAAAATGTCTGGATGACTGTAAGGCATGGAAGAACATTGGGGAAGAATGTTTCTGTTCCTTCCCTCTCTTGCTCAAATTAAATGCATTTTAATTTTGAAAGGAATCTCGTTTACAGATTGATTCTTGCAAGTAATTTGGAGTGGAGGGTGTTCAACACCACCTATGAGGTATTTGGTACCTTACAGGATTGAGGCATTAGATTATACATTCTTTGAACCAGGGATGTGTTAAGCCTGATTTTTCAGAGGGGCTGAGAATCCACTGTTCAGCTGAAATTATTGGGGAGCTGAGATTGCTTGGTGCCACTGAATATCAGGCTCATTGCCTCTTTCGTATCTGTATTGCTCCATGGCACTGTGTAAATACTGACAGTAATGAGGAACTCCATTGAATGTAATGCTAACTCTTAGCCCCAATCTCAGCTAGCAAGAAGTAATGGGTAGCTCTGCAATAATTTTAAATGCTATGTGGCTTTAAAATATGGATTTTTTTTTAAATATTTCTGGCTGGTGGTCTTTCTAGCATCTCCCCTATGGACAAAAGCATCTCCGAACTGGACTGCTTTCCAAACTCAGATGTCAACTCCTGTCTCCCTGCTTTTTCCTCCTTTATCACTATGGGAGGATTTGTCTTCCCCTTGTAGGGGAACTTGTGGTTTTGTCCTTCAACCTCCTCTCTTTCTTCCATCTATCTTTCCTGACTGTGATGGTAAAGGACTGAGCCAACCCTGCCTAGATTTGGACCTGTGGTTCCTAAAGGCTCCACTGTTATACAGTGTATCTTTTTATTTCTTTTCCTTTCAAATCATCCTCTCTCTCTATACAGAAAATCCTTCAGCTATACATTCCATTATTTCCCAGCTCCCCCTCTGCATCCCTTTTTTAGTTTATACTCTGCGGGCCAGACACCAGTAACACCATTGTACATTTGGAGTACCACCCTTTACTTCAGTGGTGTAACTGAAATAAGAGTACGGCCCTGAGAATTTTCCACACATTCCTGGGCTCTGTGGGAGGCAGTAGATATTAAGGACCCAATTCTCACTGCACTTTTATAGCGGTATATTCACGAATGTGAATGCCAACCTCAGGGCAGAGTGTCAAAAAGCAGGGCAGACACCCTTAATTGGTTGTATGTTCTACAATGAGATTTTACCAACTCAGTAACAAATTTGAACTCCTGAAGAGCTATAACAGTCTTATGATGGAGTCACAAACAATCACCTTGGGCATTCTAGTCTGTTGCCACCCAGGCAAGTGGGACTTAGTGATAGTTGGTCGTTATCCACCAAAGATTACAAAAGATTCGGGTTGTTTTCAGTCACTTACCCCAGGCCAATTTGTATCTCAGATCTCATACCAAAGACAATACATGTAGCCAATCCTTTAGTAAAATAACTAAGGATTTATTAACGAGGAAAAAGAAATGAGAGAGTTATTTACAGGTTAAAGCCAGCAAACACATATACACAAATGAGTTACAGCTGATGGTTGCAAAAGGTGACAGAGCTGTAGCAATCTGTCAGCACTGAATGTGTTTTAGGGCCGGAGGTGGTGCTAGCCCATTGGGGGCCCTAAACAGGAACATAATTGACCCTCTCCCCCAACATAGCCTCTTCATGGGTGTGAAGGGGCAATTAACAAAGACTTCATGTTGTGATGGCCCATTTAGTTTTGATAGCCTTCTTAATGAGCAGGAGATGATCCTTTCTGACAGATTGACAGTTTCAGGGCAAACATTTTTTTACAGTTATAAATCAAAAACTTAAATATTACCGTATAGCATATAATATAGATATTGTAAGTGAGATTAATGCATGTAGCAATTTACAGGCATTTCATAAAGTCTAAACACATTGTTATAAGTCCAATACCCGTCTTAACCGTATTAACACACAGGTGAAACAGACTGGTTTCCAGAAATGAATTTGTTAGTGCTCAGCTGAGGCCTAAAGCGTTGGCAAGAGCTGGCACCTGGTTTGCCAGCGTCACAGGGAGTAGTCCCACAGAAGTCAATGGAATTTCACTGCTGTAAGTCTGGTGTGAGGGAGGAAAAAATTCTTGTTAGTTATAACCTTGGATGCTACTTCTTTTCAGACCTACATCTCCTTTGACCCACTCTGAGATCTCTCTCTCCATCTTACATCTCTAATCTCTTTGAAAAGAGAGTGAAATGTTCTGTCACTCTTTGCTGCTACACTATAGCTGTACCTGGTAGCACTTCCATAGTTTAAGGGTGTGTCAACATTTTTATTTATAAATCTTGCTTTCCGAGTCATCATACCTCAGCCTTTTTCAAATACTTCAGATTGGAACTTTGTACAAAGCTTGTCAGTCCAGACGTTGTGTTTTATGTGATATGACAGGAGGTAGCATGCTTACGCAGATGGATTTCTATTTGTATGTGCTGTGAGTTGGGTGTGGTTTTCAAGTTTTTCTTTTTTAAATGTAGCAGTGCTGCAAAGAACAGTTTGAAGAAAAATAGACGCAGCTGGAATCTTTATGGTAAAACCTACAGGGGGTTGGGACAGCGCAAGTTAACTTTAAGATTGAATAAGCCCCTGTCTTAGTTCTATCATCTTATACCCAGATTCCGAGAGTTTAATATTTAATTTAAAATACTATGAAACTCAGTAGTAAATATGTTGTTGTAGATGTAGTTTTTCTTACAAAGGAGAAAAAAATAGTTTGAATTAAAATTGATTAAATATTCATTCTATTTCACAAGCTTCTGATCACTCTTCTAAACTCTAGGAAATAAATACAATGCTTGACATACAGGGCCCAATTTTCTGAGTTGCTGAGTGCATTCAGATTCCACTGAAATCAATAACAATTGAAGGTGCTTAGCACCTCATAAGAACATAAGAACGGCCGTATCAGACCAAAGGTCCATCTAGCTCAGTATCTGTCTACCGACAGTAGCCAATGCCAGGTGCCCCAGAGGGAGTGAACCTAACAGGCAATGATCAAGTGATCTCTCTCCTGCCATCCATCTCCATCCTCTTTCGAACAGAGGCTAGGGACACCATTCTTTACCCATCCTGGCTAATAGCCATTTATGGACTTAACCACCATGAATTTATCTAGTTCTCTTTTAAACACTGTTATAGTCCTAGCCTTCACAACCTCCTCAGGTAAGGAGTTCCACAAGTTGACTGTGCGCTGCGTGAAGAACTTCCTTTTATTTGTTTTAAACCTGCTGCCTATTAATTTCATTTGGTGACCCCCTAGTTCTTGTATTATGGGAATAAGTAAATAACTTTTCCTTATCCACTTTCTCCACATCACTCATGATTTTACATACCTCTATCATATCCCCCCCTTAGTCTCCTCTTTTCCAAGCTGAAGAGTCCTAGCCTCTTTAATCTTTCCTCATATGGGACCCTCTCCAAACCCCTAATCATTTTAGTTGCCCTTTTCTGAAACTTTTCTAGTGCTAGAATATCTTTTTTGACGTGAGGAGACCACATCTGTACATAGTATTCGAGATGTGGGCGTACCATGGATTTCTATAAGGGCAATAATATATTCTCAGTCCTCGCGGGATCAGATCCATCTATCCTTTGCCTATGTCCAGTCGCACATCTGCTAGGCATAACCTTTTTAGGCAGTAACAAAATCCTATGAACATGAATGGGCTCCCTAATGCCATAGCCTCTTGTGTTGGAGATGCATAACCCTTATCTGTAATCCATTTGCTGAAGTGGTAGAATGGTGGCAGTTGCTTAAATAGAACTCATCTATTTAAACTGCCCAGCCACTTAATCAGAAATTGGATTATAATTATTTACTGCCGGAGCACTTTCACTTTCACTTACTGATTTTCACAGAGCAATGCCTTTTAGACAGAAACTCATATTTTGTTTGCCCTCCTGGAGAACTCTTCATTGTCAAAATGCTAATGGAAAATAGTACAGGGATGGTATTACATAAAAACCCATTTAAACCAATAAACATTTTTTCTGTAAGTTCCCAGGTTATCCTGTGACAAATGGGTGAAAAGTAATGCAGTGTGAAAGAACACTGTTCCTGTTAATGATGTACAGCATGTGGTTAAGGGCTGCCATGCCATGTTGGACAGATATCACACCACAGTATTTATCCATCAGTTCTATTGCCACCACACATTGTTACCGTGTTACTGGAGGTTTCATTTACACTAGAACTTGGTTTTTTGACATGTACTTGCTCAATTAAATTCAGGATATGAGAGTCAGGTTCTGCATGTACTCCCGGTAACATGCCAAAGACCTCTTCCTTCCTTTGAAAGGTTAAACAAATATGGTAGTCTAATGATAACCACATGCTTAGAACTGTACAAGCTCAATTAAAGCAATGAATAAGACTTGGTACTGAGTGCTGCTGTTTAAACACAGTGCTTCTGCTCCTGTGAGAGGTTAATGGCAAGGCACAGTATTCATATGTGCCTCATTTAGAGGAGCAAAAAAGTCACTCTCTCTAGAACCTAGAAACGGTCACATTATTGAAGCCATAGTATGGATATTAGAGAGAGAGAGAGAAGTGGGTGGCTACAGTAACACTGCATATAGTATAGATATGACAGTCTATAGAGGGGGAGGGAAGGGGGCTCTTTATAGTATATATTATATTACTCCTATGCCTTTGTATGTAGCACTTTTCATTCAAAGATCTGCAAGTGTTCTACAGACATTAATAGATTAAGCCTGTAATGAGGTAGGTATTGTATGCATTTAAATGATTGGCTGAGGTCACACATCCAGCCAGTGTCAGGAATAGAACACTGATGTTCTGATTCCCAGGTCCCTGTTCTAATCACAGGACCATTCCCTCCTAAATAGTAATGTGATGTACATAGTCTTTTCTGTGTCAGTTCACCTAAATTTATGTGCATAGACCATCATAGATATCTGGACAAATGATTCGTTCACAAGAAAAGAGAATGAAGCTGCAAAGTGGTTTGTGTTTAGAACGATAAGTTAAAATATAAAATACTGTTATGCCCAAGACTTGGATATAAGGACTCCTGATACCGACAGGAAAACTTGAAATAAATCTCCTGTATATTGTGGATTTCTGCATATATCTCAGGCTGTTTATTGCTGATCATATTAGCATAAAAATAAGACTTTTTCCCTCTTTTTTTGAAAGCAACACAGTAGAACCTCAGAGTTACAAACACCTCGGGAATAGAGATTATAACTCATTATGGTTCTTCTTTCTAAAATTTACACTGAACATTGACTTCATACAGCTTTGAAACTTTACTGTTCAGAAGAAAAATGCTTTTAACCATCTTAATTTAAATGAAACAAGCACAGAAACAGTTTCCTTTCCTTGTCAAATCTTTTTTTTTAAACTTTCCCTTTTTTTTAGTAGTTTACATTTAACACAGTACTGTACAGTATTTGCTTTTTTTATTTGTCTCTGCTGCTGATTGTGTTCTTCCAGTTCCAAATGAGGTGTGTGATTGACTGGTCAGTTCGCAACTTCTGGTGTTTGTAACTCTGAGGTTCTACTGTAATGCCATCCCCAAGTGTTCAAAAAGGAGTTAGGTCCCCCACAAAATGATATTGGCTTAAAAATCCTAAATTTTAAAAAATAATAAATGTTGGGTTCTTTTTATTTGCTTTTTGTTTCTGAGCTGGTAGGACTCACATGTTCAAGCTTTTCTCTTTCATGTGTATGTGTCAATGAAAATGAATGATATTGGGGGTGGGGGTGTTTGTACCTATGTTCACACATAGATAGTTCTTACTCTCAGTCATGTAAACATGTTCCTTGATGAATAAGGGCACTTAATAAGTGCAGTTCTTAATAAATGCATGTAGTTTAGTTCTCTACAACCTGTTTGCAGAACGAGCAACAGCAATCACAGGGGACATGATTAATTACTTAGTACAGTGCACTATGATTTTTAATTCTTTATCTACACTAAGGCTAGTATGTTTTTTGCTTTTCAATCATACTGCAACAAATAGTCGCCTGCAATACTACTGCATCAAACAGCTATAATGCTTGAAATGCTCCATTCAATAAATAAAGGTTTCTTAGGAGTATGATCAGTACTTAAGGTGTCTTAATTACCTCTTTGATATGCTGGAAACTGAAACAATTCTATTACCAACTTGTTAAGGAAACTACATTGATGTAGATATATATGGATACAGTAATAGATTGCTCTAACTGAAGATAAGGCAGGTGTATTTTGTGTGATAATTAAAAGATATACACCTCTACCCCGATATAATGCTGTCCTTGGGGAGCCAAAAAATCTTACCACGTTATAGGTGAAACCGCGTTGTATCCGAATTCGTGTTATATTGGGTCGCGTTATATCGGGATAGAGGTGTATTGGATTAATGCTCAAGCAGAAAATGTGGTTTTGACAATATGTACTAACTTTTAAATTAAACTAGCACCAGATTCAAAATATTTGAGTTTTTGTAATAAAAAGATCCAGCTAATCAGCAAAGTTAATTAGTAACTGTCTCACTATGGAGTGACAAATTAACACAATTAGTGTATAAAAACATGAGATCCAGTAAACTAAATAAACTGGAGTAATTAAAAAGCTCTTGAAACGGGTGGTGGCAGTTTAATACTGCTGCAACACTATTGTCATATGATGGGGTTATAAATAATATAAAATTACTATTTAAATTATTTGTGGTAGGAACCAGGATTAAGTTGCATCATTTTTCTCTGATTGTGCAAGTTAGACTGAATCCTTATTATAGTTGTCTTGATTGGGGGGATTTGGTTTACCTTCGGTATTATAACAACTTATAGTTTCATTTGTAGAATTTCACATACAAGAGGGTCCACCATGTGTTTTCTGTTGTGCTGAGAAGAATAAATTATTTTGGCTATGGAAAACTATTTCCTGCTTACTTCAACCCATGCAGTGAAATTCTTGCTGGTTCAGTAGTGACAAGGTCTGTGTCTAATGTACAAAACATCACAATTTTAGTTCAAGATGGAAAATGATCTCCCATCCTATAAGTGACTAGAGCTATGGCTTTAAAAATAGACCTTATGCATGTTGTTATTTCCCATCAAGAAACCTATGTTATGATCTGCCTTAGATCCCAGGTGAAGTGAGTTTGGCTGCCGTTTTTCCTCCAAGAGAGAGGTATTTGTTCACTTCACAAAACCACCACATAATTCAGCAGTTAACTATTTCTATTCTGGAAAAAGCTAGGGCTGGAATAGCAGGGGTGTGTATTGGGAAGAGGGGTGCTGCAGGAAAGAACTGAGGTGCATTTGGGGTTCAAGACTGAAACAGGATAGTTTAGGTTATTTGACACAGCTATATGGGATTCCAGGCAGGAGTACCAAGGAGTGCTGCATGTCAGGTTTTAGTGCCTACTTGCTTTATATTCATCTCTAACTATTACTTTTCATTTTAAGGATCAAATCCTCAGCTGGTGTGAATCAGTGGCGCTTCATTGACGGAACGAGGAGACTCTGATTTACACCAGCTGAGGAGCCGGCTCAGACTTTTTTATGAGAACAAAAAGTGCAACAAAATGAAATTGCCACTTGTTCGTGTTTAGTTTAAAATGTGGCTTTGTCTGTTTGTTTCCAAAATAGCCCTGTATGCTCAAAACAGGAATCTGAATGCCAATATAGCTTTATAGATTTGTAATCAAAAGATTAGCTATCTATATTTTTTTTATTTCTCTTCTCCCCCCCCCCCTTTTTTTTTTTTTAAAGAAAAAAAGCACAGTTGCCATGTAAAAGGTCAAGGCTGATACCTACCTGTGAGCTCTTGTTGATACTGTTGCTGTAGAATCTATGTGATGTCATGACCTTGTTTACCAGCTTCGGCTATTTAAGATGGCAGCCCCTTTCAGCTCTGCAGCCTTGCTAAAGCTGGAATGTCTGGAATCCCTCTAATGCAGTAGGCCTCCCGTTCTAAATTTACTCTCCTTATGGTTATATGGTACCTCCTCTGTGGCTGCAGTGAGAGGCCCCCTTTTTATGACTCTTTTTTTCCCCTTTGGCTGGTAACCCTTTGTGTGCGTTGCCTGTTTAAAAACCATTCCGCTTCGGCTAGTACAGTGTACTCTTTTGTTGTTGCTGCTGCATAGGATCAAACTCGGTAATGAAATCCTGTAATTTAAATTGGTTTTATAAAGCTGTCCTTGGAACTTAAAGCTCTCAGTCTCCTGAGCTGCCGAAAGGGGCCTCAAGCCCCAGGCATCCACAGAAAAACATTGCTTTAAAAGGAAAGCAGCAAAGTTAAACTGTTAAACTGCTAAAACTGGCGATTAGATTTTTAAAATCTTTATCGCTTCTTCTTTCTTTAGCCAGCCGTAATTATTTGCTGTGAATAAAATGCGTAATAATAATAATAATAATCATTAATAATACTTAGGACTTTTGCAGCTCTTTTACATTTGTGCATTTGAAAGTACTTTATGTAGCAGGGTAAGTGTGATTTCCTCCTCTCTCCCCTCCTGCCCCCCTTACACACATGGGAAGATTGAGGCTCACAGAGGTTAACGTGAAAACCCAAAATAACTCGATGGCCTCTCCTCTACCTGCATTTGGCAACTAGATTTCCAAACTTTTAAAGATGGGATTTTCAGAAGTGCCTAAGTGAGTTAGAAGCACAAGTCCTGTTGACTTACAAAGGAACATGTTCTGATTCCCGTTGCTGCTTTTGAAAATTGCAACCTAAAGTGAAGAGGGAGTTGAACAAACTGAACAAATTATTTATTTGAGGGAAAAAAGTGACTCATCTAGAGGGCTGTACTGACAGGATGTTGACCAGCATTGGTACTTAATGCTTCAATTTTTGGCTTGTGTCATTAACATCTTTATTTGATCACGTAACTCTACAAATGATCACTTTTAACTTGCAATACAGACCTACTAGGTACTGGAAAAGCTTGTGTAACTGAAAGGTACTAGGTGTTTTCTCTGTGAGGAAGAAGGCAAAATCATGTTTATTCATTAAGTAACAGGATAGACCATTGTGAGTGCTGTGCTCATCAGTTGCATATTTTGAAAGGCCCAATATCTTGCTTTTTGTGTCAGCATACATCCGGTAAAATTAAATCCTTATGTACAGATTTTGTTTTAAATAATTGAAAACAATCATACAGGACATTCCTGTATTTAAAAATAACTTACCAGAGCATTTAATAATAATCCTTCATTTTGTTTTTAACATACTACATGTCCTGTTTTCCTTATATGGATTGTTATTGCAAAGTACATGTGTGGGAGGCCACTGCAGCAAGCTTTCTTTCTGCTGGTTAGGATTTTATAATGTGAATTGACTTGACAATGTTGTAACGCTTCTTCCTTTCTTTCTCATTTTCTCAGATACAAACGTGACAAAAAACATTTACACATCAGCCTTTAGAGATTTACTGTTCAGCATTCTGACTACATAGCACTGCTATCAAACTTCAGGATGTAAGCTGATCGCTTGCAAAGGCCAGGAGTGAGTTTTTAAACCCCCTTGTATAGCAATGAACATCGATGAATTAAGGGTTTTGGTTTCTTACATTCTTTTTAAGGAATTGGGTAACGACCACTGCCAGAGCCCAGATACTGGACTTGATGGACTAATGGTTTGATCTGGGGCATCAGATCCTATGTTCTTATTTTCATAGGGAAAGCATTATTTCCGTCTATCATACTTGTATAGTCTCCGTTAGGATAGTATTTGATTGCTTAACAATTGGTAATATATTTATCCTCTTGTTTGCAGAGGTATAGTCCCCATTAGGGTAGTATTTGATTGTCTAACAATTGGTAATATATTTATCCTCATGTTTGCAGAGGAGGACCTGAGGCCACACAACGTACAGTCAACCTGTGGAGCTTCTTGTCAGAGGATGTTGTAAAGGCCAAGACTATAACAGGGTTAAAAAAAGAACAAGATAAATTCATGGAGGATAGGTCCATCAATGGTTATTAGCCAAGATGGGCAGGGATGGTGTCCCTAGCCTCTGCTTGCCAGAAGCTGGCAGTGGGTGGCAGGGAATGGATCACTTGGTTGTTGCCTGTTCTGTTCATTCCCTCAGGAATGAACTGTTGGAAGACAGGATACTGGGCTAGATGGATATTTGGTCTGACCTAGTATAGTTGTACTTATGCTTGTCTACACCGGGATTCTTTTGCGGACTGTGTTTTTGCATGTATGCTTTTGTGGATTAATTTATCCAAAATAATTAAATCCAGGTGGGTGGACACAATCTACTTCCCTCTGAATCAGTGCATCCACAAAGGTTTGTTTTTTTTAATTTTTTTATTAAGAACTCTGCTAAAGCTCCTTTTCTTTGTTGCGGCATTGAAACTTATCTTGGGAGTGATCCCTCCCATCATTTGCTTTGCTATATGTTGTGTAGCCTGGCACTCTGGTGGCTGCTCTTCAGGCAGTACTGGACCAACATCTCTCTCCAGATCTCAAGGGAATCCATGGGTCCATGTGGAGGCATGAGACATGGCTGCTTTAATGCTGAGAAGGGTACAAGAATCCAGGCATGTGCAATCGCAAACGGGTCACTCCTAGCTGTGCGTCAGTAATTAAACATGATCCCAGAGTAGTAGCGGGCACACAGAGAGACAAGTAGATCCAGGTGCAAAGCAACGTAGTTTGGGATAGCAGTGGGAGGACTGCCAGAGGCAGAAGTTATGCTGAAAGACAGATGCGTCCACACACACTTTTTTCTGTACTAGCTCATCCTGAAGTGAACTAACCCACTTTCAAAGTGGGTTATCCAATTTACAACAAATGACCAGTTAGTTTGAAATAAGAATTGGTCGCAAGGCATTTTCATGAAAAAGAAAACCCACAAGTGAGTGAAAACCCCTGTTTGCCCCAGGGTGGTAGACAAGACCTGAGTGCCTTGTCCAAAGTCACACAGGAAGTCTTTGCCAAAGCAGGAAATTGAACCCACGTTGCCCAAATCTCAGGCTAGTACCCTAACTACTAAAAAATCCTTCCACTCATTCCTTACTGTATGCTGCCTTACTAACTATGTCGTCGTTGTTTCACTTTATCCTCCTAAATGGGAACTGCCATGTGGGAGCATATCATTGTGAAAAAGAGGGGGGAATCAAGGCTAAGATCCACTTTCCCTAAACGTAGCTTCGCGGTGGAGCTGGTTTTGATATTCATTTTGGGTTTACAGCAGTTGCAGATGGAGTTAGTCAATGTTGAGCCCCTTAAATTGGGAATATTGCCCTCTCGAGTTGAAGACTTCATAAGACTGCTGATCCATCTCACAGGATATTCAGTCTCCAAGAGTGGCCCAATGGATCTAGTTAATTATACTGTATTATAAAGAGGAGCAATTGTTTCCTGATCCTCTGCAGGCAGCGGCTTAACACCTTGGTGTGTGGCATTTCATATCCCTTGTAATAATTGGCATCTAAGATGGTGTGAAAATTAATATTCTTATTCATATATATATATATTGCATACTAGTAGCTTATATCTTTAAGTAATATCCTGCAGCAGTAAGGCCCATAATTGCATAAAAAGATAATAATCATTATGGGAATGCCTCTGTGAGTACTTTTTCTCTGGATTATATTCATCATCATGACTATGACCAGTAGAAGTGACTGTACAGAAAGAGAGAGTGGTGCTGTAATTGTACGCAGCAGACAGATTGACTTGTAAAAGGCCTTCCAAAAATGGCAAAAGCACTGAGGAGGTATTTCCCCCTGTTTTATTTTTAGATAAGCATTAACAATCAGGGGCTGCATTTTTAAGAAAACCACTTTGATCTGTGCTCTCCCACTTTAAGTTGAGCAGGAGGCTGAATTATCTACACACATTTAACAAAGTCCCTGTTGAACTGAAAGGCAGCGAATGTGGACTGATACTGCCATGGTTCTGTTCTGCAAAAATAGCTTAAATAACATGAGAAGATAGATGTAATTTTACTCTCTTCCGTTTTAGGCCGTGATTCTACAAAAGGCTATTGGGGTATATAAGGGTCCACCCACTCAGATCCTTTTGCAGGTTCAGGGTTTTACAATGTATGTAGCTACTTTCATTACAAAAGAAATGACCTTGTGTATTATTTTATCCATAGGACACCTTTATCCAGTAGATATTTTAGCAGGTAATCCTGAGGTTATCCAAGAAGCAGCTGAGGCCTACTATGAGAAACTTTTGCAGCGAGCTTCATCATCTCCTGAGTTTTTTTCCATTCCTGGTGGAGAGAAGGTAATATAATTACATTTCCCAAATAGAAAGTGTGTTTAGATATTGATGAAAGGCAATTTCAAGTGCTAGTGGCCAGAATCTGTTTGAATATAGCTAGTGTGGCAAGGATAAAAATCACTTAAAGTTTCAGATTCAATCAATCAGATTGTAAATATTTTACCCTCATAGACTAGAGGTAAACGTAAACCAAAAGACTAGATCTGAAAACCACCAAAATTTTAAGTCCAAATCTGAATTTTGTGTCTGGACCCTACCTTCATATTGGGATTGAACCAAAATTGAATTTGGAGGGTGTCTCGGACTAGATCCAAAATCTGCAGCTCTTGCAGTTCAGGCTAGTTTAAATGATATAGTGAATTTCCTTACTGTTGTAGAGATTTGTTCTTTCTGTTGTGAGTCAGCAATAAACACAATGAAATTTTCTAATGTGTGCTCTTGCACGCAAGCTCTGATCAGAAATGGTTGACAGATTGAATAAAAACTCTTCAGTGATAGAGCTGCAGGGACCAATCCTGCATTGGCTGGGAGATGGGCAGGATGGGCAGGATATGACTAGATAGGTCTTTTTCATTTCTAACTTCAATCATTGTATGAAACCTTTCACTATGTGGGCCCCTTTCCACACAATGAAAGTTTCTGTTGGAGCAGCTGTGTCTATATCGTTACACAGTGCTGAAGCAATGCCACTTAGCCGAAATAACGTTTTGTGTGGAATATGGTGGCTTCTAAACAGTTTTGGAAAATATTTTGTAGTAATTTCTAGAAAAAGTCAGTTCATGTGGGTGGGGTAACTTTCATATTGTCTGAGAAGTAAGGGTGACTCATCTTACAGTATTCTTTTAATGCCCTCTAGTGGACCAAGATCATAACCATCTGTAAGGTTAAATACAAAGGGCTGTTACTCTGTCCTTAGCTTAACCCGTCATGCAGGGATGCAGTGTTACCAGCCCATCTGGTGTTCAGTTAGGGCAGGGGTGGCCACCTGAGCCTGAGAAGGAGCCAGAATTTACCAACGTACGTTTCCAAAGAGCCACAGTAATACATCAGCAGTGAGCACCCCCTGGCACATTGGAAAGTTGGCACCTGTAGCTCCAGCCCCGGAGTCGGTGCCTATACAAGGAGCCGCATATTAACTTCTGAAGAGCCGCATGTGGCTCTGGAGCCACAGGTTGGCCACCCCTGAGTTAGGGGGTGGGGGGCTTAGAACACTACGCAATGCTGAGTCTCCACAATACCTAGAGCTAAAGAATGGAGTTTCGGCTTCAAGTCTGAAGTATCTTGATTTTATGGCTTGTAGTGAGACCTTAAATATTACTTCAGACTTAATTTTGTATTTAATTTTGTTCTTGTCTGATCTGCACATGCAGAATAATACAGTTAACAAAGAGGATAAGTAACAAGAATTTTCTAGCTGTTTCTTTCTGTCCTATAAACTGTAATAAAAGCTTCAATGAATTCTGATATTTTATAAATCAAAAATAAACTGAGCTTATCTCCCTCCAAGAAGACCGTAGATATCTGAGCTAACAACCTCTGTTACCCCTACTCTGGGATAATATACACCTAAGAATTTAGGGATGAAGATTGCTGTGATTGACTAGTCCCTAGTTAGTCTGACTAGTCCCTGAGCCTTTTGCTTCTGTAGACCTAGGTTAAAACCTGCCTCAGGTGATGGGGCCAATGGTTCTTTAATGCATATTAGATTGTTGTCAAGTATCTTAGATTGTTGTCGTTCCATTTACTCAGACCACTGTACAGCGTGTCATAGTTGGCAGCCTTGCTCAAGAGGATTATTGCAGGTCAGGGTGGAAGTGCATTGGCAGAGTTCTGTGCAAGGAAAGCTGGTCCAGCTATGCCAGATTCATGCTTGTGCTGTTTGTCTCTCACTTCCATGAGTGCTAAATTAACTCACAAATCAAAACCAAAACAGTAGGATTTGACATAAAAACAGCACCTGACTTTTACTTAAGGCGGTGTTCACGGGTGCCACTGTGATGTCTGATGATGATGTAGCATGCAAAGAAAGAGATCGAATCAACAGAAGATACTAAGATTTCTCAGGAAGGTCACATGCAGTATGCGGAGTTACATTTCCTAAGTAGCTCAGAGGCGAAACAAATATACTTGTCCCTAGTGTTCTGACATTGATGAATTGGTGAACGCTGGTTCCAGGTGCAAGTTTTTACCTTGAATAGTCCACCTTGCTTACGTGTAGTAAGACCTACTGTATGTGCTGCTTATAATTCAAATGCTTTTTTGCCAGCTCAACGGCTTAAAACACCTAAATGCCTGTTTTTAGGTTAAACTTGAAGATTCCTGTGTACGTTTCCTTCCTGTGTACCGAGAAGACCCAAAATATAAAATTTTGGTGTTAACAGATCCACAGGCTAAAGAAAGAGGTGAGATTTGTGTCAATATATCTTGAAAATTGAATGATTATACTTTTTGTCTTACTTAAATGATGCCCAGTGGATGTAAGCAAATTTCTAGAACAACAGTACTTTAACTCCATGCCGTGTTTTGAACATGAAGTAGATTTAGCTAATATGTAAAGAAAATGTTTTAAAAGGCAATCTGTGCAGGCAACCTAACAGCTAGAATGGGAGATTGGCAGTCAGGTCTCTGGGTTCTGTTCCAAGTTCAGCTGCTGACTAGAAGACTAGCCTTGGGTAAATCTCTCTTCCTCTCCCTCTGCATTTGTACAATGGGGATAATCATACATTTCTATCTCACAGGGATGTTGTGAAACTTAATTAATGTTTGGTTTGAGCTTTGAGATTCTTGAAAGATAGGACATATAGAAGTGCAAAAAATTCTGATATGTTATGATAGATTGTAGCTTACTAACATTCCTGTATTTTGTATTTTTCCTTTGTGGTAGCCACCTCCTCAGTTCTAGGTTTAATTGGCCCATATTTCTGGACTGGCTTGTGAGAGGTAAATCCAGACATGCAGTCAGGAACTGAATTAAACTCATTTTATTGGCAGGTCTCCAGCAGTCTGCTTTAAACTCTGTGCCAGTTTATGCACTGCTTACTAGTAATGCTTGAGTTTTTCTTGTTACAGCCATATGGTGACCTTAAATGGGCACATCACTGCAGTTATTATTCCTAGAAATGGGTGTGTGCTTACTGGCATTTCTACTCCACAAGTCATTGGCTGGGTTATCACCAGGTCCTAGAGATTTGGGTTATGATTACGTCTTAGTGTTTTTGTCCACCCATCAAGGATTACTGCTTTACACAGTGTGTGTTCCTACACACAGCCTGGTTTCTTTCTGTTTAATTCCATCAGTCAATAGACTGTGTGGCCATAACCCTGTCTGGGACTTACAACACTGAAAATAAATAGCAAGCTATGATGCCATAGTCTTCAGCAGGGATTGAATCCAAGTCATTTAGCACCAAAAGCACAGGCTTCTACTGCTTGAACTAAAAGAGAGCTCTTTGAGCTGCTGGAAAACAGGAGGTTATATAGTCTTGGGAGAAGCTACTAGAAAGAAACTGTCATGTACACCAGGCCAATGTATTAAATAGTCCCCCCGTTGAATAAGCTTGTCCCAACTGTCTAAGATCCACAAGAGTTCAAGTCCTATCTAGGGAGGCAAACTTTTATGTAACCCTTCTTTAATATATATGTATAAGGGTATAATATGGGAGTCAGAAAATGTTAAACCAAGGTGTCTTTTGCTCACTCCAAACTCTGTTTGGAACTCACGCCACTCTACAATCTGTGCTTTTGACTCTCTCTCAGTCCCTCTTCTCCCACAATACAGCAATAAGCTAAAAACATCACTGCAATTCAAAGTGCCTCTGAGTATTTTATTTCTGAAGGTATAAGCTATACATTTTCAGTAGAAAAGATTTGCAGCCAATATTATTGTTATAAGAAATATTACAAAGAAAGACAAGGCAAGCTAGTGTTCAGAGTCCAGTCCTTAATGTGTCAGATAACTGTCCTATGCTATGTTAAAATGTGAACTTTATACTGTGCTCTGTTATCACACGCTGGTTCAGTTGGCTGACTCAGACCCCATCACAGCTAAACAACTGGAAGCTGGAAGTCTTCTCACATGAACAAAAAATAGATTAAACTCACCTGCGGCTGGTTTTATATTGTACTTCAGAACAACTTCCCATTCCATGTGCTATCCCATGCTGGACTGATAATTTACTCACTGGCTGGGATTCAGTCAGCAGAAAGAGAGAAACTTCCTGGCACACAGACACAGCCAAAGAACTGTATGGGTCCTTTAAAGCTACAGATCCTTTCCTGACAGTGGTTTACACATCAGCATTAACATTTTCATGAATGGAATATCATTTTTTTGCACTGATACCATTTAGGGGAAAAAAGAACTCTACCTACTGCAGGCCTAATTCTGAGTGTAATTGCCATTGTGCATCTCTATCAGTTTGACTTCAAATGGGAGTAACTGAGAACAGTGATGAGGCAGATTGGTTTGTTCAAGAAGGGGGATGCATAGGTATAATAATGCATTACGATATCCAAAAAGGGATCATGAAGAATCACTGACTATATACAGGTGGAAGAAATAGAGTGCATACAGCATGAATATTTAGCAACTTAGTCAAGTAGTAATAGAAACACTGTGAATTAATGAGATCTGTGTACATAAAGAAACAAGGTCTATCGCCACGTCAAACACATGAGTTCTGGAGTCTAAACTTCCTAATAGTTATCTACAGTAGATGCTTAAACTTAGCAGAATAGGGACTTCTCTGTGTAGTAAGCAGCAGGAGGACTTTAAATCTCATGTGGGGGAGATGATTCTAAAAAATTCTTGCAAACCTTGGGTCTGATCCTGTAGTTCCACTGGGATCAACAAGATTGCTCATTTAAGTAAGGGTACATAATCTGTTTTTTAGTAGTACCCTTTAAATATGCATTTAATAGGACTTTACTTGACATTCTCTCTCCATGGTTTATGTACTGATAACACATGGCAAAACTCCATGTATTTTAAAAATGTTTCCTATTTATACCAAACTTTATTTTTTTCTTTATAAAGAATGCACAATAATACATATTCATAAGCTCTGTGAAGTCACCCCGTCGATCCTTTCTTGTATACAGAAGCATTTTAACTGTTATTTTTCAAATGCTTTTCTAGGTAGCAGATTATTTTTGTCAGCTTTTGATTTCTCCGGGTATAAAATGCCCCCCGTAACTCCACATGTTTTAAGTCTGTCCATTTTATGTAAATTGGTGTTTTCATAAATGCAAAGTTTAGTGCTTATTTCATTATTGTATTTTATATTCATATGACCATATGAGTGGTTTGATTTGAATGAGCCATGCCTTTTTTGTAACATTCAGCCTAAATAGTTACATCACAGTCAGCTTTGCTAAATGCCATACATTTGACATCATTCTGAAGTTTCCCTTACTCTTTAATATTATTACAGTATGGTAATGATATGTGATAGGGTGCAGGGATATAGATTCCAGTCTCTATGTCTAAACAAGATCTGAAGTGGATGGTATGCAGTGGAGAGAAATATTTGGGTTGCTCTTCCACAGAAGTCACTCTCAGTCTTTATTTGGGTTGGAGATGTATGTTTGTTTATGGTGGGCTGTGTGTTACCATGAGCATTTATATGAGAATGTAAATTGTGTTGCAAGGGCTACTAGAACATAGTATGGGGTGATTAATATCTTTACAGCCCTAAATTAACATTCTAAATACTGAATGTGCTGTCCCTGCTTGAAATATTTTTCAGTGAGCATGATTTCTAGTAACTGCTAGATGCCACAGAACATTTATCATAGGATAGTCACAACAAATCACTGGTAAAAAATTAATTGTAGTGGGAAAACAGAATCTGGTTGAAGGGAATCTATTGCTGGTACTTATTTGGTTCCCATTACTAGTATCTCAGAACCTCCCTATCTTTAATATATTTACTCTGAGAGCACCCTTGTGAGGTAAGGAAGTACTATTAGACTCAGCTTACTGAGAACGGAGGCAAAATGAATGGCAGGTATCTTGAAGTCCTGTGCACACCATAAAACACCAAAATATTTCCAGGAATAAATAGAAGAGTAACTGCAAGAATTGTGGAATGTCTAGCTTGGATATTGTAAGAAACAGTGCAAATACTTTATACCTCCTTTAAAAAAAAATTCAGTGTTGGCTTCAAATTAGATTGTATCCCATGCTTCCCTGGGGTCTCAAAATGTATGTTTGAGGTCAGATTCAGGGGAAGAGTGGAGAAAAAAAAACCCATGCTGGATGTTGCTTGAATTTTCTCGCTTTTCTCTGTATTTGGGTGCTGATTGGGCATCTGATTCAAAGCGATAAAATGGAAACACTTGTATATGACTGTAGCAACATTTGGCCACTGTACAGTAGGAAGTGAAAATTAAATGCAGTCCTGTGCATGGGGGAAAATTCTTCTCTTTGCCAATCAATAGAAGAGATTGTGCAATCACAGTCACAGATTTTTTTTAGGCCTCGTTCAGTTCAATGTTGTTAAGCACAATACTGCCTAATATCTAGAACAGCAACAAAAGGAAAAAATGCCAGTGGGTCTGATATTTCACATACTCTCCATTTTCCATGAACCATATATCCAGTAGTGGAATGGCTGATCATCCCTTCTGTCCTCTACTCATCAAATGTCAGTTTTGGGGAGAGCGATAAAACATGGAAAGGATGAGATCAAGGAGAACTCGATCTTCTGAAACTTACCTGTGTTCAAAACACAAAATTGTTTACAAGATGAGAATGAGAGTGTGTGGAAACATCCATAGGTTAAACTGTGAACTGGATGTTTACTTTAAAAATGATAATTTTAGAAGAAAGTACATACATTCACATGGAATTCGGGGAAGTGTTTTTCTCCAAGGGAGGCATCTCTGTAGATGAAGTAGCCCAAGTAATATGATGTGACAGTTGTTATGCCAGCTAGTGTATCCACCCCCCCGATTCCTTAAATTATTGAATAGCACAGTAAATGTTCCATAAAAGTTAAGTAGTTCCTCACAATGTGTTTATGCACCTCCCTATTTTCAGCAACGTTTTTTCAAACTTTTCTGATCATCACACTTTGTGTTTAGTGTGTGTGTGTTGGGTAATGGTGGGAGTGTAGGTTTCATGCCAAATCCGTTTTGGGGTTAACCTCATACAGCTGCCAATGGAGTCAAAGTCTGGCCCATTATATCCCTTTGTCTGACTGTGCTTTCTTTGGTAGCTGCATGTTTCATGGATATGTAATGGTGCAGTCCCGCTTGCACTGGAAAGTGGGGTGAAGGGATTGAGGGAACAGATTGAATCCATCATAGAAAGAATATTAAACCCCTGTGCCAGTAAGTGCATAATATTTAATTAATTGGATCTGGTGGTATACACAGGCAACTGCAGTTGGTCCTTTCTTGTTAAACTCAAGGCACAAAGTGTAACACGTTTTGGCATGTACCTTAATAATTTATTCAAAATATAGGTTAACTAAGCAATAACCCTGGACTCAAAGCCCACTGGGAGCTAGTAAAGCTTGAAGCAAAAAAGAGAAACTAACCTGTGCACATTAGAAACATTTGTCTAACCTGGGGCTAAAACAGGTAAATGATGACACTCCGATTAATGCCTTTTCACTTGCTTGTCTGTAAATTTGGCCTTGGTTGGGTGGATGGTTCTTCGCTCCCTGGTGCTTGTCCCTGGTAGGATGGTTTAGAGAGGGACACGATGATTAAGGTTACGTTTTAGTCACGGGTATTTTTAGTTAAAAGTCATGGACTGATCATGGGCAGTAAACAAAAATTCATGGCCCCAGGACCTGTCCATGACTTTTACTTAATACCCATGACTAAAACTTGGGGGGAGGGCTGCCTGAGGGCCCTGCCGGTGCTGGAGGAGGGCAGCCCAGGTCCTGGGGGGGCATGGGTGGTGGTGCGTGGCCTGGGACCCCCATTGGTGGGGCAGGGTTGGCAGGGCCGGCACGCTCCTTACCTGGCTCTGCACCTTCCTCCCCCACCCCCAGCAGCAGCAGACAACTCAGTTTGGGTGTGGGGAGGGGGCAGAGGATTGGGGCACTGGATGGGGTGAGGCAGGCTCTGGGCAGTGCTTACCTTGGGGGCTCCCCGGAAGTGGTGACATCCCCCCTTGCTCAGTTCCATCCTAGGCGGAGGTGTAGCCAGGCAGCTCTGCATGCTGCTGCCGCCTGCAGGCACCGCCCCTGCAGCTCCCTTTGGCTGTGGTTCCCAGCCAATGGGAGCTGCAGGGGCGGTGTCCTGGGCAGAGATAGTGTGCAGAACTGCCTGGCCATGCCTCTGCCTAGCAGCTGAGCAAGGGGGATGTTGCCATTTCTGGGGGGGTCCCCCAGGTAAGCACCACCCAGAGTCTGCCTCATCCCACCTGGTGCCCCAGTCCTCTGCCCCCTCCCACACCCAAACTTTGCTGCTGAGGGTGGGGGGAGGACAGAGGGGCCCCAAGACTGCCCCAGCAATGGCCAGTGCGACTGGCGCACTGCCTTGAGCTAGGCGTGCCAGCTGCTGCAGAAGTCACAGAGGTCATGGAAAGTCGCAGAATCCCTGACTTCCATGATTTCCATGACAAACTCGCAGCCTTAACAATGATCTAGTGGTTAGGGCTCTAGCCTAGACCTGAAACCCGTGTTCGGTTTCCTGCTGAAAAATCAGGCCACTTTTATGTAGGTAGCTAACTTCGGGCAACCAGCTTTCCAAATGTTGATCTTCCTTTTACTCTTACCAGTGAATTTGCTTGACAGTGGTCTTTGCAGCAGCTATTTTGAGTTAATGTGTCCCCGTTTCTTCTTTTAGTTTTGGCAATTTACCTTAACCAGTCCTGGTGGCCCATTGAAGATATAGTGAAGACAGCTGATTCCTCTAGAGAAGGGCTTATACAGGTACAGACAATTGCCTTTATTGTGGAGCGTTCCAGCTGTGGTGACCATATATTGCTCTGTGTGTTTGGATTTGTCTTTCATCATATTATATATCTTTTGTGCTTTATGCTGTATACTCCTCTGGCCTGGTTTTGGTCTCCCTACTGCACAGTGCCACCCCCACTTCCTGAATAAATATTAATTTTCTATGTCCTATTCATGATTCATCTGTTGGTCATTCTCTCTCTCTCTCTCTCTCTCTCTCTCTCCATTATTTTCGAGGTTGCCCCCTTTAGCAGGTAAAGAAGCAATCAGATAAACTGAATTATTGCATTAACAATAACCCTGCACAGTAGTGCTGCTTGATTGACCATCTGTTGTGAAGATCAGTCTTCTTACCCTTTGGCACAGTATCTTATCTGGCCATTTACAAAGGTTTCTGCCTTATATGTTTTTTAGATTGCATTTAATTTATTGAGCTGTTCTTATTTAATGGTGGATTTTTTATTTTATTCTCTCTGCAAATAAATACCCTTGGTCTGATGCAACAATCTTGTTTTGGGAGAATAGATGGAGAGATATTACTGACTTTTAATTTAATCTAGTCACAACTGCGAAGAAGTCAGTTGCTTAGTGTATGTAGGATTTGCATTGCCATGCAGCAAACAAGTTTGTCTTTCTTTATTCACGTTTCCCACCTACCCCTCCATCTCCCAGATGGGTGCTTCCTGGCTCCTTTCCTGTGCATTCTTTCCCTGATTCTATGACATTTTTAATCATGCAGGGTTTAATTCATCTCTCCCCATAGGCAGCCTGATTTAACAGGTTTTGCATAGGGAACTAAGGGGGGAGGTTTGGGGAGTAAACCCATCCCCCAATCTGCAGGTAGGCTTTTGGACAGCAGCACTGGCTCTACGCAGCTGTTTCTTAAGCTTCTTCTGTAGCAGTGGAGCATGAAAAAAGTATTTTGGCTCCTTGATCCCTTTTAACATGTTTTGAGTAATTTTGTCTCAGGTATATGTTGTTTCCTGTGACATGCAATACCCACACATTTCGGTCAATAGAGACAGGGTAGCATAGGTATTCTCCTTTTAGTACACTTCTGAGCGTGGATAGTCCAGGACACTCCAGTTCTATATCCAGCTAAGCCACTGGTTCACTGTGACCATGGGCAAATCACGTCACCTCCCTGTGCCTCAGTTTCCCCATCTGTGAAAGTGTACTCCGCAGGTGCATTGGCAAGCTTTATAAATGGAGGGTGATATCTAAGGGCAATTATTATTATTTCTCTTTTACCATCTTTAGTCTCGGGAAAGGAAGACAGAGGGGGGGAACCTAGTAACAGTCTTCAGATACATTAAGGGCTGTTGTGAAGGGTGTGTGTGGTGATCACTGAAGGTGGAACAAGAAGTAATGGATTTAATCTTAAGCAAGGGAGTGTTAGGTTAGCTATTAGGAAAAACTACTATAAGGGTAGTTAAGCTATGGAATACGTTTCCAAGCGAGGTTGTGGAATCCCCATCATTGGAGGTTTCTAAGAACTGGTTGGACTGATTTACTTGGTCTTGCCTCAACAGGGGGCTGGACTTGATGACTTCTTGATGTCCCTTCGAGCCCTACCTTTCTATGATTTGAACTGGTTTACGAGGCATTTTTACCCCAAATGAGTGGGACGCATTCACCACCCTCTTAAAAAAACAAAACAAAAAAACAAAAACAAAACTTTCTTTTGAAGGCAAAATCCCTGAAGTCTCTTCATTTTTCTTTTGTCTGTTTATTTTTTCTCTAAGGTCCAAACATCTGGAGAAAGGATTGTCCTCTTTGTTCTCAACTCCATTATTTTTGGAATGTTAGAAAGGAGTTCAGCTAATGATACATTCTTTGTATCTCATTCCGCCAAGGAGTCTGCCAAAATATTCTGGAGGAATGGAGATGCTGTTGCCTTTTACACAGTCAAAATAAAAGGTAAGGTCATTTCAGAGAAACATTCCCATCAGTTCTATATTGCCAAAAATGTAGTTCCCCCACAATGTAAATAATCCTATGCTTCCATTTTCATGTTTAGATAGACATCACCTGCATACCATTGTAGAGAATGAATCAGAGAAACTTACCCTCGTAGAATTTGAAAGCCATTCCTATTACTTCCATTAAAACACAATGGGACCAAATTCTATTCTAGGTTACACTGTGTGATCTGGACTGTTTGGAAAGCTGCACCCCTTCAAATTCCAGCAGTCTCCAATTCCTCCTCCTTCCTGGCTTTCCTGCTTTTGCAGACCACACCCAAGCCGTATCTGGCTGGCCTCAGGTTTCTGGCTTTGGCTGCCAAACCCCTTTGTATCAGGGTCATCTCTGCTGCAGCAGCAGCCTTTCTTACTTCCAGTAATCTCCTGAGCTTCCCCTTTCACTGAAGCTACCTGCTGCCTTTTATGGGGAATTACCTGATCCAACCCAGGTGTGCCTATTTAATAATCAGGGTTGGCTAACCTCAGGCCTCCAATTCCCTAAGAGGCTTCACCCTGCTACAGTGCTGAGAGAGGCTGCTGCCTGTCAGAGCCTCCCTGAGGAGATGGAGACCCGAAGTAGGGAGGTCAGAATACGTTAGCCAGTTCTGGTGTTCATATTCTAAAAAGGAAGTTGAAAACAGAATCAGAGAAAAGTAGGGTTGGGAGGGACTTCAAGAAGTCGTCAAGTCCAGCCCCCTGCTCTGAGGCAGGGCCAAGTAAACCTAGATTATGTCTGACAGGTGTTAGTCTAACCTGTTCGTAACCTGCAATGATGGGGATTTCACAACCTCCTTTGGAAGTTTATTCCAGAGTGTAACTACCCTGATAGTTAGAACATTTTCTATGATATTTAACCTAAATCTCCCTTGCTCCCTTGTGGTGGATGGGGAAAAGAACCACAAAAATGAGTCAAGGGCAGCAAAAAATGCCATACAGTGAGGAACTTAAAAGCTCTGTTTAGTTTAACAAAATGAAGATCAAGATGGGACTTGATCACAGGGTAGAAGTACCTTCACGGGGAGAAAATACTTGGGTACTAATGGTTAAAGGGCTCTTTAATCTAGGTGAGAGAGGTATAACAAAAAACAATGGCTGGAAGTTAAAGCTAAACAAATTCATATTAGGCACAGATTTTAAACCATTGGAACAAAGTACCAAGGGAAGTGGTGGATTCTATATCTCTGAATGTCTTCAGATCAAGACTGGATGCCTCTCTGGAAGATAGTCTTTAGTCAAACACAAGTTATTAGGCTCAGTAACTGGGTGAAATTGAATTGCCTCTGGTAGACAGGATGTTAGATTAGCTCAGACAGTCCTTTTTGGGCTGAAAAAAATCTATGAACTGATAAGTCTGATATAAGTCCAGACCCATTGCATTGATTTCAAGATATCTACACTTTGGATATTTGTACCACGGTAAGCCACAACAGTGGCTAAATTGGTGCCAGAAGAGAACAGTGTGGAGAACATCTCGCTGGAATGACTCCACATTTGCAGTGGAATGTGTCTCTGGGTCAGTTACTGGTCCCAAGTTAAAGTGCGCCGACACTAAAACTGGGCTTTGGTGCTCAAATGAAGTTGCAAAATAGGTACAGAGAAATTGGTGATGGAACCTCTTTTTGGAGGTGAATTGGGTTGCTTCAAGGCCATCAATCAGCACGGTCCCAAAAGTGGGAGGCGAAGGCTCTGGGGGAGATGGGGAATCAGGCTTGCTTTGGATTTCAGACAATAGATTAAAGTTGCCCTCCCCTGGTAGCCCTTCTAAGGGATGAAGCACTAGGAGAAGTTCTGCCCTCCCTCCCCACTCTGAGGTGTAGTTGGCTCTTCTGTATGCTATTAGTGGTGAATCACATCTCAGGCGATGATTAAGGAATCCTGGATATGTCTATGAATACACTGTGTTGAGCTGTTTTATAATTTGCAAACACTTCAGTTACAACTGTACATTTCCCTTTTAAGTCCATAAATATTTTGGAGCAAAGCTTTCGGAGAGAGACATTTGGTTTGTAATGATTCATGCTTCAGTAAAATAAGTTTTCAGAGTAGTCTGTTGTGGGTGGAATATCAGACAACCTGAACCTGATTCCGGGTAAACTGGGAGTCACTTTTTGGTTCACATTAAATGCAAATGCTTAAAGTCCAGACTTGTCAGCATCTGGATCTTGTTGCCAGTGTTTTTGTCTTTGGCAGCAGCATTTGTTTGTATTTGGTCCATGTCATAATTACTAATCGTTTTCCAAGCTCTTTTGGGGAAGCTTGAAACTGTGATTGTTCACTTCCCTCTTTGCTCATCACGTAAAGCTCGCTTGCTGTGTGCATTGTGCAATCTCGCTCTCTGAGGTTCTGTAATTGTGTCATACTAAACATGCTCCTGTTGATCTGATACTCTGTCTCTTACAATAAACCACCTAGGAAGGGACTCTGGATTTATGAAGCCCAAACAAGTTCAGCTAGTTCTGCCTGCTTCTTTGGAAGTGGTATTCCTCAAAAAGTTTGAATTCCTTTTTAATACTATTTACATGGTGCGAGTTTCTTCTGTTGCTGCCCTGAGTAGTGTACATTATATATCAAGTTTTCTCTGTGTAAGAAATTCCATATTGCCAGATCTCCTGCCAGGTGATCCCAACTGCATTTCCACTCTCTACAACAACTTATCCACTGCTCTTCGCCCTCCGCTAAGTAATTTAGACTCTACTGCTCATTCTGTACTCATCTCTCTGTGTGTCTCTTCTGTGAACTTTCCATTAGCTACAATACGACAAGATCAAAAACCATGGTTCAGTGGAGCTAAATACGGCAGAACTACATTTGTAGGGGATGGACAGTTAAAAGCACAAGTCTGGGTGGCTGGATATATGGATGGGTGGAGTCTCTTCCTGTCTTCGCTGCAGATTTAGTTACAGCATGTCTTTGTCCGAGGCAGATTTTCACATGGAAGTCACTGAGTCAAGTTTAGCTCAGGCTGGAGATGTCTGAAAGTCGTTCCCATCCACCAACTCCTAAGTGGCCTGAGCTTGGTAATAGTCCTGTTCTTAATAGAGATACATGCACTTCACAGCTAGCACTTATTGGGGTCTCTTTTGATAGTCTCATGAGAAAGGGAAGGGGGACTGAACACCTATGTTGCTCCTAGAGACAGTTCCTTCAGGTCAAGTTTGAGACATATTGGCAAGGCAATGTGAGGAAATGTCTGCTGATACTGACCATGCTACACCTGTTGAATGGATAAACACAAGACTTCATTTTCCAAGACCTTGAACCTATCATCTTTTATGAGCATTAGACTTATTATATTCACAACTGTACAGCTCACCAACCGGTGTGTGCCTATTTCTGTTTAGTGGAAGGCATGTGGCATTTATCACTGGTACTCTGGCGATTGACGGGACATGTAATAAGGCATTAATGTATGTTGATGAGAGACTTTGTTGTGTGTCATTGTGGGTGTGGTGTTGTGGCACTGAGACCACTTAGAGAGAGTTAAATGAGTCTGCTTTACAGCCTTAGTTAAGAGCCAGTTGCCTTTTGGCTCATGCGGTAGAGGGTCATACACTAAGCTCCAGAGCCAGAGGTGCCGGTTCGATCCTGCGGCCGACAACGACCGGGGTCTGTTGGCATTACACCAGGACAAACGCCTCCAATTTGGTTTATGTCAGTAACTTCAAAACTCTGCTCTCCATACCAGCAGTTAAGGAGTTCAAACCATACTTAAAAAATAGAAAAGAACATCGTTTCCTGTTCTCTAAATTCTGTCACTGAAACTGCCTGCAGATGGCAACCATAACGGAATATTTTGCAGGAGACCAAACAAATATCTTCCCATGGAGCCACTTTGGTGCTGAGAACCAAAGCGGCTTGTTTCTTTGTCATTTTTCTTTTGGGATTTTCATGGTATGCTCTACACTTGTTAAAAACCTGTTTTTTAAATGGATTAATAACTATGATACTTGACCCATATAATTCTGTGAAATGTTTTCAGTTTGCTTAGATTTCGTAATTGTTAAAGATGGAGCTTACTGCCTTCACTTGAGCGTAAAATAATTGGGAGAGCATAAAAGATTCATGAGGAGGCAATATGGCTTAGTGGACAGAACACTGGACTAGACTCAGGAGACCTGGATTCTATTCCCAGCTCTGCCGCTGGTGTGCTCTGTGACTTTGGGCAAGTCACAGTGCTGCTCTGTGCCTCAGTTTCCCCATACGTAAAATGGGAATAATGCTACTGACTTTGTTTGTAAAGTGTTTTTAGCTCTACTAATGAGCTAGATAATATTTTATTATTATATAATACAAAGAACAGTTGATGCAGAAAGACACAAAAAGTGTTTTAGTCTTTGGGTTAACTACAGGTAGAGAAGTTCCTTTAGCTTTTGTTGTTGTTGTTTAGTATTTGTATTGTGGTAACAATTGTGCTAAGTGCAGAACAAAAAGATGGTCACTGTACTGAAGAGCTGATAATCTTAAGTATCTTTCTCCTCCTCTGGGATCTCCATGGTATGAGGCTTGAGGAGGGCAGCTTAGCAATTCAGCCATCAAACCAATTGTAAAAAAACATATACTGGGGGTGAGAGAGAGCGAGCTGTGAAACGTGGAGTCGAACCAGCAGCATTTCCCACTGGCTCCCCACAGAACCCCAGCAAGAGCTCTGTGAACCACATTTTAGGAACCACTGACAATAGATAAATAAAATAGGAGATGTAGGTACTGACAATAGATAGATAAAATTGGAGATGTAGGTACTGTCTCTGCCCTTGTTTTCCCATTAGCTAAATTGATCTAATGGCAACTTAACGGGCTGTTATGAGGACTGATTAGTTAATATTTGTAAAAATGGTAAAAGCGCTTAGTAGTAATTTGACTGAAGTGCTTCAAAAGGGATGATAGGCTTTATTTAATTTGAATCAGACACCAGAAGTGCTTGCCCATATGGTGGGATGAAGTCCATTTCAGACTTTTTCACACAAGCCTCTGTAGACTTGTTTTTTTAGATATTTCCCCCTTGAATTAGATCCCTACAGGGATACTATATATGTTTTCAATTGATCACATACATTTGCTATACATAAAATGAGATCAGAACAGAAAGTTAACCTGCTTGACACCTAGCAAAAAGTTTGTTTTGGGATAATTGTTCCCCTTCCCCACTCTTTTCTAGCAATAATATTTGTAATGGGCATATTTGAACGAGTTTGAAGGTTCTGGCTTTAATAAAATAAAATGAACACATACCAGCCAAGACATGTGTTCATTTAATTTTATTGAAGCCAGAACCTTTGCTCCCCTTTTCACATCGCACAATGGGTTGACATTGGGTTCTGTTCAGCAGAAATATTCCCCACCCTTTACACAAGCATGGACCCTGCAGAAGGCCTGTCTGAACTTGTGTGTGCAAAGCCAACTTGTTCAGCAGGGATGCAGTCAGTATGCACAACCTTGTTTTGTTTGGGCCCTTTAGATGTGGGGACAGGGTTGGGTTTGCCCTGGTTTGTGGATGCTTGGGAATGCTAATGGCTGCCTGCTTTCCTGCCCTGGTAATTGCTGTTTACCATTATGCTGGCTCATAAGTTGGTCATTTGGCACTCATGACCTAACCAAACAGATCAAAGGCTTTGAAAGGGCAGACTGCATAAATACTTCCATCTCCCCTGCCAATGCCCTAATTTCCTTTGTCTCTTCCCTCACCCCAAGACTCAGGCTTTTTATATGGCTGAGCAATGAAAAAAGGGGGCACAGGAACCTCAACTCAAGGCCACCAATACTTATTAGGAACCTGCTCTACTATTAGAAAGGACCCTAGGGGTAAAATTCACTTCTCCCCAAAGTCTATGGGTGGTGGCTTCTTCTCATGTATTTGCTCAGGGGTAAAAGGAGAGAGTGGCTTCATGATTAGTTTATTTATGATAACCTTAGACTTTACAAATGTCTGTCTTCCTTAGGCACAAAATTAAGAGCGCAGAAATTGATCAGCCAGCTCCTGTCCATTAGGATGGCTGCGCATGAGTCTCTCAGTCTGATTTCAGGGATTTGTAAGAGAGAAATAATGTGAGATGCCAAGAATCTCTCTGAGGGACAATATCAGGGTTGAAGGGGCATCACGGACTCACAGATCGTGCCCACTCTTGGCCCCGTGCGGTCCGTGGGGGGTGCCGCTTTCAGTGAGACAGCCCTTCTCGGGGGTCCACTCTCTCTCGGGGTCAGGGCCCTCCACCTCCTGGAGCCGCACCTCTCTGAGCCGTAGCACACCTGTTTCTCGCCGTTGGCCCTCTCAGGGAGTCCACGCGCTCTGGACCCCCTGGCCCTCCTCACCCCCGAAGGGGTTGATGCAACCCTGTTCTCTAGACTGGAGTGACTCTCAGCCAGCATAAAACAGAAGGGTTTATTGAGAGTTGAACACAGCACAGGAAACTCTCAGGGCCTCAGGCCTGGCCTCTCACAATAACAGCACATCCCAGTCCCCCTGCAGCCAGGTGGGCTCTGCCTGCTTCCCCAAGCCCCCCTGCTTCCCAGCTGGGCCTCTGATATCCAGGGCCTCAAGCCCCGCCTCTGTCCATTGTCTTCTCTCCAGGTAACCAGGGTCGTAAACAGGAAGGCCTGGGTCTCCTCTCCTCTCAGCCCTTCTCTGGCTGGAACCGGCTGGTCAGGTCACTGGGGTCCTGTCTCTGCAGCCCATTGTCCTCCCACTGGACAGAACCGGCTGTGTCTCCTGAGCTGGGTCTCCGGGTCACCAGTCACCGGAGTTTCAGTCCTCCAGGCCCTCGGCTGGGGTCTCGAGTCCCTCTCCGGTCCTCTGTAACAACAAACTCCCTCTCCCCTCACCTTGTTAAACCAGTAAGACCCAGGGACATTGAGTCCCGCCCCCTATGCATGCAAACCACTGGAAAACACAGAAAACCCCAAGAAAACCCCCCACTTCGTCACAAAGGGCCTGAAACTGATCCTTCGATACTTGAAGAAGCTGTAGACTTTGTGATGAAAAGTTTGTCAGCTGCCCAGAACAAACACTGCCAGAGTCTAACATCTCTGGTGGGCTGCCAGCCCGCAATAAGACGAGGGTGTGCTGAGGTTCTTGGCTCACATAGGTGCATCATACTTTCTTAGCTGTGCCCATCTGCTCTGTTCTTTTGAGTAGGAAAGGGGAACTGAAACCACCTAAAACTGCTGCCATTGTAGTGCTTCAGACAGAGAACAGGATTCTGGAATGTTTGAGTGCTTGGACTGCCCTTGTGACTGGAGGAGAAAAAAGGGGGATGCTGCATGCTTCATGATTGCCAGTTAAACCACCCATGTGCAGGATTAGGCCAAGAACCTAGGACTTTCTGTTCCAAAATCACAGATGTCTCCCAGCTAAAGGAGGGGTTTTCTTAGCAGTTATTATTATGGTACTGCTTAATGACCAACCAAGAGTGGGCCTCACTGTGCAAGGCACCATACAGACACCGAGTATTAGACAGTCTCTGCCTTGAAGGGTTTACAGTCTAGAGACAGATACAAGCTGGGGGAAGAGGTAGAACACACAAGTAGCAAATGTCATATTAGTGCCACGATTTTTTGGGAGTGGATTTAAGAGGGGATGAGCTCCATGGAAAGAAAAGTGAAAGGAGAGGGGACGTTGAAGGGAAGAGAGGTGAGAGGGTCAGGGCAGGGGAGAAGAGCTTATTGAGGGGCAGATTTGGAGTGAAGCGGAGGTGAAGAGACTGAGAAGGAGGGGAAAGGTTGAACCAACAGCTGATCATCCCAGGACAGAGAAAGTCAAGTCAAAACCATAGAAAGTTCTCTGAATGTTGGAAGGCCCCTGCTCTGACTGCTTCTGCAGCAGCACCTTCTGGCTGGAGTGTCTGGGTAGCTCCTCTGCAGCTTCCCCCTATACCACATGTTGGAGATAGGCACCATCCGAGTCCTCATTTCCCGGTGTGTGTGTGTGTGTCTCCCCTGCAAGTTCTGGCTCCAGGGGGCTGCTGGTGAGAGGGGTGGCCCCAGTGGGACCCCATCTTACCCTCTCTCTGCTGCTGCTTCTATTGGCTGGCAGTTAGTAATATATATTTTGCAGGGCAGGGCTGACATAATCACATATACTTGAGGAAGTCTCACATTCTGGCCAATAGATGCATGTACATTACATAGGGCATGCTCACCATTAAAAACAAAAGTCTCACTATGGAAGCATTAAAGTCACTTTGTCATGCTGAAACTGCCAGTGTTCAGAGTGCGATCTGAGATGTATATTTTTGGTCTTGACTTGATTATAGACCATGGCTGGATTATTTATGGCTGGTTGTGGTGGTACAGGGAGGGGAGTTGTTTATACAACCTATTGTGGTCAGTTTGATTTAATGTACAACTGCATGTGAATAATTGCATTAATTTCTGGGCACTTCATTCCCAGGAAAATTTTGATTAACTTAATGGAACAAACTGAATGAACTTCAGAGAACAGCCAAAAAAAAAAAAAAATTAGAGAGATGGAGGGATTGGCCTAAGAAGAAAGGATAACTACTAGGATGTGTTACAAATATTTGTAAACACCGAAACAAACGGTCTGTATTCAATAAAGCACTTGAGAAGTCAAGCACTTCCTCAAGTCTCATTGACTTTATTCTGATTTAAGCACGTGTCTTGCTGAATTTGGAGTCCAAGGAAGGAGAGCAATTAAAGTCAGACCCTACTTCTGTTGATGTCAGTGGCAAAACTCCAGTTGAAATCAACAGGAGCAGAAGCAGACCCTTATTTAAGATAACAAGCAGATGACTAGAAGAAAGGAGTCACACTGAAAGAAGGGAAGCTTAGTTTGAATATCAGGAAAAGCCTCCTGACAATTAGTTCTATTATGCTGTGAAGGAGACTCCCAAGAGAAGTGTCAGAAGATTCATGACTTGAGACATTTAAAACGAGGTTGGATGTTACACTAGTAAATGTATAGTAGCGAACAAACTAACTGTGAGAGGGACTAGATTAACAGGGAAAGCTGGCAAGAAAATGTTTTTTCCCTCTCATGCAAAATTTAAATGAAAATGTTTTGTTTTCATAGAAATTTTCAACAAAATATTTTGACTTTTCATCAAAAACTAAAAACTTTTCAGTTTTCTGACAGAAAAAGAAAAAAAATAGAAAAGCAGATGCTGTCATGAAAATGTTGGTTTATAAAAAACTCATTTATTTCTGGGGCGGGGGGCAAAGGAGAAAGGTTTGATGGAAAATTGTCAAGCAGACCTACTAAAAGGCCTCTAATTTGTATGATTCTATGGATTTTCAGTTGTATTTAATCTGTATGAGCCCAGGCACTACAGCAGTGGGCATTTCATAAATGATTAAATACAAATCAATCAGGAGGAGACATTTGTAGTGCTTTTATCCTACAAAGTAGCTAGATAACAGATTGATCTCAACATGATTGAATGCTTATGTTTCTTATTCTTTTGGGTTTGATTTCTTATGGCATTTTGAACTTATGTGCATAATATACAAAGAGTTACTCATGTAATTCTTGCAGAGTGAGGCCCTTAGTTAATTGATATGAACAGTAGTTTTGGACTCTGCATTGCTGTACTCAACCATATCTCCTCTTGATGGCAGAGGGTGTTTAGCCTGGGTGATGACTGCAGAGTAAAGGTTTGAAGTGCTGGGGCAAGCTCTAATACTTTCTGACAGTTTTACTGAGAAGTGGTTTGGTCCAGTAGGCAGGACGCTAGGCTTGAGTCACTGTTTTGGCCTCAGCAGCATGCAGGCCCTTCGTTAGTATGGTATCCGTCTCCATCTTTGTACTGGGGCTTCGCTTTGTTGGCAATGAAACATAAACCTGAGTCTAAAATGTCGCCCTGACCTTGGCATTTCCTAGGGTTCTACCCAACACCACCTTGGTCTGAATTCAAACTTTTTTCTTTGTAGAATGCTACACCCACTTCCCTTCTGTGTAAAATAGAATTAATGAGCCCCTCCTACCACAATTATTACTATTTGTTGTCTTGGAGAGTGAGCTATTTTACTGTGTACTCCCAGGAAGCCTGTGTGATGTTAACACCAGTCAATGCTACCTGCTTCCAGTTCTGGATACTGTATTTGTCCGGAGAAAGTACAGACGGTGCGGCCTAGGGATGAAAATTCTGCATGATTTCTGTCAATCTTTTGTGACCGAAGATGCCTTGGGGATCAGCTGCCCTATTTCTGCTGACATGTACCAAGGTAAAACACTTGATGTGGAAACATTAGGTAAAAGGTCATGCATAATTTATGCATTTCATAAAAATATTGGAAGAGGCTTCTTGGCTGCAGGAGAGTTCAATGCATTGGAGTGAACACAAAGATAATGTCCTTGGTGTGCAGTCTTCCTAGTAACACATGGAGCTTCCTGTGGGGAGGAAATCCTGTGTTCTTATAAGATATTGAGTGATAGAAACTTGGAATGGTAGTTTGGTATTTATACTCTTATATAATTATCTCCAAGAAATGGAATAATGGCTTTGTAATCCAAGAATGAATTATCAACTTGCTGTTTGACAGGAAAGAAAAAGAAGAAATTGTGTGGATGTCCATATGCACACACCACACACATGCCACATCTGTGGTCCTGATACTTTTTGTGATAAATTGCATTTGTCAGGCACCACATCTGAACCGTGCCCTCTAATCTGACTTGTCAGTACTACTGCTTTCATTCCAAATCTCTGAGCGGCTTTTGAACAGCCACAATATATTTTTAAAATTAATTATAATTTTCACTTAGTGGCCTGTACAGTTGGATTCGTGGTAACGCAAGCAAGCCTGGAGTTTCAGGTGAAAGCTTACATAAAATAGTCCTAACAATAAAATAATTTTTAAAATCTCTAAAACATATATAAAATATTTCTTTGTTAAATATGTGGCATAAACCAAATACACGATGATGTGGTGTGACATAGTGGGCCTTACTGCAACTTGTTTGGGATGTCTGTGTTACCCACTCATGACTTTTACAGTCATCCCTAATTAATGCCAATAAAACCTTTATTCCCTCTAGTCTGTCTCTGTTCCTCAACACACATAGTTATACACAGTTCTGTTTGTCTGAAATGTATACACCATGTACAACTAACACATAGATCGGGGTCGGCAACCTTTGGCATGTGGCTTGCCAGGGTAAACACCCTGGCGGGCTGGGCCAGTTTGTTTACCTGCCACATCTGCAGGTTTGGCCGATCGCGGCTCCCACTGGCCGCTGTTTGCTGTCCCAGGCCAATGGGAGCGGCGGCCAGCACATCCCTCGGCCTGTGCCGCTTCCCGCCGCCCCTATTGGCATGAAGCAGCAAACCGCAGGCAGTAGTAGCCATGATCAGTCGAATCTGCAGGCATGGCAGGTAAACAAACTGGCCAGGCCCAGCCACGTGCCAAAGGTTGCCGACCCCTGGCATAGATAGTTATGTATATTATACATTCAGATCTCTCCCTCCTCCCCCAGCTCTATCTAGGGTACTGTGCCCTCTTAATACAGGAAGAAGTAATACAGATACCGTTATTTTTCTTCACCCAACAAAAACAGTTTCCCTACTGGCATGCATTGTACAGTTTATACATGCTGCATTTTGAGATTTGTTTATAAATACTAGTGGTACATCCTAAGAGTTAGTTTTTCATCTCTGGTAGGTTTGGGGCTAAGGTTCAGGGATAGGACTGCGTCTTTGCTTGTGTTTGTAGAGTGCCTAGCACAATTGATCCCTGATCCTGAGTGGGATCTCTGGATCTCACTGCAAACATAAATATTAAATACCAAGCGTGAAATCCTCACCTTACTGAAGTAAGTGGAAATTCTTCTGTATTAGACTGAGGACTGCAACCCAGTGCCCTCTAAATATCCTTCCACTAAATGTGAGCAGTTCTCACCCGCATTTCTTATATAATATTCCCACTCTGTGTTGTACAGGTCTAAAAAGGAGTAATAAAGCCATGAACTGAATATTTTGCTGTCACTGTACTCAGACCCCATGGCATTGGGTGCTGTGCAAGAGGCTTAGCAGAGAGAGAGAGAATGAACGGTGGGGAGAGAGAGAAAACACCCAAATACAACTCCTGTAAGAGAAAATAGGTCTCTGAGAGAACATCCTGAGGGCTCATGCTTGGTGCCACCAGCTGACAATTCATTAATGCTTCCCCTTCTCTCTCCCCCCTCCACTCCCCGCACTTGATTTTCCTGTTCAGTTTGCCAGAAATTCTTGCAGACCCATCCAGAGGAGCAGAATCGACTGTGGGAGGTGGAAGCACCAGGGGACTGGAGCCAGCGTGTTAGTATCTGGTTAAAGATTCAGCTGGAACTCGCCCTTTCAGAAAGTGAGTTACAAATAGTGCGGCTTTCTCCTTGTCATGTTCAGTTATTTAAACTTCACAGTTAAAAGCTACGCTTCCTTAATGATGACAAAATGCTGCTTCCACTCATTGGCAGCACACGGAGAAAGTGCTAAGCAAGTGCTTCAGCACAATGACTTTTTATCTGACTCAGAAATGTTAGGTACCTCTCAGCTATTGGGGTGGGTGGTATGTGTGCAAAAAGTCTACGATTAGCCCCCAAAGCGGGTATCTCAGCTCTAGTATGTAAAAAACCAAAATGCACAAGTTCATTTAAAGGCAAATAGAAAACATTTCTAGAGCCATGGGGATGTGAGTTACTGAATTCGCTGTTCAGAGTCAATTTTCGTGCCATTCCATGACACAAACTTGAAGGTTCTGCCTCCTTTTGTGTTCAGTTGGGGGGGGGGAAAATCTGTGTTCCTTACTGTACAGCACAGTACTTGGTAATCCTCAAGAGAGGACCAAAATATCTGGTAAACAGGGCCAGGATTAGAGATTCTGAAGTAATGAAATCAAATTACAGAGACTCCTAGGGCTCCTGACAAAATGCAGCCCTGGCGTAAGAGGATGGAACTCCCATTGCAGTGCATTACACCAGGGCAGCAATTAGCCCAATGAGGTTAGCACCATATTTGCGTCGTAAAGATGAGTTGGTTGGTTTGTATAATAAGAAAAGGAACTTGTAGGATTTAGGGACAACATGATTAGCTTCATTAAAATATGCCGCCAGTGCCACTCTTTGAACTAATCCAATCCATGGAGAACATAGACATCCACTCCATGGGGTGCAGCTGTAGGATTCAAAGTTCCTCATAAAGGGCAAAATCCTACTTTGTCCAAGTTTCTTCTCCTCCCCTACCTATCCTTCCCCACAATAACACCCAGGCAGCAACAGAGTAGGAAACACTCATGGTGTTTTCTTAAGAGCTCATAGGAGGATCTCGCTAATGCACCTAAGGTCATGTGTTCAGATAGCTTGGGAGTACATCAGGTCCCTAGTCTGCCCATACACTTCCAGAGTCAGCAGCAGGTCCTAAGGAAGGGCTTGTTCCTTTCAGGGTGAGCAGAAGAGAGTGCTGAGAGGAAATTGCCCCCATGCTTTCCCTGATATGTTCTGCCCTATACAAGCAGGATGGCATGGGGACCCTCAGCTTAGCCACTGCGTTTCCTCTCATCACCAGACCCCATCAGAGAGTTTGGACAGGATTTTGCCCCAGGCTGGGTTCCTCCAATACCGTCACAGTGCAATGGTCTTCCATGCTCCTCTTTCGTTTTAAATTTTAAGCTAACAAGAACGGGTGTTGCTGTTTCCTGTAATCAGTCACGCTCAGTTCAGTTTGTACCTGAGTGGGGTAAATTCAGATGAGCAGACAGACACCGGCTCATGGGAGGATGATCACTTCCTCTTCTTTTTTTTTGGCTTTCACAAACTGTTCAATGAGACCGCACCTAAAAGGGAGTCAGTAAAAATCCGAATAAGACCCAAGAGCTGCCTTGGGCAGTTTTGCAGGTGCGGGGAGATACTTATATTTGTGGAGGCTGCAGAGAAAGAGTATAAAACACATATATGTCCTCCTTTTATAACTTCTGAGATGCAATGTGATCTCCATAGTGGAAAATGGCAGAAGCAAATTAGCTTGGCAACAAATAGTTAGAATCTTTTTAAAAAGCATATTTTACTCAGCTTATGGCTCACAGCTCATCAGCGATCCCTTTCCTAGAGGGTGAATATGCTGAGTTGACTTTAACTTTACCATCTTCAGTGGAACTTCAAACTATCATAGAAATGGAGTGTTTAAAACAATAAGGTGTTTGTAATACATGTATTAGATATACATATATGTTTGTATTATGTATAACATCTGTGTGTGTGTGTGTATCTCCCAGTGCATGGTATATTACATGTTACAGGAGTTAATGTAAAGGGGAGTATGGGACAGATAGTACCTACTACCAGGAGAGGGACAGCTTCCCCAAGTCTCACTGAGCTTGGAAGAAGTGCTGATCCCACAGTGCTCTCCCTCTTGGCTGGTGAGGTAGCAGCAGAAGAACTTACTTTCTGCTAGTAGTAGGAAAAGCAGCAGCTCCTCCTAGCTCAGGTGCACCATATCCATCTCCTCTACAGGAAGAACTGCTCCCCTGTCCTATGGTTCCCCAGACTCTATCCCTGCTAAGGGAGACTGGAATTGGAACCTCTGTAACCAGCACTATACTTTCGCAGGAGAAAAGTGAGGCGAATGATATGTCATAGGTGTTCCCTTACCCAACTCTACACACAGATGTTTGCTTGGATCTCATAGGCGTATTTGAGGACGTGACTGTCTTTCGGATCTATTTCTTCTCTGTCCCCTTCCCCCTTTGCTGCATCCCGCCAGCACATGGCACTATAGCTCAGCATCACCAAGTAATATTGGTACATATTACAACAGCCACCAAGATTAATGAGCTTCCCATCCTGTTCTGGTCTTCTTGAACAACCCTTCTGCCCCCTTTCCACAGCACTAGGCACTGTAGAAGAAAGCTATTTAATAGCTTTAACTCTGAAGCTCTGCATACTATGTAGTTTTTCAGAGAGTCAGGAATAAATTCTTGTCATATAATGTTGTAGGGCCTTTACAGCAATATGTGTTCCGGAAAGTTTCCCACAAACCTGAGATCAGACTTTGAATTTTGCAAGGATATAGAGCTGCATCTGGTGGCAGCACGGATGAACTACAGCACTCTGTACACCAGAAATGGTACGTGGGCTTGGGTATGCACACATCTATAGATATGTGTGAGAGGGAGACTTAGATGGATATGTTCTTTTCAACATGGTTGAATTTTTATCAGTGTGTAGCTATAAAAAGAAAGCTCTTTGGTGCATGGTACATGGAACTGGAAATATTCACTTGAATTTAATTTTTGTTGAAAAATCAGCCAAGGTTAGTTTATATCATGGAACAGAGAAGCAGTAGCATTTGCCTACAGAGGCTGGCTGAAATGTGAAAATAAATGTAAGATGAATATGCAGGCAGGGTCCTAGTTGCTGAACCAATCAAGCTCTGAAATGAGCAGTTCTAGAGTAATTGAGTGAAAGTATGTAAGGTCTACAAATAGAAAGTGAGTGTGAAAAGATAAGGTGGGAGAGGTACTGTCTTTTATTGGTCCAGATCCTAATGAAGAGTTCTGTGTAAGCTCCAAAGCGTGTCTCGCTCGGCTCACCAACAGAAGTCCAATAAAAGATAGAACCTCCCCCACCTTGTCTCTCTAATATCCTGGGACCAATATGGCACCAGCAGCACTGTAAGTGAAAAGAAAAGCAGATTCAGTGGGAAATAACTGCTTTGCAGGCTTTGTGGGAATCATGAAAAGTACCTTTTATTGTCTAAAGGGCAACTTACAGCCCAGTGAACTCTCTGAGAAATGGATTCCATTTAGCGGAACAAACTTTCAACCTAAGGCTAGAAAGGTTTTCAATGACATTTTAGTGCAGCCATTCACATGACGATGGAGGAACGTTCTGAGATTTTAACGCTGTCTGGGAATAGGATCGTGACAGCTTAAGGGCAGTGTTAATAATTTATTTTTCTGGTCTTTCCGCACTCATTTTACCCCAATTAATAGTCAGAAAATCAGATTCAGTCAGAGCTAATTTGTTGGACATTGGAAATACTAAACACCGTGCTTCAGTCTCAACCATTACAATTCTTCTGAAATAATCAGAAAGGATGCAAGTTTACAGTCACCCCCAAATTAGCCTGACATGCTGTTGTTGCATATCAGGACCCTTTATGTAAGATAGTGGAGGCTCAGAAATGCCAAATATAATTAAAAACTTTTTCAGATGTAATTTATACCTGGCAAGAAGTGCGGGTGTGGAAACAGAGGGCTAATGGTTCAAATTGCATCTACAGCACTAGCAGATGCATCTGTTTGCAGGTAGAGGATGTGATATTTACACACAGAAAATTTTATGTGTGAAAATGCCAGGTGTGGGTTTTTTGCACATTCAGATAAATGGACCTGCAAATATTTCAGGTGTATGCGGCTGTCAGAAAATGGGGCTCTTCTGACCAAACCTATGCACTTTTATTTTGTGGCATTGCCACCCATTGCACAAGGTTCTTTTTTGTTACTGGGCTGGGTAGTTAATTGTCACAATGGGAGGAGAGGGATTGAAATTGTACTAGGACAGCATCTTGTAGGTATTTTTTATTTTTTTTAATAAACTTGCTACGGAAGTTGTGCCAACATTCTTTCATTACGATCTTGCCCTCAGAAAACACAGTTCATCAGACTGCTTCAGAGGAGGAAGGAGGCTGTCAGGTAGAGAGAGCTCAGGATGATGACCTCAGACACTTAGATGCAGGCCAGATGAATGAGGTACAGTGATTAATTTGTCATTTTATGATCCACTTTTTCATAAACATGTTGTCCCTACTTAGTGAGTTAGGGGGCCTAAATAGGAGAGTGACACAGATAACCATGGATGCTCTTCTATCACTGGGCCATTGATTTATATGGCTAATCTGTAATTGCTCTGGGAGTGAAAGGTGTGAAAGTTTTTACTTCGCTCCTCACTGAGATCTATGAGCTATAACAGAGCTGGAATGCTCAAATAGCAGGTCTGCAGTGGCTTTCTGAACTGACCTGCATACACAGTAGGTGGAGGAATGGTTACAACGCCTGTATCGAGGTTGCTTAGCACTTTGCAATTAGAATGCCCTCTTTTTAATTGCTTCAAGTGGGAGTCTGTCCCCACACACTTCAGTGCAGGATCGTGGCCTTAAAACAATCGTGGCAATTGGAATGGACCAATTCTCCATAAACACTAAAATGTACTCAAGGAAACAAATCAAAATAATGAAGCTCGTCAAATAATAAATAAGGAGGGGGCAGAAACAAAACAGAGTAAAATTAAGCACCATGGTTATTGTGTTTACTTCTCCCCTTTAGGTTGCCACCCAACGGTTACTTGAACTTAATCAGTTTGTTGTTAATGCAGACCGTTCGAACTACTTATGCAGAGCATCAGGAATCTATTATATACAAACACAATGGCTATGTTTTGGGGTTCCTTTTGCTTTGTAGGGTGTCTCGGAATAGGGTCACATCATAGCTTTTACACTGTATGTATGTATGTACCTTTCATAACACCAGGATGATCCTTGTGTCTCGGTTCTAATTTCAGGGAGGCGAATGCATTCCCGATATTAGGAAAGTGCCACAAGAAGCCAGAGACGACAAAGATAACACAGCAGGAGAAGCAAGGTCGTTACACCTCCAAGTTCCCAAGGAGGAGGACTTTAGTCAAGGTACAGCTGATACGCAGCAATGTAAGGGATCTAGGAAAAGAGCAAGCACTATGGGTCTGCCTGAAGACAAGACTACTAAGCATCTCCGAATGATGCCTTAATTGCCTCACTCAAGAAACAAATCCACTGTGTAATCATAAAAGGCTAAAATAGTTAGCGAAAATAATCAGAATCTCTAACCACACTGAGATTTCTCCAGATTAGTTACAAGGGTTTTGCAAGGCAAATATTCTGAACCTTTAAAAAAATAAAAATAAACGATTGTTCTTTTAATTGTTCTTTTCTTTTGCTTCCTTCCAAGAAATTAAATAGTAGTCGAGCCTAGTTATTTTCCTGCTTTGGAAAGATTTTAATGGATCACGTGAGATGTCTAGAAAGGAGTAATTAGGTGACTTGTAGATACTGATGTGAGAAGATATTTCTATGGAAACAACATCCTGTATTATGCAAGGGAGATACCGCAACACAGGTTGGTATCACAATGACGGCTCTGTAACCTCCCTTTCAAAAAGAACAGTTGATCTGGAAATTCTTTCAGCTGAGCTTTTCCAGCAGAAAAATCTGCCTTAAGCTACAAAGTGGACAGGGGGGATGGGGACAAAAAACCCGCATGGTCTACATTAATGCAGAAGTTTGGTACAGAGAGAAAGCTACAGGCCATACATTGCCTTTAAGTTTAGACACTGAGCTCACATTGTGTCTATAATTTAAGGCACAGTTGCAGGAACTTTGTGTGGATTGCTTATCTCATGTATTGTATTTCATGTGGACCAATTCCTAATGCTTTACAAGAAAAGAAAATATATTGATGATGTGTCTCGCCAGCTTGCACAAGTTACAGTGTGGTTAAGAACCTCCCCTCCCCACCTTTCAGTCCCTCCCTCGCAAGGTTAAGTCAGTGTGGGGGGTGCTGTTCTAGCTTGACTTACTGATGTATCGGGAATGCTTTATTTATAATACATAAATCAATGCAAGGCAGTGCTTAATTCTACCTTTACAACCAGCCTCCACTGCAGCACCAAATGGGTGCATCAGGTTCCATGTCACCACAGTGGATGTTGCATTTAAGGTTGGACACTTAAAGGTTTTCTGCAGTTGTCATGGATCTAATCTTCTCTGAGGGTAAAATTTACCCCAATGCAGAGAGGCCTGCCCATGGCTGTCTGTGCTTCTGGGATCCCTGGGTGCCATGGAGGGGGGGCTCTGAACTATCCTCAAGAGGCAAGGGGAGCAGTGGTGAGCCTGGGGTAGGGTCTGAGTCCACACATACTCAGTTCCAGTTGCCCACAGTTCCCACATAGGGGTCATTGAAGGGGCAGAGGAATCTATTCCAGTCCATGGACTGATGCAGAATTCATAGAGGGGGCTGCCCTGTACCATGTCCACAGATGGCAGGGGTGAATTCTTTCCCTTTCACACCCTCCATAGGTCCCCACATGAAGCCCTGACACTGGTTTTGTGTAGGGAAGGGTGGATTTCACCCATGGACCCTGATTTAACATATCACTTAAGCATGTATTTACATCGATCCCTTGGTCGATTCAATGCGCTTCAGTCCCATTGAAATCAACCTTTTCTGGACATCTTCTACAAAAGAGGGAGTTATCTACTGGTGCTGTAATAGGAAATTATATTAATTTTGCCATGAGAGGTGAAATATTGATCACTGAACCAGCCATAATTCTGATGCAGACATGATTAGCAACCCCTGACAAAGCTAGCCTATCTTAGAGAGTAAGATTGGCCCATCCATATGTGGCTGATCTATAGAGGATAGGCTGGCCCAGTGCAATGAGTGTATGAAATGGGGATTCGCTTGGGAAACGGTGCCCTTATCCATAGCATCTTTGTTTCTCTGTACCTAAGTAGGGTACATCTGGCATCCTTTATAAAACATTGTATCAACTGTTGGATGATAGCTGGCCCAAGGCATAATAGAAAATAAAGGCAGCTGTAATCTTCGTGACAGCTGATCCCATGTTTCATTTTAGTCCACTATGACAGCTATGTTTGCATGTGGTAGTCTGTATTCTAAATCTCATTGTAGCAGATCAGAATTGTTCCAGCACACTGAGTGGATCCTAGGTTCGCCTTAATTGTATCTGCCAACTTAAATATATTTAAATAAAACCAGGTGAGCCCTATTTGAACTTGTCAAGTTGGAATAAAAGGGATGGACAATATAGTATATGTGGAGTGGGGAGACATCTAATTTGGTGAAATTAATTCCATACCTAGGAGCTCTTGCAGTCAAACAGGAAACATCAAGTTGTCAGTATATCCAGGTTGAATTTCTGTTCTCCCTCTTTGGCTCCCAATGATCCGCATACTGGTTTCCTAGCTGTTGTACCTTGATGGCTTTTTTTCCATTGTGAAAGGATTTTCTTTCTCTGCTTCTGCTGATCAAGCCCTTTACTTTCCAAGTAATACACCTTTCAGGAGAAATGCATAATGAGATAATGGGCATATCCTAAAGGTGAGCCAAGGTTCAACTCTGATGGGACAGAGTTCTCTGCGTGTTGACAGACCAGCAAGTGCCCCAAAACTAGTAAACTCACTGCAGTTTCTCTAACCACAGACAAAATGCCAGCTACCCACAGGTAACAATTCACCTCCTGATTGTGTAATTTAAGGAGGTCCCATTTTTGGCTCATCTGCCCTTCCCATCAAATGAAGGAGACCAAACACCAACACTGAAAACAAAGGAAGCTGGAAATTAGCCCATTATTTACACCCGATAGAGCATCGCAGCTGGGTGTTCTAAGTTAGCAGAACCAAAGGTGCCATGCTGCAGGCTGCATTTGTCTCAATGACAAATGCTACATAAGGAAGTAGGCTTCCTCCCCCTCACATCATGTGTGTGCTCTAGCTCTCTCTCAATAAATAATATATCCAATACAGGAGCTGTGGAACCTACTATAGAAGTAGTCTTTTTAGGACATCTGACTTAAAGGATGTCCCAGTCTGAGTACTAACCTCTTTTGTGTGCATTAAGGTATCTGATGCATTTAGAAGTTCAGACCTGCAATTGATGCTTGGCTAGTCTTAACTGTTTTTGTACAAAAGCCTTAGGTGCTGCATTGGGGGAGGGATAGCTCAGTGGTTTGAGCACTGGCCTGCTAAACCCAGGCTTGTGAGTTCAATCCTTGAGGGGGCCACTTAGGGATCTGGGGCAAAATCAGTACTTGGTCCTGCTAGTGAAGGCAGGGGGCTGGACTCAATGACCTTTCAGCATTCCTTCCAGTTCTATGAGATAGGTATATCTCCATATATTAATTATTAGGTTAATGTGCCAGTCTTTCATTTTTGGACCCATTTGTTGAGCTCTGTTGTCAATCACAAATGCAAAGAGTTTGATAATCTCAACTAGCAATGGGACTGAACTAATTTTTGTTTATTTATAGGTTTTGTACAGTACTCATTACTGTAGTGTCTGAGCACATCATATGCGGTAATGGATTTATCCTCACAACAGTTCAAAAAGGTAGGGGAATAGTATCTCTATTTTACAGCTATTGAATTGTGGCACAGAGAGGTTACGTGAAGTCACACATGCTTTCTGTGGCAGAAACAGAACCCGCATCTTCTGTGTCCCATCTCAGTGCCTTTAAGGCAAAAAAACCTTTCCTCTTAGAACATCCAGCACAAACTTTACCTTTCACTCAGGAATAAAACATTTGTATGAGGGAGAGCTGAATGGTTTAGAGATAGAACACTTTGGTAGTGGTTGGAAGTTGGTTTAAGCATCCAAACCTTTTGATGTTCATCTTGGCCACTAGACTACCCCAATGGTGTCCACATCTTCATCATCACAACACAATTAGTGATTCTGCTTTGGGGAGAGAGGAGAGAAAGGGCCGTGTGTGTGAGGGCAGGACTGTTGGCAGATCTGAGGTGAAATTTGCCCTGGATTTGCCTCCTGAAAGTCCTTATGAACATTGGGGCTAAAAATTCACCCAGAAATAAAACCGTTAACCTCTGAAATATGCGTTAGCAGAGTCATCTAGGTAGATACCCATGGTGGATGCCAACAAAATCAAGGATCTGAAATGTAGATCATAGATTCTAAAGCCAGAGAAGACCACTATGATCATCTAGTCTGACCTCCTGCATAACACAGGCCAGAGACTTCTGCCTGGTGATTTCTGCATAGAGCCCATAACTTCTGGTTGAAATAGAGCATGTCTTTTAGAAAGACATCCAGTCTTGATTTGAGGCCTTAAAGTGATGGAGAATGCACCACATTCCAAGGTAAATTGCTCTAATGGTTAATTGCCTTCACTTTATTTCCAGTTTGAGTTTATCTAGCCTCAGCTTCCAGTGATGGATCATGTTATGCCTTTTTGGCTAGATTAGAACCCTGAACTATCAGATTTCTTCTCTCCATGTAGGTACTCACAGCCTGTCATCAAGTCACCTCTTCCCTTTCTCTTTGATAAGTGAAATAAATGGAGCATCTTAGGTCTGTCACTGGAAGGCAGGTTTTCCGGACCTCAAATCACTTGTAGCTCTTTTCTGAACCCTTTCAAGTTTTCAATATCCTTTTCAAAGGGTTGGCACTAGAAATGGACACACTGTTCCAGAAATGGTCTCACTAATGCCGTAGACTGAGGCAATCCCACTCCTCCTTGATATTCCCTTCTTTATACATCCAAGGGTTACTTTATCCCTCTTAGCTATGGTATTGCACTGGAAGCTCATGATCAGCTGGTTATTCCCCAGGACCATTACATCCTTTTCAGAATCACTGCTTTCCAGACTACTGTCCTCCATCCTATTGGGGTAGTGTGAGCTAAGTTGTGATACCCACAGTGTCTTTATAACACAGATCCCCAGTTGTCCTAATGATGAGCATGCACTGTAAAGTTTGAACAGAATACCAAGAAATTTGGAGCTATAAACCATTTTCCGTGCATTACTTCTATGGCCAGAGTTGTCACAGTTAGTATACATTAAATCTGGTTCTGTGCCAGTGTTTTATTTAGTATTACCACAAGATGGCACCATTGTACAGCTTAAAATTTCAACTGTGCCTGGCATGACCTGTGCTTGACAGTGCCAAGAATGCAAACATGGCTGTTTTACCTAACTTTTTAGCAGCATTACTGGAACAGGGAAGGAATGAATAAGGTAGAAAAGAGACTATCTCCATATTTACTAATTTGATTGTTATAGCTATTGAGTTTGTCTTTTGATAATGAACAGACTTTCAGTGTCTATGAACCTAAGGTAAAGTCACAGAGGCAGATTGAATACAAAATATACTTGGACTATGCCCTAAAGAAGGAAGCCTGGTTTGAAGTTTTTCATAACTGCTCCCTTCACAGTTTTTTCAGGCCAACCAGTGGATGGTATTGAGAGATACAAAATATATTTTGGAACCTCATGTCTACTCTCTCTAAAGTTCTCACCTGATCAGTAGTCTGATATGGTTGACAAGTGACCGTAGTATTATATCTGTTTCTGATCCTTCTCTGCTCACCTCAACCTTAGCTCCAGAAGTCATAAAAATAATGTTGCTTTAATATAGTTACTACCCTAATATGCTATGAATCCGAACTCTGTATGAGAAAACAAAGATGGGTCACATGGGCCTTTTGATTACATTTTTTCCTTTGCAACTAAACCTCTTTTGTGTCCATCCCATCAGGAAAAAACAACATAGTATGTAACCAGAATGATATAATTAAATGGAGTTTAATTCTGGTTCTGGTGGATGTATTGGCTGTTGATTATTACACCTCTCTCCCCAATCATCTTCAAATATTTAAGGCAGGCATTCCAAAATGAATAATTCTTTGCGCTCTTGTTGCCCTTGTTATATAAGGATCTTAGAGATTTAGAAGCATGAACTGAGCTCCTGTGAGTTCAGCAAATACATTTTTCATATGGCTCAGTTGACTCAGAGAGGTGAGACCCCCAAGGTCACATGATGAGTCAGTGGTGAACCTGGACTAGAGACTAAACGTTTCACCTTCAACTTGTGCTACTTCCCAAATAAAACGTACAATATTGTACTCAGAACGGAGTGTCTTCTTTAATTGTGATTGATTTGTGCTGACCCATTTTCCTAGGTAAAGTGTATTCCAAAAGAAAACCAGCTCATTTAGCTCAATAACCAAATTGGAATGGTTTAAATATGAAGCCATGAAATCACATCTTTTGGTGTCCTTTGCTATGGATGAAAAAGAAAAGAGAGTTTCAAGCATTGTCTGCCTAACAGGATCACTGCCAAGATTTACATATTAATGATGCTATGGATAGAGAAGAAATGAATATTTCCAAGTAGAAAATCCTTTTCAGCAAACCCAACACTGATCTGTGTAAATAAGAATGCTGCCGGCTAAAATTAATGGTTAGTTATTAGCTTATTTTGTCCCTTATGCTTTTGCTGTTACAGATCATGCAACATAATTTAAATGCACTAAATACAAAACTACAATTTCATTACAAGCGTCTTTGTTAGTTTTCACTTGTTTTTCGATTTAATGCTAAAGTCCCAGTTTAATTACCTGTTTGCCTTAGCCTTTGTCATTGTTCTATTGAGTTTTTCTGTTGTGAGCTTATTTCAAACCATCTCTTCTGATTTAAATTTAACACGAAGATATCATTTTTAGAAGATCAATAATCTCCATCCAAAAAGATTCTTTTCTCCCATCCTGTTGGTGCATAGACAAAGTTGAACTTTTTTTTTTCTGCCTGAGTGGATCACCCTGGCTGAGAAATGTTGCGTTTGATGTAATCATAACATCTGATGCTGTAAATATATTTTAAGGTAAATAAATATACTGCCAGTGGCATTTGATTTGAAAGTTAATAGCTCAATCCCTTTGTATCACTCTATGTTCAAGTTTGGTGACCTGGAGGGAATGAGCATGCCTCATCGGCATACGCAGCCTCTGGTCAGCTGGACTGACCTCCATGGAATGTGTTGCCCTTGGAGAATATGGATGCCCAGCAGGTCCATAAAGCTCACTGCAGGGAACTTGGGGGAATGAGGGGAGAAATACATCTTCCTAACAATTATCTAGACTGGCTAATTTTCCAAGTTATTTCATTTAATTTTTTGTCTTGGTCACCAAAGGAGCTGACCATCTTAACCCAGATGTGTCTAAAGCAAATTCAGTCTCCAAACTGCACAATATGAAATAGTCTCCCAATTCCACCACCCCCTTTTCCTCCCACCCCCTGCCCCCGCCCCCAAGATTCTGGGGCTGGTTCAATCGCTTTTAAAGCTCTTTCTCTTGTGCTGCTTGCAGAGCCCAGCTGCTGTAATACAGACTGAAATGCTGCTTTTATCCTAGTTTGCGTAGATGGCTGGTGGGTAAATCAATTGGAGTGAAAGGCTTGTATTGTCTCTCTTTGCTTCATGTCACAAGCACAAATATTTTCATTTTCATGCTTTGCTTGGAGGAGGCTGCAGCCTTTGGCACAAGCGACTTCTGCTTGTTTGACCTCCTTTGTGTGTACGGAATGGTGAGGAGTAGCTCTGAGAAATACCGAACAAAACTATCAAAATAGCAAGAGAAAAGGTCAGGAAGGGATCCTGCTCCCCGTAGACATCAGAAGTATCTGTAAGCAATGATATTTAGCATGTCCTGCCTGAGCAGTTAAGTCATCAAAGACACTAGTACCTACAGGTAGGAAATATTCTTGGAGGAAGTCGAATGGATTGCATTGTACACTGCTGCCATGCTGGAGACGGGAGGGAGGCCAGAGCCAAGAACTTTTGGCCTCCAGTAGACGGATGGCTGCTGCCCTTTCCAAGTGAGGTTCTCTATTTATAAGCTGGGGCCCATGGGGTAATATTGCCACCTTGGAGGAGAATGTTGATGTACGGGAAAATGGAGTTGTACCAAAGACAGAGCTAGAATTAGGCACAAGCTATGCAATGGTCTCTTGGGCCTCCATAGGCTTGTGCTGACTTAGTCACTCAGAAGCTGGGCCAATCTCTCTCTCACTCTGGGATGAGAGTGAGGGAGGTAATTTTCCCTCTTCTCTCTCAGCAGTGGGGTCTGAAGGGGATGTAATTGTTATTTATTTTGTGTTTTATTAAAGCACCTAGTAGCCCTAGTTATATACCGGGATCCCATTGTGCTAGGCACTGTACAAACACAGAATAAAAAAAGTCAATACTGCCCCATTGGACAACTGGGGGAACCTGTCATTCCAACCCTTGTCAAGGGAAAAAGGCACTGTTCCTGGAAATGCATGGAGGAAGCCAGTGCTCAGTTGCTCAAGGTCTCCAGTGTAGAACAACCCCTTGTTCTGTAGGTTTGACACTAGAGTATGCACACAGAACAGTGGATCTGTGTGACTCAGATCAGAAACAAGCGACTTTGCCAAATCCCAAATATGAATCCAAACCCAGGACAATAAGGTGATTTAGTAAGGACATGAGCTGAGTCTTGTTTTATTGTTAGAGATTTTTCATGGTCCCTTGGTTTCATCTGCCTTTCTCAATGTGCTTCTGCTTCCATCACCTTTGTACTGCGTTCAGAGTCTACTCCTGGGGGAATTCTGCATCACTGTACATCCGCAGAATTCATGTCCCCTGCAGATTTCTTTGCTTTCCCGCAGAAAAATAACTTCTGACGGGGGAGCAAAGAGAAGCTGCAAGAACAGTCACGCACCCCTCCCCAGCAGCACAGGCAGGTTGGGTACCTGGAGCCGCCAATAGAGAAGTGGTGTACAGTCATGCATGAGAGAGAGAGAGAGAGAGAGAGAGAGACTGTCTGTCTCACTCACTATTGTGGCACACTCAGCATGGAGGGGCAGGGCTTCGGGGTGTGTCTGAGGGGTAGGTGTGTTGCAGGCTGTCCCCTCAGGCAGAGCAGAATGTAGCAGCCTCCCTGCTTAGTGAATTGTTCCCATTGTCTTTGTGAATTTCCCCAGGAGCATAAAACAGGTGTAAAAGTTTTAAGGCTCCCTTACATGGCCAGAGTGGACAGTGTGGCCTTATAAATGCTTATGGCGCTTTAGTGATTAGAACTGGTTTAAATTTTTGGACTGAAAAAATTTATAATCAAAATGTACTCCATGAACTGTTTGCTACTGGCCTTTCTGGAGATGGTCAGTAGCCAATAGAAATTGAGTTTGATTCCCCACCCATCACTTGCTTTTCAGCTGCCTATGATGTAACACTGAGCATATGGATGCATATATTTGTTGACTAAACTAGAAATAAAGGGTTAAACCTAGCTACATTACTATTAGGCAAGGGGGGTAGGGGATTTCCTCCAGTGCTTCCCACTCCCATTATCTATCCATTATATTGTAGTTTAAATAAATTACCTAAATAACTGAAACCAGCGTGATTATATTGTGTTATTTTGACAAATAAAATATGCAAAATTTAGTAGAATTTTTATTTTTTGGTGCTGAATGGTACATTTTTTGGCACAGAACTCCCCCAGGAGTAAGAGTCACCAATATTTGCCATTGATTCAAAATTCCTTACCGTGTATTCACTTATCCTTATTCACAGGGCTGCCAGTCTGTACACATAATGCATCAAAAGCCTCAATGCAGCTCTGTGGATATAAAGCTTCATGGAAAAATGCCAGTCCTCCTAAACATAAAAGATCTTAATGAATCACAGAATATCAGAGCTGGAAGGGACCTCAGGAGGTTATTTAGTCCAATCCCCTGCTCAAAGCAGGGCCAATCCCCAGACAGATTTTTACCCTAGTCATCCCCCACAAGGATTGAACTCACAACCCTGAGTTTAGTAGGCCAATGCTCAAACCACTGAGCTATCCCTGGTTACAACTGGTTAAACCCCAGGCAGGTGCCATGCTATGCCCCCCAGCCTTGCCAATGCACATCAGGCCTGACATTCCAGCTTTTGACCTCAGACGGTTGTGAATTGTGCCACATTGTATGGAGATAATTGGGGGGGGGAGGGGTTGGCTGGGGGATGTCAAGAGAGCAGCCATGACGCTTCTCACACTTGGGATGAAGAACTGGCTTGAACCCAGGTTTGCAGGGTTGAAAGGCTGGTGCTGTAACACTTAGGGCCACTTTGCACTGTGCCCCAGTTAAGGAATGCCATTTAGGCTCAGTGGCTGGGTCACTTGTGCAGAAAGAATGAGATTTCTAAAGACAAGAGTAAGTCTGGAAATATCCCAGACGTTATTAAAGTCCTTTAAGATTTCCAGTTGTTTGCAAAGAGGCTGCAAAGCTTTAAATAACTAGTAGGTTAAGGAAAAGAATGAGACCCTGGGATTTCGGGAATCCAGGGCGGTGGATTAGTAGGCCACTGTGCTTCTGTGAAGCACAAGAATGAAAGTAAGTGTCTCTACAGCGAACTGATGGGACCTTCCTAATTAATGTTGTTTTCTCCTTCTTGAAGTATAAGCTGTCCTAGCCTGACCTCCCAGTTCACAAGAGAAAAAGGGGAAGCCAATCAGAAAGGAGATCCCCTCAGCTGGCTTATCCAAATCTTTACTAAAACTGTAATATCCATGCGCACAGGCAGAACAACACATCTAAGAATTATGTATCTGGGAGTTTAAGAACTGGGGGGAAAAGTCAATGTTGCTTTGAGGTTATTTTTAAAACTGAAACTGAATAGGTCAATACCCCTTAAGCTTTTTGGTCTTTAATTCTCTTAATGGTATGGCAACAATCATTAATTGTATTATTAAAAAAGCTTTGAAGACTGTATTAATGTAATGTGACCTCAGATCAGTCAAGATCACATTTTCATTATGATTAAAAGATTCCTTGTCCTGGAACATTGATCTCATCTGCAGTTAAATATGTTAGATGAAGAGCCAGCGTTTTCCTGGATGAGCAGTAGATGGCAATATTGCACTTTGCTCTAGTGTTCCTACTGCTGATGAATCTTCACCTTAGAAAAAGGGGCCATGAACTTTTCCCCTCGGCTTCCAAGAGTATTTTTCACTTACACGGTGTATTAAAAATTCCAGAAGCGAAATAATTTGAAATTACATTTTGAATCCAAAGCTACTTTGATGATGGTCTGAGGAGCTAAGTTTGCCAACCTAGGCACCCAAACTGCATGGCCTAATCCTGCACCCAGGCCTATAAAATGAGCATTTGACTGTTTGGTAATATTGTAGCATCCAGAGTTATTGACTGGATCCAGTGTAACTTCTGTAGCATCAAGTAAGGTACCACATGAGTCCTGGAAGCAAGATCACTGGTTTGGATTCAATTATGATCTCTCAGTGTTTTCTACCTTTGATTGTGTCAGCAATGGGTGAAAACATATGTATTCAGAAGGAAAAAAAAATAGAAAATGTCAGAACATCCCATTTTAATATTTTCTGAATGAAAAGTTTTTTGATTTTTTTGTTTTTAAATTTCACTTTAGTTTATAGTAAAAAAAAATCAGAAAGGATTGAAATCAAAACGAAATGTTTTGACTGACCTGGAATTTCATTTTGTGAACATTTTTCAATTTTTGGGGTTTTTTTGTCCTAATTTGAGATGCTTTTTTCCCCTTTGAAATCTTGAAAATTTTTCACAGGATGGAAAATCTCTTTTCTGACCAGCTCTGTCCATCAGTTTGGTTTCTAACATGAGAGAAAAAGTTCCGACTGGTGCTCTCCATAGAATTCACAGTTAGCATGTCCTCTTCTTTCACACTTCTGCATTCAGACAGATCCCGGTCGGGGTGCCTAGACAGCATGGCAAGGAGTGCTTTACAAATAGCTAAGATTAATTATGTGGTTACCAGGTCTTAGCGGGCTAAGTGTGCTGTGGTGTGATGCGCTATAAAGCTGAGCAGGTGGACAAGGATTTCAGAATGAAAGTGACATCTAGGGTCAGCAATGTATGAAAATTCAATATGCTGTGGTAGCTGACTGTGTCATCCAAACAAAATGGATGGCACATAGCTGCTTTTGTGGGTATATACAATATATCTCCAATTTTTTGTCTGGCACTAAAGGTAGTGTCCCAGAACTCCACCCTATACGTTAAAATGGTTTATACGGGGAGTTCTGGAAAGCAGCAGAGAGCGTAAAGCGGTGTTAGACCACAAATGCTGACTGACTTATCTATAAATAGCTACTGTCTATTCAGTCCCTGTGATTGTTCATAGAAAGGGCCAGGGTGATTTTTAATAGCTTCACTGGCTGAAGGAAAGTTCCTGGGGCATTAAATAGATAGCAGGAAGATTGTTCCATCCCCCATCACTTCATCCAGCCTGTGCTGCCCCAAGTGGCATAACTTGGTGAAGCAGAAAACTAAAATAATGCAGAATGTTCTCCAGCTGGAGTGAAGAACAGATGTTCCACCACTGAAATGACAGCAGCAGGCCAGATCTGGTGCAGAAGGCTTGCAATGCTGGATACCTCTGAAAGAAGAAATCTTTGTAAGATGTATAGCGATGTCCTAAAGCATTATTCTTTTTTAAAAATTTGTTTATGGTAGTACCCGCAATGTGCTATGTATTTTCTAGCCATTTAGGAATGGATGGTCTTTCCCAAGGAACTTGCAGTCTAAGGGCAGACAGAAAAGTAGGCAGATGTTGGGAGGAGAGGGATGTATGCATGAATGAAGGCATGTGTGTATAATAAATATACCCATATATAATACTGTCACAGGCTGGCTGGCCCCAGTAAATGAAGTAGGTCTGTCCTGCTCCCATGTGCCAGAGCAGATGCTTCAATTTGGCCACTTAAGATGGCAGGGCAAACACCTGAGGACTATGAAGGCTCAGGGAATGACCAGGTGAGAGGGAGCCCCAGCGAGTCAGAGCAGACTGGTTCAGTCAGGAAGAGCAGTTGCGAGCTGCCCTGGGGCGCAACCAGAATTTTGCTAAGGAGGGTGCCCAAGTTTCCTGCCTGGCCACCCCAATTTGAGGGGCATTACGACCCTGTGTGCCAGGTCACAATGCCACTCAACCTGGGCATTGCTGGGCCTCCGTCATGACAGGGGACCATCCAGGCGAACTCTGAGCAATTGGCGTTGTGTCCTGGAACATGGAGTCACAACGCCACTCACTTAAATTTGGCCCGGGCGGCCTTCTGACATGTTTTCAGGAGCTGGGGAGGGGAAGCTACTTCCCCTCCCCCCTGTTGGGCCTCTGGAGCTACCAGGGAAGAAAGAAAGCAGAAGGTGGTTTGTGTGAGAGGGCTGAAGGCAGGGGAGCAGCAAGAGCGGTTTGCTGGCTGGTGTCCCTAAGCCGGAGAGTGCTGAAGGCAGGAGAGCCAGAGGCCCAGAGCCAAAGGCTGGAGGGGGCTGAAGACAGGGGAGCTGTAAAGGAGCATATCTGCTGACTGCTCCAGGGCTGGAGGAGCTGGACTGAGAGGGGTGTGAGGGATGCTCCCCTGGTAAGGGTGTTCCCAGCAGAGAGGCTGAGGGTTCCTGCTAGGAAGAGCAGGGTTGCACTCCAGCTGGAAGAGGCTATTCTGTACAAGGACAGGGGAGGACTGACAGAGTCCCAGCATGGTCAAAGGTCCCAGTGTGCGGTATGTGGGGCATCAAGGGGTGAGGTGTCTTGAATTTTAATGTCTGCTTGCATGGGGTGAGAAATGGACTCATGTTTGGGACTTTTGTTGTGGACTGTTTGGACTACATTGTTCTAATTAACCAGCCCCCAGCAGGGGTGGTATTGAGACAAGAAAGCCCAAAGCGAAATTATTGGGTGACCTGAGTGGGCATGTCATGCTAAGGTCTGCCACAAGAGGGCACTCCAAGCCAGGTTGCCCTTTGACAGATATCTATGCGTGTGTGTGGTATATTGCATCCTGATGAAGCAGCAAAGAATCCTGTGGCACCTTATAGACTAACAGATGTTTTGAAGCATGAGCCTTCGTGGGCGAATACCCACTTCTTCGGATGCAAGCAGTGGAAATTTCCAGGGGCAGGTGTGTATATATAAGCAAGCAAGAAGCAAGCTAGAGATAACGATGGATTCCAAGGGCTTTACAGACCAAGAATAATGGACTTGTCTCAGTCATTAAAATGCAGCCACCTTTGGGGTGAAACAGAGCAGCTGTGCAACAGCTCATAGCAACAACATACAATAATTTTAGACGGTGCAGAAAAATACTGTATCCAGTTAAAAGTTCAGAGAAAATTGTAGATGGACAGAGTGAAATTAGCTATCTTTGGCCAGCACACAGGAGTTTAGCATCCCTCCTCTTCTGAAAAGTGCCACAAGTGCTTCAACCACCAATGCAGAAGATATGGTGGGCGCATACGGTGTAGCTCAAAGGTCACCGGGTCAGGTTTTTTGGAGTCAATGCATAATTTCGAGCTCCGTCTTCAACTGCATTCACCCACTACAATACGCACTACCGTGCTTTACCCGTACTAGAGAACGCATGCTTGACTGATTTAATAACAACTTCCCTCATGTCGGCAAAGATTTTATTAGAATTGAAATATTTCCAGCCTTACACAAAAGCTGGCATTGAGACCAGGGCTACGGAGGGACTTGGCAACAGCCTTTCAATTGTCTTCCACTGACTGCTATCTCAAGATTGGGTGCTATCCTAGGGCATTTAATTTAACAATGAATTGTTGTGAAGTCTTGGTGTCAGTAGATAGTCTATACGTTGGGTATCTGCTGTCTCTGGCAATTCTTTGGTTCCCCGTTAAATGCATGGTTTGTGCTTTGTGATTTGGAATGAGCAATGAAAGCCTGTCGAGGTTTGGGGCCAGAACCTCTCCTGCCCAGCATAGTTGGGGAAGCATCATGTATGGAAAAGGGGTAAAAAACAAACAAACCTGCAAATGGAGAGGAAAGGCAGCTGGGAAGCATGTTCCCCCAGAGCCTCAGACTCTCTGTGTGAACAGTGCGGACTTGGGGTAAGGTGGCAGTGATACAAGTGAAAAAGGATGCTGATGTCCAGGAAATAAGCACACTTGAAAATTGCTCTTGAGACCAGTTAGTCTTACCTAGTAATCAACACATATAGAAGCTAGACAATGCTGAAGCAGTGAGTTCTGAAGACATTGGTAACCCACACGCTGTGGAGTGGATGCAATTCTGTGTCCAAGAAGTTAATAGTAAGGCCTTTCTCAGCAAATAAAGTGATGTTGTAGCATGCCCTGATACCCATGAGAGACCTCCTCAGACACATGAGAAAGTGCAGTGCAGTGGATAACCAGATAGCAGGGCAGAGGCCACTCCACCTTGCTGAGGCCAAACTTCTGCTTTCAGGGAGTGATACCTTCTGTGCTGTCATACCACAGAAAGACGAGTTGTTACAGGCTGCCTGGCCCTTTAAGGAGAGCTGGGCCCATCCTCACCTCTGGTGGATCAGCTACCTCCCAGCGGAGGCTGATCAGGTGATAATAAAAGCCAGTAAGTGGCTCCCTTGGGGGAGAGAGCTGCCAGGAGCAGGAAGTTGCTAGACCAAGGGGGAGGAGGTACAGGAAGCAGTCTGGCTCCTGTGAGAGGCCCTGGAACAGGGTGACTCTCAGGCAAATGTCCTGTAGAGCGGAAACCCGTAGAGAATAGACAGCCCCTGCAGAAGACCCCAAGTTAGAGAGAAAAGATGATGGATGTGTTGCACTAATTTTATGTGAAAGAAATAAAGTTGAAGCCCCGAGTAAAGAGCATGGATCCGTTTCCCAACATCCTGGGCTAAAGGGACAGGTCAGTAACCTACAGATGGCCTCAGACAACTAATAGTAAGTTAGTGAGATACCTCTCGGCCTTCTCTAATTAGAATCACATGCCAAAATTCTCTCTTTTGGCTGGTTAAGGTTCTTCTTTTGAGTACCTGGCCCCTGGGTTTCACAGCTCCTTGAACAGTAGTGCATAGCTAGATTTCCCCCCCCCCCCAAAGCTTTTCACTGACAATTATTGATGCTCTGGTCTTCCAGTTGCAGGGGGGAGAAATGAACAAACCCCTCTGATACCAATTTTCGCCCTGACAGTAATTTGAGTAGAAATGGCTTTGCCTACAAAAAAAATAAATAAATAAAAGTTGTACGAAAAGCTTCAGTTGGAGCTGCCATGTTTCGTTCTTGTTTCTGAAGCCCCTACAGGCCATGTCACATATGCGGGTCATCAGGTCTATTGATTAAGTGTCAGGCCCTTAGGTGTCAGTAATCAATAATACTAACCTACAGAAAACATGGCTGAGATTTGCTAACCCACCGCACTTTCCCAGTCTTTCTTTTTCTTCCAAGCAAGTCATGTTGATCATTAAAAATAGCAATCTGTACACAAGTTACCGTGGAGGAGAGAAAAATATCATTTGGCTACCAACTGCTGGCGGGAGGGTGCCATTTACAATACTTAATCATTTGATCTCCCCTTCACAAGGTGTGGGGGAGGAAAGGGACAGGAAAGAGAAATTCCAGTTGAATAACTCTTGAGAAGTGGAGCTGAATAGTGATTGAGTCTGGAGGAGCCTAAGAGTTTTGACCCTGACAGCTTATTAATATTTAATCAGGTGCCAGATTTTGGTTTACTGCTAGAAATCTGTGCAACTGACCCTCTTCAGCCAGGGACGCTGCACTTTCCTTCTCCGTATCTAGTGCTCTATCCCCTCCACACCTGCTCCTATGTGGAGTAATTCTCAGCCACGAGGAGTTCCATTTATTCCGTATTTGTGGGACTAAAGAGGTGGTGGGGTTGTCAGTTTGTCAGGAATTATTTCAGTCAAATGTCACATCTTTTTGCATTCTCAGTATGTCTCCAAACAGGCTTTCTCACATCAATCACCTTTTCGGAATCATTCCCCAAAGAATTTCTGCCAATAATTCTTGGTTTGCAGATTTTGTTGTGAGTAGTTCGTTGAGAATTTGATCTTTTCAATTCAAGCTGTTTTGACGGGATGCATAGATCACATGGTATGTTTATCCTTCCTGATTGGTTGAATTTAGCAATTTGGAATCTGGCTGTTTCTTCGGTGTCTTTGTTGTCTTCGTCTTTTTCAGGGGCCCATTGTGCTAGCCACCGTACAAACCCGTACTGAGCAGCAGTCCCTGCCCTGAAGATCTTACAACCTAAAAAGAGAAAATAGGCAAAGGGTGGGAGCAGGGGAACACGATTATATCCCCATTTCTGCCGATGTGAAACTGAGCTCATGGAGGATAAATGACTTGCCCAGGGCCACAGGTAATCTGAGGTAGAGTTGTAAATTGAACCTAGATCTCCTGAATCTGTCCAGTGCCTTGAATACATAGGGTAGGGTTTTCCAATGTGCTAGTGCTGGCCTGTCTTTGCTTCCACTGAAGTCAAAGGAAAAATTCTCAGTGGGAGGAGAGTTAGAACAACATTGAGTGTTGCCAGAGATGTGCTACTTGACTAGATGGGTGTTGTTGGGTCTGATCCAGTATGGCAATTCCTGTGAATGCTTTAGAGATTCCCACCCAAGATCATGCATTCTGCCTTTCTGTGAAAGCTCTACAGTAGCTGTTCGCAAGCAGAGCATTCAGTGTGCTCACTGGCTGTAGTTGTCTCCATCATGTCAGTCCAGTTTGGTATTTCCTTCGTTGCTTACCAGTATTGATTTTGAAGCACTTCTGTTTGCTTTTATGGTTCTTAGTAACGGTCCAGATCATCTTTAGGGTTTTGTTTTATTTTTTGCTGCCCTGGCTATTCTATTTAGACTAATCGAGATCTGTTGATTTATTTGTTTTCCCCTTAATATGCCTGTGGAAACATTTGGAGACTGAGATTTTAGTCTGTGTCGATGTGCCGTCACTGGGGAATCTGCTTCTGCTTTACATTTAGAAAGTTTGTATCTGTTTCAGTTTTTAAAATCAAAATCTGAAAATGGTAAGGCACCCTGAGACACACTGTTCTTGTCATGAGATTTTTTTTGTATTGCATAAACATCAGTTAGTTTAGCAATAACCCAGTTACAACTGCGCTCAATTACCCGCTGGTACTGTGAGTAACTTCAACTGCCAAGTATTTGTCTAGTTGCAGAGGCCAAAATTGGTTTGGAAAATTGCTAATTAATTGGGTGAGGTGGGAAAACCCAGGGGGGCCAGCTGGGGACTGGAGACGAACTTGGGACTCTGAGGGCCCAGGACCACGGAAGGAGGGACAAGAGCAGTAGGAGTTGAGAGCAGGTGTGAGGGGGACTGGACAGGAGAGGGGAATAGAGGGATTGAGGGGAAAGGAAGAGCAGAAATCTTGAAAGGAAAAATCTGAAGGAGAAGAGGGGGAAAGGAAAGGGCATGAAATGAAGCTGAGAGGAAAAAGTCAGTTGCTGAAAATGACTGAAAGACGCACTCAGATTTAGGTAAAAAGTAAAGGCCGGGAAAAGCAAAAGGAAAGAAGGGAGAGGAAACTGACTGTGTCCTTGGAAATCACTGTCTGGAGCTATATAATTTAATTCAGATTTGCTTGTGTCCAGCAACAGAGACCCTACCTATGTTACCAGCCTATGAACAGGAAGGGATAAATTCCTCCTGGAATCTGGCCCTCATTAAGTTTGACTCCAACCTCCTTTTTGCTGAAGTAGGGAACAATAGTACATCACTCGTAGGCAGGCCCTGTGCCCTGCTCACACAGGCCCAAACCCTGCTGATGTTTCTGGCCCATCCACTGAGGGAGTCAGCCCTACCCAACGGGGAGGAGCTGACAGATCAGGGCCCAAATGGGAAGTTCCTACAGGCTCTGAAGTTGCTCTCCTCCAGCACCCAACTGGCTGTGTGGTTTTTTTGGCGGGGTGCTCGTCCTTAGCCTGCAGTATGATGAGTAGGACTGGAGAAAGAGGGTCAGGTTTCAGGAGGGGCCTACTTTGGTATGACACATGGAGCTCAGGGATGCAAGCTGGGCCAGTCTGCTACCTGATGAACACAGGCCCATTGTGTGATGGGCCTCTCTGCATGGCCAGCAAAAATCTCATTCCTACACCTCTCCCTGGTGCATCACACATTACTAATGAACACAACCCTGACAGCCAGGTCTTTGGGGCACATTGCCTGCCTGTCTCCAAGGGGGTTATTTTGGGGAGGACTAATTGAAGATGTTTACTGTCCCCTCCTGCCTACTGGGTGCTTGATCTGACCCCCAGCTGGTGCTTTTGCCCCATCAGCTATCAACAAGAAAAAAACAAATCAGCCTGGGTCCCCATCTGCTGCCGTGAGGGAACTTATAGTACAGCTGTGTATCCTCTGCTGGGCGTATTGCACATTGGACAACAAATGGAGACAATGTGGCCTAGCGGATAGATCACTGGACTGGGATTCAGGAGACTTAACTTCTGTTCCTGGCTTGGCCACCATTCTGTAGGGTGACCTTGGGCAAGCCACTCCTCCTCTTTGTGCCTCAGTTTCCCCATCTGTAAAATAGGAATTGTGATCTTTCCTGTTCTTTGAGATGCACCCTTTAAAATCCTAGATAGGAGCTACTGTAGCTCTGATTATTATTTATTATCATCCCCTTGCTAAGCCTAGATTTAACCAGTGTCGCTTTGCCCTTTTACTTGCAGGAGAACGAAAGAAAGAAAAACACACTGCTCCCCGGCTCTCTTTCAGGAAGGGAGGGAAGCTTTTAATTATTTATGCACCTCCTTTTCATGTTGTGTCTGCTTTTAGAATCGTTATCATTATGGCTGTGAAGGCCATAGGCTCTACATAAATCATCAGATAAATAATAAATAAGTCATCATTAAGTATTGAGCTGGTAATATTTATGCCTGTCGGGATAGGGCAAGAATACTATAGATACCACTGTGTTTAACAATGAAAAAATCCAATGGCTGCCTACATTAGTGGACTTATCATTTAAGACTGAGTTTCACAAGTCCAGGCCCCTAGTTTTGGGAAGACTCAATGAGAAAATGCCCTTAGGAATATTGAGAGAATTAGCCAGCAAGGCATTATATATATGTATAATGCACACTGGCAGCCATATATATATATATGTAATGCACAGTGCAGCACAGTGACAAGTGGCTACAGGGTTGTGAGACTTCAAGTCACTTGAACACACATGGGCTCCTGCTCCACCAATTAAGGCCTCGATTCTTCCAAAGACTTATGCACGTCAATAATCCCATTGTTTTCAATAGGGCTACGGATGTGCTTAAAGTTAAGCATGTGTACGTCTTTGTGGGATCAAAGTCTAAGCTGCTAAGCTACCTCTGATTCACAGCCCTCAAGCAAAGGTCTAAGTAGATACATAATTAAAGGTCAATGGACTCTGGGTTCTATCAGATCTGTTGGGGGAAAGAATTCCAGAAGTGAGGGCTCTCCAGTGATAACCTCATGTCTCCTGCCCACTAGGCTGAGGGGTTCTGGGCAGGGGCAGCCCAGCAGTTCTCAGTTGGGTCAGCAGTGTGTGGCATGGCTCAAGGAGGCATAACAGAGGGGGACATGTGCCCTCTCATAGAGTTTTAAAAAAGCATAGAGGGTTGGATGTTAGTCCTAGTCTGGGCTGGAAACATCTTTGTGTCTCTAGTAACAGTGAGCAGGAAGGAGGAAGGCAATGGATACCTCAGTCATCACAATACGTGAGGGGTAAATTTCAGCCATCAGAGCCGAGGGGCACCCCAACTCCCCTCAGCTTCTGCTTTGGTTAATTCTCTGTAGTACTTGGTCTCTCATCTGTACCCATTTTACAGCCAAGACCGTTGTTGTTGTTGTTGTTGTTATTTTGCAGAAAGGTGCTGTTAGCAAAAGCAAAAGCTGCCCCCTGCTCTTAGTGTCCGGGTGTATCGCTATCTGCATGAAGGAACATTCACCTTCAAACATTGGCATCCCCAACTGCCTCCAGATTTTTTGCTCCCTGCTGCTCATTTCTAAGGATGGGCTCAAGCTACAGAGGAGAGATAGAATCATAGAATCATAGAATCTCAGGGTTGGAAGGGACCTCAGGAGGTCATCTACTCCAACCCCCTGCTCAAAGCAGGACCAAACCCAACTAAATCATCCCAGCCAGGGCTTTGTCAAGCCTGACCTTAAAAACCTCTAAGGAAGGAGATTCCACTACCTCCCTAGGTAACCCATTCCAGTTCTTCACCACCCTAGGGCCAAAGTTCAGGGCCGATTGGATCCAAAGTTTCTTTTGACCAAGTGCAGATATTCAGGCAGCTGTAAAGGCCAGGATCTGAACTTCCCCAGAGCTCAGAGGGAATTGGGTTTTGACTACGTTCCAAAAGCAAAAGGAACAAAATCCGCCTGAAATAATTCACAAGGAACAAGGTGGAGCCATTAAAACATTCTGACTTCCCAGCAGTCCCCTCACTGGGACTGCGGGGAGGAAGCATGGTCTGAGGAGGACCTAGGGCAGGATGGGAGTCAGGAAGGAAATCCTGAATTCTGATCTTGGCTCTGCATTGACTTGCTGAGTGGCCTTGGACAACTCCCTTGCACAATACGATACCCTGCATATCCAGGGCCTGTGAGGACGCTAATCATACAAGGTGATGTATTAGGGCTAAGAGGTGTTACTATCCCTTCACATGACCCTTTGATAACGTTTTGTCTTCAGTTGCCATTTAGGTATAAATGCTAAACAGCTTCACAATGGGACTTAAAATGAGGGTAATTCTCTCCTCACCTACCCAGATCAACTTCACTTGGGGGAAAACCCTGGAGCATGGAATACCCTGGATGCAGTGGAAATGGTATGGGACTGGTGGGCAAGACGCTAGAAACATGTGAACACTGCATACTATAGAGTGCAGGGCTTTTGGAGGCAGGCTGGAGAAAAGACAGGCCTTGTGGTCTGCAACTGCATAGATTCCCAGTTTTGGTGTCAATTCCATTTCTCTCTTCCCCCTTTCTGTGGATACTCTGGCTATGCGCTGGGACCAGGATTTTTCCCTGAGATTCGCTGACAGACACATTACAATGCAATGAAAAAATGTGGGACTGACTTTCATTCTTCTTCACAATAAAGAGAATTCCCCTATATCTAAGCACACTGCAAACTGATTCCACTACATAGTGTATTTATTTCACCAGATAATACGTTATCCATGAGATGATACATCTCCATTTCAAGGATGTCCTAGACCAGTGGCTCTCAACTTTTCCAGACTACTATGCCCCTTTCTGGAGGCTGATTTGTCTTGAGTACCTCAAGTTTCCCTCACTTAAAATCTACTTGATTACATAATCAGACATAAAAATATAAAAGTGTCACAGCTCACTATTACTGCAAAATTGCTGACTTTCTCATTTTAACGTATAATTATAAAATCAATTGGAATATAAATATTGTACCAACATCTCAGTGTACAGTAGATAGAGGAGTATAAACAAGTCATTATGTGAAATTTTAGTCTGTATCCCTTCGCTAGTGCTTTTTATGTAGCCTGTTGTAAAACCAGGCAAATATCTAGATGAGTTGACATACCCCTGGAAGACCTCTGTGTACCCTGGTTGAGAACCACTGGCCTAAGGCAACAGGAAGTTGAAGACAGTGATACATAATCTCATCCAGGCAATTGTATATATGATGTATGAGCTCATCTGACCCCTCATTGCCCCATGGCACAAATGCATTTTCGCCCTCTGAGGTGCTATGCGATCCTGGTGGTTATTTGGCAGTGCACCAAACTCAGGAGTGGAAGACTCGGAGGCATCACCGGTGTAACTTCGTTGAAGTCAAAGGGGTTCGATCTACCTGGTTTGAATCTGCCTGGGTCTCATTTATTTCATTGGAGACTTTTTTTTTTAAACTAGGTATCAGAATCAAGTTCCAAGCATCTGCCCTGCTGTCCTTTAGCTACCAGGAGTTACCTTCCCTGGTAAAACCCATGACTACAGTAGCCTCTGGCATTAGGAAAGTCCTGTATGTCAGGATATATATATTTGTTGGCCTTTGCTCACTTTTGAAGCAGCTAAGTGCACCTGGCTTCACTGATATGGAAAAACTCTGAAGTTTCCTTTCCCCCAGGGGGTGACCATCCATCTCATTGCCTGTGAGAAATACCACCAAGTCAGCATGACTAAAATTCAGAAACTTACTGCTGTCCTTACTCTTAGTGCAAGTCCCCAGCTGGGACTCTAGTTCACTGCACTTGAAGGCAGAAGTTCAGTGCACTAAAACAGTTAGTGCATTTAGCCAGCATAAAACCTACTCCTTCCCGCCCCTCCCCCACCACTCATGTGGTTTGTTCTTGTTCAATATCAATTGGCTGGTAAATTCCCTTCATTTTTTTTTCATTCTAAGTGTAATTTTTACCAATACAAGAGTGGGAACACTGTGACTAATTATAAAACCATTACATGATTAAACTCAATTAACTTCCAATAACCCTTGAAATGTGCTTAATGCTAGCTATTGGCCCTGATTGAACCAATAAATACTGCTCACCTTTTGCAATGTATATGAAAAGAGGTGGTTATAGAGTATGCTCAGACCCGGCTGCTCCAGGGGATGGCTGTAGTTCGGATGAGGTTTTGGCAGCGTATTATGGAACAGAGTTAAATTAAACGGGTCCCAGAGGTTCAGATGCTGCCATGTCAGGAAGCTCGAATGAAGAGGCTAGAGGCCCCCAACTGTTGGTACAATTTTTTTCACTTTCCCCATCATGCAATAATACTTAGCACTTCTATAGAGTCCTCCATCTCATGATCCCAATCTGCTTTGCAAAAGTTAGTCATACCTCACAAATCCCCCGAGAAACAGAGAAGTATTTCTAGCTCCACTTTATAGACAAAGGCAATTGAGGCACAGAGAGAGATTCTGAGATTTGCCCAAGCTTATCCAGTGGCAGTGCCAAGATTAAAACCCAACGGTCCTGATCCCAAAGCATGTGCTTTATCCATTAGATCGTGCTACCTCTCAAATGTGGTGTAGATTTGGCATATCCATCTCCTCCTTCAAAATAAAGTGTGGTTTTATAGTAACTCCACTGCAGAGCCATTTCCATTTCAAAGTGTAAGTACAAATCTTTCTCAGTGACTAGACACACCTGGATGCCCATCTTTTCAGCTTCCTGCCTGCAGCCTAAAGCTCTTACAACTGGCAATAGACTTCTGACAAGAACTCGGATTGGCTAATAGAGCTGTGTCACTATAGGCAAAGAATAGATGCTGGACAGAGTTTGTGCGTTAGGTAGTTGGTTGCAGAGTCTTTAACTAGGCAGGGGCCAGATTGTCTCATCAGTAAGACGTCATTCTGTCCACTGATCTCCATCATGCTGTGTGTGACGTTGTGCTCTATAAGATTTTATGAAAGTATGCTGATGAGTGTGAACATAATGTAACTAAAATACGCTTCATGCAAAAGGTCTCTTGTAAGGTATCATTACAAACCTATAATCTACTGAGTGTGGTCATCCTATATGTATAAATGTATCAGAAACTAGAAATATGAAGTATAACTCTGAGGACCTATTGTAATTATGCAAAATGTCAGCCATTAATGGTGGTTTGGAATCTTGATGACTCCCATTAACCAGGACAATTGACTGTAGATGTCTCTGTTTTACTTGTAAGTCTTCCTGTATACGTGTGTGCTAGCAAGTGGGCAATGAAGTCTTGCAGTGACATGTGATCATGTCACCTGAACTGGAATCCATCTTTAACCTAGTGCTTTTCCATTGAGAAGGAGGGGGTGAGAACCCAGAGAGGGACAAGGGATTCCCGCCTTATGCAAAAGATATATAAATGGGTGGAACAGAACAAAAGGGGCAGCCATCATGAGACATCCCCTAGCTACCACCTGAGCTCGAACAAGGACTGTACCGGGGAAATGATTGTGCCCAGACTAGGAAGGTGTCCAGTCTGTGATAGAAGCTTATTGAAACATCTCTGAGGGTGAGATTTTATCTGTATTCAGCTTTCTTACTGTATTAGACTCAGACTTGCGTGTTTTATTTTATTTTACTTGGTAATTCACTTTGTTCTGTCTGTTACTACTTGGAACCACTTAAATCCTACTTTCTGTATTTAATAAAATCACTTTTTACTTATTAATTAACCCAGAGTATGTATTAAAAGCTGGGGGGGGGAACAGCTGTGCATATCTCTCTATCTCTCTAACAGCTGTGCATATCTCTCTGTATTTATACAGGGTAAAACGGATTTATTTGGAGTTTGGACCCCATTGAGAGTTGGGCATCTGAGTGTTAAAGACAGGAACACTTCTCAGGTTGCTTTCAGTTAAGTCTGCAGCTTTGGGGCACGTGGTTCAGATCCTGGGTCTGTGTTAGACGTCATTCTGTCCACTGATCTCCATCATGCTGTGCATTAGCCGCATTGAGTGACCTTCATAATCTTATTGACTGTCCTCCCTTTAATACCTTTGCCTGTTGTCTTACGGTCGCCTTGTTGTGTCATGTCTGAAATTGGTTTGGAAACTCCCTGAGGAAGGGCTCTTGTCTTTTATCTGCTTTGAGAGGCACCTGGCACACTTTCAATTGCTGTTATAATAAAAATAAAAATAAATAAATAATAATTCATAATAAATTAATAATTGGGCTCAAGGTCTTTAATAAGCTATACAGTTGGAAGGAACATGACCAGTTCACTGAGGCTGATGCACTAGGCTGAACATAGTCAATGGAGTTGGACCCATTTGTGAATTTGACCCTCAGTACCTCACAGATCAATTTTTGTCCAGTCCTGATAATCCCAGCCACGCTGGGTCACCAGTGGTAGCCTTGCTGACTTTCAGCATTTTTTCTCTTCCCTTTGAGATGCTCAGATCCCTTTGGATAATCTTGAAGGACAATCATAGGAGGTCTCAACCAATCTATTAAACCATGGGGGGGTGTCTGATCGACTTATGTTATTCATGTTGTGTCATACCTTCCTCCATGAGTGTAATGGGTGTGAGGCCGGAAACTTTCGGTCCAATAGGATCAGTTAGGGGTGTGTGTTTAGATGAAATATTTGCAAATAACACTGGAAATGTCTAGCTGCCCTTAGCGCACATGTCAAGGTGGGCGGTCTGCCCGTTGTCCATATGTCGGGTTAGCCCTATTTAGCAATGCGAAGGGCGCCTTTCCTTCCGGCTGCTGTTATATGACTTAGGAAGCTTCACTTTCTCCTTCAAAAGGAAGTGAACATCATGGATCCTATACCAAAGCATTGTGGTCCATTGTGAAAGAGGATACTGCAATTTGCAGAGTGCAGGTAAAGGTTCTTCAGGATCCAACAGCTTGCTCTGCAGAATTCATCCCGAGCAGCATGGGTACATTGCGTCGACAAGGGGTTGGGCTGGTAATACATTCCTGCTGTCCTGCCACCAGCATGATACTGACCTTTGGTTTTCCTTTCCACTGCGTAATTACATGGTTGCACCACCTCCAAATACCCTTTCCCCCTGCCCCTGGCCTGCTCTTCTTATTCTCCCTTCTGTTGCTGCCCCCTCCATCTCTTGACTTTTGCTCTTACCCCTCTCCTGCGGTCCTGCCCACAGGTCCTCATTACCTTGCGTGATGTTTAAAGCAGCTGACTCCCTGTGGACCCCTCACTAATATCTCCTCTGCGCGGGCGGGTGGGGGAGTGAAAATAGGTGCTTCCTGTTTAATTTTTGCTTTGTTGCTGCTTGTTTAACCTTTAAGCAGGTGCTTGGCTGTTGTTCGCCTGGTGCTGGTTTTCATGGGATCGCCCCTTGTAAATAAATAGAGACAGGGCAGGAGACCAAATGCAGATGCTCACCACTGTATTATTTCCTGTGAGGCTGTTAAAGGCCGTTTTCAGCTTATCCATCCATCTTTGTCGATTTGCCTCCTGTGTCCATCCACTTGTGCATTTATTTTAGTGATAATACAGTATTAGCAACTGTATCATCCCCTTGGATTGTAATGGTGCTTTTCAGAATAAAGCCAGAGATGCAAAGTACGCTGAACCCATTATAAAAAAATAAAAGGCCTTTCCTTGATGGCATTTAGCTCAATAAACACAGTTTGTCAGAGATGTCTTTATCTCCTTGCATTTAAACGATTAAATGTTGGTAAAAATAGCTTCAGAAATAAAACATGAAGAGAGCTTCTGGCAAAGCCCTGTCCAGTTTAATTCATACATTAAATATTTGCTAGTAGGGTCAAAAGCTGAACGCTTAGATATTTTGCCCTTTGAATGAACTGAGCTAAAATAAAGGCAAGGAAATCAGTTCTGTAGAAGCTCTCTCCAGTATACTGGGATCAATTTAAACATCAAAGGTTTCATAGATCATACAGACAGACAGCTATATTATTATGGGCAATTAATGCTCAGAGAGGTGTTTCCTGATTTCTGAATCTTGTGCAGGGAAGATAATATTAAAAATGCAGAGTTTTAATTATGGAAAAGGTAATCCTTGATCCTTCACTACTGAAAAATAGAACAGTTTATTTTGCATTAATTAATGTAGAAAACCCCACATCTAAATCTTTGCATCGATGCAACATTTTTACAGTCACATTAGCATTTATATTTCTAAAGGTGATTTTTTAGACAGCTCGATAAATGATATGCTGGTCACCTCCAGGTGGATGGAAAGATGCTCATACAATGCAAATTGGCACAAGATTACATAACAGTCAACGCTCTGTTGGTCTCAGATCGTGATGAACAGGTATATACAGTGCGTTGGAGCTAATCCTTCGTTTAACACCTCTCAAAACCCATCCATGTCTTGGTAGGTATGATGGTGTGTGAAAAGAGGTTAGTTAGAGTGCACAGCAGGTTATGCACAGAAAGGATCTCAGTCCAACCTCTGTCTCCTTTAGGTTTTAAACTAGGAATATCTTCACTGTAATATACTTGGCTTGGTGGGGCCAAAAGCACCAGATACAATCAGCTTTGTAATTAAATTCTGCGATGGCTTTTCCAAAACAGCTTACCGATTCTGAAGTTGAATTCTTCGATTTTGGCTTTGAGATTGAGGAAGCGAGCAAGAGTCAATCGCTATAAGTAACTTGAGCTAAAATTCCTTTAATTCTGCTGTAAGTCTGCGTATATCTTCAAAGACACTTTGTCAGACTTGCTCAGACACCAAGTTTCAAACATCAGCTTTTTCTCTGGTTCAGTAATCTCTTTACATTGCTTATTTCTACAATCGGGTGCCAACCAGGATCTCAGCATGGGAATGAAAGACTCACATGTAGTGTGTAAGTAACATTGTAATGTCAAGATTTTTTTTTCAAAGTGATGACACTAAAGCTAGGCTTCTTTGTTGAGCCACCTAAGGAAGCAGCCTGATTGTCAAAAATGCTGAGCACCCAACAGCTCCCATTTATTTCAATGAGTGCTGCTTCGTGGTCATCACTTTTGAAAACCAGGCCACTTGTTAAATGAGCTTTAAAGACCCATTTTTGAAAATCATGGCTAGAAAGTTCTCTTCTCCTACTGTAGATGTCCAAAACCATTTCATTCAAATAGTGGGATGAGTTGCCGACCAGGTATATTTCATCTCTCCCTCATGTACTAATAAAAAGTACAATTGCCATCAAAAGGATCAGTTGCCACATCCAGGTCCCACTGGGCATTTTGCCATTGATTTAAATTGGATGCATCAGGGAATTTTTATTGTGTCAAAGAAGCTCTTGGGCTAATAGATTTTTTGTTGTTGTTCTTAATAAGTATTTGCCTGATTCAGCTCGCATTGAAATCACTGGAATGATCACTGACTTCAGAGTACAACCTTTCCCGATGGTACAGTGGAGCTTTTACATGTTGAAAAGTCCAGAATATCCTAAATTGTGATTTTTCTTGACAATCCTGTCTTGGCTCCTTGTGTTCACACAGCATTTTGTATTGCTTTATGCAGTGGTAATTTCATTCCCTTAATATTAGAGCTGGGTGAATACTGTAAATATTTGTATTTAAAAAGTACTAAATAAATAAACTGAAGGTAAATCTGTGTTTGCTTTCTGTGAATATTCTACTGAAAAGACTTGGGGGGCACGAATGTTTGGGGAAGCGTGACAACTTACAAACAAGAAAAAGATACATTTCATTGATAACACCGTTCACTACAAGTTTATACAGCCTAGCAGACATGGAGAAGACTTTCCTGAGTGAAGTCATGAAGTCTTCCTCATGGCTTTGGGTTGACACTGACCTGGTGAGCTGGGCAGCTGTGGACATGGTTTACAGGAACTTACACCACTTGTAGACGACTTCCACTTTGGGGGTCTGTGACTCAGGGATCCCACTTGTTCATGTTTGTCTGGTGTTGGCGTGAGCATACTCCCTGCTTGCTGTCCTCAGGGAGAACCTGGTCCTGTGCTATCCTAGTTAGGAGGACTGTGGGCATTGTTTGATGTCATGTCTAGTTGGAGGTATAGCCTCCTCACCTTGTGGTTAGCATGTGTGACCCTAAAAGCACTCCATTGTGAGATGGCAAGGGGCTCCCGGGTATGTAACAGTAAATTTCAGCTGATCTGACTAGCTGAGTGCATCTTGCACACTGTTGTCATGATATTTATTTAAAAGGTGTCTTATACGATATCATCTGAAAACTGATGACACGCTAGTCAGTACTCTCACTGTAAAATGTATGTAACAATACTGTATGAGAAATTATAGCTATTCTCCAATATTATGTATTGGAGTCGGTCAACAGGCAAAGGAGGCAAAATGTTTTTTTCTAGACGAAGGAAAAAGGCAAACACCTCTTTGGCTGAATTGCAAATCGAGCCAAGCGTGGCCAGGGCTGGGGCCAATGGGCTATTTATTTGCATCGGAGATTGCAGGAAGATCACTTGCATTATAAATTACAGGAGACTGCAAAATTAACATGGCATTGGCTCGCTGGTGGACACAGAAAGCTGAGCCCCAAGGAGGGCTTCCTGACTTGGAAGACAAGGAAAACTTTGGGGATATATGGAATGGCTGAAAGACTTTGCGGGAGCCATCACCTGACAAAGAAGCCAGTGCTTTGTATCTATGAAAGATGGGTCCTCCTGCTAAACAGGCTGGAGAATGCTGCCAACTTGGTGTGAGTAAGAAATAATGTCGGGTGAAGCTATATTTTGCTAGAATTAAGTTTTAGACACTAGAAAGCATGTTGTGTTTGTGTTATCTGTAACCCTTTTGTAGCTCTTTCATTGTTGCTTGAAATCACTTACATCTAGGTTCTTCGTTAATAAACTTGATTTTAGTTTTACAACAAACCATCTCAGTGCTGTGTATCAAGGTGGAATATATACTTAGGGTTGCTGATCTTGGTTGGACATATTCCTGGAGGTTTCATTGCATGACATAATGTTTAATTAAGGATTAATTTCTAATTCCTGGAGACTCCAGGACAATCTCGGTGGATTGGCAACCCTATATATACCCCAGCTGAGCTAACAAACTGTTGTGTGTACTGACTTTTTGGAGGCAGCAAACTTGGTAAGATAAGAGAACCCCACAGGGGAAACGGCTTTGGGGAGACTTGGGACTAGACAGGTTGTTGGGGTCACCCTGCAAGGAATAACTGGGTTGGTGGAAGCTCAGGGTGAGAGACCTTTGTGTTGAGGGCAGACTGCTGGTGTCACATCTCTGAGCCTAAGCTGCATAGCCTAACGGCACCTAGGGTTACAGGGCAGGCAGGGACACAACCCCTTGTTTGTCTGGGTGAACCCCCAAAATGACACAGCGTGACTACCAGCCTGAGAGAGCTCTCCTTTCTCTCATTCACCTATCCGCTCACTGGATATGGCCACCATCAGCTCAAGGCGGATGTGTTTAGGCTCCAAATACCCTATTCCTATACACACATAACTGGGCCATATCCTCAGCTGGGCTGTGTTGGTGTCAGCAGAGTAGTGCCAGTTTACACCAGCTGAAGGTTTGGGCCTCTGCCGATATCTCAGTCTGGCTCAGTATCTTCTAACCTGGTGTAAATCCTTTTAAGAGCTGGTCAAAGTCCTCTCTGTGCCTTTCGGTTACAGCTAGGTGAGCTCTCGGATCAAATTCTCTTACCTGAGATGTGTTTAAATAGGGATCTGCATCTATATTGGGCCAGTGTATATAAGAAATTGAAACTCTAATAGAAAAATGTAACCTTATCGCAATTAAAAACAGAAAAAAACCCCTCCTAAAATAGCTCAAATGTAAGGTTAATTGGAGCCAGAAATGTCAAACTAATGTAGCAATTTACCCTGGGAGATTGCCCTGGCCTTTGAATATAGCAATAGTACTGACTACTGAGTAGAGTAGTGAAGAAATATAATAGGGTTTTATGTAGTCCCCTGTCATATTAAACATTCTTTGCAATTAATTTCTTGTTGCAATATTATTTTCATTGACCTATATTTTTTTTTGACCTCCCACATGCTTTAAGCTACCAAAGCAGGGCACAAGGGATGTCAGATTTCTTAAAAAATTTTTTTTCTTAAACCAATATTAAGATACATTTTTAAATGTATATTGATATTAATGAGAGAGGCCTTAAAAATGCCATTGGCTTATTCTAGAAAAGCATCTGGGTGACTAGCTGCACTGATTCATTCAGGAATATATTAGTTTTGCACAGCTTCTACTCCTTTTCTACTGGTAGACCCAGTTCAGGGGTTTTGCTGGAATGAGAACTTCAAGACATCTCTCCCATGCATGGAAACCTGATGTTCCTATTCTAGGTGGCACTTTCGCTCGGCCAGGTGGCTGACTCTATTTTTTTTGCGCCGTTAACTGGATACAAGGCTAAATAGGCCAGTAGATTGATCTGGTATGATGTAGCCTAAACTCCTATCCTACCATGCTGCATGTCCTTATAGCACCTTTTGCAAAACAATAGAGGCATTAGCCTCGGAGTCTTGATCCAGTTCCAGGAGTTCTGTTTGTCTAAATGCCCCACGGCAGCCTCAGTTGGATATAAGGATCTTTTTCACTTCCTGTACGACACTGCTGCAGTGATTTGGCTGTGTTTCTGTGATTGGTCAGGTGATGGCTGGAGGCATCTATGGTCATAAATGGCAGCAGGAGCCTTTGAGATGGGAAGTGATACACAAACAGAAGCTACTGATATCTTGTGTCAAACTTTCCAGTTGACGTGATGGTAGGTGCAAAGAGAAGAGAATAATAAAGTGGCAGCAAAGCAACAGGTCGCTAGTTTTGCATTCGTTTATAGTAACTCCTAGAACATAAGCATAAGGCTTTTCCAAACAGGGCTCCATAAAAGTTACACCCGGTGATTGTGAGGAATGTTCCCGTAATGGGATTTGAACCAAACATTATTGAATCAAAGAACAGCAGCTCTAATCAACGGAGGTTAAGTAGGATCCTCTGTAATTGCCTGGAGTAATAGAACTTACAGTATATCTTCTTTCTTATTACATTAAACATGGGGAAATTCAGACAAGGAGTTTTGGGCTATTTAAGTCAGTAACTCTCAGATCATGGCCCAAGAAGGTGGTGGTGGTGGGGGGTCTTCAAAAATAAAGCTATATAGTAGTGTGATGAGTCATCTCTCATCCATCATAATTTAGAGTTCAAGCAGCAATATTTAATTCTTCCTTGACAGATTAATAGAAATTTCATCTTGGCTGCATTCACCAGAAATAAAATCCTGCAGCTGATCAGCACTGCTCTTGGTCTGCAGTTTTTACATTGAGGTTGGGGCCATGTTTTATGGCTGTGCGGGTCACATGTTGTGCACCTCTGTCTAATGGGTCCCAAGGCATTTTACGGAATGTATACATACAGCCTCAGCTCACCCATCCCTGAAATACAGCCACCTCTGGGATGTAATGTGTTGGCAATTCAGCACCAGCGCCACTACACCCCAGTTGTTAGAAGAGGAAGTGAAGAATATAAGTTCACCAATTCAAACTGCAGGGGGAATTTTAGTGAGGCAGAATGTAATTACCCAAACTGGAATTTGGCCAGGATCCTGGAATTAATAATACCCACTACTCTTGCAAAAAGTGCCATGAGATCTTTAACGATCATGAGTGGCTGGACCATGGTATTAGGGCACATCCGGAAGATGGATATTAATTGGATCAGAAGAGTGCAAATTTCATTCTTGCATACATATGTCACCTTATGGCTGATGGTTGCTGTTGCAGCCTATATTCTGGATTCAGAAGGGAATTTAGGATTGTCAGCAGATAGAGATTAGAAATTTGTAGTAGTGACAGAACCAAGTAAGACAGAAGAGCAAAACAATGAGGACATACACAAATGGTGAGGAAGAGTTAAGGCTTGTGTGGAGATGCCAATAACATGTTACTTGGGCTCTACCGCCAGTTACGTCAGGAGAGTACCTGATCTGTGAAATCTGCAGGGATGAAATGGATAGAGTAGGCTAAATTCACCCCTGGTGCAAATTCACCAGTGACTTAAATGACAGTGTAAGTTACATGATGGGTGCAAATGGGTTGGGAAATGGGTGTAAATGGGAAGGGAGTGTTATCTTATTTGGCAGTCATGAGTGTGCAAAGCCAGGGTAACTTCCACAGCAGAAGGGGAAGGAGTAGGAGTAGAAATTGCTTTAGCCACTGGGACTTTGAAAAAAGCTATATATTTTTTTTATTATAGTGCTGCGTGAAAAAATAGTTTTTTCAACAGATTTCAAATGATCTATCTAGGTTCCTGTCCTGAAGCCCATCATCATAGCACCTGTTTAATTGTCTGTCTTGTCCATTTAATTTATAAACTTTTCGAAGTAGGACTGTCTTTTTATTCTTTCTTTGTACAGCATCTGGCATGATGGAATCCTGATCCCAGTTGGGATCCCTAGGCACTATCATAATACAAATAATAGTATCTGACTGAGAGACCAAGGAAACCTGTATGTCTGTAGTTTAAATATTTTTGTGTGGTGCTTCTCATACATAGAGCCACGGTACATTGGTAATTTCCCCATAGCACAGTCTTACCCAGTGGGAGTCTAGTGTGCTGCAGGATATTGCCAGTTTAACCACCTGGACTGCCTTTAGTGCCAGTTTCAGTGCTGTGTCAGAAATATTACCCCCATTTAAGATTAATTTGTGACAAAATGTCATATTAATACAGCTATATTTCCCAGGGGATAAATATGGCCTTTTGAAGAGCAGCTATGGCAGCGTGCGATATAGTACTACAGAGAGTTATGAAGAGACTTCTGCTCTAGCAAATGTCAGGCTACCAGAAGCGTGGAGCAGTTTGCTGGCGACTATAGAGTAAGGACTGTCTTATTATAAGAGTGGGGTTGTGATATTTTCCGCCTCTTAATCCATAGCTCATCCCTAATTATCTTAGCACCTTTTCGTGACACCCGAGTAAGAGTCTGATGAAGAAACTGTCAACTACCTATAAATCTGCATAATTTATCAACATTGCATCATGTTTGTCTTTAGGGGTGGGGTGACTTCCCTGTCAGAGGGCTGATTCTTACCTTTGGCTGTCAGTGGAGTTGCTTCTGATTTACACCAGTGTATGTGTAATCAGAATCTAAGTCCCCCCCCCTTTTAGGGGTAAATTCAGCACTGGTGTAAGCAACTGCAGTTCCGGTGACCCCAATAATAGTTGCACCTGCTTGCGCTGGGCTGAATGTGTAACACTATATCGTATATTCTCTTTGTATTGAAAACCTTGTATTTCGTTGCACCTCACGTACCTGCAATGTGCCTTGGCTATATCTGTGCTATTGAAACTAATTGAGAGACAAGGTGGGGGAGGTAATATCTTTTATTAGTGAAACTAAATGTCACACCAAACTTCTTAACAGCCCTTGGATGCAAACAAAGTGAAGCTGAACTCTCTCTCTCCCCTCCCGCTCCCCGCCAACTAATCTTTTGTCTCACAGCGTTCCACCAAGATGACTCAGAAAATGACAAGGGAACCAAACTACAAATTAGGCTCTGGTGTTTGTTGGAGACATTTGCCACCGGTAAAAATGAGTTATTGGAACAGTAAAGCCGAAGACTTTAGAGAAGCTTTGATTGACAACAATAATTACAGCTGTCCCTGTCCTCTGTCCCGCTAAGAAATGTAGTGTAGGCTGGGTGTAATAAATGTATCAAAACAATATTCTAGATCTTGGCAGAAGTAGATCTAGGTGTACGTGGTCAAGAATATACTCCTCACAATGGCACATGCATTTACAGTCGCAGCAGGTACACGGTGGGTGTGAAAATGTACTTGAATGACCAGTCTGATGACTAAACTGTGCCATTGCTATGATTGAAAAGGAGGAATCTTTCTTGTACCTAGTGTAAATATTTATTTATGCATTTAACATTTTCAGATGAAGAAGCTTGCCTGAGCAAAAACTATTTTGCATGCATATTTTGTAGGGTCAGGCCATGGCAGTTTGGGTAGAATAAAAGCAAACCCTAATTTATGAAACACATTCTGACATTCAATAAGAATCTTTTCAAGACAATGGTCTATACTAGGGGTTCTCAAACTGGATGTCAGGGGGTCATGAGGTTATTACATGGGGGGTCACGAGCTGTCAACCTCCACCCCAAACCCCGCTTTGCCTCCAGCATTTATAATGGTGTTAAATATATTAAAAAGTATTTTTAATTTATAAGAGAGGCTTGCTGTGTGGAAGGGGTCACCAGTACAAAAGTTTGAGAGCCACTGGTCTATACAGTATAGTGCTGCACCATGGGGATTTAGAGCGGCGACTGTGTCTTTTGTTAGGTATTTGTATAGTGCATGACACAACGGGGCCGTGGAACAATGCAAATAATAAATAATAATAGTCTTGGTGGTAGTCAAAAGCCTCTCTCTTTGTCCCCCTTGGTTGATACTTGCCTCTTATTTTCTTCTCCTGCTTTTGCAATTATGCTTGTTACCCAAGGACTCTCGCATCCCTCCGACCCTCTCACATAGTGAAGGGACCTGCAGCTGCACTCTGCCAGCAAACTGCTCCAACAGATGTTTCTGCTGTGAGATCACTTTCCCTCTTCCACGTCCCAGCCTGAGATCTGGCTTTTTTTTTCTGACCGTGGACTGGGTGTTGTAGAAGGGAAAGTGTGGCTGACCCCTATGCCAAAGCCAAGCCAGAGGTAGGAAAAGATTGGTAGAGCATCGGGCGGCTTTATTTAACCCACTGAATCATGGTAAGGGGAGTTGAATGGAAAATGCCAACTGCTAGTCAATCCATAACTGATGGGAAAGAGTTAAGTTAATGGGCGAAAAGTAGGAAAAAAAGTCTTAATGCTGGGGAATGCTGCCTTACTTATCGGGATCATGCTGAGCCCAGTCGTAATTGGAATGTATTCTTTGTAAAGTTTATTGGGTCCTGGGGCAGCTTGTTTCTGAACCGGTCAATTAATCTATTTTTTTAAATGAGTTAGGGGATTTCCTTTTGCAGAAAATCACCAGGAAGCCTGACCAAATGCCCAGATCTTGAGGAAAGAATGACCGTAACATGTTGAAAACCCTTCCTGCACAATTAGGAGAGGAAATAGACACCTCCCACTACAGGTGGCAAATTGGACCAATCCAGGGACAAAATAGATGGGATTTCACCATTGACTTGGGGGTCATCAAGGGAGGATCACCATGAAACAAGATTATTCGAATAGGGCTTTGAGTTGAAGGAAATAAAACTGTTGAGTCTCCCTGCTGAGAGACAAATGATTTCTATTTAAAAACCTGTTTGTTCCATGTGGTAACTCCCAATGTAGCAATAATTAATGATATCAGAAGGTTACAAAAGACATTCTGTTGTGCTTGCTCTGTTCTAGGCATGAAATTGGATTAATGTGAAGATAAACTTAGACTTTAAATCTGTTGAGGAAATCAGTAATTATGTCAAAATTCACAAATATTAAGCTGGTTAAGTGAGTCAGGTTAATGCTCATCTATCAGCTCATCCTCCTGCCTTATCAGTGTTCTTCAGACACGTCAATTTCTTAAAATACTTTTCGGTTTTTAAGTAATGGAACATCATGAACGATGCAGCCTGTGAAATTCATAAGAACAGCCCTGTTCCCAGAAACATTAATATTGCTATTTCAGTAGCATCCTGGTTGGGGCAAAATTGTGTTTGTGCTGTACAAACACATGGTTCCTGCCTCGAAGAGTTTAAAATCCAAGATAAAAGTGATATCCAAACATGCATAGAGGATCAGAGTACCATCAAATATACATCACTAAGGATACTTACTAAGGGGATTGAATTCTTCATTGGAATGCACTGGATTTGAGGCGATGTCCATTTTTATATAGGTATACAAAGTTTGTGTGTGTGTGTATAACATTATTAGATGTAGAAAATATAATCTTTGTTGCTCAACTCCCTAGTCACTGGAAATGTAGGCAGCAGTGTATAAATCTGTAATAAATCCAGTAATATCAGGTTCTTGATTTAACTGGATACAAACACCTAAAATGACTTCAGATTTAAAAATGGGTCTAGTTGCAAGGTGCTTGTAATTTAAAGATAAGGTTGTTCTTATTTATGTCACTTAAAAATTGCAGGCCAAGTATAAAATAACAGAAAAAAGAGATAATAAAGTAGGAGTTGCACTAAAGAGGCACTTAACTTCTAAATACTTTGAGGGCCAGGGTCTAAGTGACTTACTCAAGGTCAGACAGGAAGTATGTAGCAAAGATGGAAAACTGAACCCAGGATTCCTGGGTTTGCAGTCCAGGGCTGCAACCACAAGACCTTTCTTGAAGTTGCACAGTTGTAAAGGGGTGGAGGTAGGGTGGGTACACGGAGGCCCCGAAATATTGTATAAAATATCTGGGCTAGTTTGGGAGGAGGGATAGCTCAGTGGTTTGAGCATTGGCCTGCTAAACTCAGGATTGTGAGCTCAATCCTTGAGGAGGGATCTGGGGCAAAAATCAGTACTGGGTCCTGCTAGTGAAGGCAGGGGGCTAGACTCCATGACCTTTCAAGGTCCCTTCCAGTTCTAGGAGATTGGTATATCTTCAATTATTACCTTTTAGTCTAGCTGACGGGTTTGTCAGTATGAGGAGGCCAATGAGAGATTAGCTGACCCTCATTTTATTTATTGTTGTTTGCTTTATTATGCACTGTTTCTCATTATCCCACTTGCTTGTCACGTTCTACCACCACGCAAAGTCCTTTTCATATCAGAGGCTGAGTCTGTAGCAGACTCGACCATCAAATCCTCTCTCTGTGAAAGAAACATCCTTCACTTATTACTTCTATTTTATTTATTTATTTATGAGGGCTTCTAGTTTGAATTTCTTTAACGATACTCTGGTTCTTTTCTTTTACTGAATTTTAACAGCTCCTTCCTGTGTCGTTTGCAACTGAACAAAGTTGGCAGCTCTCAAAATTTCTTTTTCCTCTTTGAAATGTGCAGATACTTTCTCCTTCAGTGATAATGGGCATTGTGCTTCCTTAGAAATATTTTTTTGCGGGCCTATTATTTCTCAGCCACTTCAGTTGGCAAACTGAAGGCTTGGAAACAAATTAGCTTGGACGGCAGCCCAAGCTGTCAAAATGAGCCTTCCATTCATTAGTGAATCATCCACCTACTGTATTTAGAGCTTCACTCCGACTTTTCCAGACAGCTTCTTGGTTGAGTTCTTGGATTTTTCCCCCTGTCTCTTTTAAACTTGCTACTCCAGTCTACTTCACTTACACCCACACAGCAAACCTCACATCTCAGTTTTCTGGAAGTAACTAACTAATGTGCCGGTATACAAGGTGCAGTTGGGCATCATTGTAGAAGATATTATAATTATATATGACCTGTGCTTCATTTCTCTTCCAGTTGCATGAGGCTAGCACTTCAATCACTTTGTCAGGTGAGAACAACCAGTGAGGAAAATGTCTGACTTCTTTGCAAGCATTAAAATCCTATGCTTGAGGCTTCCGTGAAAATTTCTGGGAGTATGGTAGGAAAGTCTTCGGCCTCCTTATCTGTTCAATTATCTGCTTAGCTCCTTTTTTGTGTTTTAGTCCCTCTTTTTGCCTCTTTCCTGTCTGCCATCGAAGAGCTACTCAGAATATTAAATAGGCTAGGAATGCCTTGCAGCCTTCTTGTCTGCAGATATTAACCTTAGGTGGTAAATGACCATTGGCCAGGCTAGGTCCATCTTACTGTGTGGTGCTCTTACTCCATTCTGCAGAATGACAGAGGGCATTTATGATTTTTATGACACTAGTATCATTCAGAGGAGAGAGGAGGAATGAGCAGTGCAGCAGACCAGTCTTGGATATGCAATACAAGAAGTATCACTTGTAGAGACTTGTCGTATCAAAACTGTAATCTTCCTTGTCTTTGTTAGCAGATGACTGTGTTCAGGACGTACTGTGGTGTGATGGGGTGGACTAGGCCCTGAGGCTCCCTGCTGGAGGCCTTGTGGTCATGCCACATTCCCGCCCCAGAAAAGGGCAGTAGAAAGGTCCTCCAAGTTGCCTAGAGCGGCTGTGTGGGAAGCAGCCAATCAGGGCCCAGCAGGTCAGTATAAGAGGAGCTGCAGGGACAGAGTGAACTCTAGTTCAGTTCCTTGCTAGAGCTGGAGGAGAGTGGATGGTGCTCCAGGCTGGTGGCTGAGGTAAGGGTGAAGAATGTGCAGGAGCCATGGGGAAGTGGCCCAGAGAATTATGGCAGCAACACAGTTTATTTAAAGGGATATTGCAGATGGCTACTATCTATAGGGTCCCTGGGCTGGGACCTGGAGTAGAGGGTAGGCCTGGGGCCTTCCCCTGCCCAGCCACTGGGAAAATGGCCTGGACTTTGAGGCACCCCAGAAGGGGAACTGAACTGTAGTGGCCCAGTTGAAGAGCTGGGGCCAGGAAGGCCCTGAGAGGGTGAAAGATATTGCCTCCAGGGAAGGAGCCCTGGGGCACCGCTCTATTCCAGAGCAGGGACAAACTGAGAGCGACATTACAGGGGGCACTGAGAGGGCACTTGTACCCCAAAAGGAGTTTGCGTTGCCTTTATCTCAAAGACGGACTGTGTATGACTTGGCCAGAGGGCTGAGTCACAGAGGAGCCACCACAAACGGAGAGTGCAGGCACATACACTCGGCCAGGGGGCAGTCGCAAGAGGTGAGTCTGACCCCCGTTGCATGTAGTAAAACAAATTAGCACATTTTATAGCAAGCCGGATGTACCTTATTCTTACATTTTGGACCTGTAGTAACTGCATGAGGAAATGCACACTTTGATTATGCACTAGGAAACCCAAATAACTAAGTCACATTTATTTGTTCTGAGATATTTGGAAGCCTCTCTGAGCACAGGTACAAGAACTCCAAATCACAATAGAAAGCATGTTAATGAAAATCAATGCAAACCAAGAAGACTTTGCCCCCTGCTCCATATCCAGGGCCGCCCAGCTTTTTGGTCTGGCTCAGCTCTGCTCAGCACAGAACCTGAGGAAGGGAGGTTAATGTGACTGCATGCCATCTCTGTCCTTCCCTGATTTCTGAGGCAGCTGGAGTCAGTTTGGCTCCCAGTGGAAGTTAGAGCAGCCTCAAAGCTGCTCTAACTTATACCAGCAGGCAATGATGCTGAAGGCGGCCTTTTCTTAGCTGGGGATTGCAGGAATGAGGTGGTACTCTAGCCACAGTCTCTTTGCAAGGCATACTCCTGACACACCACCTATAAAGGGGCCCAAGAAAAGCGGATGTAAGGCTGACTCCCCTGGCTTTACTCTACTTGGGGATTCCCCCAGTCTGAAGAAATCATCAGTTGCCAATTTAGGGCAGTTTTATAGGCCCTTTGTTTCAATGGAGTGATGAGAAGGGGCTATATCGAGGGCCAAGATGGGAACCCGCGATCTGAGCTGAAATACCCTTGCTCACTTAGGCAAAAGTCTTTGAAAACAGAAGTCCTTGAACCATAGTCTGAAGGTCAACAGATTGGACTTCAATAGACTGCTGAGGCGAAGTAAATTCCGGGGCAAAGGCTCATATCTGCAGCACCTAGACTACTGGATCCTAGGGACTGGAAGCAGAAGTGCCTCGTTGGGCTTAGCTGCTGGGATGTTGCATAAGCTGAGAGGCAGGCCTCGAACCATAGAAAGCCTCACAGAGTGAGGTTTGTAAAAATGAGTTTGCACAACGGGCTGCAAATCTAGACCCTCCATCACCAGGTTTGGTCGGAACTAAAGGCTGATTCAGTGCTTCCAGTGTTGAGAAATGCAATTTTCCCTTTTTGTTTTATCTCTAGAAATACTCATGCTCCCTTCCACTTAAACAGCCATGTGACACTCTTGTGATAGCTGGGAGAGTGAAAGTCATGGACAAAGGGGTCTTTTGTGAAATTAAGGTCAAAGGCACTTCAGACATCTGGAAAAACGTGGGGAGAGTTGGTCATACAGCCTAATAATTCTCCTCTGACTGTCCCATGACCTAGACAGCTCCTGGCCACTACTATCCTGTCTCAGACCAGGAGGAAATATTTTATTGCTCCTCAACCCATCCCTTAGTCCAGCATTCAGTGTAGCTGCTGAACCGTGGCTGGGAACAACAGCCGTGGCAATGGCTAAATTCTCTTTTTGCCAAGGTTGTCAGTAGGGAACTGAAGGATAAGCTGGAAAACAGCTTTTAAGTTGTTTGATTCATGACTCAGTTGTAAATAAGTGCTGCTGTACACAGAAGATCAGCATGCTAATGGCAGGGGACGAGCAGAATAATGGACAAGGTTTATTAAGCCTTGATTTGAAAATAACGGACTCCTGGATATATAGTAGAAAAGGTTCATGAAGAGCCAGTGTTTCAATTATATGCAGTACATGTATCTTCCCCAACAATGTAGGAAAGTAACTCTATCATGTACAGACAGCATCCTTGGAATAGGAGGTGAAACCATGTGGGAAGCCAGACGCACCCACAATGCTCTTCTAAGTGCTAGTCTCAGAGCTGTTCTTAGATTACGGCTTGAAAGCACCGATGACTTCAAGACAATGGGAGCTGCAGGTCTCCTTGGCTCCGAAAAGCGGGTGATAAGTGCATTCACCACTCAGTCAATAGTGGGAACAGAAAAGCACAGCATGATACAAATGCTTTTTAGTTCTTGCAATGTCCTGTGCAATCTGGGTCCTTGCTAGTCTGCAGACTATCGGAGACTGTGATAAATCAGCAACCTCTCTCCGTGTGTACCACCTTCACAGTGGAGGTCAGCTGGGCACATAGCAACTCTGCTACCCATTCCAGATGCTCCCCTAAGGAACCAGCACCTCCTCTGGCTTATCCGCTCTGATTCCCAGCTAGGCATTGGGGAAGCAAAGGGTTTCCTTATTGGTATCTGATGCACAAGAGACATAAAGTCAGTTGCTGGCAGCAGATGGAGGGGATCTAAACCAACTCACTCTCTCTCTCAGTGTTCTGAAATACAATGTAGATAAGGTACAACAGAAGATCTGGTGGTGGCTCCCTGCACAAAAGAGTACTGCTAGCCTGGGGCAAATGAACAGACTTGTGAACATCAGAGGGAAAAGAACAGAGTCACTGAATGCCGCTCTATCTATCCCTGCTTGGCGCTTTTCAGGAGTCCCAAACACAGACATGCACTCATGCAACTACTCATTATCAAGGAACTCTGATCCCCCTTTCTCCTGGTGGAGTTGAAACTCCTGGTGTGTCTTTTTTTTAAAAGCCCGCCTGGGAACTCTGGTTACTTTAATCAGGGAAGTTTTTGAGGTTCATTCTTTTAGGCAAGTGAGTTAGTTGGTCTGTTTCAATTTTTGGTCAGCAAGAACATGCCTCCAGAATTGGTTATGCATTTAGCAGAAATACATAACAGTGGGCATTGCAAGTCAGGGACTAACAATTTGCATTTCCTCTGGCTTTCCTGCTAAGCCATTGTGCTTCCACACTTACAGCGGTGAATTAACTCCCTGTGGATAATGTTGCCTTGTTCTCTGCAGATGTCAAGACTCTTTATTATCCAAATCTACCGGGTGACAGGTTCCCTTAGATTTAATAGGCGAGAGGGAGAAGACTTTTCTTCCAGAGCTGCTGCTTCTGGCCTTCCCCTCTGATTACCCACAATGTGCATCTTTAATATAGCCTCTTGAGAGCAATTTTATCTAGGGATCTGCAGAAATATTGGATTAAAATAGAGGATGATTTTCATGAGATGAAAAAGTGAGTGAGGGATGGCTTCACTCAGCAGCAGCATTTTATTTGCAAAAAAAGGTGCCTGGGAGTGAGCATTTACACTCCATGGATGTTACAGCAACAGACCATGTAAGCTGAGAAGGCATAGTACTTTCCCACTTGTTCTGCTTCCCCATAAAGCTTTGGGAGTCGCATTAGTTTTGCTAATAGTGTAGGTTACTTAGTATTTTCTTTCCTTTTTCCTATTCCTTTCTTCCCTATCTGTAACCCCAGTTATTAAAAAGCACACTAATCGAGAACTACAATACATGTTACAAATCTGTGCCAAAGCTCCATCCTATTGTTTGCCCATATATTGGGTCCACGTCCCGTACCCTTGTTTGTGTCTTCAGGCTAAAAGCCATTCAGGGGGTATTGTCTCTGTTCTGTGTCTGTACAATGGGCCCGGATCTGGAGTGAGCCCTATGTGTTCTAGCATGATATAAATATTTACTACGAATAATTTGTACTAGAAGTGTACAAAACCCATCATTCCTTCTGGTGCCTCCTGTCACCCTTTTGCATCTGCCTGCTCACTGCCTGCCTAGCTGTCCTAAGTACTGGCAGAAAAGCAAACAGTCAGAGTCCAATAATGAAGTCAGGCCAGCAGCTGTTCCATCGAGTTTGGGTGTGTCTTGAAATCTGTGACTGAATGGAGTTGGGACCTCCTGCTTTAGAAATTCTCTTATTATTTGGGGGCCTGTTGTGGGCTACGCCCAGTACACACTCTTCACAAGGGCAAGGGCAAGGCCCTCCTCTGAAGAGCTCCTAGACAAGAAAGACAAAGGGTGGGAGGAGAAACAGGGCAAAGACACTTGTTTAAGGTATTAGAACAGGTTCGTGGCAGAGTTAGGAATAGAACCCATGTCTCTGGAGTCCCAGGCCACGATCTATGGGCTTGAGTTCCCTCCACTGCGTCTGGAGCTAGCTGCCTCAGACTAGTTAATGAGCCCAGCTCGGCCATGGCAGATTGGCCAGCCCAGGTGGCTGCAACAAGTCAGCATTTAAGCTCAGCAGCAGTGGCTGGTCACTGGCTGCTTAGTACTTGTGCCCATAGCTTCTAGCTCTTCTGTGCTGGCCTTGTTCCCACTCTTCCTCCAGACCTGCTCCTGCCTGTAGTAAGATGAAGTCCTGAAACCTAAACTCTTGTGTCAGAGGCCCAGTCTGAGACCTGAAGCCTGAACCAAAGTACTTCCAGGCATTGCTAAGCAAAAGCTGGGCTGTGAGCCAGAGGCAGGCCCCACTTACAGAAGTTGGCGAGAAGAGGGTTGTTAGAAGCAGGTGCATTCACATATAAGTGCTAATAAGAGGAACTTGTGCCAAGATGGCACCTGGACATCCCAATACGAGGACACTCTGCAGAGATAACAAGGGACAGGCAGGTGCATCTTAAAGACAGGTTAAAGGGACAGCATGATGGATAGATCTGTTTGTTTGAATCAACATGACCAAAGGGGGAGACAGCACCCTAATGAGCCAAGGGGCTGTACCTCAATACGTCAATAGGGATGAGTAATCTGTCCTGTAACTGTATAAAAGTAGGTCCCGGAGTGCACATCTTTGTCTGGCGTAGGGGGCAGTGGAAAGTCCCGCCACCGACTGAGCTGGTCCATTGCCAGGGGTCACACATTCGTAGTATGTCTTGTAGAGTCAACAGAAAACTATTACTGTGCTTCATTTGACAATAAATCTGGCTCGGGTTCCTTCGTACCTTACTAGAGTCTATGGTCTATGGGGGTTCTCTCTGGGTTTGCTGTGTCAGCTATCTGCACAGAGCCGGGGCAGCACAGAGGGAACACGCACAAAGCCGATTGTTATCATCATTGAACAAGAGCAGAGCACGACACCGGTATCTAGTGACAACACTACCTTCTTCCTTTCCTGCTCCATCCCTGCTCCCTTGCCTGGCATCTGACTCCAGCTCTGTCCCTTGGCTTGTCTACTGGGTCCTGTTCCCAGCTCTAACCACTAGGCAAGACAGCTCAGTCCCTGACACCAGTATCCTATCCACTGGACCACATTGCATCTCTTGGTAAGTTGCTGCTTGTTGACCCTTTTTTTGGTATGGAACTTCTACTGAGGGGCAGGAGTTCACAGGGCTCAGAAGGTGATCTTTCCAACTGATGTTGCTTATATATTGATCATACTCCAGCTGTTGATTTATTTTATTTCATTGTTTTATTCCCCTTCACTTTTAAGCACCTATCCTACCCTCTAGGCCCTTTACAATAATTAGAATACTGAATACAAAGAAATAAAATATTGAAGTGCCCGTAGAGTAGTATTACAGGCCCATCATAATAATCCGAAAGCTGAATATCTATCCACCTTAGCCCAACCCTCCCCAAGTGCCTGACCATAAATCACTTTTTGGTGGGAGGGATAGCTCAGTGGTTTGAGCACTGGCCTGCTAAAGCCAGGGTTGTGAGTTCAATCCTTAAGGGGGCCATTTAGGGATCTGGGGCAAAAATCTGTCTGGGGATTGGTCCTGCTTTGAGCAGGGGGTTAGACTAGATGACCTCCTGAGGTCCCTTTCAACCCAGATAGTCTATGATTTGCTTTGCAGCATGTCTGGCAGCAATCTGGCTCCAGCAGACCAAGGGAGGAAGTGAATTCCAAAGTACCCAGTGGAAACTGACCTACCAGCAGACTTTTAAACCAGGGAGCTGCTAGCTAAAGTATCTCTGGTGCTGTTGTTGCCTGAAGGACAGAAGAAGCTTCTTGGGTAACCTGGTCCTACACATTTTACACCTTAAATTCCCCTTGGCAGATTATAGTCACCACCACCTCTGCAATGTCACTTGATAAATGGGGGTGCTGCACTCAGCTGCACAATAATTTCAAGGTGTAGCTCCATATAGACCAGGGATCAGCAACCTTTGGCACGCAGCTCGCCTGGCGGGCTGGGCTGGTTTGTTTACCTGCCGCGTCCACAGGTCCGGCCGATCGTGGCTCCCACTGGCCGCAGTTCGCTGCTCCAGGCCAATGGGGGCAGCGGGAAGCAGCGCGGGCCGAGGGACGTACTGGCCACTGCTTCCAGCAGCTCCCATTGGCCTGGAGTGGCGAACTGCGGCCAGTGGGAGGTGCGATCGGCCCCACCAAGGTGCTTAGCCTGGCAAGCCATGTGCCAAAGGTTGCCGACCCCGATACAGACTGAGTTATGGCAATCTAGTCTTTGAAGCATCAATTCATGGCTAGTTGCAGTAGTGTCCCTGAATGCTAGGGGAGCACACCAGGGAAGTGCCCCTTGCTTACATCTGTGCAGCAGGCATAAGCAGCACTTTTCCAGCCCTGGGGCCACTCAGGTGTGCCCCTCTGGAGAGTTACTTCTGCTGGAAGCAGTAGCAGACTGTTCCCTCTCCAGCACTGAGCGGCAGATTCTCTCTCTAAGTGGGTGTGCTGTGGGGTGTGCGCCTATCCTTTTTATGCCCCACTTTGTTCGCCCTGTGTTGGAGAAGGCATAATTCGGTTCAATATGGGGAACCAGTTGTATAAGTTTGGGAGAAATAACAGTCTCTGTGAGCATATACGCTGATATATTTAATCCTGTATTGATGGCGTTGGTTTTAAATCCATGCTCAGCACTATGAGACGGGATTAGTTTTCCCCAGAGTTTGTAGATGTTTTCTCTATGAAATTCAGAAAAGGTCCATATTGCATTAAAGTCATTCTAAGTTATCTTCGATCACAAACGTAACCTTTCAGTATGAGACTGCTGTTGCAAGATCTGTCAAAAATACATTTATAGATGAATCTCCTTCTGGTTCTACGGACTAATCCTTTTAGCAATCACTAGGCTGCCAGAGATTTTGAGCATGCTTTAGGGAGTCCTTCAATAAATTCCTAAAAATTCCAGAAAAACACAAACAGGAGATTCCCAGCATGTTTTGTTTTTGACTACTTGGCCAGTTCTGACCAAAATTTTGTAACCTGTTTGTGATCCCTAACATGACCTAAGTGATTCCAACATTTGTTACTATTTATTAACACAAGCATGAGGGCTTTGGAGCAGTCCTGTGATCATTTACAAATGTGGTATGCTGGTTTGGTTATTGGGATGTTTACTGTATGACTGGAAGACAGGCAGGAAGGAAAAGAATGGCTCACGGTAGACATCTCTCAGCAAACCCTTGAGAGCAGTTAAGGGATGATGCCAGAACCATTAACTTTCATGTGTTGCCTCAGTCTCCAGACAATTTAGCCAGCTCATTGGTTTTGTCCAGGACAGAAAAAAGGCCGATGGACGTATAAGAACAAAGGAAGTCTGGCAGGATGAAAAGGAACACACTCTTCAGAGATGCTGTTGTTGGGGGGGAAGCAAACTGAGTCACAGCACCCTACTGGGGGATGTCTGATGGAGTTTCACCTGCCTAGATCACCATCAGGGGATGGTAAGAATTTAGGAGAGAGAGACTTGAGTGCAGACTGGTTTGTTTAGAATCCTTTTTCCCCTCTAATGCTTTATTCTTGTTGCTAAATATACCTCCTTTGGTTTTAAGAAGGCTGTGTGGTCACTATATACCCTGAGTCATGGGCTCCCAAAGGGAGGAACCACAGGTGCTCAACCTCAGGCAGATATGCAGGGTCAGAACGGTTGATAGATCAGGCCCCTGGCCTATAGCCCCTCTACGTAAGAGCTGTGAAATTGCACCCCAGGACTGATAAAGGCCTAACACCGGATGGGGTGCTCTCAGAGAGGCCAGAAAGAGGTCCGAGATTCAGCTATCCTGTAACCATTGACAACAAGTTTGTGCATACATGGACGGGACTGCATTTGCCTTCAGAATTGTATTGGCCTTTATGTGATACTTCTTGATTACTTTAAAGCCTTCGCAGAGGGCTGTACCTTCGCCTAGCAGAATTCTTAGGCCTTACCCTTTTATTCCACACCCTAAGTGGAGATCAGCACCTCTCCTGGTGGGTATAAAAAGCAGTGGTTTTCAAACTTTTTGTCTCGTAACCCAGTGGAAGAAAAACACTTGTCCCCGTGACCCAAAACAATATCTTCTGACTTGAGTTTTCATAAAATCACAATAAAGGGCAATACATGCTAGCTTTAACCACTTCACTTCAAGTAATAACTAAAATTAGACATCAATGTTACTTGTGAACCATTTTTAAATACAGTATAAATACCGTAAAAAAGACGATTAGGTTGAGTTTCCCTTAGTTAATGCGATAGGTGGCCCTGCCTGTTTTTCATGGTCTCGTTCCAATCTGGATCACAAGATGAAAGTGCTACCCTCGTACCAAATGAACTGTTGAGTTGGTTTCTTTCTCTTGTTGTTAGTCTTGTCAAAGTTGAAAATCTCAGTTCGCACATGTAAGTTGTGACGTGTAGCAGCAACAGAACACTAATCTTACGTAACAGTGGATATTCTTTGAAAACACTTATCCAAAACTATGACAAATTTAATGACTTGTGGTGATATGTTTTGAGTGTGTTGTTGTAATGCTGACAGACCCCGGTCATTGGTATTGAACCTGGGGCCTTTGGATCTTAGTACATGAGCCTCTATCGCATGAACTAAAAGCCACGTGGCTGTTAGCTAAGGCTGCAGAGCATACTCATTTTACCTCTCTCTCTAAGTGGTCTCTATGCCGCTAAATGGGACAGAACACCACACCTGGAAGGTGTGTGGGTTGCACTGTCACAGGTGAGTTACGGCAGCTCTTTTTCTTGCTCTGGCATCAAGTTTAGCTCCATCTTTGATTCAGGATTTTCAAAAGCAGAAGGATCTTTCACCCAACGCTTTTCCTTCAAATTTTCACCCCCCTCTGCAAGGAAGTAGTGACTAAAACTGTCAGAGCAACGAGATGTAACTGTATGACAACTTTTCATTTCGTTCACTTTTTCCTCACTGATGCTGTTCTCCTCTGTGTGTCGTAACAGTGTTGGGAACATGTAGTAGCTCAGACAATTACTTTTCAGCCGTGCTTGTCACAGTGCTAATGACTTTTGGAATGCTTGTATCTGTTCAGAGTGTCGAAATAAATCACTGCCTTTTCCTTGTAACTTCAAGTTCAGTTCATTTAAATTTGAGAAAATGTCAGCTAGATATGACAACTTTATTAACCAACTATCACTGTCAAACTAATTTGTCAAGTTAGACTGTTTCTCTAACAAAAAAAAAAAAGTGAGTCTAATTCCTGAGTTCATACAACCTTGTAAGCACCCTGCCCCGTGACTTCAGTGTGAAATGGTAAATGAGTATGCTTCGCTCCCATTTCTGAGCTTAACACTTCAAAAAGCCTGCAGTTCAGTGAGCTTCCTTTAATGAAATTAACAGTTTTCACTACTTCAATTACTGCCATAAGATCTGGGGAAATACCCTTGGACACCAAAGCTTCACGGTGAATGAAACAGTGATTCCAAACAACATCATTTCCCCCCGACATCTCTGCTATTTCTACCTGTCAGATTTGCTCCTTTGCAATTAACCCAGTGCAATTTGTATTTTCCAACCACATAGTCATGCAGTGCTTTGAATATCTGTGCTCCTGTGGTAAAGTCAGACAACACAGCAAATCTTCGCTGAAGTCATCTTGCCATACATACCTCACATAAACTAACAGTATTGCACAATTTGAAATATCAGTACTCTCATCAAGTTGGATAGCAAAATTCCTGGCTGACTGTAACTGAGTAGTAAGCTGGCCTTCCAAAGGCTCTGCCGTATCACATATTCACCAGACATGTTATCACTGAGAGGAATACTTTTCAATTTTTTAGCAGACATTTCATCAAAAATTAGTATGTACCATATCCAGAGATGCTGGAAGAATAAGCGTTTTGGCAACTGTATGGGCCATTTTCTCTTATGCAACCAAATATGTTGCCATTTGTGCCTTATCATTCAAAGTAGTTGGCTGACTAACAACGTGCGCTGATAATTTTAATTCCCGTTGCTTCCTTTGAAAATATTCAAGAAGCTTATCAATGAGTTCTCCATGTTTTGTTTCTAAATGTCAGTTTTAAACGCTTGTTTGCAAGCACCTCGCTGCAAAAACCACCCTGGGGCTTTGGATCTTGGTTTGCGTTAGCACAATTGATGAAACCGTATTTCAAAAAAAACCATCACTACACTGCCTTGGCCACGATTTGGTTTTCTTTTTAGTGGGTGATTCAGACGAGGTCGACATGGCAGAAGTCTGTCCGTTTAGCACTTTCTGTTGCAAGATGATGTACTTACACTTGTATTTTCATTTTCAGATGTATATGGATTTGATGATTGTGTTTACGAACTTTTCTCTTATTTCAAAATGATCCATTTTTCAGGATGAAGGTTTGTTGATTAAGCCTCACAACTCAAGTCTCCACAGCATTAACAAAACTGACTGTGTAGAAAGCGGTCTCGTCAGGTGATTGCATTAAAAACGGTGACGTTGTGTATGCAGGGAGTGCATGGTGCATAAGAAACTCTGCAAACAAGTATGTCTTACTGAAAATAAGTAAAATGTCCTACATTTACATGATTGTAGTGTTATTTTAAAACTATAATGAAAGACATTTTAAGAGATCATGACATTTTAAATTTGCATGTGACCCAGTACCTAATATTCCATGACCCAGTATTTGTTGTAATACATGTTTAATCAAAAATGAATCTATTTGTGAAAAATGTCATTTTTTGGCTACACTTTTAATGGTAATTGTTTTTTAATTAAAAGTTTTTAAAAAATTAAATTATTTGAAATTTCAAATTTTTCATTTCAGAATAGTAGGAAAATTCCCACTTACTCTCGATTATGTTTCCCCACAGGAAATAATTGAGGGGGGGAAAGTGTGAGGGCAAAGAAAGTCCTTTTCTCCTCTTCTCCCTCACTACTTTCTTTCACATTACTTCCTCTTTTTTCCTCACTGTGTTAAAAAAAAAAAAAGGCAGGGGGAGGAGGCAGGGGAGTAAAAGAAAGTGATAGATATGAGGAGGGGGAAAAAACCAAACCAAAACAATCTTGCCCACCCCCCAAGTTCAAAACTCTTGGAGAATGGTTAAGCCAGATACACAAACTTTTGGTGTGTTAAAAACCATCCAGAAATGCCTGTGCTTTTACAGAAATTATCTTTCATCATCAAAGTACAAAATACAGTGTAATGGACAGCTCAGCCCACTCCAATGAATATTTAGCCACCAGCTGACAAGATAATAGAATAAACACCACTGTGTAGCAGACTTGATGCTGCTAAAAGTAGTTTAGCATGTTGGTCTTGACATCTAAAGCATTTAATGGGCTGGGTTCAAGATACCTTCCTGCTCTTCTAACTCCTGACGTACCATCTTGCCCTCTGTGATCTGCAAGGTTAACTCTTAAAGCCAGGTGTATTTGGAGTCAAATCGGGTACTGTCTGTATCTTTGCCTCTGCTGTGGCTTCAGCTCTATGGACTTTTGCTCCCACTTGCTCCAGGCCTTAGATCTTAGTGTTGCGATAGCTGCTTTTAAAACAGATTAAAAACTCTTTTTTATTGAGCATGGCAACCTGATTTGTTTTATATTCCAACTGCATGGCGAACCTAAGGCATCACTTGATGGATAGGCACCTAATAATTATTATTGCAGTGTGGGAACCTGCTTCTCTTTTCAGATGAATAGAGCCTCGAGAACTGATTTCCACTATTGGGGTAGCCTTCTGTGCATCCCTGTCATCTCACACTGTGTTCTCTGTGTCTTGCCTTTTCAGTGTGCCTTGTGTGTGCAAGAGCTTCAATTTCTTTCTTTCTGAATATCTGCTTCTCAAAGACCTTAGAATATAAGAAGTCAGAAGAAGGGTGTCCCACCCAGTCCCTCTAGCCCAGTCCATCTAGCACAGTGGCACAACACCACAGTGGCCCCAGAGAGAAGTGAATCAAGGAGATCATCCTGCCATCATCTCTCCATCTCCATCCATCTCATCTAGGGACACCATTACACCACATACATCTACTTCACCATTCTTGGCATTATTAGCCACTTAGATTTTTAGAATCCCCTTTTATCCATTTATAGTCTTACTAGCCTATACTCACCCCCCTCTCCTCCACAAGGTTCAAAAGTTGACTGTGCGAAGTCTGAAGAAGAAGAAGAGATTTTTTTTTTTTTTTTTTTTTTTTTAAATTAATTTAATATAATTAGTTCTTGTATAGTTCTATTAGTATAATATAATATAATTAACTTTTTTTTCCTTATCACTCACTCATGAATATCTATCTATCTATCATGTCCATGTAGTCTTCTCTTTTTCTTTTCAAAGAGTCCTAGCCTCTTCTCTCTTTCCTTCGTGGGACTCTCTAAACCCCCCTATCATTTTTTTTTTTTTTTTTTTCCCTTTCTTTTGCTAGAATATCTTTTTTTTTTTTTTTGAGGACCATCTGTACACACACAGTATTCGGAGATAGGGCGGATTGGATTTATATTATATATATAATATATTCTCAGTCAGTCTTATTCTCTATCCTTTTTTAATGATTCCTACATCCTTTTTTTTTTTTGACCGCCTCTGCACACTGCGTGGACATCTTCAGAGAACTATCCACGATGACGCCAAGATCTTTTTCCTGATTTGTTGTAGCTAAATTAGCCCCCATCATGTTGTATGTATAGTTGGGGTTATTTTGTAGTTGTAGTTCATGTCAGGATAGACAATGATTTTTGGCCACAATAAATAATCTAGTAGGTAGCTTCAGTTCTGCACATGCTTTGCCTTGCTTGTTCAATGCTACTTTTTTATTTTTTTTAACATGGAGGTAGAACTTGTATCTGATTCTGTCTTTCTTTTTAAAATATCTCCTCTCTGAATCTTACAGAGTTCAGATAAAGATAATGTGGTTTCATTTTAGTAAATAATATAGTAGATGAATTCATTCCTACATGAGCTGTGCTGTGCCTTGTAGATAATTTTTGTGGCTGAATCTACAGCAGTGGTTCTCAAACTGGGGCGGTCGCTTGTGTAGGGAAAGCCCTTGGCGGGTCAGGCCTGCTTGTTTACCTGCCGCGTTCAGAGGTCTGTCTGATCGCGGCTCCCACTGGCCACGGTTCGCTGCTCCAGGCCAATGGGAGCTGCTGGAAGCGGTGCAGGCTGAGGGACGTACTGGCCGCCGCTTCCAGCAGCTCCCGTTGGCCTGGAGTGGCAAACCGCGGCCAGTGGGAGCTGCAGTCGGCCGGACCTACGGACGGGGCAGGTAAATAAACCGGCCTGCCAGGGGCTTTCCCTACACAAGTGGCAGCCCCAGTTTGAGAACCACTAATCTACAGCATAGTACCACATTAATGGGATCAAGGCTTATTAGTAAGGCGCTGTGTTTGCCACATAGGTCACGGATTCAGTGACTTTCTGTGATCTCTGTGACTTTTGCAGTGGCTGGTATGCCTGGCCTGGGGCCCACCTTATTAGCTTGGGCAGCCCCTGGGCCAGTTGCACCAGCTCCTGTGGGGCAGTCTCGGCTCCCCCCCACCCTCCCAGCAGGAGGAGCTTGGGTATTTGCGTGGCGGGCTCAGGGTTGGGGTACGGGGTGGAAGGGCGACAGGAACTCCCCTCCCTCAGTTCCTAGCTCCACGGTCTGCCTCTGCCCACAGGCACCGCCCCCACAGCTCCCATTGGCCGAAGTTCCCAGATAATGGGAGCTGCAGAACCGGGGCTTGAGGCAGAGGAGAAGCAGGACGTGGAGCTCAGGAGACGGGTAGGGAGCCTGCCCCAGCCCTGCCAACGATCCCCCTCCCGGAGCACTCGTGGTGCCCCCCCCCGGCCATCCATCCGAGCTCCCCCTCCTCCCCAGTTTTAGTCAGGGATATATAGAAAAAGTCATGGACAGGTCACGGGCCGTGAATTTTTGTTTACTGCCCGTGACCTGTCTGTCTGATCACACATTCTCTCATTTACTAAAAATACTTGTGACTAAAACGTAGCCTCACTTATTAGTCACGGGCTAATATTGTGTATCCAAGAAACTGATAATCAGCAAATTATGGAAAGGAACTTTAGCTAGTGTTTAGAGCATGTGTCTAGAGTTTTTTCTGTTTGGTTATTTTTTTGTTTTGCAAGACAAGAGGGGCTTTTTCCACATCTTCCAAACTAACTGCAAGCAAACCTACCATATGTGGAACAGACTTAAGGGGAGGCCAAAGCCTTTTAGGACCTTATTTTCCCAGTTCCCTGTAGCTTGTGTAAGAATTTACCCCGTGCCAAGTGGGTGGAAAGTGGTAGTGGCCGGGAACTCGCTTTGGTACAGCTGTGAATGACCAGGTAAGGTACAGGGCAGTGGGAAATCAGGCCTATTCATGTTTAATAGGTTTAATAATTTTAAAAAAAGTAAACTGTCTTTTGTTAACCCGCCCACGGACCCTACAACACACACGTGTGCTCACACATTCTCTCATTCACCACATGTAAATGCATGTGAGCACACTCTCTCTCTCTCTTTGTAAGGGACGTGGTATAACAGGTTGTTTTGAACTGGTATTTTGGGCTGTGGGGAGGGATCTGATTTTTTGCGGGGGAAGAGGGGGTCATAGTGTGCCAAACCCATCAGGCATATGAACCGGCATTTCCTTGTCTACAGGAAGGGAATTCGTAGCTATGACTGTCCTATGTTTAATAGTAGTCTGGGTTTTTTGGTTTTATTTTTTTCAAAAAACTCTGTATATTTCTATAGTGCCCTTTGATTCCAAGGGCCTGATTCTGATCTATCTGGTCAATCACAACCAGGAGTGAAACCACTGTAGTCAGTGGTCTGTCAGAGCATTTTCGTCTCACCCCAGTTGTTACCTGCTCTTGGGGAGTTCCATCCATTCAGCATAACTAAGCTTGAAATCCCCATTACAATCAGTTCTTATAATTCAGTAAGCTCTTGCTTTACACAGGAAAGTGCATGTCTGCATTTTGCCTTCAGAAAACAGTCTTGCATTTTTAAGCGACACACTGTTCAGCCAAAGGCTTTAACTTGGTATCTTTTTTGAGGGTCTAAAATAAGTTTTTGCTGACTTCTGGTGGGTGATGGCTGAAGGGGACAGTTATCAAAATATGCCTGACCAGCACCTACTGAAAGTTGCTTTTTTACTTTGCACATGCTGAGCACGCCTTCTAGCTTTTCTCATTCATCTCGGGTAAGCTTGCTTAAATGTCCCTTGAATATTGTAATGTCATCAGTTGTGAGAGCTCAGACTTTTAGCACTTTGCTCTGTGCTTGTGGACCTTGCTGCTGAGGGTAGCCTGCATTAATGATGAGTTTCTGCAGCCTTGTATGGGAGACTATACAAAGAAAGTGATGGGAAATATGTTGATGACAAGCTCTATTTTAATGCATCAGGTTAACCAGGGTACCATGCACCATGCCAATTGGTGTCAGCCTCGGGGTGAAATACTCGGCTCAATGACATAGCAGTTTAAGCAGAAGTGCTTCTACACAAAACTCCAGAACTGCTAGGCTAAAGCTAAACAAACAACAAATGGAAATTCCATGTAATGGAAATAATACACATGGGAGAAAAGTAAATATAGCAATGGGCACAAGTAGCTCATGGTGAGGTGGAGGCTATCACCAACATGCCTGCCATTACAGACAAGGAGGGTGTACAAATATTTCCTCAAATGGTGAATTATGTAGGGAAACTTGTGTGTAATCTGGCTACCCAAATCAGCAACCTGACCCAGCCCTACTGTGCAAAGAAGGCCAATGAACATGCATCAAATCATAATAAAGAATCTGAGAAACTGAATGCTTAATTAGAGACCCCAAACCTGAGGTGCTATGTCAGTAAGCACAAAACGAGGTTGTCCATGGACACTTCCAAGGAAGGGACTGGTGCAGTCTTCTTACACAGTATGGTCAAAACTGGAGACCAGTGGTTTATACGTCACAGATGTTAATAAAATCTGAGCGTCACTATGCTCAAATGGAGAAGGTGGCTTTGGCATTAGTCCAGGGGTATAAAAAGTCTTTATTTATGGGAAGCCTGTAGTTGCTGAAACTGATGATAAGCCACTTATTGCCATTGTCAAAAGGGGCCTGGCAAACATGCCCCAAAAATACTGAGATTATTTTTTCAGTTACAAATGTCTGATTTCTAAATTGAACACAAACCGGGGAGAGATTTGGTGGTTGGAGACACACTTTCTCCAGCATTTGACAAAAGTGCAGTGGAACAAAGTCCAGAGCTAGATTTTGTACACGCCAATCTGATTAAAACAAACCTGTCTGATCTCAGAAGAAATTTGGACTGTGATTGGCAGAGCAACAGCTCCGGATATGAACTTACAGCAAGTAATTAAGGCTATTAGCACAGGGAGGGCAGGACAGCATGTTCCCAGCTCCTATCACCAAATCAAGTGGGACCTCTGAGTCTTAAATGGGATGTTGTTAAAGGCACCTGGATGGTGATCCCTACAGTTTTACAGAAAAATATATATATAAAAAATACTAAGGCTGTCAGTTAATCGCAGTTAACTCATGTGATTAACTCAAAAAATTAATCGTGATTAATTGTAGTTTTAATTGCACTGTTAAACAATAGAATACCAGTTGAAATTTAATACATGTATTGGATGTTTTTCTACATTTTCATATATATTGTATTCTGTGGTGTAATTGAAATCAGTATATATTATTTTTATTATATTTGCACTGTAAAAATGATTAACAAAAGAAACAGTATTTTTTAATTCACCTCATACAAGTACTGTAGTGCAATCTTTGTCATGAAAGTGCAACTTACAAATGTAGATTTTTTGGGGGGGGGTTGTTTTTGAGTGCAGTTATGTAACCAATGTAAAACTTCAGAGCCTACAAGTCCACTCAGTCTTACTTCTTGTTCAGTCAGTCACTAAAACAAACACATTTGTTTACATTTACAGGAGATAATTCTGCCCTGTTCTTGTTTACAATGTTACCAGAAAGTGAGAACAGGCATTTGCATGGCACTTTCGTAGGTGGCATTGCAAGGTATTTACGTGCTAGATATGCTAAACATTTGTATGCCCCTTCATGCTTTGGCCACCATTCCAGAGGACATGCTTCCATGCTGATGACACTCGTTAAAAAATATGTTAATTAAATTTGTGACTGAACTCCTTGGGGAAGAACTGTTTGTCCCCTGCTATGTTTTACCCAGATTCTGCCATATATTTCATGTTATAGCAATCTCAGATGATGACCCAGCACATGTTCCTTTTAAGAACACTTTCACTGCAGATTTCACAAAACACAAAGAAGTTACCAATGTGAGATTTCTAAAGATAGCTACAGCACTCGACCCAAGGCTTAAGAATCTGAAGTGCCTTCCAAAATCTGAGAGACATGAAGTGTGGAGTATGCTTTCAGAAGTCTTAAAAGAGCAATACTCCATTGCGGAAACTACAGAACCCGAACCACCAAACCTTCTGCTGGTGGCATCTGACTCAGATAATGAAAATGAACATGTGTCGGTCCACACTGTTTTGGATTGTTATTGAGCAGAACCTGTCATCGGCATGGACACATGTCCCTTGGAGTGGTGGTTGAAGCATGAAGGGTCATGAATCTTTAGTGCATCTGGCAACGTTGGCTACAACAGTGCCATGAGAACACCTGTTCTCACTTTCAAGTGACATTGTAAACAAGAATTGGGCAGCATTATTTCCTGCAAATGTAAACAAACTTGTTTGAGTGATTGGCTGAACAAGAAGTAGGACTGAGTGGAGTTGCAGGCTCTAAAATTTTACATTTGTTTTATTTTTGAATGTGTTTTTTTTGTACATAATTCTACATCTGTAAGTTCAACTTTCATGATAAAGAGATTGCACTACAGTACTTGTACTAGGTGAATTAAAAATACTATTTCTGTTTTTTTACAGTGCAAATATTTATAATAAAAATAAATATAAAGTGAGCACTGTACACTTTGTATTCTGTGTTGTAATTGAAATCAATATATTTGAAAATGTAAAAAGCATCAAAAATATGTAAATAAATGTTATTCTGTTATTGTTTAATAGTGTGATTAATCGAAATAAATTTTTTTTAATCACTTGACAGCCCTAAAAAAAATATATGAGGCTCATTTAGGGACTGAAAAATCTAAGCGAAGGCTGGGAGATGTTTAATTCTCTCAAGAGAACAGAGACACTGAAGACGTTGTTGAGGCTTGTTGCATATGCCAAAAATACAGGCCAACTCAAGCGAAGGAGCCCATGTTGGTGGCATAGGAAAAATTGTCTCCCTAGAGAAAAGTAGGCATATATTTATTTACATAGCTTTTACCAGTCAATGTATTCATTCTAGACTATTATTTTCACTTCTATAGAGTTGCTTTACTAGAAGGTGCTACAGTGAAACATCATCATGTCTGATAATGGGGCGGCAGTTTAATGAGCGTGAGTTTAAGAAATTTGCAGTGAAATTTGGCTTTAGCTCTGTAACTGCTTATCCCCAGTCTAACTTGTGAGGTCATCAGTCCAGATGGACGTACACCAAGAGAATTGGTGGCACCTTTTCCAACTTCCAGACAGGAGGTGGATAAGGGGTGCTGAGTTTGCTGTTTTGCTTGAGAAGGTCTGAGTTAGGCAACAGTCACAACAGGTCTAGATAACTGTGTAGTGAGGCGGCGTGGCTCCTCGCCGCCCTGGAGGGGGCAGAGCCCATCTGGAGGCCGGTGTGAGTGGAGCTAGGGAGCTCTGAGCCTGCCCCTAAGAGGGTCAGGCGGTGACCCGAAAGTATAAAGGCTCGTCCTCAGAGCTCAGTAAGGCCGGAGCCACCGGAGAGGCCAGATGCCTCCAGCCTAGCCCACGACTGGGAAAACCCCGTGGCCCAAGGCGGCCGCCAGGACTGGCCGGGCCTACCCTGCGCCCGCTACCCGGAGGAGTTGCCGGGCCTACCCTGCGCCTGCTACCTGGAGGAGTTGCCGGGCCTACCCTGTGCCCACTACCCGGAGGAGTTGCCGGGCCTGCCACTCGCTGAGGAACCTATGGTGCTGGACCCCCCCAGAGGACAACACCCTGACCCAGGTACTACCCGATGGGGAGTCTGGAAGTAGCCCGGGGGCAGCCGACCCTAGTCTGGCTGCAGCACTGCCAGAGCCCATATCGGTGTGTTGCAGCCAGGATCTCCACTGACACAGCAGCGGGTCTTCTGCCGCTGCTAGGGCCCCGGGCTGGGACGCAGTGGGGTGGGAGAGCCTGTGGCCCCCCTGCCACCCAACTCGTGGGTGGCATCTTCCCCTTTGGAGGCTTGGGGCCTACTATTGTTGCTCAGCCCTGTCTGAGGGCCCGAGCTCCTGACTCTGCACTGCCCTGCCCTAGGGCCTAGGCTGGCTACTAATTGTACTATTGTTGCTCAGCCCTGTCTGAGGCCCTGAGTCCTGACTCTGCACTGCCCCGCCCTGACCTACGGCCTGGGCTTACGGTGTTCGTTCCAGTACCGCAAGGGCTGCCGAGGAAGACCCCGCGGACAGACTAATTCCCCAAGCGTCAACTGCGGTTAGTGCGCCGGTGTGGCTCCCCGCCGCCCTGGAGGGGGTCGAGCCCCGGCAAACCCTTGTACAAACTGAATCTCCCCAATATTACACTGCCAGGACAAATGGACTCATCACCTCCTGATGACAACAGCACTGATATTTCAAGGGAGACCCGCAAGTCTGAGCGACAGTGCAAAGCACTTCACAGGTTGATCGAATGTTGTCAGTAAGTTTTGCTAGTAGATTGGTTATAGGTACATATAATTGTGTGTTATATGAATGTCGTTTAAGTGCTGCTGTTCCGTTTTGGCCAGGAAAAGAAGATGTGACAGTGGGGAGAGAACCTTTACATGGCTTAGCAGCCCAGACAGGAAATCTGGGAATGGGCACGGCAGAAGCCTATGTTCTGGTATGCAGAGGCAGTTGGGAACTGTATCATTGACTAAAGAGTCTCTTTCAAGCACCTTGGGCCTGGAGTGATTCCTGAACATCCCAATTGCCCTAACATCTGTAGAAAGGAGCAGGGATGGGATAAGGATTGACCCTGTGCTGCTTGCGTCTACACTGCATCTACCTAGAATTTGTTTGGGCCTGGTGCAGAGTACAGGGTCTGCACAGTTGCTGCTCCCCCTGAACAAGTGGTAGGAAGTGCATGGAGCCATGTTTCCACCTCCCCTATGGACCAATCAATGGAGCTAGCTGGATAGTTTGGGGAAGGAATAAGCTGCATCTTTGTCCAGGCAGTAGTAAGTTACTTCTCCCAGTGCAAAATGGATGCCCTGGGAGGCATAATGGCTACCTGAGTCACCCTTCTACCATGGAGTATACCTGGGGCACTGCAGCTTATTCATTGGCCTTTAGTTGGGGTTGTGCCTAAAGGCTCAGCCTAGCCCTCAGTTAGTGAGGGCTGCGTGTCTGTATTAAGCAAGCTGTTTGTTTTACAGCTCTAAACGGTTTGGATTTGGTTCCCTGAGAGATGACCTCTCTTCCTAGGCCATGCCGCTGGCGTGCCCTCTCAATAGGAATGCCAGACAGGCAGTCTCCTTGAGAAGTGTCTACTTTGGAACTTGCTCCCTGCTCTGCTTGGTCTGCCAGAGCCCAGATTTGCTCATTTGCCAAGTACAATACAAAGCTCCTCATTTTTCTCAGGTTTTGGATGAGGGCATGGGGAAGGGTTGAGTGGATATTTATGGGCAGTCTGCTATTTTGTGCGCTTTAATTGATGGGATAGGATGAGCGGGTATGGAAAGAAACCAAGATTTATCTAAAGTGTCCAAAGACTTTGGATGCCTCCCTTTCAGGTTGCCTAACCTGAGACACCTCAGGGTTTTGAGAAAGTGCTGGCCACCTGCCCTCTGTCAATCAGCTCTTCTTAAAGTGTCTCCAGGTGGGCACTGAACATTGAGACACTCAAAATCCCTAGTTACTTTTGAAAATCTTGCCCTAATATTTTTATAAATTTGAAGAAATAAAACGCTAACCATCAATATAATGAGAAAATGTCTGCCCAGGGTTAGTAAAAGGATGGCATTTCCTGGGTAGTGTGTCTCTCTTTTTAAAGAAAGCACAATTTTTCAACTAGTTGCTTTCAAACATGCAAACATTTAAAGATCGTTGGGTCAAATGTATCCCTCCTGCAACTCCATAGATTTCAACAGACTTGTACCAGAGATGAGCTGAACTTGACCCGTCTTTTGCACCTGATTAATTTATGTTCACTTTACTTCTCCAGTGCCAGTGAAAGATTCTTATTGTTCCCTACATAAACCCCCTCCATGCTTAGAGGCATCCAGCTCTTCAGTGAGTTGGTATTGTTGTCTTTTTCTTTCTGATTTCCTCCATGTAGCAAAACCAGATTACACTAGGGGAATTAACTGTGTTCTTGGCTCTCTGGGGAATTCAGTACACGCCTGCAATTAACCTGCATTTAACTGGCCATTGGATGTTGCTGTTCTTTCACAGTAAACACAGATGGCAGACCGTTTTGACTGAGTATTTGTATACTGCAGGTTGGCACAGCTCTAGTCAAAATAAATAAAATTTCCAGACTGCTCAGCTCCTTGCTTCTTCTTTTTAGTTGTTGACAGGGGAGGGGGAAATCTGTAAAAAAAAAAAAAAATAGGTCAACCTCAAGGTCAACCCCCAAATAAACGTTTTGCTCGCATGACGCTATCCAGACTACACTGACTACAAATCAGTGCCGTAAATATGTTACGGGGGTAATAAAAGAGAGAGAATTTTTTAAAGAAGATTTAAAAGGGGAAGGGAAGTTCAATGGGAGAGAAAATAAATTGTGAATTACAGGTAACATCTAAGGGCCGATCCCACAAAGACTTGAGCACCTAGCTATTGCCACATTGAGCACTACAGGGATAATCAATGAGTAAGAGTCTTGAGAGTTTGCAAGATCAGGGCCTAAGATGTTCTCATCTGTGTTTCTCAGTAGTAAATATGTAGAAATACTGATCAGTGTAGCTTTTGCTTGGTTTGTAGGGTTTGTTTAAGAGTCTCATTACTTATTAATTTTTTCCCTCATTCACAAATACAAGATGCTTCTGTTTTTACCATCGCTTGACCAAAAAAGTGTTTTCAGTGGGAAAAATCTGATCTCTAGGAAGATTAAAAAAAAAAAAAGTAAAAAATAAAATAAACAGTATAAAAAGCAAGGTTGTTAAGTTTAACGAAATTGAGCTAAGCATATAAAAAATCTGCCACCAGGGTCAAACTGGATGCCATGTGTATTTTTTTTTTCATTAAAGGAGTGCAGATTTTGAGCCTGAGCTATTATTTCCGGTGACTTGAGGCCCTCAGGGGGCAGCAGTGAAATGGAAAAGAGCACGGCAGCCTGCTCTTGGAACTGATGCTCACTGAATCTGAAAGGTCATGTCATGTTTTCTGGCAATTGACTCAATGGGTTTGGATTCTACAACATAAGGTCGGGCCGTTTTCACTCAGCACATGTTTACTGGGGAATGTGCCTTCCAGTTGTTTTCACATTGACCTTATTACCCTGACGCACTGATGAGCCTGGCACGAAAACTACTTTTTGTATTACTGTGTGCACCATTCTCTCCCTTACCATTGCTACTTTGTGAGGCTAATGTGGGATTTGGTATGTGCCTCCTCCCCTCTGCCCCCCATCCCCTTCCTTCCTTCCTTCCTTCCATGCACCTATTACAACACTGTGTAGCAGAAGCCCATTTCAATCTCACTTGAGCATGAGGAGAGAGAGGGAGTAATGGGATTGACTGATGTATGGGGTTAATGTTCCTTTTGGTGTGTGTACTGGGCGGGGGGGAAGGGGAGCTGAAGTGTGTAGAGAATAAGGTGACTAGATAGCAAGTGTGAAAAACAGGGACACTTTTTTTTTCTAGGGGTGGGTTGGCGGGGAGGGGCTAATAGTTGCGTATATAAGATAAAGCCTCTAATATAGGGATGGTCCTGATAATATTTGGGACGTCTGGTCAGCCTAGTAAAGAAGGTGAGGGTGAGGATGGCAGAGAGCTTATACTGTAAACTCTGTGGGACTGGGCCCATCTTTTAGTTTTGTGTTTGTACTGCACCTAGCACAATGTCCCCTGCAGCTACAGCAATACAAATAATAATAAGGGAAAAGTTAAGTTTTAGGAATAAACAAAGTGGTTACTGGCTCTACAAACAAACGTTTCTAGGTATCTCTTATCTGGGACATGGAAGCCTTTGTTGTGACAACAAAATATGATATCTTTGCAATCTTTTCAGACTTGAAAAAATGCTTTGTCCATCTGTAGCATCTGGGAATCACAAATCCATTCACAAGGAATGTGTTTTCTTCAAAACACCCCTTCCTGAAGTATCTCTCCCCCACTTTACAGCTGAGCTGTATAACCGCTTGCTAACAGTGCCTTCCTGTCAACCCCCACTGTTCTATAATGACAAGAAGTGTATAAACTGTTTGTTTATTGGGTATCACTCTGTCAGGAAGACCAAGGCAGAGGGTTGCAGATGACACACTACACCAGGTATAATGCATTATGGTATTATAGGGGGGAAGTTTGATCATGTCTATTGAATAAGGACACTGGCCAGGGACTCAGAAGATCTGGGTTCTCTTCTTGGCTCTGCTGCTGGGTGACCATTTCACTTGTGCCTCAGTTTCCCCATCTTTAAACTGGGGTTAATGATACTGACCTCATTTCCAAAGCACTTTGAGATCTGTGGGTGAAAAGTATCGTAAGAGCTTGGGATTATATTAATTATTAACTTCCTATCCCTCAGAATTTCTGAGAAGTCTTGAATGTGGAAGCCGGGAGTGGGACTTTGGATGTGCTTCTGTCAACAGAACAAGAGCTTAACTCCTGAGGCTAGTATCAGTGGTGTTGGCCTCTTTCCTCAGGCCCTCAATTTGCATAACTATTTTATAAAGAAAAATGTGTAATTGACTAGTACGCCTCTTCAGGATAGCTTTTGTATTGTGAGTAGTGTTTCACAAGTGGTACAGGTAAGAGAGCTTCCCAGCTTTGTTTTCTGGTTGGTCCACCCGTACCACTTACAGGATGACACTCAGGGGCTAATTGTCACAGGAGCCTCACTCTGACCTCTCACTCTGTGGGTGCAGTTTTGTACACACATGTATTTGTGCATCCATTTTTTCAAACCTTTGCTTTTGAGAGTGCATGTTGAATAAACATCTTGCCTGAGATGTGCACTCAAATAGGATTTTGCCTAAGCAAACTGTAACTTTTTCATGGCAAAAAGCTGGAGAGAAAACTGTGTGCTGAAGAACATGGTACATGTAGCAACACAGGTACTGGAAACCACTTCTAAAAATGCCCTTACACTATATGGGTTGAAATGTACCCCTTGCAAAAGTGCAATACAAAGCTGATGCACCACTTAGCACCCACCATAACCCTCAAAATTAGACTTAAATGATATGTAGTGAATTTCACCCAGTACGCAAAGTGTAAGATGAGACTGCTTGAATTCATTTATATAACATTGTGAGATCAACCTGCATCTAATTTCCTTATTATTTAATGGATGCTACATACATATCCACCTGGAATGGAAACCATTTAAATGGGTCAGCTCATGAATGATGACTTCACAGCAGTTTGAACTTGAAGCATAAAGGCTCCTTTAAAGGGCTGGGCTCTACATTGAGATTGTTTTCAACTTGGAGCTAAACCTCCGCATTTAAACTATACTAGTTTTCAACTGCTTCACGGTTGGTTGTTCTGTTCTCACTTACGGCCATGGCTGTGGATTAAGAACTACAGGCTTTGGCTAACTTCTGACTACAGACAAGGCAGCAAATCCCAAGGGTCCAATTGAAGGAGAGTTGTGCAGGTGTCATAATTAGCAGTTTCCTGCTAGAACTCCATAAATAAGCTGCAATCCTCCAGGTACCCGTCTCCCAAACCCCATGCAGGTTTTTTTATCCGGACCAAATAACATTAATCTGGAACCTGTTTAATTGTCCACGCTGTTTGTTTAGCTACCCTGGATCCAGTGGTCCAGATCTTACAGAGAATCAGATGTGAGTAGGGATTAATAGTTTCAGTTGTTCATACCATTCAGCCACCATGCAGAGTGCAGCATGCCCTTAAATGAGGCCTCACTGCACAATAGGTGAGTTAGCCCTACACGGAGGAGCTCAGTTTCCTATGTTATCCCTCCTCCCCCTTCAAGACCAATAAACATGTCATAAAGGGACAAAAAATGTGCAAAGTTCGGAAGACAAACATTGCCATTAATGGGCTCTACATGTGCTCAAGTGAAAGCTGAGGCACTTGGCATCAGATTTTGTAGCAATTTGACAAAAGAACCCCGATATTTTTCTCATTAGGCTTTGGGGAGGCAGGGATGGAAAGGCCATGTGTTAATTTCCAATTTAAGTGCTTGTCAAATGGTACGGGAAAGTTTCTCAGATTCCATAATCAGCAGGGCATCTGAGGACTTTAATGCTTTTCACAGTACAATAAAACTACCAGCGCCAGCTGGAGTCGTCAGCCAAACTGTATGCCTTAGAGCTTATGTGTTTCACATCACGGAAGGGCTACAGAATACTTTCAATTGGCATTGTATTCCATTTGGTATGTCTAGGGATGGAGCTAGTTAGAGATGTGTAGCTCAGACAATGATTCCCTCCCTGCTCTTTAATATACATTATTTGGCCTATTAGTTTGGGGAGCCGGGCACAACAGCTTTGCATCTCTGTTTTGTTGCTGTTATTCTGTCTATTGCTCTGTTTAGCCTCCAAATGTTGACAAGCTGTGTCAGTGGTAACCTTCCCCCGCAATCCCTGTCCCTTGAGCAGGGGTGTTTTTAGTATTATAAAGAAGGGTCGGGCAAAGTTTTATAAAGAGATCACAGCTAAAGCAGGGAGAAATACAATCTTCAACGTTGGTTTATTCTAAAATGGAGGTTTTAGAATAAATATCATGCAAAGAGGGATGACTATAACCAGATTAAAATAAACTTGGTTTGTACTGTCTCTTCAAGCAGTAAGTAAAAAAGCCAGAGGTTATGTATGTGGACAGCACGTGGGAAGAGAATCCTAGTTTTACTGTGGCTGTTTCCTTTTTTAAATTTTCACAAAATATAAACTGAAAGTTTGTCTTGCTTAACCAATCTCAGTATCTGGTTCCTACCTTTAAATTCTGAGTCCGGCACCTTCAGACACACAGGTGTTTATAGAAAGCCGGTCTGTACTGTTGTGACTGTGTGGGATGATCATTATCAAAATGTACAAGACAGTCTGTTTATTTAATCATAAGCTAAAGAGAGCTGTAGAGAGAGATGTTGTTTGTTTGGCTGCTGATCATCAATATTGCTGCATTCGTTACTATATTATGGCTCTGTTCAAGTTTACCGTAAATTTTTAAAAATGATTTGGGCATGCAAAATTGCTTGACAAATATTTGGACTTGCAGTTTTGCTTGTGCAAATTTAGAAGCTGCTTTGAAAATTTAGCCCTTAATTCATTAAATGAGCCATTTATGTTCTCTTGAACTATATAGATCAAGCAACCACATTCTCCAGACTGTACTGTGATACCACATGGCTGACTATTGATTAAGTTAGTGGTGCTTTCAATATTGTGGCTGCCAACAAGTGGCCAGGTACTCAGTGCGCATGCTAGTTAACATAGAGGAGTTGCCATCTGATGGCTTCTCTTGCTCTATGCATGGGAGAGAGAGAGACTGTCACGTCTCTAGAACTAAAATAAGGTTTTTTCATAGCCCATAGCAGCTATACCAAGTGACCCGCAAGGTGGTCTCCTTGTAAGCCAACTGGAAGGGGCTGGGTTTTTCTCAAATTGAAGTTTCTCTTGCATACGTTACACTTGGCAGTGATTTAATAGGGTCTAATGGCCCTCAGCCACAGTCGGAAAGAAGCAAGAATTACTGAGGTGAGACTTCTAGTCACTGAACACAAAACATAGTTGTCAAAACTAAGGTTCATGATGACTTATGTCCACATGGGAACTTGAACTCTCCCCTTCGCTTTTGTTTTGTAGCCCTTGGATCTTGTTGTCCAGGAGAATACGGCCAGAAGAGAGGAAGGCTAGTCCGGAGATTAAGGGCCTGCAATTTGGGAGATCCAAGTTCAATTCTTTGCTGTCACAGACTCCCTGTGTGACCTTCAGCAAGTCACTTCACCTTGCTATGCCTCGGTTCCTCATATTTAAAAATAATATTTCACTACCTCGCAAGGGTGTTGTGTGGATTAAAAATTGCCAGGTGCTCCGATACTATGGTAATGGGGACCAGAAAAGGACCATAGGTAGGCTTTTATGGAGGGAAAACCTAAATAAAGAGGCAGATTCTGCAATATGTTCTGATAAGGACTTTGGGAGGTCACCCTGATCTGGGGGGAGAGCTCTGGCCTTGAGAGATTGACCTTGTTTGTGAGGCACATGCAGCATGAAGGGATGCATTCAAAAGAAAAGCATCAGAGCAGAGACTTAATTTGAGCAGCAGAAGTGGGCTCAGGAAAGGGTCTGCTGGATCCTGTCACCAGACCCAGCTGCTGCTGCTTCTAGTGATCTGTGTCTCCAGTAGACAAACTGCCTTGAGATGAGACAATGGGGCACACAACTTCCTCTCAAGAGGAGTTTCGCCAGATGCATTATGTTACTACATAGCCTCCCCACAAAAAGCAGTTGCTGGATGGAGCAGACAGAGCTATGGGTCTCCTGACAAACCCACCGCCTGCAGATCATCAAAGGTAGGGGAGAACTGGGATCTGTTTAGAGGAGTGGGGAAAGAGAATCAGGGAGCAGCAGAGAAGAGCTCCAAAAGTTAGCTAAACAGTCCACCATTTTGATACCTATCTGAACTGAAGCATGCCTCTGAACCTTTAGGCTTAACTTAATTCTAATGCTGCTTTGAAACTTAAAGCAGAATTAACCTTAGAATCCAAGACTCGCTCTGAGTCGTGAATGACAAAACCCGGCCAATTGCAGAATTGTTTTGCCATCTTGCTATTCTGCCCATGAAGCCTCGTGGGGGACGCCATGCCCAAAGGTTTGTGTGCATGGTATAGGTTTCTAAAACCCTAATGCCATTCACTCCAGATGAGCTCAACCAGAATTACCTACCATAAAAAGGGTAAGCTGATCCTTAATCTTTCAGCCTCGTCTGTCACATATAGCAAAAGCACTGGGCAGATGGACAGGAACAGATTCCAGCTCAGCTGGGCACCTGCAGGGCAAATGTAACACCTTGTGCTCATCTCTTCTTTATAAACTTTGGGAACTAATCTCCAGTCACAGCATGAACGATGTGAAATTTGGGTCAGATTTTCATATGGATGTGATAAACGAGGGTGTGGAATTGGTTGGGTTTCTTGGTTTTTGCTTCATTGTTAAAACTTGTGTTACAAACCAGCTGTTGTTGCTCTTTTAATTGCTAATTATTAAATGGAAACATGTCTGTGTTAATTCCAGGACCAGAAACAATTGGAATAGAAGGCAATTAGGTTCACCTAATACAGTGTTTTGCAAAATGTGGGTTGTGCTCATGGTGGGGGTGAGGCAGTGCAAGACCACTTGGGGAAGAGGGATGCAGAATGGGGCCGTGCAGATTTCTCCCATGCTGCCTTGCTAAGATGACAGGGTCCAAGCAGGTTTATTTGTGATTAGTCTGATTTTCCTGAAAGGGGGCGTGGCTTTCAAAAATGCCAACCTAATCCATCCTCTGCTCTAGCAGTGAGATTCTCTCTCTCTCTGTTTCTCTTCTAAAGTTTTTATACCATGCTCATCAACATGACCTCTGAGCACCTTTCAGGATTTGTTGAACATGTATAGATAAAATGAGACTAAGCAATCAAACTTTTGTGTGTTTTCAAAAGTTTGCTTTCTACTCCCCTTCCTCCTCCCAGCATTACCCTCGGCTACAAACATCCAAAATGTTGGTTTCACCCCAACACAGAATGTAATGCTTGCACATTTTATTGTCAGGATGCAAAACCTAGTGGGTGGCAACCCTCATGCAGCTCTTTGTTTTTTTCTGATGCCCTTTTCCCATCCATGAGTCTATGTATCCTCCCACTAATAGTCCTTTCTGGTTTCTATTAATAGCGCACAAAGACTACCCTAGAGCTCCTTGGTTCTTTGTTCTTCAGGAAGTTCCTTTTCTATACTCCCTCAAATCACTGTTAAAATAAATCAAAATAGTGTAACAGCTATTAGGGACTATATTACTGGCTGCAGGACTAATTCATCCCCTCCAGATTTAGATGCAAAAGCGGATGGGCTTACCTTGCTATGAGGAGAACCTTTTGAAAAGAATACTGCGCTCCAGGGCTATCACAATGAGGAGCATCGGACTTCTTAGTCTCGGAGTCCTGCTGTGACACCAAATATGCAGTGTGCCTCGCCCCTAGGATCCACTCTTTGTATAAGATAACGGTGCCAGCTGTATACGTACAATCACAAATGATGCTAAGTCTTGGCTGTAAATGATTGCCGATGGTATTATTGAAAATATGGTAGCGATGGCCTATGTGATCTGAGAACACTTTGCCCATTCGCCGAAGGCTGCTAAGATCCCAATTTAGCTCCAGGAAGAATAAAACATCACCCCAAGTGGGTGGTTTCCATTTAACAGGAATGGTACATACTCCATGCACAGAGGTGTTCTGGAGCTACATGTGCCTGTGCTGGACAGTGCAAGCTCTGGAAGCCACTGTTCTCAGACCTAGCTTCTGTAATCACTGTACCTGCTTAGTTAACTTTCCCTATCCCTTGATATGGTCTAGCCAGGAGAATGTCGCAGGTGGGAAAGCGAGTATAAATCTTGGGTTGCAGTAACTTCCCCACCTCAGGATTAGAATCTGGGACCTTCCGCACAATGCCCAGACCTCTGGCTTTGAGCTAAAGGTGAGTCTGAGAAATGTGAACTGCTTAACGCTGAAATCTACCCCCATTCTAGGGGGGGGGCATAATGGGGAGGTGAAGTGGAGGGAGGCACATGGGTCTGGACCACAGCATGCAGGAGGGGCCATTGGGAACCTATGGGGTGTGTACTGAGGGCCCAAGATTGCCTTCATTCGGCTTTAGTATCTAGCCTGAATGGAAACAGCTTCTCCTTCAGACTTCCCCAGCTTTTCATATTACTGTGTGTTATGCCAAGTTACATGTCTCTGGAAACCCATCAGCCTGTCCTTTGTTTGTTTATGAATTACACTGTCCCATTTAAAAGGCACAGCCAGCCTGTGGCACTCACGGTCTCAGAGTCAAATGCTATGCCTGGATTTGAACATCAAAGTCTGAATCATTTAGTGGTCACTAATAATGTGTGTTGCTAGTGATTCCTGCAAGGGTAAGGGGTACCCAATGTCAGGCTTGAGATGAGTGGAAGTGAGCCTGTACCAAGCACTGGAGTCCACACACCTCAAATCAGAGCCAGAATAAGGCAATCCAGGACTTCAGGCACACCACCATTTAGATCCCCCTATAGCCTTGGCCCAGTACTGAGGTAGGGTGACCACCCGTCCCTAATTGGGCGGGACAGTCCTGGAATGGACATTTCCAGTCCTGGTCCTGGGCTGAATGTCTCCGGGATAGCATTTGTCCCAGACTCCCTGTGGTACCGCTCTGTGCCTCCCCAAGGCTCAGGGTTGGTGCCAGCTTCTTCGTGGTGGTGGTGGCGGGGGGCAGGGGGCTGAGGTGAGCCTTCACTCTCCCTTGCCATGAGGCCCTGGCCCATGCTCCTCCTCTTTCCCCCGAGACCTTACCCCCTGGCCAGGATGGAAGCCCGATCTGGGCAGTAGTAAGAGCTGCCCAGGGAGCCTGGGCAGCTGTGGGGAGCCCTGGACCCTCCACCTGCCCTGGGTGGAATGCACAGGGGGCAGGGACATGGGCTGGGGGCTGATTTGGGGCATCCCTGCCCAGGACAGGTGGAGAGTTTGGGGCTCCTCACAGTGGCTTGGGCTCCCTGGATGGCTCTTACCATGGCCTGGCTCTAAATTCCGGCCTGGCCAGAGGGCAGGGCTTCAGGGGGGCAGAGGAGGAGCAGGGGGTGGGGTCACAGAGGGGGCAGGGCTCCTATATGTCTTCCGTTTTTGCATTTGAAAAGGTGGTCACCCTAGGCTGAGGTCCTACTCCACTGCTGCAGGAGTCATCGCACAGAAGCCACTTTGGGCAGCCTAAAATTAATAGATTTTCAGGCAAAAAGGGTCCATTATGATGGTCTAATATGACCTCCTATGTCTTGCCCCTTCCTGGATACCACTCTCTGCCTTTAGGTGTTTGGGGTCTACCCAGGAGAAGGAGACCCCACCAACCTGAGGACTCAATATGTGTGTAGGCCCCTGCTCACACCACTCTATCAGAGTCATGGCAGGGTGATAGCAGTGAGTCTTCCACAGTAGGGCAGCATCAATGGCGGCCTCTCCGGTGTAGTGGGTGTCAGTTAATGAGTCATCATGATGAATGGGGTAGATCTAACTTATTAGAACTATTATTTCAAACTTTCTGCAGACTCATGCAGAAAATACAGCATTGTGTCATGTTTTTAATCATTATGTTCGTAACCATGAAGGCTGGAGACATAATTCTTTTTTAAAATGAAAGCAGAATTTCTGAAGATGACTCGTGACTCCAGGAGCTGAGGACATAGTCATGGGCCAATGGTGCCCTAGCCTTAATCATGCCCTTTCTCCAGTCCTTGGGGAAATTTGGATCTGGATTCAAATTTTGTAGCTGGCCCACTCCTCTATACTGGGCTAAAACAAAACCCCAGATCCAAAGACTCTTGAACTTAAAAGATGTTTGCGCTTTGCTTCTTAGGTCTGTCTCTAAAACTGACCACTGCGGGGATCAGGAATTTCCTCCAGGTGTCCCCTGTTTGGCATTCTACAGCTGGCTAGGTGCATTATGGGTGCTTCTTTTTTGCCTTGTTCTGAAGCTGGAGGCAGACTTTGTTTGGTACCAGTGGGGAAAATCCTGTGTTCTGGCCCACAAAGCCATTCTTACTAGTGCTCTGTGTTGCTCCCATAGCTTTCGCCCCTATACTGTATATCGCTGTGTTACTATGTAATGGAGTATGCAGCTGTCAGCTCAAAGGCACACATTCACAGAAGACTACACACATAATTGGGTGCACGCATCTTCTAGCTGTTGTCATTAATGGAAGTTATGTGAATAATAACCTCATTCCCCAAATCTCACAATGAAAATGTACCTCAAAGGGCCTAGAACATATATATTTGGAATCTTCAAATCTTTGTCGTGTTCGGGAACCAGGAAAAGTTTTGAATAATTTAGCACATCTCTGCAGCTAATGTGAGTTTTTTTTTAAAGTTCACTAAACTATTGTGATAGCGGCTACAAGTTATCCTCCCATGACTTCAAGACTGTTTAGCTCCAGGCTTAGTATGGTCCCTGCTATTTAAACTAAACATAGAAAGCCTTGGATAACCTGACTTGACTCTACTACTGATGTACAGTACTATGCTGTGTCCTGCTATTTTAATTATGAACCCTCTATTTTCTTACATGAAAATACTGTGTGTCTCTGAGAGCGAACCACAGATAAGCCTGACCTGCAGTTGTTGTCTTCTGTACTGATGGGGAGAAAATGCCCAATTTCTACAGAAAATTCCACCTACTAATTACTTTAATTGAATGATCTTCCTGAATGTGAATGAGAAATTTTGGGAGGAGGAGGGTGGAGTGGGAACTAATGGGACTCATGCATTCCTTTCTTCTCTATCTATGTATTTTAATACTCTGATGAGTGTTTCTGTGGGGCTTGTAATAGCTTCCAGTCAACCCACAGTGAGTGGACTCTTCTTCCACTGTCAGTCCGGTTTGGATTAGTCTCCCTTCTCTCTTCCGAACACCCAACAGCCTGCCTTTGTATATGGAAATCTGGCGTCTTGTGATTTCTGCTATGGTGTGTGATCTTGTCAAATAGTTCAAGAGCCTTGGCTTCATTGGGGTTAGAAGGTGGGAGAGGAGAAGGGTAGTTTGTATGATCCTTCTACCTGGTGACTCTGAGAAGTCCTGATGAAATATAATTAAATAATCAGGGTTTTTTGGGTCCTGGGTAGACTGAGTGACCTATTGGGAGTGGAGAGTCAGGAAATCTATTTGGAATAGGGGACTGTTGAGGACAGTACGTTGGAGGGAGTTAAGGGTCGGGGAAGAGGTAGGTAAATTCAGATGGAACAGAGGACGAGGAGAGGAATGATAAAGAAGAGTAGGATTTTCTCATTTGTTTTTTTATTAAAGCATCTCAGTATGAATTGAGCAGTCCCATTAGCTCGCAAGACCGCGGTCTCAAGATTATTTTCAGGGTCCATACAGCATTATCACTTCATGGCAGAACAATGGACAGGGCACATAATTACAGGTGATAACGTTAGGGGAGATCTCAAAAGGTTCCTAGCATCCTGGTCCTCTAAATGTCCTTCTTGTTTAGAGGAAAAAAGTATTGTTTCTACAGGAACTCCAAAGTTATTCAGTTGAAATCTCTGACATGACAGGACAAGTGATAAAGGATTCTATCTAAGATCTGAGTGTTTGGCACTTAGGTTCAGAGGTCCGGTGCACCTTTCAAACTCCTCCCAGCTGGAGGGATGTGGAGGAACGTGCAACACCTGAAGCAGGGGCTCTGGAGGAGAGAGTGCCTTGCACAGTTCAGCTCAGAGTCCAGTGACTCATAAATGCCATTGATGTGCTCTGAAGGGAAAATCCCCAGGCTCTCGAATGAAAGAGTCTTTGGCTGGGGAGAAAGTTGATATTCACAGAGGTGACTATAAACTAGGCACAGCACCTGTGCTCATCACTACTGTTAGTCTAATGAATCTGGACTGGGAAAGAATAGTATTAGTTGAAACAAAGTAACAGTGCCTTAACGATGCCTTTAAAATGGCACCTAACCTGTACTTTTATTTGAAACAAAACTATGTATTCATTAAGGGCCAGATTCAGATTCCTATACTCACCATGAGCAGTACCTTAGTCCTCAGATAGTCCTAGTGAAATCAAAGGGACCAAGCAGGGAGCGAGGCAGTAGCTGGGGTGAGCAAGGTTAGTGAATCTTTCCCTTTCTAAATGGTGGTTTCTACCTGCGAGAATAGGAGAAGCTCGATAACAGTCAACCACTATTATATCTGAGCCAAAAAGTGAGCCACTTGGCCATACACTACCATGCTTCATCAAAGCACAGGATGAAGCTATGCAGGTGTCGAGTGCATTGAGTAAATAAAAATATCCATGGGTTATGCCAAAAATCCTCACTCTAAAGCAGGGATTGGCAACCTTTGGTCCGCGACCTGCCAGGATAAGTACCCTGGTGGGCTGGGCTGATTTGTTTACCTGCCTCGTCCGCAGGTTTGGCCAATTGCGGCTCCAACTGGCTGCAGTTCACCGTCCTAGGCCAATGGGGGCTGTGGGAAGTGGTGCAGGCCGAGGGGTGTACTGGCCGCCGCTTCCCGCAGTCCCCATTGGCCTGGAGTGGTGTACCACGGCCAGTGGGAGCCGCGATCGGCTGAACCTGCGGACGCAGCAGATAAACAAACTGGCCCAGCCTGCCAGGATGCTTACCCTGGCGAGCTGTGTGCCAAAGGTTGCCGACCCCTGGACTAGATGATCATAATGGTCCCTTTTGGCCTTAAAGTCTAGGGATCTTTTTGTTTTATTTTATTTTTATGGTTAAAATATCTTATCCCCTCACATTAATCCGTACCCCACACTGTCAGGTCTTTTAGGATGCCTAACACAACAAATGGAATGTAGAAAGAAGAATAATAGTTTTCATTATTATTACCTAGCACCTTCCATCCTCCAAAGATCCCAAAGGATTTCACAGACATTAGTGAGTTCATCCCAGTGTCTTGATCCCTAAGGTAGGTAGATAGAACACTCCTGAGAGATTGGTAATTAATATTTCTCCTGTTTAACAGGTGGGGAAATGAAGTCAAAGATATGTTAAAAGAACTGCCCAAGGTTGCACAGGAAACCTATGGCAAAGGTGGAAATAGAACCAATATCTTCTGGACTTGGGCTTTAGCCATAAGGACATCCCAATGGCTCCAGGCTCCCAGTCAATCACTGCATAGAAAAAGCACCCTTCTTCTCAAGAATGTGTTGTGTCAGTGATGTAAATGTGACCCCCCAAATTGGATTTTCCTCCTTAAACATAAAGGCAATGGGAAGAGAGATGCAGGAAAAAGCTGCAATTACGTCATCAGCAGAAGTCCTTGAGAGGAGCTTGGGCCGACAGTCCTGAGAACAGTGTTGTAGCCGAGTAGGTCCCAGGGTATTGGAGAGGCAAGGTGGGTGAGGTAGTATCTTTTATTTGTCTCTCTCACCAATGGAAGTTGGTCCCCTAAAACAATGCTTCCCAAACTTAGGATGCTGCTTGTGTAGGGAAAGCCCCATGCAGGCTGAGCCGGTTTGTTTACATGCCGTGTCCGCGAGTCTGGCTGATCGCGGTTCCCACTGGCTGTGGTTTGCTGCTCCAGGCCAATGGGGGCTGCTGGAAGTGGCAGCCAGTACGTCCCTCGGTCCACACTGCTTTCTGCAGCCTCCATTGGCCTGGAGCAGTGAACCGAGAGCCGTGATTGGCCGGACCTGTGGATGCGGCAGGTAAACAAACCGGCCCGGCCCACCAGGGGCTTTCCCTACACAAGCGGCATCCCAAGTTTGGGAAACACTGCCCTAAAAGATATTACCTCCCCCACCTTATCTCTCTAGTACTGAGAACAGTTGTTTTAATTGGATGCACTGACAGCCTTGACCCTGCTAACCAAACATCTGCAGCCTAGGTGTACTAGGTGCTGGGCTAATCTTATTCAGCTTTTGAAGTCTAGGTGTAACATTTAAAAAAAATTCAAACATTTCTCTCAGTTCCAGCCCTTTGCATGCAAAATGTTGTAAAAGTGCAAAGCCCGTGACTGGCACAATGTTCTTTTTTTGCTGCCAGTGCATCCCCAGAATGTGGATGAAGTGCCCTAGTTTAATTTTCCTGTGGGAGTGTTCATTCCATGGCAACCAAATACAATTTGATCCCAAGTAATGTCCTAACCATTAAAGGACTCTCCGGCTTGCCTGCTGCTAATGGAATCCCCAGCCCCAGTGCTACTTGTTAGAAACCCTTAAGCTAATAAGGCATTCATCCAAACTCTGACCTTGGGCTGACAAACACAAGAAACTATCCAAAAATGATACAACGTCTGTTTAAATGTTGAACCTTGGAACATTTAAAAGAAAAAACAAGTGCTGAATTTTGAAAACTCTGCAAACAATGGAGCAGCCCGGGGTGGTGTTAATAAATTAAAACTGATCCAAAAGCCCCAAAGTTTTTATAGGTAATCAGATCACTTAGCTTTACTAGTAGGAGATGAAAGTTAGACTCAGTGGTGATGGACAGAACAAGAACACATTTATCCTGGCATTTCTTTGACCAGAGTAACTGAACAAGGCTGGCATTAGGGACCAGATATGTCAAGGAGTCAATACAGTAATAAACTTCACTTGCTGAATGAGAGAGGGGATGAATCAGGTCTATACTACTGCTTAAGTTGATCTAATATAAGTCGCTCAGGGGTGTGAAAAAGACAGCAAGTTATAGTGACCTAAGCGCTGTCCACACTGGCACTATGTTGGCAGGAGACACTCTCCTGCCGACATAGCTTCTGCCTCTTGTGGAGGTGGAGTAATTATGCTGACAGGAGAGCCCTATTGTTATAGGATGAGACAAGAGGCAGGGCTACAAGAACACCCTTTACCTATACGCTATTTGCCTTTAATATAGACTCACGGTGAGTCTGAACTAGAGCCTGATGAAGCCACACGCAGTAATGAGCCATTTCTGTGCTAGGCTCCAGCCAATCTACATGCCCGGAGCTGGTTTAGGGACTCCCAGAGCAGGTATACAAGCCTCACAGGAGAAACAGCTCAGTCTGCCGAGTGTCACTTCATGACATGGGACTCTCCCCTGCCTGACAGTGCTGACAGACTCCACTGGCCTTAGTCTACTCTAGTCTTGCTCCAGCCTGGCTCCCAGCTTGACTCTTGCTTTGTTCTGAATCCCATCCTGACTCCAGCTGTAACTTCTAGGTCCGGTTCCTGGCCCAGCTGCCACCACACCAACCAGCAGGCCCGACGGCGACGGCTCCAACTGCTACGCCAGACCCTCTGCATCTCCGTTTCCGACACACCCCATTTCTTGTCTGATTTGTTGAGTCCTCAGTTCCATGGGAATGGTCATCCCGTATCCTGTGTAGCCATTATCATGGAGCTAAGGTGTAAGCAGCTCACGCAAGAAATGGACACAGCACTGGATAAGGATTTGCTAAATCTGGGTTCTGTCATTGCTATGTGAACTCAGGCAAGTTACTGCACCTCTCTTTTCTGCCACCTCCCTTTTTTGCCTGTCTCTCTATTTAGACTGTAAGATCTTCAGCATCGGGACCGCCTCTGACTATGTGTCTCTACAGTGCCTAGTCCAATGGGTACCCAGTCTCAGGTGGGGGTCTCTTAGGCTCTACTGCAATATAAATAATTAATAATTAATAAATATTTTAAAATTAGATACATATTCTGAAATAGTATGATTATATTTACCCCTTGGATGTAGCCTGATTGGCTGGCTTGCATCCTGATGGACCTCAAGCATTTGTACCTTCAGCCAGTCAGCCAAACAAGTTCCCAGAGTCCCCTCCCCTCTGTCATATCCCCCATTGGTCATCTCTTTTCTAAGATGTACAGTCTTTCTTTCTTGTAAGGGTTTTCAAACATATTTATTTGAGAACAAGAAAGTAGGTGAGATAATATCTTTTATTGGACCAAATTCTGTTGGAGGACAGTACAAGCTTTTGAACTACACAGAATTCTTCTTCTAAAGAAGAAGAAAGAAATCAGAGTGCCTGAGATTTCCTTCCCCAGACCTGCTCGGTGTAGCTTGAAAGATTTTACCTTCCACCAATAGAAATAGGTCCAATAAAAGATATTACCTCACCTACGTTATGTCTCTAATATCCTGGGACCAATATGGATATAACAACAATGCAAAAATAATGTATTTGATTCATTGTTGTGCGTCGGAAAGATGTCTGGGCTCTTGATTTCTTTTTTGCCGTGTGGTTTAGAAAATAAAACAGAATGTATATCCAGTGATCAGTCTGTCTATCAAAGGTATCTCAAAGCTCCAAGTTAAGAAAGCACTTTTGCACATTCATAACTTTAAATTTCTATGCTTAAGTCCCATTATATTAATTAAATTTACTTCCCATGGGTATCAATGTGTAAAGTAAAGCATGTTCTTAACACTGTCTTGAACAGTGTTCCTGAAATGGGGCTTTTATAATCAGATTCTGGTAAAGAAAGGCCTTTCCCTTTGACTTCAGTGAGAATTTTGCCTGGGTAAAAACAGAGTAAGGATCTCAGGATTTATCTCAGAGTGGAGCTTAATAATAATGCTTTAGAGAAACACAGCAGCTATTTTGTACTTGGCAATTGTTCACAGCCTGGGACATGTTTTATTGAGTAGGAGAATGTTGGCCAATACACGGGGCTATCCCTTGCACTCTTTGAAGAGTGTCATGGGCTCTTTATAACATCCACCTGGACAGTTATGAGAGGTGTAGATCGGACCCCTGTTTAATACTCATCTGAAGGAAGGTCCGTCTGATGACAGCCCTGCTAATATGATGCAGCATTGGGTAGAATCCCACTTCCTGCTGTGGGGCTTGAACTGTGCTATTTTTTGACCCACAGGTGAGACATTCAATAAGAGTAATTAAAGGGCTTTTTAATTATTTTTACTGCACACATACAGTATTCCCTTACTGATTATCCCCTGATCTGAGTTTAAATGGAGGGCAGGAAGCCGTGGCTTACAAAACAACGATATAATAACTCTGTTTTCAGATTCCTTTCCTTAGCTATGTATTTAAATGTCTAACTAGTGAAAATATGAATGAATAATGTCACCTGTGATAGGGAAGCCTACAATCTCTTTAAAGCTGTGGGGACAGATCCTCATTTGGTGGAAATCAGAGAGTTTCACTAAAGACAGCCCTTGGTTTGTACCAGTGAAGGGTCTGGTCCATTTTGTCCTTTGTCGCTCTTTTGCTCTATAAATCTAAATTGAGGCTTTTCTTGTTTTACCTTGCCTGATTTCATTTGTTACCTTGGCACTGCAGACTGTATGACTGTACATCTTTCATAAAGTGCCTTGAGATGTCTCAGCATGATAAGGGGCTAATTAAATTGAAGTTGCTGTCAAAGGAGGAGAGGGAGTGAGAGTTCAGGGTTAGCTAGCTGACACACTGGTTTATTTGATGACTTTAGTGAAACTAAACGGGAGACCTTTAGGCACTTATGAAATCACTAAACTTTATGCTAAACCATGGTGAATGGCTCTCCAAGGGCTCAGTGATTTGGTTTGGATGCCTGCTCAAAAGCTGGAATGACCTTTAGGCAAAAATCTCTTGAATCTACAAAAGTGTGCTGAAAACTTGTCATTACAAGGTCCTTTGTGGGATAGTCAGTATTTCCTGCTTCTAGTTGGGTTAGAAATTTCACAAGTACAACCCTTCTCTTTTTTCTGTCTTACAGAGTATGCAATATGGCTAGGCTGACATGAGAACTCTTCACTATAAGGAAGCTTTTCTGATTGGCCATCAATGAGATCCTACTGAAATGCTAATGGACAACGGATGTGCTAGTTCAACTACCGCTTTATTTTGTCTATATATTTAGTTTCCTAAGATCAGGGCTGCCCGGGGGGGAGGGGGGCGGCGAATAGGGCAATTTTCCCCAGGCCCCGGGCCCCACGAGCCCTGTCCCAGCGGCGGTCCGGGTCTTCGGCTGGCATTTCGGCGGCAGGGGGCTCTTCAGTTGCTCCGCATCTTCAGCAGCACTGAAGGGCCCCCCGCTGCTGAAATGCCGCCGAAGACCCGGAGTAACTGAAGGGCCCCCCGCTGCTGAAATGCCGCTGAAGACCCAGACCGCTGCCGGGTGAGTACAAGTGCTGCAGCTCCCTGCTTTGCCCCAGGCCCCCTGAATCCTCTGGGCGGCCCTGCCTATGATTTTCCAAACTGTGGATTTCTCACTAGGCCTTTGTATCTGTGCCTTACATTACAACCTGGGCGTACCTAGGTGTGACGATGCACCCCCATAAGGCTTCATGGAAATATGCTTATGAATGTATATATTACATAACTGGAATATGTTTTATGCTACATATACCATTAAAGGTTATGATCTACTGAATATGTTTTATGCTACATATACCTTGAAAGGTTATGATCTACTGAATCTATTCATCCTATTTGTATGCATGTGTCACTGTTGTTTTTGAAGTTATGAATATTGGCTGTGTACTTGCTTGCTTTCTTAGTAAAGCATTTGGTCAGCTTCTTGAGAAAGGAATGTGCAAATTAAGTGCCCAATCAAGAAACACTTAAAGGACAATGAATCTTCGAAAGTTCCAAGCCACATAAGAAGTCAACCTGAGGACGTTCAGGGTAACATGTAAACAATGGCTGCTGCCTGTAAAAACTGAGTAATGCATGAACATGTGACTTGCCCATGTGACTCTAAAACTCCATCTTGGAGCTGGACTTTGCATAGGAGAGAGGAGGGAGTCTCCACCCACAAGAGAAAGTCTACTTAAACCCCTGGGAGACCCCTCCATTTTGTCTTCAACTGGCCTCTCCACCCCCAAGGATACCTGAAAGAAACTGGAACAAAGGACAGTAACTACAGGGTGGGTGAGTGATTGCTGGGCTCAGAGTAGAAGGAGACTAGTCTGTAAAAGGGAGCTTACTGGAACACCACTGAGGGTGAGATTTTGTCTGTATTCAGTTTTCTTACTGTATTAGACTCAGACTTGTGTGTTTTATTTTATTTTACTTGGTAATTCACTTTGTTCTGTCTATTATTACTTGGAACCACTTAAATCCTACTTTCTGTATTTAATAAAATCTCTTTTTACTTATTAATTAACCCAGAGTATTCATTAATACCGGGGGTGGGGGGAGGGAAACAGCTGTGCATATCTCTCTATCAGTGTTGTAGAGGACGAACAATTTATGAGTTTACCCTGTATAAGATTTATACAGGGTAAAATGGATTTATTTGGAGTTTGGACCCCATTGGGAGTTGGGCACCTGAGTGTTAAAGACAGGAACACTTCTTAAGTGGCTTTCAGTTAAGTCTGCAGCTTTGGGGCACGTGGTTCAGACCTTGGGTCTGTGTTGGAGCAGACTGGTGTGTCTGGCTCAGCAAGACAGGGTGCTGGAGTCCCAAGCTGGCAGGGAAAGCAGGGGCAGAAGTAGTCTGGGCACATCAGTTGGCAGCCCCCAGGGGGTTTCTGTGATCCAACGTGTCACACTAGGAATGCACTAATGTCTTGTTTGACTTACACTTCCATTCAACAATGTTATCTTTACTCTCAAAGCTTTTATGATGAGACGTAGGCCCTTGTATTTACCTAACAGCTTACGCAAATAAATCAATACACTCTGATAGTGAAAATGATGCCACTGGGTCAAGATACTGATGACAAACTTCTGAAGGGTAAGAGATCTGATTGAGATAAGGACCAAAAATTCAGAGTGCTTATGCAAGCCTTACGTGAAACTAACTGTGAGGTGCCTCAACATGAAAACAGGCAGGCTTTGGAAACTAACATTTGGTATCTACTTAGTAAGTTGCACCTGCTTCTGCTTCTTGTCTGGCTAATGAAGAAAAATGATAAACAAACTTCTTCAGATCTTTGACCTGCATTTTGTTTGAGTTCTGGATGAATTCTTAAGTCCGTTCTTTCTTTATATGAATCGTTCCTATAATATTAGTATGTGGAGTTAAAAAGTAAGTATCTCAGGATTTAACACTATATTTCAATAGTATTTGGATAATTGAAATAGAACTCTTTTTTGGGTAACAATCAACATATAGCTAGCTCTACCGCATCGTACGAATGACTTGTGAAAGGGGCAAAGATGATGGTTTGAAAACCATGGTTAAAAATGCTATTTGGGAAACTTCCTTATACATGATGGAATGGTTTCTAAATACTGTCTAGTAGTACTTGTGTTTAAGTGGGCGGTGGTTATATTGTTACCTGCATGAATAAGTACTAGAGTACTTTTTGGCTGAGGAGGGGAAAGGAGCATGTCCCCTTTCCTCTGTATTTGAATGCTCCTTCCCCATGCAAAGACCAAACAAATGGCCTTGTACACTTTATACACGAGGGGCTGGTGGCTTAGTGCAGAGAGGCTGGGAACGCTTGTTTTTCTCCCTCTGTTATGCCCCTGGGATGCAGTAGCAGCTGTGGTCCCTGTGCGCTTCCTACTACATGTGACTTGCTAGTCCCTGGATCAGAATTCCACCGCATGCAGGGATGGCGCGTCCTCCTCTCAGCTTCCTCTAGCCCCTTGTGCTGCAGGACTGTGGAGGTTTCACAGTGTTTAGCATCTCCTACACCTGAGGATGGCAGAAAGTTTGGCCCTCTGTAAGTGCATCTTCTGTTGACATTGGCTGGGAGATGGACCCTTTTTGTTGTTGCATAAAATCCAATAATTAATGAGTTAGGTACTGGTATGTGGGCAGTGAGAGATTTGGGAAGATTGATGTAAATTACAAGTTGATGGAGAGGGACCTCCTGGGTCACTGAGTCTAGTCCCCTGCTATCACAGGCAACCCTGTCATATAACCCTGTTCTGAAACTTATCAACGGATATCGTAAAACTGGTGAGGTTGTTTGCCCCCATTACTCGTGCTGGGAGGCTGTTCCAGAACCTCCCTCACCTGATGGCTAGAAACCACCTTCTAATTTCCAGCCTCAATGCATATTCATGGCCAATTTATACCTGTTTGTTGTTCTGCCACCATCGTCCGTCTCCCTCCCCGCTGTTTACCCTCCTGATGTATTCATGGGGAGCAATCAGCTCCCCTCTCAGCCTCCATTTGGCCAAACTAAACAAGTCAAGCTCTCCTAGGATCATCCTAGTGCCCTTTCTCTGCACCTGGTTTGGTGTGAATTCATCTTTCTTGAGTGGGATAGAGCTTCCGGCCATTTTAATGATATTTCTTTTGTGGAATTAACAAACCTCTATGTTAAAATCTAAGAGCTAAAAAGAAAATGTGTATGAAGGGATTGAGGGGTTGGGGAGCTTTATGCATCCACTTTGAACCAGCCATTTTTGTCAGAGCTCAACTCTCACTTTGACTTTTACCTAACCCGGCTTTTACACCTGCACATTTCCCTCTCCTGATGCTCTTGGTAACTGACATTGTTGTTTTTCTGCAAACACATTACAGCTAGAAAAGTATGCTCAGTGCACTGCTTCCCCATGGTGCAGCATTCAAGTCCTGAAATCACTAGATACGGGGGCCCAGAGCTGTTACGCGAGGAGAGGATCGATTCAGTCAATCAGAAGGAAAATCCACTGTCAGGCACTCAGACCTTTAACCTGCTCCTCAGAATTATTAGAACTCCCAAATCTCTTTGCAGGGCTTTTCTATTAGATGGATATTCCCATGTTTTGATTTTTTTGCTCCAAAAGTAATTTTTTTTATAATTACCTGCATTGAACTGCACTCGCCATCTGGGAAGTGATAGGCACTTAAATGATTTATTAGCCTGGGTTCCTAAATGTGCTGAACAGCATGGGATTGATTTGGTGAGTGACAAATACAGGGTACATGACAATGGGTAGGTGGCCAATGTCTGATGGAGCATCATGCTATACTTGTGGGATTGCACTGCGGGTATGCCGGCTTCATTCCATCCATGCAGTAGATCAATAAAAGGCAGGTGTGCCTGGGATCAGAAATACAAAGAAATATCTTGAAGTGCAGTTCTGATCTCAAAGAGGGCTGTAAAAATTGTTGAGCCCCATGATTCTTGTCTCTGAATAACTCTGTGTTAAATTTAGTAAAAAGACAATTGACAACCTTGCAAGCCTTTGTACGATCTGAAAGTTATCTGGGTTCCTTCTTTTTCATGCACTGGTTGAAATTCTGCAGGCTGATTCAGGCCCTCAGTTATCACTGCTATTATTATTTACTATTTGTTTTACAGTAGCATCCATAATGTGTGCAATGCTTTCCAAACACATCCCGGGGCAACCCCGCTAGCAGTCAGGAAGGTTGAACAGGTGTATCACAGGATATAATCAGAAGACAATTGAGCTGCATAGGTATAACTGCAAGCATGATTAGTAGACAATGGGAGCTTGTAGGTTTAAGTGAGAGCATAATTTGCCCTGCAAATGCATTATTAGTAGTGATGAAGTATGGGAAACAAAGAACCCTTTGCTTTTGCTTTACTTTCACTGTGCATCTCCACTGGAAAAATGGCACCTGTCATTCACGATTGGTGTCCACCAATGCACCTTCCAAGTGGAAACTGTATTGTAGACAGCATTCTGCTTTTTTATCATCTCACCACACCGCATCACAATAAAAATGCCTGAGCCCAGAGCTCTAGTCACATTACAACTTCCACCTGTACTGCCAGTTAGGAAAATCATCTCTTTACCTGTGAACAGAGCAGGGCATAATTTACAGCAGCCTTCCTCTGCTCTGAATTGTGCGGAGATCAGTCTGGCCCCAGGAACATAAAAATGGTGTCACCTTTGCCCCAGGTCTTCTCCTCTTCTTTGTGCTAAGCTGGAGCCAAGGATCTATCCTAAGAAGAGAACTCCGCAAAGTTATGATCCAAGCGTTTGATCCTGCTAGGTGCTAAGTGCCCTTATTTACTATTTAAGTCAATGGGAATCCTGTGCAGGGTCATGTTAATCTTCTCTCCACTGGTCTAATTTAGTGTATGTGCCATAAAAGCATGCACCAGTCATTCAAAATCAGACCTTTAACCCGAATGGGAACTGTGGAATAGCAAACATGCCAGGAACTAGCAAGCTGGCTTCCAACACCCGGATATGTATTTTGATGGCAAATCAAAATGGACTACCCCAACTGGCAGCTGGCAGAGGGGAGTTTATGCCCTGCCAGCTACGGGGCTCTCCAAGAAATGGGATGTGTATATTAAAAACAATTGTTTTCAGTGACAGCTGAGCTAACCTAGTGGCTGAATAGCAAAAACCAACCCACAGCATTCCTGGTGCCCCTACAATCCCTTCCTGCCTAGGGCAACATCCAGCTGAGTGATGGTAACCAATGAATCCTCTGCTTATTTCTATTCTAAACTGGGCCTTCTATGTTATGTATGTCTGAAGCTCTTGCCTTCATGTCTTCAGGATTCTCCAGCAGCACAAGCTGAGCCTCTTCTGGCTTGGTCCTGATACTTGTCAGGCCTTGGTGAAAGGGATGAAACAGAGGTGGTAAAAGATACTAGGTCTGAACCCAGGGCATGGGCTTCTAAAGGGCAGGCGTGGGTTACAACAAGCCTGTGAAGAATGCAATGCACATGCAGCTACAGGCCTTACACTGGCCATGGTGCAGGCTACACCATACAGAACTAGTGGGAGCTAATGACTGTTGCTCTAGTGCCACCTGGTGGTTCAAAAGTGCAGAAAGCTGACCCTTTACTCGGAGGAAATGGCCAGTGGGGTAGGGTTGCGCTAGGATGGACACACAGCAAAAGGGGTTAAAAAGATTGGGATAGAACAATGAGGGAAGATGGGACGGAGAAAGACAGGCGTGAGGAGTGATCTGGGAGTTGGGCGGGGAAGGGTCTAACTGGCAGAGAGCTTGCTAATGTTAAGTTTTCCTGCTCATGTGTCTTTTGGGGCCTGGTGTCAGCTGCAGGCTGGGTGAGAATATGCTGTCCTGCCATCGTGTCTTTGGAATCACCACAGGAAATTGTGAACTGCCTGTGAAATAATTGTCAACAAAAAAAGTGAGGGGGGAGAGGCACTGAACTGGTGTGGAAACATGGGGAACTCTGGGGCGACAATGAGCGATGGCCATGGCCCTCAGCATGAGGGACAATTGAGGGGGATGGATCCTATTCCTGTAATATCTCCATTTGTGGCCAGTTCCACTGGAAATTTGTGGGTGATGAGACGGATTTGAACAGCTGATCTGACATTTACCCATCATTTGTATTTGCTCAGAAAAAGGAAGCAGGGTTGCTATTCTTTGGGTACTTTTAACCAAAATGTGACTGGATTCTGAACATAAGTACTAGCTTATAATATGTATTCTTATTACTACTGTTCCAGTCAGTGCCAGTGAAGATATTCAGTAAAGTACCCACTTTCCCTGTGGTATGTGTCCCCTTTGGAATGGCCCAAAGATGTAAATATTGGTTATCAATTCCGTGTCCATTCCATTCCAAGACTGGGGTTCCTAGGGGCTACAATAACAGAAATACAAATAATAATTTATGTAGCTCAGTGTTTCAGGGTAGAGCTGGCCAAATAATGGAATTTTTGGTTTGCCAGCAATCCTAGGCTAGATGTATAGGGCTGAAGGGGATCAAGATCCCCCGAATCTATCTACCAGCTCACCAATTTTAGCTGAGCCGCTCCAAGGGCATGCCCAGTTCGGTGACAGGAGAAGCCTCACACATGGCGACACTAGGGCCAGGAAGGGGGCAGGGTGGAAGGCCCTGTCTGAGCACAGATGCATGCATCACATCGTGATGCCATGATGGTGAGGGCCAGGAAGACGGTGGGGTAGGCAGTTGCAGGGGAGGGCCCCTCTACATGGGGATGACGTGGCACGTTGGAGGAGCGGGAACAGGAACTCTGCCATTGTTGGGTAAGGGCAGGATTGGCTCCCTCTCCACATCCACATTTCTCCCTCCCCCCAATCGAAGCCTCCCCTCTGCCTAGTGATCTCCATGCATGGTCTCCCCTCCTCTCCCCCCGCAATATTTTGAACCACCATCTATGTTGGCAACTCTGAAAAATAAAATAAAGTATTTTGGGTTGAACTGAAGATTAAGTTTTTTGAAATTTTCAGCAAATTGAAAAGTAACAAACACCTTCCTTTTGGCCGAACGAGATATTTTGTTCGACCCACAACTAAAGTTTGTTTTGATTTCAAGAATTTTTTTTTAAAACTTTTTTTAATTTGTTTTTTTTAAATAGAATTAAAGGACCATTTGAAATGAAAAGTAATTTTGATCCAGAAAAGTCAGCATGAATTCATGCAATGTTTTGGCATCCCCGAATCTGTGTTTTTCACTGGAAACAGTTTCAGTGAAAATATTTTGCCCAACTCTATTTCAGGCTTAATTCTGGACCCAAGCCCAACAAACCGAATATTCCTGAACTGAGGGTAAATTCAGACATGAGTCTAATTCTCTATCTGAATGTCAAGGTTTAGGCCCACCTATATTCTAATTTCAGCTTCTCATATCTTGCAAATCTGGCCCTCCTCTATGAAATTTCTGTTCTTTCATTATCATACCTGATCAGATTTTTAAAGAGATCTTTCAGCTATAGTCTAAAAATTTAAATCTGGTCTTTTCCTTTTCCTGGACAATCTTCTCTGTATCATTCCATGCTTAACGCATGTGCTTCAGAAGCAAATGTCCCCCGTGCATCTGTTTGCCGTGCTACTGGAGTAATTGTTCTTCAACTGATCTACAGTATTTATTTCCTGAATGACCTAATACATTCCTAAATACTGTTTCTTGTCTACCTCCTGCAAGCAGCTCCCCACAGTCGGCTTGTTCTTCCTATCTTGTATTGAGCGTTGCAGGCATTCAGCTCTGATCTAAGGTGCAAAAGGCTTAACAAACTGATCTCTTGTGGGTGCTTGAGTACAGGAGGATGACTTGGCATTATTGGAGCCAGGGCTCGGTGTTGACTGAAGAGTAAACAGTTAGGGCGGATTGACTGGAACTGACAGCTGATTGCACTCTAGCTGTTTACCATCCCCATAATTGGACGGCTTGGAAGTCCGAAAAAAAAAAAGAAAGAGAAAGGAAAAGAAAGATTAAAAAAGTACACAGCATCAAATGGCAAGTGAGAATGGGAAGGGCACAGTCCAGTTTAAACTGGCTTTGGGAAGCCAAGGATGGCTCACTTATGCTTAATGATTAAAGGAATTATGCACTCTCCTACCCACTGCATTTAAGATGAGTGAGGTTTTAGCTCTGTACTGTTAGCAATGCCACTGACATGATCATAATGCTGGAGCACATTTCCCTGCACATTATCGCAGCGAAGGCGACTTGTGGCAGTGGGCCAGAATCACTTAGATCATTTTACCAGGGGCACAGCAGAGACCAGAGGACCCCATCAAGGAGCTGCTCTTTCCAGTCCATAGCACCCCATGTTGTGACATTTCTCTCACAGTTGTCCCCCTGCATTACCGCTGACGACATAAAAAATGATCGTTGTCTTTAGATATAAAAATCAGTTTAACTAAAGCCAGGGTCAAACTGCTGTCAGTGTATTCAGATGTATGTTTCAACTTAGTTTTGTCACCCTGTGAGATGGAAAATTGCAGCTCTGGGTAAGGTCAAAGCAGGGTTATAAACTTCCTTTGTGAGCAATTGACTATGAAACAAAATCTGATTTGCTCAGATACAGGTAATGTTTCTTTTTTCCCCTTTAAACCACAACCCTACTTCTTCGTGCTGGTGTTAAATAATTCAACGTTCTAGTGCGGGAGGACTTGAGAAATTTCAGAAATAATGCATATGGAATGCTTGCCTTCATATTAATAATAGCTGTAGGTTCTATAGCAGCATTATTTTTGTGTGTGTATACACTCTATGAATTGATTATGTAACCCAAATGCCTTCTAGGGATGTCTTCTGTCTCTATGGGGATCTGGTATAATTTGTTCTCTGAATTACCCTGCCACTTGTATGCTCTTATACTAAAAAAACCCTTATATGGATAAACAGACAGAACGGAAACTGGCGAGCAATAAAAAGTGGCTGTGTTTAGATCCAACAGCTACCCTTTTTCTGTTGCCAAAATATTTGCTCCTAATATTCTTGCTTTTAATTTTCAAATTATCACAGAAATATTAAATAATCTCAGAGTCCCTCTTCCCTCCCACAGAGAGGTAGGTAAGTAAAATTATTCCTTTTGTACAGGTGGGGAAACTGAGGCATGGGGAGCTTAAGTATCATAGCCAAGACCATAGAACAGGAAGGAGGCCTGATTGCAATTCTTCAGTTCAACGTTCTCGGTCCTATGCTCAAGCCACCAAACTACAGGCTAGATTCAGCTCAGTGCTAGAGTAGTACTGTTGGCATCACCTCAGGTACAAGGCCCCAAAGTGGACTATCAGCCAGCAAAGCAGCTGCAACCTCCCCTTGGCAGAGGATCCTAAAGAGGCCAGTACAGCCTCCAGTGTGTCCAATGCTAGACAGCGAGCAGTATGCCTAGGGCACCAAGTTTAGAACCCCAAGAAAGGGCAAGGTGATGCCAGCTCCCTCATGGAGTGAATACCCTCAAAATGCAGGCGGTGGTGGTGGGAACACGGTGGGCAGGTTGGTGCAGGGAGGTGTGGCTTACCCCTCCTGGCATCAGTAAGAGTGACTCTGGCCCTCTGATGATACCTCTTTCTCCCCTCTCTCAATATAGCAAATGTATTAACTATGATCGCCCCACACATCCCCTTTTTAGGTGAGGCCTTTAAAAGAAAATTGAAAGCCGGCAGGGGTGGGGAGAGGTTTGCCAGGAAGGATGAGCAAGCAAGTTTCAATTAAAAAACGTAAAAAAAAAGAAAAAAAAAGAAAGAAAAGGAACCGACCCAAAATATTGCACAGAACTTTTACTGAGCCATTTTTAAAGCTCAGAGACGTCTGAGCTTTCCATTATTTTCAACGGATCAGAATTAAAGAGGCTAACCCAGCTCCCATCCCGTGCCCTATTTGTCTCATTTTTCCTTTCAAAGGGATGCCCCTGTTTCTGCTTAGGTACTGGACATTTAATCCCCCAAAGTGCCCCAGAATCCTTTGCTCTTATCCTTTGCTCTGGCACTACTACAAGATGCTGAAGCACTTGATATCAAAGACTCATCCCACCTAGACTGAAATAGCAAACACTGGAAGGAAGACCTTCCCTTCCTTGCTGTTATTTCCCTGGGCATACATTACAGCAGTGGTTCTCAAACTAGGGCCGCCACTTGTTCAGGGAAAGCCCCTGTTGGGCCGGGCCGGGCCCGGCCGGGCCGGGCCAGTTTGTTTACCTGGTACGTCTGCAGGTTTGGCCAATCACAGCTCCCAGTGCCTGCGGTTCGACGCTCAGGCCAATGGGGGCTGTGGGAAGCAGCGACCAGTACGTCCCTCGGCCCGCACTGCTTCCTGCAGCTCCCATTGGCCTGGAGCGGCGAACCGTGGCCACTGGGAGCTGCGATTGGCCGAACCTGCGGATGCAGCTGGTAAACAAACTGGCCCGGCTCACCAGGGGCTTTCCCTGAACAAGCGTGGCCCTAGTTTGAGAACCACTGCATTACAGGGTGGCAGACTCAAGGATCCTGCCTAGGGATTCAGACTTCTCTGGCTAGATTATCCTGTTAGCAGGAGCTTGAACTCTACCTGTAGAGCAATTACTGCTGACTCTTATTAGCAGGTGGGGCCAGTTAGGTCCAGCGAGAGTATAAGAAGGTTTACAACAAAAGTCTGGGACAGAGAGAGACCCTGCAGGAAAACTTTAGGAGCAGCCACACTTAGGGAGAAAGTTTAAGATGAAGTTTGTTGTGGTATTATTTATCATTTACATTTACCAAGAAAGCCATACCCCAGGGAGGGATTTTAAATAGTGAAAGGTGTATTGTTGTCTGCTCCAGCTCCTATCTGCTCCCCCAGTGGTGTACAGAGGCTGTAAACAACTTGCAAGGGGCTGGGGAAGAAGCATAAGGGAGGTATGTGAGAGGGGGCAGGTGTAGTCATATGTAGCACTGGGGAGAATGCCATAAATTAGAGCAGCCCCGTGGGCTCCCTGAGTTACGCAGGAGGGCATTTCAGCCTCTGGAGCAGCCCAGAATCATGAGGTGTAGAATGTGAGCTACCGCTCTTCTTGCAAGGTATTAAACTAATGACTAGGGCTGGATGAATATGACACTTCAAAAATGTTCCTGCAAACATTACTTTGAAATGTAAAACAAATTTGCTACAGCTGTGTATATGCCCCTTTAGGTTAAGTTGCTGTGAATGTTCTAATGAGCAAGTTTATTGGCTTGGTGAGTTTGGGGAAACAACAAATATTGGACAATGTTCACAGGAAGTGAATTCTGAAGTCATCGTCATAAGTATTTGTGCTAGAAATGTGATTCTAAGAGCTACATTCATCCAGTCAAAGAGGAGACCCGTGAGCCAAATCAAAACCATCCACTGCCACTCAGATCTGAATGTCAAATATTCACAACTAACGGCTCACATGCAAGAATCATTTGTAGAAATTATTCAGCAAAATTTTAAGAAAATCATGAGCTGTTCATAGACAATTCACACAGGAAAAAAGAGGTGAAATTCATCAGTTAAATTATTCTCTAGGATTTGCTCACCCAGTGCTACTAATTAAGTATAACAAGGGAGCTGCTGGACGTGTTGAGCTTGTTTGTACCTCTGAAATCTTCTTGCACCAGTATGTTTTGCATCATAGAAATTCATACTAGAAACAGACCCGATCTCAGCAACCTTGAACTTGAGGTGGCTTCGGAATCTGAACCAACATCTGGATCAGTGTTTTGCTGCTGGTGCCTATTTCTGTAATGAACTGACTCTAGAATGGAACCCTTCCAAATGCTGAGAATCTTTGAAATCTGGATCCTGATCTGAAGTTTGTGGCCCTCTCTAATCAATAGACATTTTTGGGTTTGGAAGCCCTCTACTTTCTCTAAGAAATCTGTGTAAAGGGCTTTATTGTGAGGTTTCTATAGTTTTGCTGTCTTCCTTGGCTATATTCTAGGCCCCTCTTCCACTAACCAAAAGACAGGCTACAGCATGAGATATGAAGACCTACTTGAATTCAACACGTCCTCATATCCTGCTAAGCGTTCTACCATTGTGCCAACTTTGCTATATTAATCTGGAGGCAGGGAAAAACTGCAAGCCACTCAGTCCTTGCGGCAAGGAAGGGTTTATTTTATTTAAAGCAAATTGAGCCATTTTATGGCAGAACTGGGTTGCAGTTCCAGCTGAGCCCTTTCAAGCTTGCACATTCCTCTTCACAGCACACCTCTGGGATCACGCAGCCCAAAGTATAAGTTAATGAAGATAAAGAAGGAAGGTGTTCTAGACCCTGCTGCCCTGCTAGCATATGTGATTTTTTGAGCAGTGCGTTATATACTGCTTTATCCAACCACAGTAGAACGAGTTTCTTGTTCTTATTTTAATTTTTTCTTAGTGTAAACTGTGGCCAGTAACCACCTTTCAATTTCTCCAGCACTTCTGTCTCACAACAAACTCACACATGGGTACTTTGATATGGTATAAACCAATGCGAGAAAATATTCCAGACCGACATCCATGACAAATATAGGAAGTATCCTAATATATTTAGAATTTTGCATATTCAAGAATAAAATCAGAAATATTTCAGATACAAGAGTAGGTTCATAGTGAGAAAGTATCTCAAGCTACAAAAGTCAGATTCAGATTTCAAATTCCTCAAAGTTTGAGGCTGCTTTGATCTGGGGTTCTGGTTCAAGATAAGGGGCTACTTTCCAAATCTGGATCTGATTCTGGGTTTTGATTCTAAATAGCTCTGAACTCCTTTTCTCCAATCAATGTATTAGAAGATTTAGAATCTTGAGTATTGGACCAGCCTGTTCCTATTAATAATATGACCATTTATAAAATGTTTTCACTGATGTGGACTTTTCCCAGCACCTGTTTACTCTCTTCCCCATGTTGCTTTAAGAATTAGAAACAGCATGGTCAACAATAGAAGTTTTAATGTTGCAAAGCCTCAGATTGTATCTAAAACTGAAGCCCAAGCCAGGTGTGGTGCCGTTCTGAGGAGAGCTGCGTGAATGACTGATTTTTTTCGCTTTGGTGGTTTAACTGAAAAATAAAATAAAATAAAAAAATTCATTTAATGTCAACCTGAAACCCAAATAATTCAAAACATTTTTAAAAGTGTACAAAAATAATAAAGTCTGGGATTGAAGGGAATATTTTAGTTGACCCAAAATTAAATATTTCCATTTTAAAAAAAATAAAATTGAACTAAACTTTGTAATGAAAAGTTGTTTTGAATTGAAAAAATTAACCTTTTTGCTTAGAAATGTCAAAACAAAACATTTTGAGAGTTTTCTTCGGTGGTTTTGATGTGAATTCACAGAATGTTTCAGTCAACCTAAATCTGCATTTTTTGACTGAAAAAAATGTTTTCTCTGGAAAATTGCGGTTCTTGTTCTCGGTCCCATTTTATCCCCACTAGTAAGTTCAGAAAAGGGGTGTGGATAAATGCATCCTGTTTTTGTCCACCTCTGCGGTGAGTCCTCCTTACCAGTCACTCATTCTCTTTCAGTTGTTCAACTATGTTGACTTCTACTGTCCCAAGTTGGTCAGAACATTTCAGCTGAAATGAAAACAATATTTTAAAATATCTCCAAAAATGTTTTCTCTTTTTGAACCAGTTCTAGTATTTTCTTTGGGGCTGCCCTTGGCAAAAATCACAGGAGACAATGGACCCAAATTAACCACTAACATAAGGGACTTCAGTAGTGATATACACCTGCTTAGGTGACTGATGAATATGGCCCAAAATGTGTGGTTTTTTTAACTATACCAGCCTCTTCTGTCTCATGTAAATCATAAATAAGTGAAGTGCCTTGCAACCTGTAGAATGTATTTTTCACAAAACCACCATCTGGGCTAGCTTCTTGTGACCGGAATTCTGTAACTCTCTTAGTTGACTGACCTTCTAGCTGTTGCAGAGGCCATTGCTATCTGTTTACTTAGTTGGTGTCTGAATTTTGCTTGTGGGCTTTCCTTGAACCTTCACATTTTCTTCCATAGAAGCTTTCCACAATGACACCTCAGACTCTTTCCCGGCCTCGTTGCACCTCATGTAGGACCCAGCATGTATGAGTAGCTTGTTATTCCTCCCAGTGCGCATTACCTTTCACTTTTCAGCACTGGATTTCAACTGCTATCAACCTTGCTTTCTGTTTGTAATGTCCAGTTGACTCTTTCAAAAAAGTTGATAGTAGGCCAAATTAATTCCTCGTGTAACTCCACTAGAGATAGATTCACCTCTAGTGTATCTGGCTCACTGTGTATGAAATGCCCAATCCAATGCCCACTGAACTAGATGGAAACACTCAATGATTTCCATGGGCATTGGATCAAGCTCTAAAATCATTGTGTCGTAGAAAAATGCGTTGTATCCTGAGTAGCCATTTCCTTAACTCTTCTTATGTTGGACCCCCCCGCATTCCACATTAATGTCTATTAAAGGAGCATCATGTCTTTAGCCAGTGAACAGGGGTTCCTTTCAAGGCATTTGCAATTCAGAGTCCAGGAAGTAGGTGGGTTTTGCACAGCAGAGGTCAGTCTTCCTTCTCCAGCCAATGGCATCCTGGTGATCTTGGCTGGAGAACAAGAGACTCAAAGCTTCCCATAGACCTAGGGAGCCATGTGTATCAGTGTGATGTGCTGCTCCACTTGACTGGCTCTGTGCATTGGTAACTCGATAAGTGATAAACATGGCCTACAAGATTGCCAACACTGTAGCTCATGCCATACCCGCTCACGTCTTCATTTTGCCTGGGAAAGCCATTATGTCAACTACTGGTGGATTTCTTAGCTTTCCTTGCTGAAAATAAGCACCTGTCTCTTCAACTCTTCAGTGGGGAAAAGACACTTTATCATTTTAATTTTTTTTAAAATGTAATTTATCATCAGAACTTATGCAAAATCCCCTTAGCTCACACGCAGGAATACATAACATGGCCTGTAATTGCTTTGGGGAAAACAAAAGCCTAACAGTTGATTAAAGTATAATGTCACTCAGAATTTACCATGTTTGGTAACTCTGCTTACAATAAGGGTGAGTGAGAGGGACGAGAAAGGAACCAAAATTGGAGGCTCTAGAAATGCTAAAGAAAGAAGCAGCATCTTTCTAGGTTAAAGGAGGGAACAGTTCCAAATATGTAACTCAAGACTAATGAGGTGTTCAGGCCCTATGAACAGTTTCCTCCTCCTGAATGATATTATTTGCAATGAAGTTGCAGCTAATGGCTATAGTAAAATCTCCGGCAATAACAGCAGCATACAGTCCATCCTCCAGTATCAATGGGATTGTTATATTTTATTGATATGGAAAATTAATTAGAAATTTCAGAGAACATTTAAAAGGGATTTATTTTCAGGCAAGCAAACCTCTGATAGCTAACCCTTGGCTTGCGTAAAATGAAGAATTAGTAAAAGAACCTAAATGAAGACCAGTGAGCTGTCACGTTTATTGCAGCTGGAATGTTAAGACTTTTTCTGGGATTAACGTCATCCTTTGCCTTGGAGAGAAGAGAAAAGCATTCCAACAGATATCTTTTCTGGGCTTCTCATTCCCCAGCTGTAAGCTGGGGCTGATCATCATCATCATCATCAGAATAATTAATACCTAGCTCTCATATAGCTTTTTTCATCAGTAGATCTCAAAGTGCCTTACAACTGAGATCAGGATCATAATCCTCATTTTACAGATGGGGGAAACTGAGGCAGTGACGGTGAAGTGATTTGCTGAAGGTCACCAAGCAGGCTAGTTGCAGAGCTGGGACTAGAACTAAAGCTGTGCAGAGAAAGGTAATTCTGTTTAGTGAAAGATTCTGATATTCTGAAATTTTATTTTGTTCTGATTTGGAACAAACCCCCAACATTTCAAAATTCTTCAGGAAAAAGTATGGAGTCATGGCTCAGAGCTGTCTGCCTGGTGTGTGGGCCTGAGAGCTGGAAATGTCATTGTGCCTGTCTCCATAAACATTTCAATTTCAACACATTGGCATTCTCTGATGGAAAAACCTTCTGTCAGGGAATTTCCAACCAACTGTAAGTACAAGTCCAATGATTTATCCACTAGGCCACACTGCTTTGCAGAGTGTGGTGAGGCCAACATCCTTTATGTTTGTAAAGTGCTTTGAGATGCTCAACTGGATTCTCCACTTTGTATGTTTATTATGAAGTTAGCATTGTTATTATTAAATTTGCTTGGGGGGAGCGGAACCAAGGAACATGCACCTATTTGACTTTGGGCTAGAATCAAGCCTAGGCAATTTTTAACTTAGCAGATCAATTTTTTTTATGAATCAGAAAGCTTTGAAGATCAACTTTACATCATCTTGCTGCCCATCTACGTTACCTAGTGAGGATATGGCTGAGTGAGCAGTTGCTCAAATCCTCAGTCAGCTAACGGGTTTGTGATGATTGGTGGTAGAGAGAGAAAAATATTGGTAGACGGGCTACCCAGGAGGAGTGTGGTACATACAGCAGCAGAGCAATGTGATATAAATGACATGGCCGTGTGGGAGGACTTGGCATGGCAGAGATGCAGTTGTGAGGTACAGGGGAGCTGTGAATGGGTCCTGGAACACAGAGGGAAGGGAGATTTGAAAACAAGGTTGGGAGTGGGTGTGGATGGAGATTAGGAGAAGCCCTGAGAGTAGAGAGGGAGAGACGGTCTGATTAAGCAATCAGCTCATTGCAAAGAGTTACATGTGCTGCCCAGATGCTCTGGAGACGTGTGTTTTAGAAACACACTGACGATCACAATTCATCATACGATGTTTTTAAATCTACAAATGTCCTGTTGATGTTCCCATCCCCTCCCTGCTCCTTTCCTATTCCACGCAAACGTCCTCTCCCTTTCTTTTCCTCTGCACTCCCCTTTTACTTTTCCTCTTCCTTCCTACTCTTGCTGTCCTTTCGCCTCCTCTGCCTTCCCCCTTGCATGACCTCCCTGATCCCCCCTCTTTCACAAATTTGTTCCCACCCTTTATTTTTTTTAAATCATGATGACTATATTTTAATTCTCATGGAACTGGGGGACCTAGTAGCACTGAGTTGAGGCAGGCATTGTTCAGCCAGGTCCTTCGCAAGCTCATCCTACACAACTGTGCCAATGCACCTCACTCATGACTTGCACCCCTGCTACTCCAGTTCTGTGCCTCTGATGACAACAGACTACCGTTCATGCAAACACAAGGTGGTTTAGCTGTGGTAGCTAAACAGCACAGAAGAGGATGTGAAGGTCTTATGGTGCACCTACAGACATTGGATAATCAGGGTGCAAGCTCTGCAGGCTGGCCCCCGAGCACAGACTCCAATCGTGCAGTTCTGACACCTTCACTTTTGAGAAGAGGTGAAGTCTGTAGGTACTTACAGACTTCAGCCCAGCTGTTTAAAGCTATTTAGGCATTGCTGCGCTCAGTGTTGCAAAGCCCAACTGATTTAGGAACCTATACCTCCTTTTCAAAAGGGATTTAGGCAGTTAGAAGCCTGAATGCCATTGGCTGTCAACTAGAGAGACAAGATGGATGAGGTAAAATCTTTTATTGGGCCAATTTCCGTTGGTGAGAGAGACAAGCTTTCGAGCTTACATAGAGCTCTTCCTTTTTCCCCCAGACTGGAAGAAGCGCTCTGTGTCAGTTCTAAATCTTGTCTCACTTACCAAAGAAGTTGGTCCAATGAAAGATATTACCTTGCCCACCTTGTTTCTCTAATATCCTGGGATCAACATGGCTACAACAACACTGCATCGGCTGTCAATGTAATTTTGGCTCCTAAATGTCTCAATCTCTTTTGAAAATGAGATTTATCTTCCTAACTCATTAAGTGTTGCAATGCTGAGTGCAGCAGCACCAAAAATCTGGGTCTTCACCACCGATTGCTGGTCAGCTCAGTAAGACCCAGTGGAACCTCACTTATCTGAACCTTATTAAAATGCCTTAGGGTGCATGACCCCATTCGGGTTGACAGGGGTTTCTCATCAGTTAGGCTTGCTTAATTTTAGTGCATTTCAGGTGAATGATTAAAAAAAATGTATAGCCTGGCATGTGTGATATACAGAGATGAGATCCCTGTACTCCTTTTCACATATCTGTCACCTGAAACCGAAGGCTGTGGAGGTGCAGAGCTGGCCAGCAGAACCCCTTGTATAATAGAATCTGTCTCCTTCCCTGTGGGTGTCCTTTCTGGATGGCCATTGACATCACTAAAGAGTGATCATCACCAGAGGTGATGCCAGGAATACACACTGTTTTGGACTTTGAACTCTCCCTCCCACTCTCCTAATCTGCACTGCTGCTCGGAGTCCCAAGGACAAGCAGGCTGCGGGAAGAAAGTATTTCTGGCCTCAGATACGATTGTCAGAGTTGTATGATGATTGATGTTCACCTTCAGTGTGCACTCCCATACAGCAGAGAGTAGCGATGCATTTACCACAACAGATTTTTTGGAGGGGTAAGAGGTGGGGGGAGGTTGGTTTGATTGGAACAACTTTTGCTGATCAGAAACTAAATTGAACTTCCTGGGTTTTTCTGGGTCTACAGAAATGGGCTGGAAAGGTCAAAGAAACAGACTTTAGAGAATGGCACTGAATGGGTTAAAATGATCAACCACAACATCTATATATCTCCTTAGAAACACCTAGAGTCTTTAGAACCACAGAGTCAATTCTGAACCAGGGGTTGGTTCAGCTTGTCTTCCTTTGCACTTCCAAGGTAGCTTTCATTGGAGATTCTCAAAGGGTTCTACAAATATTCATTCATTAACTCTTCCAACAACCTGTGAGGCAGGTTAATAACTGTTGTTATTCTCACTTTACAGATGGGAAAATTGAGGCAGGGGGAGGGCTATTTGTTCAAAAGTGTCATCTACATTTTGGGTGCCTCGTTTTTGCGGCCTGTGGTCTGATGTTCAGCAATCACAATGCACATCACCGACAAAGCTGGAGCTAAAACCCAAGGGCCGGATCCTCAACCAATCTAAACAAACAGGGCTCACTTGAAATCAATGGAGCGGTGCCAATTTACTCCAGCTGAGGAGCTGGCCTGTGGTTTCCTGCCTCTCCTGTAACCACTAGAGCACTCTCTTGTCCTGAGTAGCGTGAAAGAGCTTCTTGTTAGAATTCATCTGCATAAACAGAAGTGGAAATATTTTCTGCCAATGAGAACTCCTGCAAACTCCAAACCTGAAAGAAATCTGTCTATGCAGCTAGGCTCTTTCACCAGCTTCAGAGATTTGATAATGATCTTCGGGCTGGAGGATTTTTCTTGTCAAGGAAAAAAGCAACAAGAGAGGGTTTTGAAGCGCTCAATATGAAGGATAAGGACACTTGAGTCTGTTCTCCAGGACGACAGAGGGATTGTATCATTCTTTTTAACACTAGAGGTCACTCTGTGACCAGGGATGGGAGATTGTCATTTATGGGAGTTGGGAAGGTCAGCTGCTGCTAATCCGTATAAATTGCTGAACTACATGCAAAATTTGTACCTAATTATTAACCTCTTTGATGCAGTATCGCTCTTATCAAAACTTCACAGTGCCAATTTTGTCCCAAAAAATTAGAGGATGTGATTCACAAAGTATGTGACTCAAACCAAATGTTTCAGATGCAAACCCTGTAACTCTTAGCAAATTGACGAGCTTAGTTCTAAATACTATCCCTCTTCGCAGCCCCATCTGCATCTCTCTTTGTCTCTCCTGAAAGCACCTGTCAGTTATGTTATCAGAATGGTCAGGAATTAATTGAGTTGATGCTGTTTGGCGAGCCCAGGGGTAAAGAAGGATTTAACACAACCACTAGACATCTGCCTGCTAAATTCACTGACTATGGAACCTGCATGGAAAGGAGTTGGTTTCATTCTATAATCACCTCTTTTCTCTCAAACAGATCAAGCTAGAAAGGGCTGTTGCTGCTGCTTTCGGCTTAGTCTATTTTGATGTTGCTGGCTTCAGATTTGGTCAGACATCCAGCCCAACATTCACATGCAAATTTTCCCTTAATATGTTATCAAATTACTCAGATCTAGCACTTCACAGAGGATTTGTAGAGTTCTTATTTTTAAAATTCCATGTAAATTCCATGTGGATTTACGAGCCTTTTATTGATCTCTGTGGAAGCTTTTCATTTTCTTACGGGGGAGGGGGGGTTGGAATATGCCCATCACTCAGCTATAGATTTATTCTCTATGGAATCATGTCATTAGTGACTCAGTTTTGCTGGGGGGTTCTAATATTCTATGTGATGGGTTTTGCAGCACTGATAGCTCTTCACCTTTCTCCTCCTGTTAAGGCAGGCACCTGCATTGAGGCTGGATGCCAGAGTAGTGCAAGCATTGCATTGCATGAAGCTAGACAGAAATAATTGGAATAACTGGGAATCGTTAGTTTTCATTCAGTTGCAGGGTCACAGGACAGCAGATTTGAACTTCCTATTGAAGTCAGCTAATCTACTGGAAATAGCCTGGTTTTCTCCTCCAGAAGCCTGGCTCAAATGTATCATGAATTACAAGTGCCATGAGTTCAGTGGTCTCAATTAAATCCCAAGCGTGCATCAAAAATACTAGCACAGGCTTTGGAGCAGCTATGGGGCAGGGCTAGCTCTTGCATGGCCTGAGTGCACAGGGGAGCAGGGTTGAAATACATTGGTAAGAGTGGGCTTGGGGAGTTTGCACATGCCCCAGCCACGTATCAATCTTTTATTGAATGTGCAGCATGTATTCCGCTTACATTGAAAGCATTCAAGCCTGTGCAAGAGCATTATTCTGTGAAGGGAGATAACAAAAAATCCTCTATGGTCAGTTATCTCCAGCACCTCACCAGCCTAAGATTCATTGATTTCCAACTCAGTCTCTAAAGGTGCACAATGAGGCTGATCAATTTAACAGCACTGATGTGAATAAAGCACGCCCCATAATCTGCATTATCAACGGCCCGCTTCCTGATATCCTGAGCTGACCTGGTCACGACTGCCTCCGACTCAGATAAATAAGCTGGCTGTTGCTAACATGGGATGAAAGCCTTTAAAATAGGAACCAATCAGATTCAATGCAGACCTTCCAGGGAGGGGCTAATCTTTCCAAAGCCACCCCATAGCTAATGCTTTTCTAAATGCACTATATGGCCCTAGCATTCCCCTTCATTTGGATTTAAATTAAAAGCTCTAATTAATTTCCTGATTTTTCCAGCAGCATTTTTTTTTAAAGGCCCAACAACAAGCCATTTAGGGAAGGAACTGTTTGGAAAGCAGGTTTTTATTTAATAAACAGCGATCAATTGAATTGATTAACCATGAACACATTACTGCAGGGTTTGTTGTTGCTGCTGCTGCTAATTGCAGTTCATGCGCATGAGAATATTAAATGGCTGTTTGCAGGATCATTTTCCTGCTCTTTTCATTTAACGGAATGGAGGAAACAACTGTTGCTAGTGATGTTTGGGTAGGACTCAGCTGATGCAGCATGTGCCCTCAGGAGGCCTCCACAATAACTCTATCAATTGTGGCCGTTTACTCGGCAGACATTTCTGCAAACCTTGCAGCTGTTTTTTTTTTTTAACTAATTCACTTGGTAATTAGATCTTATCATGCTGGCTCCATGCTTTACATAAACTGTAAGCATTTGGAGCTGCCACAAACAGCATTTTAGGGCCAGCTGCATTGGTGTGCACAGCTTTACAAAGACGGAGGTTCTCTCCGAAAGGAGCAAGAAGGTTCAGCTAGATTAGCTCCCACTGAAGGAGTTTTGTAGGGCTGAATTAAGAATGTTTCCATAGAGGAGAGGAGAAGAGCTCCTTCGTTCAAAGTTGCCGTAGAAACCAAAGTAGCATTAATGGGCGTTAAATCTGAACACCCACTGGGAGCATCCTCCACCCTTTGACTTCACATAGGAGTTGAGGGCATTAAGAAAAATATGTCACCTTGCTTGATATATCGTAGATTTTAAAGTCAGAAAGGACACTTGTGATTATCTAGCCTGACCTTGTGAGTTCTGATCTTTAAGGTCTGGCAGTTGCTGCTTCACCCTTACTCCTCGAGTAGTCCCACTGATGTCATTGTAAGTGCTCCCTAAATGACTGCACCCTTGGGTCCTATGAATCCCGTTTCCAGGTCTGCTTAAACACCATGGAGACTATTGTCCCTTCCATAGACAGGGGAGCGATGCAGGTAATTTTCAGGCATGCTAACAGCATTCCACTGAGGGAGTGTGATTTCATGACTAAAGGTGAGAGTCAGGTCTCCTACATTCTGTTCTCAGCACTGACACTCGTGCTGTGTGACCTTGGGTTTAATGTCTCTGACTCAGTTACCTTGGTGCAATATTGGGTGTAACAAGAGGGATTGCAATGCTGGTTGTTTAGTGTATCCAGATCAGTGTGAGATCCTAGGAGGAAATTGATTATGTAGAGACAAAGTATCCTTAATAACGACTGCAGGCATCAGTGAGAGAATAGATTTGCCTTGTGCTCTGAGACAAGTTACTAATGAACATTCGGTGAGATGGGAACACTTTTACACTGCAATGTTTGTGGAAACATGTCAGGGACGAAGACAATCACTGTGATACTGAGGAATAAGGGCCAGTTGCCAGCCACATGCCACAGGGGCTGGGAACCATCATGGTTTAATAATGCAAAGCATTTTTATTTTCTGTTCAGATGGTCTGAAAACTTGTTACTCCCTTGTTGGCAGGAGAGTGAAAGTGACAGAATGGGCTGACATCATGGGGCAAATATGACTCTCATGGCCCGATCCTGCTTTCCTTTCACACTCAAGTTTACCACTGAAATCAAAGGAAAATTTAAAGGGCTTGATCCCGTGAGGTGCTGAGCACCTGTTGGGAGCATCCTCCATCCCTTTGATTTCAATGGAAATTGAGGGAGCTAAGCAATTTAAGGATTTCCCCTATGACTCTGTCACATTCTGGCTAGTGGTAGCCATAAAGACACCTCCCTCTTGCAAACTATTCCCATTCCTTCCAGGAATAATCTTTCAGGATGGAGATGCATAGTTGCTATTGCTGGCATATAGGGTGTCAACCAGGAAAACAATGCCCCTGTCCATGGACCCCAGCCAGGAACTCTTCCAGGGCTCCTCTCTTGGAGGGGCTGCAGAGAAGCCTCTTTGTAGGTGAGTTGTTGGGGGTGGAATACTTATACTTCTACCTTGGGTTTCAACTAGTCCCCCAGGTTTTCTGCTGAGCACATAAGTCCCTGGGCAAGCGGAATCTGACTCAGTGTCTGTTTACTGCAGGTCACGTAGCCCCAGCATGGCTTTCTGTTGTGCGCTCTGCATGCATTGCACATGTGGCACACCCATTGGCTTCCAGAGGGAGTTCAACATATCCCTTGAAAACTATAGAAGGGTATTTTGGCCCATATGAAGTGAAACTTGTTACTACTACTGTGCAGAGAGAGTTACCTAGGAGACCCCATAAGCTGCAAGACCCATACCTTTAAAACGCTATGGTTGCTTATAGCTACTAAAGATGTTCAGTCATAAGGATACAGAAAATATACTGGATAGAACTGATGTCAATGCAATGTTTTTGCATTGGGTTAAGTTAATGTGAATCCTTTGTAGTCAAAGTTATAAAGAACTGGATACTTTTACTGGGCTTAATAATACGTGTGGATGGGTCTTTGCAGTTATATCCTTCATGTGAAACCTGCTGTTGCTTTTGTTTCAGTGGAGATAAGCTGGAAAATTTTCTGCCTTTTACAAGGGAGACATTTATGCTACTATTAGCATTTGTGACTTTAGGGGTGTGTCTGGCTCATGGCCCTGTAAATACACAGATCCACTGGCTTAGTGGAGTGGGGAGGATGTAATGGCTGTAGATAGGCTAAGGTCTCTATCAGTTCTTTTGCCGTTATCACCACAGTCCATGGGCAGAAGTGGTGGTATCTGAGGTGCTGCATATGTTCTCCAGAACCTGCAGGAAGATTCTATTCCCTTGAACTCTAATGAACCCCTAAGGCAAAGTCCATTTACTTAGGGATTGTGCAGGGTGAAAGGCTTTGACCTTCAGTATGCAAAATTTACAAAAGTTACATGTGTTTTTTTCCCTTCCTGTGACATCAATTATTTGTTTAATTAAATTCACCCCCTGTTTAACCTCATTCGGTTAGGTTTGTTTACCTGCCGCATCTGCAGGTCCTGCTGATTGCGGCTCCCACTAGCTGCGGTTCGCTGCTCCAGGCCAATAGGGGCTGCTGGAAGTGGCAGCCAGTACGTCCCTCGGCCCGTGCTACTTCCAGCAGCTCCCACTGGCATGGAGCGGCAAACCTGCGGACGCAGCAGGTAAACAAACCAGCCCGGCCCGCCAGGGGCTTTCCGTACACAAGCGGCATCCCAAGTTTGGCAAACACTGATCTAGTCATCAGTTCAAATTCCACCGGGCTGGTAATGAATGAAAGTTGCTAGAATCTGATGGCCTATGTGAAATGTGTTTAGCGGCTCTCTTATCAATTTCCAGTGGACATTACCAAAAACATGGCCATAAGTAGCCCCCGATAGGCACTAAAACTGCTTGGAGAAATTTCAACAGAATCATATTTGGCTGGAATATGCATTTTTGTCTAAATGGAAATGCTAATGAAATAGGGTAGATTTTCATAGAATCATAGAAGATTAGGCTTGGAAGAGATCTTAGGAGGTCATCTAGTCCAACCCCCTGCTCAAAGCAGGACCAACTCCAACTAAGTCATCCCAGCCAGGGCTTTGTCAAGCAGGGCCTTAAAAACCTCTAAGGATGGAGATTCCACCATCTCCTTAGGCAGGGGTGAAAGTAAGCTGGTACAGCGTACTGGTAAAAAGTGGCTGTTGGTACCAGCCCATACAGCTGACTGGTCTATACAAGTAGCCCATCGATGGGAGGGTGGGGTGCAAAAGGGGCAGCGACGTTAAATCACTGCCGTGGCAAAGGACCCTCTTCAAGCACTTTAATGTTGTTGTGCCTTTTGCGCTCCCCGACGATGGGGGGGGGGGGCTGGAAAAAGGAGCAGGTACCCTGGGGCCAGCAGTTTAAAAGGGCCCGGGGCTCTGGCCACCACTGACACTACCGTGGCATCGGCTGGAGCCCCAGGCCCTTTAAATTGCCACTGGAGCCCCAGGCGGTGCGGGCTGGGCAGCGTGTGGATGGGCTGGCTGGTGGATGCTCACCCCCAGCCCTGCCCCTTCAGGGGGCCGGAGCTGGCCCCCGTACCGGTAAGTCTTTGGTGTTACTGGGGCACTCTGCTTGATACCAGCTGCCAACTAGACACTGAGCCATTGATCACTACTCGTTGAGCCCAATGATCTAGCCAGCTTTCTATCCGCCTTATAGTCCATTTATCCAATCCATATGTTTTTAACTTACTGGCAAGAATACCGTGGTAGACTGTATCAAAAGCTTTGCTAAAGTCCACCACTTTCCCCATATCCACACAGGGCTGCCCAGAGGATTCAGGGTGCCTGGGGCAAAGCAATTTTGGGGGCCCCTTCCATAAAAAAAGTTGCAATACTATAGAATATTATATTCTAGTGGGGGCCCCTGTGGGGCCCGGGGTCTGGGGCAAATTGCCCCACTTGCCCCCCGCTCTGGGCAGCCCTGTGTATCCTCAGAGCCAGTTATCTCATCATAGAAGTCAATCAGGTTGGTCAGGCATGACTTGCCCTTGGTGAATCCATGTTGATGGTTGCTGATCACCTTCCTTTCCTCCATGTGCTTCAAAATGGATTCCATGAGGACCTGCTGCATGATTTTCCCGGGGACTAAGGTGAGGCTGACTGCTCCATAGTTCCCTGGGTTCTCCTTCTTCTCTTTTTAAAAAATGGGTACTATATTTATCTTTTTCCAATCATCCGGGACCCCCCCGATCACCACGAGTTTTCAAAGATAATGGCCAATGGCTCTGCAATCACATCAGCTAACTCCCTGAGCATTTTGCTGGAATTTAATTTTGGAAGAAAACTGGACATACCAAGTTCCAACGATGCTGACATCTTTTGAAAGAAAAATTTTGATTTTTCTATATTTTGATTTTTTCTCCAAGCCATGGAGACTGAACTCCTCTGTTACTCCTAGCAGAGCGGTCCCTTCAGAAGAAGGGTGAATCTCATCTATGGGTTAGTACTGCTATCAGTTGTCATTGCATAATCTGGACTAGAATTTTGGAATGGTGTTTTTAATGGCACAGGTGTTTCCATTTGAAAAGTGGTTGTTGTCCACATGGAGTAACGTTGCTTCTGATGAGGGCTAGTCTACACTACAGGGGAAAATCGATCTAAGATACACAACTTCAGCTACGTGAATAACGTAGCTGAAGTCGAAGTATCTTATATCGAATTACCTACCGTCCTCACGGCGCGGGATCGATGTCCGCGGCTCCCCATGTCGACTCCGCTACCGCTGTTCGGGTTGGTGGAGTTCCGGAGTCGACATGAGGCGCGATATATCGATCCCCGAGAAATCGATTGCTACCCGCCGTTCAAAACAGTTCAAAAGAGCTGTTAGAATGTGGATTGCACAGTATAGCTGTCCTTCAGTAAGACTGTGGCTTGAAGGGAGAGTATGCCTGTTAGAGTTCATGCACGGGAGGCATGCCATGCAATAGACTGTAATGGCTTCTTCTGAGCTATTATGGGCTCTTGGGTCAATAATTCACAAATTAAGCAGGATTTACATGATCAGTTGTAATAGTAATATTTTCAAAGAAGGCATTGAAGTCTATTTGATCAAAAGAAAGCGCCTTCATGTGCATTTACACTGTAGACATGACTTTATTGGGGGCAGCCCCAATAATTCATGGTTTAGAAAAATTCCAGATGCCTACAGTATGTGAATGCTACACATTACTTGGAAATCCATGGCTCCAAAGTAGTAGAAAACTAAAGTGCCAGATTATTTAGAGAAATGTGCTAGCTCTATCTATCTATCTATCTATCTATCTATCTATCTATCTTATTTTTTCATGCACAATAATTGGAGCTCTTTATTAATAACAGTCCCTATGGAACCTTTTATGTCGAAGGACTTCAATGTGCTTTCAGAATGTCTTGTACAGGGATTGCTTCATTCTCCAGTGAAATGCAGCCACCTCTGTGATGTAGCCATGGCAGTCATTTTGCTCCAATACAGTGACAGATTTACTTCTTGGTGGGATAATAATTTAATTACAGATACATAAATGTTAGACTTTAGCTAGGGCATCAGGGTTAACCAATTGTGGCATGCAAATAGCTAAGCTTTTGTTTCACATTTCATGTATAAGGCTCCAGCAATACAGTAAGCCCAAGCATCATTCTGGGATATTGTTTCAGTAGTGACTCTGAAGAGTGTCACTGATTGACTCACTTGAACAACTTCATATATTACCAGTATGCATCCATCTGTATATGGGCCAAATTCTGCTCTCAGTTACAGTAATGTAAACATGCCGTAACTTCAGTGAAGTGTGTGGACTTACTCTGGATTTACACTGGTTTAAGCAGAACTGGACCCTATACGTTTTGTTAAAGCCGTAAATGAAGGTGTGATGGATACTGGGTAAACAATAACTTTTTCTCTGCTTGTTAAATCGATCATATCACAACAGATGGGCTTGAACTAAACTCCCAGTTCCAAAGCTCTTTAAATGCTTTGGGAAAAGTCAGGATTCAGCTCCATCTCCAAGTGTCAAACTAAATACAGTGGAACCTTAGCATTACGAACACCTCTGGAATGGAGGTTGTTCATAACTCTGAAATGTTCATAACTCTGAACAAAATGTGATGGTTGTTCTTTCAAAAGTTTACAACTGAACATTGACTTAATATGGCTTTGAAACTTTATTATGCAGAAGAAAAATGCTGCTTTTCCTTACTTTTTTTAGTAGTTTGTGTTTAACACCGTACTGTATTGTATTTACTTTCCCCATTCCACCTCCTCCGTCTCTGCTGCTGCCTGATTATGTACTTCTGGTTCCAAAGGAGGTGTGTGGTTAACTGGTCTGTTCATAACTCTGGTGTTTGTAACTCTGAGGTTCTACTGTATTGGATCAAAATATTCCCAAAGTTTAGGAAGATTTGGATCTAGATCCAAAATTCATGGCTCAGGTCCACCTGCACAGCAGATTAAATAGACTTCCTCTTGGGCAAACTTTAGAGGTCATCTTGCCAACTTGTACAGATTCATGAAGAACACTTCCATTTATTGTTAAATTAAAAAAGAAAATTAACAGAGATACAATCCGTTTCACTCAAGAACATTATGTGTCAGGCTGACAAAATTCAAAAGTTATTGACTGGCCAACATTCAACCCACAGTCTGGCTCATTTATTCTTAGGCGGAATCTCCAGTTAAAGCATGATAAATATTGTTTAGTATATACTGCAAAATCTAGGAACAAAGGGAAGAGTTAAGGCCAATGAACACCAGCTTTAACTTTGCATTTCCTTGGCTTTAATAAATTGGTGCCTCAACTTTAATTTTTAATGCTTTTTATAATGTTAATACATTTTTTACCAATATTATTTATATGTATTTTGGGAACATTTATAGGATGCAATTGAGACTGAGTTTCTTTTTGCTAGGCACATAGTAAAACGCAGTCCCTGCTTGCAATCTAAATTGATAAGACAAAGGGTGAAAGAAAAGAGGTATTATTATGGCCATTTCACAGATGAGAAACCGAGGTGCAGGGTAGATTATGTGACTTGCCAAAACTCACATAAGAAGTCTATGGCAGAGCTACAAGGAAGATTGGTCCAGTAGTTTAGGTCTAGTCTAGGACTTGGGAGATTGGGGTTCATTTTCTCACTCTGGCACAAACTTCCTGTGTGATGTTGGGTAGGTCACTTAGCATCCCTGTACCTCAGGTCCCCATCTGTAAAATGGGGATAATTTCATAGATTCTAAAACCAGAAGGGACCACTGTGATCATCTAGTCTGACCACCTGCACAGGACTTCCCTCAAATAATTCCTGTAATAGTACTTCCCTACCTCACAGGAGTTTTGTAAGGATAAATCTATTAAAGTTTCTGAGGTGCTCAGGTACCACAGTGACGAGGGCCATATAAGTACCCATGATAAACAGAGCCCCAAACTACAGATGGTCAAAAAGAGAGTAGCACATTTGCAGAGATTAAAAATAATATGTATATTTTTAAATGTTGAAATTTCACCAACATGTTTGTCCAAAATGATGGCCACCCCCATAGCTAGACATTTTTTTATTTAAAAAATTGTGTGAACATTTTCAGGGTGATTTTTTTAACTGAAAATCAAAATTTCAATGAAAAAATAGGTCAAAAACTCAAAAGTGGGGAACTGTTGAGTTGCAGCTCTACCTAATACTGACCCTAGACTTCCTGAGTGTCAGTTCAGGGCTTTTAATCCCAAGATCGTCCTTCGTCCTGATGAACAGGTACCGTTCCTTAAATGTCCTGGGCAAGCCATAAGGGAGGGGTGGCGTATTCTTCTTTCCCTTGTGCAAACATGTGGAGGGAGAATTTACTCCTCAGGTTCTGAAAGCTCTGGATGAATTTCAATGTGACTGTGCATATTTTAATCAAAGAAATGTACTGTGGCTGTCCACTGTATTTTTACTCAGGCCGCTTTGAAAGAAATAGAACTATGATAAATAGAGTTTATGCTATAGAAAGAAAGTGGGGGTGGCGGGGGAAAAACCCGCCTCTAGATTCATTTTGCTTGCTGTTATTCTGCTAGCATAATTACCTATAAATGTAATTACAGGCAAGACAAATGATATTTTTAGCTCTGGTCTTTAAAAACGGGACTTAATTTCAGGCTTTGACCACAGCTATGTTAATTAGCCTCCCCTCACTCTCTTTGTATGGAAGTACATCACCCTGGACTTAGCATAGCTTGGCTTTTCTGTATCTTTGAGTAATGAAAGGACACAGCACGTCAACCAAATCAAGGGCTGCTGCATTAACAAGGCCACTTTTCCGTCCATTTATCATCTATTAAAGGTGCACTAGTTTGTAAAGTAACACCACCTTCAGCAGGGCCGCCAGGAACGGCTCCTCATTTATTTTCTGCATGGTTTAAGTTGGAGTTAGACCCACCTTGTAGCACAGAGGTGACAGGCAGTAAGAAAAAGTACACTAATTGAGACATCTCAAGGGAGAAATAGAAGAAAACTGAAAAGGTAATTAGAATGAGAGGGTTTCAAGCTGGGTAAGTAAAATCGAATGGAGGTGCATATTAGGGGCTGTTACAGATGGGAAAGAAAGCACTTGGAGAATAAAAAAGAGAAATGAATATTAGAGAACAGAGCACCCTTTTCACACTTGAGGAATAGAGAGATGATAAAAAATAATGTAATACTGGAGATAGAGGTTGGAAAAAAACCCAGAAATATGAAGGACATATTTAAATACAAGAGTGGATGAAAGGGGAAAAAATAATAGAGCAGATCAATTACCACAGCCCTAGCCAAGGAAATAAAAATTGTCAGGAATATTTTTCAAGCCCTGGAAATGTCTCTGTTGCTTTCTGAGAGATGTAAAGTTTTGTTTTTGATTTTTTTTAAAGCGGGGGAGTTCTTTTGGTGGTTAACTTAATGTTTGAGTTTGTTGCGCAGTCAGCAGCCAAAGTAGTGAGTTGGAATAAATGTTTGCATTGGTATAATGGATTAATTGGATGCTACTTAGTCCAATCCAGAGCTAGTGCTAAACTTGGGATGGAAGGAGTTCCATGGCCCCTAAACGATCACCCTCATGATGTAGGTCTAGTATTAACTTAAATTGTTGGGGAAATCCCGTATTTTTCCTTTTACACCTTCTCAAACAGTGGAAATATGAAGAAGACATTTTCAGCTTACTCACAGAGATGCTAGCTTTCTCATATTAATTTCCCCAGACAAACAAACACAGAAAGACAGGTGAAGAGGGAAAAATGAAAAGAAAGAAGTTCTCTTATGGTTCAGAGTAGAAGATGACAATTATTGTCAGTTCAGGCCATAGCTGATTAGACAGGATGTCTCCTTTTGGTCCCTTTGAGGTCAGAAGGGTGGCAGTGGGGACAATCTCTTCTGGTTCTTGGGTGAGATGAATCCCTTCTCTTTCCAGGGGTCAAGCAAGAAGATGAGGGCCAAAATCCCAGACTGTCTAGAGTGCATTGTTAACCCTGAGAAACCCTCTGGCCTGAACATCTTGTAGGCTCTACACCTATTACACTGAGGGATGTGCTGGCCGCCGCTTCCTGCAGCCCCCATTGGCCTGGAGTGGCAAATCGCAGCCAGTGGGAGCCACGATTGGCCGAACTTGCGGACACGGCAGGTAAACAAACTGTCTTGACCCGCCAGCGGATTTCCCTGATGGGCCGTGTGCCAAAGGTTGCCGATTCCTGATCTAGACCAATATCCTGCTTTCTGAAAGTGGCTCCTGCCAGATGCTTCAGAGGGAATGAACAGAACCAAGCAATTTCAAGTGATCCATCCCCTGTCATCTAGTCCCAGCTTCTGGCAGTTGGAGGTTTAGGGACCCCAGAGGATGGAAGTGCATCCCTGAGCATCTTGGCTAATACCCGTTGATAGACCTCTCTTCCATGAACTTCTCTAATTCTTTTCAGAACCCAATTATACTTTTAAAAATCAGTAAACAAAACCCAGACATGGTTGCTTGTACTACTGAAAATGAATACAAAAACCTATGGGGAAATTGAATTTTCTAATCAAAGTACAGTGTTTGTGATGTAAGATGCCCAAATCTGTCCCTTAACTGGAACATTTTCTCTAATTTATTAGCAGTGAGATCTTACCTTTAACTAGAGCTGGTTGAAAAATTAGTAAACAAAATGTGGGAGGGAATTTTTCAGAGATTGTACTGAAAAATTTCAAAACTTTGAAAAATATCAACATTTCATCAATATTTTTTACCGTTGAACCATTTTGACTAACTGGTCAACCCCCCAATTAAAAAAAATTAATTGAAAATCACATTTTTAAAAACAATAAAAAAAAAGTAGCTGAAAACTCAAAAAGTGGGAAATTTCAACCTGCTCTACTTTTTACTCAACCTGATTCAAATCTGGCTGGGAAATAACTAGAACTGGTCAAAAGTTTATTGACATTTCAAATCAAAAGAGCACAAATTTCAGATGAATTCTTATGTAAACATTTTCTGAGCCGCCCCAAACCTTCTCCAAACATTTCGCAGGAACTACAAGAATGCTCCATTACAGTTTTTTCAACCTGTGGTCCATGGATCTCTGGGGAGTCCGCAGACTGTCTAAGATTTCTAAAGGGATCTGCACCTCCATTCAAAAATTTGTAGGGGTTCACAAATGAAAAAAAAGGTTGAAACCCACTGCTCTACTAATTCAAACACACAGACAAACAAGATCTCCCCCCGCAAAGGAAACTCCTTGAATATAGGAAAATCTTTGCATATTTCATATTATTAATATTTATTGTTTGTATTAACATAGTGCCTAGGAACCTCTGTCATGGACCAGGGCCCCATTGTATTAGATCAGGGGTGGGCAAACTATGGCCCACGGGCCACATCCGGCCCGTGGAAACATCCTGCCCGGCCTCCGAGCTCCTGGCCCGAGAGGCTTGCCCCCGGCCCCTCCCCCGCTTTTCCTCCTCCCAGCAGTGTCAACTCGCTCGCTCCGCCGTGATGCTCTGGGCGGCGGGGCTGTGAGCATCTGGGGCAGCGCAGCTGCAGAGCCCGGCCTGACCTGGTCTCTGTGCTGCGTGGTGGTGGCGGCGGCGGCAGAGTGGCCAAGCTCCAGCCAGGTGGCGCAGCTGTAGCGCTGCCAGCCACCGGTGCTCCAGGCAGCGCGATAAGGGGGCAGGGAGCAGGGGGGGTTGGATAGAGGGCGGGGGAGTTCAGGGTGTTGGTCAGAGGGCGGGGGTGTAGATGGTGGTGGGAGGAAATGGGGGGTTGAATGGGAGCAGGGGTCTCGGGGGGCAGTCAGGAAGGAGGAGGGGGTTGGATGGGGCAGCAGGGGGCAGTCAGGGGCAGGGGTTCTGGGGGCAGTCGGGGCAGGGAGAAGGGGTGGTTGGATTGGGCAGGAGTCCAGGGTGTGTGTGTCAGGAATGAGAGGAGGGGTTGGATGGGGCAGCAGGGTCTGGGGACAGTCAGGGGACAGGGAGTGGGGGTGTGTGGATGGGGCAGGGGTCCCAGAAGGGCTGTCAGGGAACAAGGTGGGGTTGGATGGGGCAGGAGTCCCGGGGGGGGCAGATAGGAGGTGGGGGCCGGGCCACGACCCCCTCCCCTACCAGGCCCTCCATGCAATTTACGAAACCCGATGTGGCCCCCAGGCCAAAAAGTTTGCCTGCTCTTGTGTTAGATGCTGAACAAACACAGAACCAAATGACAGCCCCTGCCCCAAAGAGCTTGCTAGCAAATTGCTTTAATGACACAAGTGTTCTAAATCTTCTCTGTCATTACTACAAACTAGTGTGTATTTTACTTCTGCATGTGCATTGGGTGCCATGCATAAGGAAAACATTAGGGAAAGTGCAGGGGAAGTAACAGGTATCCCAGTCCTAGAGTTTCAAGGATCTCAAAGTCACCGTGAGGACTTAAAATAAATAAATAAATAAATAAAATAATAAAAAAAATAACACCCACTAAACCAAACCAAACCTCCCAAGGATATTCTTCTTCATTCATCATTTGAAAACCTGTATCTAAAATTGGTAAGAACAAACTATTTTCAATATGAGTTAGCCTATGAGGACCTGATAAAAGGGGCCTTTTCTTTTCCAGCTGGCTAATGAAAAGTAGTCTACCGAAGACCTTACTGGCTGGCATGGCAGTTCTGAAATGACCTCAGACTCAACAAGCTTTTGCTCATCTGAGGAACCAAAAACAAAGACGTGTCGCTGGCCTGAATGAGTATGGGAGTTGGGTAAAGAGTGCTCATTCATCAGTTCTATAGGCTTAGAATTCTCCCAGGAAAATGTGGAAAACAAATTAATATCCTTTCTCCAAGTTCCTGTAGGCTCTTTAGCACTGAACTATTCAAAGGGAGGAAGGTAAGTAACAAAATACAGAAAAATCTGTTTTTCTCCCACAGGACAGTTACACAAAGTGTTTTCTCAAGAAGAGTGCTAGGTAGGAGTTATGTTCCTCGGTGTGTATCTACCTTCCTTCCTTCTTTTAGAGGCAGCTTCTGCTCTGAACTATACCACTGAAAATCCAGAGTAATTCCACTGATGTCAAGCATGTTACTTGGAAGTTACAATGGGGTAACAGAGCTGGGAAGTTAGTCCTGAGAATATCACACTTACAGTTATATGTAGAGTTGTGCAAAATATCAGAGCAAGAGTGCTGCGTTAATCCACTGTCCAAGTGAGTGAGGAGGGCCTAACCTCTGACAGATACTTCTAGAGCCACTGTGAAGAAATAAGAGGTCGCAGTCCTATGTTTTACAGGGATGTGCATTCCCTTCTTACCCTCTCTGTGCCAGACCAGCTCCATTCCTCAGTGCAGACCACGAATGGGGCCCATGCTAAATTCTTCCCATATTTTCACAATCCCTTTGGCAATAACTCTAGGCCAGACTGTTTCCTTCTATCACTGCAACATTATCCTCAGTGTTCTCCGAGTCCCCCATGAGTGCCTGTCAGGAAGCAGACCCCATGAAGAGGAAAGAATGCTGCGGGGATGCCTGCTCTCTGTGACCTTGTGTTCTCCTTCCCTGCTCCCCCCGCCCCACCTCCAAGTGACCAGTGGGAAATAAACGGGACAAACTATGCTATTCCTGGCAGCATTTTTCTCCCTCTCCTGCTCCATGGTATGAGTCACCTCCCACTCCCTGGGGAGTGTCTGGGGGCACAGTAGTGAGAAGCGGAGCCCATTTCCTGTAGGAATCATGCTACCGTGGAAGCTGGGTCAAGGGAAACAGAAAACATTCGTGATTGCTCTGAGGATAGCCCTGACCTCCAAAAGGTCCCTGAAGCCTGTGTGAGTTGTGGAGACCTGTGGATTTAAGAGGCCAAGTCTTGGGGATAAGGGAAAATATCTCATCCTTGATCCCCTACTGACAGAGTGATGAGTTTGAAATGTTCTTCATATGAGTGTAGGTGGGTGAGGACGGGGTGGAGTGGGACTTTTGAGTAACCTGCCCTGTCTCCTACATGGGTTTTTCTGGCAGTCTGACCCTCTCTGTTTATTAGGAAGAACAAAAAACTAGGACTTGCCATATGAAAAGCGACTGCTGGTACCGTCTCTTTGACAGTGGCCAATGCTGGCTGCTTCAGACAGTGACATAACTCCCCTCATATTTTCCTCCCCAAATGCAACTAATTCTATATCCCGATGGACATTTCGTCCTGATTCCAGCTGGTTATCCACTTGAATCCTGAAGCATAAAGATTGATAGCATTGGGAAATGACATACAGCAGGCCCTGGAGTGAGTGGTTCCCAAAATGAAATAGTTTTGAATACAAAGGACAATGTAAAATTCTCTTCCATCATGACAACGTTTTTTGTATTCATTTATTTACATAGCTTCAAAAAGTCCCCTTAAAATATTTAACCAATGAAATCGCATGTGGCACTTCTTTCATGCTTGCTCCATGCAATTAACCAGCTAATCACCCAGTGGATGGACATGGATATACAAGTATAAACCAATTCAAATTAGCTATGTTATCAATTAGTATCAAGCTGTGCTGTTTTCCCCTTCAAAAATTATTGCTTGATTATACTCATAATAAAGCGAAATCAGCCAGAAACAGCCAGAATAGACCCAAACCTTTCAAGTTTCAGAGCGGTAGCTGTGTTAGTCAGTATCAGCAAAAACAACGAGGCATCCTTGTGGCACCTTAGAGACTAACACATTTATTTGGGCATAAGCTTTTGTGGGCTAGAGCCCACTTCATCAGATGCATGGAGTGGAAAACACAGGAGCAGGTATAAATACATGAACAGATGTGAGTTGCCTTACCAAGTGTGAGGTTAGTCTAACGAGACAATTCAATTAACAGTAGGATACCAAGGGAGGAAAAATAACTTTTGAAGTGGTAATGAGAGTGGCCAATTTCAGACAGTTGACAAGAAGGTGTGAGTAACTGTAGCGGGGAATTAGTATTGGGGAAATTAGGTTTAGGTTTTGTAATGACTCAACCACTCCCAGTCTTTATTCAGGCCTAATCTGATGGTGTCCAGTTTGCAAATTAATTCCAGTTCTGCAGTTTCACATTGGAGTCTATTTTTGAAGCTTTTTTGTTGAAGAATTGCCACTTTTAGGTCTGTTGTTGAGTGACCAGAGAGACTGCAATGTTCTCCTACTGGTTTTAGAATGTTATGATTCCTCTTGTCAGATTTGTGTCCATTTATTCTTTTGTGTAGAGACTGTCCGGTTTGGCCAATGTATATGGCAGAGGGGCATGGCTGGCACATGATGGCATATATCACATTGGTAGATGTGCAGATGAATGAGCCCCAGATGGTGTGGCTAATGTGGTTAGGTCCTATGATGGTGTCTGTTGAATAGATATGTGGACAGAGTTGGCACTGGGGTTTGTTACAGGGTTTGGTTCCTGGGTTGGTGTTTTTGTTGTGTGGTGTGTAGTTGCTAGTGAGCATTTGCTTCAGGTTGCGGGGGTGTCTGTAAGTGAGGACTGACCTGTTCCCCAAGGTCTGTGAGAGTGAGGGATCATCCTTCAGGATAGGTTGTAGATCCTTGATGATGTGCTGGAGAGGTTTTAGCTGGTGGCTGTAGGTGATGACTAGTGGAGTTCTGTTACTTTCTTTGTTGGGCCTGTCTTGTAGTAGGTGACTTCTGGGTACCCTTCGCTCTGTCAATCTGTTTCTTCACTTCACCAGGTGGGTATTGTAGTTTTAAGAACGCTTGATAGAGATCCTGTAGGTGTTTGTCTCTGTCTGAGGGATCGGAGCAAATGCGGTTGTATCTTAGAGCTTGGCTGTAGACAATGGATTGTGTGATGTGATCTGGATGAAAGCTGGAGGCCTGTAGGTAAGTATAGCAGTCAGTAGGTTTCCAGTATAGGATGGTGTTTATGTGACCATCGCTTATTAGTGCTGTAGTGTCAAGGAAGTGGACCTCTTGTGTGGACTGGTCCAGGCTGAAGTTGATGGGATGGAAATTGTTGAAATCATGGTGGAATTCCTCAAGGGCCTCCTTCCCATGGGTCCAGATGATGATGTCATCAATGTAGCTCAACTAGAGTATGGGTGTAAGGGGACAAGAGCTGAGGAAGCATTGTTCTAAGTCAGCCATAAAAATGTTGGCATACCGTGGGGCCATGCGAGTACCCATAGCAGTGCCTCTGACTTGAAAGTATAATTGTCTCTAAATCTGAAATAGTTGTGGTTGAGGACAAAGTCCAGCCACCAGGTTTGCTGTGATGGTATCAGCGATGCTATTCCTGATGGCTTGTAGTCCATCTTTGTATGGAATGTTTGTGTAGAGAGCTTCTCCATCCCTAGTGGCTAGGATGGTGTTTTCTGGAAGATCACCAAAGGATTTTAGTTTCCTCAGGAAGTCAGTGGTGTCTTGAAGATAGCTAGGAGTGCAGGGCCTGAGGAGAGAGTCTACATAGCCAGATAATCCTGCTGTCAGGGTGCCAATGCCTGAGATGATGGGGCATCCAGGATTCCCAGGTTTATGGATTTGGGGCAGCAGGTAGGATACCCCTGGTCGGGGCTCTAGGGGTGTGTCACTGTAGATTTGTTCCTGTGCTTCTTTAGGGAGTTTCTTGAGCAAATGGTGTAGTTTCTTTTGGTAATCCCCTCTGGGGTCAGAGAGTAATGGCCTGTAGAATGTGGTGTCAGAGAGTTGTCTAGCAATCCCTTGTTCATATTCCGACCTATTCATGATGACTACAGCCAGGGCCGCCCAGAGGGGGGGGCAAGAGGAGCAATTTGCCCCAGGCCCCGGGTCCCACAGGGGCCCCCACGAGAGTTTTTCGGGGCCCCTGGAGCGGGGTCCTTCACTCGCTCTGGGGGGCCCGGAAAACTCTTGCGGAGCCGGGCCCAGGAGCTTCTTCCACTCCCGGTCTTCGCCGGCAGGGGGTCCTTCGGCTCTGGGACGGAAGGACTCCCCACTGGTGAATTACCGCTGAAGCGGGACCCGCCGCCGAAGTTCAGCTCGGTCTTCGGTGGTAATTCGGCGGCAGGGGGCCCTTCCGTTCCAGGACCTGCCGCTGAAGTGCCCCGAAGACCTGCGGCGGGGGCCCTCCGCCGCCGAATTACCGCCGAAGACCGAGCTGAACTTCAACGGCGGGTCCGGCTTCGGCGGTAATTCGGCGGCGGGGGGGCCCCCGCCGCGGGTCTTCGGGGCACTTCGGCGGCGGGTCCCGGAACGGAAGGGCCCCCCGCTGCCGAAGACCCCAGGCCCCCGGAATCCTCTGGGCGGCCCTGACTACAGCACCTCCTTTGTCAGCTTTTTTTATTATGATGTCAGAGTTGTTTCTGAGGCTGTGGATGGCATTGTGTTCTGCACATCTGAGGTTATGGGCAAGTTATGCTGCTTTTCCGCAATTTCAGCCCGTGCATGTTGGTGGAAGCACTCTATGTAGAAGTCCAGTCTGTCGTTTTGACTTTCAGGAGGAGTCCACGCAAGGTTCATTTATGGTGATTTAATAAAAAAAGAACCTTCAGATAAACTTCACTGCTCTTAGGAGGGACATCTGGTGACTAGGGATTACATTCCTGTCATCGGCTATGCCTATCAACACTCATTTTGTATGGAATCCATGAGGTAAGAGAGAGAACCATGTTCCTAGAAAGTGTCTGGTTTAACCTGCCTCTCCCTGTTAATGGTATTTACATTATGCAATCTCATCAGTTGCATTCCAAGAGTGTTTTCTATCTGAAGTGAGGATTTTTCTTCTTCTAATTTTTCATGTAGATCTGTCTTTGTCCATGTCATAATGTTTTTCTCTGTGAGAGTCCAGATCAAGACTGACAGATGAGCTAAGCAAATGACAATCAGTGATACTGGATATCCCAAACTGCCTTGCCTGAACATTCCAAACAGCTGCTTAGAACAGATGACAAACTTTTCTGCTGCGCTGGAATACTCACAAAAGGAGTTTCAATGTCTTTCAACTGGTGGTCACTCTGATTCCTCATCAGCTGCCCTGAGTTTGATATAGTAGCTACAGTAGTATAGTATCTGCTTTGAGGTAGTACATTTACTGCCTCTTGAACTTCAGCATTAATTGCATTGTAAACAGTGTCATAATTATTAATACTGGGCTCCACTGCATGCTAGCTTCTCCATTCCTGATGTACCTGTGAATAGCCTCCTGTGGCCATTTTTTTTGTATACAGTGGAAAAAAACACTTGAATAATTCAGCAAGAACCTTTTACATGATGAAAAATATAATCAGCTGGCAAGGGTGAGATATCTTATTTCCACAGGCCGTTAACTCAAGTGTTACAAGTCACTGCCTGATTAATGCTGAAAGCCGGTAGGTGTGGATTACATTTTCCTCATTGTTAGAGGCAATCTCCCCCAGTGCAGGTGACTAAGGGAAGACCCTGTACTTCATGCAATGCCTATGTGCTGCTGTTTAATCATTTAAATCCATTAATCGTTTAAGATGAAGACTTAGTGTTGCTTGACTCACCACTGGCAGGGAGTGTATTTTTCCAGCCTAAAAATATTGTCTGATTGCAATATAACTGAGTGAACCAAAGCTTTCTCCTTAAGTGGCTAGGGCTTTTAGTGGGGGTTACTGCGCCGAAAGTAGTTAAATAAACAATAATATCAGACCATCATAAGTAGATGTCTCACAATATTAGCTGTTTATTTCGCTGACATACTCTGAAGCGTCTACAGGGGGCTTTTTCAGAAGTCAGGACCTCAGTGTAATATACAAGCTTTGATTCTGATATTTCCCTTGATATCTGTGCTCTACCATATTGGGGTCAGAAGTCAGCAAAGGTTCATTGGCTGCTGTAATGCTCACTGTCACCAGTAATAAGTACAAAGGACGTGCTTTAAAAGCTGGCTTATAAAACTTTAAGGAAACTTGGATCGCTTAAGTGAACTTCCAGGGCTCTTCAGGGGCTAAGTGCACTTTGGTTGTCTCCTTGTATTAATTTCACAGAGTTTAAAGGGTCAAGCAATGCAATTGGTGATGCTTATTAATTTATGAAACACAGAATCTTACGCTATCTAGCTTTGACTACTTTTGCTCCCCTTTTAGAAAATTTAATATAAATTAAAGCTTACCAGACAAGAGAGCCCTAAAGGATTAAGCCTAAAGTTCACAGCTGGACTTAAAGGTTCAAAGATGTTGTACCCACAACACTGATTTGATTTCAAATGACATTCAAACAACAATACTAAATTGTAGATGTTAGAACATGTAAGGAAACAGCAATTAGAGGAATACCACAGACAGGCAAAGGATTAGAATTTATTTTCCTTAAAATGGTAACACTGATTGCAGCCTTAGTCTTTCTCACATAGAAGGATGTGTTTGATCAAATCATCCTTTTGGGTCAGTGGTTGTCAAGAACGTTTTTTTTCTTTTGGATGGTACAATAGATCCTGCTGAGCTGTAAATGTTCACACTGCCCTAGAAGCTTTGCCGAATTCATCTGATTGTTGTGGTGATGCTGAATTAAGTTCCGGGCATGAAAATGTTAGCCAGAAAGGAGAAAAGAAGTAACAGGATTAAGAATGAGAAACCCAAGGAATCCTGTTCTGGGATATTTCTGCATTCTGCATTTACTTGCTTTGGAATGCTACGGTGTCCTGTCCAAGGAAGATAATTGTAGGAGTCATTCAGTACAATTACACCCTAGCTGCAAATGTGACACTGCATTCATGTGACAAATGGACTGTGAAAATGATTGTAAAACCACAGGGACAATAGAAAATCAAGTTGCCTATGATGGTTTGGGAAGTCCAAATCAAGTTGCCATATGGTCTACTTTGGGAAGGCCCTACAAAGGGGGAGTTAATGAAGACAAGGAACGCATGCCCTCCTCTATAGATGATGGTCTAGTTTTGCTACAGCTGATGAAGGGGATGCAAATTACACAGCTCTGTGTCAGCCTGACTCCCAAGGACCTTGGGTGTTTTTACCTTGAGGAAGGGCACACAGTGGTGTCTCCACTTGTTCTCCTTTGGAAGAGCAGCCCCAAACTACTCTATGGCACCCCACCACCAGCAGAAACTGCCATGGATGAAGTTCTAGGGCAACACTAACTATAGCTGCTTTCTGGGTAGCACAGCCTACTTGGTGCAACCCCATCTGGGATCTCAGCCTGGCAGAAGGAAGCTTGTGGTTGCTGTGTGCTGTCATAAACTCCTGCATAGTGGAATTTCCACTGGTGAGGCTCTAGGCCCATGCTTAACCGTGCTTCCAACACTGTAAATACAGGCTGGATCAGGTCCCCTGAATAGGAATATGAGGAATGGATTTAAAGGCAAAAAGGTGCTTGGATTAGGGGTGGACTAACAGAATTGGAAAAAAATGAGGTTTCCCATATTTAGAACTGAATCTTGTTTCAGGTTCTGAGATCTTCAGGCAACATAATGCTTTCATTTCCACCTGCCTTTGCAGTACCCTTCTCCAGCCAGAAATGGGACTGGCACGAGAAATACCAGAAAACCCTCCCAGCAAGTCTGTTCTTGTGATATTCTCCAGGCAGCACTGGGAATGGAAATGCCAGAAATCTCATGAACAAGACAGTTCTCTTTGGATTTCCAGACCAGCTCCAGAAGACTCAATTTTGGATAGTCGAAAGGAGCATCAGAGAAACATCCAAACATTAGTGTGTTTAATCAAAGCCATACCCACACTTCTTGAAGTTCCTTCATCATTTGCTGAAACACAAGGTGCTGAACTGAAGTAAGCAGGGTCTGAATGAGCTTTCTCTTGACATCTAGTGATGACTGGGGAAAAAGATTTCAGGAGTTGACCATATTTGCATAGACACATCCCCTCTGCCGACGAGTTCAGCGGACTGAGCTGTTTGCCAAAGTGATCTACTATGGCTTGTTTTAGGGTTATAATTCACTTTAGTATTGCATGCTGGAATAATGCAATGTTATCTTTGCTGTATGAGTAAAGGGTAGCAGAACTGTATTTAGCATGCCCTGATTAAGTGGGTCGACCTAAACTGATCCTCACTTGCTAAGCATGGGGTAGGGATGCCAAATCCCATTTGATCTTTCTCATCCAGTGTTTAAAGACTAGAGGGCTCAACTGAGAGTCCTTGCTTCTGTTCAGTGATTATTAGAGCTGAGATCACCGATAAGCAGGTCTAGTGGCTAAGCCTTAGACATAGGGTAGGGACAGTATTACTGTGAAAGACAATGCAGAGACTGCATTAGCAGTGAGGTTCCCCACTACCCGGAGAAATCACTAAAAGCTGAAATCACTAAGTGGTGGAACCTCGCATTGCAGAAGTGGCAGTGAGCGGCAAGCAGTGGCAGTGATAATAGTGGTAGTCAGCCGCAGCAGAGAGAACAGCAGTGGTAAGTGGCAGCAGAGTACAGCAGCCATGACAGAAGCAGTGGCAAGCGGTGGCAGAAATAACAGCTGGAGCAGTGAGCCAGCATTGCTCGATGCCCTCCCTCCCCGCTTACAGAGGAAGGAGGTGAACCCATGTGAATGCACCTCTGGGTCTTCACTGACCATTGGCAACCAACTGTGAGTGGGGTGCAGCAAAGGGAAAGGGGAGTGGCATGTAAAAGGGAGATTTGTTCATCAGAGAAGCGGCGCAGGCCGAGGGATGTGCAGGCCGCCCTTCCCACAGCCCCCATTGGCCTGGGACGGTGAACCGCGGCCAGTGGGAGCTGCGATCGGCCGAACCTGCGGCTGCGGCAGGTAAACAAACCGGCCCGGCCCGCCAGGGTGCTTACCTGACAAGACAGATAACGGGTTGGGAGGTGAAGTGATTTGTCCAAGGTCACACAGAAGGTCAGTGGCAAAGCTAATAATTGAACCCTCTCTCCTGGTCCAGTGTCCTGCCCAATAGACTATGTGGCCTCAGTTCTGATTTAAACAAGTTTCAAAATGTTATTTTGTGCATGAAAAGCAAGTGTGTTAAACTGGAGGGAATCATACGCAGTGATCTCTCTGAATACTCACATGCCAATATGGGAAGGGGTTTGTGCTGAATCCTTTTGCTTACGTTGTGTGGGTTTTTGCCTTCACTTGCTAATGAAAAGGATTTTTCTTGTAGAATGATCTCTGAGTTTTTACACTATTGCTGTGCTTGGATTAAATTTATTGTTACCTTTGGTATTTTCATTGATCAGACTAGGCTTGAGCACTCAAACAATAATCCACCAGCTCAGACTATTGCCTGAGGATTTAGAAATTTTAAATATGTATTCCCTGCTTTGGAAACCAAGGCATAAAAATGAAACCATCATTCTAAAGTGTATATTGTTGGAGAAAAATTAGTGACAGCTTATATTTTACTTGTCGTCTTAACGATGGGACGTTTTTGCAGAATGGACTGGATTTGGAAAATACTGTGCATTGTGTCGCTGAAAAGGATAATGTGTGTGAGAGAGATTGAGAGACAAGGAAAGAGGCTCTTGTGGCTTGACCATCGCCTGAGAATCAGGAACTACCAAATTCTAATTCTGGCATTGGTCTTGGGCATTTCAGGCATGGTTTTTATTAAACTGTATTTACAAATACGGGCATGTGATGACATGCTTAGTTTGCATACACAGATACCACAGCTGTTCACACAAAATTGGTAGTTGCACATACAAGTGGCCAGATGTGCGTCCAAGTAGTTGCTTAAGTTCCTGATAAACAACAGGTGCAGGAATGCACACCTTTTAAATCTCAGAACTTTATTGTGCCTGTCCCAGTGTTGCTATTTCTACCTGTTGAAGCATTTATAGAGACGATCACTGTGATATCTGAGCCCCATGCTTTCACGGGGCCTCCCAGGGATGTTGTGAAGGTTGATTAGATGTTTGCGAAGCTCTTTGAACATGAAGCGAGAAGTGTGGAGAGACAGACTGGGACTGAGCTGACTATGAATGAACTGAGAGTTTTGAGGTTGTTTATAGGTGAGTTGGTGGTTTCAGCATTTCTCTAGTGCTAATTATTTTATTGTTGTTAAAGCTTCAGGGAGGTGTGATGTGGTATTTAGTAATTTGCTGTTCATTCTGCTAAGCCTTGAGCAGAAGTTGGTTTGTCATATCAGGAATCTGGTTTCCCTAGAAATCCTGCCACCCGTGGGCCAGATAGGCATTTAACTAATTCCCTGGGCACCTGACAAGAAGTTTCAAAACAAAGGAAATCTTCTTTTCTCGCACTGGTAGCCCACAAGCCAAAGCCATGTCTTTGCCTGGAAACTTGAGTTGCAATTAGGTGGCATTCTGTAGCACTCTAGGTGCATGGGAAAGCTTGTCAATGGCAGTTGTCAATCAAATACGTTTGATTTGTTTTCCCTAACGGCAGCACCCCTAAATATGCCAGACAATGAAGTCAATAGATTTAAGAGCTAATGAAACCCTATGATCACTGCATCTGCAAGGGATTGTCAGACACACCTCAATGGCTTTTGCTCACACAAATATGATGTAGAAAGATTATTGTTATTACAAGTGGCCACTGCAAGCCCTGCCAGCAGATAATAAAGACACTGTCACAGTGAGTGGACCTGCCTTCCAGGGATCACCAATATGAATTGATGTCTCAGTGGTGTTTAGGATTCTCATTTGCCCGACTGCATTAGAGGGATAGAAAAGTCTTTTCTCTCTTGTTACATAATTAATTTTATCCCATTCTCCGCAGCTATAAACTCAAAGCTCTGTTCGTCCTGAAAAAAAGTCTGCTTATTCCATGCAATGATGACCCCTAGAATAAGAAACAGTGAAAGCCCTTTAAAGCAAAGACCTTGATTCTGTATGACACATCTACTACATTAAACATCGCCGGTATATGACTTTCCTCTAGTAGCACTTTAGGCGCCGATGCAGGGGAAAAATTATGATCCCAATGAGTGGGAGTCATTAGTTGTACCCTGTGGATATGTAGAAATAAAATATTCTTTCAGGATTTCAAAATCTTTGAAGAGGACAGACTGTTCCCTGGGTTGCTAAAGGAGGTAAAGAATTGTGCAGAGTACACAGGATACATTTTGTGCATCTTCCTCTACCTTAATCCCTGGCTTAAATAAAAGGCATCCGAGAGCTGTCCAGATATATGGTCCCGTCTATAAAAGGCATAAGTGAGGCATTTTAATTAAAATGTACTAGTCCATTTTCACTGGACTGGGCAAACTTGGGGCATGTGCTACCATGGGAAACAAAGGTGACTTCCTGCCACATTTAGGGTGACCAGATGTCCCAGTTTTATACAGACAGTCCTGATTTTGGGGGCTTTTTCTTGTATAGGCACCTTTAACCCCCCAGCCCCTGTCCCAATTTTTTACACTTGCTGTCTGGTCACCCTAGCCACATTTATGATTCCCAAAGTCTGGGGGCGCCAGGTAGCAGTCTGAAGGCTCTTCTGTTTTACACTGGTTGCCTATGATGCTGATGGATAGTAAGACTGTTGGGGATCAGCCTCGGATTGGGGTGCCTCACTTATGCCCCTTTCCCTCATTAGCCCTATTAGCCTGGTGGCCAGGAATGGTGGCATAGCAGAAGGGGGATCCCTCCCCTAAACCTGCTTAAATTGGTCCAAGGTTGCTTTGTGCTGCAGGAGTGGCACAAAGCAGCCTTAACACACCAGAAAATCTGGCCACCAATATACATGAGAGATGTGTGAAAACACTGATTTTTGCTTGGGCATATTTGCAATGTGCAAATAGTTTCTTTAGTGAGTGCATTCTTGTTCGATCCAGGACAACGGGCCAAATTCTCACCATGCATATGGTCCCAATGGGGCTGATTCTGATGTCGCTAATGTATATAACTCGAGTGAGTCCACTGAAGTCAGTGGAGTTACATTGTTGCAACACAGTTGGAAATGCAATCGGAATCAGGTCCTTTCACTTCCAGAGTTTTGTTTCTGCTTGGTCTTGAGGTTCTTTCAGCCTGCCATACGTTTTTGTGCAGCATAAGTGAGTGGTCTGCATTGTTTGTGCCTAGAAAGTCAACTATGTGATTCCTGTATATAAAACAGGAGTGCAAGCAAAAGCTGTTGCACAATCTGTTTCACAAGCCAAAATGGATGTGGAAAATTGAGTTTGGTTTGAGAATGGTTGAAAAGTTGTCCCACCTTGTCTGGACAAATTGGGCACCAATTTGATTTTATTACCATATCATTCACTGTCTTGCTCATAGCAAAACCGATTGTTATTAATGTAGTAAAATGGAAAAGTATAAAGAGATTTGTACCCACTCATAGGGTTGTAGTTCAAAACTCTTTGTGTGATAGCTGAGTGAAATTCACAATATCTTCCGCAGTATATTGATTTGAATGTTTGTGTTTAATTTCACATGTGTTCCTGGCTCCTTTATGTTCACTTTGAACAAATAGTCTCTCACATTTCCTGGCAGGAATGTTGGTGGAAATAGCTAATTTCAAGTGACTATTGAAAAATACTTGTGGAAAGTGAATTTCGAATTAATAAACACAAGAATTCGCACTGGAAACCTAATTCTGAGAGTCATGTTCATCGAGACCCAGATTTAGAAAAATACTTAGGTGCCTAACTTTAAGGCTGTGAGTAGCTCCACTGACTTTAGGCGCATGCTTAATAATCTGTCTGAATTGAGGCCCTGATGAGGGAACAAAAACACGGACCTATGTGCCCAGTCAAACAGTTCAGATTTCAAATGCTGACCTCTTGCGAATGAGCTACAGATTGTTTGGCTAAATAATTTGGCAAATAATTTCAAGTCAAGGATAAATTTGAGAAAATCATAATCTGATGGGTTGAAAGAGGTGAAATTTGTGGAATAAATTATTCACTACAAATTACTCACCTGGTTTAGATTATTCAGAACATTGCCTTTTTCCTGCTATGTTACTCCCAACAAACAAGTTTTGACATTTTAGTTTGGAAAAAAGGAAATCTAAAGTGACACCCAACTTTTATATCAGTCCTGTAATTTCATCATAAACGTGGTGCATAGAGTATGTATATATGGGTGGAGGAAGGTAAAGAATGAAACATTATTTTGTAAGTTACACTATTTTTTCTCAGACCTACATCTGCTCCTGTCCGTCTTCTGTTCTCAGGTCAGTGCTTGGGCTCCCACAGGAATACAGCTGTGTCATCACATCACTTGGCATTCTAATATTTCATACTAACTTTTAAGCCAATTAGGAATGACTACTTACCATGCTGAATCATAAGAAGAAAAAAGGGATAATGTGTCCTTCATATAACAAACCTCTCTTTTTTGGCACGCGCACAAACGCGCGCGCGCACACACACACAAAATAGGGCTTATATAAAATTTTAATTGGGGACAGTGAAAAACAATACAGCTTATATATATATATATAAATATATATAATTATGGCTTATATATATATAAATATATATAATTATACCCATTTTTTTCACTGTCCCCAATTAAAATTTTAGCCCTATTGTTTTTTACATTGCTTCCATTTTTATGGGAATTGTTTACAGAGGGATGCTTGCTGAAATAGCTGACCTGGTACCAATATACTTTGTATTTAAATAATGCCTTTCATCCTAGGATGTCAAAGCATTTTACAAAGGTGGTAGTGTCATCCCATTGGACGGGTCAAAGAAGTGAGGCCCAGAGAAGTTTAGATAATGCCCTCAAGCTTCCACGATGAGTGGAAAAAGGATCTAAACCCCATTACCACATATAGAGCTTATGGGTGGTGTTTATTCAGTTCAGACTATAGAAGCTTTGGGCAGGCTTAAGTAGGGTGACCAGATGTCCTGATTTTATAGGGACAGTCACGATATTTGGGGCTTTTTCTTATATAGGCTCCTATTACTTCCCCACCCCCGTCCTGATTTTTCACACTTGCTATCTGGTGAGTCTCGGCTTAAGAGACCAAGGATGGTCCAGTGGTTATGACACTGGCCTGGAAAGTGGAAGGTCCCTGCTCTCCCACACATTGCCTGTGTGGACAAGTCATTTAGCCTCAGTTTTCAATCTATAAAATGGGGATAATAGCACGGCCCTACCTCACAGGGGGGTTACTGGGATAAATACATTTGAAGATTGTTAGATGCTCAGATGCTACACTGATGAGGGCCATAGAGGTACCTCAGAGAAAGATATTGAGTTATTCCCCACATTACACTCATCCATGGACTCTTATACTAAGTCAGTGTTTCTCAAACTGGGGTCACCGCTTGTGTAGGGAAAGCCCCCTGTGGGCCGGGCCGGTCTGTTTACCTGCCGCGTCCGCAAGTCCCTCGGCCTGTGCTGCTTCTAGCAGCTCCCATTGGCCTGGAGCAGCGAACCGCAGCCAGTGGGAGCCACGATTGGCTGGACCTGCGGACGTGGCAGGTAAACAAACCTGCCCAGCCCCCCAGGGGCTTTCCCTACACAAGCAGCGACTGCAGTTTGAGAACCACTGTACTAAGTGGTGAAGAGGCTACAGCAGGTGCCCATATAACACCAGGGTAGACAGGCCAGTGTTCTGGTAGTACAGAATGGGATGAAAACCTAAGGTATGATTTTAAGTGGAAGTGAAGTACCGTCAATCCTGGCAGGGCACTTATATATTTTATAAGAATCAGTGTTATATAGCCTATTTCTGCTTTCCAAGCTGCTAAGCAGCCTGTGATACTTTTGACCTTGAGTGGGGGTTTTTTTTTTTGTTTTTAAAACTCACCTAGCAGGTGTGGAAGCTGGAGTCATTCTTTGAAGGCCCTTCGTGGCCTATCCCCACACTACCAATCATCTCTGTTATGCCACTGAGATGTTGACACCCACACCTGCTTTGCCAATGATGCCAGCCTTCATCATCCACTTGTTACATTGGCAAACAAGCACCTTCTGCTGCCTCACCCACCTGGGAGGAGCTCTCTGTAAACATCCACAATACTACCTCGTTGTCCGCCTTCAAAACCCCTCTTGAAACTCTCCTTTGCTGTGAGACCTACAAAACACTTGACAATGGTTACGCAGCTGGTGGGATGACGCTGCTGCCTCTTATGTACAGCTGGTCCAGATGAACTTCCAGTAGAAAAAGAGGCAGGTTCCAAGGGGCAGCCAAGATTTCATTGGGAAAGAATCACAGAGTGCTCATTTTATTGCAGTGCTCAGAACTGTGAGATATTTCCCCAGAAGTCGGGCGAGTGCAACACCAGACTGAACCTAGTAACTTGGGTATGGTTTGTAATGTGACCACGCACACACAGACGAGGCAAGCCAGGGTGCTCAGACCTGCATGGCAACCACCTGGGTTAGCTCCGTAGTGCAAACATACCCAAATATGTTATAGAGATTGGAAGCTACTAGAAGACAAAGACATGAGATATTTCAATTGCTAAATTACTGAGATGTGTCTTTGTCAAGCAAGTTGAAAGGAAATGAGTACTGGTATAAATGTTTAGTGCTTAATCTGAAATATAGCCTGTTTTATGGTCTTAGAAATCTATTGGCCTTTAGGAGAAGACTGTCTGTTTAGGATCTGTAACACTCATATTGTTATTTAAAATGTCTCACTTAGTTAATCATTGTAAAGGGCCTCTCTAGCCTACATTGCAAATTCCTTTAAAAATGCACCATGTATATAATTCACGTGGCTCTTCTTCATGTAGATAAGGACTCGTCTGAAATGTCAGAGTGGGGGAGGAAAGGGTACCTGACCCAGGGGGGCAAGGATATTGAATGCACCCAGTGTCATACTTGACATTCCCCTAGTATTCACTGTGATAACATCAATCGCAAGGAACCCTCCTGGCATTAATATAGAGCTTCTGCATTTAATATATATTTCCCAAGGAATGTCATAGTAATAGAGCATTAAAGGATGTCCACTTATTGTAAAGTCTTAATGTTTTTGTTAAAAATTAAAAATGGGTTTCAACAGAACAGAATATGCGAGTTTCATGCCAGTCTATATGAGAGTTGTTACGCTATAATTGTCATGAACTGTCTTTACTGTATTATTTCTAGATAGTTCATAATTTTCTCAGCTGAAGATTTGTGAACAAAGACTGGATTACCTAGTGCTATTGATTTTATTTCCCTTATTTCACAGAATACATATAAAAATCCTACCACTCATCTATGTTTTGGGCATTATTAGCCCTCTGAAGAGCTGAGGTGGGTCTGGATGATGACAGTGCATATTGCTCTGCTAGGTTAGACATCCAAGAGGCGATTTGAGAGTTGGCCTGGGGATTCCTGCTTGTCAGGAAGGAAAAGGGGAGGAAACTCTGGTCTCACGGAAGATTGTAATTAGACTATCAGCTCTTTACGGCAGGGTGGTTTTGTTCTGTGTCTGTACAGTACCTAGCATGGTGAGGTCCTGGTCCATGACAGGAGTTCCTAGGCACCTGGAATGGAAAAGAGGGACCCTAGTAAACAAGTCCTTTCTAGCCTTCGAGGATATAAACAGTCACTAAAGTTGGTCAGCAGAGGGAGGGGAAAAGGATCGGGGCTGTGAGAGACCCGTGAAAGGAATGTGAGTTATTTTACAACTGTGCAAAGAGATACAGGGAACAGTCAGGCTCTGAACTAGCAGGAACTGCTGAGCTTTCCTCAGAGACTACCCATTTTTCAGGGCAGTGCCTACTAGTGAAACAACGGCTTGAGGCTGCTGTCATCTGTGCATAACCTCTCCTTGTTCAGGTTAAGGATGAGATGCCAGTTACAGTACACTTGTTGCAAACCCCAAGCAGCCTGCCTCTAAATAAATCTCACACATTCCTGGAAATAAAGGATGTTAGTACTTAGTAGCAAAAGTTGAGTAAAGAGACTCAGAACTGCAAATTTCACTTGTAAAATTGTGATGGATTGATCATGGTACCATGGCAACTACCAACCCAACCTCCATCTGCATTGGCTCTTTCGTTGCTTGTCAAGATTGGGAAACATTAATTGCATTGGACAGGACTAAGTATTGCTTGATTCAAGATGAGTAAAATGTTGAGGGCTGCCTAATACATACAGGATGGGGAAATTGACAATATTTATTTCTTTTATTAGTGGAACTAGAGTATTCACTGCAGAATTAATCTTCCAGAACATTATCATTATAAGTTATTGCCACAAATAGAGAAATCAACCTGAAACAGTAAGGCCCTACAACTAAGGCTATGGCAATATCCATTATTTTTGTGTGTATACTTTGCATTCCTGTGAAAGGATTATCCGACCGAACCCATCAACTCTGGTATGTTGCCTCCAGCAGTGGCTTGATGCTTCCTGAAAAGGCAACATCTGCCATAGTGTACCTGGCCAATGATGCAGTGTTGGACACAGAGGGAAGAAATTTCTCCCTGGCTCTTGAATAAACATAGGGATATATGGAACCCTTCTACCATGTGGTTAATAGCAGCACAAAGTGCAATATATTTAGTGTCCCTCTTGACAAACAACTAAACCGGCTTGAGGTTCCTCCCCACCCTCAAGAAGAGACCTGGGAAAACTAAATACAGCCTCCCTGGAGGCAGAGCTTCCTCATTCTTAAGCACTCCCAGGCCAATGGGGGCTGCAGGAAGCAGCGCGGGCTGAGGGATGTGCTGGCCGCCACTTCCCACAGCCCCCATTGGCCAGGCCAGTGGGAGCCACGATTGGCCGAACCTGCGGACGCAGCAGGTAAACAAACTGGCCTGGCGAGCTGCATGCCAAAGGTTGCCGATCCCTTCAATTCCAAGTTCATGTATAGTTATGATGATATTGTAAATGTCACTAGATGAACTGTGCATAGAGCTGGGCGCAAATTTTTATCCCTTTCTTTTTAACCAAAAACTGCAGATTTGGGTTGATTGAAACATCTTACAGATTTGTGTCGAACTCACTGAATTGTTTCAGTCTAAAAAAAAACCTTTTCAAAAGTCAGTAAAATTGAAACATTTTGTTTCAGTATTTTCGGAGCAAAACATTTTGATTTTTCTATTCGGAATGACTTTTCATTTGAAATTTACTTCACTTTTCTTAAAAAAAATAATTAAAAAAGCATTTAAAAAAGCTGTAATGAAACAAAATTTTGTTGAATCTGAAATGAATTTTTTTGGCTATTCGATTTGCTGAAATTTCTTTACGACTTTTTGGAACAGCCAGCAAACTGAAAAATCAGTTATTCGCAAATACTGCTTGCTGTAGTGGCACTTTTCCATCTCACCAACAGAGGGAGTTCTTCCGCTCTGGAGCTTTTGGCCATAGGATTTACATCTATGAGAGTCATTTTCACTCTAAATGTAAATTAGTCTGTTCTATTTTGACTAATGTAAACAAGCAGTGAGTAAACTGGATGCTCTAGTTATGCAAACAGGTGTGAATGAAATAGCTCTCTCACCATATTACTTTTGCCTCCTCTTCCTTTTCTGGCACCCTCCTTAACTTTCCTCTAGTTTTACTCGTGTGTGTGTTGCGATTAGTCATTCCTGCTCTAATCAATAAGTTTTAGGCACAGCATTCTCTTTTAAAAGACCTTCATTCTTTTCCACCACAAGTCAGAAGGTGAAATCCTGGTTCCACTGACGTCAAAGACAAAACTCCCATTGAATTCAACAGGGCCAGGATTTCACCCGTAGAGTTTTTATCGGCCTAAAGCAGATAGCAGGAAACGCCTGTGAAGATTACTTTCCAGGCAGGGCAAAAATGAACACACCCAGATCAGCAAATAAGTGCTTACCCCTCAACTCCCCCTTTGTACGAACAAGGTCAGTATGATATATTTCTCCCCAGCAGGGATCATTAACCAGTCATCATCCATTGTACTGATATTTCTGACCATTCAAATTGAGAAGAAGCACTTTCCTTTCATGCATCTTACTGTATCCAGAGCCCACTTAATCCATGTTCATTCTGAAAGCTATAACTGGCTATATGTTCTAGTTTATATACAGAGCAAGAGAAATTACCCAGCTCACTCCACCGACCAAACTTTTCACACAGCTTCAGTGGAAATGAGTCCCCGGGGACACACAGGATGTCGCCGTTGCTTTTTAAGCCTTCTTCACAGGCCAGCCAGATCTCAGTTGTTAATCCTAACACGTCATCCAAGACACTTTTTATCTCCTCCTGTAACGTTAATGCAGCTGGAATTCCATAAATCAAATCTCAGCAGTAAAAAGGTTAATAAGTTTACACTATATAATTGAAAGCCATATTGGTGATTAAAAGGATTTTATATATCAGTTTTCTGGGTCACCAACTAATTATTTTTGGTGGCCTGCAATAAAACACAGAACCATAGGCAGATAGAGGCTGTAATCACATAATATATGGAAAAATGCATTTAAGTGAATTTGATAAGAAGGCTGTGTGATACTAGCTTGCTGAATTTCTTTTCAGCTATATTGTAACTAATTCAGGGACAACAGAAGGACTGCACATTCTGCGTACTCCATTTGGTTCATAGAAAGTTATTGGATCAAGTTTTTGAGGTCTCTCTCTCTCTCTCTCTCTCTCTCTCTTTCTGTAGTGCTAAGCCCAAGGGAACTAGACTGTCACCCATGATGGAAAGGTTCTGCCGAGGCACTGGGGATCAGATTGCCATTATAATTCATTTTAATGCATTATCTGCACATACTAATCCTTTATTGGAGCAGGATCTTTTGTAATAGGAACATGGCTATGGAGAGACACAATTGATCATCCTTGCATAAAAGGGATGATTAAAATACAAACAAGAATGTCCCCTCTGCAGCAGAGGGACGGGTGTGCGTATGTGAGGTAGATAGGGTCAATTTTGAGGTGGTTCCAGGCCCCTAGCTCTGAATTCTGAACCCGGGTGGTGTTTGAGATCAGAACTTGGATTCAAATTTCTATCTTTGTGATACAAAACCTCAGAGCCATAGTCCTTCAACGTGTATTTGAATCCAAATCCAAATTTTAGAGCTCTCATGATGTAGCGTATCTTTCCAGTCACCATTACCTCTTTATAGACACGGGAGCAGATTTTGGGATGTGGCTGATCTGCAAAGTTTAGGTGAGGGGTTTGGAGCACACAGGTAGCTTAACGGTTTTTATATTTGCACTCTCCTGATCCACAGCATGTGGATCTGTGCAGAGCCAGCCCTACTATGCCACGGTGCCCCATGCAGCCAACAGTTGTGCTGAATCATGCTGGTTGTTAATCGAGGGGCCAAAATGTATCTATTAAGCAGCACGGTACATAAAGCCCTAGTTATGCATCTTTTCCTCCATCAGAAGAAGAGTTGAGGTGGGATCAGAAAGCCCTTAGAGGCTGAGGTCCAGATGAGTCATGGCCACCATTCGCAGCATTGTGGATCACCTTTCAAGAGTGGGGCTTGGATTATTTGAACCTGCTGTAGTCTCCCACATAGTATTTGACACATAGTATATCTGCAGTATTTCCATAGCATCTGCTCCTTATTAACCCTTGAATGTCCATTTTGATAGGAGCAGTGCTGTATCATAGTGGAATGTACATGTTCAGTATGCTGATGGTTTTAAATACTGCGCTATAACCGTCTCCAATAACGAAGCCAGAACTCTGCAGCGCCTTGAATGTTTCAGAAAGACAATATGGCCTTTACTCTCCACATTTGAGTTTCGGGTCAGTTTTTAAACAAGGTTTTATAGTTCTACAGCAATGGGGCCAATGGGTTTTTAACACAGCTTAGTGGGGTTAAAAGGAGAATGGCAATTGTGTGAATAATGCTGATCCTTACATCAGAATCTCTATCTGCCTCTGAGTCCGAAGGCACTGTTACGTGTCTGACAGTTCTAGGGTAAAAATATTAATGTGCTTTAAGGCTCATCATACTGGTAGTGTCTCCTGGTAGATGGGTTTATCAGGGTTTTTTTGTACGGGGACTGGGAAGGAGCAAAATAAAACTAAGAGTAATAATGAAAATGAGGCTAGGGTGTTGATAAATATTATGAAGTGACCAGGCTAAATGATGCAGCACTTGTATTTATGTGAAGTCCCCTATGAAGAATAGTGGCGTTCTGGGTTGAAAGATTGAAAGAAAGAATCCAAATTCAAAGAAAATACACATGCATATACACAGACCTGCTCAAGGTCAATGGCTGCTTTAGAACTTTAGATTCAATAACTCAGTCTTCGTAAAATGTGGTCAAGAATATAGTCGAAGAAGTCCATTTTGTAAATCCATTTGACAGAAGTGAAGCAAAATAAGACAATGGATCCGATTCCCAGCAGCTGTCATTTGGCTTAGCTCTGCTCACGTCAGGAGAGTTTATGCTAATTAACACCAGCTGAGGATCTGGCCCAATGATTTTTTTACTATTGTACTACCCCTACTACTACTAATTAATTAGTACCTGACTCTTATCTATCACTTTTCATCAGTAGATCTCAAAGTACTTTACAATCTCTCTCTCTCTCTCTTTTAATGGACTTAGCCTCACAACACCACTCTGAGGTAGGGAAGTATTATTATTCCCATTTCACAGGTGGGGGACTGAGTCACAGGGACACTAAGTGACTTGCCCAAGGGGACACTAAGGACTGTCACTAGACTTGAATCAGGGCATTGACTTGAACAGCTCTGGGGATCAGTAGTGTATGATGTAGGGCCCAATGTCACTCTCAGATTAACTCCATTAACTCCAACGGAACCATGAGATTAATTTGTTTGGAGTCCTTCACCTCTAGGTTACCTTATTCAGCTCATGACGATGGGCCAGATTTTTATTATTTAACACCGATTAGCTGCCCATGTAAAATTAGTTTCCAATGGGCAATGCCCACATCGTTAAGAAAGCATGACCATCACTGGCACTGAAGGGCAACCTTGTTGGAAGTCAGCCCAGAGGAACTGAACAGTGAACAGATCTTGGGGTACTTTACAGGTTTGTGGCCCACTGGCAGGCTTGTGCAGGAAAAGCTTCTACTGTTGCTGCTGCCCTTTTTGAGAACTTCTCAAAGTTCTTTTGTCTCAAGCAGGGTCAGTCCAGCACCTCTTGTGAGCAGTAAATGCACACACAAAATTATTTAAAAACTGAGAGAGAGAGAGAGAGAACCTTGACTATGTCCTGTTGAAATGTTCCTGAACTAACATTCTTAGAGTGTGCAGTGAGAAGGAATGGCACTGGAACTTATGTATGATACGCATTACAGGATGGGTTATCTGTGTCCAGAGTGGTATTTAATGCCATTCCACAGAGAGATCTTTTGTATGGACTGTTTTGTTTGGAGCATAGAGGGAAAAGGCTGATAGTCATAAAACTGCACAGAAACTGCCCTAGTACAACAGGTCAGGACCATGATATAGCCTCTTGTACTTGCTGTCACTGAAATCTTTTCACTTCATGCCTTATTGCGCAAGTTCAATATACTTACCGGCTAATGCTCTCCTGAGCACTTAGTTCTACAAACTCCCTACTCAGCAGGTGGCTTATTTAAATGTGGCTGGTGGATTGGCTAGTGGCCAAGAGTGAATGGCTCAGTACAGGAATTACAAGTGTTTGGGTCTAATTCTGCTCTCACTCACACTAGCACAAACCCATTGGCTCCTGTGGGCACAAAATTTGGCTCTCTGTGTGAAACTGTTTATAAGATAGAAGCTGAGGGCCCATCATTTGCATCAGGTTAAAGTAAACATATTTCTAGCACTCTCCAGCATAATAGATGAAGAGTAGTTATGGAGTGTTTGAAATGAAAACTATCATCAACTCCCATTTAAAGAATCAGCATTTCTTCTGTTGCATGTAAGTAACTTTTTATTTTACAAAGCCACAATCACCTGCCTTTAAGAGGCAATGTAGATTTTCTCTAAACACTCATTGCAAACAGGAATATCGGTGGTTTAATTGATTCTCCAGAATTTAGGCTTTTGGCTATAGCATCTAGAAGGAGAGAGTGAAAGAACATGGTTCAAAGTTATTTATAGATAGAAAATAACTGCTGAATGTTACAACTATATTTTAAAAGTAAGCAAACCTGTTTTCCCTCTGCCTTTCCATTCAGCGTATCAGGAAAGGGCCTTTAAAACGGGCTGGTAATTAGGGAGGAAAAAGCAGAGCTCTGCATAGCAGTCAATCCATCACATCCTGCAAAGTCTAAATGTTACCGGCAATTAAATAAGTTAGTGGGGGAAAAACTTGACAAGCAAGTTTTATCACAGAATCATCTAAGTGGCAAAGTATGTGAAGCAATCTTATTAGATTCCCTCCTCCAGCCCCAAAGATTAAAAGAAACCCCACAAGTACCCATTAAAAGCAAAATGGAGATTTCTTCCATACTATCTCTAGGAGCGTGGGAGATTAGAATGATGAAAATAAAACAACTTTTCCCACCTCCCCCTTCCGCACCCTGTCCAAAGTCAAATCTATCCAGGTTGACTGCTCCATTAAATTCAAGAACAAAAAGTTATAAATTGAACATACAGAGAACAGTGCCTTTTCTTAAAGTGATGTTTCCTCGCCTTAATGGATTTAGCTGTGGCACGGAGTCAGAGAGAAGCTGTCTTAACTAAATCTTTGACTGATTATGCATTTTTTTTTCTATTCATACAAGATAGATTCATCATTCCAATTTGTCAAGCTGGCGAAGTTCCAATTAATTACACCAGGAAAAGCTCAGGCTGCATTAGGCCTCTGTCAGGCCTAATCTAGTGCCTCATTTACAGGAGCCCCAAATGAAGAGATATCAGAGGTGTTGTTCCTCTTGGTACTTAATTTGATGAATGCCCTAGCAGCGCGATTGGTGGCAGAGGGGTATATGTGTGTGTCTCTTCATCAGCCGCCACTAGTATAGTCGTCATGCTTCCTGTACTAATTTGAGGGCTCATCTGTATAGTGGATGTTTTTGGAAGGCCTATCCTTCATAGATATGCCAAAAGGTTTCCTGGGTTTGTGTGACTGTGTGTGTGTGTGTACGCATATTCGGGGCCTGATTCTGATCTCAGATGTGTAACTATATTGCCTACAATGGAGTTAAATCTAATTTACAACAATGGAAATGAGACCAGAATCTGGCCCATTGCATATAAAGATTTTATATTTTTGTCATCTTTGCCCTTGCCAAGAAAAAAAAAAAGGAGCAATTTTTCCTGAAGAAGAAACCCTCTTCAAGCATTTCTCTCAATGTGGATGTCATGGATAGTGTTTGAGGGATCGTTGAGGCCAGGTTACTACCTAGATAGACTATGTAAATGCCAGGATCTCATGATGAGTTTGTTTACTATGCGTTTATAATAGGTGTGTGTTGCGTCAAAACTGACTAAAGATAGATAGGTACAGATATAGATTATAGACATAAAGAAATGTTCTGACTTTGCACAGCAGGTTGCTATTGGGCATATACATCTCATGCTGTTTCTTAAAATTGTACTTTAAAGTTGTGATGGACCAAGAACATATGTTTCTGTTCTGCAGCATTTTACGTATTATTCAGCATATTATGCCAATATGTTTAACTTAGTATTGGCTTTTAACCAATCTTTGTGATTAAAGATTTAACTGTGGCCATGATATCATTCTGCATGTATGTTTGGGTGCCTTAAAAAGGGTGCAACATTAGCCAAGAACAAAGTAGCCGTGTTAATTGTCTGCCATTGAAGAGCTGACATTTGCCAACTGAGATATCAAGCTGAGATATCACATTCATTTTCTGTTCAGCAAATAGATTGAGATAGATGAGATACCAATATGTATAATGGTTGGGAAATGTTGATTTTTTTCAATGGCATACATATTTGTGCTGCCCAGTAAAGAGATCATTATTTCAGCAAGAGATGAGGGAATTGTGTTTGTGAAAGTAGTCCTCACCATTAAGGGGCTGATTTGCAGAGGTTCTGGTTCACACTGGAGAGGGGCACAAATCAAAACTCTAAATCAGTGGTTCTCAAACTAGGGCCGCTGCTTGTTCAGGAAAAGCCCCTGGCGGGCCGGGCTGGTTTGTTTACCTGCTGCGTCCGCAGGTTCGGCCAATTCTAGCTCCCAGTGGCCACGGATCGCCGCTCCAGGCCAATGGGGGCTGCGGGAAGTGGCAGCCAGTATGTCCCTTGGCCCGCGCCGCTTCCCGCAGTCTCCATTGGCCTGGAGGAGCGAACCGCAGCCACTGGGGAGCTGCGATCAGCCGAACCTGCAGATGTGGCAGGTAAACAAACTGGCCCGGCCCACCAGGGGCTTTCCCTGAACAAGTGTCAGAACAAGTTTGGGAACCACTGATCTAGAGCTCAACAGATGCCAACTTGAGGGAAGTCTAGATCCAGATCAAAATTATGCAACTTGAAACTATCTCTAGTTTGCAAGTGCAGATTCATTTCAAGTGCATCACTACTGGCGGGTTTGAGGGCACTTGGTCTTTTACAGAAATGAAAAGTGTCCATTTGTCCTTCAGTTGAGGAGGGAGTGGCTGAGGGTTGGACAGTTGTATTCATAGGTCAACTTTTTGTAATATGTGTTTTATCCTATGGCTTAGGTACCCATTTTACTATTTTATCCATTTACCCATTTTACTATTTTAGGCATCATATTTTACTGTGTTTTTTTTAACTGCTTCTCTCTCTCTCTCTCTCTCTGAAGTTTTGTGAAAGCTTGCACAGGCAAGAGTGGAAACTGACTGATTAACTGACCACAATATGATACCAAATGCACAAAGGAAAAAAATGCACCCTTGATCAAGACCCAAAACAAGGTTGATGCACCATTCAAGTCACACTTAATCATTCAAAATAAGGGTTAAGGAGTACATTAGCTTAGTGATCCTCACCCTCTCACAAGAGAAAAAAAAGAGTTTTTGGTAATTGTTTTTGTTCTGAGGTAGAATGAAACCAAGACCATTTGAACGTTTGGTGAGGGAAAACAAAAACAAACAAAAAGAGCGAGCGAGAGCGCATGCAGTAATTCAGTGGTTAGGATACTCATTTCCCTCCTCCCCCAAAATAGCATTTTTGTTTTCTAGTCACCTCTATTATTTAGTTAATAGGAGAACAGGGTTCAAGTCTCTGGTCTGCCAGATTTGAACTAGGGTCTCCCATATGACTACCCTAACTACAATGATATTAGCTATTTCGGCTCTCTTGTTTTGACCATAAATTCCTCCCAAGAACTTCCTCTAGAAAGTTGCATCAAAACGGAAACATTTCTGTGAAAAGTCTCGGTTTCGATGAATAGGCATTTTCCAACAGAAAAATGTGTTGTTGAAAAGTTCCTATCCAGCTCTACTAAATAATGGAGGGGCAGGGAAAAAGAAATTCCAGTGGCTTAAATAGCATATTAAGAAGACCAAAATCCAGCAAGATTTTTTTCTTATATACACATGAACCAGGAAGCTGAAACTGATGTTCATCAAACTCTAAGTAAATTTAGATTCAGATCCAATTCTGGATACAAACTTTGCAGTAGTTTAGGTTATGTCTCTAACAGGTACCCATGGGAAAAGGCTGTGGATGATGAGTATGTCCTTTAGGTCAGGAATTATTCACACGTCCAGCTCTTACTTCAGTTAAAGGATTTTCTGATAGAAGAAAAAGGAATGTGTTGTGATTGTACTGATAATGTCCTTTTGGGAGTTATTGGCAGAAATTCTATGGTGAATAATTTTGAGTATCAAATAAACTTGAGAAACTTGCGATATGTGAACAGAAAAAGAGGTGTCAAATTATTCAATATGAATTATTCTGCCAGTTCTAATAATAACCCAGCTGGTGAAAAGGAGAAAATAGCTGATCTGTCAAACAGACAGCCACTTTTGGGCTAACTTCAACCCCTTGAGGCTGAAAAATATAAACTTCCTCTGAGAAGAGAAAATTAGAAAAGACAAGAAGAATGGGATCTGTGCTCCAAATCTATCTTTTTAGCTTAATGTACACTAATGGATATTAAAAGATGGGAGATTAATGAATGTCCGGAACACCAACCAGCTGAAAAAACACACTTTATTTGGCATTGACACTCACAAAATCCACAGGTTAGAGAGTAAGTCAGACTACATCACTCTGTCTAGAACTATGGAAGTGTGTCCTTGTCAAAGTAATCATGTCTTCATGAAGCAAGGTGGGATGTACGTATCTTGGTGGGCTACTCTTCACACAGATTGTGACTGGAAGTGTTTGGATCCATTGCTCGTGAGGACTTGATTGAATGGAAAAGATACCTATTAAACAAGGTCTAGTAGACAGGGTACTAGAGTGGGACTCAGTGACCTGGGTTCAATTCCTGGTTCACCCATAAACTTCCTGTCTGACCTTGGGCAAGTCATTTAATCTACCCTTTGCGGCAATTACTCAGTCTATACAATGGGAATAATCCTCCCCTCCCTCCCTCACAGCAGTACTGTGAGAATAAAGTCCTTTAGTGATTGTGAGGTGCTCATATATTACAGTGATGAGGGTCATATGTGAATCTTGGTAGATGATGAGAGGACAACAGTCAGGAAGATCTGGCAGCATACCTGTGAGTAATTTAGCAGGGGTTTGTGAGAAACATTTCTTGTTTTAGTTTCACTCAGCAGGCGTTTGCATCTCTAGAACTTTACTCTGGTGGTTCAAGCTCTCATGACACCCAACATTAAAACATCTGTAACCACTGCGTTTTGCTTGGTTTCCACCCCAAACCCTCCTAGATTTGCTAACTTCACACTGAATTTAGCACAGATTCATATGAAATTCACCTTGACTTTCCTGAGAGCTTGCCCAACTTTGACAAACTCTCAGTTAACTGGCCTGACATGAAGAGTTTGACACAATTTTAACCCAGTTGAGTTTGGGCTGGCTTGGGGATTTGATCAGTGGAGGTGGTAATTAGGAACTTTAACTAGAGCGTTGTGTGGTTTGAATGTTGGCTAAAACTCCACTTACAAATGGGGAGAGGAGAGAGGAAGGAATGTCTGATTGCTATGCCGTGAACAGTCAGTTTCCTCATTATCATTCCAAATAGGCCTGAGACCTTAATTGTCCCTTTCTTGACAGCCAGAACTCTTCTCCAAAATTCAAACCAAACTCATGGCACTCCCTTGACTGCTTTTCATCTCATCCCTTCCCTCCCTCTTTGTTCATGTAGGATCTTCAGGGAAGAACCCTGTTCTCATTCTTTTCTGTATAGCACTTAACCTGCTACTGGTGCTATATAAATAATAGCTTGTCGTGAGGCAAAGTGGCCTCATTCTGGGACAGAGCAGGTTAAATCCCCTTGCTGGGCTCCGCTAACCCTGCCCCGCCCCCCCTTTCTGGAAGTACGGGGGCACGGCAGGAAGTATAAGAACTGAGTCCTGCAGCTCAGGTGGAGGCAAGCCTGGGAAGGAACCAAGACGTCCTTCCTAGGGAGCTGAAGCGCCAGCAGAGCCCTCAACTGGCTGTGGCGGGTGACGACTCTCCTGAGCCGGCCTGGAGAAAAGGGCAGCACTGTCCCAGGAGATGGAGAGACCCAGAAGGGAAGTGGAGAGTGACCCGCTCGACATGGAGACGTGGAACCGGGCTCCAGCAGCCATGGAAGAGTCCCAGCAGATACCAGTAGAAAGTATGCCAGGGAATCGAGACATTGACTCAGTGCTGTTGCTGCGGCACAAGGCAGTGACCCGTGCTTCCCCACTGACCCTGTGGCAGGACCACCCATCACTTCTAGGGCCCTGAGCTGGGACCTGGTTGAGCAGGGCAGGCCCGGGTTCCCCTACCCCTCGGTCCCACACTTGGGGCTGAATGAATGAATGAGTGCTAACCCGTAGGCCATGAGGCCTGAGTCGCAGACTGCTTACTTGCTTTCGCCCCTGTCCAGGAGGCCAGAGCTACCAGTTGCCCAGTGGCTCAACTGTGAACCAGGACACTTGATCGACCCACCCGGCGCGAGCATCAATTTCCCTGCCGCTGCCAAACACGTGCTCTGGCCCTGAGACCCAAGGAATGTTACATAGCTCTTCAGTCCTTCTTGAACCATACAAGTTAACCACTTTGGGCCCAGTCCTGCAAGCCCTCGTACTCTTGACAGCAATGGAAGGTCTGTGAGTAGAGAGAGCTTGCAGATTTTGGCACAGAGATGGCGTACCTAAAACCTTTCTGAGCTGCTAAATGATGCACTTCCCATTTGCCTAGTGCTGAATGGTCTTAATCAGAAGCTGTAGCTTGATAACTACAGCAAATGGGTGAAAGAGTGACAGCCTGAACAGTGTCTTTGCAAAACTGAACTCTAGCGTATTAAGAGTTTGCCAAAGGCATCTCAGGGATAGGTTTCCTTTCTTCATCAATAATTTAAAACATTCCCAAATCTCCTCTGACTAGCTCCGAATGAAAGCTGAAGGCACAATGTGCAGAAGGCACAATGGCTCCCCAATTAGTCAGACAGAGAGCTTTTTTGTTGACTCAGCCAGGGCCAGGGTGGCTATGAAACCCAGATTTAAGTCCTTATTGGTTTCTTAATTTTTTTTTAAATTTGTGGTAATTTTTGTAAGAAATGAGTGAGCAGCCCAGCTCCCAATCCACCTGGGTATTCATTAGCGTCACTGAAAAAACATATGGGCAATTGCATAAGCTGGCTCCTGTAGTCACTGATAGAGAATGGGTTGAGTCCTCAGTACCATTGGGTGTGTGACTGACTCCCATGGAAGGCTAGCAGCTTTCAGAATCGGCTACAAACTGTGCCGTGCCCTCAGAGTATAATCAGCCAGTGAGAGTTTGATTGGATTGAAGTAAGGCTTCTGAACTGGTGTTTCATTGTTTGAATGTGTAACCATTAGATATCCTGCTGGAGAGTCCTATGTATATTGAGTTCTGAGGAAAAGTATGGAATTTTCTTCCCAGCATACGCAGTTCTTCTTAGAATCATTTCCTATTTTGTTACCAATTCCTTCTGGACTCTTCATTGCTCTGAATTGATACACATACTCCATGCCTTTCAGAAATCCACATACTAGTTCCAACCTTGGCCATGTAAATACTACCTTCTTTTAGGAAACAATCAGGGAGATGTCCCAAACTTAAACTCCCATCAGAACAGAACCTGAAGCATGGGGAAGTTCAGACCTCAGTTGGGATCTTGCTATTCATCCTTGTTGTTATAGTGAGGCAGGTCTGTTGAGAGAAATTTGGGGCTCTGGTACGTCATGTTTGCTGGGGCTCCACCCTTTCCCATTTCACTTTATTTTTACACAAATGTTTCAGATATTTTGGTGGTTCCCTTGAGCTAGTTGACCCTCCTGTCCCCGCCTCTCCTCAACCCTGTAATGAAGCAAACCGAACTCTGGGGTTGAACATCTCTAAACTTTGCCTCTGGATCCAAGCTTTGTAGCGTGGGCCCATCCCTAGAAAGAATGTCAGATACTGCCTTAGTGCAAGTGATGTGGAGAGGGAACCAACCCTCTGAGTCCCTGCCCAATCATATCTTCATTGACTGGTGAAGCTTGTTGATATTACTTGTAGTTGCAATATAAGATTGTTTCAGCAGCAGCAGCAGCAGCAGCATTGATCTATTTTCCTCCTCCTTTTTCTCTCAGTCTGTCTGTGGGCACCACTTTCTATTGACAGGCCTAATGCCTGCACTTCCCACAGATTGCAATCCCATGATCCACCCCACTTATAGACTTGGTCCCCAAGCTACAGCATCCCAGTTTACCAACTGTGTTTCTACAGCAGGTTAAACTGAGGTTAGCCCCTACTTTAGACTTCCCCTTGGGAGCTATGAACAGTACAAAACACAGTAACACTGAAGAAATTCTTTAAAACAAAGTATCCTTTATTTTTCCATAGGAATGTAGCCATCAGTGAGAAAAAGGTTAACATCACAAAAAGCCGATAGAGATATTTTCTTACCTAAGCTTAGCATTTCCCTCAGGTACCTCAGCACTTTCCCCTGGTACCCTCCACTCTTCTGGGGACTGAGTTACAGTCTGCTTCTCTGCAGACCCTGACTCCTCATCTCTCTTGAGCTTCATGGACTGTTTTTCTCTGCATCCACATACTGCACCCCCCGGTGTCCCCCACTTGTCACAAGCCAAGGAGGTGTTGTGCCCAACTTGGAAAGAGACAAAGGCCTTGACACCTGTATTGTCAGTTCAGGACTGGTGACTGGGCTATTTCAACCCCTTGACTTTGGTTCCTGCAGACAAAAAACACTGAAGACTGCCTTAACCCTCACTTATCCTTTAGGAAGAAACCAATGACCATTAAACAGAGGGTCACATAATAGTCATAAAAATATTACAGATATCTCCCACCTTCCTCACATTTGCAACGTAATACAGTGACTGCCATGATCATGGTGAAGCAAATAATACTACTTTGCATTTTAGGAGCCCTGTACAGACATTAGCTAATTAATCCTCACAGCCTTCTGGGAATTAAGTGGATAAGTCTTGTTATCCCCATTTCAGAGATTGGGAAACTGAGACAGAAGGGTGAAATGACTTGCCCAATGTCAGACAGTTGCTTAGTGACTGCACTGGGGTGAGAACTCAGGATTTTCTGACTCCCAACCTGTGCTCATTTCTATATCTTTGTTAATATGACAGAATTTAGTTAGCTACACAGTATGGTTCTAAATTTAACCCCTTTGTCCTAGATTTTAAGACTCCTAAATAGAATTATTTGAATTTCTAGGGCCAAATTCTGTTCTCAGTTACACTGTCTTGAATCCAAAGCAACTCCATTGGAATTACCCCAGGTTTACATTGGCATAATTGGAATCAGATTTGTATGCTCACTGTTCCCAGATAACTGATTCTTGATTATAAGATTAATTAGAGCTACGGAGGAAAGGGGAGGAAGGGAGCCAGTCTGGCAGTGGTTGCCCATCCAACTTGCCTTGGGTTTTGCTGGCACTAATGACTAGAGAGCTGGTAGAGCATCACTGGGCCAGCAGCTTAATGCAGGAATCACCGGAGGCAGCATTTTATGAGGATAACAAGGCATTTGCAGATATAAAAAAAGCTGGAGAAATGCTTATTAGTTATGGGGAAGGTGAAAGGCTTAGAAAACTGATTAGTGTAGCAGTGTGGTCAGATTGAAATGAAAGCTCAGTAGCATAATCATTAATTGGGTGCTTACTTACCTACTAATTTGAGCTTGGATGTCAGCAATACTGCACTTCATTTCAAACCAGAGGTCAGACTTAATGCTACATCATAAATTACGTAAAGGCACAACACTAACAATTAGATAATTATGGAGACTCATGCTGTTGCAATTTAACTGGGCAAGTTCAGGGCAAGCATGACAGGAACAATGCTTAACCCTGAATCTGCTGCCTTTCTTTCCATCTGACAGCCAAATAAATGTGGTTAAGGATGTATTTAGGTGTCTGGCAGCCCAGGGGTTAAAAGCTTCTCCTCCTATTAGTCAGATTCATCGACTGGCCTTGGTGAACTCAGAGGAAATATTGCAAAAGTGTTAATTACATCGGAGATAGAAAACCCATCCCTTCAGTCCACTGCAGATGCTGGGCTGGGTTGTCTTTTTAGCCAAAGATAATTTCTACATTGTAAGACTGTTCTGTTTGTGTGTGAGATACCATTGTGTTCTGTATCTCTAGCTAAACCAGATCTACAGCTCTTTTCAGTATATTTGTTTGTTAGCTACTTAGCTTTTCTAAATAGACTAGCTAAACTAAAACCAGGGTAGTCTGCAGTGGTCTCCCCTTAAAGGAGTGCTGGTTAAAGGAGGTATGCTGTTTGCAATGTGTGTTCACCCAACACAACAAGGTGGGGTTTTCAAAAGCATTCAGCACTGGTCTAACTCTGCTTGCACCAATGTCACTGGTGACTTCAGTGGAAGCAGAGTTAGACCAACGCTGAGCACTTTTGAAAATTGCACCTCCATGAGAGGTATTGTAGCGATGGTGGAGACTGGAATGGAAAGCGGTTGTCATGTGGATTGAAAAAGTGCTTGAGAATGGGATGAAATTAATGGCAGGAAACTCTGAAAATATTCAGCTGTTTGGTTTCAAACATAACCAACGTTCTCTGGTCTGGAAATATGCAACCAACTCTAAGAATAGCCTTTCTTATGATGTCATTGTACTTCTGTTTCATGTCCTGTTTGAAACCAAGAAGTGTATGAAAATAAACACCCACACATCTTAATTGTTTTAAACCTCCACAAGGATGGGAGTTCAGTTTGAATTTGGGGTGAAGGTTTAGTTGGTTCTTATTTTAGATGGAGCTGTTTGGCATTGTGGACCTATTTGGCTTATTTGGGACACTTAATTCAAGACATTTTAATTCAAGAATTAAAATTTTCCTTTGGGGACCTGCTTGTTGTTAGTACTAATGGTGTAAAGTCATGTATTGTGCAAATATATGATATGTGCAAAGTTGCATCCTGGGGTAATAACATGAATGCACAGATTAAGGATAGAGAAACACAGGTGCTGGCTTCCAATTGTCCTGGGAGGTGCTTAACACCCGCTCAGTCCCAAGTCCTGCCCCCACTCCATCCCTTCCCCCAATGCCCCACCCCCACCCAACCTCTTCCTGCCCTGCTCTGTTCCTACCCTGCCTCTTCCCCACCTCTTTCCCACGCCCCATCCCTGCTCCTCCCCCTCCCTCCCAGCGCCTCCTGCAAGCCGTGGAACAGCTGATCCATGGCGGGCGGGAGGCACTAGGAGGGAGGGGGAGGAGTTGATTGGCGGGGCTGCCGGCAGACGGGAGGTGCTGGGGGGGAATGGGAGAGTTTGGATGCTGGTGGGTGCTAAGCACCAGCAAATTTTTTTCAACTCCATTGAAATTACCCCAGGTTTACATTGGCATAATTGGGATCAGATTTGTATGCTCACTGTTCCCAGATAACTGATTCTTGATTATAAGATTAATTAGAGCTATGGAGGAAAGGGGAGGAAGGGAGCCAGTCTGGCAGTGCCTGCCCTGGAGCACTCACAGAGTCAGTGCCTGTGTAGAAGAACATTTTCTTAGTTGTTAAAATACCTTAAGATAGAGAGTATGTTATTAAAGAGGTGGCATATTTTTAATTGTGGCAACACCACTTTGCTAAATAATATAGTTATTATATATGGTCTTCCCAACAAGTATGGTCAAGTAATGACACATCTGGTAACCTACATTAAAGGGTTGACTTATGGTGTGCTTTTTGTTTTAATTAGTCTGTGATAAACAAAGAATCAAAGGGTGTTCTGCTCTGGCGGCTTTCATATTTACGGCACCCTTCACCTCCACTAGCAGGTTTATGAAGTGTAGCAAAATCAAAATGTCATACTCACCCTGTCTGGAGCTCTGTGGTAGATCAAGCATAGTTTCGTCCGAGTTGAAAACACTATTCCAGATTTGAAGGTGGGGGACACTTTATTTTGTTCTCTTTTTAACAGAGGACCACCGACTTGTGTGATAACCGAGGAAAGAAAAGTAGGCCAGTTGGAAGAAGATAGCTAACTAGTGGTGGGTGGACCCCAAAGGTTTCTGAGGTTCGGATCAGCAGCCCTCCTGTTTTAAGAACTTTCATATCCTTTCACCTTTTTAAAACAGCAAAGATGCCTTGTTTTACAGCGATGACACCCAGCACGGCAGGGCTAGATTGCAACTAGCCCTAATGGGAGGAGGAAGTCATCCCACATAATTAAGTGACTGGGCTCAAGAAAGGGGTAACTGGGTGGCCTGCATTATGTAGGACTAGATGACCTAATGGTCCTTTCAGGCCTTAAAAATCTATGAATCTATGCCCCACTGAGTGGCTGTGTTAGGGTCACCTGGATCTCGGTTTGGCTGCTGCCCTCCTGGCATGGCCTGTGGAAGTGAATGGGGTATAGGCAGAATCCAGGCTCCAATCTCCAATGTGCTAGCCAGCAGGGTGACTGGGAATTATTGCTGCTCACCTGGACTAACAGGAAGAGCACTTTAGCTGTATGGGCTGCCCAGTAAACCAAAAAACGATGCCTGCAGGAATGAAGTTACAGGCCTAATTTACTGTAAACCAGTGAAGGCCAGGAATCTCTGAGTGAAAGCTGCTGCCTGTTCCTAACTCACCCGTGTGCCTCAAGATTGCACTGAGGCATTAATGGATTGTAAGATCAAGAATTCTTGGGAATTCAGCAGTGCTTGAGCCCATTGGAAGGAGTGAAACATTGATGGTTCCCTCTGAATTTATTTGCTTGTGTCAGCTTCTGTTGTTTGCATGTATAATAAGGCTTAGAAAAATAGCAAGGTGGGATCAGTTGTTTGCAGTGGTGTTGTAGCCATGTGGGTCCCAGGATATCAGAGATACCACGTGGGGGAGGTGATAATTTTGTTGGAAAGCTCGTCTCTTTCACCAACAGAAGTTGGTCCAATAAAAGATATTACCTCAGCCACTTTATCCCTCTAATATGGGATCAGAGCATTTGTCCCTTTAGTAGGATACTCGGTAGGGACTGTCTACTCCCCTGTGTGTAAACAGTGCCTGGCACAATGAGGTCCATTCTTTGCTGGCCCCTTAAGCACTGCTGTAAAACATGAATATTACTAACAAATACTATGCCTCTGACAGGGGTCAAAACATGGTGCATCAGAGGGAGATAACAAAACCATCAGTACATCCAGCCAATTTTGCAGTGCTATCTATGAGGAGGGTTGTTTGGGGGTAATGCCCACCTGACTCCTGGAGGGGTGCCACTTGAACCCTGAGTGGTGAGATTTGAGTCTCCTTTGATTTTACATTGCACTACTACAGTGATGCATACAAGTATCCAGGGTGTCTCATTTATTTCCTGTGTCACTGGTGAGTCTACGCCTTTGTGTAATTAGTATGAAGTGTCATAGAGAGAGAAGATTCAAGCCAGAATCTTTCCTCCTTAGAAGTTGGGTAGGGTGAGATAAAAATACTCCATAAATTCCACTGTGCACTTCCTGTGCAGGGCTTAGATACTATGATGATGGGCACCATAGAAAACCTGAGGATAGATTCAAAGATACATTTGATCTGAACATTCTCCCCACCATCTGCTGCTTAAACATTGGTGCTTTGGATATAAGGGAATCTGGATCCAAAGCCTCCAGCCTAATAGTTTTTGCAAAATCAAATTCTATACCTAACCCTAGTTTCTTCAGACAACTCTTAATATGAAGTCTAAATGGCAATAACTTGTTTGCATACAAAGAGGAAGTACCAGGGCCGGCGCTTCCATTAGACGACCTTAGGCGGTCGCCTAGGGCGCCAGGATTCGGGGGGTGGCATTTTGTGCGCTCCCCCCGGGGCGCACGGGAGCTTCCGGTTCTGCTCCCGTCGCGCCGCCGAAGAAGGACCTTCTGCCGACGTGCTGCGGAAAACAGCGGCAGGCAATTGAGCAGCTCAATGACTGCCGCTGTTGCCTGTGGCATTTCGGCAGAGGGTCCTTCTTCGGCGGTGCGATGGGAGCGCAACCAGAAGCTCCCGTGCGCCCCGTGGGGAGCGCACAAAATGCCGACCCCCAAATTCTGCCTAGTTTCTGGCGCCGCTCCTGGGGAGTACTGCAGTGAAACATGGCTTCCAAAGGCAGAGAGTTACCAGTGTGCAGTTTACAGATGTCCCATTTTGACACACAGACTTTACACACTGAAAATGTATCGCTTTTATGTCAGTATCAGCACTCAAAAATGCTTGTGTGTGCAAAACTGTGCATGCAAGCAGAACCATCCTTAGAAAAATTGGCTGTATATATGCCCTTATCTATACTAGTTGTAATCACTAAAATTTCCCACTGGTACTGCTCCTCCAGTGAGAGTGCTAGAATAGACAGGTCTCTGGTGGAAACCAGTGGCTGTCACTCCCGGAGACTTGGTGGCCTCCTTTGGAGCACATGTCCTGAATCATTCTGTCTAGACCCACTGCGGAGTCAAAGAGTCTTGACTGGTTTCTCCAGCCCAAGGATGGTAAATGAGGTGGTAGCTTCTGTGTCTCAGACCTGATTTCACTGCGAGTTAGCAAAGATTTTTAAAAGATGGATAATTCTTGTACCAGTAGCTATTTTTTATCCAAACAGCAAAACAATTCAGGAAAGGGAATCTTTATATCAGGGAGATTGGGTGACAAGGGGACAAAAAGATCAATGCAAGTTAGAGCCAATTTGATAAAGGGAATAAAAACAATACACTGATGCTGAAATAGAGTTTGCAGGCTCTGAGTGCTAGCCAGGAACTTCTGAGCGAAGTGTTCCCTCAGCCCCCTTAAATCAGCCCATTTTGTTTAGGCATTGCTGCACACAAGTGCTTTTTATGAGCTGGCCCCAAAACACAGGATGATAATACATACACTAGGAAGATTTCTACGTCATCAGCTATCAGCATGACTAGAACTTTGCTGAGCACCCAGGCTCAAATCAGCAAGGTATTTAAGCTTAAACTTAACTTCAAGTGACGTTTGAGTGGGGCTACTGATATGCTTACAATTAAGTATGTGCTTAAGTGACTTGATAAATCAAGGCCACAGTGAACTCCAGAAAACATATACACTAGATAAAGTAACATTAAAGAAATACAATCATTATCTACGGTCTGATATCACCTCCATCACCAGGCAGCCCCACACAATGCCCCAGTGAGCTAAGGAATTCTAATTTAAAGGGCAAGGGAATGAGGCACAGTGTGGGGCTGCTTGGTGATGGAGGTGATATCAGACCGTAGATAATGTCACACAGAGAACCTTTGGCAGAAACTGAAACCGAACCCAATCTCCTGAGTCCCAATCCAGTGCTTTAACCACAAGGCCATACTTCCTTCCCCGCCATGTCTGTGGGAGGGGCGAAGGTTCAGAAGCTGTGAAATCCAGCTGTGTGTCCTTACTGTAGCCACCTAGGGCCAGGCTGTGCTTTTTAGGCATTGGCTTATGTTGGATGCAGTAAGGAGTTGAACTGCCCTCAGGTGAACTCCAGGAGAGAAGGTTTCTTCAAAAAACTCTAGTTTTTGCTGAAAAAAACCCTCATTTTATTTTTGAAAAAATATTTGAAATAAAAAAAAATTCAGGATAAAAGTCTCATTGTCCTGTCCATTCTTTTTAAATGGAGCAATGGCTCTATATGGAGGGGACCTGAGCTTCCAACTCCTTGCTCATATGAGTGTAAGTCAACAGACGCTGGTTAAAGGGATGAGACTGTTCATGTCAGTAAGTGTGTGCAGGAATAACACTGGGTCGAAATAGAGGGTGTAATCATTACTTTGCTCACAGGTTGTACTGATGCCCCTTTGACTTGAGCAGTTAGTTGAAGGTTAGGCTTTGCAGGGTTGTTTCCATGAGGATGAGAAATCATTGATAGGCATCAGGTATCCTCTTGGTATAATCTTGTTTATTTACAAAGACTGTCCACACAGCCTGCTTCTCTGAACACAATAGAAGCAAGCAACAACGGGCAGGTTCCTTGCTCGGAAATCCCCACGTGTGCTATTCCAGTGAGCACTGTGCCCAGAAAGTCCTGTCTCTTTGCTTCCTCTCAGGATCACACTCACAACTAGAGCTGTAGGAATAACTTAGGGTACATCTACACTACCCACCAGCTCGGTGGGTAGCAATCGATCTATTGGGGATCGATTTAGCGCGTGTAGAGTAGACGCGATAAATCAATCCCTGATCACTCTCCCGTTGACTGCTGAACTCCAGCTCTGCGAGAGGCGGAAGCAAATTTGACGGGGGAGCAGTGGCTGTTGATCCTGTGCCGTGAGGACACGAAGTAAGTGATTCTAAGTCGACCTAAGATGCATTGACTTCAGCTACACTATTCTCGAAGCTGACGGTGTGTATCTTAAATCAATCCCCCCCCCAGTGTAGACCAGGTCATAGAGTCATACAGTTTAAGGCCGGAAGGGACTACTAGATCTCTAGTCTGACTTCCTCTGTAGCACAGACCACCAACACCAACCAGCATCTGCACACTAACCCAACAACTGAAGTGAGAACAAAATATTGTTACACTCCATGTGCCACCGGGAGAAAATAGGAGGGACCAAACTTGATGTTTCATTTGCTGGCAATTCTGAAAAATTGAAGAAGAAAAATTGTTTCAGGTTGACTTGAAAACAATTTTTAAAAAAAACCTGTTTGGTGAATCAAATAATAATAATAAACATTCACTTTGGGTCAAATGAAACATTTCATTCGACTGCAAATGTTTTGTTTTGATTTCAGCTTTTTAAAAATTAAATTGAAAGAGTGTGAACCAAAAAGTCATTTTGATTAAAAAAATAAAAACATTTCATTTGGAACATGTCAAAATGGTTGGACTTTTTGGGGGATGGAGGGTATGGGCCACAGGCAAATCCATCATGAATTCACAAAACCATTGGGCGTTGCTGACTCTGCATTCTTCATTGAAGAAAAGTTTTGGCCAAAAATGTCCACCCAGAGCTACTTTCAATTGCTGTTGGCTTCCTGCTGAGTGCCAGCCTGTGCAGGCTGCATCCAATCTTCTAGCCCCTGTGATAGATTACCAGGGGTTTCCCAGGTTGCAATCTGGGTTATCTCAGCCGTGGCCATTGGGTTTAGTCCCTTTATGGTAGCCCACAGAGTTTGCAGCTGCTTTCTATTACATAAACGGGCTTGCCTGCTCCTTCTGCTAAGCCTGAAAGAGAGTGCATGGCACATCCATTGGCTGTAATGAGGTGTGTGACTGTCTTTAGATCCTAGACACCCTCACCCACCATGGCAACCATTAGCACCTTTCATCAGCACAATACAATGGTTTTGTTCCTACAATCTGACAGCTGGATGCTATTTTCTTTCCTAATATAAAATCCCCTCACCACTTTATAAGAGGAAGGGCCTGGATCTCTAGCCTTTACACTTCCGCGAGGGAAGTGCGGAAGGATTGGGCCCTAACTGTAACATAGCCCAATCTGTCATTGTTACCCTCCTGCTGCTGCTTTTCTACATGGAAAAGGAGGGTGTCTTCAGCAATTTTTCTTTCTTTTTTTAAAAGATGGAAGGTGAAAGAACAAAGTTCTCCTGTCGCTGTGTGTTATCTACCTCCCCAAGAGGTGGTAGCTAGGTTGATGGGAGAATTCCCGTCAGGGATAGCTCAGTGGTTTGAGCACTGGCCTCTTAAACCCCTTGAGGGGGCCATTTGGGGAACTGGGACAAAAAGCCGTTTGAGGATTGGTCCTGCTTTGAGCAGGGGGTTGGACTAGAAGACCTCCTGAGGTCCCTTCCAACCCTGATATTCTATGATTCTAGTGCTACCTACATCAGAGGGGTGGATTTTTTACACCCTGAGCGATGTAGTTATATCAAACTAATTTCCTAGTGTAGACCAGATCTTAATGTTGGGTTTATAAGTCAGGAATGATAGGGGGGATTTGATGCATTGACATTGATTAAAGGGTTGTGATGAATCAAGATAAAACTGACATTTAATTTCTCTCTGACTAAACTAATGTAAAGGTAAATGGTCTTCTTTCTTGGATCAACAATGCAATCTGAAAAAACTTTAGTCAGAACAAAAGCTTTCCTTAATTACCAGTATCTAATTAGCCCCCAAGTCATTATGGCATGAGGTGCTTGCCACTCTTTCTACTTCAGGTACATATCGGAAGGGCGCAGGATGCAAAACGAAATGATACATTTGTCGCCTCTTGGAAACATTGCTGAAGCCTGAGGCAATGACAGTTCCCTAGTTTTCCTCTTTACTCCCAAAGTTGGTAGATTCCTTATTCAGGCAGAATAAATCATCTAAGCTGATTGGGTTTTTATTTAACTGATGGCAGGTAGGGTGACCAGATGTCCCGATTTTATAAGGACAGTCCCGATTTTGGGGTCTTTTTTTATATAAGTTCCTATTACCCCCCATCCCCGTCCCAATTTTTCACATTTGCTGTCTGGTCATCCTAATGGCAGGGCCTGATCCCTGCAGATGCTGAGCTTCTCCTACAGGACAGTGGCAGTATTACACAATGCTGAACCCCTCAACTGCCCTTCATTCTGTTCATAACTGAGTGCTCGCAACCTCTCACAGGTTCAAACTCCTATTTAACACAAATAATTTTGCTCGCATCGCAGTTGGCTGGAGGGTTTTTAAACTGGTGATTTAATATTTCATCATTTATATTAAGGCACCACACCCCAGAAAAGGCTTTTGATGATAATTGACTTTTTTTTGGTTCTCGTGCCATGAAAGAAAGAGAAAATAATACCTTACCATCAGCCCCATGCTGTTGATTGCTCTATGAATACATACAGACACATTGACCTGAAGAGCTTTGAGGTGATGATGTTTAAAGCGGCAGTTAAAGCTCATTCTCTAGCCCTGATTGACTTGAAATATTGTTCATTGTACCAAGGTGACTAAGACAGGAGATAAGATCTCAGAGAAGTAGCATCCTTTTATCAGTAGATGGTAGTATAACAACATGCAAGGACTGCACCAGCATCTCGGCTAGTTCTTTAATGTTGTCCCAAGACTCAGACTGCTGGACTTTGAGCATTAAAGTGAAACACAAGTTAGAGAGGTTCTGAATCAGTTAAGAATCTCATTAAGGCCTACCTTTTGCTATGCAGTAGAGGGAGTTAATTTTATTTTCATCTATGATTTTTGTATGGTTTATCCAGGATATATATTTTTGGTGGAATTAACTCACGATACCTTTGCCACCTGCATAAGTCCTTTAATGCTCCAATAAGTTCATTGCCAAAATCTTCCTAAACAAAGGACATCCTACATGAAATCTTTTCATATTCAGCAGAACAAAGCCCATCTTATCACCTTATAGTTTGGTTCCCTAGAACAAATCTAGATGTGAATGGGTTGAACTGACACCCTGTCTCAGAACCTCCACTCTTCAACTTGGAAAAATTTGGATCTGCATCCAGTCTTTGCAGCTTGGGCCCATCTCTTCGTTTAAGGCACTGACCAGGTGCATGTACTATGCACTACTTTTCAGTAAGCTTTTAATGTAATGGAAACACAAAGCGATGGCAGTATAAAATCTGCATGTGCAATGTTGTACTCCTGTGTTTTTGTCACACGCAAATCTTTCTACGAAAGTTTGTGAGCCCAGAAGTTCCTGGGGCCAGATTCTCAGCTGGTGTATAGCCACTTAACTCAAATAAAATTGCGTTGATTTACACCAGTGAGGATCTGTCCCTAGATTTGCACAAACTATGCTTTTTTGTGTATCAGTTGAAGATGCCTAACTACCCAAATGGCACATGGCATTACAGGTTTTGCCTTAAAAAATAAGTCAAGTTTTCAAACAGAACATGAAAAAGTGCATTTACAGAAATACAGGCACCCACAGCTTTATAGGCCACTAAGTAAAATGCGTACACACATACATACATACATGCACATACAGTGCACCTGTTGTTGGTAGGGGGCACCTGAAACCTTTAGGACACAGAGTGGTCAGATAATCTGGGATGTGGGCTTTGCAGATGTTTTACAGAAAGACAGCAGGGCCGATTCACCAGAAGATGTCATAGAAGGTGGTGGAATTCTCTAAAGCCCCTAAGTACTTAAAGAATTAATTTTATAAAACTTTATACAGCAAAAAGGAAAGTGGAGCCAATTCAAATCCTTAAGTGCAGAAGGCTTTCAGCTGCTCCATTCCCACTGCACACTGTCCATCTGCCCTACTCCTCCAGCCCAGGTTCCCATCATGTGCAGCTGAACATTGCTCACTGGGCTTGGAAAAACCACACTTGCTATCCAGGCATCCCTGTTATCTGGGATAGGGCTGGGGGACGTGACCTTGTCTCAGATACAGCCCTTTTGAATAATTGATATTTGGATTAGATTTTAGTTGCACTTAATAATTTTGGTTGAATGATTAGAACTTTTTTTGTGGAAAAGTTTCGAGAAACAATTTTCTGTACTGAAAAATTTTCAAATTTCATTTTTTTGGACCAGGTCTATAGCTGGTCAAAACCAGGACGATTGTGTTGTTTTGTTTTTGTTTGTAAGCATGTTCACAATCCCCTCCCCCCTTCTCTTTTGGTTAACCCCCTCTCTCCTCAGAATGTGATTTTTTTTAACCACCTCTAATAAATGTAGCAATGAGTAATAACCAGTGGTAGAATGTGAGGGTATCAATTGCTAACAGAAGAAATCTGGTACCGTCATTAACCACAGGAGGGAAGTTTTAAAGGATTTGCCATCTGAAATCCAAGCCAGGATTTCCCTGTGTTGTTTTTCTGCATGGTTATGATATTTTATAATCCAAGGTAAGGTTAAAATATTTATATTTGAACTATTGTCTGGATTTAGAGCTGGTGTAAAGAGAAGCAAGAGGAAGCTATTTGCAGTGCATAACAAGAAGTTGTATTGGTCTTATAAAACCCAGGAACAATGCTAGATAGTCTCGAGTGCCATCATTATTAACTGTTTACCTGTATACAAATATAGAGCACTCCTGTGCTAGAATGGGAACCTGCAGTGATATCAGCTGCACTGATATGATAAAGCTTTATTCCCATTGTTCTCCTTTAGTTCATGTGGTTAGGGCAGGTGCTTTCAGAACAGGAGGATCCAACCCTTCGATCGCAGTGAAGTTCTGGGAGCCAGTAGTGTGCAATAAACATGTGAAGACCTAGATGGCAAGTAGACGCTCCAGAACAGAGGATGCCTCTCACTCTGGAGGTGTGCCTGGCAAATGGGATCCCAAATCTGTTGGAGCCTCTAGGCAGCACAGCAGTATTAGTGATAATAGTTTGTTACATATTGTCGTATGCTTAAAGCAAGATTGGGTGTTCTTCTAAAGAGCTCCTCCAGTTCAAACGGGGGTTATTTTGGGGGAGTCCTCTGGCCTGTCTTGTGCAGGAGCTCAGACTACATGATTACAGTGGCCCCATCTAGTCTTGCGAACTATGAACCTGTATTGTACAAATAATACAACTGTCTAGCAGACCCCAAGTAATATGACTGTTTGGTCTTGGTCTTAGATTGAGAAGGCAATAGAAGGATATGGGTATGTAATCAGAGATTGCTCTTGATCCTAATCTAAGTATTAATGAAGTATGTATACACGGCCCATGCAGTATGACCGCTTTAAGAAAAACTCAATGGACCCCAGCTTTTTTTGCCTCTCTTTTGTTAAAGCTTTCCTTACATTTTCCTCTGCTCTTCGGGTGGCTGCTACTGGGGCATTTTTTGCTGCCGGCTTGATCTGACACTATTGCTTCTCTGTGCAGGAGCCGCAGAGCAGCCAGTGTGGGAGGCAGGGGAGGTCTTTCTCCAGCAGTCTCTTTTCCAGTGCCTGAGAGAATCAGTTCTATGATTCACTTAGCATTTGCTGGCCTAGGGTGCAAACCCTGCTATCCCCTTTGGCAGTGCTGTGCCTTCCTGCTGCTGGCTCTGCCTACATATCTATTATCAATACAGAAATATCACCCAGTAAGGGCACAATAAACTTTGCAACAGAGTGAGTGGAACACTTTAGGCTGCACATGACAGAATCTATTAAAGTGCAGATGTATTCAAAGCATGTTGGGGCAGGGGCTGGGGGAAGATGCGAAGGCATTTATAATACCAGTCGGCATAAAAAAAATGTTGCCTGGTACACAATGCTTTTATGGGCACACATTCTAAATGTGTAATTAACAGCGTAATTGTGCGACTTGCACAGAAAATGCATTGCAGGCTGCACAGCTATTAAGACTGTTATATACAACTTTCTCATTATTCACTCAGATCGCGTTGTAAAACACACAGCTGTATAGTTTGTTGCTATGTATCAGCAGTTACCATGATGCTAAGGGTACCAACCCTCTCTTTTCTGAATTGCCCTTATATCTTCATTAAAGACAATCTATTAATCAAGCAATCCTGACTGAATAGGAATATTATGATCTGAATGAGTATAGATCTATTAGGCCAGATTCTTACCTGGTGTAAATCATCATAGTGTTGTTGACTGCAGTGACTCTGTGGTACAGTACCTAAGGAGGTGGTCCATTTGCACCCTAGATGGAGCTCTGGTAAACGTTTGTTATTGAATGCACTTCACTGAGAGAGGCGGGTTTGTCTCTGTGTTGGAGAAACCTGGATGAGTTTTTCTAAACCCTGGGCCGGGTGAATGACTCTGTTGTGGGGGGAGGGGCTCTCGGTACGCTCAGATGGTTTTAATTAAAGTGAAACCAGTGTTGGAATAGTGCCAGGGCCTGCCATGCCTGAACACCTGTAGTTTACATCGTGTGACGGAAGGTCAGACGAAATGAAAATGGAGTATCTACTTCTCCTGGATTAAATCCAGCCTGGGTAAGCCCTCCTTGCTATCTCCACACAAACAAACACATGCCTGAAAATGAAGGTCACTTTGGCGTTCGCCAGCTGGACTCAAGAATAGAACTTTTTCAGTGATTTCACTCATGACTCTGAAATTAAAAGGAGCTGCAGGATTCACTTCTACTATTTCCTTGACACATGAGCCTATGTCAACAAGGACTAAGTCAGATTTGCCCTTATAATGATCTGCTGTGTCACATTTTGGCTATGGTGGCCATTGGAATGTCCAGAACAAAATCCTTTATACCTAGGCTCTCAATATTGAGATCACTGTTCATTTGTACAAGATTTTAAACCAAAGAAATCCACAGTTCAGGTTCAGTGCAAAATTCCTGCCAGGCAGGCAGGTGTCTAAGAATGGGACTTCCATGTTTCACCACACAATTTAACCCTAGCAGCTAAAATGTGTGTGCACACGCATCTCGATATTTAATAACAGCAAAATGGCTGTAGTTAAAGCATTTTAGAGGTTTCTTTGCTTTATAAAATGCTTGTTTGAGGCTGTAAAGCCCTCTAGTGAGACTGAAATTGTTTAGCAGCACTTTTAGATGATTTCTAGTTATTTTTCCTTTAGTTACTCCCCTGTTGTTGTTGGGCACAAGTTATATTATTGCAGAGCATTTTCTCTAGATACTTGCAAAATGGAAGGAACCTTGTACTGTGGCGTAAGCTACATTAAAGCAAATATATACTGTAACAGAATATGATTAAAGGGCAACATGTTAGCCCAGCCAATCTTTTCTTGAAGATCCCTAGAGCAGCAAAAAACACTGTTTATTGCAAAGTCCACATTTGGATCCGATTACTTAGAAGCCTGTGAATCTTTTGGATAATTTGGGTGGAATTCTGGACAAAGTATTCAATTCAATCCAGAATTCCAGATAAGTATAGATCAAATTCTAGGCAAACTTGGCCCTAAGTATAGGTTGAAATCCTAGTTCTGTTGACTCCTCAAAGTCCCATTGACTTCAGAAAGTCCAGGATTTCACCCATGATTTCCATTTAAAAACAGGCAAAATGGGCTGAATTCACTGTGAGGTTTTGGGTTCATTCACACTTGACACTCAAAGAAAACTCCAGTGTGTGTGTGAACTTGTGATGGGCTCTAAGGCTCTGTTTCCCAAACTTGAGATGCCGCTTGTATAGGGAAAGCCCCTGGCGGGTCGGGTTGGTTTGTTTACCTGCCGCGTCCGCAGGTCCGGCTGATCGCGGCTCCCACTGGCTGTGGTTCGCTGCTCCAGGCCAATGGGAGCTGCTGGAAGTGGCGTGGGCCAAGGGACGTACTGGCTGCTGCTTCCAGCAGCTCCCATTGGCCTGGAGCGGCGAACCGCGGCCAGTAGGAGCCGCGATCGGCTGGACCTGCGGACGGGGCAAGTAAACAAACCAACCTGATCCGCCAGATGCTTTTCCTACACAAGCGGCGTCCCAAGTTTGGGAAACACTGCTCTAAGGGGTTAATAGAGCCCTTGGGAGGCTGCACAGGAGGCAGCCAATCAGAGAGGGGCTGTGAGGAGCAGCCAATCAGGGCCAGGCTAGCCCACATAAGAAGAGCTGCAGAGCAGAGCAGCTTCAGTCAGTCTCTGGAGCTTGAGGAGGGAGAAGGACTGGCTGCCTTGCAGGCTGAAGGCAGAAAGCACCCTAGACATAGAAGTGCTGCAGGTAGAGACCCAGGGAGCTACAGGCAGCTCCTGACGGCCTGCAGGGATCTGCAGGCTGAGGCCATGAGGCAAAGGCAAAGAAGGTGCTGAGGCCACAGGGAAGTGGCCCAGTGAGAGAAGTTGGAGAGGACACAGCAAGTGGCAGCCATCTACAGGGTCCCTGGGCCGGCATCTGGAGTAGTGGGTGGGCCTGGGTACCCCCTCAGTTGCCACTGGGGAAGTGGCAGAACTCTGGACTGCAGTTGCCACTGAGGGAAGTGAATGGACGATATTGCAGTGCCCCTGGAAGGGGGAAACCAGAGCATAACATGGCCAGAGGGCTGTGTGGCTGAAGAGGATGCTATGGTCCTGGGAGTGACATGGGTCCTAGACCAGAAGTGATGGCGGCCTGGCACCACCAGAAGAGGGCACACTGGCGATAAGAGCTAATCCCTGTGACAGCCAGCAGAAGGCACTGGTGGTAAGTCGCACCCTGTCATAGAACCCATAATAACTAGATCTGGATCAAAAAAAAAAAAAAAAAAAAGGTGTGCTCAAAATGCCTGTGACTCAAAGCCACTGAGTTACTTTGGGATCTCCTTAAGAAGGAGATTTTTAACCAGTAAAACTTCAGACTATTGCATGGCCATGGATTGTACTTTGCTGTGCTTTGAATTGTACGGAATTAGAACTTGCACAATGGTTGGTATCCTTTGTCTCTCCTTCAGGACAGGCCAACCATGGATAGTCATTTGCCAGTAATCTGCAGTTCTTACCACTGGGATATAAAAGCCCAGCAGACAGATCTATCTATATTTCTACCTTTAGTTGGCTATTCACCCCAGACAATAACAGTTTTGTACCTAGGATTGAAACCATCACAGGGCTGTGTAACATGGCGACATTCTGTTATCATCTCATCCAAAGCCCATTAAAGTCAATGGAAAGATTCCCATGCATACGTGGTTACCCTTTGCATTTACCTTACTCCCTACCCCTTAACTGCTTGTTTCCATGGGGGCCAATGGTTTCTACTCTTTAGAAATGCACAGAGAAAAATAGTCAGTTACACTGAGAGCAAAGAGCCACTTTAAATGATCCAAACTGACTGGGGAGTTACATTTCAAACCACTCTCCCGTGCCATTAAAAAAATCCTATGGCGTGTGCATCCCTACAAAATAATGATGGGCAGAATAACTGGTCTGAAAGCACCTCGCCTACTCCATACCATTTAATCAAGGTGCAGTGAGTGGAACTGGCCTAACATTTACAAAGGGAGAACTGACACAGTGCATATTTGAACACCATGAGAAATAGCATCACTGGGGACAGAGAGTGAGTTTAGTTAATAATGAATGGCACATCCTATAAAATACCATTACACAGTGTTCAAGGCCCAAGAATGATGACATAATTATTAGGAGACTGGGAGATTAAGATATAATTTAAAGAAACATGACAGGGGAGGGTGTAATTGGGGAGACAAAATACACAGGAAGTTTGTAATTTACATGTCAAAATACCTTTTTCATGTTTTGATTGGATCGGACGCCGCCTTTCCACTTCATTTATCTTGGCTTCAATTAGAGGCAGCAGAAATGACATCTCACGTTCATATTCTTGACACACGCTGCTCATAGACACTTTCTAATTCTAACAGACAGTGAGGGGAAAAGGGAAACTCGATTCTGCCTCCGTCATGGACTTCTTCGTTAACCCCTAATTTGTTTCTAAATGAGCCTGTCACTGTGGTTCAAATGAATATGCGCTCAGGAATAAGGGGGTGTGTGTTTTGGTATTAGCTTAGAGGCAGGGCTTTGAATATCGTGTTACTTCATTGCTGGCAGGACCCCAAATCTGCTTAGATACAAAAAGGAAGAAAAGAGCATTTTGCCACTGATTGGAGAATTTTCCTATATGAACAGTGCTGGTGGTTTTTTTTTTTATCAGAATGATCATATTCACAATGCAGCATTAATCAAACAGAACCATCTCCAAAGTAGAGGATGTTAAGTTGTGATTTCCTCTTTTATCTAGTGTCACCACATGTTTCCTGTTGAGCTGTAGCAGTTTGCTCCTTTTATTTTTTCACTCTTTCCCACCCAAACGTGTATACGCTAGAATAGTCAAAGGTGGATTTGAGATAAAGCCATGTATTTCCCAGAGATGAAATAGCTACTCACCTGAAGGTATCTATTGTAGCTTCCCATCTTAGTAATTATAATGACCTAATTCCTCCCATGTATCCTGTGGACACCATGATTTACATTTTAAAAGGGGCTGGTGATTTTGGGTGCTTCTATTTTTGGTTGGGCAATTTGAGGCATCATAAAGATGCCCGATTTTCTGAAAGTGCTGAGCACCCGCATGCCGAGCTGCTATAAAGGGTCTCAAACTCATCACCCAACAATCACTAGTCACTTTTGAAAATGTAGGCCCCACGGTTTAGTCTCAACCATAACTTTGCTTGTTGAATTTCCCTGTAAAACAAACTTGCCCAAAGGAACAGTAAGCAGGGAATATCAGAGCAGTAGCAGTCCTTGACAGATATCCTCTGGGAGGGAGTTTGTCTCACCAGACTGAGGAAGAAGTCAGAGTTGCTGTATGAGGTTTCTGCATATCTTGAACTCCATCAGAAATCGCAGATGTACCATGGAGCTGGAAGGAGTAAGCTAGCTGTTTTTGCTAGTGCTAGTGGTTAATTTAGCCATCTGAAGCCACATTGGGATCACTCACCATAAGGCATGCAAGCCGTGAATAATAAGAATAGTACATTCGAATTTTTAGGTGCCCAATCCTGAAGGCATCCGAGTTCTTGACAGAAAAAAACTCAAACCATCGTAATTTAAAAATGGACAATACAACGAATAACTGACATTTACAGAGTGGCCTTTTTCAGCCAAACACCCGAAAGGGCTCAACAAAGTTACAAGCCACAGATAGCAGGATTGCTTCAGTCACAGAAATGCAGTTGCCGCTGGGGTTCAATAGTGCAGCGTTTAAACAGTGCACAGCAATTCTGCACAGCAGTGTGACACCGAGAGGATATCGCACTCCTTTGAAACGACAAGGGGATTAGGGCACTGGTCCTGCAAACATGTGCTTCACTTTCAGCACATGAGTAGTCTCATTGAAGTCGACGGGGTTGCTCACGTGTGTAAAGCTATTCAAGTGCGCATGTGTTTGGACTAAATAATTACATTCGGCAAGATCACAGCCTGAACTGAATGAGGTGCAGGGTTCTCTCTTGCTGTTTTCATTTCCTGTTCTATCTGAAACCAAGGAGTATTGGCCTGAGAAACTGAGTTGCACCATCTCTAGGAAACGTTCAGACTCTGACCCTTAGGAAATGCTGCAAAACCTTCCTCTTTGAAAAAGGCTTTCTGCTAAAAGCCACAGCCACATCACTTCCTCTGCCTTCTGCCCCAGCTGCTGACCAACCAAAACAAAAGGGGACATTTAAAACATCTAAAATAAAAACCAAAAACTGCACCCCAAGCACAGCTTTGACCCCCAAAAGGAAGAAGGGCCAGAGACTCCATGAAGTCTGCTAGGGACTTCACTGTTGCTATTGATTTTACATGGAAGGTACTCAGTGTAAAGCCCTAAGATAGACAGAAACAGTTCAAAGGAACAACCTTAGTAAACAGGTAGCTGTTCGGAACCAAACCTAAAACTAGATTGTTTATGGTTCCGGATTTGGGCAAGGTGTCAGCGCAATTCTTATTTTGGCTATTTCACTTAGAATCATAGAGATGTCAGGTGACCTCGGGAAGTCTAGGCAGGACCACGTAAACTTAGAGTATCCCTGACAGGTGTTTGTTTAACCTGTTCTTAAAAAAACCTCCAGTGATGGCACTTCCACAACCTCCTTGGAAGCCTATTCCAGAGCTGAAACTACCCTCAGAGTTAGCAAATTTTTCTTATTATCTAACCTAATCTCCTTGCTGCAGATTAAGCCCATTACTTCTTGTCCTAACATCAGTGGACATGGAGAAAAATTGATCAACAGCCCTTTTATAACAGCCCTTAACAGATTTACAGAATGTTATTAGGTCCTGCCTCAGTCTTCTTTTCTCAACACTAAACATATCCAGTTCTTGTTAACCTTTCCTCATAGCTCATAGCTCATGTTTTTTTAACCTTTTATCATTTTTGCTGCCCTCCTCTGGACTTTTCTTCAGAGTGGCACCCAAAACTGGACACACTACTCCAGTGGAGGCCTCACCAAGGCCGAGTAGAGTGGGATAATTACCGCCTGTGTCTTATGTAAGACATTCCTGTTAATACATCCCAGAACAATATTTGCCTTTTTCACAACTACATGTATTACATTGTTGGCTCATATTCAATTTATGATCCACTATAACCCCAGATCCTTTGCTGAACCACTACTGCCCAACCAGTTATTCCCCATTTTGTATTTGTTCATTTGATTTTCCTTCCCGTAGTGTAGCTGTCGTACTTTGCATTTGGCTTTATTGACTTTCTTCTTGTTGATTTTAGACCAATTCTCCAATTTACCAAGGTCATTTTGAATTCTAATCCTGTCCTCCCAAAGGCTTGCAACCCCTCCCAGCCTGGTGTCATCTGCAAATTTTATAAGCCTACCCTCCACTCCATTATCCAAGTCATTTAAACTTGAACAGTTTCACCAAACCCTAGCTGTGTATCCAGTTAAAACCAGTTTCTGGATCTGTGTAATGATTGGAAATCCTTTGGACTGGGACACATCATTTGTTAGTTGGCATCAATCTATAATGTGCCCACCCCCAAATAACTGGGCAGCAATGGAACTAAGTTTCTGTGTCTATATTGCTGCATAGATAGTCCATAAGAGCCAGCCTAGTTTACAATACCAGGAACCGCCATTAGTGAAAATGGCTACTTCATGAATTTTCCCAGTGAATTCAGTACATAACTTGTTCAACATCAGCAACAATCCTGACTTGATTTCAAAATGCCATGATGTTTCACTGCAGTCACACTCAAGACACTAGGCTAAGCTGGCCCAGCCTGCTCTGATTTCCTAACCTGCAAAAAGTCGTGGCACCAAGGCTGAGTTTGCACTGGCAAGAATGAGACTCACGGTTCACCAACCCTGTGCAGCCCCAGTGGTAGTAAGGGGCAAGTGGATGCAGGCAAGGTCTATTGTTTTTACTACCGTATTTGCCTGACTTTGCTCTGAAAAGGGTTAGGTGGTGCAGGGTGGTAACAGTAAGTAGGCCCAGCTCCTCAAAGATTTGTAGGTATCTAACTCATACTGGAAATCTGGTAGTTAGGTGCCTAAATACCTTTAAGGATCTGGGCACTAAGCACTAGTTATACTACAGTTTTCCATGCCACCATCGTGTCCCATTTTTGCCAGTGCAGACAAGGCCCAGGAAAGATTAAGAAAAATTGTGGACAATGGAAAACTTTTTTATTTAAATATTTTTTAGGAACAAGGATAGAACCTTGTGGAAAATACAGGCCAGAGCTCTTAACCAAAGGCCATGGAACTCCAAAGATGCGGCATAGCGCGTACAGTGCATACATCATTAAGCCACTGGCAACAACACACTGCAGCCCTGCCCAAATTTCAATTCTTACACTTCAAATAGTCTCAGCTTTCACCAGACAAATTAATATTTAATGCACACGAGCACACTGTAATATTCCCAACTGTGTGATCTAATATTAACAGCTATTTCATAAACCAACAAGGCCCATTCAATTGGTGACCATTTAATCTATAACATGCCATTAAACCAGAAAAGCAGCCATGAAAACACAATTCAGATACATGTTTGTCAGTCCGCACTAAAGCAGGGAACATAGCAAGGTCAGTGCAGACAGTAGGCTTGCAGTTTCTAGTAGAGCATCCAAGGCAAAAGGCCTGTGCATTTTAAACAATATGAGAAGTGGGGAACCAAATTCCTTTCTTGCAACACTGACTGGATTTTGGAGCAAAGTGTATCTCATACACAGACTTAATGATGGAGAGCTCCCAACTCAAGGGGACCATAAGATTTCTATGGACCAATGTGAAATAACGTGTGTGTGACACCATCTGCCCCCCCCCCACCTTCTGTATCCACAAGACCTACCCTATTACCCTGCCCCATCTTTCTTGGCTAATGCTGATGCTAGAAGAGTTAGTGTGATCCTTAGCTGTATAAACATGGGAGAAGTGAATTAGAGCGGGGAGGAGATTTTACTTCTGTATGTGGCTTTGGTGAGACTAATACTCCACTCAGTTCTGTAAAGGATGTGGAAACATGGCACGGGTGCAGAAAAGAGACACAAAAATTATTCGAGGCCCAGAGAAAATGCCTTATAGCAAGAGACTTACAATACTGAATCTGTTTATTTTATTGAAAAGAAGATTGAGAGGTGCCTTGATTATAGTGTGTAAGTACCTTTACGATGAGAAAATATTTGATACTAAAGGGCGCTCTTTAATGTAGCAGAGAAAGTCCTAACAAGAGCCAAAGGCTGGAAGGTGAAACATGTCAAATTCAAATTGGAAATAAGGCACACACCTTTAACACTGAGGGTGATTAAACTATATGATGTAGCCAAACACAAGTTATAGGGCTTAATATAGGGGTAACTGAGTGAAAAGTAGTGACCTGTTATGTGCAGGAAGTCAAACTAGATGGGACAATGGTCCCTTCTTGAGTAAACTCTCTGAATCTAGAGATTCTGTGACCTTTTGCAGGTGGGGAATGAGCTCTCTCCAATATCTCCTTGTGAAGCTTTGTGGCGCCAGTCACCCTCTGTTCCCCAAGGTGCTGGGTAGCAAGTCAATTTAATCTCGCCCAGAGGCTGTGAAATCAGATGGAACTGTGAGCATGGAATAGAATTCTGGCTGTTGGTCCTGGAAGAGTGGGGCCCTCTACAATCACACAGGCCTAAACCACCACTGCCGTCCTTCTATCCATAGTTCCTATTACAACCTATGGTTACTACTGATTTAGGTATTAAACTCCTCTTTAGATAATGAAATTAAACACCACCAGTCTGAAGGCGGTCAGGGCCTTCTCCTTCACTGTAGAATTACTCATATTAGGAGACATGGAGACTGAAGCGAGGCAGGATAAAGAAAGGGACAGGGCTAAGGCAGCCATGTTATGGCCACGTGAGTGGAGAGTTTGGAGGGTTGCAGCCAGCCACAGCAAAAGGCGTTATAGTCATCGATCGGAGCACAAGCTTGAAGGCAAGGAGAGCGTATTTCAACATGACTACTGCAGTAATTTGATTTGTGCCCTGGTAACTCAATAATAACCATTTCCTGGGCAAATAAACTCAAGGAAGTGTTTTTAGCTCAGGATTTATAGTTATTAGCTTACAAACAGCCCTTGAGTTATTATTTAAATTTTCCAAATAATTCCCATTCTTTCCTCTGATCATTTAGATCTTGCCAGCTGCGTGGCTGTTGGTCCTGTTAATACAAGATGCACAATGCAGAATGTTTATTTTGTGGCCGGTCACCAGATTCTTTGCAGTTTGCAAATTTCCATTTGACATGCTACAGTATTCCTGGCACATCATATGATCTACAGGCAATACCTTTACAGGTGCGCTTCTTAATAAAAGGCCACATACTCTCCATTCAGTACCAGTGCAAAATGGGATTAATTTAAGAGCACTCTAGTATTATATTACTGGATCTTGGTATGTTTGTGTCGGAGTTTAGCATTATTTTAATGTTTGTTTTGTTTTTATTTCTACTATTTCTTAATTTTGAAAAAAAAACAAACACCCAACCAAACAAGAAAAAAAAATCCCCTAAAAATAACCATTTCTTATGAACTGATACTCTGATGAAGGGAACTGATCTAAAATCCTTGAAAATATGAGAGCTTGGACAAAGTTTAATACACATATGATTGAACTCAATATCTCAAGGGAGAGCGATGGAATGTAGAACATGTCACCTCCAAATCATCTGTTAAACTCTGACTAAGGTCAGAAATGACCAAAAGCCATTGATGTTTGATGTCTAATATGAAGTGACCTGGTTGTCTTATTACAGGTCTGAATCGTTGTTCATATCACAAAAACTGGCATTACAGTGGTACTAACTGTCACTCCCTGTTGGCAATCACATCAGAGCGGACAAAGAATTAATCCTTTTTAGATATGAACAAATACTTTTCTCTCTATCAAAGCTGGTAAAAATTGTAAGTATGTTTGTTAATTTTTTTTAAATGTTAATTTTTCAGGGTTTTTTTGTCAACAGTTTCAAAACTTTCCAATTTCACAATGAAAAATTAAATCAAACCAACCCTTCCCCCAAAAATCAGTTTTTGAAAACCAAAAATGTTTTTTTTTAATTTTCAATTTTTCAGTCCCCAACTTTTTCTCCTCCACTTCCTCCTTTTTTTCTCCAGTTTTGCTTTATTTCACTGAAAAATTACAAAGTTTTCTGAAAAGCCATATTTTTTAAAGGGTTTTGGAAAAAAAATTCAACTATCTCTATCTATCTACCTACCTACCTATTCCTGGTAAATTAGATTAGTGTAGGAAGCCCTAATGGAGCTCAGGGAGTTTTCTGTTCCTTTCTCTGGGAGCGAGACTCTCTGCTTGGAGTAGAGTTTGCTGTTGTAAATATAATCCTAGTTTTGGTGGGTCTTGCAACATTTCCTTACAGCCTGGTGATCAAGGTTTGAATTAGCTTATTCTCTTCTGGAAGTTCCTTGCACAGCTGAATCCCCTTGACTGAGAGTGCCCTTTTTGTTTTCACACTCTTCTTCATCCGGCACTTTGGAAACTGCATACTTTGGAGCACAGTTGTCTTGGTTGGTCATGAATCTAATCACAGATGTAGCTGGGTGCTAATCCATGGAAAGCCCTGCAAATCAGAACCCAGGCTTTGAACTGACACCTGAAACAGAGTGGGAACCCATGTGGAGACTGGCGCTGTACGGGATGATGTTCACTGCACTGAGAAGTCGGATGACCATATTTGCATAAGCTGGCGACACTGCATTGCTTCCGCATTCAACCCCAGGTACATCATGTTATAGTAATGCAACCTGCAGGTGGCAAAAATATGGATCTCTGTGGTCACATCCTCCTCTAGAAAGAGGGAGCAACTTTTCCTGGCATGCTAGAGGGGGAAGAAAAAGCTTTTCACCACTGACACTAGCTGATACTCTATACTAAGGCCCGCATCCTCAAATGTATTTAGGCTCCTAACTCCCATTGATTTCAGTGGAAGTTAGGAGCCTAAATAACTTTGAGGATCTGGGCTGTAATGCCTAACTGAACAGGACCCTCAAGTTTCACACCACTTGGATGAACAGGAGGACAGCTGCCTTTGACAGGAGAGATCAATAACCCAGCTGGGTCTTAAAAACTAGAGAGTATGGTTTAATGGATAATGTACCAGAATGGGACTCAGAAGACCCTAAGTCTAGTCCTGCTCCGCTTCTGGGTGACCTTGGTTGAGGGTCGTCTCTGTGCCTCGGTTTCCCCATCTATAACTGGGTTAATGATGCTGACCTCTTTTCTAAAGCATTTTGGAATCTATAGATGAATGAGCTCGGTACTATTATTCAGTCTTTCCTGCTTCTGGCCTGCATTGTCTGGGTTAGGTTTGATCCAGCAGCTCTTCATTGAGGAGCTTATTTCTTGTGGACATTGTGACATCCTTGTTGAGGCATAGGTAAAGAGCTGCATACTTGCAGTGTGTTATTATTAGCTTTCAAATAACCCACATGAAATCATTTCTTTACGTTTCTAGCAAGAATCCCAGTTATTCTCTTCTGCTGCATTACTTACAGAGCTGCCAGCAGCTAGTAGTAGTTGGTGATGGGGTACAGCAGATCTCCAAACAAATACTAAATCAAAAACAGGACACTTTTTGAATACCGTGAAAATATTAGCATTAGAAGTAATGGCTGGTATTATTTTCATAGTGTGACTGGCATCCTATAAATACCTAAGATAGATTGTGTCTAGGAGCCATTTGTAAGAAGTTTCTTTGCATGAGAAAGCTACAGCTTGGATTTGAGTTTTAAACCCTCCAGAGTCTTCCATAGTTTTTAAAGGACAAAGAAAACCCTTCTTCTTCTGCATATTCCTTTCTGTGCACCAAGGTTGCACCACTGTGCTGAACTACAGATCCCAGTGTGTGGTCAATTATATACTCTCACTGCTTTCAGATTCACTTATCCTGTGATGCTGACTGTCTATGAGCAAAATCCATCAGAGAGTTATTATCTACAAAGAAAAAGCATCAAATATTCAGGCTTCTAATCTGCCTCTGAAAATCAGTGCCTGTTCTCGAAAACACAAGACCTCAAATGACTTATTATTTTGGATGCTCGAAGGCTGGAAACACTTTTGAAATCTTTGTAGCTTAACAATTCAGGATGCCTCAAGCCCACTGACCAAGTGTAAAAAAGGTACAATATATCACGTGTGGTAAAGGCAGTCATTAAGGATCATGTTATAATTACATGAGCTTCCTCATTGTGCACTGTGATACCTGCAGTGAAGCTAAATAATGGGCTAGCTAGATAGCCTGCTAACTGGTTGTATAAAATGGGCATTGTTTTAAGCAGCAAATTCTCTCTAGTATTTATGATGTGCCCGTTGCTGCAATATCTGGACACAATCCACAAATGTGCTACCTAGTTTAACTAGGGAATGGACACAGTCACAAAATTAGGTTTCAGAGCTAGATTTCTTCCCACCCTCCCAAAGTTCAGGATGGGATTTTAGTAGCCCTAGTCAGACATTTTCCAATAAAATGTTTTTTTCATCCTGAAAGGGAAATGTTTAACAAACACATGTTGATGTCAATGAAATCTTGTTTAGAAATAACAAAACAAAACAAACACTGGACAGAACGTTTTGTTGAGGTTAAAAATGATCTTTTGGAAATGGAATGTTTTGAAATGACTTTTCATGTTTTTTTTTCATTTTAATATGAAATTAAAAGAAAATAATTCCATTGTGTCACAATAAAGCACTTCAATGAAAATGATTTTTCAAAATTACATTTCATGGGAAATTTCTAATTATTTTGTTTTCATTCTGCCTCTTGTTTGGGAAATAGTAATGTACAGGTGTGACACTGGCAGGGCAGATGCCAGCTCTTGCCCAGGCTGCAGGCATCAGCTAAGAACTGACAACCTCATAGCTGGAGACCAGACCAGGTCACCTGCATGTTAGTTTTGCTTAAAATACGTATTAGTCTTCTACAAATGTATTGAATGTTTAGCCTCTGTTAAATGCTTGTAAATTGCTGCATGCATTAATCTCACTTGTAATGGGTGTATTCCAGGCTATGGGAAAATATGTAAGTTTTGCTTTATAACTTTGAAACTTTGCTCTGAACTTGTGTGAACCCAGGCATGGGAATCATCCCGCCTGCCCATCCAGAAGAACTATCAAAATCAGATGAGCCAGCAAGGATCATTACAATACGAAAGATTGGTTAATAGCCCTGTGTGCAGAAGGCCTCGTCTCATTGCTTTGCTGGAAGAGGGAAATAAAAAGATAGTTGATGTGACAATTTTTCATCTTTTTAGCTGGTTTAACTCTGAAGGACCAGAGACTCTAAACTGAAGCCAGAGATCCCCAGGGGCTGTCTCCTGGGTCTGCCCTGAAACACGGCTGCCCAGAGGATTCAGGGGCCCTGGGGCAAAGCGGGGGAGCTGTGGCACTTGTACTCACCCGACGGCGGTCCAGGTCTTTGGCGGCATTTCGGTGGCGGGGAGCCCTTCAGTGCTGCCGAAGACACAGAGCGCCCCCCCCCCCCCGGGCGGCCCTGCCCTGAAAGACACTTTGAGCTACAACTCTGTCACTCTTAGGATTTAGATGATAACTCATTTGTGTGTATATGTTTGCTTGCTTTAACCTGCAAATAACTTACTCCTTTTTCCTAGTTAATAAACCTTTAGATAGTTTAATACAGGACTGATTACAGGCGTTGTCTTTGGTGTAAGATCTAGGGTACCGATTGATCTGAGGCAAGTGACTGTTCTCTTGGGACTGGAAGCAACCTGAATGTGGTGTGATTTTTGGTGTAAGTGACCATTTATCACTAAGTCCAGTTTGTCTGGGTGGCAGGATAGACTGGAGACCCTCAGGGGACTGTCTGTGACTCCATGGTAAGACTGTTTCAGTGATCCAGGAGTTCACATTTGTTACTGGCTTGGTGAAATCCAATTATAGAACACACCGTCAGTTTGGGGTGTCTGCCCTGTTTTTGACAGTCTGCCCTGAGGTAGACACTCTCGGTCATGAGCAGCATGACAACAGGATACAGAGCTGAACAATTGGCTGAGGGGAATACACAAACTGGTCATTTCCTCTTAAATGTCTGGTTGCTAATTGGCTGGAACAAAAGCATTGTCCCCTCATGTGTACTGTGGTCCATAATGGAGCTGTCTTTAAGGGTAGTTTATTGGTCAGCATATGTAAACCCAGGTATTTAGTCTTAGTAATTAGTGATGACCAAGCCTAGAACCGTAGACAAGACTCAAAAGTTTGTCTATTTCTCCCTCCCTTTCCCAACTATTAGAAGAGTCTCTCTCATGAAGTAACTGGCACTTTTTTCTTCCAGTCAGGAGGACAGCTGAAGCACCACAAGAAAAGTCATTCATGTAATATTTCAGCACTTCTGCAACGATATGTCCATTTAAGGCCACCATGCCATAACCAGGAGCTCCAGCACTGCCAGCTCTTAGAGTCTAAAGAGGTGGTTGCATCCTTGAAGATCTTACAATCTAAATTCAGATCTGATTCATGGGCGAGTTTGATTAACAATGGAGGAGTCACAGAGAAAGGACAAAGATTGCAGTCAGAGAGATCATGTGGTAACGCTGGTAAGTTATGTGCACATCTTGATGGTATAGAAGGCTCCGCCATTTATTCTTTATTCTTAATGCAATTTTACCTCTTGGGACATCTTCCAGTGGTCATTCTGATGTGGTAGCATTTTGCGCACACTTTGACTTCCCTTTGCACTGGTCCAAATGACGACACAAGGTGTAGGGCATTGGAGGATGGGTTCCTAAGTGCCCCCAAATGCGTTTTCGCTGGGCTCAATCTGCCACACGTTACAACAACTAGGGAGTTCTTGCTGCTGGGCTGCATGTGCTGATGTCTGGCTCACCCCTTTTAAACACAAATGCCCTTTGGAACACCCTTTGAGATGTGGCAGTAGGTACAGCGTAGGACAGCTCTGACAGTCATGCAACCCAGGACACTGGAGCTCCTACTGGGAGTCTGTGACAATTCTTTCAGAAATCAGGATGGGATGGAAACAGGGACATCTGGCAGTTTCAGCGGAATGGCTCAACTGCAGATTCCCCTGTTGGTGAACTTGGCCAGCAAGCTACTCCAGCAGATGTTTTTCCTTAGGCATTGAGTGCTTTCTGGATGCATCTTTCCTATGCCTCTCAGGAGCAAATGCCAGCACAATGGAAATTCATATAAGCTCACTGACCAACATTAGGAAGTGTTGACCTGACCATGAGTTCCAGAATGTCAGCTAGGTTCCGTGGAAGAACAGAGGCTAATGGCTTTTCCTTCACTGGGGAGCAGAAACGAAAAAAATACAGACTATAAGGAGCATTCAAATAATATTTATGAGCAGTTGTGAGGTGCAATCTCTTTTATTTTTGTTTCCTAACTCCTATGATCTGAACATCATATTGACTCTGAACTATATAGTCTCAAGCAGGTAGATTAAATATGCAGGAAGAACATTATGCATTTTGAGTTGGGGGGAGAAGGAGAAAAAAAAGAAAATAATTATTGTAACACCTTGGAGCACATTAATGAATACATTAATAATTGATCCACTGTTATGTTTTCTCCTAATAGTCATCAAAATCTTTATAAACCCGCAATACAATACATAACATCTCATTACAACATTTGCTCAAAAAATCAATGCATATCTAAGTTATTTGTGTCAAAACTCATTTATTTCCACAATAACATGGACTGTCAAACCTTGACATCCTGTTAATAACATCCAGGACATTTACATATTATTCAAATATTTCCTTTTATGAAAAGGGGGACTTTTACTTACACCATTCTACTCACAGAGCTTCAGATATTTGCACATTAGCTCAGTTCGCACAGTTACAGAAGGGTTACCTGTGGCAACTAATTATGCTACACTTTACGCATATTAATGAGCCTTGTGAGCATCCATCCTCTGCTCTATGGAGAGAGGGATACAAAAAATAACAGAGTAAGTGGGAGACCTATGAGAGGCAAAATGCAGAGGCGAGTGGGAGATGGCTATATTTTAATGTTCTCTCTTTTGATGCCCACCGCCTTTTAGAGTAGACTATCCTGGGTCAGGGGGACCACTCAACTCTCCCTACAGCTTTGAGGTCAGATTTGAAAAACCAGCTTTGCTTTTCTTCTTCTCTCTCTCTTTAGCTCCTGCTAATACCTTACGGTGACCAGACAGCAAGTGTGAAAAATCGGGATGGGGTGGGGAGGGGGTAATAGGCACCTATATAAGAAAAAGCCCCAGGACTGTCCCCATAAAATCGAGACATCTGGTCACTCTCTAAGACCTCCAGTTTTAGGATCCTATCTTTGCAAGGGGCTGAACATCCTCAACTCCCATTGAGAGGATCAGGCCCCCAGTGGTTTGTGTAGAGAGAGCTGGCTGCCCTAAGCTAGAGACATCTAGTGGGTCCTGTCACTCACAAAGATAAGAGCAACATATTTTGTTTTTAATGAATATTTCTCTAGCACATACTAGGTGGAATGGAGCAAGGCTGCTGTCCCGCCACAAGATGTCATAAGGCCAGCGAGAAATGTCCAGCCACAGGAATATTCAGTATATGCAATTGGCATCCCTACCAAAACACTGATAGAAGGGCAGCATCCTTTGCATGGAAATGCCTGAAGAGCAATAAAGCCTCTAATATGGCACATTCCAGGGTACAGTCTGCACACTGTATGCCCAGAGGCCTTTCAAAGGGCTGACCCATGGTGCAACAAAGTCCCTTCAGATGGCAGGCATTGCTGAGCCACCCTTCCCAGCTGGGGAGTTCCTGAGCTTGTTTCTAGACTCCTGGTTGATACAATAGAGGATAGAAAAGAAAGATTTGATTTTATGCAGCAGCAGATGTCTCTTAAGCAGTAATCACAGTGTCAGATAGAGAAACTCTCAGGGGCTTGTGCAGATCTCTGATTAAGATTCAGTGATACCATTCCTGGATCCTAAAATGCAACAGTTATCAGAAACAAAAGAGAATGTATCATAATTAATGCAATCGAGAGAGCTCCTCTCTAATTTTTTTTCCCTGAGTATCAGCCACTTTACTTGGGCTAGATTCTGACTCAACATATGTGCTCCTGCAAAGGAGTGAAAACCTCCTACCCCTTACAACTGTACATGGACTATATATGCATTAGTCCTAGTCATGTAAGAGTAGGCAGGTCTCTTTGCTGCTTACTCCCTCCACGGAGTGTAGCCCAGTGGGCTAGTTTGCCTTTGTTATATTCACTGCTTTGCATTATATTCGGCTTTGCATTATATTCAACAATCATACAAGAAACCCACAGGCCTGTATCCTGTAAGACATTAGCGTCAGCAAGATAGCTTAAGGCAAGAAACCTATGAACTTTGCACAGATAAACAGCCTAACAGAAAACCCCAAGTATTTGGGGAACTGAAAATAGAGTTTAAGGGGAAGTCCTGACCACAGGTAAATAATTCAGCCACAGACGTGTCCCAGCAACGAACTGACATACATAACAGTTACATGAGATGCATTTAAAGCTAGCCTGCTTGCTTGCCCAATATCTTTTCTTATACGTTTCTTATGGGTTTGATTATTTGTAGAGTGTATTTTGGCTGTAACACAAGGGACCTGCAGGCCACATCCTGTCTGGTGAGCTAAGGCAAAGTTAGCATACATATATTTGGGACCTTTCACCTAGCTAGAGGGTGATGAGCTAAAGCATAAGGTCCATGTATGGCTGCGACTTTTAACATAGAAGATGCATTAAAGCAGGTTGGCACAGGGGCTCTCCTAAGTTCATACCTTTTAAACGTAACAGGTACATCACAACTTGGAACTTTGGAAAGAACCAGTTAGGACAGAAATAACAAATGTGATACCTAACCACAAAAAGGCCAAGGTAACGAATGGACGTATATTATAGTAAATTGAACTCATTGATATATTAACCTATAGGAAAAGACACTCCAACATTAGTGAGGTGAAGAAATACAAATAAGGAAAGGGGAAAATCCCCTCCTGAATATGCATTGACCATGGTGGCACCAGCATAACATATTATAAAAGTGGCATCCCAGCCTAGGGGTGGCAGGAGAGAGAGATGTAGTCCTTGGCAGGTGCCAGAATATTGGCCACTGGTGGTGTTGGGGAAGGTGATGAGGGAGATGATGGCTAACATTTTAGGTTGTTCTACAGGAGGTGGTGTGAGTATACGAATGTGCAAATGTACATTCTATAGTCTCTCTAGTTTACTAAACTGGGGTGTTTGTGACTGTGCTAAATGTATCAATAAACTATATTTGTAAATATAAAAGATTTCCTATAGTGTGTGTTGCAACATCAGGGTTCCCAACTATATAATTTGAATGATACTGCGCCTGATCTTGGGGCAAGAACCTGGCAACCCTCAAGGTGATAACTGGGGATTCTTAAGTGATCAATATAATTAATACGTAATCTAAAGATCAGGCAACAGGAGCAAGTGGATGGGGAGTGGCAGGAAGGGGCAGGAAATGTGTTGCCTCCACTCCGTTACTCACTAGCCAGTGTAGCTGTGCTGGTACTAGGAGTGTTGTTGTTTACTGCTGGTACAGACTTACTCAAGCCTGCACCTAAAATCACAATCTAGCCAAACCTTAAAGCCCTTGATGTTCACATGGTCCATCACTCAGGCAAACTCACACATAAGTCAATAAGACAGTGGTTTTCAACCTCTGGTCCGCAGACCCCTAGGGATCTACAGACTTAGCTCTAAGATTTCCAAACGGGTTCGCCCTTCCATTTGAAAAATTTTAGGGGTCTGCAAATGTAAAAAGGTTGAAAATCAGTGCAGTAAGAGCTTACTTGGTTAAACTCTGAATAAAACTAGAATAAGGACTTCAGGAGCAGGCCCATAATTATAATTTTTACTGTTTGTCTAAGGAGTGCTCAGCTCTGTACAATCACCGAGCAATTCAGAGTCTAATTCAGACATGGATATCCTGGCTGTAACTCTACTGGAATCAATTAATACAGGGGTGAATCAGGCCCAGGATACACCAGTTGAAGAGACAAATCTGACAGCGCATGATTTAGTTATTTAACTGTATTTGTTCCATACTTATTTGGATTTGCAGCTCTGGGTTACTGCTGACAGGCTTTACAAGGAAAGTTTATTTTCAAGAGGGATTTGGACTGAAGACAAGTTTTAGATGAAGGTTCAAAAATGTGTGTGTGTGGGGGGGGGGGGAGGGGGCGCAGAGCTCTTCATTTACCTAAAATTAGGGACAAAATACCCAATACTCAAAGGAAATGCAAAAACCAACCAGCAAACCAAATGAGTCTAATCGAAAATATCAAAGTGAGAAGTTCTTTAGCAAAGCAGAACATGTGTAGATCTTTCCATCCACCCTCACATCCACACACCATGACCCTACTGTAGTATCTAAAGGCCTGAACTTTTCTTGAACTGTGCTTGGTATTGTTCAACATCCTGGATAGGAAAAAGTTACATCCACTTGAGGAAGTAATATGTGGCAGAGATGCTTAGAATAATTGTTTTGTTCTGTATTTCATGTTAACTCATCTACCATGAAAAGACACTGAGTAAGGATGAAAAACAAGTCAAGAGGTATAAGCATTTGTTTTCTTTCAAAGCATCTAAACTCTTAGTTGCTAGTGTAGGGTGTTTAAAAAAACACACATACACTAATACTCCACTAGAAAATCTGACAACCTGCTGCCTTATTAGCATAACTCTGACATGTCTGAGATCGCCAACCTAGCAGATTTGTTATGTTCATGTCTCACTCAATGTACTGATGATGATATGCTAGTAAATATAGCAATGCATCTCGAGTTTCTGAACACAGAAGTCTTTCTGTGACATTTTCTGAATGAACTATGAAAATGGGAACCACTCCCAGTTACTTGTACATCTCAGCTATTACACATAAGATGAGAAGTCTACGTTGCTAGGCAAAAGTACATCTGGTTTAACTGAATGGTTCTAGGAGTCTCCATATTGTAAGGATGTCACTCGACAAGCAGCACTATAGTTAGGTCTGTAGATCCCTAGAATATAAAACGTCCATTGATAAGGTTTTCTTTCCTGAAGGTACAATAAAGTGAATTAATTTCATTCCCTATGTAGTTTCAAATATTCACTACACAGGAACGTTGGAATTTTCACACTGGGTCAGACCAGTGGTCCATGATTTCCACTATTTCCACTGTCTGTCTCTGACAATGGACAATACCAAATGTCCTAGGAGAAGATAATGGATATTTATGGAACAGCTGATCTTTAGGGAAGATTGATTTTATGGGTAAAACGTGCAGTGGAACTGGAGTCAGAGGGCCATGATTCCCTGAAGGGACTATTTTGGATTGGACACCAGCGGAACTGGGGAATGGGTGGAGTTAGAGCGGACAGAGCTGTGCACAGGACTTATTAAAGTGCCACTTGTTCAACTCAATCTGCATTCTGCTTCACTCTTTGTTAATTAAACCCCTGGGACTCAGCACACACGGTTCAATTCCTGGCACTTCCATAGACTTCCTATGTGATCTTGGGAAAATTAAAGTGAGTTAATCTCTCTGAGCTCATTGGTAAAATAGGGACAATGAGATTTCCTTTCTCATACCATTTGTTTGTCTTGTCCATCTGGATTATAAACTGCTTAGCACAGAGACTGGCTCATAGTTAAGGCTAAGATTTAGTCAGGGGGCATTTTTAGGAAAAGTCACGGACAGGTCATGAGCAATAACACAAATTCATGGCCCCGTGACCTGTCCATGGCTTATACTATATACCCATGACTAACTCTTTGGTGTTCTGGATGGCTCTGGGGGTGCAACTGCTGCTCTGGAGGGGAGGGATCTGGGGCACCCATTGGTACTGGAGTGGGGGCTCTGGGTGCCTGCTGGTGCTTGGGGTGGGGGCCTTGGGGTGCCTACTGGCATGCCCGCTGGTGCTGGGGGTGGGCGGCCTTGGACCACAACAGCCACTGCTAGTGGGGAGTGGGCCAGGACCATTGCCATCACGGCTGGCAGGGGATGGCCCAGGACCATGGCAGCTGCTGCTGTTGAAGGGGGGGGCAGTGCAGCTGGCCCCGGGGTCAGTCACACCTGCCGGCTGCAGAAGTCATGGAGGTCTCGGCCCTCCATGACAGATGTGCAGCCTTACTCATAGTTTATGTGTGGGCAGTGCCTAGCACAATGGAGCTTTGAGCTCAGTTGGTCGCTTTACATGCTACTATAATATACTGATAATACATAGTAAGAATAACAATTGGGGGATTATACAATTATTTCCCCCATTGATTCTCTTTTTATGTCTCATTATTAATTGCAAGTTAGAACAGAAAGATCCCTTCATGGCCAGTGTTTCAATGGGCCGGGGCTTAAGACTGAAATATTGCCCTCAAAGTCAGTTACCTTGGTATTGAGCCCAATTGAAATCAATGGGACTGAAACACACACCTAAAAGATAAACACATACTTAAGAGCTTTGCTGAATTGAGGCCTTTGACCTCCATCTTGGTGCTAGACAGGAGCACATTTTTGGCTACACAATATCACTCTTATTCACAAGACCAGCTTCCTTGGCCTACTCATCCCTTTTGACCTTGCATGTATCTATGAAGCACTGCATAGGATCAAGCCCTAAGTTTGAACTCTTATCATTTTTGTTTCTTATTTGTGCTATGATAATGCCTTGAGGCCCCAATCAGGATCGAGGGTGCAGTGTGCCAGCAGTTGTCCAAACACAGACAAAAAGGATCCCTGCCCAGAAGAACTGACACGCTAACTAGACAAGAAGCAACAGATGTGCCATAAGGAATTTGAAAGTTTTGTGCTCCACAGGCCACTGAGTATCCCTGAGGTGACAATTTAGCTTCTAGAGTGCAGGCAACAGCATTCTGAACCACTCATGTAATTTCTCGTCACACGGATGGCTATTTTGGAATACAAGCCCATGCTGCTCACCGAAGGGAAAAGTTGCATTATAGATGAAACCTCATTTGGATTTGCCTGAGTTAACTTTGATGCTGAAGCTAAAATGCCCCATTGTTGTGGACATTGGTTTGGACAGTGGGTTAAGAAATACCCTGTCAGTAAGCCATGAGATATCTAGTACAGTGGTAAGAACGGGAACTGAAAGATAGTACAGACCAGATGATATGACCATAAGAGAGGCCATGAGTGGCTGGGATACATAATATAACGTGTACAAATTTCCTACTCTGCTTAGATTTGTGCTACCATTGGTGCAATAGGCTTTATTGTGCCCTACAGTTTTAAAGGAATTTGGGAGTGCTGGAAACAGCATAACTGCAATACTGACAATTTAAGGGATTTTATCGCCTTTGGCAGCAATTCTTTCGTAATGTAAAACTGAGCTACTGTATCTTACAGGAAGGCGCTAAACAATGATGTATTCAGGCTGATGGGACTGGATTAACCCATTAATAAATAGGAGGTGAAGAGAGCAATCTTGTTGAATGTAATGTATGCTAATGATGTGACCTGGCTAATGGAGCCCTTTTCTATATTCTGTCATTGCACACATCAATTATGCAGCCTCAATTATCATCCTGTTTTTGTATCGGGTGGCTGAGAAATGAGAGGCTTAATAGAGATGTTTCACCCAGTAAAATGCCTGATTAGGTTATGAAAGCAGAAACTCAGGGGAAAAAACTTTGTTACATTATATCCTGATTTAATTAGCCAAAAGATATTATTCTTAGTGAGGGTCTTTGAAGTCGTAGCAATATTGTTCTTGGCTCAGCTGCAGAGATGACGAACTGTCTTAATACCTACAGCAACTACACTGACCTAGCACTTACATAGGGACAGAGCCTTAGCTAAGCATCTCGTATTAGGCCCAGATCATTGTTTGTTCACTGTGGCTGAGGTTTCTGTATAAACAGAAGGGAGCAGAGTGACTTCGGAGATGAAAGCTGTGTTACCAAAGCCATCCAGAAGAAAAACAACAGCAACTCTGCAAAAAGAACAGGAGTACTTGTGGCACCTTAAAGACTAACAAATTTATTTTAACATGAGCTTTCGTGAGCTGCAGCTCACTTCTTCGGATGCATAGAATGGAACACACAGACAGGAGATATTTATACATACAGAGAACATGAAAAGGTGGAAGTATGATAATTCTGTTGCATGCCACCTGATTGCACTGCGCTCCATAAGCTGCAATGTGCTTCATAGGCAATTCTCACATGGACACATGGCCCCTCGCTTTTTTACCTACAGGCCAGATCATGTCTGAGCGTTGACCTTGGACTTGTGTGGCCCTGCCGCAACTACAGGCGTTGTATCACTGATGTCTGTCAGGCTCAGGCATCGTTGCCTCAGGGAAATACATTGGAAATACACAGGTTCATGTGCTCTTGGCACAGATACAAGTGCTAGTCAAATCTGCGGGACATGAAGGGGAAGACCTTGGAGACAACCTGGCAAGTGATGGGGAGAAATAACCGCACTGGGAGATGGGAAAAAGCCACATCTATGCAGTAGCAGCACCATGCCAGTACTGGGAACGCCTGTGACTTTGGATTCAGTTTGTGCTCTTTAGACAAAACCTGCAACATGGGACAAGACAAGAAAAAGAGAGAGTGAAGAGCAGTGACAGTGGATCATTAACTGAAAGATGGGATATATGGAGACTGCAGACATTAATAAATCATCTCTTGTCATCCGAGGGGCAGATCCACAGCTCATGTACATTGTCCTTACTCCACTGACATAAATTTACATTTACTTCATTGGAGCCGGGACAATTGACACCAGCTCAGGATGTCCCCGCTTAGGCCCTGACCTGGAAATTGACTCAGTGATTTTTATACCCTTGTGGCAAGGAGTTATACAATAAGCCTCACATTTGTTTTTAAGTAACAACCAACCAGCTGGATCCCTGGTAAAAACAATGGTTCTGATAGGCACTGTGTAGCACCAGTTTTCAATGGAATCACACTGGCCCATAAAACTGGTGTAATGCAGGGGTGAATCGGGGCCAATGACTCTTTCTCCCTGTGTATTGGACTGCCCTCATGAGGAATGCTGTCATTTGCATTGAGAACATGACTGGAATGACAAATGCAAAGGGTCCTATATTTATTTTTATTACTCCATTGCTAGCCAACCCATCTTCTGCAATAAATAAATAACATAGGTTTTTAAAAATAAAATAAAATAAATGAGGGGCCAAATTTCCAAAAGAGGACCCTGCTTTTGGATGCTTCAATTTTTGGTGCCCATCTTGAGGCACTTTTATGGGGCTGATTTTCACAAAAGCTGAGCCCATAACTGAAATCAGTAGGAGCTGCAGGTGTTCAGCATTTCTGAAAATCAGGACCTAAATGTCTCAGATTACATATCCCAAATCAATGGCCCCTGATGTAAATTTTGACCTGAATTTTAATTGTCATTCTCCGTGGTAGCCAAATTATGTAGTAATAGATTTGATCCAAATGGATTTTCTATCCCAGAAAAAATTAGAAATTTTGAAGAATAATTTCCTCCTGAATCGGGGTGCAAAGCCACAATTAAAAAAAAACGGAGGAAAAATTCCTTTAAAAATTCAAAAATAATCAAAATACTCTCATCTGGGGACAATTGAAACATTTCATTTTGATAAATTCAAAAAAGTAATGTTTTGATTTTTAAAATCATTTTTGATTTTTTTTTAACATATAAAATAAAGTAAAAGAAGTGTTGGTTTGAAACAAAAAAATTGAAACTTTCTGTTCCTAAAGTGTTGAAATGGGATCTTTCAACATTTTGGAAATGTTTTTCATTTTTTTTTCTAAACCAAATTTTGTCAAGGTCAATACAATTTCATAAAAACATTCTGTTTCAGTGAAATGGCATTTTCTGATGGAAACTGCTTTGATACAAAATTTTCAATGAGCTCTATGTATCAATAGCATCTGTAATTTGTTAACCAATAGAAGCAAAATATTACGGATTTACGATTGCTGTTAGCGAGTAGCATTACTTCCTAGCATAGGGGGTTGCAGCACCACTCAAGTTTGGCCCTATTCCTCTCATGCACCAGCTCAAAACATCACCCACTCAATTTTGGCCCCACCACCCCGCCATCATGACAGAAGGCCGGCAGGGCCAAACCTGAGTGGGCCGTGATGGGGAGTGACACTGCATCTAGGGGGAACCAGGTTGAAAGGCAGAGGCTGAGTGTGTTGTAGACTAGGTGGGTGAGGCACCGGGGGCCAGCAGCCGTAGCAGGGATGGCTCCCCATGTTGACAATGTGCACTATCAAAAATTTCCAGGAGCATCATGGTGGGTGGAGTAGCTCATCCCCTCTTTATTTTGTCCACAAATTAGGCCTAATTTCTGACACACTAATTTTGGTCCTTTGATTTGCTGTCCCACACTTCTCTTGTTTACCAAGCATGATTTTAACACAGTCCTTTTAACACAGGAGGCCCTTTTGTTTAGCTAAGTCAGTTTTTCTGTCCTTCTTTTGCAACTTTTCCCATTAACATTTGTTGTTCTATGTTATTGCGGCACTTTATGAACTTTCACTCACTTTTCACACTTCCGCTCACAATTAGGGTAAATGTGTGGGCCCAATTATTACGAGAAGCTTCAAAGGTATTTATGCACCTAACTCCTGTGACACACCTAAGGCTCTTTAAGGAGATGGGTCTTAAATGTCTCTGAGCCTCAGTCGTTAACATTTTTCAAATTTAGCTGACATTTCAAAATGTGAGGGGAAAAAAGAAAAATGTCAAAACATTGGTTATGAAAAATATTCCTGTTTTTTCCCTCAGCCATAGAACTGGTTGATTTTTTTAATATTAAAATTCTGAATTTTTGATTTTTAAAAAAATGGGATTTTGAATCATTAGTTTCCCTGTTGCTAATATTTTTTGACCAGCTTTAGTGCAAATTTTATTTTTAATTTGTGTGCCTTTGTGACCTAGTCAGGGGCCAGGCTTTTGACTCATATGCACTATTATTTCTCTGTGTCCTTCGCTATTAACTTACAACACAATAGCAATCCTATCACTACTTGATTCTTCATGCAGCTCAAATACCAAACGACTGCTAAATCTGCAAATGTTTCCTGACCTCCTTTTCACTTCTATTCAATGTCCATATAATCAGTTATACATGTAGCTGCAGTAGTTTTGAAAATACAACTACAGGGTAGAAATTTCTTTGCCATTTTCTCCCAGAACTGACCCTTCTATCTTCCTCAGATATAGTTAAAGCTCATTTCAAACCATGCGAATAGATCACAGCTCACATTTGCTTTGTGCTATGATAGCTGTGTGCAATTTGGATTGGTCCCTTGTTACTTGTATTTCACCTTTGGGATAATTAGTTGCTTGTGACTGATGAAGATTCTCGATCGCATTTTGACCTGTGGAATGTCTGAAAAGTAGAGATTTGCCTTCAAGCTTCTGACAAGGAAGGTCTGATATTCATTGCTTCCAGCATGATATTATATTAGCAGCATTAAATGTTGATACTCTCTAAGATGAAAGGCTCATTACTTCTTCATGGTCATCACTGAATGGCTTTATCCCATGGCCTTCAAGCATTTCCACTAGGATTTGACATCAGCATAATAATAAAATAAATAATTTCTGTTTCTATAATGCTTTTCATCCAAGTATTGAGAAAAAAGTGCTTTATAATTATTAAAGAGACAAGGTGAGTGAGGTAATATCTTTTATTGCACCAACTTCTGTTGGTGAGAGTGAAAAGCTTTCGAGCTACACAGAGCTCTTCCTCAGTCTGGGAAAGGTGAAGTGGCCTGTTAATATAGTTATAGGACAAAAAGGGGGTGGGGGTTAGACAATTACGGATTGTTGTAATAAGCCATAAATGCAGTGTCTTTATTAAGACCATGGCTTTTAGTGTCTAGCAAAGCTATGAATTTAAGCTTCCAGGCTTATCTTTTCAAAGTGTTGGGCAGGTTTCCTTTGTGGATGAGGGCTGATATGTCTGATATAGAGTGATCGCTTTGTGAAAGTATATTACCCACAGGTGATAGGGTATTTTTGTCTTTTATCATTTTCCTGTGTGAGTTCATTTGAGAACATAGTGATTGTCTGGTTTCACCCACATAGTTGTTATTGGGGCATTTACTGCGCTGAATGGGGTACACCACATGTTATGATAGGTATGTGTAGGACCAATGGAACTTGAAAGGTGTGTTGTAGGGTGGTGTCGATCAGTGTAGCCGTGGAGATGTGTCTTGAGGTGGTGCATCCGCTTCTTCTGTTGGGGCCTGGTGCCCCTTTGAGTTGGTGTGTCCTGGTCTGTGGGCAACTTGCTTCATAAGATGAGCTTGTAGAGGTTGGGTTTTTTTTAAGGCCAGAAGAGGGGCTTCAAGAAAGATATTTTTCAGGATATGGTCCCTGTTGAGAATGGGCTGTGGTTGTTCGATGATACCCCATATGGGTATCAGTGCGTGGCGGTAAGTGACATTGAGGGTTGAGTGGTCGGAGTGGGTTTTATTTCTCTATTGAAGCAGGTTCTCTCAGGGTATTTGGGTGGCCCCTAACACAGTAACATTGCATATTACAAACGTTAATTAATTTAACCTTGCACCCCTGTGAGTTAGTGAAAATTTCATTATACCCATTTGACAGATTTTGGAGAGCCTTGCTTAGTGAAACTCCTTTGTGACTGAAAGACAAATGGTTTCAAGCATAACATGTCTCTCAAACTATTCTAGAATGTTTTTTAATTGTCTGGTAATATGGTATATACTTGATTAAGGCAGAGTTGGCATTTGATTGGAGCTGGTTGGAAACCTCCCCCCAGCCCCATGGAAAATTTTGTGTTTTCTATTAAAAATCAACATCCTAAATATTTCAGCCAAATTAATATTTAGATTCTGAAATGCTGCTGCCATGTCTCACGAGAAATGTTGTTCAGGCGCCTCATACACCCATTCTCCTCTATAGGACGGGCTTCCTGGTTGGACTACATTTCCCATGATGCACTATTGACTCCCCTTTTGCTGAGAGAAGGTGGTACATCAAGGTAGTTGCGTGGCTGCAGTGCATCATGGGAGATGAAGTCTAACTAGCAAGCTTGACACAGAGAGCATAATGGGAACATGAAGAACCTGAACTACCACTCTTATGCTGCTCCTTTTTGCATGGAAAGCACACATTTCATGAAAAATTTTGTTTAGTCAAAACTGTTTTTCAATGGTAAATATAAGGCCGGCCTTACACTTAATATCTACTTATTTTCATTTGCAGTTTCTTCCAACATTCGTCCAGTTGGATCCTCATTAAATAGAAAACCTTCCTTATTCAAAGATGACCATCAGGAATATGTGCATAACAGAGAATAGAGTGTATAGAAAACCCCCTTTTGCATCCAAAACAAAAATGTTATTAAGTGCAACAGCTAATGGCTTGCATCGGCACTAATATGATACTAATTATATCAAGATAGGATATTTAAAATTCAGCCAATGCGCTTTATATTTAGCAGTTTGCACAAGAGGGGTTCTTGATAGTTTAACCAAATGTTTTTTGACAGAGTCTTTCACACATTCCTCCTAGGTGGTGCAATGAACAGTGCTGCTTTTTATCACTGTTGATTGGATGCTACCCAAGGCAGACATTCTGTCCAAGCTAGTCACAAAACAATCCATTCAACAAATTGGGAAATCTAAGTGCACCAGGCCACTAACAGATCCCACAGCAATTACTTCTGAGTGTGTATGCAAAAATGTTTGCCAGTGATGGAAAGCAAGTTGGAGATTATGTGAAACCCAGCCTTCATGAACAATGCTTGGCCTCAGACATTCTAATTTGTTCAGGTTGAAGGCTGATCTTGACAAACTGACCCAGCACTTATTTGACAGTTGATGTCTCTGTGACAGAAGCATTTATTGCTCTCTATTAATCTATGGCCTGTGCTATGAAGGAAGTCAGACAAGATGATCATAAATGCTCTCTGCTGGCCTTAGATTGTATTAATTGTATAACCCATGTTATCTCGTGGCAAGGATGCAGAATTGAAACTGGACTGTCTACTGATCATAGTGTTTATAGACTAACAGCAACCCAATGTTGCTTGATGCTCTGAATCATCCATGGCATCCTGAAGGCAAAGTTCTCCCTGGCCTCCTAGACTAAAGACTCTCTGTTACAGCTGCACTCCTTTCTCATCCCAGGGCCCCACTGAACTCAGTGGGGAGTTTTGTGAGGAAAACACATGCCAGATAAAGAATAAGCCAGAGAGATCCTGACAGCATGGACATTAGCTTATTGCAGGGGTCGGCAACCTTTACCACGTGGCTCGTCAGGGTAAGCACCCTGGCAGGCCGGGTCAGTTTGTTTAGCTGCCGCGTCCACAGGTTCAGCCGATCGCGGCTCCCACTGGCTGTGGTTCGCCGCTCCAGGCCAATGGGGGTGGCGGGAAGCAGTGGCAAGTAAACAAACTGGCCCGGCCCGCCAGGGTGCTTACCCTGGTAAGCCTTGTGCCAAAGGTTGCCGACCCCTGGCTTATTGACTCCATCCCCCATTGCTTCAGACTTTTCTAATGTGCTGCACTGATCCTGAGTAAAGCGTTTTCCCTATCGCACCTAAATAACGGCTCCTGCATTGCAGATGTATGAGACAGGAGCCTCAGTGAGGCGGGAGAAACCAGAGCACTTGTGTATGGGGCAGTCATCGTTTGGGTGCAGGTGCTGGTGAGTTCTGACAAGTGCTGGTGGTCTTGACAGTATTTCGTCAGAAATGCTAAAGAGTAGAGGCTCAGATTTAGTTCGCTGGCCTCTGGTGGCAGGATGTCTGTGTGACAGCTACGTTATGAGTGTTCAACATGGTACTGATGGCAACTCTGTTATATGAAGCGGAAAAGTGGCTGTTAAAAGCAGCTGAGGAGAGGAAGCTAAACAGTTCTCAGTGTGAAAAGTTACGGTGTGTTCTTAACAGCTGTTTGTTTGATTTTGTCACAAACAACGAGATGCTTAATCCTGGCAAGTTGCAGTCTTGCGCCAGTGGAAAACAAGATGACTGCAATGGTTGGGTCACGCACGTCCAATGTGTAAAAGGAGGTAAGCTTTTACATAAGGTTCATAGAGCTGAGGTTGAAGGAAGCAGAGCACAAGGCTGACCATGAATGAGGTCGGCAGATGAAATTTTGAGGGATTGAAGAAGCCTGCACTCTTCCATATTGATGCTTGCTGAAGGGAGAAGACTTGTAAGGAACCATTCAAGATGGTCACTACGGCTACATCAGAGCCATGTGAATCTGCTGCAGCTGGTGATTGCAAGAGAAAAGGGACCTGGCTAGTGCCGCAGGCAGTGCCAACAGCCACAGAGGATGCATAGTGGCAGGAATTTGCTGGTGAGAACAGGTCTAGCAAAGGTGGTCTCTCCCTCTGCTCCCCTGGTGCTCCTGGAGAATCACACATTTTACACCCTCTGTAAGCAATGGACCAAATCCTGTGATGTGATGCTCACTTGGTCATGAGTCTCCTCTCAGGCAAAGCTCCCAATGAAGTTAATGAGAATTTTGCCTGAGAAAGGACTCTATAAACTGAAGGTCAGATCTGGAAATGTGCACATGTACCTCTGTACATGGCCAGCTTGCACATGCTCAAGCCGGGGCTGATGCACGCAGACTCTGAGCTGCATGTGGGCAGTGAGTGCACCCAGGAATGAACCAGCCACTTTTGGGTGGGTACTTTGGAAAATCTATCCCTGAATAAGGAAAGCCTCAATTTATTCTCACCAACAGGAATAACAACAGTACTTATGAAAGGCCTGATCTGTAAGGGAAGTGTCTATTTAAGTGACAAATTCCTTATTTAAGTGGTGATCCAGGCTCTGATCTGATCCAGGTGACTCTGAGGTTGCAAATGACTATGCAGGTGAGTCTGAGGTTGCAAATGTACTATATGTGCTTAATTGCAAAGTCAAAGGCCATGCTGTGCTCCGTAAAATACTTGATGTGGTTCTGGCCTTTGCTAAGGAGTAATACTCGTAGGCCGAACTTAAGTATTGATAGCTAATAGGCCTTCAAAACGTGGTTGATTTTTGCCTTAGAAAACTAGTGAAGGTGACCTCAATATTCATGCGGTTGCCTAAATGTCCCTCATGGCATGCAGATAAAGGTAATAATTGGAGATATACCAATCTCCTAGAACTGGCAGGGACCTTGAAAGGTTATTGAGTCCAGCCCCCTGCTTTCACTAGCAGGACCAATTTTTTGCCCCAGATCCCTAAGTGGCCTCCTTAAGGATTGAACTCACAACCCTAGGTTTAGCAGGCCAATGCTCAAACCACTGAGCTATCCCTCCCCCCTAGATCCAGGGGGAAAGTTATTTAGTTGGCAAAGGCATTAACTGGCAATTGGCTAGGGTCAGAGGTGGATGTACAGCTCTTGAATCTGTTGAGCAGCAGGGCATGATGCAGGGAGTGCGGAGAGAGAGGTTTAATGGAGAGTGGTCTGGTTTGGGTTGCAGTGGCAGCCTTTTTGTGGGCAATTGCCCATGTGGAAAAGTATTTAGTATATTTTAGTCTGTGTTTAATACAATCGGCGTGTTGTCCTTTTTGAAACAGGAGAACTGTATTGCTTCATCTCCCCTCCCACCGGCTCTCTTCTCTGTCCCATGTCCCTGCCCATTCCTCTGCCCCCTGACACCTTTCTCCCATTGCTCCACTGCCATTTCTCTCTTCCTGGTGGCTTGCAATGCCAGTCCCAGTGGTTCTGCCAGCTCCTGTTTCCTCCCCTTCCTTCCAATATAGAGGAACCAGTACCATGTGACCAGCCAGATCTCTGCTAGCCACCAGCAAGTGCTGTATGGATCACCAATGAACCGCAGACCAGTCTGGGAGAGGCTGGATTAAGGGCATGTATGTTAGTGCGGCTGCATATGTGTCCATAGATCAAATGTTTGGTTGTGTATGGACAGTATGTGTTTCTCTCTCTGTGTGCATATATATACAGTATATGTGTTGGGAGATGGTTGTGTGGTGTGTACTGTATGTGTGTGTATACACACAAGCACACACTGCATGTGTTTGTGTTTTCTCTGTGTCCTGTTTGTGCATGTAGCATGTATAAATATGTGAAGAGTGGACACTGTATTGGAATGTTTGTGTATATGTGGTTTGGGAGGGATTACTGGAATGGGGCCTTTTCTTTAATATTGAATATTGTATGATCGTTCCTTTGCTAAACTGGTTGATCTGATAAGAGGTGGCTTTGAAAAAACACAACCTGAGATGAACAGGTGTCAGACATAAATACACAGCTGTGCATTATTGCAGATTTTATTACTATTTTATAAGGTTGTCCATGGTTATTTTACAACAGTTTTCTCTCATCATGACATTGCTGTAAATCTTGTAAAATGGCTCTAATGTGGAATGAATGCCATGAAATAAAATGGGAAACTTCAAGGATCAGTCAAACATAATGAAAAGAGAGGGAGACAGAAGGAGAGAGAGAAAAAAAACAAGAGAAAATAAAGGAAAACCAGGGGGAAAAAATAGGCTACTGAGTGTCTCATTATGCAACAACATTCATCCTCTCAAGTCAATGGAAGCTTGTTACAGGAGAAATGACTTGCCCATTGATCCACTAGGTGGAGCCATGAAGAAACATTTTCTACATGAGGATAATATTTCTGGTTGCTGCCTGCTCTGCACTTGCATCCCTTACTGAGTGGCTTTTCCCTACAGTAACTTACGCCTGTCCTTAAAGCAATTACATTATTTCTCCAGAGTAACATTTGGCATGTATGGGCTATATCCAGGCTTTTAGCACTGGCTAATTTGTCTATATTTTTATATGTTTGCATTTATATTCATGGTCAGAATCTATCGCTGTCAGCCTTTGTCTTACAGAGCTTGTTTTAGTCTTTTCTTAATTTTAGCAAGGATATAGGTTTCCCTACTCCTTGTGGTTTAGGAGGGTGGGGTTAGGGCCCTGGATGTATTATCTTCTCCACAAGATCAATGATCTGGTGGGGTTTTACTTTTTTCATCTCGAAAGGTTTGTCGTCCCTGCTTGGGTAGACAGCTTTACTGTAGGTAGCACTCTAACAAAAGCAGTGTAGCAGGGGGATTGCATGGGCGGCAGCTTGGGCTGGCCTCCCAAGTACATACCCAGGAGGTCTGGGTGGGTTACACCAGTGCTTATTTTGTAATGAAAGAGGTGCTGGGGCGCAAGTAAATGTTTACATTCATAGCGGATGCACCAAGCCCAGAGGTGCCAAGGCTATGAACTGCCAAGCCTAGAAGTGCCAGGGCTCAGCACTGGTTTCCACTCAGGTGGCTGGCCCAAACTGCCGCCTGTGTTACAACTAGCTACACGGCTATTTTTAATGTGTTTGCTCAAGCAGACTGCTGGAGCTGGGGCGCAGGTTCCCAGCTGCGGTGTAGATGCACCCTAAATTCACTCACTTCCCAGGCACCTGGATTGAATTTGGTTTATGGACCATATATTTAAATGCACCATCACCTGATGTCCTCTTGTAGACCACAGATTGTACATATGCAGATACCTGCCCTTTGCCAGTGCAAACATGCATGTGTGTGTTTAAAAACTCAAACCCCTGCATGAATGTGTAAGGAGTGTGTTGCATGCTCCTCTAGCAGCAGGTTCATAGAGAGGATAACAGCCTGCTACTGCAGTCAGCTAGCAGAATTGCTCCTTTAGCTCATATGTTCAAAGTCAGTGGTTGGTGCTGTAGGTTCTGGATTCAAAACTTGACGATTGCCTGAGGTGAGGTTTGTTACTCATGCAAATATTAGAATTTGTACTCCCAACACTCAGTGGGATTTTGCAGATGTCAAGTCCAACAGTTGGATGAGTGCAGCTGTTACTATTGCTCAAGTCAGTGTAGCTATTTGCAGCTGCCAAGTATGGGCTCATACGTATGTGTCCAGTTGTGGGCACACTTGAAGGGAGCTTGAAACTTTATGTCTATAGGCCAGAGCTCAGTGAGTATAAATCGGTTACGCTCCATGGAACAAGCCCATTTTAGACTATCTGGGCATTTGGCCCTCTACCTTTAACCCTAACAAACACAGAAATTTCATTAGCACTTTGCAGGGTCAGGATTTCACCAAGAAGATCACACAAAATTCTAGACATTAATATTTATATGTATTTCCATGGTACCCATCCTTTTAATATCTGGAGGCAAATTTAAAAGTAGATCAGCTCCCTCAGAGAAGAGGAACAAAATTCTAATCCCCTTCTGCTCAGATCAAAGCAACTGCTCCAGGCCAATGGGAGCTGCTGGAAGCGGCGTGGGCTGAGGCATGTACTGGCCGCCGCTTCCAGCAGCTCCCATTAGCCTGGAGCAGTGAACCGTGGCCAGTAGGAGCCGCAATCGGCCGGACCTGCGGACACGGCAGATAAACAAACCGGCCCAGCCCATCAGGGGCTTTCCCTACATAAGTGGCGGAACAAGTCTGGGAAACACTGATCTAGTCTGACCTCCTGCACGTTGCAGGCCCCCGAAACTCTCCCACTCACCCACCTCTATCAGTAGCTATAACACCATGAATGGTGGTCAGGTCTCAGATGCTATGCAAGTTCACATCTGCTCATTACTGGGATAGAAGACCTCCCAGGTGTTAGAGTCGTGATCCTTACCCCAAGTAGCTAGAGCATTCTGCAATGCCTTCAATGTGTGTCTTGTCTCTGTTATTTACTATCTAGTGAGACTGAGCAGAGGAATGCCAGAAGGAAAGTAAACTATATGGCTGGTTTTCAAACTAACTGGAGAGCCTTGAAGTATGGCAGAACAATGAGATCAGGGCACAGAACCTCTTGTGTGATGAAAATTAGGCGAAGAGTCTCTCATTATCCAGCCCAGGCTCATTGCATCTCTCATGGGCTGACACTGAGGTGAAGAACCTCTCATGCGATGAGACTGGCTTGGAAAACCTCTCGTGTGATTAAATGTGGTTGAGAACATCTTCCGTGATGAGACTGGGATGGTGACTCTTTCATCCCATGAGACTGGGGTGGAGAACCTCTCTTGCAGTGAGACTGGATTGGAGAGCCACACATGCTGAGTTTGAAGTAAGGAACCTCTTGTGCAAGGAGACTGGTGTGAAGAACTTCTCATGTGACAATATTCTAGTGCTAGTCACCACTGGAAAAATGCATATTTGAGAGGCATGCCAGCTGGCCGGTCTCTTTTTCCTCCAGCACTAGAATAAGAATTTTGGATTCTCCCCGTCCTGTGAGTGGTAGCATCTCCATGCATCAATGAGGAACCAGACCTGTATGGCTTCAGTATCCGTGGGTTTGACAGAGGCAGAGGTAACATGCTTATATTACGTACTTTGTGCACCAATGTATCTATTTCAGGGTAGAGCAGGTTCATTTCAACTGCCTAGCAAGATTAAATTATACTATTTACTTTACATGACAAGGGGACAACACACTCAGGTTTCATATCGCAGCGATGGGCAGTCGAGTGGAACTTTAAACGTGTACCTCTTTCCTCTCAGGTACAGAACATATTGATTGAAGAACCATGTAGTTCCTCAGAAGGAAAAGAAAGGGGGAATTAATTTAGATATTATAATGTAGAACAACTACGTCCCCTCACTGGGCTAACTCACAAAAGGAGCGCTGGGCCTGACAGATAATCACTCCAACAGACAGCGAGCGTGTTGCCAGGGATCCCAGGCTATTGAGTGGAAAGACAATCTGGCAGTTTGAGGAGGTTTTTCAGGTTGGTTGTTTAACTTCTGACCCCACAACAGAATAGTGCCACTTTGTGGGTAGGATCGAAGGACTGGAAGGGACCTTGAGAGGTCATCTAGTCCAGTCCCCTGCACTCATGGCAGGACTAAGTATTATCTAGACCATCCCTGACAAGTGTTTGTCTAACTTGCCCTTAAAAATCTCCAATGATGGAGATTCCACCACCTCCCTAGGCAATTTATTCCAATGCTTAACCACCCTGACAGTTAGGAACTTTTTTCCTGATGTCCAACCTAGATGGGGTAAACTCATCCACAGCTTTTCCAGCTGGGAGAAGGGGTGGCCCACTGGTGAGGGTGCTAGTCTGTGACTTGGGAGGTCTGGGTTTAATTCCCTGCTTTGCCACAAATCTTTGACCTTGGCTAAGTCACTTAGGGCTTAAGTAAACATTTTTTTTTAAAAAACAGGTATAAAAAAATAGAAATACTATATAAAAATTTTAAATCTCAAACTATACAAACTGATGGCCTGCTCCAGGGATCACACCCAGTCAAAATCAAGTCATCACCCCACTATGTAGTAGATTAATAAAAGCTGTTTGCTGTTGTTTCAACTGGGGCACACACAGACTGCAGTCAGTAGTGAGGCATGCTGCCCCTGTTTCATCCCAAGATTTGAAATAGTCTTGTAGTGTAGACAAGGCCTTAGACCTCCGTTTCCCATCTGTAAAATGGGGGTTAACCTGGGAGTGTTGTCAGGATAAGTACAATAAGGATTGTGAAGTGCTCAGATACTATAGTAGCGGGGTACATGAAAGTACCTGAGAGAAATAGGTGGTTGTAATGTGAGGTTTAACTAATATGTGTAAAGTGTTTTGATATCCTTGCATGAAAGGTGCTATAAAGTATTTTTGATATAAGGCTCTTGCGAAAGCCCTGGGGGAAATGCTTGAAAGCAAATGGTTTCACTGATGAACATAAAGAACAAATGATCCTCTCGCAAATTTGCTCCCCCTTATCTTTCTATTCTCTCCCACCTCAGAGGGACCCATACACATCAGAAATCCCCCAGCACCTCCCATAAGGTTATGGCACAACTTCACTGGTCCAAAGTTTTGAAAAGTGCTGCAGTAACTGGACTAGTTCAAAAACATGCAGCTCTGCTGAGATGGTTGGCTACATCTCCTGCAGGTTTCCATGCAGCAAGACCTGGAAAGGATCAGGTGGCGTGTTAGCTCTGAGGAACATTTCAGCAAAGCCCTTCAGTGCCTGGTGGCTAACATCAGAGGTCCTGCTGATCTTGCACTTTTATCTCACTCTGTCACTAACTAGCATGGCAGTTCCTTGCCTTACAAAGAAATCCAATGGACTTCTGGCATTCTGAGTGCTTTGATGCCAGGATAGCATCGAGCTCAGCATTGCTTCCTTTCCTTGATGCTCTTTCAATCAGACATAGATTTGATTCACCTCTGTAATACAGAGCCAACACTCTGGGGCGGACTTGTAAGGTGGCTCGGACTTCCGACTTTCAGACCCAGTTTGAATTAGCATCAGACAAGTATCTGAACTTTCAAACCTTTGTAAGTTTGCTCCTGTGTTAGCACATTAATGCATTAATGTCAAACCCGCAGAGCTCCACATACTAATCATTATGGAGTGCTAAGTCCCCTCCTGCACTCCCATATACCGGGTCAGATCATGACTTCAGCTATATTAGTGGGGAATTATGCATAGAAACTGATGGTTCAACACTGTCCACAGGGTTCAGGCTTGATTAAGAAGCTATCACCAATATACATGAGACTCAGTTTGTTTCAGAGGGATGTGTTCTTAAATACTTCAGTCATATACGAACTGCATATACAAAGCATTTGTTATGCCCAGTTTGCTAACAAGATTTATGTACGCACTGCGCTGGAGGCAGGGGGAGCATACTGCACCACAAATGCTTTTCTCTGACAGTGGCAACTCAAACTCTGCATTAGATACCGATATTTTATCATAAAAGCTTGACAAGCTTAACAATGCATTGGGTAGATTTACTCTCTCCTTGAGTTTAATGTTCATCATTCGCTTATGTTCCAGAAATGATCCTTCCTGGAGGTCTGGAGGCAAGGGAAGCCAGCTTACAGATGTAATGGGACTCAGAAACCATTATTTGTCAAATCAAATTGTTCCTTTGAATATTGGCTACAATCTGTAAGATGCAGAGTGCAGGACTTTAATGCCACCAGAGGGTTTTCCCTGGTACAGAGAAATCTTCCTGTTGATATTCAATAGTTTCTTTATGGGTTCTTTGGTCTCTAGACATGAGAAAATCCTGGCGAGTTAGATCATTGACGAGAATGAGTAATGTTTAGTACAGCATGTAGCTCTTCAAATCACCGATTATGCTTTATTTTCTATTGTGTTGAATGGAGCGGTTTTATTATGGATTGTCGTTTTCTGTTTTTACTGTGGTTGATTTCAATGATCCCTGCTGAAGGCCTACCTACAGAGTGTTTCTAGATAATAATCAACTACCCAAGACTGTTTCAGTCACACTGATGGGTCTAACTTAAAATAACCAATTGAAGGAAGGGATTTAGAGGTAAGAACAATCTGAATGTGTCATTCTGAAATGTTAAGGGAAAAGGTTACCTGATGGCATGAATTAAGCCAATGTCAGCTTGGGTGTTAAGTTCTCACTGTGTCAAGTATCAGAGAGGTAGCCGTGTTAGTCTGGATCTGTAAAAGCAGCAAAGAATTCTGTGGCACCTTATAGACTAACAGACATTTTGCAGCATGAGCTTTCGTGGGTGAATACCCACTTCTTCGGATGCAAGTGTCCGAAGAAGTGGGTATTCACCCACGAAAGCTCATGCTGCAAAACGTCTGTTAGTCTATAAGGTGCCACAGGATTCTTTGCTGCTTTTAAGTTCTCACTGGTGTCTCAGCCTTAACATTTATGTTCCTTCCTTTGGGGGCTTATGACAAACCTTTAGGGCTAAATGATCAGTCTCTGTCTCTGATTTTTGCACACCCACCTGATGACAGCTAAGAAAGTGGATGTGTGATGGGTAGGGTGACCACAAAGCAACTGTGAAAAAAACAGGACGGGGGTGGGGGGAAGGTCATAATAGGCGCCTATATAAGAAAAAGTCCCCCAAAACAGGACTGTTCCTTTAAAAATGGGACATCTGGTCACCCTAGTGATGGCTGCCATCTTAGCCAGCACTCCAGGGTCAAACCTGAGGTCCTATATGGCCAGGAGCATGAGTGTCTACAGTTGCACCTCCAAAGCCAGGCTCTATTTCTGGGGGCTGTAACAGAACCACATCTTCTGTGGCTCTGGCACAGGGGGGGACACTTAACATACACAGAATAGTAGATTGAGATACTTATCCACAGACCCAAATGGTTGGATGGCTGATCTCAGGCTTTCTGGTCAGGTTAGGATACTTCCAGCGAGATTACATGGGAATCACCTTTCTTGTGACATTTTCTAGCTTTCCATCCAGAATCTGAATGTGCAGAGAGACACAGGAAGGGAAACAATGGGTGGGCAGGTCGAGAGGAAGTTATCCAAACTCCCTTGAAACTCTAAACAACCCTAAAGATGGCTCCCATTGGGTTTCAGGTTCCAGGCAAAGTTTCAGCTCGTTTCTTATTTGATTGGCTTATCCATCTCTAATTATTAGGCTTTCACAGCATATGTAATAATCACCAGAACAGATAATTATGTATGGAATTAAGGAATTATTAATGAGGGTACTACAGTTAAAGTCTTCAAGCTACAAAACCAGGTACTTTAAATGTTCTTTTTATTGGTTTTTAACTTGCAGAAATTATGACAAAAGAGCAAAGTTACTGGCCAGAGGGTTTTTTCCCTTGTAGCACTAATTATTAAATCTGGCAGTAAATTCTAATCTCATAAACCTAAACGGATTCAGGCACAGTGATCTAATAATTCCTCTCACTCATTAGTTATGAGAATATCTAGGAGCAATTTAATCGCCCCCCACATATTACCGTGGTTATCTCTCTCTATCTCTCTCTATTTATCTCTCTCATATGTTGCATGTGAAAAAGTAAGGTCTGAGGAGCATACACTTTCTCAGAGGAGTGGGGGAATGCAGTACAATGATGAAATGTATGCTCCCTTGCCTGGATGTTGCTGGGACAGTCCCCTGTGTAATTTAGAGCAGCCTTTAGAAAGTGCACAGACGCATATGAAGGCTGCTGTGAGTTACATCAGCTGCCAAAGACCTCAAGAAGCTGATGTAGTAGCCACAGACCAACAAGATATAGGAGTGTCCTGGACATTCCCTTTTTCCTCTGGCCACATGCCTCATACCAAAAGCATAGAAGGGGGCAGCATAGGAAGCACTATATCAACTCTGTGACACCTGAGATGCTAAGAAGTCACACTACACTCCAGGATCTGCCTAAACAGTTGGCTTGCAACATCTGCACTTTCCAGATCCACGGGTTCAAATATCAGATCAACTTGGCCTTTCATCCACTAAAGGCAGATAAACTGAGTACTATGTCTGTAGAGCTTTCAGATGAAACCTTAAAACCCAAGGTCCTGCATGGTCTCTCAAAGTGTGTGGCACTCGTAGCATGAGTAAAGTGTTGTGCCAATATGCTTGGACAAACATTTCCTTTTGCCCAGTGTTGTGAAGAGTTACTGAGCATAGGTTGCTTGTCTTTCACCCCAGAGATGGCTGGATGTGGTGGTGTTTCCCAAAAAGGCCCCAATTCAGGAAAGCACTTAAGCACTTGCTTATATTCAGTTGAAGTTACTGGGATGTAAACACATGCTTAAAGTTAAGCACATGCCTAAATGTCTTCTTGAATAGTGACAGACTCGTTGGGGTTAAAAGTTGGGAAACTGAGTCACAAGTCCACCCAATTTAGGCTTAATCAATTTTCACCTTTATTTATACACTTTCAGACAGAATTATTGTTACTTATAGTGTCTGGACATACATTTATGACAGATAAATAATAATAGATACTACACACTCTGCAAGGGACAAGAAAAAACCAAAAAAAATGGCCCAAAATTTTCCCACCCCCCCCCACCCCACCCCCACACACACAGACACAGCACACAGGTGACCAGGTGTGTACGGTGGAACGAATGCATAGCAATCAGCACAGAAGGGGGGAGGGTAGTTGGATTGTTGTTGTTGCACATAATAATAAATGAATTATTTATGTTAATATAAATAAATAAAAAAAAAAACCCCCCCAGCGCCCACACTGGAACAGACTGACGGACTTGGCTTTATTTATTGCAACAATAGATAAAAGAGAATTGGTAAATGAACCCAAGTTACACCACTCTTGGGCACCAGGAAGTTCTTGCCCCTTCCATGATAGCCATCACCTTCTCTGAGCCCTTTGTCTGGTATGTCTGTTCTGTCCTTCAGTTTCTGGGATGGTGTTTCTCCAGTTTGGGCCCATGTTCACTCAGATATGTTAAACATTTCTGCATTACAGATTACATAATCTTTATCCAGTCGGCTTTTAGCACATCAAGCCTTTGAATTTTAAGTAACCTGTACATCACTTCAGTTACCCAACTTCTGCATTTTTCCTGTTGGTTTTTCTGTTTTTGGAGCTTGTCATTTTATGTCACCCTGCCCATGGGCTTCTCAGAAAAAAGTGTTTTTTATTTATCATTACTTTGTATATCTCTTATTTGCATCTTCCAGCACCACATGTGATCTTTGTTTTGGTCGCAATAACATTTTTTTAAGCAGATTAGCAATGCTACGTAAAAGAAGAATTAGCAAAACCACACGTATGCCAGCAAATACTTGGCCTAAGTGTTACCTCATCTGTTCTCATTCACTATCCATAATTACTAGGGCTGTCAAGCGATTTAAAAAAATTAATCGCGATTAAGCAAGTGATTAAAAAAATTAATCATGATTAATCACACTCTTAACCAATAATAGAAAACCATTTATTTAAATATTTTTGGATGTTTCTAAATTTTCAAATATATTGATTTCAATACAATATAAAATGTACAGTGCTCACTTTATTTTTATTACAAATATTTGCACTGTACAAAAACAAAAGAAATAGTATTTTTCAATTCATCTCATACAAGTACTGTAGTGCAACCTTTTTATCATGAACGTTGAACTTACAAATGTAGAATTAGGTACAAAAAACCTGCATTCAAAAATAAAACAATATAAAACATTAGGGCCTACAAGTCCACTTAGTCCTACTTCTTGCTCAGCCAGTCTGTCAGACAAACATGTTTGTTTACATTTGCAGGAGATAATGCTTCCTTCTTCTTGTTTACAATGTCACCTGAAAGTGAGAACAGGCATTCGCATTGCACTGTTGTAGCTGGTGTTGCAAGATATTGACATGCCAGATGCACTAAAGATTCATATGTCCCTTCATGCTTCAACCACCATTCCAGAGGACATGCGTCCATGCGGATGACAGGTTCTGCTCGATAACGATTCAAAACAGTGTGGACTGACACATGTTTATCATGTTTCATCATCTGAGTGACATGCTACCAGCAAAAGGTTGTTTTTCTTTTTTAGTGATTTGTACACTTCAGATTCTTAAACCTTGGGTCGAGTGCTGTATCTATCCTGAGAAATCTCACATTGGTACCTTCTTTGCGTTTTGTCAAATCTGCAGGGAAAGTGTTGTTAAAATGAACATGTGCTGGTTCATCATCTGAGCCTGCTATAACATGAAATATATGGCAGAATGTGGGTAAAACAGAGCAGGAGGCATACAATTCTCCCCCAAGGAGTTCAGTCACAAATTTAATTAATGCATTTTTTTTTAACAAACGTCATCAGCATGGAAGTATGTCCTCTGGAATGGTGGCCGAAGCACGAAGGGACATACGAATGTTTAGCATATCTGGCACCTAAATACCTTGCAATGCCAGCTACAAAAGTGCCATGCAAATGCCTGTTCTCACTTTCAGGTGGCATTGTAAATAAGAAGAAGGCAGCATTATTGCCTCTAAATGTAAACAAACTTGTTTTTCTTAGCAGTTGGCTGAACAAGAAGTAGGACTGAGTGGACTTGAAGGCTCTAAAGTTTTACATTGTTTTGTTTTTGAGTGCAGTTATGTAACAAAAAAAAATCTATATTGGTAAGTTGCACTTTCGCAATAAAGAAATTGCATTATAGTGCTTGTATGAGGTGAATTGAAAAATACTATTTATTTTGTTTATCATTTTTAAAGTGCAAATATTTGTAATAAAAATAGTAATATAAAGTGAGCACTGTACACTTTGTATTCTGTGTTGTAATTTAAATCAATACATTTGAAAATGTAGAAAAACATCCAAAAATATTAAATTTCATTTGGGATTCTATTGTTTAACAGTGCGATTAAAACTGCGATTCATCATGATTCATTTTTAAAATCACGATTAATTTCTTTGAGTTAATTGTGTGAGTTAACTGCAATTAATCGACAGCCCTAATAATTACAAATCATTAAAAATGTACCTATCAAAGCTCTTAATCTTGCCATTAACAATTCTTCATTTTATATTATAATGTTATAAGTCAATATATGTTATTCTATGCTACCCTTAATCTCTTAGAAAGGGGAGGGGAATTATAGAATACCTGATGATTCTATAATGTCAACATTTCTGATCGTCTTTAAATGTGGGTCTTTTTCATTCAAAGACCAGTTTTGTTTGTGAATCATTACAAAGAAATGTAGCTAGAATTCTTCCTGTGAATGCATTTTTGGGGGGGGTTTCAATTTTAATGCCCTGATATTTAATTGCTCTTAATGGTACCCCAACAAACTTAAGCACATGCTTTCCTGATTCAGGGCCTAAAATAAACTGAATGATGCTAATATTGTGCCTATTTTTTGCAATTTTTTTTGCAAATTTTGCTTTTAAATCCATGTTCAAAACAAGAACATGGACTAATATCAGCGCCAATCTCTTTGTCAAAGCACTCTAATGTTTTCCATTGATCAGGCTTTCATCTATAAATAACACATCACAAATACTTCTTTAGTGGTGCGCACCTATGAAATCTCTGTCATGTTTGACGTTGGCATGTTTCTGAAGGTGTATTTTCCAAAACAAGCCTGAGTCAGGAACAAACAGCTTCCAGGAGAGCCTGTGCTAACGTAGGGAACAGAGGCAGTTTTTTTGTTTTCATTCTTTGAGGGCTTTGGGTTTTCAAAAAATAAATGTGCCCTGGTGTGCTTAGTGCACTTATGTGCTCCAAAGTCTGATGTGTAGAAGACTGATAATCAGTATGGAGCTAATTCCTGCCTTCAGTGTTACTCACTTGCAAACTTCAAAGAAGAGAGGCCACTCTCTTTGCACCTACAAGCATAATTTCCAGAGCTGAAGAAGGGTAATTTTCACATGCAAATTCAAGAGGCAACTTTGCATTATCTGAGCCATTGCACATGCTGTTTAAAGGGACAATGCCACCTCTCTTACACTTCCCAGAAGAGGGACAAGGCAGGCAGCAAAGATAATAGCTTTTTAAAAAAGAAGAAACAGACTGACGCTTTTGCAAAAGGTGAAGACACTTCCTTGTGGTTTTCTTTGCTCATATGTAGTGGGTTGTGTTACTAACACAGGACAATCTAGAATTGCATTTAACATTTAGATTTGATTTTATATTTTCCATAAGCAGTAGGAACAGCACTGTGTTGGAATCAAAGGATTTACAAAGGAGTGGATCATTTTTACCCTTTGCCTTGTTTTCAGGTGTTTGAAATATACAGATTTGTGTGCATTAATCTTAGCATTACTGATATGCCAAGAAGACCAAGAGCAAAATCCACCATATCTACATTTCTCGCCATGTCTTTTACATATTCTCTTTGGGGCAGTAATTTTTCTAGTTATTGTTTCCAAATCCTCTTTAATGCTCCTACGTAGAGTTTTGTTTGTGAGGGACAGTACTGTGACATTAATAATGGAGGAATTATTTGGGAGTGTCACATAATGATTGGAGCAGGGGAGTGGGTGCAGGAGCCAGGGTACCAGAGTTCTATTCTCAGCTTGAATACTGACTGGTTGTGTGATCTGGGCAGATCACTCAGCCCAAACTTGGGCAATTAGATAAATGACCTGATGTGTCAGAGGGGCTGAACTCTGAGAACTCTCTTTGAAGGCTATGGCAACTGAATGTTCTCAGCACCTTTGCAAACCAGACCACTTTTTTCAGCCCCCAAATACAGCCTTTGATGCTTTATTGTGGCATCACCCAAAGAACGTGAATCATCTTAGCCCATGTACAATATAAAAATTCTGACCTTCCTCTCAAGGGCACTGGTTATTGAATGTTTGGAAAGCATTTGAAATACTCAGCTAAAAGGCCCCATAGAAGTTCTGAGTATTGTTATTAAGGGGACAACACTTCTCAATGAACCAAAGATAATGGCACACTGAGCTTTGCACTTCTTCAGTGGCTCCTTTTTCCTAGGGATGCCATTTTTATTCATTAATCTCTGCACTAGCAGGATGAGTGCAGACTTCACTTCAGCCCAGGGGAGGCTGTAGCTTTTTTGCCACCCCAAACACAGCAGGCAGGCTGCCTTTGACAGTCCTGCGGCTTCGGCGTACCCGCCGCCGAATTGTTGGTTCTTTGATTATAGAGCTATGCCCTGCAATGGGGTACTTTACATACTGCGTGAACTGTGTTTGTGGAGGGGACTAGGAAAGATGCCTTCTCACAATATGGGCTACAAAAGACACTCAGAGATTTGTTTCTGATTAAACTGACCAGAATCGGCTCCTAGGATTTTCATTTCTATGCCCAAAGTTTAGAGTTGCAGATAACACCTGTTACAATATAATTGACTCCCGTAGGAATCTCTCAGAAAGGCAGCACCTTGTGATTAAAGTTGCAGAGCTATCTCAAATTATACAACAATTTAAATTACCATATCTAAAAATACACAGGTTGCAATCAAGCTTTTGCTTCTGCCCATTGTATGCTCCCTAAAGGGGAAAACACATAATTTACAAAATCTTGGGTTCTGTGAGCCACCTGTGAGTTGAAGTTACTGACGCATGAGATTATCATAAAATTATTCAGGCAGGCTGGAGAAATATTGGATGGAAAGCATTTGAGACGATTGTAAGACAATATAAGCAATGTGCTGTCAATTGCATTTTTTCAAGCCCATGTGAGGTATATTGTAAGCAAGCTATAGAGATAAAAGATATAAGTGCCTCTTTCTGAACAAGTAGATTTATGGTTTAGGAAATGGCTGTTTATAGCATCTTGTGTGAGAGCTATCCTCGCTATAGTATGGTACTAACAATGTTTTATGATGGCTTAAATTCGAGTGGCAGATGACTATAGGCATCAAATATATTTCACTGAACAGTCTTGTTCTAAGTAAACCAGAAGTCTTTCCTCTGCTAGGAAACTCAGTAAATTCTACCTTGGGCTGTTCAGAATTAGTTCTCTGGCAGGCTGCTTGCATAGAAATGGTCTGGTATTGCCTCTTATTGGATGCTCATGCAGATCCTTCTACCACTGTACACTTGAAGGCAGGAGTGAAGCTTTGAAGCCAGATGCCTGCAGGTTGGATAAGGGCCATTACCTATCCATGGCTTTACTCATTACCAATTGGTTATCCAATGGCAGATTTTAGACCAAATTCTTCTCCTGTTTAATTCCAGTGACTGTAATGGAGCTCTGCCAGAACAGAATTTCGCTTGCTGAGTCAAATTGGTGTACACCAGTGGCTCTCAAACTTTTGTACTGGTGACCCCTTCCACACAGCAAGCCTCAGAGTGCAACCCCCCTTATAAATTAAAAACACTTTTAATATATTTAAAACCATTATAAATGCTGGAGGCAAAGCGGGGTTTGGGGTGGAAGTTGACAGTTTGCGACCCCCCCATGTAATAACCTCGCGACCCCCTGAGGGGTTCTGACCCCCAGTTTGAGAACCCCTCGTGTACACAGTCATATTACTTTATTGCAGTACTGCTTTGCACTTAAATTGCACCAGTCCTCTAGCGCTCCTAAACACTTTACCAGGGCTAGCCTTATGGGTGGGCGACATGGGTGACTGCCCAGGGCACCGTGGTCGGGGGGGAGAGGTTGCCGTGGTGAAAAGGGAAGGAGCTGTGTGGGCCTGAGGTGCGAGGCCATGGAAGGGAGCTTGGGGTAATGCAGGGGGGAGGCAGTGTGGCCAGGGGGATGGGTGGGGAGCCTGGGGGGGAAGCGGGGCCTGGAGCGATGCGGTTGGGAGGGTGGGGAGGCGGGTGCAGGTGGGATCTTCGAAAGGTTTCGGTCTTGGGCTAACTCGGCTCCCATTTAAAGCATTCTTCTCCTGCCACAAACAAAGTCCTCTGCTAGGATGGTGTTGAAAGGGGTTAACGCTGCTGAGGTACTTTGTGTCGCTCACACCTCAGAGCTATTGTTCAGGCTGTCTGCCCAGTCGCACAGATCTTGTTGCAGAGTTTATGCTTGGCTCATATCTTCAAGGTTTAATTTGCAACTCTAAAGCTAGAAACTTACTTTTTTGTAAACAGGGAAATCTTCTGGAAACAAGTGACTCTAAGATCAGGGCTTATAACTATGAGTCTAGTGTATGGAGGCCTTAATTCCATCTCTGCTGATTATCCATCTGCATTCATTAGCATTGCAAGGGATTGTCAATATCCTGACATTGGTAACTCAAAGCAGGATCTGTAGCATATTTATAACTATGCTTCAAAGAATATATTTTGGTGCTAAAGTGACTATTCCAATTGTAAAGCCCTAGAAAGACAAGGCAGTTGTGAAAGTTTTAAATAAAAACATACCTGAGATGACCCCTCCCCTTTGTGAACTTCCCTTCCTTGTGCAACACCTTAGTCTCATCAATACAGCAGGCTGACAAAAGACAAGGACAAGATTAAACTACTTTCATTTACACCACCAAGCTCATCTGCCAAAGTTAATAAAGGGGAATTTTACAAAGACCCTCTGCATATTTGATCAAATGTGGCACTGTCTGGGGACTAGAAAATCGGACTCTTTTTTGAAGAAATTCAGGGGTTTTTCATTTCAAAATTAGACAACTATAAGATCTGATTTATTGCTAATAAATAGAGTGGGAGCACAGATGAATGCACATTGCTGTAAAATGCAAAATATGAGCTCATTTCTCCACGAAAGACTACTAGTAACTATAATAAACTGTGAAAGTGGTATTTGTTCAGCATATTTCTGTCAATAGCAATTGCCAACAATTATATTGCGTTGGAACTCAGCTTGGCGAGGCCTTTAAGCTTAATGGAACTACTCCTGTACTTAGTTACTGAATTGGGGCCTTATTATAGAAAGCCAGAATGTGCCTTTACCACATTTATCTTATAGAGATGAATGTGGCTTTTTTCATATCTCTAAAAAGAGTCATTTTATATCCCATGTTATTAACTCTGTGGATACACAATGCAATGACCTTGTGTGTGGTCCTTGAAAGCTAGCTCTGAACTGCTGGGAACTTCTCACTAGACAGAATTAAAAAGAAAGCAGTCTGAATGCAAATACAGACACCAGCAGTACAAGACCCGATGGAATATACAAATGGATCAATACTGGTTTTGTTGGTTTTTTTTGGTTGTTTTTTTTTTTGCATTTCTTGTGTCTTGCAAAATGAAATGAGGTGGTTCAATGCCACTTTAATTTCTACTCAGTTTCCCATTTTGATTCCCATCCCTCAGCACGGAACCTGAGTGTGTGACCTGAGACACATATGTCCTGAGTCCCCTGTGAGGTACAGTGTTTTGCGTGAGGGTCAGTGTGCATGACGGTTATGAAAAATTTAGTTCTGGGATCATGATCCATGTGGATGGGTGTAACGTAGCAATCTCTAGTATCATTGTGCATGAGTCTGTGAGCATGAAGACAAAAAAAATCCCACGGGTGAGGTGGTCTGATTGTGAAACTGCATTGCGTGACGTGATTTGATGGAAAAGCCCCTCAGCTTTAGCCAACACCGTGCTTTGGTATTTTGGTGCACAGGTCACCGTAGGGCAGTATTTAAAAGTTTTCAAAACATATTTTCCCCATTGATATTATAAAACTATCAGTGAAACCATTTCTATTCGTATTGCATCAGATTCTGCTCTCTGTGACACTTGTGCAAATATGAAGTAACTCCACTGATGTTAATGGAGCAGAGTGGGAGCTTGGTGTTGGAGAGCAAGATCTTGAGGGGAAGGATGGTCCAGTGGCTAGGGGCTCTAGCCGGGGTCTTGGGAGATGTAGGCTTAATTCCTTGCATTGCCACAGACTTTCTGTGCCTCAGTTACCCATCTGTACAATGGGCAAGCATCCCTTCCCTAACCTACAGCACCCCATGAGGCTAAATGCATTTAAAAGACTGTGAAATGCTCAGTATCTATGGTGACGGTGGCCATAGTACCTACAACAGAGTATCAGTCACTAAAGCTTGAAGTATCAGCACTGCTCAATATACAAATGATTCTACTAGCAACTTCCAGAAATACATTCTTAGTTATCATACGTTTTTAATTGACATTAAGGCCACGTCTACACTAGCAAGCTTACAGTGATACAGCTGTGCCACTGTACCACTTGTTTAGCTGCTCTGTGCCGACGTGGGAGAGCTCTTCCATTGACATAGCACTGTGCACATGAGTGCTTATGTCTGGGGGTATTTTTTCATACCCCTGAGCGACAAAAGTTTTGCCGACATAAGTGCAAGCGTAGACATGGTCTAAATATGTCTTTGGGGCTCTGAAATAAGTGCTCATTTTGGACTCTCCATGTGGGTATGTTTTATAGCTCATTGAAGTTAATGCAAAGAATCCCAATGGGCGATAGATCGGGCCCTGCTTCCATTTGCTCTTTGCTGCGGAGCTGAAAGCATTTCAGTTGCTCTGTTTGGGGTTGGGTTGTTCCATTCTGTTATGGTTGTAAAGTGGAGAAAGACGCTCGCCTCCTTCCATTTACTAGAGCATGTTCTATCTGTTTCAGCATAAAAGCAGGCCTGGCTTTGGCGTCTGTGGTGTTGAGTATGCCGGTAAAGTTTATGTTTAGTTCTGTGGCGCACAAGCCTTGTGCAGACCATGATGATTTTGGTTTCCCTCAAATCAAAATATTTCCCAGGCTTTCGCTGGGGATCACACAAGCACCTTCTCATTCGCTCCATGTAATAAACTGTGCAATGCTGTGCCTACTGATCAGACACGGGTGAGTGAACTTGTTGCATATAGTCTGCATTTATCAAGAGCCGCAGCTGAATCTGGCACCTCATGATCCATTGGCGAGCCAGTAGCAGTCTCCTCTCTGCAAAGCTTGACTGCAACTCACCCACACTAAACAATCTACCTTTAACCCTACTGGTATGCACAGCAATAGAGACTGCCATCCTAATTTGATGCACCACTCAGAAATGTCACCTAATCCAGATAGCCTATTTGGCTGAGAAAATCCTGTGCTCATCCTCAGAACGGCCAGAGCCCAGATGGCTAATGTGGTCACCAGACTGTCATCCCAAATCACCGCTTTGGCTTTCTGCACAGCTCTGTGCACAGGAATGAAAGTTAGAATGTTGTTAACCACAAAACAAAGCAGAACCGCTTCATTATAACTGGCTGTGATGGGAATTCTGTGCTGCTTTTAATCGGCAAGTATTTAACTCCAGGCTTTGCTAGTTGGTTTCATTTCCCAAATCTTGCACGATCTTGTTAAGAGGGACATTATTTCCTTTAGCTGTCAACAGGGAGATTATAATTTATACTAGCCGGATTTCCCCCTCCAAACTTTACTAGATGAGCTAACAATAAAATACCCATAGCTTCATTCTGCTCTCCCTGAGAGCCTGGTCCTGCTTCCAGTGATGTCAATGGCAAAACTCCCAGTGGGCTCTTCCAGCAGTATAGCTATTAAAATCAATGAAGTTACATTGGGGTAAAATCAATATGGGCCAGATCAGAGTAAGGCCTCTGGATATTTATGAATGACATGGATGGCCAATAACACCTTACCACGTAGCTGGAGACCAGCTGGAGATTCCTGCTTGGTGGACAGCTGAGCTCAAGGTCTAGGAAACCACTGGGCTTGACTTCAGTGACAACCACTTGAAAACAGGCGGCACAGCAGAGCCAATAATTAAATCCCCTCTGCATTGCCCTTTCCGGTGTATCATTAGAACTAGAGTTGGTCAGAAATTTTCTGATGAAACTTGGTTTTTGTGGAAAACGCTGATTTGCTGAATTAAAATGTTTTGCTGAATCTACTACAGATTTGACTGAACTGTCACTGACACACAGGCAGGTTTCCCGCTGGCATTCCAGGACCCACAGCTCTGCAGCAGAGAACCCAGAAGCCCCAGGAGTCTCCTCTGGGGCCGGGGGGGTGGTTAGGTTTGTTAAGCTCCCTGCTCCATGGCAGGAAGCCTGCTAACTCCAGAGCTCCAGCAGGAGACAGGTCTACGACACACCAGCGAAATGTATCATGCGTGGTGGCTTATATCCCTGGAATGCAAGTAAAAGTGCGCCAAGTTCTAAGAACCAGCTGGAGCAGACTAGACTTTCATCTAGATTTAAGATTTCAGAGCCAGTTCGGTTTAAATTGTTTCTGACTGAACTCATTTAGTGCCAGTGTGGATGTGGCCAAACTGAAATGGTTCAACTAATGCTCCCCACTGCTATCCCACAATACACCAGCGGACTTTTGAAATCTGCCAGAATCTGCCACATAGTTAAACAGGTGCTTCATTGACTCCCCCAGAGGTGGCTGCATGTCTCAGGTGGATGAAATAATTCCTCTTCCCATGTGGAGTTTTTACCCCAAGAAAAGATGCCGAGACTCTGCGAAGTCCACAAGGGACTTCACTATTACTATTGATTTTATAAGGAAGGTGTTCAGACACCATGGTAATGGACGTTAATATAAAACCCTATGGTAGTTAGGTGTATAACAAGTATCTTATTCCAAAGAGTTCTCATTGTACTTGACAAATTAAAGTTACATAGACTATATACATGTAAGAGATCCAGTTCTCTATTTCTCTCTCTCTCTCTCTCTCTCTCTCTTGATCAGTACTGAAGTGCACTTCTGGGTTAAAAATTACATTGCCCCTGTACCCCTACTGAAATAAAATAGAAGACTTGCTTAGCCTCAAGAAAAAGTGCCTCCCTCTGATTCCTGCTGCAGTTAAATGCCATGGGAAAGCACTTGTAACACAAACAGTTTTGTTTATGGGCAGGCATTTAATTATCATATTACTGAATTCTCAGAACCAGCTGCCACATGAGATTTCTGGCTAGGACATTTAACATAAAATTCAAACAGTGCGTCAGATGCCCATGTGACTGAAAACACAAGTGTAATATTTGCACTTTCCTGTTCTCTTCAACAGGCCTCCCCAATGATATTTCTGTACAGCTTAATCAGGAGAAGTCAGTGTGCTGTAAACTAGATGACGTCTTTGTGACTGGATCAGTGAATAATGTCGTGATCCGTTCAGGGGCTCTGTGTACGTGATTAAATGCCCGCCCCTGTTGCATTCCAGGCAGATATGGGATCAAAAAATTAAGCATCTGTTGAGGGCTTGGGAGAACTCAAAGGTTCTGATCTGAGTTTCTAGGCCACAAACCTAGCTGGTGGGCCTGATTGCTTTGGGAGAAAGCCTAACCTTACCAATATATTGTTTAAAATATTAACTCTGCTAATGCTAGACAATGCTAAACAAACACAATATGCTTCGAACCACAGCAGTCTGCTTTTTGCCCTAACAAGGGTCCTGATGCTCCAAACCCCTACTCAGGCAAGTACAGATTACTCCTGTGAGTAAGAGTGAGCAGGCTCATGCTTGCCTTTCTCTTGTTCATCTCTCTCCCTTCCTGCATTTGTCACTGTGAATTCCTTGTTCTGTCCCACCTTTCTGCTGGCATGGCATTCCCTGCTCCAGCTCGCCGCATTCCCTTGTTTCTTTTCCTCCTGCACTTTGTTTCTTCTCTTACTTCTTATAGGCAGGCTCAGTATTCAGCTCGCCTGTGCCAAGCTGTGCTGCCAGTGTTCCAGTAAAGGGCTCCCTCCATCATTTCGGGCACAATCTTCAAAAGTCACTCAGGCACTTTGGAGCTTACGTCTCGAGGAAAGTTAACGGGGCTTAGGCGTCTATGAGTCACTCCTAGGCACTTTAGAAAATGTTACCCTTCTGCTGCGCTAAACCCCAGAGGGGCAGGGTAAAATGGGGGCCAGCCAGGGCCACTCCTTCCCCCAGCACCCAGCACTGTGCAGGGGAGACCATTATGGGGGCACTAGGACTCTCTGCGCTCTCTCTCCACCATGGCCTTGCGGGAAAACAACCAGAGACTCCAGCCAGTAGGAGCAGACGCTGCCAAAGCAGGGACTTCCGGACATTCAGAGAACTTCCTGTGGTGTTGATTTGACTTTCTCTGCCCTCTGCTGATCAGCTGTTTGCTCCAACCCTCCCCTCTTCCACAGCCTTCTCTTACCCTTCTCTTCCACAGCCACTCCTCTTACCCTCTGCTCCCCTGCCCTGTCCCCCTCATCCACTTCCCTTGTCTTCCAATTAGCCAATCCCTTCCTAAGTAACCCCCCTCCCCACAAATAAATTGTGAACTAACATGTTTGCTCTGTTTGCATTCAACTCCTTCCCGCACCCTGTGGCTATCCTCTCTATTTAGACCAGTGTTTCTCAAACTGGGGCCGCCGCTTGTGCAGGGAAAGCCCCTGGCGGGCCGGGCTGGTTTGTTTACCTGCCCCATCCACAGGTCCGGCCGATCGCGGCTCCCACTGGCTGCGGTTCGCTGCTCCAGGCCAATGGGAGCTGTTGGAAGCGGTGCGGGAAGTGGGACACGGCAGGTAAACAAACCGGCCCGGCCCGCCAGGGGCTTTCCCTACGCTAGCGGTGGCCCTGGTTGGAGAAACACTGCTGTAAATTGCAGTGGTGTGGGTGGGTGTATGGGAGTAAACCCAGGACTGTTAAGGTTACGTTGCAAATATTGTCTAATATGGCATTCTGATGATTTGAGCTGAAGTCAATCAGTTGCCTCTCCCTTTTAGAATCTTTTGCACCGTGTGCGTGCGTACATTGTACAATGAGACCATGAAGCAATTAGTAGGAAGAGTAGGAAAATTTCCTGACAGTGATAGCAATTTTTTACAGTATATTCCTCGAACCTTAAAATCCCAACTGTCCTGCAGGAAGAACTTGTCTCTTTTATGTAAGATGAGTGTCATTGAATGGAAGTCACTATCCAGGGCAAGAGACCTGCTGCAAGGGAGGTGGAACGCTCCAAATTACTCTTTCACTTCCATAGGGCATTCCAGCCATTTTTACTTCTCTCTTCCCACTCCCATCCTTTCTGATCATCTAGCACCAGCCTTGTCTCTCTGCCGTCACACACTTGGACCATGCTTGGTGCAAAAGCCATCTCCTCTGATGCTACCATATATAGAATTGACTTTCTGTGTCTTTCTCCATGTCTTCACCTCCCCTTCTCGTTTGAAATATTGGCTTTAATAAAGAACTTCCCATTCTAATCCATCTCCTCCTTGTTCTTCCTCCTTATTTAACTTGGCATCAGTAAATAACATAGTTACACAGAGCCTTATGATTCAGTTTGTCTGAAAGCAGCTACAGCCTCCATAACATTTTATTGCACCTTCTTTCGTGATACACCCAATGCTATACTATTCCCAGTAATAGCTTTTGTAAATTTCAGACTCCATGAGGGTTTACTTGGCTAGGGGATGGATATTCAATTCCTATCTTTAAGCAAAACATACCCATTCAAATGTACACCACGGCTCCATGTGATTATAAAAGGCTGTGGCTCAATCTTTTAAAGCAGAAACGTTCGACGGGAGGAACACTGGAATTTACACACAGAGAGGGGAACAAATTTAAATGGCCACAATGTTACAAACAGACGGTGTGATGGGGCATCTGGCCCATAGGGGGTTAATAGAGCCCTAGGGAGGCTGCACAGAAGGCCGCCAATTAGAGAGGGGCTGCAAGGAACAGACTATCATGGCTCGGCAGGCTCATATAAGAAGGGCTGCAGGGCAGAGCAGAGTTCAGTAGCTGACTGGAGCTTGAGAGAAGAGCAGGAGGAAGGAGCGCCAGCACCTGGGACAAAGCAGTGCTGCAAGCAGGGACCAGGGGAGCTAGAGAGAGCTCCTGGCTGGCTGCTAGGGCCTGCAGGTTGAGGCCCCGAGGTAAGGGCAGAAGAGGGTGCTGGAACTGCATGGGAAGCGGCCCTGGGACAATGGGCTACAGTTGCCACAGAGGGGAGTGGCTGGCCAGAGATGCAGGTCCCCTGGAAGGGGGGAACACGGTGTGTGGCACAGCTGGAGGGCGGTGTCACTGAAGAGGACCCCGCAGTCTTGGGAGTGGTGCAGATCCTGGGACGAAAATGTCAACAGCGAGGCGCCATCAGAGGAGGGCGAACAGAGCTAATCCCCAGGACAGCCAGCAGGAGGCACAACAGAGGTGAGTGAACCCCGTCACAGAAGGTTTTAAAAAAGACCTGTCTATCTAGGTACTTATATAGCCTCCATCATCTTAAAATCTAAGCACCTCCGAGTGCAAAAGCTGAAATAAATATTAATAATAATAAAAGCATAAGACACTCATTAATGGGCCTCTGTGCCTGAGCGATAAACACCACAGAGCCTGGAGCTGGTGTGCGCTGAAGATGAAACGCATCATATGATCCTATTGCAATAGAACCTGTGTGGAAAGGGAGGGAGCCTAGCAAAAGATCACGCACTTCTTCAGAGGTCAAACCAATGAGAGTCTCTGAATCTGTAACACAAATTACCAATCTGTTTTGAACGGCCGCCATTCCATAAAATGAAAGCGGATCCCCATAAGGGCTGGCAGGGGTTCTTTCTTCTTTATCACACTGAGCAAAGTTCTTGTTGCCAGCCTCAGAATAGCTCGACTTCAGTCCTCCTGCTTCCCTTTAGTGTCCTAGATACGGTTCTGTAGGCGGAAGCTTGGATGTGCTGTGGAACAGAATGTTCACGCTCAAACTCAAGCCGATAATAAAAGTCCCCATGTGAGCTTCACTTGCTTCATTGCGAAAGCAGCAGACCCGTGAACGCCCTTTCCATACGTGCCCTTGTGTGCGGGGAATAGAAAAGATGGGGAGGGGGCATAGTAAGAGCAGTACGAACAACCCATTTGAGATGGTAAAGAAATAATTTCAGCAGTTCAAGGAGCCTGATATAATATCAGTGGGGGGAAAGTCACAAAGTGCTGGAGTTACTTGATGAACCGGGAAATACCCACAATACCAGCAGAGCAACCAAGGCAAAGGTTCCTGTCTTGCAGCAGATACATATGGATACTAATAGCATTTTCTTTTAAAAGAAGTAACCGAAGTCCAGGTCCATGTTTTGGTAACAATGTACACTCCTGGACTTCTCATCATTTTTAACAATACTATTTATTACATCACTACCAGCGGGGCTCTTGACGATTATCAGTTGTACGGATTTTATGCTGAGCTAATACACTGTTACCAAAACATGCTGTGCTAACACACTGTTAAACTACAATAGTTTCTTTAAAAAGGAGAACCTCAGCAAGTATACACACAGCTCACCATTCAGCGCGTGTGATACATTCCCCTCTGTGTCCTATCTGCACAGGCTATAACCCTGCTCCCATTTTGGAAGCTGTTTGCTTTAGTGGAAGCTGTATATTTTCAGCTCTGGCGATTCCAGGTTCAGTTCCCAATGCGGACCAAGATGCTGGTTCTTATACAAATGCTGATGTTCCTATAACAGCATTGAGTCAGTCTTGTCTCCTTCTGGCTTTCTGGTTCATGTGTTGTTTACTATAGGGCTGTTCCTACAATCAAACAAATGCCATTAAATGTACAGCAGGATATGCCTTGTGCTCGTGGTAAAGTTGTTACAAGGACTTTGATTTTCACCGAGCTTGACTTTGTAAAGTGCAACGGTGCAAACCTTAATGTTGCATCCACACAGGGCTAGCTTGTGTAGAGCGCTACCATGACTCTGCAAGGGAATAAGGATTCCCTCCCCCACAAATAGGTGACATGCAATTGAGCTTCCTCAGTCATGTCTCATGGGAGCCCAGAGACTGGCCCTGTGCTACTTTCCTTAGGCATACGTGAGTCGGGAACAGTGGTAAGTAGGTGGAGTCAGAGCACCACCCCCTCAGACACAGTTGTTGGCTGGACATGGAGGAGGGAGTATGATGCACCCCATGAAGGAGGATCACAATTTCCCCCCCCCCCCAGTCCCAGGGAAAGGGAGGAAACCCAGGAAAGATTATGCCCCTGAGGGGTGTCTCTAAGCATGCACGGCCCTGGACTCAGGGCTGAACCTAATGAACCAGTCTAGCTCATAGTTTTCCATGGAAGGCATGGTATTTTTTTTTTTAAGAGGGCAGGCCTGTGGTTAATTATGTCAGTATTTCAATGGGCCCAGTTAGACTCTGATGGCCTGAGAACTCCCTTATGAACTTTGCTGACTTCAGTGTGGTGGTGTGGGCCTGGCCCCATTTGTCTCCAGCAGAGGAGCTGCCCCAGATGGGTCTGTAGCACGAAGGTCTGGGGTCCCTGGTAGTCAGAACTCAGATCCACAGCTCAGCAGCAAATGGGCTTCATCTGCAACTGCTCTGAAGATGTCACAATGGTGCCCTCCCCCCCGCACCTGGGAAATTTCTTCACAGGGCAGCCTGAACCTGGTAGGACTTGCCAGTAGGAGTAAGTGCTTTTCTCTGAAGAGACACGTCAGTTCCTCTTTGCCGCTGGAGTTCAAGCACTGACCAGACACTGCTGAGTCATTTCTGAAGAACATTTCATCAGAGCTGCAAGAAAGTGACTGGGAGATTCCCTGAGGACATGGTGAGTTTATAAGTGACTGCATTGCCAAAGTATTTGAACCAATCCGACTGTATGACCACATTCTGCTCAGCCAATCACATCCTTTGTCTCACTGCATGAACATGTGTGATGCCAGCCACAATGGCAATTGACCCTGTGTGGGTCATTTTATATTTTCAGAAAGCACACAGCTGAATCAACGTCTGCTTTCCTGAATGAGTGGTGAGCCTACCACTAGTGACAGCGGCCTGTTATTTTACAGCGATTTGTAGGCGTTAAGTCATTGCTAACTATTTAAAGAGACTTTTTGTACATAAAGGATTGGAGTGTTCGGATGGGGCGTGACTCACAGACAAGCAAGGGGCCGCTTTTTAAATTCATAACAAAAAACAAATGCATGACCCCAGTCTTATAGCGACACAACAGATTAGGTTGAGAGAACATGTTTCAAACACTATGGACTAGATTCACAGAGGAACTTTTAGGAGCCTAGAAAATCACTGGGCTTCAAAAAGCCTGAGTTAATGGAGAGAGAGAGAGACACACACATCTTAGAATGGGACTCCCAAAACCCTGCATGCTCCTTTCCCAAGGTAGCCAAAGGGAGATGCCAAGCTGTGTGCATGATAAGCCTGGCCCCTCTCTGGGAGACAGGTGCCTAAATGCAGACTTCCGGGAGCTGCCTTCCTCTGCTTGGGATTCCCAGATGCAGATCCTCTCTTGGTGTTAGAGGTTTGCCATTGTTGCTGCTGCTGGGTGGTGACGGTGGCAGCAGTAGTTCCTGCCTAACTTTTAGCACAGCGGTTAGGAGACTCACTTGGGATGGGGGGAATCACCTGTGCAGGGGCCCCTTCCTACTAAGGGGGAGAAGGGATTTGAATGGGGATCTGCAGCCTCTCCAGTGAATGGGGTGTAAAATATTCTGATGTGGCACTTCCTCGGTTTTCCTGTTGACGCTGTTCCACTGTGGCTGAATAATGAAAGAATCACTGGGTGAGTAAGAGAACAAGTGTGATAATGACTCTGTGGCCTGGTGCTTACACCCTCTTGTGGGAGACACATGATCCAATTCCCCTGCTCCACTGGCTTTGTTTATTATTAGTTATTATTCACGTTGGAGCAGCTTCACCAGCATAGATGGGAGTTTGCCTACGTGAGGCAATGTGGACATTCTGAAGTTAATTCCTGTTCCAAAGAATTAAAAGTTGAACTGTCACAAGGGTTTGTGAAACAAACACACCCTGAAAAGTTCTGAGATGGAAACGGCCAAACGGAAAACTTCAGCATTTTCTAATTAAAACCATCTGACATTTCTAAAGGGAAGTTTTCATTTTGCATCAGCCTTTTGAAAGTCAAAGTTTCTTTTTGAATCGACATCGCAAAACAAAAACACCCAGGGAATTTAGTCTTTGACGGTTTGCTCTGTTTAGATTCTACGCTCCATAGAGCAGGGAGGGACTGTGCCTTTCTTAGCTTTGTAGAGAGCTGAGCACACTTCAGCCCTTAAAAACCACTTTGCATGTTTATAGCACTTTCTGCATGGATCCCAAAGCACTAGTATGGCAGAGAAGTATTATTAGTCCTATTTCACAGATGAGGAAACTGAGACGCATAGTTAAGGGCCAGATTTTGCCAACCATAACCATACACATTAGACCAGCAGCAATCCTATTGAAATGCTACTATTCAACATGAATAAAAGTTTGCAGAGTTGAGCCCCTTAGTGACCGGTAGCAGATTTGGTGCTCGAACCTCGGATTCCTAGCATCTTGTTCTAATCACTAGACAGCGCTTCCTCCTGTTAGAGCAGGTAGCCTTAGCCAAAATGAGTTTTTGAGCCACACCATGACCCAGCCAGCCAGAAAATGCAGATGATTTTGAAAAATTCAGAAATACGTCGGGACAGCAAATGTTCCACTGCTGATACAGAACAATACAGAGATTCTGTAATATGCAATGAAACAGTCAATTGCCTATGGAGACACATACAAACGTAGTAAAAAAAAAAAGCCTGCTCAGTGGTAATTGATAGACATTAAATGTTCCTGTCTTTTTGTTCTGTATTCTAGAAAATAACGAGATTGTTCTTGATCATGAATTCTTTGTCTTATTTTTAAGCACTCTTTCCTCCTAGCCTTTAGCTTTGTGGTCTTCTGTGGGAGCGGTCTAGGAATGAAGTGTGCTTGGCAGAAAAGAAAAAGCTTTGATTTCAGAGGTCACAATGCCACATGGGTCACTGTTTAGCTTATGCAACCACTTAGAGCGTAGAACCCTCGTGAGCTTTGATTGGGATTAATGTGCTACTCCACAATGCCATTGAGGGTCCAAAAATCTAAGCTCACCTGACCTGCTACATTTTCAAAATGCTGAACTAGGCTCTGTGAAACTCCAGCTTCCCCTGTGGCCCTTAACCATTGTGTGTTGAAGAGTACAGCTAGCGCAGCTCTGCCCCAGACAAGGCTGTGAACTTTGTGGATTTTACTCACAAGTTGGACCAGTGTCTGTGTTCCTATTCTCTGATACGGGGGTACAGAGATTCAAATAAAAAGCTGTTGTAAGGTCTTTGAGCCCTACTCAGCGTGATGTACCTGCCTATGCACTTCCTGGCAATGACACCGTGCTCTCAGGAGCCAATTTCTGTTCTGAATGGGTGACCAGATGTTCCGATTTTATAGGGACAGTCCCGATTTTTGGGGCTTTTTCTTATATAGGCAACTATTACCTTTCACCCCCTGTCCTGATTTTTCACACTTGCTATCTGGTCACCCTATGCTGCACTGACCCACTGTGAACGGAGATTGAACTCTCTCCACAAGCAAAACTGGTCAGAAATAAGGTTTGTTTGTTTTTTTAGAGATGGGCTGATGCTACAACATTGAGATCTCAAAATTCAAGATTGTTCAGAGCTGGGATTTTTGGGTCAGACCCGTTAAAACAAAATTGCCCCTTGCAAAATTTGAGCCAGTTTCAGCTTATGTTTCCAATGGCCCATTCAGCCAAGAAATCAACAGAGAGAAGTTTATCGATCCCAACTGCAGAGCAGTCTGGCTTGGTTTACCAAAAAAAAAAAAAAGCAAGATCCATTATCAGGAAAGCAGCTGTAGCTCATATCCAACAAGCTGTCCTGCTGCTTGGGCAGGTTGCCAACTTCTGCTAGGGATTCCCCTACTGATAGGGCAGGCAAGGGGGTGGGAAGGGTGTGTGCTCACATTGGCTGACAACAACCTTTCCAAAACACACCACCGATACTTTATGGAAATGTTTCCCTTGCTTGGCAAGGTATGGCTGACCTCTGAAAAAAGCAATATCAGCGGTTCCACGATGACGTCTGGGCTTAATCCTGTGCGGTGTGGCGTTCCCATAGCTCCAATCTCTGGTTTTCTCAGAAGTTTATATAGCAGGTTTCCTTAGGTATTTGTTTACTGCCTAAAACAATGGCTTCCGTTCTAGTGGCCCTGCTCTTACTCATCGTTAAGGAGAGGAAAATCGGTGTGTTTAAGTGGCTGTCCCACAAAGGCGCTATTCCTTCAAGATTTCTATGTGCTACACTCTCCTCTGATGTCAGTGCCACACTACACTAGTCTGCCATGTTAAAAGAGCTCACCGTAAGGAACTCAGTTTCCACATAGGGCCAGCCTTACTCATAAGAATAGTCTCTTGCATCTTTTATTAATATTAGTTCTGTTTCTACTGTAGTTGTGCCTACTGATCCTAGTCAAGAATTCCCATGTACCAGGTGCTGTACAAACAGTGCGGTCCCCGTGCCATAGATTGTACAGTCTAAGGCTCATGACGAGTTACAACAAATAATAATAGTAATGTCCTGGGGACGTACCCTCTAGATTTCTGACCTGCACTTTGGAACAGCCGAAGAAGAGACTGCTTCTAGAGACTGCTTCACAGGTCCCAGACTGGGCCAAATGCACCCAGGAGTAGGACTTTTGGGGAGTTTAGTCAGTGCTGTGTGGAAATCTATGGGATGTCAGTGATTTCAAGGGGAAGAACACACACACACACACAACTAATATGCAAATGTGATCAATCAAGTGCATCTCTGAGTCCCTTGACAGCTCCCATTCAGCTGGAACACAGGCCCAGCTCCTCAAAGGTATTTCAGTGGGAGTTAGGCATCTAAACAGGTGTAAAGGTCTCAGCCTAAGCATACATCCGCCCATGTGTAACAACTCCCAGTGTGGGACATCAGCAGGGTTGAATTAGAGACGGGTAGCGCCAGCCTCTACCACTTGAACTGAAGGCCTGATCCAGCCCCCACTAAAGCCAATGGAAAAACTCGTCATTGACGCCCATGAGCATGGGCTCAAGTCCATTATTTTCTGTGGACCAGCCACCAATGGAGACATGCACGTAACACACGTTACAAGCATGTTACACATTCCACCCAACAGGGGGATGCTCATTCTGAGTCCCTGAACACTATGGGTGTTCAATGACCCTGATCAAAGGCCCAGGGCCTTTACCGCCAAAACACAATGCGCTCCCATTTGAGTCCATTAGCTGGCAGCAGGAGCTAGCAGCCATCCTCTGTGGATGTGTAACGCTCAGTACAAGTTAGTTACGCAGGCCTCTGGATTACTGCACTGAGTAATTACTTATATGCAGCATGCTCTTTTCCTCATTTCCGAGCCAGTGTAGAAAAAAAATAGCCCCCCCCGTCGCTCTCAACGGCAGCAGCCTCCCAGTAAGATTTAGTCATGGGTATTTATAGTAAACGTCATGAACAAATCACAGGCAATAAACAAAAATTCAGGTGACTTGTCCGTGACGTTTACTATAAATATCCATGACTAAATCTTAGCCTTAGTCATGATCTCCCGCCCTTTTTTCATAACAAATCGGTGGTGGGGAGGGGGTGTCCTGAAACTTAAGTGAAGAGATGCTCACTGTACACATCCAAATGCGATTTCCTTCCCTCAAGCAGCCATCACTGCAAGCCCAAACCCGGGGCTGGAATTCAACCATCCTCTCTCCTGTCTTGTGCACTATCCCCAGTTTGCAACAGCGCATAATCCTCTGCACTGGTTTAATGAGACACCAAGGAACACAGCTCATGGCTTCCACAGCTAGAGATAAGAGGCAGCTCGTAGCACCATTTATTTTTGTCAGTAAGCTAGGATGTGATCGTACTGAACAGAGAGACATTAACGCCCTTAAAAAATGCCTCCTGCAATTTTACATGTCCAAGATTTTGCATGTGTGAAATTCGGATTGGCACATGCAGCTCACGTACACATCTGAAATGAATGGGCCTTTAGGCACCTAAATGCCTTTAAAAGGCTGAACCAAAGTTTCTTGCATTATAATCTCTCTCTGCAACTAAGTAAAGAATAATAACTAAGGCTAAGATTTTTGTCATGGTTATTTTTAGTAAAAGTCATGGACAGGTCAGGGGCAATAAACAAAAATTCACGGAAGCCGTGACCTGTCTGTGACTTTTGCTGCTGCAGCTCTATGGTTTCCCTCACCATGGTGGTGGCTGGGAGCTGTGGGGCCGGTTCCCCCTCCGCCCACAGGGGCTGGGAGCTGCAGGAAGACCATATTTCCAAAAGAGAAAATGGGACACCCCCTGAGATGGTCCCCTCTCCACTGCCCCCTTTCCCCCGTACGAGGCTCTCGCCCCTCGCTGGAACATTGCAGGGGTCCCCTGTCGCTGGAACCCTGCCGGGGCCCCTGCTGGCTGCCAGAGTCCTGCAGCCCTGGGGCTGAAGTGGCGAATGTTGTGGAGGTTTCCGGAAGTCATGGATTCTGTGATTCCTGTGACACAAACGTAGCCTTAATACTAACTATATGACACTGGTCTCAACACTTACCTGCCTTGGCTCAGATGCCCATGTCTCAAATGGCAGCAATACTAACTTTTCTCATTAAAAGGGGTGAGTCAAGGAGGACTAACTTGGTCAGTGCCTTGTAAATGAAGGTGTGACACTAGGCTACCCAGGTGTGGGGTGTGGAAGTATCTAATGAATTATGACTGATAGTCAGTGCTGCTGTTCTGACTAATGTTACACTGCTCTAGTAGAGTAATGCAGCCACTATTCAGCCTTTTCAGGCCATTGCCAACAGATTGCAGATGCCAAGCAGTTCCTATTGTACGGTCTCAGTACTTGCAGAACATTGCAGTTTTGGTCATTCAACATAGCCTTTCCTTATGGGCCTGAAAACAGGCACAGTGCAGCATGGCTGGCTATTGCCCTGCAGTGCCAGCAATTACATGGGTTTCCCCCTCAACCCGCACTCGTTCCTTCACTTTTTCCAAACTATGCAGACTAATGAGGAAAGATGATAACCTCTACCTCCTTTGTGCCCGCTGCATCGCATACCCAGCGGCGTCGGCTTCCGTTTGGCTCACAGGGACCTTGAGAGTAGAAACACAGAATGCCCTGCAAGGGGCATGACTCATCTTGCTCAAGGCCAAAGCCTGCTCACGCTGCTCTTTCCCGGTTTTCATCTTGCTTCATTCCCTCATGGAATAGTGTCAGTAATCAGGGCTTTGGTTTAATAGTGACATCACTATTTGACTGTAAATGGCCATTACAAATGGATAGGCCATATGGGGATGGGCGAGAAGGGTGATATTTGCATGTGGGGGGGAGGGGGACAGACAGTAGTTTTGCATTCCTGTGCCAGGGAAGGGGAACAGGAGTGTCCCAAGCCCTGGTTCCACAGGGGTGGGTGTCTTTAAAATCTGGCCAGACTAATATAGGTCAGGAGCTTTGCCTGCAGAGGCTGCCTGCCCATCAGCTGGCTGGCCTGGCCACCATCCCTGCCTAAAATGGCCCCGCTCTCTTTTGGGCTCCCTCCACCACTTGGAGCTTGCAGGGGGCTTTCAGAGTCCATCCTTCCACCCTACTCCTGGCAAATTTTCAGCCTTGAAATCAGAGCCAAAGGTGCATCCCCCCAAAAACAAACAAACAACTTCTTCATCTCCCTGGCATGCTTTAGCTACTGACTTTGTGGTTGCCTGAATTCCATGGATCCTGAGAACATGCCAGAAACCAGAACAGAAAAAGGAACCTGGAGCCTCTACCTACTGTAAGGCAAGAAAAACTCTGAGAGCTCTTCCTTGCAGGCCTGGTTCATCGCATGTTGCCGAGTGGCTTGAGGAGAGAAACCAATGGCTGCCTCGTGGCCCAGAAAGCTTATGGGAGGAGGTGTGCAAAAGGGCCATCAAGGGTGATGCAAAGGGAGCGAGGCCACTAAACACATTTGAGGCGCTGGGCATAAGTGGCACAAGAGCTCAAGGCCCACTGAAAGTCAGTTAAAGGGAGCATAAGTCCTATTGAAAGTCAGTGATTGGATTTGTGCTCCTGACTCATTAAGGCGCTTTGGAAACATCCCCTCCGCACTAGCCAATTAAAAGGGCACTGTCTGGGTTGGTGGGAGGAGACTTCAGCCTCGCTGGATGGTTTGGCGTCAGACTGTTAGCATGCTGAAGCAGTACGACCATCCTGCTTTATGACCCATATGGCCTAGCACCACGCTCCCAGTCACAGGGTTTGTTGTGAGCATGACGAAGGCATATGGGAAACTGAAGCGCTCAAACCTCCCCCCTGCTCTGTTTGCATGAGCGCATGCCAAAGATTGGCAAGATTTCCACTCTCAGCACAGCAGAGTGCAGGAAGCAATCTTGTTAATTTCATTCACTGGCTGGCTCACAGGAATCAAGCTGGCAAGATGAGTGGGCTGATGGAAAATCCCTGCGTTGCGCACACAGCAATCCTTGGTCCCTGGGTTATCCCTCTACTAGATCACCCACCCTATAGGCTAGGATTTTAAGATTATTGTATTTCTTCAGCCGGGGGGAAGGGAAGGCAGAGCAGGCAGGTCCGGGGACTGGTAGGGAGATAGGCGGCCTTTCCCCTGCTGCTCACAGGTAAAATCCAGCCAAGGCTAACAAGGAGGGGCAGGTTCAGGTCTAACTGAAGTAGTGGGCATGAGTCCCCGTTGCCTGTGACCATTTACAGTGGTGAAAGTAGGGATAAAAGACTATTAAGCCAAAATGGTAGCAGTTTACACCCACTTCCCCCTCTCCCCCGTAAATTAATATGTTCTAAGAGGAGTAGTGTTTTATGTGAAATGCTTTGGTCCCAGTCCAATTCCTTGTGGAAGATTGCCCAGGCCAGAACTAGTGTTAACAAGCATGCTAATGGGCAGGCCCTACCCGTTGGGAAAAAAACAGGGCACTGATTAAAGACGTTTCTATATGGGCTTATGTCTATACTTGTCTATATAGCCCCAAATAGCTAGCGTGGAATAGCTTAGTTCCCCTTGTGGATATGCTTATTCTGCCCTAAGAACGCCTTCTTCTGATTTAGATTAATCCACTTCCAAGGGTGCCAGGCCCTAAGTGGTTAAATTCAAGGATTGTGACTATTTTTATTATCACGTGCAGTGCGAGAGTAACGAGACACAGCGCTCAAAGCCAAGGGCCCCAGGGCAGACACTAGCCACCGGTGATGGTGTAGGAATGAATGGGGCTGCTCTACAGATTCTTTTCCTGCCATATTTGGAATCAACGTGTTTGTCAGGGCTGTGTAAGAGGTGCTCAGCTGTGAGCAAGCTGAACAGGTAGACAGAATGTGTGATGTTGCGGTATGTAAATTACTGCCATGGTTGGTGGTGGAAAAGGATACTCAGAACTAGAGGGCTGGCTTCTAACTGGCCAATAGGGTAAATAGCATTTGCACATCTCTCTCTCTGTAAGTATTAGTGAGACAAATCTGAGGCTACCAGTCTCTTCCCCCCATTAGCGGCATTCGCTCAGCCAGAGTCAGGAGTTAAAGGAAAGGGCCCTGTTGCACGGCCATACTTGGATTTTCTGTGGCAGGGTCTAATGTCGTACACTGAATCACTTGACCTATGCCAGCTAAGAGAATCTGTTATATAGCTGAGAATTAAAACTGAATGCATGTAAAACCATTAAATCAATTCTACTTAAGGAAAGAGTCCTGCAGCCTGTATTCCCACACTGGCGGCTTTGATTTTTTTTTTTAATTCTGTATTTCACTAGGAAGTGCTTTCCCTTTGTGCATTATCTAGTGCACACAGACCTTCCTTCACTGCTGCAATAGCTTCACCTCCTCCCATCCACTCAGCTACAAGCAACAGGCTTGATATTAAGCATATTTTAGGGAGAAAACAATTCCTTATTTTTATACAACTGAAATTTCACTTCCTGTTTTATATGTTAAATTTTAAACAAAAATAATCCAATATTTGCATGTATGGCACATGTATTAGTTAACTGTGCACTGCTCCCTAGTACAGGTTGTAGTCTTATTTGTGCATGAAAGCACCCACCCTGTGTTGATTGTTTTTCCAGACCGACCTATAGAAACTGTCTCTGCCCTAGACAGCTCATGATCTAAGGAGGGACAGGTAGATACAGGTAGAAACAATATATAATGATTGTATGGAAGTGAAATCAATATTGCATTTTATTTATTTATATTAAAAGCAGATTTATTACTTCATTCATACCCCTTCTATCTTCCCTTTTTCTCTGTTATTTTAGGCTGTGATGAGAGCCTAAACTTAGATTTACAGCCAGGACAATGTTTCTTCCATGTTCTGTAAAGTATCATGCATAATTTAGGTGCTATATAAATAATTACAGTATATTGGACATTGTCCAGCATTAAAAGCAAGAATCAAAGGTTGGAAACCCTTTAGGGGAAGGGAATGTCTCTTTGTTCTGTGTTTGTACAGCACCTAGCACCCTGCAGTCCTGGTCCATGACTAGGACTCTCAGGTGTTATGGTAATACACAATAATAATAAAATCATATAGTACTCACTTCCTGTCCTAAACAGTCATACAGAGTTGATGTGCACTACTGAACGTTGCCATATTCCATCCCCAAGAGTGGCAGTGCTTTAAGAGTGATCCTTAAATGATTAGGGACTTCAAGTGGAAATTTGCTCTGCTAGAGGAATTGGTGGGCGGGGGTGTTAACAGACCCACCAAAAATGGGAGGTAACATTTCTTAAAAAAAAAAAACAAAACAAAAAAACACACCCCACTTTCAACAACCCAAAAGCTTGATCCAATTTGAAACTTTATGGAACAAAGATTTCAACATTTTGAGTTTTGCTTCCCCATTTTTTGGCTAGCTGTCTTTACAATCTGCCAGGGCAGCTGATGCTACAGAACAGCAGTTCTCAACCAGGGGTCCGGGGCCTCCTGGGGAGCTGCTGAAATAAACCAAAAAGCAGGGCCAGCCTTAGGCAGAAAGCCAAAGCCCAAGCAAATTAGCTTATGGGGCCTGAGCAAGTGCCTTGCTTGCTACCCCCCCCTTATGCCAGTCCCGGCTTTTATATAGTTGTGGAATTTTTAATGGCATGTTGCGGGGGCCTCTGGAAGATAAAGGTTGAGAACCCCTGCTAGAGAAGGCCTCAATGAGGTATGTCAGGGATCAGCAACCTTTGGCACATGGTTCACCACTACAGGTCAATGGGAACTGCGGGAAGGGGCACGGGCCGAGGGATGTGCTGGCTGCTGCTTCCTACAGCCCCCATTGGAGCAGCAAACTATGGCCAGTGGGAGTCGAGATTGTTTACCTGCCACATCCAGAGGTTTGGCCAAAGTGGGCTGGTCTGCCAGGGGACTTACCCTGGTGGGCTGCGTGCCGAAGGTTGTCAATCCCTGCTTTATGTGCTTAGTGTTGCTTCCAGGAGTTATACTGATACAATATCATTGACCAGGGGCAGCAGGAAGGCAAAAACTGTACAACACTGAGCCAAATTCATCCCTGATGTAATTCCACTAAAACCATGAAAATTCACCCTTCAAAACCATCTCACGCTTTAAGAAAAGGGACCAGATTTACTATAAAACAATTATTGAAATATATTTGGAGTGAAAATTAACAAAATGTGAAAACTTGAGAAAATTGACCTGCTTTATAATAACCAAATGCAAAAAAAGTCTCTAGGTATCAGTATCACATTCACTTTTAACATTTCTTACCTCTCCACTACGAACCTGGACCCACTCCCACCTAAATAGGTCCATAATCTCTCCCTTTTCCTGTTGTACACGCCCTATATATTACAAATGTATTTGTATTATCATAGCACCAAGGAACCTCAGTCATAAATCAGGACCCCACAGTGCTAGACACCGCCCAGACACAATACCCATGGAACTTGATATTAATTGGCATCTCTCCCCCATTTTCTTTATCCGCCCATGCCTCGGGTATCCAGTTTCCACCATTTATTTCGGTCTCTTGCTGGTCCGTTTAGGCTTCTAAGTGTGATGCTGATGGCTTTGGCTTCCTTCTCTATTGTTCTGTGTAATGTTCCTCTAGGTTGCCCTCTTTTAATCTTTCCAGGGAGCGTCCATATGGTCTCTTGCTGTTGAAATTGTGTTATTAGCATCCTTAAAGCATATCCTAAAGATGCCCATTGTTGTCTTTTCATATTTGATGCTTTAGACTGGTTTGCTCTACTCAGAATTTCTGATGTTGCAAGAAACGCTTTCAAATGGACGCTGAAGATCTTCTGCAGGCATTTACTTTGGTACGATGATCTCTCATAACAATAAAAAAACCCTGCATTCATCATTCACATAGTCTCTGCCTTTTTCAGGATATCATTCTTGGGCAGAGTTGAGCAAATAATGGATGTTTCAGTGCAGTTTTTTTTCCAGCTGAAACTATTTGTCAAATTCAACCCAAATTCATGAATAGTTTCAGAGCCTTGAAAATATGCATTTTTCAGAAAATAAATAAAAAAAAGTTACTCAGCTATACTCCTTTCCTACCACCAAGTTACTTGTTGCTGTTTGATATGGTAAGTAGATATATTTGGTCCTGCCAGTGCTAAAACATATCCCAGCAACAGGATATCCTGAATGCAGAATGACCTAAGTGGAGGGGGTCTCACTCCAGTTCCTAGTGGACAAGTGTCCATGCTGCAGTAATCTGCCTCATCAGCATTCTCAGCAGAGACTACGGATTGAATCTGCAGCCTCTGGATCAGGGTTGAAGAATGAATTAATGACTGAATCAATTTCTACAAAATGCTAAAACAAACAGTGTTGCCAGTGGCTTGACATAGGGGAAAGCCATTGTTCAGACCTGAAGAAGAGCTCTGTATAGTTCAAAAGCCTGTGTCTCTTTCACCAACAAAAGTTTGTCGAATAAAAGAGAGTGACAAGGCAGGTGAGGTAGTAAATGCCCACACCATACATGTATGAACAGAGGACTTCCCACTCAATACTTTATGTAAACACTAAATTCATTTAAACTTTTACACACTCCCACACATGCAAATATGCAGTAGCAAGTATTTAACAACCCAAGACATTCAAGTAGATTGAAACTTCTCTTCTTTTGTTTTACTCAGGAAAGTATAAATACCTCCTATTTAAGTTTTCAGTCTGCATGGACTAATGCTTCAGTCACATCACATTGAGACATGATGTCATACACAATCCGCTGCAGGGAGCCAAATAATTTAAATCGAACTTTTAACATCCCTTCTCTCTTTTTCTTGTGCCCTCTTCCCTGTTTATTAGACTAATTACCATATATACTCGTTCATAAGCAGAATATTTTTGAGAAAAAGAAAGTGATGCATCAAAGAGCAGGGGGGCAGCTTATGAACAGGCCTACACCAAAATTTGATGATTTTAAAAACTCTATGGAATCATTGAATATCTAATGTTGGTTTGTTTACCTGAAGCCCCTGCAGGCATGGAGCCCCTCAGCTCCCTGTGGCCATGATTCGCTGTTTCCAGCCAATGGTAGCTGCGGGGAGTGGCGTGCTACTTCCCACAGCTCCCATTGGCTGGGTACAGCGAACCGCAGCTACAGGGAGCTGAGGGGCTGTATACCTGTGAACACTCAAGGTAAACAAAACGTCCCGACCTGCCTGCAGCTTACCCTGATGGGCTGGGAGCTAAAGTTTTCCAACCCCTGAAATATAGGGTCAGCTTCTGAAAGGATCATACAGTTTTTGCTATTTTTAAACTTACCATCTTAAGGGGGCGGGGGGGGGGGTACCGGGTATTTTAAAAAGGGAGAGTGGCTTCCTTCCCATTCTGAGGCTTAATTCAATCTGACTGACATACGAGCAAGATACAAGATACGAGATCAAACAGTACTATTTATATAGTACCTAGAAGTGTTCTAGGACCTTCACAACCATCCAAGAACAAAGGGTCACTGAACTGAAGCGCTTACAATCAAAACAGACGAGGAGGAGACAAGGATTGCAATGTAAAACATGCCAGCTTTACAAATATTTAAAGCAACTATCCACTTCCCAGTTTGACTCAGGCGATACTAATGGGTATATCAGAATCAGCAGTTTCTACTGTTACCTTGTAGTTTTATGTTTTTCTTGCCATAAAGAAGTCCAACTAGCTGAACACAATCCAAAACTAAATATTTCTTCTTGTTCTCTGAAGAGATGGTTGCTGAGATTTATCAGTAATAGTCGTATTACAGTTGTAATTGCACATATTGTGTTACTAAAAAGGCCCTCAGCATAAAGACTAAGGATCAAATTCACCACTGGTGTAAGCAGTTACAACTCTATTGAAGTCATGCTTGTATCTCCAAGATTTGAGGGGTAGAATGAAGGCACAGTACATAATTCCTACATTGAATTAGATCTGGATTTCTCTGCTGCCGTGCTGAACGGCAGATTGCATAGATGAGCTACTCTCCTATAGTTTTTTTAAAACCCCCAATATATTAGAAGACACTGTTCTTTATTACTAATATCAATAGTGGCTGCAGTTTGTTTAGAGGGCACATTAAAATTAGAGAGATGTCAAATTTATTTTTAAACCTACTTTCATTCTCCCCTCCCCCGAGGGCTCGACAAAAATTGGCTGCATTTTAGCCCAGATGGAGCACAACTCTACTCAACGCAGTTGGATGTTTTAAGATGATGGCCTCTCAGAGATGAGAGCAGTATAAAGGCTGAAAAGCAGTAAAGTGTCACTTATTTTTGTCCACTGAGCAATACTGAAAGAACATTCTCTCTTACTACTTGTAATGTATAGGACAGTGAAACCAGAATACAAGTATTTGGGAAAGATTAAATCGGTTGCCCTTACTGTGACTTTTTCCACTATCGAAAGTTCCAGGGCAACAGCTCCTTTAAAGACAAGGCTCCATACATGATACAACCATGAGGCTGCTAAGAAAATAAATGCAGCACTTGTGCAAGATTTGCACCACATGCAACCAAACAAAAATAACTGCTGTTTTCCAGCTATTTAGCTTGCAATTTTAGGAGCTTCCCAAGTCTTGTCATACCCTTGACCTGCTGTGAAGAAGGGGTTTAAGCTGTCTAGAACCTTATTTTTAGGATAGTGGCATAGCAGACACTTTCCTAGTTGGAACAACTGCTCAACTTCACACAAACATAACTCTTTGGTGGCTTAGGAAGATACCATGACAGCTGCCCCCTAAGACAATTCTTCACCCCCTTCAGATATTCCTGTCCCTTACAGGAGCCACACCACATCTATCTTTTTGTTAATCAGTTAAGCTTTGCCATGTAATTCAGTGCAGCTCTGCTGCATTATTTAGCTGTAATGAGCTGCTTAGTACAAGAGGCCTTGCATAAAGGCAATGTGTGGTTTAAAAAAAAACAAAAACAAAAACCAACCAACCAAAAAAACCACACAGCAGTCAGACAGGCTAGTACTACTTCAGATGTATTCCAAAATATGCTGGCATATGGCCACCAAAATTCAATTAAAAAGTATCCTTCTACGTAAATCATTATGGGTAAGATACAGGATTGAGTCTTGTTACATTAAATTTTTGTACTAATGTAGCTGTTCCAATTTTTAGTGACAACATATGGGTAGTTTTGTGGGATGGGAAATAGTGACAAGAATTCTCCAGTAAAACACCATTGCATATTTAAGATTAAAATTTAAGATTTGAACTGTAAAGTATAAAAAGGATCTCCTCCTGCCTATGTTGGAGTAGACATGTCTGTCCTAAAAGAGACATTACAACCAGCTTTTAAATTAGCTCTGAAATACTATACTATAGTTGTAATCAATTTCTATAAATAAATCACAACATAAAAGTTTTACATTTTTATTAAACAAAGAGAACCCATAGGGCTCATATACGTACAAAATACAATCATATCCTTGCATGTTAAAGTTTTGAATAGCAAGGTTGTTTTTTTTTTTAAAACTTGTTTCACAGTTATCAAAACCAACCCATGTGCATGCTGAATTCATTATTGTGCAAAGTACACAACTAAGAACCAGATTCCACCCTCTAAACTAGGTATCGCAGAGCAGAATTGGGCCTTCAAAAAACTTTCATCCTTTTCTTAAAGGTCCTTGTGCGCTTAAGAATTTTTTTTGCCACAGTTTAAGGCCACAGTTTTCCTGCAAACAAGCAGCAACTAAGGATTTTTTTTTTTTTTTAAAACTAGAGACTCATGATCATGTTTGTACCAACATACTATCCAGGTAACAGATGACCCATTAGGTTTTATAGTCCTCATTGTAAGCACCTCATACTTCTTAGGTTAATATTCTGTATGACTGACATGAAAGTTAAATAGCAACAGTGTGGCTATCAGTTTAGTTAGGACAAATGATATTGACTAAATGGGCATGCCATCAACATGCATGACAGCTACACTGAACTTGAGACTTTAAGAAAACTTCAAGTGTCTTCTAAAAGATGGAGTCAAATTTTGGTTAAAGCTGCATTTGCTAGAGAAGATAATACTTAAAATTGCAAATGAAAGAAACTGCAGTTTTAAAATACATATATCTGCATCAGTACCACATCTATTGTACACAATGGTGAGTCAATAGTTAACTGAAGAGCTAGAAATTAAAGAAACACAAAGTCCTACTAAAGGATGGAGACAAAGTGAAAATAAATATGCCTGCAGAAAAATCCCTATTACTTAAGTGACTAAAGATTTTTTTTTTTAATATAAAACCATTTCAACACTTTTTAAAACTGCAGTTTTTGAAAGAAGTTGCAATGACACTTATTTTTAATCACCAAAAAATAGTGTTCTACCATATGAAGCACTAGCATTTCTAACCCAAAAGCCTTTCGTCAAATATACAAAGTAATTTTAGCAGTTCTAAAAACCATGTAACACTATTGTGAACTGGACACTTGCATATTGAGAATACGATTTTTCTAGTGAACTGCTGACAGTGTGGTCACCGGTTAGATTACATACACAAATTCATGCTTAGTAGGAAGCAAACATTCTACTCTAGACGAAGGCAGTAAGGGCAGTACCTTCATCCTTAGCAGCAAGAAAAAAAATCTCACTGTTTTAAGTGACCTGAGGAAGAAAAATAGTCAAATATTGCACCAAAGCAAAATTAGACAGGAAAAATACTAGAGAATGGATAACAATGAACAGTGCAGCCTCCAATGACAGACTAGGTCTTTGAACAAAACCACAGAAAACAAATGAAAAAAAAATGTGCGTCTTTACAGAAGGATTTTGTTCCCTTGCAGGTTGATTACTGTCAAAATACATATTTACCTTCCGCTTTGTCTTCGGATCTAAACTAAAGGTATACTCCTCCCCAAACCCCTTGCCTCTTTTTTTTGTTAACTGCGGAAATTTAGGGTCCCTTTCAGAACATTGCAGATTAGTGCGAGTCTTAGATGTTGTTTTTGGTCTCAGTCTGACCCTAAATAGGTATCCAAAACAGAGGTAGGCTTAAAAGGCTTTTGAATAAATCCACTTTGATAAATATATCTGCTATTGGCAAGAAGACTCTGTTCCTTGCCTTGCCTCCCATTATCATGCTATCCACAAGCTTAAGATACACACACACAAACAATTAGTGTAGGAGCACCAGAGGCTAGAATAATTTCCTTGAGATCTCTACTCCCCCGCCCTCCGCTCAAAAAACAAACAGAACAAAGACAGTGCATAAGCAGTTATCGAAGTCCAACTTTCTCTTAAGTAGTTTGTCTTTCACACAATAAAGACTTGCCTTCATAATATTGCAGTAATGGCAAAATATAGCTATCCATGACAATTGGAAATTCATCATGAATGATGAAATAGTACCACTTGACTGATGTTAGGATATGTTCCCATGAAGTTTGTTTGTAGCTGGAGTTAGAGCTGGAACTCTAGATTATAACTTTATGTAGTATCTCTTCATGAATATTCTCGAAGACCTCCCACACCTCCAATCTTGGCTGCTCCCACTTAGTCAAATTATGTGACATCCACATCTCCTGTGCAGACTAATCCATAAGGGATTCTTTTAAACACCAAGCATGCTCAGACTTCCAACTCCAATTGCCTTTGCACATTGTTTCTGAACTTCAGCTCTTAATGGGAAAGCAGTTTCCTTTTAGCTTTACTAACAGCTGAAGCATAAGGGATTCAATTTCATCACAATACAGCTATTTCAAATATTGTTTAGAGCATGAATGAAACAGACTGTGTCTCTTCTATATGAGTAGGATGTGGATCAATCTGTAGACAGAAAAAAATCAAAATGATTACTTCCTATACACTCATGTAATATTTAAACCTTTTATGTAGTTTGATATGAAACTTATTTACAAATCTAATAGCAGCATGTTTTATTTACCTCTGAATAGAGAGGTGGAGGCTGAAACCGGAACTCCTGTATACAGGCAAACATGTGACCATATAATTGTTCCTCACAGTCAACTGGTTGTGAATAAGCAGGAACATGTCTAGAGAACTCTTCCTGCGATACTACATCAGCATAATTTGGTGGTGCTTTAAAAAAAAAATGCCACTGTCAAATTCATTGAATGATTCACTTGTTTCTAGATTGTGTATGTATCTCAATTCCTGAGAACATTAAGAAATTTATATCCCAATAAAACAAATGAAAAATTCTACAAATGTTAGATTTTATTTTAATGACATTACATCTGGGGAACAGTAAATTCATAGGGCATGCCAATTTATGGTATTAATAAACTGAAGTGATTCAAAAAGGCACATTACAAGAATTGAAGCTTTAAACTGGCACAACAGTCCCTGCCTCTATTATAGATATCATGAATCTAGATGACAAGCTCAAAATACATACCTTCAGGGTGTTCTGGCATGGTCAGTGCCAACCAACTCATGTCCACGCTGAACTGGCCGGCACTGGAGTTCCTGCTTGAAAACCCAGTACATGGAATTGTGCCAATTACCAGTGGCAATTCAATCATCAACTTGTTAGCACCAGGAATATGGATATACACCTGTGCGACAAATTCCCCCCCCAACACACAACAGGATGAGAGGAGTCATGAAGATACAATGGAACTGGATTTCATAGAAGCAGACAGACTTCCTTTATGTAAGTTGTTTAAAAAAAACAAAAAAACATACACACAAAAACACAAATTTAGTCAGAGTCCAGATAAGAAAAGTTTTAAGGTAGTTTTAAGGCTGTCTCTAGATGACCTTTTCCTCTTGTTTTGTAAGAAGTTTCAACCAGAATCTTGATGCAAATTACTGTCAGGTTTACCTTTTCACTTCTGACTTGTCTCCATCCATCTACTGAGACCCACATTTTTCCTCTGATGGGCTTTAAACATGTAAAGTTTAACTACTTATTCCCCCTAAATTCTCTTCATTCCCTCCATCGCAATAATTCCTGTCATTTAGTTTCAATATCCTGGTAATAACTTCAATTCCTTTCTCTTTGCCCCTCATGCCTGCAGACCGTGCCCCATTCTTGCTCTTTCCTTCTTCATAATATACTGGAGAGCTGTCCCAAAAGACAAAAAGAACCTCTTCCATACCCTGTTCACCTTCCATCTTGTTCACTGAAACTTCTTCCTGTCTGGTCTCCAATACCAACAGCAACCAGTCACTATAATTATCTTCTTTACCCAATCTGACATTGTCCTCTTTGTTGGAAGGAGATTGTGCCCCATTCTTGCTGTTGTCTATGGGAAGTCACCGATGTCTGTAGTCTGTTTTCCACCTCCATACTAACATTTACTTTACTTTAAAGAAGTCTTAAGATTTAACGACATCATGAAACATTCATACAACTGGCTAGCTATTAATGAAGTTCAAATTATATGCTTATTTTGAAGCACTGTTTATTGGTGACAAAACACCCTATACTTACAGCTAAAGAATACTCTACTCTGATGATACAACAGTTAAGAATCGAAGGGGTTACAGGTGGGATTTTCAGAGTTTTCCCATTCCAGGTATCTGTACTCCCAGAAGCAACAGGGTTTCCTCGTACATTGGCAAGCATCTGACGGAAAGTTTTTGTCTTCCCACTGGCCAGATAAGTCTGTGTTTGGAAAATGGCAGCTTTTGGAACAATCAAACGAGAGGAACAATTCTCAATTTCTGCATAGATTGGTATGGCTTCCTCTAAAAATAGAAGAAAAAAAAGTCTTGTAAATAAATGTGCAGTTTTCTAGCATTATTTGAGGATAACACACTTTACAGAGTCTATACGTCATATGTAACGGATGAACAAAGCTAATATCATACCCTTCATGTAGTCTACCTTTGCAAACTGGCTTCCAGAGTTAACATATTATTATTTTTTTTTTTTTAAGTTAACATTTATAAGCTAGACATGTTGTAAAAGCTTGGTTTGCTAGATGTATTCTAGTGTTTCTCTAAGAATATCAGCAAAATACTTGCACTTCCAGAAGGCTTGTGATAAGCACTTAGATACAGTGGTGATACATATAATCTATTATTCTTAATATAGAGTGCTACAGAAAAAAGCTAAACATAACATTCTAGTAAAACAGTCTGCCTGCCAAAAGCTTTATTCTGTTGTCCTTTACACTCCTGGTATCTCAAATGTAGACCACCTTTTGAATAAGAACACTAGCTTTCAATTTGCATTACCAACACATGTAATCTTTACACAAGTCTGATTTCACTAGTGGTCAAATGAGAAGTATTCATTTAACTATTGTTACAAACAAGTGTTGGTTTTGCACTGCTTCTGTGTTCGAAGACAGGACCCAAATAGCTTGATTATTAAAGATTATGCTAATATTCACAAGTGTATTTCAGAGCTGAAGCAAATTCTTACCATTACAATATCCCTTCCTCTCAATTTTGGCACTCAGAGAGACCGGACCAGAGGTGAAAAACCAACAGCCAACCATCTTCTCCTGGTTTCTCAAAACTGGCATCTACAAAAAACATGATAGAAGTTTTTAATTTCAAATGGAAATTTGCCAGCTATTTGCACTGTGAAATTAAAGTTAACAGATAGAGTTTTGAAATCTAGCTCAGAACCAATTTGGGATGAAATCCTGGTAGTACTACTGAAGACAGTAGGAGTTTACCCCTGGTCTTCAACCAGGATGTGGCAATTTCCAAGTTAAAAAACCCAGCCAAACATTAATAACTTTTACATTTAATAGTTTAAGTGACCTACATAAAATTCAAATGCATTGAAAATGTATCTGCAAAGTTCAATGCATGCAAGTTACAGCCAAGTTTCACAGTCATGGCCTTTAAAGGGCCAAGAGAAAATATCTTCCCTGAAGGGCAATGATTGTATTTGGTTGTTTACATTAATATTTCATTTTTATGCAAGAAAATGAAAGTAATTAGTTTAGCTTTTATTTCACCCATTAGCCTGGAACAAGCAACTATTTGGCAGATAAAGAAAAAGTGAGTTATATTTACATATCATCAATCACAGTGAAGTGTGAGTGAGTACATTTTGTGCCTGAGCTGGTCTATTTTCATAGCAATTTTGCAAGGCTAAATTAAACTACAAACATACATTAAAATTCAGACCTAAGCAATGAAAACAGCTCTCCCACAGCACGATTGTCACGTTAGGTGAAATTTACATTACCTGTGCAAAGCTCCAGAAGATTGCTACAGTGAACTTTCATTTTGTAAGTAAACTAAACAGGTGATGGACATAGAATCCCAGCTTACCATCACTCAAAGTCAGGATCCAAGGCATCTACCTAGCTAGCTCATTTTCACTAATATAGTCCTAAAAAGATGTGCAGCAGCCAGTATTACTGCAGTCTGCGAAACCTAGCCACAACCCGACACACTCTCAGCCACCTTGATGCACTGCTCCATGGCATTGCTCCCCCAAATTTGGTGCACCATGACAGCCTGCCGGCCCTCCTCATGTACTACAGAACAGTTGCAGTTATGAACAGAATGCAAAAATGCACAGGCCGAGGGACTTACTGGCTGCCGCTTCCAGCGGCTCCCACTGGCCTGGAGTAGTGAACTGCAGCCAGTGGGAGCCGCGATCGGCTGGATCTGTGGACAGGGCAGGTAAACAAACCTGCCTGCCCCACCAGGGGCTTTCCCTACACAAGCGGCGTCCCAAGTTTGGGAAACACTGTATTAGTGGTTCCCAAACTGCGGTATATGAGCTTGATGTTCCATCCATTCACTTCACAACACATTTTTAAGAGGGTGGTATGTGAATCAATGAAGTATGGGAGCCACTGAAAGGCCCCAATCTTGTAACTTGTTGAGCACAAGCAGAGTCTCGTTGACTTTCACTTGTGTGCAATGAGCTGAGGAATCTGGTCCTAAATAACCAAATTCCTGTCCTCTAATTGAAGTTGCATAGTACAAATACCATCAAGTCCATAACCTCATACCACTACTAATCAACACACACATACATTTTGGACGGTCACTATACATTTAAAAGATACCAGATGCTCAAGTCTGATTCTCTATTTTAGGCTATTGCTTAAAAGATGAACTGCACAGGAAAAAAAAGGCCTGTTCTTTTCTTTATGATGTATGATATGAACCAAAATGTTATATTTTTTCAATTAAAAAAGTTATCCCCTCTTTTTAACATTAGAAATTCAGGTTGCGACTTCATCACAAGTCACGAATGAAACATCAATCAACTGAGATGTGATTTTTAGCTGGACTGTTTGAAATTTTAGTTTTAGATTGTAACTACTTATTTAACATGAACGGACAGTAACATTTTGGATAAAACCAGACTTTGTAAAAGAAACGGGACAGAGCCCACAGTACTTTTTGGAGAAAAACCTATACAGCCTTATTATGTATACATATTGTATAAAGAAAAGGGGCACAATCCCAATGTTAGAAGAAGATTCTTTCCAGAATTAATTTAAATTATGTAACCTTCGATTCCTGCTGAACAAGGTCTTCTTTATGGTACCCTTAAATGACAAACTTTTTTTTTTTTAAAAGATATCCAGAGTATATAGTAACATAATAAAAGGTGCCTTCTATATATATATATATATATATATACACATACATACATACATATACACACACACACACACACACACACATACATACACACATATACACACACACACAATATTGCCTATTTTTGACCATTAATAGAGTTGTGTATAACACAAAGACTAGATCTATTCCTTCCAGATGTCACTGCCAAAAGATTTACACAAAGTTCTAAATTTTAAAGAAAGAAAAAAGGAAACAAAAAGGATACACTATATTAGGAGAAAAGTAAATCATCCAACATAAAAAAAATACATCTTAGCCTCATTAGTATTATGATGGAACGTTAACATTATCCTAGGTTTTTTCTCTGAAGCAGATATTCATATTTAAATGAATAACCATTAGGTCCTCGTTGCTAACATGAAAGTGCAAGGTATAATTTTATATTATTTTGATAATATGGGTTTAGATAAAAGAATCTAGCTCATTAGCTTCCATCTTGCCTGTTCTGTTGTTACTTATAGGCTGATCTTTCTTATTACTCTACAGTATTTCTAATGATTATTAGAAGTTCAATGCTTTAATGTGGCCAAATCTGTTAAAAAAAATAACTGAAAAGATCTCTGAAGCAGCTGCATGCATGCACTTAATGTTAGAAAATGACATGCAAAATGGAAGGATACATAACATAATGGCCAGAGCTTAAATGACAGTCTCAGCATGATTAATACTCTTCTGTAATTACTGTTCCTCAACCTACTATTATTGAAGAGTTTAGGACACTGCAACCCTGTGAATGTAGTTGCTCTGGTAAAAGTAACTACTTTAGGCTTGTGCGTTATTAATTATTATTATTATGCCTTATTAATGTATTTCAAGCCTGCATAACTTTTTGGCAAAAGCAGCCCTGTGGACAGGGAGGTATTAAATCAATGGTATAAAAAAGCCACTCTGTTTGTAATTCACACAACCTAAGATCATCTATTTATAGAGAAAGCTTAGAAGGCAGCTTATATGCTTTCAGAAGTCAGAAAACGACAGACCATGGTACCACTGAACTGGTTACAGCTCGGAATAAATACTTCTTGAACACAGGTTAAAAATAAATAAATAAATAATAATTAAAAAAACCCTACTCTTACCAAGAAAGCTGGCGAGTTGACATCAACATGGCTGATAACCTGAAGTTCTCTCTTTACACTTTGATCAGGTACTACAGGCCTTTCCAGAATGGCTTTCACACAGTACTGAATGCTGCCATACTTTCCACTAAAAGAGGTCACCAAAGGTCTGAAACAAACAGTCATAAAAACATTTTCACATAAGCTTATCATAGGATTCCAAACTGTGTGTGTGAATATACCCCCCCTCCTTACTCCTTATATTTACTTTTAACTCTGCTTAGACAACGAAAACAACCACACCGATTTTACATTGATTCTCATACACTAGCACAACACTGCAATCGTTGAGTCAAATATAGCAGTATTATATTTCCATTGGATTCTCTTCCTCCGCTACCAATGTTATGATGGGAAGATTTCTATTTAAGCCCTTGGGGAAATCATAATACGCAAGGCAAAGCCTATGTGATGGCTGGTCAAGATAACCATAGAAGTTTATTTATTAATCTGATATAGAGAAAATCAAGACCAAGAGATTAAGTTGCTCCAGTTACTCTAGTTATTATTCAAGAGCAAAAAACTGTCAAAATGATCATTCTGAGTTGCATTGTTTTACTTACTCCTGTGGAAGTTGAAAGCTGAATGGGAATTCATGTTTTCCAGCTTCTAACAGGAATAAGCCATCTTCACCTGTAGAAGAATGAGGTTATATTCTATTTAAAAATTAAAATAGCTTATATTATTTATGGAATTTTGTTCAGATGCAAAAGGAATTTACACTGACTTCAATGGGCTTTGGCTCAGACCCCGTATATTCACCAAGTTCAGTGCTGAACTAATGAAACTAAGGAAATGTTTAGAGTTAAGTATTGAAACGTAAGATCTAGCCACATTGCAATATAATTACTTATGGGAAATTTTTAAGGTTCTTCTTTTTTGGAGGAGACGGTTAATCCACTTTTATAATTAGCAATCTAACCATCTTTTATTGATAGAAAAGTTTGATCACAAAAGTTCAATATTCGTTTTATTACAAAAGATCTTATATGAAAAGTATTTAAAAATTCTAGTTGTCTCCTTATATTTACTTTTCACTTTGCTTTGACAATGAAAACAGACAAGCCAGTTTTACTTTGATTCTCATGCAGTAGCACAATACTGCAATTACAGAGTCACAAACATGGCAGCATCATGTTTGTTGGGGAACAAGTGTTTCTATTGGATTTTCCCCTCCTCCATTTATGGAAAGGTTTTGTTTCAATATTCCAAACTCAAGCATTCTTTTCAATAGAACCAATGTCACTTTGGAAAAAACATTTTAAAATTATTCATATCACCGCAAATAAGTGTACAATATCCCTTTTGTTCAAAAACTATACCATACAATACCATTAAATATACAAGAATTTGGTTCTTGTGTCATTAAAGAGCCTATCCAACAAGTTTGAAATTCCTTGTATTTCAACTTTCAAGCATTCAGCATGGTCTCATTTCAAAATAAAGCTTTTCTATAGGTTTTGACCTATATTCTTGAACAAAAACAATATATAATCAAATATCCGTAAGATATCAAAAGGAGGCCAGCTGCTCTGAGAGCCTCCTTACTGAGGATTTGAAAAACTGTTTACAAGGCCCTCTAAGGTGCCCAAGTTCAAATCATGTGGAATTTGAACTGAGACTGTAATTGAATGACTACATAATCAAACAAATGTAATGCTAGACAGGAGAGATTCAGGAGGAACACAAGAAAGGGATGGGGGAAAAAGGGAAAGTTCAGGCTGAAGAGGCAGACTTTAGAACTAGATAAGTTCATGGAGGATAGGTCCATCAAAGGCAATCAGCCAGGATGGGCAGGGACGGTGTCCCTAGCCTGTTTGCCAGAAGCTGGCAATAGGTGAAGGGGGATGGATCACTTGATTACCTGTTCTGTTCACTCCCTCTGGGTTAATTGGCATTGGCCACTGTCAGAAGACAGGATACTGGGCTAGATGGATTTTGGTCTGACCCAGTATGGCCATTCTTAAGTATATTTTGCATGTATTGTTCCAAATACATTCCCCCGTCCCCCCCCCCTTTCCAAAAAAAGCTTGTGTTGGAATAGTTAATACAAAGCAGCATTTCAAACACCTAACAGTGTTTCCCAAACTTGGAATGTCACTTGTTCAGGGAAAGCCCCTGGCAGGTGGGGCCGGTTTGTTTACCTGCTGCATCCGCAGGTTCGACCCATCATGACTCCCACTGGCCGCAGTTCACTGCTCCAAGCCAATGGGAGCTGCTGGAAGTGATGCGGGCCGAGAGACATACTGGCCACCGCTTCCTGTGGCTCCCATTGGCCTGGAGCAGCAAACCGCGGCCAGTGGGAGCTGCGATCGGCTGGACCTGTGGACACGGCAGATAAACAAACCGGCCCTGCCTGCCAGGGGCTTTCCCTACACAAGCAGGGTCCCAAGTTTGGGAAACACTGACCTAACACATAGTCACTTGAACAAGTCTCCTTAAATTTTGTCAATGAGGACCAAGTCAAACACAACTTTGACTTTTTCAAACAGAAGCTGACAGCACATAAAATGTTTCTCAACAGGTGCAAGCTACTGCTTATTAAATTCAAATCCCTCCAAAAAGCAGATAGAAGTTGGAAAATCCTACGGACCCAGAGAAGGTCATATGGCAATTTTCTCAAGTGTTACAGACACTCAAGGAGTGGGAAAGTTGGGCTTCTATCAGATATTGTTCTTAAAAAGCTAATTTAGAAATCTAATCAAAGCATCTGTATTTATCAAACAAATGCATTTACTCAATTTTACTAGATACACTTCTCTTTCAAGCTGCTAAGAAGTATCAGAAATGCAAAAAAATCCCCCAGTGAGTCAGGAAGACACCTCAGGAGCCTCATCTCTCATTTCCCCAGCTTCAACTACCCAGGAAACTTCACACCTATTTTGGGAACTCACTTCCTGAGTTTCAAACTGATGATACACCTGAAAATAAAGGCCAGCTGTGAAAGAGAGGCTGCAACTAACCCATTACTATTGCAAAAGTTAGAGTACTCCGAGCTTGACATGCTAATTGGAAATAGCTAAGAGCCCTATTGCTAAGAGGAACTATTTCCCAAGAGCAGTTAGCTGCCCAACAGGCTTGGCAGAGAAGGTGAACAGGAAGACACAGAAACAAACCAACATAAAATCAGAGAAGTCACCAGAGGGAACTAGGGGCACCACAAGGAGACCCGTGCACAGGAAGAACATTATGACCAACCCCAACTACAGACCCCCCCATCCTCCCCCCCTGTGCCATTCCCTGGGACATAACCCTTCCTCCCCCCTCGAGTCTCCCCCCCCACACACACACAGAGACCCCCTCCCCTCGAGTCTCCCCACACACACACACACAGAGACCCCCTCCCCTCGAGTCTCCCACACACACAGAGACCCCCTCCCCTCGAGTCTCCCCCACACACAGAGACCCCCTCCCCTCGAGTCTCCCACACACAGAGACCCCCTCCCCTCGAGTCTCCCACACACAGAGACCCCCTCCCCTCGAGTCTCCCCACACACAGAGACCCCCTCCCCTCGAGTCTCCCCACACAGAGACCCCCTCCCCTCGAGTCTCCCACACAGAGACCCCCTCCCCTCGAGTCTCCCCACACAGAGACCCCCTCCCCTCGAGTCTCCCCACACAGAGACCCCCTCCCCTCGAGTCTCCCCACACACAGAGACCCCTCCCCTCGAGTCTCCCCACACACAGAGACCCCTCCCCTCGAGTCTCCCCACACACAGAGACCCCTCCCCTCGAGTCTCCCCACACACAGAGACCCCCTCCCTCGAGTCTCCCACACACACAGAGACCCCCTCCCCTCGAGTCTCCCCACACACAGAGACCCCCTCCCCTCGAGTCTCCCCACACACAGAGACCCCCTCCCCTCGAGTCTCCCCACACACAGAGACCCCCTCCCCTCGAGTCTCCCCACACACAGAGACCCCCCTCGAGTCTCCCCACACACACAGAGACCCCCTCCCCTCGAGTCTCCCCACACACACAGAGACCCCCTCCCCTCGAGGTCTCCCCACACAGAGACCCCTCCCCTCGAGTCTCCCCACACAGAGACCCCCTCCCCTCGAGTCTCCCCCACACAGAGACCCCCTCCCCTCGAGTCTCCCCACAGAGACCCCCTCCCCTCGAGTCTCCCCACACAGAGACCCCCTCCCCTCGAGTCTCCTCCCCACACAGAGACCCCCTCCCCTCGAGTCTCCCACACAGAGACCCCCCTCCCCCCTCACCTTCCGGGGGCTGCCGCAGGAGGCTCTGCCGGATGTCCAGGTACCGCACTTCGGCCTCCCGCCGGGGCCCCGGGAGGCCCCGCCCCGCGCCCCCGCGGGCCCGGGCAGAGGAGCCCCGGACGGACCCCTTGCTCCAGGCCGCCCAGGCCCGGCCCGTGGCCTCCAGCCGCAGGGCCCGGAGAAGCAGCGGCCCCGCCAGCTCCACCAGCACCTGGCCCGACACCGTGTCCCCGCTCGCGTAGCCGCCCCGCCGGGCCTCATCTTCCAGCACTAGGCCCAGCGCCTTCACCTTCCCCTTCCCCCCAGCCGCGGGGACCAGGCCGGGCCCGGCCGCCTCCCGCGCCATCGCCGCGCGCCTGCCGGGGAAACCAACCGCCGCCGGTCGCTTTAAACCCGCCCGACCCGGCCGGCACTCAGCGGGGGAACGTCCCACCCACCGCTGCGTCTTATTGGTCACCCTCCGTCTCCCGGGCCCACGATTTGACACCTCCCTGTTCAGTCATGGACCTTTTCCCGACACACGCCTCGTGTGCGTCACCCAGCGTGATAACTCACGTCTGGCCAATAGGGTGGCAGCAGTGGCGCGTGAACAAAGCTTTGATTGGCGGACAAGCGACAGCGCGGCCAATCAGCGGGCACATCTGCCATGTGCCCAAGGTGTGGGTAAACAGGCCGGGAGGGGAAGTTGGGGGGGCGGGGCTAAGATAGGGGGCGGGGCATTCAGGGTAAAGCTTGTGGCCAGAGCCTCCCTGCAGCTTGGGTCATGTGGCCATGAGAGGGCCCTGAGGGTCAGCTGCCCAGTCAGGGCCAGGGAAACCCCAGAGCTGCAGGACCACATGGGGGAGGGGGGGAGGCTGAATGTCTGGTGGGCAGCAGGTCCTGCTACCTGTGCAATAGAGCTCTGGTTCTCAGACACCTGTCCTGGCGACCCCTTTCACAGAGCAAGCCTCTGAGTGCAACCCTCCCCCATATGCATTAAAAATACTTGTAATATATTTAACACCATTATAAATGCTGGAGGCAAAACAGGGTTTGGGGTGGAGGCTGACAGCTCACGACCCCGCCCCCCCATGTAATAACCTTGCGAACCCCTGAGGGGTCCCGCACCCCAGTTTGAGAACCCCTGCAATAGAGAGACCTTGGCATCATCGTGGATAGTTTTGGAAAACATTGGCTCACTGTTCAGCTAGGGTTGACACCTGTCCAGATTTTACCCAGACAGGCTGGTTTTTTACTTCTATGTCCAGGTGCCTACGGTTGCCAGGTGCCTGGTTTTCAGAGACCTGCCAACCCTCCCAGTTTTGCCAGGAGTTTCCCGGAATCAGGGCTCATTTTTCAGAGGCTACTGAAGCCAATCTGGGAGATTTTAGGGTGCTAAAAGTCCGGCGGCACAGCCCGGCAAAGCAGGCTCCCTGCCTGCCCTGGCCCCGCGCTGCTCCCGGAAGTGGCCTGCACATTCCTGTGGCCACAGGGGGTGGGGAGCCAGGGAGGTCTCAGCGTGCTGCCTCGAGTGCTGACAGTGCAGCTCCCATTGGCTGGGAACTGCGGTCAATGGGAGCTGTGAGGTTGGCGCCTGTGGGCAGGAGCAGTGCGCGGAGGCTCCTGCCCCACCCCCAGGGACTGCAGGAACATGCTGGCCGCTTCCAGGAGCAGCGTGTGGCCAGGGCAGGCAGGGAGCTGCCCAAGCTAAGTGCCACCCAGCAGGAACCTACACCCCCTTGCCTTCTCCTACACCTCAATCTCCTGCCCCAGGCCTGAGCCTCCTCCTCCATCCAAACTACCTCCCAGAGCCTGCACCCTGCACCGTCTCCTGCACCCCAACCCCCTACTCCAGCCCTCTCCTGCACCCAAACTCCCTCCCGGCATCTGCACCCCTTCCCCCCACACTACAAACCCCTCAGCCCCAGCCCAGAGCCTGCACCCCATCCCAATACCCGCCCCTCTGCCCCAGCCCGGTGAAAGTGAGTGAGGGTGGAGGAGAGCAAGTAACCCTTCACATAGCATAAGAATCAGGGTCAGCCAACTAAATGAATGGGCACCAGATTTAAAACAAACATAAGGAAGTATTTCCCACAATGCACAGAACTTTGGAATTTGCTGCCAGGGGACATTGTGAAGGCCAGAAGTATAACTGGGTTCAAAATAGAATTAGAAAAGTTCATGGAAGATAGGTCCATCAATAGCTATTAGCCAAAATGGTTAGGGATGTAACCTCATGCTCTGGCTGTCCCTAAATCTCTGACTGTCAGAAGCTGGGAGAAGACAACAGAGGATTGCTGTACTCAATAATCAACCTATTCTATTCTATTCTATTTGTTCCCGCTGAAGCATTTCCCATGTTGTCATCAGGAAGGAGTTTTGCAATTTAAGAAGTCAATATCCTTGAGGGTTACAACACAGTCCATATTCTTCCCATACCTGTCCTTCAGTCACTCCTGTGACTTGATGAACACCTGCTTGGCTCCACATGAAACGTCCAAGTCAACTGGGGCATCTTAGCTCAAATGCCATATTCCCAGCTGACTCAGTTAGTTACCTAAATTAGGAAAAAATGTCTTTCAGATTGCCAGCCCTGGCTTCAAGATGTCCCAGAACATCGCTATAACTCAAAACTCTATTGGACTATAGGTAGGTTTGGAAGGATTAGTTTTTTACTGTTAAATGTTGGTAAACTTCAATTTCATTGTACACACACAAAGCGATGAAAAAATATTCCCACCAATAGTAATCAAAATCTACAGATAGACCAAGGATCTGAGAAATTGAGAATTTAGTAGTTTGATTTAAGGATATTTGCTTTGTATATTTTGACCTGTAATGTTGACAATTTGAATTTTAACGGTAATAAAGCTTTAAATTTTTGAATCTCATCATCTACATATCCAATCAAAACTACAGGTGCTGGAGATGGGGGTAGAGGACAACAGCCCATTGGGTCCCCTCCCCACACTTCTGAGAACATGAGCTTGGCGGGGACACAATGAGGAGTGGCCCCTGGTCTCCTGACTTGGGCTGGATGGCATAACAGTGGAGCTCCTTCTCTGATAGCATGATGCAAGGGTGGCTAGGCCAAATTTGAGTGAGTGGCATTGCAACCTGGTGCACAGGGCCATAACTCGTAATGCCACTCAAATTTGGCCTCATTTGGTTGCTTGCATTTTTGCAGTCCTGGCACCCAGCATCAAAACAGATCAACACAGCTTGGATTTTGATATCAAATACAATGAACTATTTGTGCACAAGTAGATATTTGCACAAGCATGTGACCAGTTCAGACTTAACCAACCATGGGCTCATGCAAATACTTGATTGCACATTGAGTATTTGCCTGCCTCCATTACTGTAACCAGGCCAGTTGCCTCCATTACTGTAACCAGGCCAGCTGCCTCCTGTGTGCCCCCTCATGGCCCAGGGCAGTGGTGGGCAACAGCCCATCAGGGTAATCCACTGGCGGGCTGCCAGACAGTTTGTTTACATTTGCAAGGCCGCCCGCAGCTCCCAGTGGCCACGGTTCACCATTCCCAGCCAATGGGAAATGCGGGCGGCCGTGCAAATGTAAACAAACTGTCTGGCGGCCTGCCAGGAGATTACCCTGATTGGCCACATACGGCCCATGGGCCGCAGGGTGCCCACCACTAGCCTAGGGTCACAATACAGGCAGCCTGCCTCAGTTTCCCCTCTTGGATTGTTCAAATAAATTTCAATTCTGTCTTTTTCTTGATCAAAAATCCACCTCCTTGGAGGCTGGAGCCACCCTGTTACACTTATGTACAAGTATATTTTGCAATTTCATGCATATGCCCCATGCGTGATAAAAGAGAAAAAAGCTGGCTACATTTTCTATGTATTAGATAGCATAGAAAAAAGTTGTTTCACTTACGCATATTATGCAGTTTGATCAAAATTTGCAAGTTGTTTGCTCTTTGCTGGTATAAATTAATTAAAACAAGATTGCATTATAAAAATGGACAATCAAACATGAAAAAATACCATCTATAATAAGTAAGTATTACAGGGCTTGAATAAATATAATTAGAACCATACTGGATATAAAATCAATGGGAAATGCTCATCTGTGACCAAACATTATTTATTCTAGATAATTACCTTTTAATATTTTTTTCAGAAGGATCCACCGGCAAGTACTTCCTGAATTGAAATTACCATGTGATAAGTGACCCTTTTATCAACGTCACCAAAAAACTCTCCTTGCAAATATTTGGTTGCACATAAGACATTTTAATTGAACAACATGATGAAATTATAACATGAATGTTGAACATTGTAGCACTGTGTTTTAATTGTGCTTCAGAAACCAGAAAGAGCAAGTGCTGAGTGCTAGTACACAGTCAGAGAGATGATCAATGAAGCAAGAAGGTATTCATTACTGCACAACTGTTGGGTTTTCCTCTCACTTCTCTTACATATTTATTTTGGCATGTGTAGCAAATAGCTGCTTGACCAATTAATATGGAACACGTTAGTGTGCTTTAGAAATCACACTTTTACGCTCCAGATGGACAAGCCCTTTGATACAAGTAACATTTTCCAGTGTTTATTTGATAAACAGATTTCTTCTTTTTTTTTTTAATCAGGGTGTTTTATCGGTGTTTTTCAGTTAACACCTAAAATCAGAAGCCTTATGTGTAGCATTTCTGCTGACTTTCTGCAGAGGGGTGAATTTCTCCATGTGGTCCAGTTCTGCTGTCCTTGCACTAGGTAATACTTTATGCCACAGACATTCCCACTGAAACCCATGAGACTGCCTGCAGAGTACGGTACTACTAAACAGACAAAATTCACCCCGTGCAGAGATTCACATGAGGCTTATGCACCACTTAAGCCCTATTTTGAGGTCTTAAGTAGGAACAATCATGCTTATCCCGTGGACTGACTTGTTTAAGTGAGTCCCGCCTTACTGGCTTCCTATTTCTCTTATGTACTCTGTGCTGTACAGAACACATGGGAAGACATGGTCCCTTAGGGTGACCAGACAGCAAATGTGAAAAATCGGGACAGAGGGTGGGGGGTAATAGAAGCCTATCTAAGAAAAAGACCCAAAAAATGGGACTGTCCCTATAAAATCAGGACATCTGGTCACCCTATGGTCCCTCTTCAATACTAAAGCAAAAAAATTCTGCTTTCTAAAATCAGTAGGCTGGCTATCCCGAAGAACTTGAACCACTCTCTGTGCAATAGTTTTGTATATTCAGTTAGTTTGCTTGTATATGAACTATACTTAAGCATAAGTACACGTGTTACAACACAACAAATGCAATTATGAAATCCAGATTTCTTGAATTAGCATTTAGCAGTTTTCAGGATCAGTATAAATTATGTTTTGCCCTGTGCAGAAAACTCCTGATCAATTTCTTTATTGATAGGCTATTAATTAACATCAAAAAGGCTTTCTTGGCAAAGGCAACCCCCTAGTGCAGTGTTTCCCAAACTTGGGACGCCGTTTGTTTAGGGAAAGCCCCTGGCGGGCCAGGCCGGTTTGTTTACCTGCCGAGTCCACAGGTCCGGCCGATCGCGGCTCCCACTGGCCGCAGTTCGGTGCTCCAGGCCAATGGGTGTTGCGGGAAGCGGCGCGGGCCGAGGGACGTACTGGTGTGCTCTGTAGGGTCCCTTGTATGCTTTACTGTATTGCTGTTTAAAACAGTACTACGTGAAAGTGCACTAGGGAACATTACAAAGAAATTACTCATTACCATATGTACTACAGTAATGCATGATGTAGATAATAACCATTACACATTACAGTATATACAAAGAGAAAGTCTAAAAAACCTTGATTGACATCTACATAAAACTCAGAAATTGCTAAAAATAAACGTCAAAAAATGAAGTTAATAAACTCCAATAAACAGAAATCCTAACTATGCATTGTTTAGGTTCCACATAAGTCCTCAGATTCCTAGTCCACACCCTGTACCAGGCTTGCAGAAGAGCCCCTCCACAGATTATTTTGGGGAGCTGGGATGGGACAGAAAATTTCCATCCCTTTGCTGCATGTGAGTTTTCCAGTGAGTGTCACTAAGCACTGATCTGTCAAAATTTTGCCCTGGGAATGAAGTGTCAGTCCTCTGAGACATCCCCAGCTAAGCACCATGTGAAGAATAATGAATATTGGTGACATTTCCTATCACGTACCGTCTTTCATTACTTTTATTCTGTAACTGGTAACTGAAAGGCCAGTCAAATATTTTTCAGACAATTAAGGTGACATTTCCACATTGTAGATTGTTAGTATGTGCCTTTTCAAAAGCTGAAGGAAATACATTGTGCCCATCTGGTCTGATATGTGTCCATCAACAATGTGCTAATGTCACAGATCATCTTTTTGAGTGTCACACTATCCCATGTATATTTAGAAAGACAATATTGAGTTATTGGCCCAGAAATTTAATTGTGCACATTTTATTTTGACAGATGTTTGTTCTTGCAGCCTTCCAGACAAGGCTTAACGGTATTTAAAGCAAAAAAGTAACGTTAATACAAGGTTAAGTTTGGAAATTTCAAAAGGTAAATGTTAGTAGTGTTGCATATATGAGAAATCTGGCCAACAGTAGGAAGTGTTTTGAATTAGAAGGTAATTTACTAGTGGGGCTATCAATGTATTATTTAGTATATGTTGGACTAGATTCTTGGATCTGTTGGTGCTGATCCCCTGGCACAAAGCTACCGTATACCCAGCACGTCCACTCAAGGATAGATTCCATGGGAATCATTGAGTGGTGTACAGTTTCAGAGGGCATGGATGGAGAAAAATGGGTGTGGCTGGGAGGATTCTTTCCTCCTGACAATTCCTGGTCTGAACTCTATTTACATAGCTTCATATGGAGGGCTCTTTTGAGACATAAATTGAACGAGGTAGGTCAGGGGCCTAGAAATAGACCCACACCAAAACCTCAGATCAGAACACCCCTGAACTTTAGGAAAGTTCAGGTCTGGATCTGGTCCAATCATTAGTTAGGACATTACCATAAACTAGAATCTCTGTTGGAGTGAATCAACCTAGCTCCTTTGAGTTCACTGGAAGGACACCAGTTTACACCTGCTGAAAATCTGGCCTCTTATCTACAAGTAAACATTGGAGGCATCTCCAGACTCTTTGAAAAGATCAGAAGTGCACTATTTGCTAGATAATTTCTGACTGAAGAGCTGCCTGTCAGCCACGCATGACTCTCAACACGATCCAACAAAATACAATCTTTAACAATGCAACGGAAATGTTCACGTGCAGCAGCTACTCCGCAGCACGGTGACCCAGTGTTCATTTGCCTGCTTCTGTTTGCCCCTGTTGTTGCTATGGATTATTAAAGACAAAGGTTCAGCAAAAAGCAGAAACAATCGAATGCTTTACACCGGGGTCGGCAACCTTTCAGAAGTGGTGTGCCAAGTCTTCATTTATTCACTGTAATTTAAGGTTTCGCGCGCCAGTAATGCATTTAAACTTTTTTAGATGGTCTCTCTCTTCAAGTCTATATTATATAACTAAACTATTGTTGTATGTAAAGTAAATAAGGTTTTTAAAATGTTTCAGAAGCTTCATTTAAAATTAAATTAAAATGCAGATCGTATCAGTTTAGTGTGATCCTTGCCCTTGCTTTTCCTTGCTGAGTTTTCCAGTGTCTGGCACGTATTTGGATACTTTAAGCTGGCAGCTCGGCTGGGGGGGCGCCTTCAGGGGTGGGAGGTCAGCCGGCCGGCCGGGGGTTGGGCCCAGCATTGCAGCCTGGGGAGGCTGGGGCTGCACTGCCTGGCTCTTCGGCGCTCTGGGGCTGGGGGGAGCTGAGGGCACTAGCCTGGGGCAGGCCAGCAGCCACAGTGGGGAGGTGGGGCTGTGGGCACTGGGCAGGGGCCAGTGGCCACAACGGGGGCTGGGCTCTGGTGGGCACGGAAGGGGCAGGGCCTCCCCAAGCCAGGGGTTCACCCACTGCCCATGCCACCGAGTGATAATAATACCTTACTATGCCCTTTATTTAAAGCCTTAAAGCTCCCATCTGCTGAGGAACATACTGGCCGCCGCTTCCAGCAGCTCCCATTGGCCTGGAGCAGCGAACCGCGGCCAGTGAGAGCCGCGATCGGCTGGACCTGTGGATGCGGCAGGTAAACAAACCGGCCCGGCCCGCCAGGGGCTTTCCCTACACAAGCGGCGGAACAAGTTTGGGAACCACTGAACTAGACACCTCTTTAAAAGACGAGATTTGACAAGCCATTCGGCACCGATACCCCCATCATTCTTTGAGAGCGAGGCACTCATTCAGCAAGGCAGTTAAGCATGTGTCTAACTGAGAAGTGCCATTGACGTCAATGGGACTACGCACATGCTTAAAGTTACAGACATGCTTGAGTTTCTTACTCAGTCAGGGCCTTAAACCATTTGTTTATGGGCCTGCTGCTCCTCTGCCTTGAACCCTGGGTAGTCATTTGGGGCCTGATTTTTAAAGGTATTTAGGCACCAAAATCTGTATCTTTAGGCAGAGGCAGATTTAGGTGCCTAAATACCTTTAAAAATCTGGTGTTTTCTCCTGTGCAAAGTGAGTATAAAATGCTACCAGACCAGAAGTGTATGTTAGTTTACACCTGATGTGCCCAGATGTAAATAACTACACGGGCAGCAAAGCAGTAGAGAATCAGACCTCATGGGCCCAATACTTATTTGTCCGAAGGCCACTTTCCACCATTCTTTCAGCATAAAGGGGCCTTAAAGTAGGTGTAAATGTAATTGTGGTGTGTAGAGCAGAGGTTCTCAAACTGGGGTCCGTGGACCATCAGTGGTCCACGAGCTCCATTCAGGTGGTCAACAGATAGTTCCCTCTAAGGTGCATGCCTGGGCGGCCACACACAAGAGAATGAAGGGCCACCCATCTAATTAGTGGAGCCGGGCAGGTGTGGCTCTACTAATTAGGTGTTTGGATCCTGGAGAAAACACACATGTAAGGTGAGGTGGTGGCCTTGGGGGAATAGCGGTAGGTGGGAGGAGGCAGTGGGGTGAGAACTCGGGGGGGGGGAAATTTGGGACATGCAGGGCTGCGGTGGCAAGAGAAAGAGGTGACTTTCTCCAGCTCCAGGGCTGTGGCTGCCAGGGAGAGATGGCCCTCCCTCCCTGCTCGGGGGCTGTGATGGCGGGGGAGAGAGGGAGAGACCCCCTTCCTTCCCAGCCTCAGCTTGGGGGCTGCCACTGCAGGGGAGAGCAGGGCCGCCCAGAGAATTCCGGGGGCCCGGGGTCTTCGGCGGCGGGGGGCCCCCGCTCAGGGGCGGCTCTAGACCCGAGCGCGCCGAAGACCTGGGGGGCGGCATTTGGCTCCGGTTGAGCTCCCGCAGGCATGCTGCGGCAGGTCGACCGGAGCCCGGGACGAGTGACTGCGGTGGGTGCCGTGGTCCCGCGGCTCCGTTTGACCTGCCGCAGTCATGCCTGCGGGAGGTCCAGCCGAGCCACGGGACGAGCGCCCCCTCCGCAGTCATGCCTGCGGCAGGTCCACGCGTCCCGGGCTCCGGTGGACCTGCCGCAGTCATGCCTGCGGGAGCTCAACCGGAACCGCAGGGGCCCCAGAAAACATTCGTGGGGGCCCCTGCGGGACGCGGGGCCTGGGGCAAATTGCCCCTCTTGCCCCCCCCTCTGGGCGGCCCTGGGGGAGAGGGCACATCCATCGCGTTAGAAAGGTAAGACTACTGATATTAAAATATGAGTTGTGTACTTTTATTTGTAGAACAAAAAAAGTTAATTATTATTATTTTTTTTTTAGATATATAGTGCTTTTATCCAAAGCGCTTTACAATAGTTAGCTAATGGTACAAACAACATTTGGAAAGATCATTAAGTGGCGCGCCGAGACCCTCAGCAATTTTCAAGTGGTCCATGAAAAAAAAAGTTTGAGAACCACTGGTGCGGAGTGGTGCCGGAGTAAATGAGTATCAGCCCCCTGTGCTTTTTATCGGATATACTTGGTTGAATTACAGTGTGTTGAATTAAATGAAACAAATTAACAAGACAGAACAAAGCCCAGCAACTAGACCATGACAGACTGAAGAAGGGGTGATCACAAAAGTGACCACAGCTACTAATATGGGTCCGTAGGTGCTGTAAGAATAACCAAACCCGAATTAGCACTGTGTTCCACCGCCTCCACAATTGCGGTTATACCCAGTTATGCCACCTCTACTGCTGCTGTAAAGCTCAGTGTCACTGGGAAAACATCCAGGGCTCTTTGCTGTATTTGCAATAAAAGAGTGAATTTGTCAGGCTTGGGATTTGTGCTGGCTCATCCACATTCAGACAGAGTCCTAGGGTCAGTGGGTTCACAGTAATATGTCTACGTTTTCCAGCTTGAGGAAACCAGCAATGTCACTGCTGAACCACTGCCCCGCCCTTCCCTATCGAACCAGCTGTTCATAGGCCAAGAGTTGTCACTGAGCTTAATTTTTTACCTCCCTGGAGTAAAATTTTTAACAGTGAGTGTAATTAACCATTGGAACAATTTACCAAAGGGCTGTGGGGAATTCTCCATTACTGGTCATTTTTAAGTCAAGACTGGGTGTTCTCCTAGATGATATGGTCTAGTTCAAATAGGAATTAATTCAGGGAAATCATGCGGCCTGCATTATGCAAGGGGTCTTGCTAGATGATCACAGTGGTCCCTTCCAGCTTTATAATCTATGAATCTGTCAAGGAAATCTTAATAAAGAGACTCCAGCACCACCCTCTCCCTTCTCTCCAGCTCCCTACACAAAAGAGTTGTATCTGTTTAGCAGCATCCAGGATTGGTGCAGGTACAGGAAGGTTGAGGGTAGGATTGGGCCTTTATAGCTGGGGTTTTCAAGAGCTCAGTTCCCATTTAGGCACTTACATGAAGTAGCCAGCTTTGCAAAAGTACTCAGCTCTAGCATCTCCCATTATTCTCACAAGCAACTTCATTTAGGTACCTAAGTGGGAGTTGAGTTCCTTTGAAAATCTGGCCCTTAGTGTCTCAAAATAATAGGTAATATCTTTAGAAGGGCCTAAGTGACTTAGGAGCTTCACACACATTTTCAGAAGTGACTTAGGACTATATCCTCAAAGGATTTAGGTGCCTAACTCTCACTTATTTCAATAGGAATTAGGTGCCTAAATATATTTGAGGATCTCGACTTCAGGCACTTACGACTCTAAGTCTCGCTGAAAGTCAATGGGACTTTGGCTCCATCCAACATCACTTAGTTCTGTTGAAGATTATCCCTAAAATCACTTTTGAAAATGAGACTTAAGACTTCTAAGTCATGTTAGTACTGTTGATAGTTTGACACATTAATATCTCCATCTAGTACCCTTTTTTGTTTAAACTTTGTGTATTTTCCCACTGTTTGCTTGGGATTATTTGCCTGGAATTTTCCCTCGTCTCCCCTTAAATATGTAATTTTTAAAAAGAATTGAATTTGATTTTTGTACAGTCTTTAAGTTTCACACGTTGCCAATCTGTAAAACTTCCTGAGCAAAAGCAGCCATTATTGTATCATTTTACACCTTGACATTAGGTACATATTTCACTTATAGCCAATTTAAAAATCAAAATAGAAACTTTGTAATAATCTCCCTTTACAGTTTGGGTTATGAGAAGCTGAGAATTCCCTTAGGCTTGATTGATAAAACATGGCATTTATCCTATTCCTAGGATGATGTTCAGCAAACTTTATGACAGAGGGAAACAGCTGGTAAAGTGGGTTCATGGAAAGGTGAAGGTAATATAGACATAAAAAACAAGAGGATAATGATTTTAAAAGGGGTAATAGTTGTAATAACACCATTAACCTTTTGCTTCAAATTATTCAATGTGTGGTCTTTTCAGCAGGCTAATCAAAGGTTTGCATTAACTGCAATGCAGGAGGAAGTGGCAATATACAACCTGCAGTGATAGTTTTTCTCTTCCAATTATTCTTTATTACCCGAGCCTTTTAAAAAAAAACCCTTGGTTGTTGAAGTCCCTTCTAATTTTGAAACAAACTTTATTTAATTTCAGAAGTAATTGGTTCCCATTCCGCATGTTTGTAGGCAACAGAATTTTGCAGGGAAAAAGCAAATCAGAAAACTGCTTTGTTATAGATGTAGCCAGATAAAGGTAACGGATTTTAATGACTAGCACAGAGTTATCAGGCAGAATTTCAGCAAATAGCCTTTCAAAGCTTAAACATACCTCATTGTTTTGTGTAACAGTCATGAAGTTTAGACATCAGCAGAGACTGATCCCTGAACTGCCAGCTACAGAGCACAGCTGAGCGATAGGACTAAGACTTGAGCATGTCAGGTACCTAGCCTCCCTGGATCAGCCAAAGACACATTTTGCTAGTGTTTTACAATAACACATGGGGTTATAATAATATGGTCCTGAAGGGAGACGTGCAAAAGGAAGTTTAGACTGTGACTCATTGACAGAAACCCATCCTGTTATCAGCCCCGTCCTGTAGAACCAGAACATGCAAAGAGGCTTAAGGAGAAGGGCTCTTTGAATCTCAATCAGACTATTCAGTCATTAAGACCAAGGAGATTTGCAATGAGAAGCCTGAATGTCTAGAGGAAACCAATAGCTACACAGGGAACTGAAGGTGAAAGAAACACTCCGCCACATGGAAATTCAGTGCACAAAGGATCCCGCTTTCCCTACCGTGTACCTTTGCTTAGAAGTCACCCTCAATTAGTAACTGAGTCAGACCTTTCCCATAAACCTTCACCAGGCTGTTTCTAATAGAAGAATCCCTTGTTTTGCAGCCACCCATTAATTCAAAGCCTTAGGTGGGAAGTAATTAAATTAGAAAGAAGCCATGTCTACTAAATGAAGATATATTGTGCAGGAGAGGGTGGAATCAATTTTTCCAAAGGGTAACTAATGCACATAGGATGCACAGGGATGTGCACAACTAATGCACAGGGATGTGACTGTACTATATTATACCACTAATTTGTGTGTGCACTCATGTATATATATGTACACACATTCACACATGTACATATGTATGTGTTCCTCCTATATAATGAACTGTTTTGGCTCCACTTTGTCAGAATATCATTTAAAGGGTTAAATTCCTTTAATGCACCATCGTTTAATCAAACTCCAAGATTCTTACTCTGCAATAAACCCATTAAATCATCTTAAATATCATGTCATAATGACAATTTGATGCCAACAGATGTGGTATTGGGGATTTTTTTAAAAAAGCTTTCCTGAAGATATAGCTTCCAGAATTTTAAATCCTTGAGCCTGTTTGCACAGCTGTTAGATCTCTCAGCTCTGCCATTTTTTTGCTTTGCATCAGCTATGCATTAAATCATGGGCGGCACGATTGCAAACTCACTTTGTCTAAAACACCGAGGTTTATATCCACCCTCGTAAAGCCTGAGTAGCTGGGCTCTATGGGGGTGCAATGTGGAGGGATTGGGAGGTGAAGTTCCAAGGCCAGAGTGCAGCCACAGTACCTGCTCAGGGCTGTCCCTAGCGATGTTGGTGCCGTGGGGGGGGGGGGGGCTGTTTGGGGACCCAGGCCTCCGTGGGAGGGAGCAGGGGGGGAGGGGCTAGCTCCAGGCCTCCACAGGGGGGCTGTGTGGGGCCTCGTCCCAGGCCTCCATGGGGCACGTGGAGGAGGGGGGCTGGCGGGAAGTGGAGAGACCTGGCCCCAGCCTGCTCCGCTCCGCGGGGGGGGAGCGGAGCAGGGTGGGGCCCGGGTGCTCTACTTACCGGTGAGTGCAGGCCCAACCTCTTCTGGAGTTCTCAGGGCAGTGGGGGCTAGGAAGAGGCAAAGCTGGGGCGGAGCAGGGGCCGGGGCTCTGGAAGAGCTGGAGCAGGGGCTGGAGCAGCACACAGCTGCGCAGGGCAGCAGCCCAAATTTCCTGGTGCCCTGCGCAGCTGTGTACTTTGTGTATGGGTAAGGACGGCCCTGTACCTGCTCACCAGTTGCACAAGGTACCAGTGCCACTGGATCTGCATAGATGTGGATGTGCAACTCCCTCCCTGGCCTGCCCCTCTTTCAGCCTTCTGCACAGGACTATTATGTAGTGCAGGGGTTGCCAACCCCTGATGTAGTGTGTAGGGGTTGCATATGCCAGATGACCCTGAGCACAACACCGTATGTGGGGCTTAAGTAATGTGTAGGGCCTTGAGCTAGCCCTGCACACGTGTGAATTCTACCCGAGGAAAAGCAGTTGTGTATAATCCAGGCTGGCACAAACTAATTGCAAGGGTCTGGTTTTCTCACAATTAGAATGTGCTAATAAGTGTGATCACATCTCAGACTTAAGAGCATTAACAACAAGATGTACCTGGGTAGGGCAATGTATAAGTTAGCGCAGCTGAAAGATCATGGTGCACATTTTCCAAAGGGTCTGAGACTAAGATAAATGAGCATTGAACAGTGAGACTATGACTGTTAAAATGTAACATACGTACACCTCAATTCAGCATTAATGTGATTCAGTGTTGTCAGAATAGCAAGCTTTTTTCTATGGTGAAGCATTTTTCATCTGTGATTTTATGTAAGCTAGAAACAGTGTTCTTAAAGGCCCAACCGAAAGCCCACTGTTCATGGTTGAATAGACTATCTTCTATCTATCCCATTGGCAATAGAATAACAGCCCTGTGCCAGCTACAGCAATGGCTTATATGGGGAAAAGCAATTTTAGGAAAGTAGTTAATGTATTTTTGGCTTTGTTTAATGTGACTTAGCAGCTGGAAACAAAGCGAAACAACCAATAATGTGACCACCAGTGGGGATCAGCAGAAGCTGCCGAATTTGAGTCAAGAAAGTACTCCCAGACCTGATGCAACAAATCAATTGATAACAAGGAATTTTATAGCTTGTCAGAGAAAACAGAAAAGATAAGTGTGTAAAGTACATAAAACAAACTGCTCAGATTAAAATTAACTACACATTAATTTCTCAAAAGAATTACATTTTGTGATGTATTTTCTAAACAGCAAAAATTATAAGCACCATTAAAAGATTGTAAGCACCGTTTTAAAGGTTATTGGGTTTTCACCCCCTTTACCCACACAATTACTATGTGCAAAATATAAAAATCAGGGAGGGGAAAAATGAAGTGGTGGAAATAGCCCGTTTTGTGAATTATGGGAAAAAACATCCCATCTGTGATTTAGTACAGTTCCGACTATCCCATCCGTGATCTAAGCACAGTTCTCATTGAAGGCTGAATCCCAGAGCCATTCCATATGATAAAATGTTTCTCTCAGAAGACTCCTGTGTGGATGTCTCTTTAAGATGACTCCAGGAACATGTCTCTTTAAGAAGAGACATAAAACCTTATGGGCCCAATCCTTCTCCAAAAGAATTCAAAGGGAGTTTTGCCATTGACTTGAGAAGGATCTGCATCAGATCATTTTTCCTGGCTAACTTTATTAAAGTTTCCAAGGACTTTTCACAAGCCTATGGTTGCATCCAAGGTCTAGTCTGCATGATGTCATCTTTTTGGGCCTAAGGTGCTCTGTATGGATGCTGTGTACTCTTAAAGGGATAGTGCCCATTAAAAAAAATCACATTTCAGTCTGCCATTGTTTGACCTACTATTGCTACAAGTGATATCTAAGACCTTGCGTACACTAACTTCTACACCAGTACAGCTCCACTGGTTAGTGCCAACCATGGGAGTGCTAGTATAGACCAGGGGCTGTGGCCCACAAGCATTTTCAGCACCATGTTGTCTAGACCTTCTCTAAACCAGGACTACATGGCATGGTGCTTAAAATGGTGGTGGTGGGTCTATATTGGCACTCCCTTCACTGATGCTGCTCCAGTGGTAGCAAAGAGAGGATTTTAAGTGAAGTGTGTAGGCCAGACACAGACCAAGATGACTACATCTGAACACGATTAGTGATAAAAAACATTTATTTCTGTTTTTCCCCAATCTGGTTACTTTGTGCATGAGGCAGCACTTTGTGTATAGTCAGTTATCTTCCTGCTGCCTCATCTACATGGACAGAGCCCCACTAACATCAACAAGGCACAAGGGGCCACCTATGAAGATGAATTTGCATAGTCATTTCCCCTCATTGTTTATGTAGGTCTTTGAATCAGTAACAGGACACAGACAGAGAGACAGATTTCAATGAATTGAGAGAGATTGATTCTCCATAATTATCAGAGGGACTCTGAGGCAGATGCCAGATCTGGATCTTTTAATTCGACCTCCTGCAAGCCCCAATGCAGGCCACATCCACCCCTTCCTCAGCTAGTGAACCCCCCCCATGCTTGGAATGGGAAAAAAAAAAAGAAACATAGCCAATCTTCCTGGAGGAAGAAAATGAAAATCAACCCCCCCCCCATGGTCGGGCTGAGCCTGCACGAGCATGCGCAACTCAGCCAAACCCTCTGGAAAGGGTTATTATAGGCATACCATTGACAATTGACCTTGATTGAAAGCCTTATTATCCTATCATACCATCCCATCCACTTATATCTCTTAATCTCTTAAAGTCATGGAGAGTCTTCTTCCTGTTTTTTCGGTAGACTGTTCCAGTAGTGCACTCCTGATGGTTAGAAAAACCCTAACCTTCAAAAGCCTGAATTTTTTGACTGACTGTTTATATATATTTCGTCCTCGTGTGTGTCATTTAGCACTGAGCTGAAATAATTCTTCTCCTTCCCTGGTATTTATCCCTCTGATATATTTAAAAGTGTAATCATATCTCTCTCTCATCCTTTTTGGTTTAAAAAAAAAAAAAAAAGCTCCTCAAAGTCTCTTTCATACGAAAGGCCTTCCATTCCTCGGATCATTCTAGTGGCCTTCTTTGTACCTGTTCTAGTTTGAATTCATCCTTCTCTGGGAGACAAAACCAACACAATACACACAAAACAAATGAAGTCTCACCCTTATATATATAACGGGACCCACCCTCCCTTATCCTACTAAAAATAACCCCGCCTGCAAACCAAGACACCGCATTTTTTTTTTTTAACACACACATTTGCCTACTCATAGTCATCTTGCGATCAACCAGGATCCTTTCTATACAATGACTAGATTTCAAGTACGTGTACGTACACACACACACACACACACACACAATTTCAGTGACCACTGAAATTATATATGTATAGTGTTAGGCATATCAGAACTGCTTTAAAGATGTATCACCACGGTGTGAGGTTTCCTTATTTAGCAGAAGGCAATGTACTTTAGGAATGTGTGTGTTATTTCTCTTATCACCCATGGGTGAATCCAGTAATATCACAAATGGTTTTGGTTTTATTTTCAAACGCCTGCAGTAAGATGGTTCCTCCAAGCTGATTGCTTGCTTGACTGAATCTTCTCCCCATCACGCACTCCACCCCGATTGTGGGTGCAGTCCATAAATGTATGAAGGAGTCTTCTTATGGCTAGATCCTTTCCCATCCACATCATAGGGGATGCAAAAAAGAGCCCCAGCACAGTGGACCCTCCTCGACTGTGAAGGAGTCAGGCCATCTAGGCTGCATCTTCACTGGTATACTGAGATTCCATTGGTTTAAGCACAGACAGTTTGATGTGCCCATGCCATCCACGTGTCCACTGCCACTGTGCCCTGCATCTAAACGAGTGCTGTTCTAAACCATTCCAGTTGCAATGCCTTCTGGGGTCCTATCTCATAGTTCCCAGGCACATCCTGGGAGACTGTGAAAGCCTGCTGGTGCGCTGTGGGACAGGAGTGGGACAACTATCAGAACCGTTTCAATCTGCGCTGTTTCAGTGTTCCCTGCCCTGGCACTAAACGAGTGCACACTGAAAGGCTATTTTGCCCTACTGATAGCAAGTCTAATCCTGCCTGGAAACCATTTGGCGCATTTTTGTGTGCAGACGTGTTGTGTGAGGACCACACGGCTCATAGCGTGATAAATTTCTCTAGTATAGACAGGACCCTAATGGCCAGGTCACTGTTCCACAGTGTTTCTTTCTATGGTAGCACAGAGGATGGAGTGGGAAAGATAAGGGAGAATGGCCAATGGGTCTATGACTATGCTGATCCAATGGCTAAAACCCCACAAGGAGGGAGAGGAAAGACTTGTCAATCACAGCTGCTACCACATCTCCAGTGCAATGCCTGCTTCCCTAGGCTTTGCTCAAAGGTTCAGTTTTTTCCCTGCTGTCCCTCATTTTACCAGCTCAGCACAATCTCCTAGGTGATGCAGTCAGTTGCAGGTGTCAAACTCAAGCTCCAGGCTGGCGATATTGGGTGATTTGCTTGCAACAGTGAGAACACAACTGTGCTTAACAATTTTTTTTTTTGACATGCCTAATTTGGCCCAGTTCAAAATCCCTTAAAGAGTTATGGCCCAGTTGTGCTCTGTCTCCTGGAAATGGAGGGAGGTTCAAGAAGGCTCCAAACACCTGGCAGAGTCTGGGCTAGTGCATCTCCTGAAGTAAAGCAGAGCAGCCAGGAGCTACTCTAATGTATGGCGCACTTCCTTCCTGGGCTGCCTATGGGCTACTGGGCAGCATCTTGGAATCACTGTTGCTGCTATAACATGGGGAGCCCCTTCTCAACCAGGCCTTACTTGAGTACACAGTGCCTATGGCTGTCTTATGCAGTACCCCTGCCAGAGTGCAAGGCCTGGGAGGGGGCTGTCCATGAGTATTCTAATGACTTTGCATCACATTCTGCTCTTATACTCGTGTGCCCGCCCCCTTCCCCCACGTCCGGCCTCAATGGAGCTGACTGGGTGCACCAAAGCAGAATCGGTGCTGTTTTTCAAAAAGCACATTGGCAGACTTTGATTTTCCTTCCAATCCATGTGCAGCTCATTGGGCCAATCATATAGCCCTGCCCTCCTGTTTGTGACAGTCTAATAAATAAAATAAAATAATCATAATAATATGATTCTCATTCAGAAAACCCTGCTCATCTCCAGGCTTTGAATCTTGACTGGGGTTCCTGAGCACCAATATAAGACAAACTAATAAACAAACTAGTAAACAAGCAACTGATAATGCTAATAGATGACATCATTATCTAGGCTATTGTCTACAAGTGGAGAAACTAGTCGGAGAAGTTAAGTGACTTGTCCAAGGCAACACAGTGAGTGGCAGAAGTGAGAGCATGATACAAGTCTCCTGCCTGCCATTCCCATACACCATCTAGTACTCCGCACTGCCTCCCTCTGCCTACCTTCAAGCTCAGAAAAAGTGCGTACTCAAGTGACTTAACAAGTGTACAATACACTGTTTTCCTATGCATTATCATGGCACTGGCCCTGCCTCTCCAGAGCTTTACAGGTCTGGCACCCAAGGGGTTAACGAGAATGCATGTGTTTTGTGCTCTTCCTCACTGAGGAACACACAGTTTGAACACGAACGGCCAAATTGCTTTTTTTTTCTCTTTTTTTAATCAAACTCTCAGCCTGTTAGGACGAGGCTAACATTGTTATTCCATTAAATAAAATAATATGTTCCTGCTCTTGTTTTTAATAGAGTAAGACCCTGCATTTCCATCTCACTACTTTACTGACACAAGATCTTACTGAAAGCAATTTCCGGCCCCCTCCCCATTCTTTGATGGCATAATTCACAGTGTGTTTCTTTTAGATACACATCTCATCAGCTTCTGCTTTACTCTTCTGTGAAAAACACCATCAGAAGAGTTGCATCCTCTAAAAATAAAACTAAAAAAGAGAAAGAAAAGTAACTGTAAGGATAATTCTTTGTTATCTCAAGCAACGGTAAAACTTGCATGCAGAAAACGCATGCTAACAGTGTGTCCAGGGAGATCTCTTTGGAAACAATACAGAGAATTATCCTAGTCGAAAAAGAAAATGAGGGTCAAGGGTTTTTGATTAGTTTAATGGGCTACACCATGTGTTGAAAAAGAATGGGCCACTGCATGAATATTATCATCCAGGGTTTTTTTTTGACACTACTAGGTGAACTGCTAGAGTGCCATATTTTGTTGGCAATAGTGAGGCATCATGGCTTTCCATAGGATCTTCCTGGTGCTCCATGAGTAGGAGTATCTCCTGGGCCAGCTGCGAGTCCAATGTTCTCCTCTGCATCTTACTCCAGAATGGAGGCCATGAGTTGCAGTTTCTCCTCTTCATTCTGCATGCCTCTTTGGCACATTCTGGGGTGGTGGACCTGGTGCGCGGGCTCTTCAGGACTAGCTCAAGGCCTGTGCGTGTAGAGAAGAGAACGTATTTGGGACCAAGGCACCAACACCAGACCAGAGGTTATGGGCCTGTTACAGGAGTGTGGTGGGGGTGAGGTTCTGTGACCTGTACTGTGAAGGAGGTCAGACCAGATGATCATGATGGTCCCTTCTAACCTTAAAGTCTATGAGTCTAATACTGCTAGAGACAGGCCTATGTTTTCCTTTGTATTGTGCTTCATTCATGATGAGATGGAATAGAAAGGTTAATCATGATGGGGCACTATTTGGCCAGTTCTGTGGAGTTCTTGACAAAGGGTGAAATCCAGGGGTGACTTCCTCAGTGCTTCCTCAGGCCAAACTCTCGTTGCGTTCAACTGGAATTTGACCTTAGCATTTGGCCTATGGGGAGAAGTATCATACAAGGTACAGCAAAGCAGGTGAGAAGACGTTTCTGAGAAACTAGACAATAGTGTCTGAGAAGCCTGAATGTGAGTTGGGAGGAGGGTTTAGTTTTGTGGTGTATTGTGGCTCTTTTTGGAACAGGAGATACTTTAACAGATAGCCCAACTGATGCAGATGTAGCTCAGGCTAACTCAGAAGCTGAACAGCTGCAGTGGAGAGTTTAAGCCAGGTGTTGGAAAGGGGGCAAGAACATTTGGGAAATCAGGTCCACTCAGACACCTGCAGAAAAGAAAAAAAAAAGAAGAATTCAGTAAAGGGATCTGGTGGATGAAGTGGGAAGAAATCATATTAAGGAGTGAAACAGCTGCCACAATGGCACCTACTGAGAGAATAAAGAAGAATGTTAAAGGACAAATAATCCAGGTGAAACATTTTAAAATGTGGAACGTAATAAAAGAACAGAAGGTGGAAGACCTGTAAAGCAAGATTTGAAAGTAACTGAGGAATACCTTGGAGGAAACCTAGGCAGTTCAGGAGCAGTACAGTTCTAATGATAGATAATAGAGGGAAGTCAGTCAGCGGGGGGCATCTCATCAAAAGAGCATCATGACGAAAGAATGATGATGATGACGGTAACAAAAATCAAAAAGGTTCCTGAGAAAATGAGCACTAATGAGGGATTTCAATGACCCGGCTGGAGGGAGCAGCAGCTCAGTGAAGCATGTTACAAGACTATTTCCTCACACAGCACGGGGAACACAAGTTCATCACTGCATTAGTCTTCAGGGAACAGGGCTCACCCTGTTTACAATCTAGTCATTGTCCATTTACCTTAACCCCTAAATCCTGACTCTAATTAAATACCAGCAGGTCTTTAAAGCTCGAGCCTGCTCTCCTTTGGTATGCCAAACTCATAGGGAAGTTAGTCAGTTATTAAGGGCTTTGTTATACCTTGAAGGCACAGCCTGTGGTAAGGTGTTTAGAGCACGGTTGCTCTGGAGGCAGAAAGAAGAGGCATTGTGTCTAAGTGAGAGGAACTCCTGGAGTGGCTGGGCATGCAGAGGCTGTATGCCAGCTGCTACATCCCTTTGTGGGGGAAGTTTATTACTCCCACATGGCCTCAGGGCTAAATAAAGGGGTCACATACCCATTAAATACAGGCCTTGTTAACAGCTAAAGCGGTCAGCTGGGAGAAGGATGATTCCATGCTCTGAGATAGCCCAGAGAAGAGGAGGTGAAAGATCTCCACTCACCCCTCCAATAGTTAACATGAGTGTGTTATGGGGAAAACGCTGCACAGATCCAATTCTTACCCTGGCCCCAGCCAGCCAGCCGTGTTCTTACACTGAGCTCCTCACAGCGCTACATGGTGGGGAAGAATGACCTTTGCCTACTTAGTCACTGAGCACAAGCTTGGCACAGCTGAGGAGCCAGCCCTGTGATTTTATTAGTGTGCAATAGGCAGAACTGACCAAAAAAAAAAGGCAAATGTTGTCACATTAAAGGCCCCTTTCATTTTCTTGTGGAGCCCATAAAACATTTGAGGCAATTATCGCATCTTCCCAGGGTAACTGGTGACAGCATGGGTGGCGGGAGGGGATTAGGCTGGTTTTGCTCCCTTTGTGATTCCCCCCCGTCCATACAGTTCTAGGAAGGGCAGTGACATCAGAAACAGAAAAGGCTTGGAGTGGCCTGATGTGACTGTCTTGTTGCTGAAATGCTTTGGGGAACACCCCCCCGCCCATGCTGGGCATGCGCAGCTCCCCTTGACTTCCGGGGGGACAGCCAAGCATGGCTTGAGGGCAACATATGGCCTTTTGAAATTATCCAAGAAGTACCACACACAGCCCTGCCTAAGAGGGGAAGGGGGAATCTATAAACCTGAAGTGTCATTAACGGTTTCTGATGGCTCAATCCACTACATGGAAACAAGGTCAATGCTAGGTCCATTTTTTTAAACGTAAGCGTTTACAGCTTGCAGAATATTCAGCCTCGATATTATCAATCTGATGTTCTCTGCATATGTGCCAATCTGATATAAAACACTAAGTACTTTGAACGGTATCAGTACAAACTAGCGCTGCTCATCTCACATCCCCTTGGAAGGAGGAGAATGGGTCTGGGAAATAGGGATGTTTTACACTGAACGAGGAGCAGCAAAATGGGGAGGGAGGAAGGAAGGGAAAAGTCATGTCATGTGAGTGGCATTCATAAATCTGGTTTTCATTTAGTTACATAAGCTCTGCTAACCTTCCTGGCAGTGCCATCTAGTGTTCACAGGGTTTCCTACTGTCCCCTGTATATTCCAGTAACCTCCCATTACGTCTTTTTTGTTAGACTGCAAAATTTAAACAGCTTGAAGGTATGAAATTAAAAAATAAATAAGAAAAGAAAAATCAGCCTTTGCCCTCAGTCTCAGTCATTAATGGCCTTTAATTCTTGACTGCATTAATGTTCGTGAAGTACGTTCCCTTATTATATGTTGAAATGTAAAGTTGCTTGAACAGGGTCTGCACAATTGACCTAGTTCAGGGGTCGGCAACCTTTGGCCCGTGGCCCGCCAGGGTAAGCACCCTGGTGGGCCAGGCCAATTTGTTTACCTACCGTGTCCGCAGGTTCGGCCGATCGCGGCTCCCACTGGCTGCGGTTCGCCGCTCCAGGACAATGGGGGCGGCGGGAAGCGGCGCGGGCTGAGGGATGTGCTGGCTGCCACTTCCCGCTGCCCCCATTGGCCTGGAGTGGCAAATCGCAGCCAGTGGGAGCCACAATCGGCTGGACCTGCAGACGCGGCAAGTAAACAAACCGGCCCGGCCTGCTAGGGGGTTTACCCTGGTGGGCTGCATGCCAAAGGTTTGCCGATCCCTGTTCTAGTAGATGCGGATGTGTATTCTACTTAGGGGACTCACAGACAGTACTCATAGAAGGTGGGGCTCAGAGTCCATTCAAAGAAGGGCTGCAAAATCACCTTCTGAAAGTCTGCATCTGACCTAGACACAGAGATAATGGCATAGTGGTTTGTAAAAGTATACACAGAATACCAAGCAGCCGTCCTGTAAGTGTCCAAATATAGGAATGTCACTTAGAAGTGCCGCCAGTGTTGCTTGGGCTCCCGTGAAATGAGATCGCATCCTTTGAGGACTAGCCTGGGCTACTTTGTATGCTGTCATGATACAGGAAGTTATCCACCTGGTGACTGTTGCTTGATTGAGACCCCCCCCTCAAGTGCAAAAGAGATGGTGTTTCTTTTTGTGTCTTGTGGTGAGTAGATTGATGGTCAAACTGTAAAAATAGACTACAGGATACTGGGCTTCAGAGACCACTTGTGATTCAGGAAGAAATTTCTGTATCCCGTATAAGTGATTCTTTATCCCAGGTAAGTGATCAGCCATGGGGGTAATGTTTTCCCCAATGCAAAACTGCCAGAACTGATCACCTTCTGACACAGCACATTAGAATATTCTCCCTCCCCCCAGGTCTGTTCATATAGTACATTGGGGTGGTATTGTCGGTGAGTGTGAGAACCGCTGAGTCCCTGACGGGATCTTGAAAGGTCTGATATCCTTTGTTGATGGCCCGAAGCTCCAGGACATGTTGAGAAGCTTCCTGTTCCAATCACAGGCTGTGAACAGCGATCCCAGATACATTCCCCAAACTATTAAGGAGGCATTGGTGACTCTAGTCCATGTCAGTGGACTAAGTGAAAGGAATGCCCTGGCACACATTGTTCTGAGTTGTCCACCACTGTAAGGAGTCCAGAATTGATGGAGGGAGTTTGACCAACCTGTCCAAAGCCACATCTGAAGAGGATGTAGGCACAGTCTGGCAGATTATACTATCTGTGTGCATGCACTCCGATATGGCCTATCGGACTCAGGAACACCCGGGCTGTGGTTGAGGGCTAAGACTGCAGCTTCAGATATAGGTGGCAAATTACCTGGAATTGCTCAGGTGGTAGAAATGCTTTTGAACTTGCAGAGTCTATCTGGGTCCCAGTTTGTGAAAGCTCCAGTTAGTGCAATGTCCTTAATTAAGAACAATCCTAATGATGGGACAAGCTAGCTCCCTGACCCAGTAAAGCACTTAACCATGTGCATAATTTTCAGTACATGCTTTGCTGTCTATAGGCCTTTTCTGTCTATAATTCTAGGATATCCAACTTCAGTACATATTCACCAGTGTTTGCAATCCGTTCTTTTCTAAGCAGATCCCTGAGACAATTCCTTGTGTTTGAACAAAACATCAGAACTTTTCCAAAAGCAAGAAGGATTGTTACCATTTGTAAATAATTCTGCCCTACTGTAATTTATTTGAGCCGGAATCATCCTCCATTTCCAGCCATGCACAACAGCTGGCGCTTAACTGGCTCTGGTAAGCAGCATCTGTGTAGAAACTTATGGCAGTTTCAGCCCATCTGTGTCATGACCACTTGCATTATATCTTCACAGTTCTATTGCAGAACTTCTGGAGTACAAGTGTGCACTTAGGGGACTCTCTTCTCTCTTTCTCCACACACACACACGCGCGCGCAGAGGGAGAAAGAGACAGACAGACAGATTCTCTCTCTATGCTCATTTAGAATGACAAAAAAGTCCCTGTTCTGCTTCTCAGCGAGCTGGTGTCTCTGCCTAGCACTCTCCTGGTCCCAATGACTCTGCCTCCTCCATGTGAGATCAAACAGAGCAGGCCGCAAGGTAGAATAGAAATCAAGGGAGAGGCAGATTGTGGAGACTCTAGGCAAAATCTGGTGAGAACCATAAAACTTTACCTATCTGGCTCCTAGGAAGGAGTCAGATGGCTAGCTGAATGAGCTACCCAGCAGGGTGCAGTCATCTCCTGGTGGGATGAGTTGATGCTAAGCTGCACAGGTTCCTAAAACACTCCCCCCTACCCCAGTAGGGCTGCAGACATTTTGCTTTCTAGGATCCACATTATCCTCTTTGTCAAATCTTGGGTGTTCTTATCTGAGGAGTTCTGTTATTCCATCAGATGGAGGAGCCTTATCCCCTGAAGATCAAACAAGACGCAACGACTGTCCTACCTCAGTAGCCTGGCTCCCCCAAACTCCCACCAGGGGTGGTTTCAGTGAGAGGAGGGGGAAACAGCATGAGTTTATTCCAGTGAACGGGGATCAGCATTATATTAAGCTGCATATTCTCTACTGCTTCCTGGGGGCGTGACACCATGGAGGGTAGACACAATCCTGCAATTCCTGGAAAGTAGCAGCAGGTTACAGAGCCATTACTGCCCAGACAGTACGTTCCCACCTCATTTGCACCTACTTTGGATTCCCACCACAAGTGCAAGTGGAGGAGGCATTCAGCCACCATGCATATAGAGTTTTCAATGGTTTAGATCAGATACTATGATTAGAATTTTGAAATATTTGAATTTTTGATGCAGAATGGAAACAAATTCCCAGGAAATTTTAAAGCAGATTCCCTCCCGCCCCCATTTTTCAAGCCCACTCATCTGTTGATTGTCTAGTCATATGCCCATTGCTACTGACCCATCTCTGACTCTAGATTTTTACAACAGTCAGGAGGGCAGGTAAAATATGAATCGGAAAGTGAAAAGGGAACTTTCAAAAGTCTTCATTACTGTGAAACATTTCCCAGTCCACGTGGAACCTTCAGTGCTTTAATAAAAGCCTGAGTGAGATGGAGCATATGCCCAAGCAGTACAGAGCGTGCAGAGCAACTTGAACTGGGTTTTGTTTATTGTCATGTACTCAGCACAGCAACATTTGTGCAGATCTGAACTGAAGATGAAAAAGAAAAAAAAATCACCTCTTAATTAGTTACAGGCAGATTGTGTCACTGTAGTGCCACCTGTTGGTCAGCAGAATATTAAGTCACACATGGATTGGAGCTTCTAGTTTGATCTGAATGTATTATCCTCCTGCTCTGCGTGCCTGTGTTAATGGAAGGAAAACATAGAGGCAGATATTCTATGTTTGATATAAAATAATACCTTACAAAATTTGTTTTCTGATTTGCCAGTGCCACTTTTTATAAAAATGTACCTACGTTACAATGAGTGCCAATTGTGTTGGGCTTTGAATGGATTTTTATTTAGAATCCTAATATCTGCTAAATGGTCTTTGAATATTATCTATTAAAAACTAGTAGGTTTTTTGGAGAATAAAAATATAATATCACCTTTTCAAACATGAACACAAATTGTGAAAGGAGAAGGACATTAAGCTTCTACTTGTTTTGTTACTCTCCCTCAGCCCTTGTCTATTAATTTTCTTTTAGATTCTTAAACCCTTAAGGCCAGAAGGGATAATCTCGGCTGATAATCTTTGCATAACACAGGCCACAGAATTTCTCCCAGTAATTCAGCTCATAACTTTTGGTTGAGCTAGAACATATTTTTTTAGAAAACACGTCCAACCTAAATTTAAAGATTTCAAGTGATGGATAATCCACCATATCCATAGGTAAATTGTCACAATAGTTCATGTACCCTTTATTTCTAGCCAAAGTTCATCTAGGCTCAACTTCTAATCATTAGATTTTGTTATATCTTGTCTTGTTAGATAGTGACCTCTAAGCAAAGACTTTGTCCTGCTATTTATTTGGATATTGTGGGTGCTAATGTAACCGACACACTGCCTGGGTGTGGTGTTCTGTCCCATCTAATGGCACTGAGACTACTTAGAGAGAAAGAGAATGAGTCTACTCTACAGCCCTAGCTAACCAGAAGCTGGCTTTTAGCTCATGCTGTAGAGGCTCATCCACAAAGGTCCTAGGTTCAATCCCACCTGCTGATCACTGGGGTGTTACACTAATATAACACAATTAGGAACAATACTAATAAAATAAGAACAACATATTTTAACATACTTTAAAGTTTTAATTACACATGATCCTCTTCTGCCACCCTTGCCCATGCTAAATAGTTCCATAGGCCGCGATCTAGCAAAGGCTGATGCAAGTGCTTAACTTTATACATGTGAGTATCTCCACGAACTCAGAGGAGAAGGCACTCTGTGGTATACAAAATAAAATCACTGACTCTACCACTGTACATTATTAAGATCCTGCAAACTAACTGTTTTGCCTACTCTGAATATTCTTTTATTTTTATTTTTGCTTCTCTTTGGCCTATTATGTAACGCTAGTGTTATTCATTAAAGTCTCAGATTGTGCTTGTTTTTTAAGCAACTCTTAGGGCAGGGGGACTCTCTCTTAATTGGTACCATCTGGAAACGAGAAGGAAATGAACACGAAGAGATGGAAATCCTTGCACTTTTACACATTCGCAAAACTTGTTCCATTTGTTTGTTTTATCTGCTTCGATTTGTGAAGTTGATTTCCCATTACGCATTTTTGGTGGGGTTTGTTTTGCTTTAGGAAAGAGATGACCTAAACTTTGCTAGCAGCCCTAGAAAATAATCATTTTAAACCAGAAAGTTCTATGATTCAGGCTGTTAGCGAACAAGGCCTTTTTATGCAAATTGAATATCTTTATTCCCAGTTTTTTCTGATCCTGCATCACTTGTTCAGCATTTCCTCGTTCTCCCGCACTGGTTTCCATAGCTGCATGCAATCACACTCTCACACAGATGCCATTCTGTGTTCAAAGCACTGAGTGCTACAGGGCATATTAGTGTTTTTATGCTTTAGATCTATCTTTATGCAATTTGAGAGCTCATTAATAGATACCATTTTGTGTGATTAAAAAAACAACAACCTGGTACATGAGAATCTTGGAACAGGAGAATGGATTGCAAGTAAAATGACTTTCTTCTCATTATGCAGATTGCAGTCTAGAGTCGACTGGCCAAAGTGTCTGCGGTTAGTGCCACCAAGGTAATAATCCCCTGACTAGGGCTGTGTGCAAAGTATGAATTCCGTGCCCTGCCCCAAACCCCCCCCCCCCAAAAATTTCTCACACATTTGCAATGTGAAGGTTTTCATATTTTGTTTTCACAAAAATGGATCCAATGAAAACCCCTCTGAGATTAATTTTACAGGCTTTAAAAAAACCAATGACACCGCTTCTCCCTTAGTAAGTGAAATGCCTGAGATCTGATCAAGGTGCTCCACATTAAAATCTAGTGAGAGACGACTGAAATGGACAATTTAAGACACCTTACATTTCATATAGGTGAAGAGCTGTTTTCACTGGGGAACATGGAAATTTCACATGTGAAAATGCCATTCCATGAAAACTGCTTAGAAAGCAAGATTATGGGACTGCACAGCCTGCTCCCTTTTTGGGGGGAGGGGGGCATTCTTTCTCTTTGGGTTAGGCGGGGTGAATTTCTTCCCGACAAAGTAGCAGGAGATGAGCCTTTTTGTGGCCATCACTACTGGCTTCATTAGGCAGGATGCTGCTTGTGATGTCACCACATCATCATCTAATCACAGCTCAGTCTCTGTTAGCTGTTCATCAGTTGCCCCCAAAATAAAAACTTGGCTCCTTTGCCAGTGTATCTACTTTATGAAAGGCTCACTTCGGGGACTGTACATCCATTGTTAAGACCATAACCATGAAAAGCAGTAACCAAAACCAGACTCAGGATAAGGAGTCAAAATGTTCAGTGCTGCAGAGCAAAAGCTGCGAGAAAAATACTGTTACTTTAATTAAATAATAAACAATTACTCTGTGTACTGAAATTATTCAGTACACAGAGGGAAGGATGCATTTCTAAAGTGATAGAGAAAAAGGCTAAAGAAATATTCTGCGGATCAGTGCAGCATATAATGCTGAAGTGAAACAAAACTGAACACAAACACATGATACCTTATTTGCCTGTAAATGCTGCAATGCTCTTCTAGGTGGCATGACTGAGCAGAGCAAGGGACTCCTCCGGAAACAGCCAAAAATACCCACCTTAGGTACCTAAGTTTCCAATTAGCAATTTTCCAGAAACAAAACATAATCAGTCTCAGGAAGGACACGAATCTGCAGCCAGTGCAGCTTGCAAAGTGGCAGCGATGTAAAATCTCGTGCATAATCCACCCAATGACCACTGACAAATCTTTCAGAAATGGGCAGGCAGGCAGGCACATTTTTCATTTCTGAATCCTTGACTTTCTCTGAAAGGTATGTATCTTGGTTAGCAATGCAGCCCAGGATGGGCCAGAGCAATGAAAGAGAAATCCAAATGGCTGCATGCAATCAACACAATATGCCTAGATTTCAAAACAGCAACTCAGTATATTTCCCCAATCTTTGTTTTCCCCCCTTCTTTGTGTTAAAAATACAGGCTGTGACAGTGAATCGTGACTGATGTACGAAGTGAAAATCCCTGCCTGATGCACAAAGATGATAGACTAAATACTCTGCAATTACTACCTTGCTCCACTTTTTACTATGCGTTGTTACTCAAACCCAGTACTGAGCTCCGGCAACTCACCACAGAAGTGATCAGAAAACCTCATTAAATGCAGAAGAGTTAAAACCAACTGGTTACACCACCATGCGGAGGCACACGCTGGGCCAGATTCGCATTTCCGCTTGGGGCAAAGTGTTCAGATTCTGGCTGTTGCTGGCCAGTGGAGAATTCCTCTGGTGTTAGAAAACTCCCCACTGGCATAAAGGGGATCTGTCAGAGTGGAGGAGAGGAGTATGGCAGGGGCATGGTAAAGTGGAATTCTGCTTTAGGCAGGGGAATCCTTTAATACAAAGTCAAGGATTAAGAAATGAAAAACGTCCATTGGAAGTGAGGAGTGGTTCTGCAGCAGCCCTAATGCTTCCCTCCCTGGGGTGCAGAATCTGGGACCTGATTGGGGTCCCTCCCCCAGCTCTGAGTATAGTTTGGATAGTGGAGCCATTGGATTGTCATTGCCCTGTACTAATCTCCATCTCGCAGTTAGAGACACACTGGACTATGAGAATACTCGGCAGACATTGGACCAGATTCACTTAGCGGCTGTGCAAGGCCCCTATAATCCCAGGTGTGTCTCAGGCCGACTCAACCTCAAAAGTAGGCAGTGCCGGCTGGCTGAGGGGCCTGGCCTGGCCAATGATGAAAGGTGCTGATTCAGCGCATACTCTGGGTAGCCTCTGCCAGGGAAGCCCCTGTGAAGCCTTAGAAAGAAATGAGAGCTGCCTTCCCACAGTGGGATCACCTATGGGGCACAGTTGCCTTCCTGTTCTTAAGGGGTAGATCCCAGGGAGGTGAAGCCCCATCTGCACCAGTGGGAGAGAATCAACCAAACTATCTTTTAAAACACTAACCAGTTACCAGAAATTTTGCATCCCTTAGGCCTGGCCAGTTTCCTGTGTTGTGGGGAAGGGGCATGGTGCCACTTAGGAGGAAAGACTTGTGGCAATAAGGGAGCCAGAGAGGACAATGCTTCCATCCATCCCTCCACCCACCCACTTATATGGCCCCATCACTGTAGCCTGCGAGTGAAAACTGCCCGGAAAGCAAGATTATGGGGCTGCCTAGCCTGCCCCCTGTTCTGGGGGTGGATTCTCTCTCTCTCTCTCCTGGGTAGGTGGGATGAATTTCACTTGTACTGAGTAGCATGAGATGAGCCTTTCTGTGGCCATCGCTTCTGGCTTCACATGCAGCATGCTGACAAATAATGTCACCACATCATCATCGAATCGCAGCTCAGCGTTTGCTAGCTGTTCAGTGCTTCCCTCAATTAATGCACCTGAGCACTGTCCCTTGTGCAATTAGTTGCATGCCTGCAGCTAGCACATATAGCCCCAAATTAAGACAAGATGCATCAAATTGGTGTAAGAGGCCACTGGCAGCGAATGAGCAGGAAGGACAATGATAGGAACAGGTGATTACATAGACTAGCCATGGGGCAACTAACAGGTATCGAGCCCCAAAACAACTTCAATAAATCAACCAGAGATATTCACTCTATTTGTAATCCATATCTGTGTCACGTAACACTTCGTTCGCTCTGAGAGATGCCAACATTCTTTCACTGACCATAGACATTTAACAACACTACTAAACATCCCGAACATTTCTCAAAAAACACGTTTATACTGAGCTCTCAAAAGAATGCAGTAGATTTATTTCAAATAAGTTTATCGCCCACTCCCCATAGCCCACCTCCTCCCCTGAAACCAGGCCGTTTTCTGCCAGGGAGCTTTTGTGTTTCACTGAAATATTACGATTTGTCGAAACTGTTTGATGTTGATGGGAAACATAATAATATCAGTTGCCCAGGGAGAGAGATTTGTATATACAGAGGGAATTTAACCTCAAACATTCAGTTCACCTGTTCATGTGTGATTTATATCGCCCCAGGCTCTTAGGCAGACTGAATGTTGACACCCTTTGAAGCTGAAAGAGGCCCCGTGACTGGTCTTTAGAGAGCTCTATGATGTCTCTATCAGCCTGTCAATGAAAAAACAGGCAGTAGAGCCAGGCCCCCCTAAAGATTTCAAGGCCTTGCAGGCAGGGGAATGGTGCAAGCATTTTACTTTCACCTAGCACTCCAGAGGCCAAGTATGAGCTGCTGGTCTAATTGATTGGTAACAGACTAGTCTGCTATGCTCTGAATCTACCCAAATCTGAATGACAGCATGTCCTTTAGACATGGATCAAGGAGGCAGCGTTGGAGAAAGTTTCATTTAATAGTTGCACACTCAGGTGTGACGGGGCTGTTCAAATTGGGGCAGATTTGTAGGATTTGGTAACCAGTGGCCAAGACTGCAAAGTGCAAACTAATCTCTCCTTATCTGGAATGAATGAGCCCCTGTGTCTTATAAAGTCAGAGACTTGATCCGAAAGAGGTGGGTGTGGGATTGGTATATATAGCTAGTGGTTGAGAAAAATCGGCACTGATTTTGTAGCACTTTTTTGCACTTTCTGGTGTGTGTGGGGGGAAAGGAGCATTGCCGGGAGTCTCTATTTAGTGTTCTCTTCTTTGAGAGATGGAATGTACCAACTTCTCTTAGCCCAGTGTTTCCCAAACTTGGGACACCGCTTGTGTAGGGAAAGCCCCTGTTTACCTGCCACATCTGCAGGTCCAGCTGATCACGGCTCCCACTGGCCGCGGTTCGCTGCTCCAGGCCAATGGGAGCTGCTGGAAGCAGCGCGGGCTGAGAGACATACTGGCCGCTGCTTCCAGCAGCTCCCATTGGCCTGGAGCAGCGAACTGCTGCCAGTGGGAGCCGCGATTGGCCGGATCTGTGGACGCGGCAGGTAAACAAACCGGCCCGGCCCGCCAAGGGCTTTCCCTACACAAGCGGCGTCCCTAGTTTGGGAAACACTGGGCTAAGAGAAGTTGGTACATTCCATCTCTCAAAGAAGAGACAGAGGAGCGTGTACATGTAAAGGGTGTTCTTCCTAGCCAACGAGGACAAAAAAGAAATGAGGCTGCAAATCATTAGACTGTGAGAAAGTCAAATTTAGGATAAATACCAGGACAAACTTTCTAACCGTAGGACCAACTGGGCAATAGAACAAAGCAACCATAGGAAAGGAAGTCACGGGAGATATTAAAAGCTGGACTACAGACGCTATCACCTACTTGTGATGCTGGAAGGATAACGAAATCCGTCTTGCTACAGTACAAGAGGAACAAATCTATAATTCTCTCACAGGCTGCAAAGTTCCAGTCAAGAAATCATTGAAACTCCAGTGCCAAGGCTCCTAAACCTTAACTAAGTTCCTTTTAATATAGGATGGAGATGAGAATTATGACATTCAGTGGGAGGAGAGAATACAAGATGAAGACGAAGAGCCAGATTGTATCTGTCAATCCACTGGCTGTATTGGTTGTACCCTGGAGCTGCGTTGTCCCAGTAGGAGCTCCAAGAGGCCTTGGCAGGAAATCCAGGCTGCTGCTACACTCTCGGCATGGGTGCAGTACACACACTTCCTCACACAGGAACAGCTCCATGTGGTGCATGGGCACAGATACCGTACCCCACTTTCCTCTCTGCCCCTTTGGAAAGTCTAGTGCAGGCAGTGGAACCAGCCTTGTGCTCCCTGAGTGAAAGGACTGGATTGTGTGAAGGCACGAAGGGCATGGGCAGAGAGGATAGAAGGGGTACATTTGCTTCAGTGAAACGGGGAAGGTTAAATTGTGGGTGCTGATTTTCTACAGGGACTGAGGGGAAATGGTAGTCAGGACTTAAAGTAATTTAAAATGATCTTGTTCTGTCTGAGGCCTAATTGAATCTCTCCATAAAACTCTAAAACCAAGAGTCTCACTCTGTAGCATCACGGGGGAGAATGAAAGCCATTGGCCCTGTCCGCTGCATTTAATAGGATGTCAAAATCCAAAGCACAGTTGCTGGTTTTTGACTGAGGTTAGAGAAGAAAAGCTGAACTAATTAGGCTGTTTCTGAGTATCCCTCTCTGTGTAATAGCTGTAGTCTTGCAAATCGTAACATATTGGGATTCTCAAATTCACAGATCGATGCTGCTTCCCACCCAGGGAGGTGACTTTTCCTGTTGATGAGATACAGGCTCCGCTCCACCTATGTCACTATTTGTGGAGACAGCTCCCTGAGAAAGCTATTGTGTATTCGTTCTTCTCCATCCCAATGAGATGGGAAAATAGAACTAGAGCTTCAGGTTGTGTGAAGACCCAGTCCTGAGAGACGCAGGGCACCTTGTGGAAAGTGCTGAACACCCTCAACTCCTCATACACTGCATCTTCCAGCAGGTGCTCAACACCTTTCAGGATCCAGCCCCAAGCGATTTGACAAGACAACAGCAGGCTTAAGTGCATTTTCTGTTAAATATTTATTTGCCCTCCAGATACAATGAATCCCACTCTGAAAAGACCTTGGTCTTCAGCTCAAGCAAACAACTATAAAGACTTGAACGGAGGACCTTTTTTACTTCAGTACCACATGCATCTTCCACTTGTCCTAAAGGAGGATCTTCCTTTACTGCTAGCAACAGTAAGTCTTAGATGTAAGTTATACTGCTGGGACGGACTAAATGACATTTTTTGAACAGGACTACAGGACTCAAAGGTCTCTCTAGCCTTAATTTCTATAGGATGGATACCCTTTTTGTATGTCACACACTAGAGGACAACATAATCACATACCTTTAAGCATGTCTGATCCAATGGAAGAGAGTGGCACACGTTTAAGTTAGCAAATGCATTGCATGTGTGGGGTCTAGTCTTGGTTCTGCTGTTTCTCATAATGAGAATGTGTGTCACATGGTTATGCAGCAGCTTCACACTATCCCATGGAAGTTATTATGAAGGTTTTCCTGGTGAAGTCATATTAGGAGAGTGACCTTCAGCAATTACAAGCTCCATTTCCTTTTATTTACATTGTCAGCTTCACATTCGTAGTCAGTTGCGCTGGTGCCTGGTACCACAGCCGGCTGCTCCTTACATATTTACAAATTGTATATATTCATACTTGGTTCTGCTAGGGCCTCCTGCTCTGCAGTTAAGCTTGGGGAAGAATCTGTTTCACCGGGGACAGAAAGATCAATGTTGAGTATAGAAAACTGCCAGTGCAAAGCATTTTAACTCTCCCCACTTTTCCTTAAATGTACTCTGGTTCTGTTAGCAGAAGGCTGACTGTCTTCTGATTTGAATTTCAGAGGCAGAGCAAGGTGGCCTCAGGTGGTTTTCACCCTTCTTTGCCCACCTTATTATTATGTATTAATTGTTCACTGTGTAAGATACTATCACTGCCTCGAAGTCTAATTTAGACAGATAATACAGTTCAGAATCTTAGTGTGTCAACCGAGCAGATGAAGGTCCAACCCCAAAATGGTGAATTATTTAGGGTATCGCCCTTGGAAGGTCTTGAAGCAGCAATGCACAATCCACTAGCCTGCAGGAAGAGGGAGGCTGTTCCAAGTATAAGGCACAGCATGGAAAGTGGTGCAAAGATAACTGGGAGAAGGCTATAAAAGGAGTTATTAGGAGGGATGGTTGGACAGACCAAAGGATGCTCAAAGGGGAGTTGGAAGACATGAGGGAACCTGACTCCTTTTGGCAAGAGCCAAATTTCTGCATGATTTGGCCAGACATTTAATCAGAGATTAATAGTCATATATTCCAATAGCTTTTTTATTTTGTGCTGTAATATTTGCAGGCTCAAAACCAACTAGTTTGCACAAGTACCTGTTTGCACACAAAACACTGGTTTGTGCAGCAACCCTTAAGCCAGGCTGACCATTTGTCCCATAGACACTCCTCTGCACCAAGGACTCAAATACATTGGGACCAATGCTGGGAGCAGAAGCAGGCCTCTTAAGAGGAATCCACCTCCCAAGAGAACACGTGTTTTTCCGAATAGACCCTTTCCCCTGAGTGTTGAGTCAAGAAGGCCTAATTCTGCTCTTGGCATGGTTTCACAATTTCCCAGGCTTAAAGCAAATCCCTGTCTCCTCTCCCCCCCATTTAACAGAATAAAGAAGAGAAAATGGCTTGCGAATAGGAAATCTACAACCCTAGGCCCACCCTGCATGATCCTTGTGCTTCAGTGCTTCTCCAGGATTAAGAACAGTGGTAGAGATGGACTCGTTAAGGTAAGGCTGGCCAAATTGTGGCCTGCAGGTCAACTGCAGACCAGTATGCTCTTCTGTGAGACCCTTGTCCATCCTTCTCTTTAACAGAGAGGTCTGTGAAAGAGGCTACAGCAGTGTTTCCCAAACTTAGGACGCCACTTGTGTAGGGAACGCCCCTGTCGGACCTGGCCTGTTTGTTTACCTGCCCCGTCCACAGGTCCGGCTAATTGTGGCTCCCACTGACCACGGTTCACCGCTGCAGGCCAATGGGAGCTGCTGGAAGCAGCACAGGCCGAGGGATGTGCTGGCTGCCGCTTCCAGCAGGTCCCATTGGCCTGGAGCAGTGAACTGCAGCCAGTGGGAGCCACGATCAGCTAGACCTGCGGACATGGCAGGTAAACAAACCGGCCTGGCCCGCCAGGGCCTTTCCCTACACAAGCGGCGTCCCAAGTTTGGGAAACACTGGGCTACAGCATACAATGCTCCATTTTGATCTGATCCACAGGTTGCTTTTCTCAAGAGGCACTGTTTCATGCTGGGACTTGCAATCCCTCTTGGACACCTCTCGGTATCCAAGATGGGGCCACAATCTTTTCCATGTTACTCAAATGTAAGCAGGGCCCAATGGTCCCTGGGAGTTGCTAGTGGAGGGCTTTATTCAGGAAAGCATCCCCAGTTAGCACTTAAACGTGTGCTTAACTTTAAGTGCTGGGTAAGTCCCACTGCAGTGAGGAATGTTTTTCTAAACAGGGATGTGCTGAAATGCTTTCCTGAATGGGGGCCCCTGTTAAATGCTCTTGGCCCTTTTTGGAAGCTATGAATTTGTGCTTCTTGTACCGATAACCAAGAACCAAATTATAAATCATCTTTTAAATGTGTTATGTTCCCCCCACCCCATCCCCAGCCAACTCTCTCCTAGTAAAGATACACAGTGGATTTCTCTACACTCAGCACAAAATGCATCTCAGCTGCACTATACTTGACACAGCTTGTCAGGAGCTACAGAAATCACATACAATGACACCAAGTTGCAGTCTTTTCAAGCCTTTGGCATGGATTGAGGCCAAGCTGGACAAGGATGACACATGCAATTAAAATGTAGCCAGTTACCAAGGTAGCATAAGGGGGTGACTTGGTAGGCAGCATGAATTTAGTGTAAAAAGTTACAAAACTGGAATTAGGCTTAAAACAATCAGGTTCTGGTTTTTTTTTTCTTTCTATTTTTCTCTGCACCGGTTGATATAGGTTTTTTTGGAGGAAAGTCTGCTCAGATAATGGATACCTTTCGCCTTCTCACCTACAGCTACAATCCCTTCCCTACTTACACAGATCAACATCTAAATTAATGAGTCAAATAACACACAGGATGTAACAAAGCAACGCAGACCTAGCCTTCCATGCAATATAAATCCAAATTGGTGTCTAGAAATGGTAGGAGCTGATTCCCCACCCACCTCAATTTCAAGAATTTACCACCCCACAGAGCCCCCCTCCTGGAACAAAACGACACACCTAAAAATAAATAAAAGGTTGGCAATTCCATGTTAGATTATGGCACAGATTCCTCAGCTACAAAAATAAAAGGCCAAGCAGAACAAAGAGATTTGCATTCTAAGTGATGCAAAAGCAGCCAGCAGTGTTTTAATGTTCTGTTTGGTCTGTGATGTCTTCATCAGGCACTCAAAGCAAGTGTCTCTGGCAGCAGCAGGTCCCTGCGAGCCTGTCAAATTCCGTTTCCATGGTATTCCTTCAGGCAGCACCATAGGCCGACAGCGCTGAAACGGACCCCTGCAACCTGTTTTGAACAGTCTCTCTGATGTAGGGCCCCAGAGCGGGCATCAAACTAGCAACAAGCAGCAAGGAAAATAACAATTTTGCTTTTCGCAGGTGTCAGAACTGCAAACAAAAGACTGTTTATAAAAGATGCAACATCCCCTTTTCTGTCAGTGTTCGCAATCTAAAGTCATCTGGGCAGTCATCAAGTTAAGAAAGGGGTTTTGGAAGCAATACGCTGCTAGAGAGGGGACCCCTCTGGAGGAATTCTAATTGTTTTCCTCTTGAATCTTTTAGACGCACTTAATGTGTTTGGTCAGACTGTCCTGCTAATCACCGAGCTAATGGACTTTAATGGTGTTTTAATTATTCCATTAAAAATCAAAAGAAGGACTGTTTTCTTAAAAGAGCTACAACTTTTTATAGACTGCAACAGGAGCATGCTTGAGCTGTTATTCTGTATCAATGAATAATCTTGTGTTTAAACAAAACAAAACAAAAATTCAGAAAATTTCCAAAAGTATCTGAAGCCCGTAATTTAGCAATAGGCTGGACAGTTCAAATGTTGAGACAAAGGCATCCACGGTCTTTGAAAAGCTATAGAGCTGGGTGTGACGATAAAGGTGGAATATACGTTAATTTGATCAGGATACCTGGCTTCTGTTCCCAACTCTTCATCTGACTTGCGGTGTGACCTTGATTAAGGTCACTTATCTTCTCCGTGCCTCAGTTTCACCATAAGTGAAATGGGGATAATGATACTTTTCACCTTTCTAAGGCATTTGGGGATTTGTGGCTATAGTATTACCACTGTTGTTGTGATTGCTGTTATTACCTTAGTATCTAAGCACTAATAAAGTACCTTAATACAGAGCTGACGACTGAACCCAAGGTTTTGTCCTGAAGGACTAAAAATGTTCTGGAGTTGATCAGAATCCGCAACAAACTGCACCAACATCACAAAAAACAATGGTAATCTTCTGCTGTATCCTACATTACTAGGTGCCTTCAATACGGACTCTGAGGTAAGGTGTGTTAAAAAAGGGCTTTGCAGAATATGTTCATTTCAGTAACTAAATGGCCAGTTATCTCACAGGGTATAAACTGAAGTCCACAGGAGTTGTGGTTTTCCTATTGTGTAAGCGTGCCAGGGAGCAGTTAAAGGTGATTCACTGTTGCAATTAACATTCTAACCTGACCCTGTGTGTTTATTTAAACACTCAGCAGATAGATTTATGTAGAATTACTGCTTGAGAGCTGCTAGTGTGAAGGCTTTAAAACTGGCTAGACTGATGTACTGCTCAGGAAATGTCTTTGGACTTCAATTGCTATGTTAAATAAAAGTTTATCATTTTGGTAAAGAACTACAAGTGAATGATGCTTTAATACATAACACTGCACTTTAGGATCAGAACCATGCTGGGCACCATAGTGAGGGTAAAAGCAGAGTGATCATGCATTCTGATTTTACTACAAGACTCCTGTTTTTTCATATGATGTCCCCATGTCTGAGGAATTTACATGGGGACACCTGAAACTCCCTGTTTTTTCATTACATGAATCCAAACTTTTTCTTTTTTCCAAATAACTACAAAATGTTTGTTCAGAGTACAGTTTGCTTTGTGTAGACCAGGAACAAACAAGAGGGTGGAACAAAGGTTCTGTGTGATGAAGAGCGCGTGGAGTGAAGGGGAAAGCTGAATGAGTTGTGGACTATCACAGATGATTCTGTTTGATTGAAATGAAGGTTAATGACACTTGTTCCAGCTCTCATGGTGAAAAAAGTCCTCCACTCAGAGAAACATGCCTGTGTCAGTGTTGAATCTGAAGCTAGCAGTAGCAGCACCTGCCTATTTATTTATGTATCTATTTATTTTAAGAATGCTGTCCAGAGTGGCTCCCAACTGTGAGTGCCTACCTCAGGGCAGACTGTCAGGAAACAAGAACAGACACCCCAGACTGGTGGCATGTTCTATAATCAGATTTCACCAAGCCAATGACAAATATGAACTCCTGGATCACTATGCCAGTCTTAGTATGGAGTCACAGACAGTCCCCTTAGCCTTGTCTGCCACCCAGACAAACTGAACTTGGTGATAAAAGGTTACTCAAACCTAAAATTACTCCACATAAGGTTATTCCCAGTCCCAAGAGACCAGTCACTCACCCCAAATTAATTGGTATGCCAGATCTTATCCCCAAAGCCAGTGGTTCTCAAACTGGGGCTGCTGCTTGTGTAGGGAAAGCCCCTGGCAGGCCGGGCCGGTTTGTTTACCTGCCCCGTCCACAGGTCCAGCCGATCACGGCTCCCACTGGCCGCGGTTTGCCTCTGCAGGCCAATGGGAGCTGCTGGAAGTGGCGACCAGTACGTCCCTCGGCCTGCGCCACTTCCAGCAGCTCCCATTGGCCTGGAGTGGTGAACCACGGCCAGTGGGAGCCGCGATCGTCTGAACCTGTGGACGGGGCAGGTAAACAAACCGGCCCGGCCCACCAGGGGCTTTCCCTGCACAAGCGGCGGCCTCAGTTTGAGAACCACTGCCCAAAGGGAATGCTGGCAGCCAATTCTATAGTAAACTAACTATAGGTTTATTAGCTAAGAAAAAAGAATGAGAGGTATTGAGAGGTTAAAGCAGGTAAAATATAATAAAAGGTAAATCACAGTTTGTAACTCCTAAATGGTGGCAGTGATGTAGTAAACTGACAGTTTCCCCAAAATTTCTCAGGGCTACCCAAAATAACTGCAGGGATCTCTGTCCTCTCATTCTGCCCTGTTAGAATCCAAACATTCCAGAGATAAAGGATTTTTCTTTGAATTCATATTTATATCTTCATCTCACAGAAGACAAACTGACAGTCTCTCTACTCACATCATCATAATAATAATTGGAGATATACCTATCTCCTAAAACTAGAAGGGACCTTGAAAGGTCATTGAGTCCAGCCCCTGCCTTCACTAGCAGGACCAAGTACTGATTTTTGCCCCAGATCCCTAAGTGGCCCCCTCAAGAATTGAACTCACAAGCTTTGGTTTAGCAGGCCAATGCTCAAACCACTGAGCTATTCCTCCTCCATTAGCTTCTGATTTGATGACCATGTGTGAGGAATGCACTTAGACTTTTGACCTCCAACTATTTACCATAATGGCCACTCACTTTGAAATTAGCATTTTCTGTTAAACTCCATAAGTCCTTCATTACCATTTCACAAGATTTCTTTGATGTGTAATTTAGTTACAAGGGTATTTACCATGTAAATGTTTGATATTATATTATGGTAGGAATAGATACATGAAAAAATACCAGTAACATTCCACTAGTTTTCATGAAGTTTAAACACCCGAATACACACTTATACATCTAACCATTACTTTAATTTTTCATTACCAAGTGAATTGGCCTGTGGCCCTGGACTGACCTGGTTTGCCAGCATCACAAATAGTTTTTATCTTTTGTGTATTTCATGATCCAGTCTTTGATTTTGAAAATATAGTTCCCTTAGATATAAGTAGTATGGTTCTGACCCAGTGTAGATGAAACATAAGTGAATTCATTGAAGTAACTGGCCCCAAGTCCTGGTTAGGATCACAGAGGGGATCGGTCCAGGACCTTATAGGTGGGATTGGGAACTATTAGGTCAGTGCTGAAGGCTTTTGAAAATCCCACCCTATATGATTAGCTACATTATTCGTTGTGGGAGGATGGGAAGGAGGTATGGTCCTTCCTGGCCCTGTGTTGTTGCATTAACTGGCACCTCCCTGCTTATTTTAGAACTGGTTACTGTTAGCTCTTATCAATTAGCCTGATAAAGATTTACTCCAGTTGTAACAGGAGCCACTAGGTAAGGGCTTGTCTACACGTGAAAATTATTCTGGATTAAGGTAGGGTATGAATTTAAAATGGAAGAGCTATTCTGGAATCTAGCTCCATTTTATTTTTGAATAAGAGTGCCTTTTTTGTTTATACAGGAATGGAGATGCTTCAGCTAATCAAAATGAAGTTATTGATCTACCATGCACTCTGATTGGCTGCAGGGGTGTGTATCTGATTTGCATATTCACTGCATATCTCAATAGCTATTACACTGCTCTTGTATCCAGGAATTGTAACAATTTGCTATTTATTTACAGCCAAGGATAATGTTCTTCAGTTGAAGCAGTAAGGCGTTGTGCTTGTGGTGCCAAAGGTCTCGGGTTCTATCCTTGGTAATAGCTATTGTGTATATAGGGTGACCAGATAGCAAGTGTAAAAAATCGGGATGGGGCTTGGGGGATGATAGGTGCCTATATAAGAAAGAGCCCCCAAAATCGGGACATCTGGTCACCCTATGTGTATACAAGAGAACACATTATTCACTCAGGTTCCTGCACTCTGGTTGGTTACAACTGTAAGATGTGCCCCTCAACTTGACTACAACAATCATGGCCTCTTCAACTTGTGATATCCTTGCTCCCTGTTACCGCCTCAACATCATCATGAAACATCTAGGTCTACTAAGGACCGTTGTGCCAGCCAGAGTGACCATGATTGATGGAGTCACACAAGCATCTTGTAGTGAAGTTGACAGATCTGGTTCAATTCTGCAAATCCATGAATCTCTGGGGCAGCCCCATGGGCGGCACCAGGTAGGGTAAGCCAGGCCTGCACCCCTTTGTGCATGACTGGTGAGTTTGAGAACACAGTGTGCTGGAGTGTATTTGTCCATCTTGGCAACATGTCCGAAGAGCATGCAACATGGCTTTTGAATATAACGAGCAACTGAAGGAAGGCCAGATTTTTGTGAGATTATGACATTTCACAAAAGTCAAATCACTTTAAAATCAGGATTTGGCACTGACAGAGCATATGCCTTCTCTGTAAGAGGGTCCAGGTTTCTGACCTGTATAGTAATATAATTAGTACACAGGTTTGATAGCTATTGAACTTTGTCTCAGCGCAAAGACATTTTTGCATCTATAAGTGAGAGATAGACTTCATGCAGGAAGTGGAAAGACGTATTCATTGATGAACATCCAATTTGCTGTCACCGTTTGAATTTTGCTTGCAGCCTAGGTATTGAACCTGTCAATGCTCTCCACAGTACTTGACCCCACCTGCACCAGGGGTTCTGGTGGCCCAGCTCCAAGGTTCTGGACCGTCCTTGGTCTTCTGCCAGATGTTGAACCCCAAAGTGCAGGCAGCACCTTGGGGACCTTGGAGGGCAAAGCTAAAATTCGTTGATTTCTCCATAGGCAAGGTAGTGTCATTGGCATAGCCTGGATTGGTAAACGCTTCTTGATCAACCTTGATTCTGATATGTGGAGCGGCAAGTCCTAATATCTAGCTGATAACTCAACAGAATAGTGCTGGGATGAGAATACATCTTTGCCTCACAGAAATACATTGAAAGCTGTGAATCAACAAACACTCTTGCACCAATACTGTGAAGATTGTTTTCCAGATTTAGCAGAACATTTGGAATTCCAGCTTCTTTCAGCGTTAGCCAAAGTGCTGACCTGTTGATGGAATCAAAAGCTGCTTTGATGTCAATATGTGCTACTTAAAGCAGATGCATCAGACGAAGTGGGTATTCACCCACAAAAGCTCATGCTCCAAAACGTCTGTTAGTCTATAAGGTGCCACAAGACTCTTTGCTGCTTTTAAAGCAGATGGTTAAGTTCTCAGTACAGTTCAGCCAAAAGCCAGAGGGTAAGGACAGCAACCCTTCTTGACCACCCTGTAGTGAAACCTGGATTGCTGTGGACAATTATCTCTGTTAAGGAGTAGCTACAGCCCACCAAGCAGAATGTGAGCAAAGATCTTTTCAGGGACTAATAACAATGAGACTGGCCTGTAGCTGCCACACTTGGCGGGCAATCCTTCACCTTTGTACAGGGACAATATGATCCATCTTTCTGTTATTCTGGTACTTTGCCTGATGCCCACACTTTTAAGAACAGCTGATGTGGGCTGATGATCACTGGTTCCAAGGCACCTTTGAACAATCAGATGGAATACCATCAGGTCCAGTGGCACGTTCATTCCATAACTTTTGGATGGGCTTTCCTACTTCCTCGAGTGATGGAGGATCAGTGGGTGGTTTTCCAGGTTATGTAGCTAGACAGTTATCAGCAGGTCCATGGTTCAGCATGCTTTCAAGATGTGCTTTTCCTCCTCAACCATACATATTAAATACAATTTAGCTGAAAAAAAATTTACTCTGCAGCCCAAACTTGGGCAAAAATCTTTACTCCCTTCAGAATCAGGCCCGAAATGCCACTGACTCACACCAACACACTAACAGCTACGTCTGGTTGCTCTTCTTTCAGTTAAGGATCTGTGACATTGCTATCAGTGCAGCCTGAAACAGAATGAGCATAAGCTCCGGGAAGAGAAGAGGGTAAGGATGGAAACAGAAACAATCCCTGGGACACCACTGGCACCAGCAGGAGCAAAAATGTTGCTTTGCCACTTCTGACTGCAACAGAGCATATGGCCAGACTGGGACTGTTGTCAACAACCCAGAATGGGGTAGCTTTGTTCTGGTAAACTCAATTTTTGTCTCTATTACCGAAGAATAGTTGCATGCTGGAAGCTCTGTAGTTGCTAGGGAAAGATCCATTAATAAGTTGGTGTCTGAGAAGTAAGCTGTAGCTAGTGCTGAGATTAAACAATGACTCTTTCTTCTTCTGAGTCACCCAGAATGAGACATACGGTGTGTGCTCCATGCTCAGGATGCACCTCCAGTGCTGCGTGATGCTACTTGCTTTGTGCTTTTTAAATCTTTTCTCCAGCTGTATGTTATAAATCTGAGAGTCTCACAAGATTTATGAAATGATAAACCCCTGCTTACTGTACCAGGCATCGAATGACTTCAGACTGCTTTGGGCATGAAGAGACATCACTCTGTTAGCCTGAATAACGATGATGAGGCTTTGTTCATGTATAAAGCTGCTCATCAAAGCATCTAAAAGGGAAGAGATCCACAGGAGGGCAAGCTCATAGGCCAATTAATAAACCTGTGATGGGATGTTACCTGGTCTGCAGCAAACAAGAGGTTAACAAGCTTCTCTTTCCTCTCCCCTTCCACATCTGTTCAGGGGAAGGGCTGCTGGAGAGATGGCAAAACTCCTTTAGCCAAGTTCAGAGGCTGAAACCTAGGTGTGGGACGTATGATTGTTCCTCTTTTTGTTGACTCTGTGCTGTTCTGATGTGCATTTATGAGGGTGCTCACTTTCTGTTCACTCATCCCACCACCTTACAAAACTTCTATTTCTTTCCTCTCCTTTCCCCAGAAGCATGCTAGGGTAGTGGTCCTGAGTCAGAAGGCAATAATTTGTCTGGTTCCAGGTAGCCGTTCTGGGGTTAATATTCATGGATACCAAGCCTCTTTTGGAGCACCAACAGGCTAATTACTCAATTGCCACATGTTTCTTGGTCCTCCAGTGCAGTTCTGAGATGGGTTAGTAGAGCTGTGTGGGTAACTTGGAACAAACAAACAGGCCATCAGCTGATGCACTTAGACAAATGGAGACAGGGTCCTAAACCAGCCTCTAGCAAATAGGGGAATAGGAAGAAACTTTCCCTGTGGACAGGTTATTATGTAACTGCCTGTTGCAGGGTTTCTTGCCTATTCCTCGGAAGCTGCTGGCACTGGCCACTTTTGGAGGCAGAATACTAGACTGCTCTGACCCAGTCTCACAATTTCCTTGAGACATAATCTAAGTTTAGTGCTGGAAATTGGAGACCCAGTTACAGCAAGTGGGAAAAAGGCAGTGGTATGAATTGCTATTTTTACATACGACCGAGAGTGACTCCAGCTTATACTGATTTATGTTTGTGCTGCATGAGCCAGATTTTCAAGAGAGCTTAGCTCACAACATACACCTTACCTGCTGGACACTTTTGGAAATCTGGCCACTTATTTTGATGCTGTTGTGGGTTGCATTCACCTCTTGAGTCCCCCTTGCCACCTGGTCATGGCGCTGCCATTCTCTTCAGCTACCTGCCAGCGGGTCTTCTGTGACTTGGTCCTCTGGCTGGGTCTCACAGTACAAAACCTCTTCCAAGATATAACAAACTCAAAAAATAGAAACAGGTCCTTGTCCTTCAAGGACAATTATATACAAAAGTTTCTTGCCCTTTCTGGGTTAAATTTCCTCTCTAGGATTGAATCAGCAGGGTTCCTTCTTAGTCCCTGCCACTGAGTGTGGCCAGAAATAGGCTCTGGCCTGGCCTGTTCCTCTGGCTGCAGCCTAAGGAGCATCCCTCTTCTTTCCTCTGGTTCCAACTAGGGACTCACTCGCTGGCAGCCGGCAGCTCCTTTTATTTTGACCTACTGGGCCTTGATTGGCTGTTGCTGGTCCCCAGCCTTTCTGGCTGCTGGAGGACCAGATCTTGCTGGTTTCCAAAATGTCTGGTCTTTTCTTCACAGATAACTATTTCCTGGGGCAGAGTGAAGCAGAGCAGAGGACCCTCAAGTAGGGGGCCACAAAGGCCTGCTACACTCCATCACAGATGCCTAAATGGGAGTTGAGCTCTTTTGACAATCTGGCCTTAGTTGTGGGTTCTGAACTTTTAAAAAAAATTCTGGCCCATATGTCTGTTCACATATACAACGAGTACTTGTAAAGCCAGGCCCTACAGAGCTGGTGTGAAGATCAGAAGGCGCATGATAGGGTCACCATTTGTAGCCACAGTAAATGAGTCATTACCAGAATGTCCCTTTCCAAAACCAACACATATACAAACATATAAGGGGTGACAGAAATAACTCCCGAATTACCTCAGTTGGTATGGCAAGGTAACATGATGCTCCATTCTCACTAGAGTCTGTGGTGGATTAATGCACGGACTCACAGGGCCTGTGCCCAGAGGCCCTGGCCAATTTGGGGGCCACTGCAGGAGCGCTGGAACCCGTGTAGAAGTGTGTGTGTGTGTGTGGGGGCACCTTAACTGTGGTCCTGCCTCCTGCTCCTCCTATTCCCCCTGGGGCCCTTCCCCTGCTTCTCCTCTTTCCCCTGAGATCCCACCCCCTGTTTCTCCTTTCCCCTCCGAGGTGACAAGGCCCCACACCAGAAGCTGGAGCTGGGTTGTGATAAGAGCTGCCAAGGGAGCCCAGGCCACTGTGGGGAACCCTGGATCCTCCACTTGCCCTAGATGTGGGGCTGGGATCCTCCACTTGCCCTAGATGTGACAAGAGCCCCCAGCCTGTGTCCCCACCCTCTAGGGTGTGCCACCCAGGACAGGTGGAGGGTTTGGGTCTCCCCACAATGGCCCAGGCTCCTTGGGTGGCTCTTACCATGGCCCGGCTCCAGCTTCTGAGCTGGCCAGAGGAGTGGACCTCAGGGATAAGAGGAGTGGGTGGCAAGGCCCCGTGATGAGGGGAGGCTAAGGCCTACCTCAGCCACCCAGAAGTAGGCACTACTGGCAGGGGCTGTGCTTCGCGGTATGGGAGCCGATCACCTTATCAGCTCCTCCATTGTGAAACGCAGCCCCTGATGCTGCCGCTCCACACCTGCCCAAGATTACTATGCCCATGTTAAAAAGTAGGGGTTCCATGACCCCAGCGGGCCTCCTGGTTCCAGCGCCCTTGGGCCCCCAGAGTGTGGGGGCACCAAATGTTCTTTGTGCCCACTGCCCCAATATATCTTAATCCAACTCCAAGTGACTGTAGTGACAGGCTTGGAAATCTTGTGCTGATGAAATCCCAGAATGCCACACGATTAACTCCAAGATAGATGATGCCCTGATATCTCCCGCTGCCCTTAACTTGGCAGCTAGCTCAAGTCACCCATGGAGATGAATGTCTAGATTTGGATTCTGAAAACTTCCATACTGCGTAAGTCAAAGTGGAGTCTCCTTTAGCTGTTCGCAATAGAGAGCCTATGACATACATTTGAACTATTCCAATTCTATCCACTGGAGGTCAGTCATATGCAAGCTACCAGTTCATTTCCTCTATTGAGGGATGTCCTCCTCCCCACATCTTCTATTGCTCTGCCCATTATTGCTCTCTAAGACACACACATTCAATGTAACATTGTTCCTTTTGGGCTATGTTACTGGAGATCTTCACACCCAGTCACTGCCAATGGGAGAAGGGGAACAGAGCTTTTCATTCTGTGCACTATCATTTGTATTTTCTGTTACCTAGAAGGAAACCAACATGATTTTGTAAGAGCTAATCAGAGGGAGCAGGCTTTGCAGGTTCAGAGTAATTGGGGTTTCATTTTTTAAATGCATACACACTACAAATAACCATTACGGCGCTTTTCTTGGTAGCGAGGCTGGAATTGCAGCTTCTGGGGTTTAAAAAGTTCCCTTTCACTAACATTCACACTCTTCCTTCATTATCTTGTGCTAGACTCCACAGTCCTCCTGATTGCATGTTATCACCTTCAATAGAACAGCTGTGTCATTGCTAAGGGGTGTTAATCTTCCACTATCTAACACCTTATTGAGAGCTAGAGTCAAGGTGCCCCTAGTCTTCTTTGACTTCAGTGAATTTGACTTCTCAAAACATTCCTTTTTAGCCTCAGATTCATTTCCAACCAAAATGCCTCCTGCAATAGCCTGAGCTGGGGACTTAACTATCCGGAATGACAACCCATCACTGTGCACAATAGCAGTCATTCACTCTTGGGCTGCTGCAGCTGAGCTTGAAAGTCGTGGCTTTCTGTTAGCTCCATAGGTTATAACCAGGAGAATGTAGTTTACATTTGTCAAGAAACAATAAAGCACAGCCAATCGATAAGAAGCCATGAGCCCAGAATAGAAACTACTCAGTCAGGTGCGGCAGTTGGCTTTAATTTTTATTTAGTGGTCGTGAAAGGTGTCCTGGAGACTGGTTTTCTCTTTAATTAATCAAGAAAATAGGAGCAGCACTGTCAGTGTCAGTGTAAATTTCTATTACATTCACTCCCTTCACAAGGTGCCTCTACCCAGGCCCAAATGAGGCGTCGTTCATTCTCATTTAGGTATAGTAGTAAAAAACCCAAGAGTTTTGTAAGCGACATAAACCCTCTATTCAGTGCATAAGGCAACCTCTAACAAGTAGATTAGGAAGCAGCTTCCACTATGGAAGTTTATTCTACGACTATCTACTGCAGCATTTCTTCCACATCCAGTAAGTCCCTTGGCCCGCGCCGCTTCCAGCAGCTCCCATTGGACTGGAGCAGCGAACTGTGGCCAGTGGGAGCTGCGATCGGCCAGACCTGCAGACGGGGCAGGTAAGCAAACCAGCCCGGCCCACCAGGGGCTTTCCCTACACAAGCGGCGGCCCCAGTTTGAGAAACACTGCTGAAGAGTATTCTTCAAAACGGTTCAGTCAGCAAAAACGAGGCCCTCTCCTGCAAATCATTCTCTTGCCAAGCTGACAAACTCAAATATGGATTGGCCCTACTTCTCCCTACTTCTCCTCAGGGTGGAACTAATATAACCTAATATTTTTTCTCTTAGGTTTCCAGGGCCAGTCAGGGAGTTTGGAGACCAAGAAGGTAGCCAAAGCCTTATGACCCTGAGAAGAATTCAGTACAAATTTTAAATGAAGGTTTGAGATGATTGCTGTTTTACCTGGGTAGGTTTACCCTACATAATATACATGTCTGCTGATGCTCTGGCCAGTATTCGTGTTGTCCATCCAAACAGCATCTTATAAAGAACAGTGCAGTGTTAGAACTGGGTGCCTTCCAGAGACAACCAGTTGTGCTTCTGAAGAGCAGTAAATGGAAGACTACCCTTCCTCCTCGCCTTTGTCCTCCTCCACCCCGTGAACTGATAAAAGAACGAGAAGAATTGATGGGAGAAGTTATGAGAAACTGTCAGGGCAGGAATCCCTTGCATAAGAGATTGTAAACTTGTTTCCTAACAAAAAGATTGTAAACCAGTTTGTTAACACTGAGTGATAGCCGCATGGATTGGGTTCCTATTAGTGCCAATGTCACAGTGATACCATTGCTTTACCAAGGTGGCTACCGTCAAAGTAGGCTCAGGAAAGCCTGTTATGATTTTAACCTTAATTTTCAAAGACACCTAAACATTTTTGATAGTGGGTTACATTTGTCACTATGTGAACCTTCAGGCTGCTTGGTGGAGCAAGCTGAATGCAGTGTCCTTTTAACCTGGATTTTAGGAGGTGGACCCAATAGAAGGAGACAAATGGCATCATAAATGAAACACAGCATTTGTTTTCCTTAGTTCTCTATTTGCCCTCTTCCCTATCTGCTTCTTCAGCTGAGCCTGGTGTAGTAGTCTGAACACCAGCTAAACTCCTGGTGCTGCTTCTGACAGGACTTGAGCAAGTCACATACCTTCACTGTGCTTCACTTTTCCCCATTGCAAAACGGAGATAATTAATCAGTCATGTTTCTTGTGGTAATGTCTGGCGATCTGTTCAGTTTGGGATCCCACTTTACAAACACCTTCTAGGGGCCTTGCTTGGAGCACATGGACTTGATTGAGCCTTATTCTGCAATGAGCTCTGTTTTGTTATCAGTCAGTGATGTGGCAGGCAGAGTTGTAGGAGAGAGATCTTTATTACACATATTGGGAGCCACTGTCACATGCGGAGGCTCCGGAATTTCTGTGGTAGTAACCCGGCCCTGGCTTGCAATCCTCAGCCTACAGAGTAGGTCTCCTCCTGAAACCTACCTGACTATCTTTCTCCAGTTCCACTTATCATACTACAGGCTTGATGTTTGCCAATCTGACAAACAAACTCATTTTATGCCCCAATCCACCAACTATTCTTTGCAGGCTCAGGCCCCACAGGACAGTTTGCAAGATCGGGGCCTTCATGAAGTTATAGCTGGCTGGCTGGGAGTGTTTCACGGTGTGCTTGTACCCTACATTCATTTGGATGCTTTCATAAATCACAAACAATTCCTTTTCACATCCTGCGGGAGGGGAAACCTATCAGAAAAGTGGCTGAATACTTAGTCTAGTATAAAATGGGAAATGCATTCAGTTTAGTAACAGGTTTGCTTCAGGAAGGCAGTTTTTTTTTGTCTGCTCTGGCCAAACAACATGCCCGAAGACTTGCAAACTCATAGCAGGAGAGTGAAGAGAAATCTGAACATTATTTAAAGGAAGGGTAAGGTCACTGTGACCGAACCCTCTCAGAGCTGAATTAATCTTTTTGGAGAACCAGTTCTCTTTCACTCTCATATCAATGTTCTCGCAGGTACATTCATGTAGAGCAATGCCATCCAGTGGTTGCTCGGATTCATCACAAACCCAACAGCTTGCTCCTTAGGGACAAGCCAAGAGTCTAAAATGTTTCTGGACCTGTTTTCAGTTAAAGTGCTTCCTGGACAGTAAAAGGTTATGGAGGTGGCTAGGCTGCATTGCTTCCAGTTTGTTTGTTCTTTTACATGCAAGCCTGAGGTGCATTTTAAACAGACTCCAGGGGAGAAGTGGGGGAGTGCTATGCTGGCATATTAAACTGCAGTTTGCTTTTGGGGGTAAAGCATAGTTTATACATAGAATTCAAATATGCAGGTTGGTAGGGACTGGATTGTGTCTGTGAAAGGAGTAATCAGATGGACAAGTGTCTCAAATTATGTAGACTCTTATCTGATGCCGAATATGCAGCTGTGTGGTGCAACTTGCTCACTAGCAGTGGTACAGAAAATATAAGGATTGTTTGTTGGGACCTTTCACTTGAGAATTAGGCACTGAGTAAGAGACGGCTGCACAAGGGAAAGAAGGAGCATGGTCGGAGGAAGTAACTTTTAAAAGGGGAAGGTATTGCCAGTTAGCCAGTGGTTTAGTGGTAGCAGAGGCGCAAGACCAGGGTTTGCGGATGTCTTTAGCTATTAAGCCTGACTTGATTCACCGCTGCTGTTCCACTGATGGTTTTCTTCTGAGCAAAGGCCGCCTTTGGTTCGTAACGTGGGTGAATTCCCCCTGTGACTAGGTCGAGACCTGCAGACTCATGTCACTTGTGAATCAGAAGTCACATTTGAATGCCAGTCTCTAGAAGTAAAGGACTGTCATACTAGACACATTAGGCATTATTCTCATTTACACTAAGCCCCCTTTGCACTGCTCTGGCAGTGTGAATGAGAATCTGGCCCATTCTCCACCCATAGAAGGCATCCAGAATTTCACTAAAGCTGCCATTTACCCATGAGCTCGGCACATTTCTATACATGGTGTGATATCTTTCAGACATGCATATCATCCTTGTCCTGTAGTACAAATTCCAATCAGCTGTGACAAAGCCCAGTGGGTACTTCTGACAACAGGTGTCTCATTAAACATCTCTCAACCTCACAGGCATGCTCATTGACAAGAACCAAACTCACACTCAATCACAGCTTAATCACAGCCAAACTCTATTAACAAGTCATACTAATTACCAACTTCTAACAATTTATCAGGTTCAGAGGCAAAATATCCTTTCTTTATACATGAAAACCAGCTTGTGATACTCCAGAGCTGGCCATAATTGGGTCCTTTAAAACCAAACCAAACCAAAAAATCCAGATATGCCCTTTGTGATGTTGGGCCTTAAAGTAGAGTTGTACAACGAGATGGTTTGTTTGTTTTAATTTTGTCTCTTCTATGTTGCCCACAAGGGTCCAATTAGCTTGTTACAGATGCTTGTATCAGTTTTATCCTCTTATCTTGTCTTTTTTTTTTGTTAAAAGAGGAGGGTAACTTGTAGCACAGATTGCTGGCCTGCGGGCATCCAGAGATCAACAACTAGCTGTCTGTGATACCAACCCCTCTGTGAAACACACAGCCCTTATCCAGAGAATTCACAATGCAAAGAGTAAAATGAATGGGGGAGGGGAAGTTGCACTGGATTTTGGATTATTGTGGAATAATCAGGTGTGTTCTAAAATGACCTGAAGCTGGCAATTCTGCCCTGGATAAGAATAACTAGGAATGCTTGGTTTGGTTGCTAGATGCTGCAAATTATAATGCCAGGTTTATTTTAACAGCTTGAAGTGCTGCCACACCATAAAAAATAACTCTTGGGACTTTACATTTAAATATAGATGCTCGCCTTTATCCATGGCTCTTTGTGTGTGTGTATGTGTATACAGCTCTACATTAACCTGGCTGCTTTTTCCATTGTGTGGCTATATTGAGTGTCCAGGTGCTTGAGAACTCACTTGTGTAATCAATATGGATACAAAAGGGTACATATAACAACATGAAGCGGCTGACTTGGGCTGACAGCAAGGAGGTTCACAGTTAGGGATAATGCTTCATCTTTAACTCACGCTGATGTTGGAGGGAAAAAAAAAGAGAGACTGAGTTAAGGGCTAACTTTAGGTTTCCCAGGTTTTTCAATGTAATGTCATTCATGGGAAGATTTGATAGTATTGGTCTGTAACAGTGGTTCTCAAACTGGGGCCGCCGCTTGTGTAGGGAAAGCCCCTGGTGGGCCGGGACAGTTTGTTTACCTGCCCCGTCCACAGGTTCAGACGATCGCGGCTCCCACTGGCCACGGTTCACCACTCCAGGCCAATGGGGGCTGCTGGAAGCGGTGTCCAGTACATCCCTCGGCCCGCACCACTTCCCACAGCTCCCATTGGCCCGGAGCAGCGAACCGCGGCCAGTGGGAGCCGTGATCGGCCGGACCTGCAGATGGGGCAGGTAAACAAACCAGCCTGGACCGCCAGGGGCTTTCCCTGCACAAGTGGCGGCCCCAGTTTGAGAAACACTGGTTTATGAGGCAACCATGGCAGGGAGAGATCCAGGTGCCAATTATTTAATTGCTGTTTCTTTTCATCTTTAAAAGAAAATTAACTCTCTCATGCAAGAGTATAAGCTAGGTACTGCTGGTCCAAGAAACCAGGAGGGCACCTTCTGCTGCTTTCGTCCGATGGGTTCCTGCCTGCAGTTTTTAACCACTTGAGGTTACAGCTGAATTTCTGTAGTGACTAAAACACTGACAGGAATATAAAATACCATATTCCTGAGTGATGCTTATACGGCCACATTGATCATTGTGTGGCAGGTGCGCCATTGTAGGGCGTGTCTAAACTCTCCTGTGTTTACCCTCAGCTCAGGGGGCCTATACGCCTGGGGCGGAGCCAGCTTACCCAGCTTTGTGCTGTCTCTGCAGGAGACCCCATGACCGTGGCCAGGATGGCCATGTGTCCTGGCAATTCCTCACTGACACTGTGAGTCCCATAGGAGTTATGGCAAAAAAGAGCAGAGGTTGGGCTGCGCTAGCCTGCACCAGGGTCTGAATCAGCCCTCACAGCTAGGGATCAGAGAGGCACAAAGCTGCTTACCATCAGTCCCTATGGCAGCCCTACAGTGCCTGATTCTTCTCTTGCCTACACCAGTGTAGATCAGGAGTGACTCCTCAGCTGAAATCAATGGAGTTACATTAGTATAAAAGCACTGTAAGGACAGGAATGCGGCCCATCCTGTGTTAAGTGGGCAGAGCAGAATGGCATGCCTATAGGGTAGGCACAGAGCCAAGCTGTGCCAGAAACCAGCCCAGATCTCCCACATGTCAGTGCTAAACACAACTGGGCACATCCAAGAAAGAGAAGAAAAACTGGAGTTAACTACACCCATTATAGAAACAGGTACATTGAGTGAGGTGTGTAAAATAAAGGCTTTGTACTTCTCCCATTAAAGTCAATGGGAAAGACTCCCATTGACTGCAGTGTGAGCAGGATCTGGCCCCAAATTGACTTAAAGTCATGGATTAGACTAACTTTCATCAATAATTTAAAAACCAACCAACCAACCAACCAAACCCCTCCCAACACCGACGATACAGTTCTCCACAGTTCTGAGCCCAGCTGGGCTAAAGTATAATTTTAGTTTGGTTTAATGATATGTGGGGCCAGATATGTTGGCATCTCTGGAACTGCTGGACACTTTCACGTGTATTGTACAGAACGCAAAGCAAAAATCATTGGAATTTTAGGCTTTTGGCAGGGGATTCAAAGTAAAGGTGGAAAGAAAAACATCAGCATCTTCCACCAGTTGGGAACAAACTAGCATTGGTACTAGCTCTAATATAGTCCAGGCACAGGTGTTTTTACAACTGTCACTAGCTCTGCTCAGGGCAGCCACTTCAATGTTGAAGAAATGGATACCAATTGCCCTGCGTAGGTGAGACTTATTAGACTGTTGAACAGTTTCCAAGGGAAGTGGTGAAATCATCACTGCTTTACTTGTTTTCAGCTGGGCTGGACCAGAGAAGAGTCAACGGAACAATCCTGCACTATCATCAAGATGAATGGAAAAAGGTGTTTTCTAGCTCTGATTTCTAGGAGCCTAGGGAAATCATTTTAAATGAATGGGCACAGGAGCTGCAAAGTTCAGATCTGGACCTACATTTAATTATATGATTAATCATGTTTATTACAGTAGTACCTAGGAACTAACCAAGATTTGGGCCCCATTGTGCTAGGCACTGTATGAACCCAGAGTAGCAGATGGTTTCTGTGTGTGTGCGTGGGGGAGGGGGGACTACAGTAGGGGGGGTTAGATCCTGGATCCAATCTTCCCCAGAGGCTTTAGGCTGTTCTGATCTGGGGTTTTGCGCATCAAGCCCGTCTCTGATTGCCGTATTGCAGAATGATGGTGCATTTGTGAACCAGATGATCATTATATGGGTTTACAATCCCTACCACAATGAGGTTCAAATCCCCGATAGAGGACACTACGTGCTACCATAATACAAAAATTACATCATAATGACACAAATATTCATGAAATGTTTCATCAGGGACAAGAAAATGGAAAACTTCACCCAACCCTAGTCTCTTTCCCTTCCATAAGGGGCCCTCTCGAACCCAGAACAAAGCAAATGTTTTCTTTGCTTCTGCCAGCTGAAATTTGGATGAATAGGTTGCAAGTGCAGAATCAGGCTCTACAGATTTGTTCTGGTTTCCATGTGCCTTCGGTCTAGCCTGAGCCTGAGAATACAAGCAACCCACTGCTGATACAATCTCACCTCTTGCCGATTACAACGTGGAGAAAATGCTTTTAGGCAAAGACCAGCAACAACCCTTCCTAGTTCTGAGCTTCTCTTTGGAGTGGGGATTTTTTTTCCCTTGTAGATTTTTATTGCCCCTGAAGTTTTAAAAAAATCCTGTTTTGTGGAGCAATCGCTCCTGATTGGAATATGAAATTCTGCACCGTACTCCTCCAGCGTGGAAATCTGTCAGGTAAACAGAAATCACCTCGTAAAAGCCCCTAAACAGCTCTGTTTTATATTTTAATTGAGGAACAGAACATTTTAAGTACTTTTATTGGGTGGCGCCTGCTGAATGACAGATGTCCGCTGTGGAGTAATGCTGCGCACACTTTCATAAAACAGGGCAATTCCTTGCTTAAAACATTTACAATTAAAGGCTTGATTACATAACAACGAGTTCTGTGCATGCATCTCATTTCTGCACTTGTTTGTGCACCTGAATCGGGCTGTCGTCTTTCAATGGATTGCATACATGGGTTGCTTTGTTCGAGAACCAAATGACGCCCAGGGGCACAGCTGGAAATTTCCCTTTGATTTTTCACTTGTCAGAGATAAGCTTTTGGACTCGCTGACACCATCAGCAGGCGGGGGCTTTTTAATTTCATTAGTAAGTCTCCCAATTTGTCAAGAGCCGGAGAGTTGAACCTGAGCACTAGTGCTTAGCTCCCGAGAAAGTTAAATAGCCAGGAAGCTGGTGAGAACCTATCTACTGCTAGGGTCCCTGCTACTGTAATATCTGAGCACCTTACACACTTCGATGCATTTATCCTCATAACAGCCCCATGAAGCTGGGAAGCAGGGGCGGCTCCAGACCCCAGCGCGCCAAGCGCGTGCTTGGGGCGGCATGCCGCGGGGGGCGCTCTGCCAGTCGCCGGGAGGGCGGCAAGCGGCTCCGGTGGACCTTCCACAGGCGTCCCTGCGGAGGGTCCGCTGGTCCCGCGGCTCCAGTGGACCTCCTGCAGACGTGCCTGTGGAGGGTCCGCTGGAGCCGCGGGACCAGCGGACCCTCCGCAGGCACACCTGCGGGAGGTCCACCGGAGCCGCGGGACCAGCGACTGGCAGAGCGCCTCCCGCGGCGTGCCGCCCTACTTGGGGTGGCGAAATGTCTAGAGCCGCCCCTGCTGGGAAGCACTATTATTTCCATTTTACACAAGGGGAACTGAGGCACGGGAAGAACAACGGAATTCTGGGGCAAACCTGGGAAGAGAATCTAGATCTGCTGTGTCCTAGGCTATTGATCCAAACGGGCACACATGGACCCCAGACGATATCAGCAGGTGGGGTGTATCAATGGAAAGACCTCAACATTTTCCTAAGCCAATGGCTCATCGGGCTGCTGTGAGTAAGGCACATTGGTTTCATAGCCAATGGTAAAGAAGGGAGTGATGTGGCCAGCATCACATCTGATTGCCCTAACCCAGTGTTTCCCAAACTTGGGACACCGCTTGTGCAGGGAAAGCCCCTGGCGGACCGGGTCAGTTTGTTTACCTGCCGCATCTGCAGGTTCAGCTGATCGCGGCTCCCACTGGCTGCGGTTCGCTGCTCCAGGCCAATGGGAGCTGCTGGAAGTGGCGGCCAGTACGTCCCTCAGCCCGCGCCGCTTCCAGCAACCCCCATTGGCCTGGAGCAGCAAACCGCGGCCAGTGGGAGTCCCGATCGGCCAAACCTGCGGACGTGGCAGGTAAACAAACCAGCCCGGCCCACCAGGGGCTTTCCCTGCACAAGCGGCGTCCCAAGTTTGGGAAACACCGGCCTAACCCAAAGGACCAGGTACCCATGCTGCAAGCGGGTGAACTGGAGGCAGCTTTTCGGTGTGAAATCAAGCAAACCTCAAGCCCGTGACCTTCAGGATCATCATCAAGTACCTTAACCATCCAGCCACTGCACCTCACGATGAGAGACCTGCTTATTTAAAATAAATAAATCAATAAATCAAATGCAAAAAAAAAAAAAATCTGATTGCACCACATGGACCTAACTTTTTATTCTGTGATTGATTGGGCAAAACTCTCACTGAAGTCAATGGGAGTTTTGACTGAGTAAGGGCCTTCAGAATTTGGCCCTACAGAATTAAACAAGAGCTAATGTAAAACAATGCTCAGATATACAATTATGAAAACAAAACAAACACAAAAAAAACCACAGGAGAGAGAACCGGAGGTGTGGAAAAATAAACCCTCTTCACTCAGAGGAGTTTAAACCATAGCGGAGAAATAGCCAAACATGGGATAGCAGAGGACAAAATTTTCTGCAGGAAAATCTCCAAGGATTCACCCCGGCATGCAAGAAGTGTAAATCAATGCAAGATTAAATGAGACTGAACAAGACAACACACGTCCCAGCCAAGAAGAAATGCACCAAATACTCACAAGCAAGATGGAGTCTAATCCCAGTGGGTTACATGGAATCTAATCAATCCCCAATGACCGAATCTTGTTAGGAGTAGCAAGAATTCCTGATAGAAGACGTGGTGAACAGATATAGAGATGAAACAAGGGGCAAATGAAAAGTAAGAGTCAGTTAAAGAACTAAATCAAGTGAAAAGAATAAGCAAAAGGAAATTAAATGGAAAATGTGTACATTCCTCACCCCCTACACAGAAAGGAATCTGGTACTAACTATTGATAATCAGAACGTCTACTACCAAAACCTACCACTGCAGTTACAACAGAATACAGTATTCTTTGCCTCCTCTCATAATCTGTTGTTCAGTGTGTTAAACAGCTGCCATGTTCCATCCCAGAAGTGGCTGCATTTCAGCACTGAGGGGCGATTCAACAATAGCTCTCATTTGTACAGCAAGCGAGGAAGAGAAGCTGTAAGGAAAGTAAATGTCAGGAGCTGTTACCAATGTGTAAGGGACTATTATTATTTAAGGCAGTCTTTGTATCCAGGGTGTTTTTCATGGGTCTTAAGTGGTTCATGCTAAAAATGTAATATTGTATTTCATTAAAGTTAAAACAGCCAAGGGGCAGAATGATTCCTGCCATAGAAAAAGCAACGGGATAGGAGGAAAACTTCACAGTGTTTTCCAATTTGTTCCATGGCGGGGGCAGGGATTCCCTCTTGCAGAACAGGCAAAGTGATCAGGCAGAAGAACAATTAGTGCTAACCATCAGAGTGTAATTTAATTAACATAGGATCTTCAGAATTCTTTTGGTCTTCAGAGCAATCTCTGAGCATCTTTCTTTGCTGAAGTAGCCAGGAGAAATGTGACCTCACCCAAAGACTAGTGTTCATGCGCAGCAGAAGTCAGAGAAGGAAAGGAGATCCCTTCTGAGTAACAATATAGATTGACTACAGCCATGGTAATTGGATACATGTCAAGACAGCCATCCGTCCTCCTAGGTGCAGCTTGAGTCCCTTGCTCAGGTGCTAACACCCCCTGTGGTCTCATTCACAACTACTTCAATTTTGTCAAAGCAATTTGTAGCAGCTGGGAGGATAAGCCCCCTCCTTCCATACCGGGTACAACTAGACTGGTTAATCTATGCTTATTAATTATTATTAATTACTTATACAATGTCATAGCTCAGTTATAACCCTGTGGCGCTTTCAGACACCTGGAATAAAGCCATACAGCGTGCCATACAGTCTGCCTGTGGACATTTAGTGCTACGGCCCTCCATTGCTTAAGCGTATTTATTGTTGTTGTTGTCATAGATGCGCATAGCCATTTGCAAATAAAACAAACTGAGCCCCAAAACATATAGATGCTTGCAAGTCCAATTCATCTGTGGGGTCACTCTATTGACTTCACGGGCTGACACCAGGAATATATTTGGCCCCGATTTGAGTCCCTGCCCTGGAAAATTTACAGTCGAAGGGCCTGATCATGCAAACACTTGCACTTGGGAGTAACTGAAAAGGTGTTTGCAGGATCGAGCCCTAAGTTAGGACTAGAACAAAGGGAGGAGATGACAAAATCGGGAGGACTTTATGAAGAAGTGAGATTTGAGGAGGGATCTGAAGGCATAGTAGACAGGATCAAGAAGGAAGGTGAAGGCAGAATGGCCCCAATTCAGGAAAGCCTTAAGCACACACTTTAACTTTAAGAATGTGCATAAGTCCCATTGACCTCTCATAGAAACTGCTTCCACGGGAACGCAGAAATAAAAGATGTCAGGGTGCAGTACTGCAAACCCTTTCCATGAGGCCCTGACATCAGTGGAACTGCTGTGGTAGTCAGCGCTCTGCCTGGCAGAATGCGGTTTGCAGGATCTGGCCCTTCAGCTAGATGGCCCTGACTTCACGAGAGAGGCTGAGCACCACAGACGTGCAGAGGCGGCTCACAAAGCACGCAATGGGCGGCTACATTAGTCCGCCTGCTGCTGACAAAAGAACATTTTGGGATAACAACTTTCTACTTGTACTGTGACAAATCAATCTGGCTAGAGTGTCAAAGTGTCCCAACACATACCTCTGCAGTATCCCAACATTGTGCCCAGGCAGGTTGGGTGAGGCAGCCTGTTCATTTCTCCAACTGGCAAGAAAGCAACCCTCCTCTTCCCCTACGATCTCTGCTCCCAAAAGAAAAGAATTTTTTTTCCAGCTGGTTGCAAAAGATTTTTGAAAACTAGCAAGATGGTGGGAGGGAGTTTTGATGTTGCTATTTTCTAAAGGAAACAGCTGAAAGACACTGGGTCTGATCCTATAACTCCACGGACTGCGCTGGATTTACTCCTGATGTGCACTGGTTTGAGTGAGATGAGGGTCAGGCTCCCAGCATTGCCTTTTCAAAGAGTTGAGACAATCTTCTGGAGGCCACAACTTGCTTAGTTTTGTTCTGACCATTTTTTTTTTAAAGACATTTGCTCTTTTCTGAAGATGGCATTTTCCAATGTGTGAAAAATGAGAATGGAATTGCCTGTGTGAAAACAGGAGAGCCCAGAGTGTGAACAAATATCAGTGCTTGCAAAATGCTTTGTCCAACTCTGACTTTACCTACATTGAGCCAATCCTGTTGAGAGGGAGTGTTGTTTTATAAACCTCTTATTCTCATTGCCAAGTAGTCTTGATTTAATTTCTTCTACACGTTTAATAATAACGACGACGGTGCTTTACAACCATTAGCCAAGCTCCTGCACATGCTTAACTTTATGCAGTATGAGTAGTGCTATCAAAGGCCCCTAGACTGACACTTGGAGAGATAGGGGTCGGATCCCACACATAGTCATGAATATGAGCAGTTGTGCTGTCTCCAGTGGGACTATTCAAGAGTGTTTGCAACAATGGGTGTCCAGGGGCTGATTCAAAGCCCACAGACGTCAACAAGAGTCTTTCAACTCATTTTGGATTCTCCTATACCTACATTTCAACAATACAACGAACCTATAGTGGCATCACAATTACTCTAGTCTTTCTCTCCCTCCTCCTCCTATTCTATTCAGGTTCTTATACAATTCCCATCATCGGGATACCTGAGCAGCTGAACAAAAGGATAAGAACCAGCTGAATCCCTTGGTGGTCTCAGACCGACCAACACACTGGCGCATTGTGCTACAGACATACCTTGGCAAAACTTGTCTCGGACCAAATCCACGCTTGTGCAATTCCAGTGAAATGAATGGAAGTACCCAGGGATGCATTTGGTCCTATATGTTTTACACAAGGTAACTGGAGCTGGATAAATGTCTGCAATTTTTTGGAGAAGAGGTGGGAGTATGTGACCAATGACCTTAATTAGAAGAGATAAAAACGTTGAAACATGATGCCTAAGAAAACCAGGGCAGGCCTCTATTGTTGAGTGTTTCCACATGGATGGCATTGCGAAGAGGTCAAGTGTTTTCTATATACTTTAAGTAAACAGCAGACTGCGAGTTCAGAGTCTGGGCTGGATCTGAGCAGCCTTTGTGTCCTGCAGGATCATAAATGACTCTTATGTACTTAAGATTTTATACCTGCCCACGTAATTATTTCAGATTTGCCAGGAAATAGAGGGGAGATTAAAAGTTATAAAGTCTGCTCGTCCAGCCTTGCTTCTTGTCACATACAGTTGACCTTAACCTGGAATTGTTTTCGATTCACCCTGTAATGTGCCAGCAATAGGGCACTCAGTAAAGATTCAGCACGGCTGGTGGTTTTGTAACCTAAGACAACCCTCCCTCAGGGTAATGGCCGAATGAACATTTCCTGCAGAAATTAAGTTTGCTAAATGAAGGGGATAGAATGTTTGTCAGTTCTAGATTCCGGTAAATAACACAGTTTATGTACATGCTAGTTTGAAGCATATCAAGGCAAGATAAAATATTAGACGTAAAAATGGCTCTTGTTCTCATTTGCAACTAAATATTCGGGGGGGGGGGGGGGAAGGGTACAAGTGACTGTATGTCTAGGCACTTAGCCTTGTAGCTTTTCTTCCTTGGGATTTAAGAGAACTTTCAGACATTCCCTGGATTACCCAATTAAAGATCCTCCAGTTCTGCCTTCATTCTTCCATTGAGGCAGCCGTGTCTACCCGGGGGCTTATGTCCCCATAGCTACAGTGCTCAGGAGTGTGAATTTTTCACCCCCCCCCCCCCGAGTGCCATAGATGTGTTGATCTAAAATTTAAGTGTAGACCAGGTCTTAGACTCCTTTCAAAACCCAGCCTTCGAGCTTTCTCTATAGACCTTACATTACAGTCCGTCTTTCCCCGTCTGCATCTGACAGCAAAAAGAAAAAAAAAGTCAGCCAATCCCAAACTGCTCTGTTGCTAGAAGTGTGGATTTGAAATCTCTCTCCTTGATAAAAGGGGAATGCAATTGCACATGCCATTAAATATTACTGTTAAGCCAAAATAGCGATGGATTAAAACAACAATCTGCTGTGACTACGATAGTACCCCGGAAAAAGAAAGACTTGGAGACTCTTATCTTATTAGGTTAGGGTTTTGTAAAGTACTTGTCTGTGTTGTTAGATCTCAAAAATGTATGTATAGTCTCTCTGTGTGCTCCCTCTGTGAATATATACACACATGCAAACACAAACCCGCCCCCATATATAGGTCTCATATCAATATAGATGTCAAAAGAGGGTTGCAGTTCTCTAACATATGATCCGGTCCCAATTATGGCTCCTTCTGGATGACATCAGTATGCAATGGAGGCTCTCACTTTTTTTTTCTTGCCAGAGGCAAATGAATACATTATCTAGCAGTCAGGCGTGGGGCAAAATGGATCTGTAACTCTGGGGTGATTTGGATTCCACGCTCGCGCAGGGGTGCGAGCCAGCCTCAGAAGTCATTTTCACTGACGCTGACACATGAGGTATCCCTCAGAGACCTGTCTATCAAACTGCAACATGCTATGCAGAAAAATTAGATTACTCATGCTACAGTAAAGGGGGAAGGTGACAATAAAGAAAAAAAATAGCACTTTAGAAATCGCTGATATTTACAAAACAAATTAAAATCCAAATAATGGGAAAGTGTCCTATAAGCTTTATATATAAATATTTCCCCTCTTTTAACCTAATTTCAGATGGGAACTCCTGGAAACATCATATTGATACAGATGATGTGCTAGATAAAGGCACCGTTTCATCATTCCTGTCACATTACTGTACTCATAAGATAACCTCCTAAATATACGTTATGGGTCTGATCCTGCTCCCGTTGCAGTGAAAGGCAAAACTCCCATTGGCTTTGGCAGGGACTTGATCGGATGCTGTATCTCTGCGAATTGCAAATGGATTGTTCATGTGTCAGATTGGTAACTAGGCAAAGTGCAGCATGCTCAGTTCAAAGAAAGTTGCATGAGGCTGAGGGCATTTCTCTCGCAGTGTTTGCGGAGTTACTCAGGTCTACAAAAGTTAAAGTGGTCTCATACAAAATCCATAAGACAAACATTATGCAGCTATGTGATAGCCCTGTCCAATAAAATCTATTTCTTTGAAGAAAAAAAATAAAAAGTAGCAAAACATACTTAGTAGAGAAAAGAAAAGGCTATGTGAGGCTTAGCAAAATCCCATAAATCAGAATGTAGAACAGCTTCGGGAAGGGAGATTTAAAAGAAACAAAAAAAACCCCTGCAAACCCTTGGTTGGAAATAGAGCTGGACAATTGCTGGGGTTAGAGCATTTCAGACAGCACTGCAGGGCTGGTTTTATAATATCAGATAATGGAAAGGTTTGGATGAATTCAGATTTTTCCTCTCTACTAATAACATGCTTGTATGCGGGCTTCTCCTGGATTCACTCCTTGAGGTGCTCTTTGGAAATATTCTGGAATGCTAATTTAGATCTTTAACTCAGCTCTACCAGAGTTACTTTATAGCTACATGAATCCCAGCTGCAATTTCTGTCTGACCCATTGTTATAATTAATTCATAAAAAAGTATAATGGTTACAGTATGTTAGCTTGGTTCATGAATGCTTACTATGCAGAAGTTGCAAACATTTTCCATTGGGTTTACTTTCCCTCCTTAATTCTGAAGTTTCTCAATTCATAATCTTCCTTCTTCCTTTTGCGCATGGGACTTACTTTTGATCCTGATCCAAGCCAATGGAGGTACTGATAATTGGCAGCAATTTTTTAAATTTTTCACCAGGAGTAACTGAGACCACAATCTGATCCTTTATCTCAATAGGGTCTAAAAGATTCAGTCAGTGTTTAGCACATCCCCATAAACACTAAGATTTATGTTATTCAGCTCTCCGTTATACCAGAGTAACAAAGAGTAGCTCTGTTGAAACCACTGGATAATAGGCATTTCTTAAGGGTCTGATTGGAGAATTTTTACTACTGCATGTCTATGAGAGAAAATTAATGTGACTTAAGACAACTCGTTTTACACTAAGGTTACAGAATGGGAATCAGCAAGAATAACTGCCCAACTATAGAAAATATTTTAAAAGCCCTGTCAGGGGTTCCGTTTCCTGAAGCCACCTGTCACCTAAAATACATCTAATCGATCACAGATGCTGAATACCAACCTGCTAACCTTGTGGCTTTAAGAGAAAATATTTCACTTCCAAATGCATTCTTACGTATTTCCTTAATTGTTTCCTAAACTAAACTTTCATCACTTATTTTCCACTTAAACTCAATGAACTAAATCACCTCTAACATTTCTCTTTGCTGACCCAACACTTCTGTTGAGCTGCCTCTCCACTCGCTCCTTAAGAAGTTAGAAGACCTCTGCTTTTTTTAAACCATAAGCGCATTTTTGTTCCATGTGCTTTTCACTCATGTGTTATGGGTTGTAATCCCCAGCCTGAGCAGCTTTCAGGGCTCACTGTTAAATGTGAAATTGAGAACATTTGTATTGTTCACTCTAGAGCACTCATGAGCAAAAATCTGTGGTTTTCTTTTCTTAGTCAATGGGGTTCCCCCCCACCCCGCCAAAGATAAAGACATTCTGAATATCCAGCTTTTCTAAAACATTGTCTAGTCATTTTAAGCTGTCCTTTTTTTTGGAGTGCATTCGGGGCCAAATTCTCTGGGGTGGAACTACACTGAAGCCAGTGGAGGAGTGAAACATTGTGTGTGTGTGTGTGGGGGGGTGGGACTCAGGACCAGATGCTCAGCACCAACAACTGGGCCCAAATTTTCAGAAGTTCCCACTGTGACACCGATTTTCAAAAGAGCTCAAGACCCACTGTGCTAGAATCTCTTGAAAAATCTGGCCACTTGTTTCAGTGCTGAAATCGGAGCTGAAGAATCTGGCCCTGATTATGCATGCTGAGAACTTAAATATCTGGCCCATCATGGCTAAAAATATCTCACTCAGTGCTGCTTTTACTATGGAACATTCTAAGTTTCAATTGAATCACTATGATCAGTTCTGATGAGATGCATGTAACTCCTATTGCTACCAAAGGCACTTCCATGCAAAGATAATTTGTGTCCCTAAGTACTGAAAGGGACAAAGTAGTTTGTGCCTGAAATCTGACCAGCTAAAAAGCTTAGAATTTGGCAGGGACTCTACTAGATATAATCAAAATCTCCATTAGTTTTAAGTAGACAATCCCAGAGAAATAAAAGGCACTTTTAGGGCCTGTTCCAGTGCCCACTCACGTCAATGAAAAAGAATCACACTTACTTCAAGGGATGCTGGATTAGGGTCTTTATGCACAACTCTTTCTAAGGACTGTTAAGGTGTGTCTGTGGGCAGGGCAGAAAACTGTACAGCTTATTTATGGTCTCTCTAATAGAAGCTCATGGATTCAATTAGCATTTGTCGGAGGCATCATTCTACCTTAGTTTATGTGGGCTGACCAGGAGCGGGAGTTAGTGGAGGTAGGGAGCAGACTGGATTTTATTAGTCTTCCATCATCTTTAAGAGATCCCCAAACAGATCAGGTTTCAGTTTCTCACTCCACTTTTGTGTCAACCTGTGGTTCTGTTTTTGCTGGAGGATAAGTTACATTACATTATTAAACAGCACAAGTGGTTCCAGTTGTGGAAGAGCCACTATGAACTGCCATGAGTAATTAGACCTGAGTTTCCAAACTTTCCATGATCACAACTTCTTTCAATATCTTAATACAGCACTTTTCTGGTGCACTTCACATTCTACCAACGACAACCGTAATGATGTTTCAGAGAGTACAGGCTACTTTAGGGAACTTTATTCTCTGATTGCCATGATACGTAAAGGGCTCTGGTCTCCCATCAATACCCAGGAAACTGACACGAATGGGAAACAAGTGGAACAACATCCCACCCACTGGTTGGGAGACTAGACCCAATAATGTACTTATATGAAGCTATTTATCTGCAGAGTAATATGTGAAGGCTCAAATTTCAAACATGGACACCTTAAGATGGATGCCTAAAACCTCTGCCTTGGTGTTCCATTAATAATAGAGAGGAGCCTGATCCAACAGTTCCCATGCAGCACCCTCATATTGTGAAAATATTTGGGTCTGGATTCAAAGTAATCCAGTAATAAGTAAATTAGTAATAAGGCTTTGCATCTTGACAGTCCCACAGAAGTCAGCTGGGCTCCATACGGTTGCAGCTGTCTGCCTACACACAGGAAGTTGTAGGATCTTTCATATGAGGAATAGAACTTCCTATAGACTGACTAATAAAGTCTTACCTCAGATGGGAGGCATGGATCAGCATTTACATTGCACTCCCCATCAGTACCCGGCCCGAGGCGGGGAAGCTAATGATCCAGCCAGCAGACCAAATTCGGTGATGAATCCTGGTCACGTGCCATCTGAGACATGTTGCACATATGCTAAGAAGAAGGGGACGTTGTAAGTATTATAATACTGGTTTTACATAATGGCAAACTGAGGCACAGATAAATTTAACACACTGACCACGGTCCCAAAACAAGTAAGCAGAGCTGTGAGAATAATGATTTTTCAGTGTGGTGACTGAACTGAAAAAAATTAAAAACATCTTTTCTGGGTCAAATTAAAAGTTTTGTTTAGTTTTTGAGAACTTTTTTCCACTTTAATTTTTTTTAAAATAAAACTGAAGTAAAATTCTAAATGAAAAGTTGTTTCAAATCAAAAAATTTCATTTCTAAAAGGTTGAACTAAAACTTTTTGATTTGGGGGGGAGGTGTATTTTTTTCTGTTGGTTTTGCTGGAAACAGTTGGGCAAGTTTGAGGCAAATTTGTGAAATGTCTTGGTTGACCCCAGTCTGTATTTTTCAGCTAAAAAAGTTTCATCCAAAAACTCTCACCAAGGTCCACTAGTTAGTAGCAGAGTGGACTGCCATGTCTGTGCTCTAACCATAAAATTCTCTCTTCAGGCGAACAGAAAGTCCAGGAAAGGGATAGAGTAGGGTGTTTGCTTGTCTGTGACAGCAACTTTTGAAGACCAGCTTGCCATTGGGCCATATGCAGGGCCTTGCACCCCTCATTGACTTCTTTGGGGATTCACTTGTGTAGGGCAGAATTTTTCCCGTAAGCCCTGATCCCGCAACTTCTTGCCCCACCGCCAGACTGCTGCACTTGTGAAAAGCCTCACCCAGCCTCCAGGTGGGTGCAGCCATCTACCAACACACAGCAAGTTTCTGGATCAGGGCCAGAATTCTGGAATTCTATCAGCCTGCACAGAGTGGAGACTTTTAGTAGTCCTACTGCAACTGGTGGCAGCAGCAGCTGGATATGAGCAATCAAACTGGACCCAAGCCCATTGCCCTTCGGATTCATAAATTTACCATGAAATCTACTGAAAATCCAGACTTTTCACTGACAGATTCCCCCACTATCCTGGAAGGAACTGAGCAGAGTTTAGTTTTTAAATGAGATTCACCTGAGACTAGTCAGTGAAATGGCACCCCTAAGACAGAATGAAGAAAAAAAAGGTGTGGGGTGGGGGGAGAGAAATCTTTGTAGATAGAACTACCTGACTCTCCCGCAGTGGGAGACACATGAATACCGTTTCATGTCATGGAGATGTAGTTAAAATACAGACTGCATGTCCTTGTTCTCAGAATTTGAGAGGTGTGGTTTGTGCATGTGGACAAGCCATCGTCCCTGTCTTTGATCTATCACTTGATGTAGAGAAAGGCTTTTAGGTATTATTTCCCATATAAAGGATAATTTAGTCTGTGCCATTACAAAAAAGTATTACACTTTTGGTACATATGCTTCAATTATTCTTGAAAGTACACAGAAGTATTTTATAAAAGCAACAAAGAATCCTGTGGCACCTTATAGACTAACAGACGTTTTGCAGCATGAGCTTTCGTGGGTGAATACCCACTTCTTCAGATGCAAGTATTTTATGTCATTCACGTACACTTCAAGTTAAAAAAATACAGGATTTTTTTGTTTACTATACAGTACCTTGGTTCTTTTTAGACCAGTTTAAAATGTATTTTAAAGGAACACTCTCAGGTTAAAGACATATGTTCAAAAAAGAGTGTGTTACTAATACTTGTGTTAAAATCTGAAAGAACTGCTGGAAGAGCGGATTTACTTGCATTATTAGTAGTGCTTGTTTCCCTTTAGCTGCACGCTCAATTTGGACTTCAGCCTGCACCCCATTTATTAATAAAACTACTTGAAAATAATCAGTAAGAAAGAGTAATAAATACATGGGTTAGATTTTCCTAGATGAAATATATTTATAGCCAAATTTTCAAGTGAGGAGGCCTTTTTCAGATGGGTTTGACGAATTAAATGTACCTTTGTCGGGTGGGAAAGGGTTAAGAGATGCGTTACAACCCTGAGACTGGTGTGTTACAAGGAAAAGCAATCACATGTATGTTTCTGCTATTGCCCAAGGAACAATGAGCCAGAAAAGGAAGAAAGGCCCCGGAGACCTAAGGAGTCAGTGCACAGCGGTTCCTGGCCTAACTGTGGCAAAAGAAGAGAGAGACGAGTGAGAGTCATAGCTATGGAATCCTGATGCTTTACACACAACTATCGATTGTATCGTAAAAAATATATATCTTAGGCGTTGTGTTCAAAGGAGAATCTGGGCTTGCTCTTTATGGACAGAGATGATTACAGTACTATAAGGGTCTGAGTGGGTTTGTGAGCAGGCCGGAGAACAAAATGATGTGAAAGAAAATTGAGTGGTGGTGAGAAGTGTGTGGAATGTGTCGGTGTGATAGTAGAGGTTTAAGACACTGGAAGAGCAGGGACATAGAGGTAAAACAGCAGGCCCAGCATTCACTGTTGGATTAGCAGTGAAAGGGGGATCCTTTACTGAAGCCCCATGCCCCAAATCTTGCTCCTTTTGGTTTACAAATGTTCGTATCATTTTCTGTGTGTAACCCTGTGCCCTTTGCTCTTTGCTGTGGGTTGCAGTATATTACTCTCTGTGACATTGGCATGGATACAACACTACATCGTAAAAACTCCAACAATTCAACATGCTTATATTATCCTAAGCAAAGCAATTGGTTATTTCCCCAAAATATTGCTGTAAGCACAGCTTTGGAGTCAGGAGCAGTGACTGCTAATCTGAGTGCTCGTGGTGAATTTTGCTGTCTCAGTTTTAGAAATGTTGGTAAATCAAATTATTATTATTCCCATCAGAGGAGTCTTGATGACATAATATTTGCAAAATGCTTTGAACACAAAAATCATTTATTCATTTCATTTGATATTTCTCTCTCCCAGCATCAGGGCCCCAGTAATGCATAGACAGCATTTCTGTTTGCATGCATCATGGAGCAATTGCATCAGATTGGTTTGATTTGAGGGATTTCTTTAAAATCACTTTGGTATAAATGGGGCACCCTGTACAATCTGACAAAAGGTTATTTTTTGCCCCGGTGACAAGAAATATGTACTTTGTTACTGCTGTCGTCAGTATTTTGGATGGAGAAACAGATATTATGAATATTAAGGGCATTTTTTTAAACAGATGTCCAACTGGTCATTTACATAGACAGTTCTCATGATAGTGTAATCCCTGCTAGCCCAGCGTGTACTGTATTCACCTCTAACGATTGCTCCACAGCAGAGTATGAAAGCCTGCTACAACTCTCAGCTAATGGAATTACTCCTTTAGCTCAAATAGTAGAGACCCATGATTTCAGTGCTGCAGATTCAGATTCAAACCTAATTTATGACTCATTAGCAAAGGACTGGTACACCTAGACATGCAAAATATGTTCAAACTATACATGCACATTTGTGTGTATGCACATTGCTAACAAGGAGAAGTGCTTGGACATCTAGTGCAGTTACACCTAGGATATTATCATACAGAGTTTGAAAATGCATGTCTTTGTTCCACATATTGCACAGCTAGTCGCTTTTCTACACAGTGTATGTATTAAGCTTTCTCTTCTTCACCAGTACCAGGATCGGGCCCACTAGAGTAGTAATGATATTTGACCAAGACTTTACTGTAACCAATCCACAGAATTAAAAAAAAAAAAAGATGAAAGGCATAAAAAGACATGATGCACTAGGTTGTGAGCTAGCAGCCAGGGTTCCTTCTGCACACATCTGGCTGGTTATATTTAAGGTCTACAGCCTCTAAGTGGCACCTTGCTGAGTGATTGAACACTTGCTAGAATCTGTTCTACCTTTTATTTTAATGAGTTCTTACAGAGCTCCCAGTTTCCAAACCCTTAGCTTTCAATAGTTCTACTTGGATGTCAGACAGCCTTCATCAGAAACACGCCAGCATTCTAGAGTGATGGCCCAAGTCCTGGAGAATCTCCTTTGAAAGCTGCAGTGGTTCGGATTCTCACTGCAGTGCACTTTTTTTTTTTTTAATCAGAGTTGCCGCTTTCTCAGGGATCAAAATGAGCAGTGGGAAAAATGAATTCAATGAGCCCAATCCTCCACTGGTGTAGATCAGCATGGCTTCATTGACTTCAATAGAGCTACAGTGAATTACACCATCTGATCCAGAGTATTTTATTTGCCCCAAATAATTAGTAATAATGTAAGTTACTTCTGTTTGGGGAATAAGAATCTCCTTGGGTGAAGTGTTGTTGAGCGGATGGGTATGATTTGCACAGACTATTTACAGTATGAGTCCTGAAATTATCCATGTAAATTAGGTCATTTAAAGTAGTCACCCAATTTAAGAAATATGGCCTTTCCTATCAACAGAAGGAAATAATCCTTCTCAGTGGCTGTTGCATGCAATGCTCACCATCAGGAAATATTCACATATTTGATATCAGATAGTTGATCATCTATGAAAAGACTGACTTTGTTTTACCACTTGGTTTTCAGATCCTTACAAATTTTTGCAGTGCTCACGGCTGTTTGCTCTACTTTATAATATATTAAGGTTGGATTTAAAAAAACAAACAAAGAAAACGCAAGCAAATTATTGCCAATATGGAAGTTTAAGAGGGCTAAAGAAAAGTCATAACAGCGGAAGAGTTCTTCTATTCTTGAAAATTATTCCTTCACCATGTGATTTGGGTGAAAGTTCATCAGGGTAAGAATACAGAATACCAAGTGGATATTCCACTGAAGACTGGGAGATTTATGTGCTAATTCTGGCTATGATTTATTTTGATGAATTGTTCTGTATCAATATGTAAAAATCTAATAAATATACCTCTGTACAAAGGGCTTCTGCAGGCTCAGGGTCAGAATGGACAGCTTTGGCAAAAAGTCAGGACGTGCATTAAAAACACACTTTTTGAGAAGTCTAATAAATAAAAGCTCTGAAATATGGTTTTCTAGTGAGAGAAGCATTTTAAATCATATTGATAAAGAACCTAAATTAGCCCTTAAAAAGAGGGGGAGGGGTTAAAAGCAAGGTCCCTGTAACTAATTATTTATAGGTATTTTGAATATAAAAGTCCAGGCGAGACGACTCCCATCCCCACTGTGCTGCTAAAATAAAGGGGCTGGGTGAGTGGGGAGGACGCAAAACATTGGAAAGTTTTAGAAGCAGGTGTGGTTAGAAGGAGGAGAATAGGATTAAAGTTGGTAGCAGTCGCCTACAGTAAAAAAAAACAAGCAGCTTCTGAACCCGGTAGTGAACTGTTCAAAGCAAAATATGCGTCTACTACCAAAAATAAATGAAACGGACTAGGGTTGGAGGGGCACATATTTGAATTCTCCTCTTTGTTGTTTAGAAAAGCAGGTTGTATCCTTCCTGTCTGTAGCCAGATTACTGCTAGCCCCAGGAAGTGGGAAAATACTGTTGTTGAAGCACCAAGGGAAAATCGTCACAAGTGCCCAAAGCCCTTGAAGTCAATGGGATGTAGGTGCATAAATACCTTTGCAGATCTATGCACTTTTTAAAATTTTACCCACTGGGGATTTAAGCTCCTAACTCACTTCTGAAAATGTCACCCCAAGATTATGGCTGACACTATGCATATGTCGAGCAATACGCCGTGCCTGCCTCAGAATACTTACAATCTCAGAGCTGAAATCAATGGGATCAGGAGCAGGTCCCATGGGTGTGACCCTGTGAGGTGCAGGGCACCTCCAGCTCACACTAAAATCACTGGGAGTTGTAGATGCTCAGCACATCTCAGTACTGGGCCCTAAACCATGTGCAGATAATACAATTCAAACTCATAATGCACCGGATCACAGCCCAGTCTCAGAGAGGTGTGAATTTTTTTTAACGTCTACCTTCAGTGTGTGTGTGTGTGTGTGTGAGAGAGTGTGTGTGTGTGTGACTAATGCCTAAAGGCCTGGCTGAAGAAATGCACATTAAGTAGAGATTTCAGCTATTTGCATCACACCTATCAGGCTTCCAACTGAGGCCTCCTATTGAGCTATTCATCTTCGATTGCCACTCAGAATTTCCCTACTGGTTTTGAATATCCTCAGTGGACTTGCTTCACCTTGTCTCTCTGAGGTCATATTTCCCTACTCTTCCAATACAGTTTCCTCTCAAGTCTCTAAAGAGAGAGTCACTTCTTCCCTTGTACTGCACCATCAGGAACACTTCCCTCTGAACTGGAGTTACGCCTGCTCTTTCAACCTCACCTTGAGACTTTCCTTTTCATTTTAGTTCCAGGTTGTCTCCCCTCTGTGGAGTATAATACAGAGGACACCACATACTGGCAGCTACAGAGTCAGGAGGTTCTCATTGTACAATCTTTAGTATGAAGGAAAGAAGATACAGATTTCAGAATATTCAGAGGGATGCATTTTGTTTAATGTGATGACAGAGGAAGAACCTGTACCCCACATCCATGAAGTTGTCTGAGAACTTATGCTGATGCTGTCTGTGCCATAAGCAGGAGGCTGCAGTATCATATAAAGCCAGAATTAGCAAAGAGAACTCATCACCTGCGCTCGAGGCCAGATTTTCAATAGCGCTCAGCTTCCATTTTAGGCACAGAGATAAGTGGCAGCTGTCTATCAGCTCTTTTGAAAATCTGACCATAAGGATCACAATGAGAAACATTGGTTGCCAAGTGCTTCTGGCAATCTGGCCCCATGTGCGAGAGCTGAACACTTGCAAACATGGTCCAGAGTGCTTTTGACAATTTTGCCCTAAATGACCAAACGAGAGAGAAACTGGTAGTTAGTGCAAAGAGATCCACTTAGCAGAGGAATTCCTAACCCCATTGAAATCAATGTGCGTTTCACCATTGACTTCAATGGGGCCAGCATTTCATGTGGTGCCCGAGAAGCAGAGGTAGACAGACAGACAGCCTGAAAGAAAGAGATAGAGGAGATTTGATTGTACACAGTGTGCAAAAATAAGGATTAAAAAAATTACAAAAACGTTAAGCTGGTGTCACTAAAACTTAAACTCAGGCCTCCAACATCTTAAACTTAATAAAGAAAAACATCAGCCATAATGATTTCTCCATCTGATTCAGCATTAATATTCAGACAAATGCCAGGGGCTGTCACTTTCCATATTAAGGTAATCCACATTCGTTTGCATCTGTAACACCCAAGGAAAAGGATATTGTGTCTCTGAGGAACAAACAGTATTTTTTAAATATATAAAATAAGATGCCTGACTTTCCACAAAAAAACATAAAATTATTTTTAAATAAGTAAAAAGGATATGATTATTTAGGGATCTCTTCCCCTTAACTTCATTATCATTAAATCAGCTGTGCTTGGGTTATCTAATTACTCTGCTCTGAACTGGAAACTTCATTTTCATGCATTAAGGTGTGAGATGACTAGCTTGTCTGACTGAGTAATTTGTAGTTAAGAAACAGCTGCAAAGAACCAAGTCAGGAAGATTGCAGCATAAGAGGAAATCCTCAGTAGAATTCAAGCGCTTTTCTTCTATCATAAACACTCTTCCAGATTAAATTAAAGGAATTTCTTCAAACTCGGTTCAGTCTTCAAATGCTCTTCACAATAAGCTGCCTGAGATCTTTGTCATTCTAAGAAATGAATCATATTTCCCATGTCATATAGCTGATCTCTGCTGACTGCTAATTCATTGTGTATTGATTTTAAGACTCTGTTAACCCGTTATGTTTGTGTTAAGCAGTGAAAGAATCTCTTGCTGCAAAAGCATGTTCCCTCACCATTCCTCTCAGTCTTCAATATTATTTCTCTCCCCTTAATTTAGATTGATTTGCCACTGTAAATAGTAAGCTTTATCCTATTCTTTTAGATTGTGGACGGGTGCCTGTTAGATGATATGCCATATTTCTAGTAGCAATGATCTATTTTCCAAAGGCTTTAAAAGATCAGCTTTTAAAGATTAATTGTATTATTCTACAATATGGCACCACCTATACATTTTCTCCCCTGTATTTAATGCCACACATAAAACCTACCTAAGCCACCAGTATATTTTGCACATAAATAGCTCTATGAAACTTAAAAGGTCAAATCCATCCCTGGTGTAATTCCACAGGTTTTCATGGTTTGGGATCAAACAATTTGAAACAATTACTTGAGTTTCAGGGTGGAATAATTTTAAATAAAGGCAATTTAAATCGCTTATATTTTAAAAACAGCAGCAACATGTAGTTGATTTATATCAAGTCAAGGCTATATACTGAAAGTTCAAAATATGTAAAAGTGGTTATTGGTTGCAAATATAATGTGGCACTATGTTTTAGTTGGGTATTTGTCATAGTAAAAATGTTGTGAGGCCCAGGACTTGTCTGTTTCAGGATAGATGAACATTTTAAGTGTGAAACTTCTTAATAGAGAAAATCTGAAATTCTAACAATTAGGAAACTAAATAAAGCAACAAGTACAAAACATCCACTGTAGCAGTTTAAAACTATCAAATGGGAAGAAAGTAAAGAAAGCAACATGTAAATAAAAAATCAGATTTAAATTTAAAAAATAGATTTACACTAAGAAATCATAATTTAAATGAAAAAAATAAAATAAAAACCCCATGACTTTTATCCACCCTGTTTGGTTAGGAGAAAAGATATAAAAATGTAAGTGTCTTGCTCTTTTACTGATGCTTTGGCACTAAAGACTGAAAAGGAAAGATCAGCTCTGGATATGTTTATATATTCCAATAGCTCTCAGAGCATTAGAGGTGACATTAGGTAACTCAGACAAAGGGTTGTGCAAGATTTGTAATGAAACTTGGAAAGGGTTTGCCTAGTTTGGATTGAGGTGTTGGGTGAAGTGGTTTATGATGAACCTTTAGGTGGTTAAGGGGGCAAGTTTCAAGCGAGCCTGGGAAGAGTTTTAAATGAGTCTTGGTCAATTTATGGTTTGGGGTAGAATCCATGTAAAATGCAGTGGGTTTTGAATGGTTTTGCTTAGCCTCAAACCAGCCAAAATTTGGCAGTTTTATCTGAGTTTCAAATTAAGTTTTTCAGTAAGGCTCAGGAGATGGGGAAGTGATTCAAACCAAACAATCAAGTAAAGATAGATCTATTCAGACTTAAATAGAGAGGGGCACTTTCCTTAAACTGGCCAAAAAGGGAAAATTATATACAATAAAAAACCGAGGGACTTCATGTCCTCAGTGTTGAAGAATGAGATATTTGTGCCTTACACAGAAGAGAAACTATTACAGGATGAAAAAGCAGCAAAGAATCCTGTGGCACCTTATAGACTAACAGACATTTTGCAGCATGAGCTTTCGTGGATGAATACCCACTTCGTCGGATGCAAGTAGTGGAAATTTCCAGGGGCAGGAATATATAAGCAAGCAAGAAGCAAGCTAGAGATAACGAGGTTAGATCAATCAGGGAGGATGAGGCCCTGTTCTAGCAGTTGAGGTGTGAAAATCAAGGGAGGAGAAACTGGTTCTGTAATTGGCAAACCATTCACAGTCTTTGTTTAATTCTGAGCTGATGGTGTCAAATTTGCAGATGAACTGGAGCTCAGCAGTTTCTCTTTGAAGTCTGGTCCTAAAGTTTTTTTGCTGCAGGATGGCCACCTTAAGATCTGCTATTGTGTGGCCAGGGAGGTTGAAGTGTTCTTCTACAGGTTTTTGTATATTGCCATTCCTAATGTCTGATTTGTGTCCATTTATCCTTTTCCTTAGAGACTGTCCAGTTTGGCCGATGTACATAGCAGAGGGGCATTGCTGGCATATATTACATTGGTGGATGTGCAGGTGAATGAACCGGTGATGGTGTGGCTGATCTGGTTAGGTCCTGTGATGGTGTTGCTGGTGTAGAGATATGTGGGCAGAGTTGGCATCGAGGTTTGTTGCATGGATTGGTTCCTGAGCTAGAGTTACTATGGTGCAGTGTGCAGTTGCTGGTGACTCCAGTTCAGAGCTCCAGTTCATCTGCAAATTTGACACCATCAGCTCAGGATTAAACAAAGACTGTAAATGGCTTGCCAATTACAGAACCAGTTTCTCCTCCCTTGGTTTTCACACCTCAACTGCTAGAACAGGGCCTCATCCTCCCTGATTGATCTAACCTCGTTATCTCTAGCTTGCTTCTTGCTTGCTTATATATACCTGCCCCTGGAAATTTCCACTACTTGCATCCGAAGAAGTGGGTATTCACCCATGAAAGCTCATGCTGCAAAACGTCTGTTAGTCTATAAGGTGCCACAGGATTCTTTGCTGCTTTTACAGAACCAGACTAACACGGCTACCTCTCTGATACTCAGCTTTGAAAGACACATTACCCCTGTTATGATGAAAGTAAACCCTTACATTTACATATTCTTTTCATCCTGTGGGATCCCAAACACTGAATAAAAAATTAAGTTTGTATTGCTTCTGTCATACATGTGAAACAGAGATTAACATTCATGATTTAAAAGAATAGGCAAAATCAATCAGTAAACGATATGTAAGTGGGTGTGACTGAGAGTTTAATTCAGTTTACATAGTGTAACCAATTTATTCCTTGATCTCTTAATGTAAATGTTAACCCAGATCTAATATTCACAGTAGTTGACACAACTGTACTAGCTGAGGAAGAAATTTTTTTTTTTTTTTTTTACAGTAAAACCAGATTTCAGTTTATTTAACAGAGCTCGGGTTACAGATTTGAATAAAAGCAAGGAAAAGAGTTTGGAAACATGAGGTTACAGGTAAAAGAAAAACATAAAATGTAACCTAGAGTCTGTACTTGTTAGCGAGTCCCTTTCCTGTCTAAGCAGGCATTTGTCATCCAGTAGTGTCCGGGCAAATCACTTTTACCCTTAAACTGAGATTTGGAAAACATTTCACTTCCAAGACAGTTGTGTAAATTAGAGGGTCATATCACTGTATCAGTAGATCAAACACTTAGATGAACTTAATAGTATGAGCATTCAAAAAGCCGTACAGACAGTGGACCAAATTCTGCTTTCAGTTACTTGTGGACAATTCCCACAGAAGTCAATAGGAGTTACATCAGGGTAACTGCAAGCAGGATTTGGCACAGTATAAATGGCTGATATGAGTTTTCACAGAAAATCTTATTTTTGAAGGAAAATTGGTTTGGGGCCAAGATTATTATGACTATTTTTTTAAAGTGTGCTTTTTACAGAAAATTTTGAGCTTTCCTCAAAAACTTTTCAGATGAAAACCGAAAATGTTAGGTTTTCATTTTTGATGAAAAGTCTGAATTTTCTGTGGGGGAAAAAAACCCATTTCCCAATCAGTTCTAATAATTTTACCCATCACTGAAATAGAGTCACCTATGCGGTGAAAACACAACAGCCATTCCATGCCAGCAACACCATAAATAGAGTCCTAAAAAGGGGAAGTGTGAAGGAGTGTGTGTGTGTGTGTGAGGGGGGAGATGTTTTCTGCATTCCTCAGAAAGTAAATACACATTTTAAACTCAAAATTAAAGCCTAAGTTATACAGCCTTTCACGATAGATAGAGAAAGCATTTAGGTAATTGCCTCTGCCTGTCTAGGTATGTACCTAGTCTCTACCATGGTAATATCTCAATGCCTCACAAACACACACACTGAAATATGTACCAGTCAGTCACTGAAGCTCACACCATCACCAACTAGACAGTGCCCCCTGACATCACACTGTGGCATTGCTTCAATACGGCTTCATTGGACCAAGCTGAATGGAGGTACAATAAGGATGAAAATGAAGCCCACATCATTGAATGATTTCCAAGGGTGCAAATCCAAGCTGGGATTCAATGGGCAGAATGTGCGAAATAAGACAGGTGTATGCCACTGTCACAGAGTGGGGCAGTCCAGAACGATGAAATGGCAAGCTAGAGGCGATGCCCAACTGAGCTTGTGGGGGCCAAGAAGAAAGAAGCTGATTGCCACAACAGAGAGCACCAGGCCTAGGCAGGCAACTAAACCTGGAGGAAACAATAGAAGAAAAAAACCCAAAAAACCCCACCAACCCCTGCAACTAAACAGGTCACTGTACAAAGGAACCCCATAAAAGATTGCATAGATAGAACGGGTCTCTAAGGATACATCTACATAGGGATAAAAGATCCTCAGCGAGGCTGTGTCTGGCCTGGGTCAGCTGACTTGGGGTCACAGGGCTTGGGCTCCAGGGCTGAAAAATTCCTGTGTAGATGTTCAGGTTCAGGCTGGAGCCTGAGCTCTGGGACTTTGCAGGGGTGGAAGACAAACTAAAGAAGAAAATGAAGTCTGACTGCAAGCTTTACTTTCACAAATACTCCTCAATCACACGAGATCCACTCAAGCCAATGCAAGTGTAAAGGTGATTAAGAGTCACTTGCGTGAGTAAAGCTTGCAGGATTGGACCACAATAATTGTAAAACATACTGTAACATAAAATATATTTCAACGGTATGATCAACAATGCAATGATATTTTAGTTGGGGACTGGTCCTGCTTTGAGCAGGGGGTTGGACTAGATGACCTCCTGAGGTCCCTTCCAACCCTGATATTCTGTGATTCTATGATATTGAAGTTGCTTGTTTATGTTGGCCATTTTTGCTTTTAAAGCAAATCTGTTCTTCCAATCTCGGGTATGATTATGGAAAAGGTTGTGAAGAGACAAGTCTCATAGTATTTAAGTGCCACCAATCTCCTTGACCTTCGTCAGTCTGGGTACAGTATGGAGATTGCACAGATGAATGATCTCCTTCTAGCAACGGATGAAGATCAGGTGCCCATGCAGATATTATTAGGGCTAACAGCCACTTTCAGTATAATTGATTATGACGTGTTATTGACTGCTTGGGACCTCTAATGAGAAATGACAGGGTTTATCTTGGGTAGCTCAATTGCTCTCTGTCTGAGAGATCCTAGAGAGTAGGTTTGGATAATTGCTCTGTCTTCTGGAGTGCACTGTCATGTGGGGTTCCATAGGACTCCATCTTGTTTCACCCCTTAAACAAAGTTAGTATGAGACTGTTAGAAAGGTGAGTGACGAGGCATTATTCATTATGATAATGACACTCTACGCCTTTGTCATCTTGGACACTTTGTTTTTAGGTGCTTGACTCCCATTAATTTCAATGGGAGTTAAGTGCATAAGTACTTTTGAGGATCTATGCCAGGGGTCGGCAACCTTTGGGCCGTGGCTTGGCAGGGTAAGCACCCTGGTGGGCCGGGCTGGTTTGTTTACCTGCCACGTCTGCAGGTTCAGCCGATTCAGGCTCCCACTGGCTGCGGTTCACTGCTCCAGGCCAATGGGGGCGGCGGGAAGCGGCATGGGCCGAGGGATGTGCTGGCCGCCGCTTCCTGCCACCCCCATCAGCCAGTGGGAGCCGCGATTGGCCGAACCTGCGGACGCGGCAGGTAAACAAACCGGCCTGGCCCGCCAGGGGACTTACCCTGCCAAGCTGCGTGCCAAAGGTTGCCAACCCCTGATCTATGCCCTAGTGCCTAAATCCCATTGTCAAAAATAACCTAGGCTCCTAAGTCACTTCTGTGCACCCTCTTCCTCCAAATCTTACCTTTAATCTCTTTGTGCCTTAGTAAAATGTTGTGCTGTAAAATTGGGATAATATTAGTTTCTTTCACTTTCCTTTTCTCTGCCTAGTCCTATTAGACTGTAAGGTCTTCAGGACAGTCTCCCGCAGAGTACATGAGCTGCACCCAGCATAATAGGGCCCTGATCTCATTTAAAGACTGTATGTGCTATGGTAATCAAAATAATAATAATGAATACATGAGTCCCCGCAAGCCTTACTCCCATTTCAGTCCCATATGGCTCTCAGCGACGTCAGCGAGAGTTTTGCCAATATAAAGAATTATGGCCTAATTCTGCACACGTTAAAGCATAGTAAAACTCACTCCATCTCAAACCCCAGCTATTGGCTCGTTGCCTGCTCCAGCTCCCACTAAAGTCAATGAATATTTTGGGCTAGACTCGAATGGGGCCAGGAAAGGTCCCGTTCACTCCCTCCCCATGCCAGACGGTCACAGCTGCGATCGGATGAGGTGCCAGAGCTGGAACGCCCCTTATATAAGCGAGAGGAAGCTGTAGGCAGGGCAGTCTTGGAGGGCAGGTGGGAGAGGTGCCTTTGAATGTGGAACTCACTCCCAGCCTTGGTCCACTAACACCCAGATTTGTTAATCTTCCAGGGAGGTGGCAAACTCTGTGTTTTTTCTCTCTTTTCCAAGGCTGCTGAGGAAGAGGTCGGCGGAGGTAGCTGTCCTTAATAGGCAGGTTTTGATCGAGTTGTGAGGCCTAACTGATGGGACAGGCAGAGAGACCACTGGATGGGCAGTTGTATTTTAAATGTTCAAATAAATAAATCCTTGCTGCACCAGTGAAATGTCTTAATGGAACTTTCCTCTTGATACGTGTCTGGAATAAACTCCTTTCTAACTTATTACTTCTTATTTTTTTCTAGAGACACCTTGTTTCTACGCCCCTGAGTGACTAAGTATGATTAGAGCCCTCTGAATCTAAAATAGGTGCAGCCTCGAGGACTCTGACATGGAAAACCATTTTCTGACTTGGATGCAGTTTACCTCACTGATGAGCAGAGTTCATTGTGTTCAATGGGAATAGCATGTGAGCACCTCAGGGCAGAATTTTGCCCCATATATATTATGAAGGGCATCGATGGTAACATTTTCAATAAGGCTCAGCACCCAGCAGCTCTGAGCCTGGCCGTAAGTGTAAATGTACCATTCTTTTACGTGCCAAGGAGGTGACATTCCCACTAGTGCAGTGCTTTAATGGTGCATACGACCTTTTGCTGTCCCTCTGCCCTAGGAATTCCATAGCATTTAGAGCTGGTACCTTTCCTTGCTTGGGATTGATCTATTTTACTGTAAGGGGAGCATTTTTTGAGTCAATGTCTGTGTGTGTTAAGACTGCCTCGCTCTGGGACTATCCTCTAGATTCTTACCACATTCTTGTCTCTTTATGCCTTTAGCTTTCTTCTCTCTCTCTCTTTTTTTTTTTACTTTTGCCATATGCTGCCCTGATGACATTGCCTTCAGGAGAGTGTGTTTGGGCAATTTCCTTGACAGTGCTGAAAAGTCCCATGCACCCTCCTCTCTCATTCCGCTGCTCCCACCTCTGCACTACTCGCTGTGGATAAATTCCATCAACAGTACGTCTAACCACCTCTGATATCCCTGGTCCGAGGCTCATGTGCTCAGCTTACACACAGTCTCATCAGGATGTCATTTTGATTTAAGCCCTTGTCTTCTCTCCATTAGGTCTAAGACCTCATCTGTGAGCCACTGCAGGTTTTTGCACTGTTTTTTTCCTCCAGTCATATTGTGTGCTGACATCTTCTCCCTCACACCGGGGCTCATTTGGTCCCCTTTCAGTCCTGGCATGCAAAGAGCACCTCAAACTGGTTGTAAACTTCCACTCTGGCGTTGTTGCTGATATGTCTCGGGAGAAAACCGGCGCATGGAAATTGCTTTCTCTTTGTTTCTGTCTTGCATAGGAAGCAACATGTGGCTCTTAGAAGTGAAGAGATAAACAGAGGTGAGGAGTGAATATATGTGTGTGTGTGTGTAGAATGTTACCCATAATTCATTGACAATAGAGCAGCAGCAAACTGCTCATCAGAGATGAGCTCCTGTGGATGAGCTCTGACAAAGTGCACAGGCAGCCAGGCTCATTCTTTATTACATGCTGGAATGGGCCCACTAGCTTAGGTCCCTAAGAAACACTGTGAGGAATAAAGTTCCTCTCTTGCTCCCATTACAGGCAATGACAAGATCACTTTACATCTGGATCCTAACTGCTGAGTAGAGACCGAGAACTTGTTTGCACAAGACGAGGCCTTAATCCTGCAAAGACTTACACATTAAAGTCAATAGATGAATTCAGAATGCATAACATTAAAGTATACAAGGGCACTGATGTTAAAGTATGTAAGTCTTTGCAGTATCGAGGTCCGAGAGCCCACGCTGAAATCATGACTAGACACAGACGTGAACTCGACACTTTCGAGGTGCCATTTAGTTCTGGCAAGTGTGACTTGCAAGCTGCTGTATTGTTTTTCTTTAAAAAATCCCCTTTTTAATCTTAAAAGTGGAGCAAGAATTAGCCATCAAACAATAACCTGTATTATTGCAGAAAGCAGGTTTCTAGTTAGCTTAGCATATATGTATTTTTTATGAAATTTCCCTGGAAAAATAATGGTTTAAATTACAGGAGAACATGTTTCATGAAAGTGGAAAAGTTTTGCAGAACCCAAAACATATACATATATATAATTAAAAACCCTAGAAGGCATACGCCCCAGGCTGCCCTGCTATGCCTCTGTCCTAAGCCTTTTGTATGCAAGGATAGATTTCATCCTAAAAAAGACTGAGAAAGGAAGAAAGAAGAGAAGAAAATTCCAAAACCAGCACTTTCAGATTTCTAAGTGTTTCCCCCACTTAAAAATGCAGTAAGAGGAGAAGGGGATCCAGGAACCATCAGCACTTTCTAAGCTGAATCTTTCTAAGCACTTTCTAAGCAATGATGACTGCTGGCTGGGTCAGGAAGAAAACTCTGTCCAGCCTCCATGGTACACTACTGCACGTTTAGATATTACCCTGAACATCCATTATTGGTCACTGCTGGAGATGGGATACCTGGCTAGATAGAGCATTGCTGTGCTGTGGCCTGGCTATCTTTAGGGTACATTAACCAAAACTAATGCCCTGGAGAGATAGCCCACTGTCTATGTGCAGTTGTGATGGATGGCTTATTTATAATGGAGCCAAATCCAGGAGCTGGATCTGGAAAAATAGGGCATAGTTTTGTCTGGGTGAAGGCTCCATTACAAGTTTATTTTGCAGAAAGACCCAAATTTTTTTACTCACATTTTAGCACAAACTCTAAAATCCTGAGTATTAAAAAGCGCTGAGCAAACACTGCAAAGTATTTTCTACGAATATGTTCCCACCCCTTTTGTGGTTGCTTTCCACAAATTTTCTAGTGAATGAGTTTAATGGCAGGAGTGTCTGCAGAAACAGCTCTACGTATTTGTGAGCAAATATAGGGAATAGTCACAGAAAGCAAATCTTCATCAATGTGCATAATTCACGCTGGGAACCTGAGTCTATGTAATATACTCATCCATTCAGAAAGGAGAGTCAGAACATGTGATCTATGGGTCCAATGAAAACAAAACAGTTCAAATTTTGATTAACCTTTGCAAAGAACTCCTCATAAACTGACTTACTTATGACCAAGGAAGTATTTGAAGGAATAATCTCAACAGCTAATAAATCAGAGAAAGTTGTTATTGGCTTGTTGATAGTTCACCAATAAAAAGAGGCAGAATTCACTGAATACATTTTTCAGTATGGTTTCTTCACCTAACTCTAGCATTAAGTGAAAGAGGACATATGAATGTACTATAGTATGATAGACTTCAGTTAAATCAAATTTGCTCTACCTTGCCTGTGTTCAGTTTGTCTGCAGTTTTTGATTCTCTTGACATGGTTTCTGTAAAGGGAAATCGTGTCTTACTAATCTATTAGAATTCTTTGAAGGGGTCAACAAACATGTGGACAAGGGGGATCCGGTGGACATAGTGTACTTGGATTTCCAGAAAGCCTTTGACAAGGTCCCTCACCAAAGGCTCTTACGTAAATTAAGCTGTCATGGGATAAAAGGGAAGGTCCTTTCATGGATTGAGAACTGGTTAAAGGACAGGGAACAAAGGGTAGGAATTAATGGTAAATTCTCAGAATGGAGAGGGGTAACTAGTGGTGTTCCCCAAGGGTCAGTCCTCGGACCAATCCTATTCAATTTATTCATAAATGATCTGGAGAAAGGGGTAAACAGTGAGGTGGCCAAGTTTGCAGATGATACTAAACTTCTCAAGATAGTTAAGACCAAAGCAGATTGTGAAGAACTTCAAAAAGATCTCACAAAACTAAGTGATTGGGCAACAAAATGGCAAATGAAATTTAATGTGGATAAATGTAAAGTAATGCACATTGGAAAAAATAACCCCAACTATACATACAGCATGATGCGGGCTAATTTAGCTACAACGAGTCAGGAAAAAGATCTTGGCGTCATCGTGGATAGTTCTCTGAAGATGTCCACGCAGTGTGCAGAGGTGGTCAAAAAAGCAAACAGGATGTTAGGAATCATTAAAAAGGGGATAGAGAATAAGACTGAGAATATATTATTGCCCTTATATAAATCCATGGTACGCCCACATCTCAAATACTGTGTACAGATGTGGTCTCCTCACATCAAAAAAGATATTCTAGCACTAGAAAAGGTTCAGAAAAGGGCAACTAAAATGATTAGGGGTTTAGAGAAGGTCCCATACGAGGAAAGATTAAAGAGGCTAGGACTCTTCAGCTTGGAAAAGAGAAGACTAAGGGGGGACATGATAGAGGTATATAAAATCATGAGTGATGTTGAGAAAGTGGATAAGGAAAAGTTATTTACTTATTCCCATAATACAAGAACTAGGGGTCACCAAATGAAATTAATAGGCAGCAGGTTTAAAACAAATAAAAGGAAGTTCTTCTTCACGCAGTGCACAGTCAACTTGTGGAACTCCTTACCTGAGGAGGTTGTGAAAGCTAGGACTATAACAATGTTTAAAAGGGGACTGGATAAATTCATGGTGGCTAAGTCCATAAATGGCTATTAGCCAGGATGGGTAAGAATGGTATCCCTAGCCTCTGTTCGTCAGAGGATGGAGATGGATGGCAGGAGAGAGATCACTTGATCATTGCCTGTTAGATTCACTCCCTCTGGGGCACCTGGCATTGGCCACTGTCGGTAGACAGATACTGGGCTAGATGGACCTTTGGTCTGACCCGGTACGGCCTTTCTTATGTTCTTATGTTCTTATATTCTTATGTGAGGGGTTGTTACTGTCATTGGAGTGTACAGAAGTGATCTTCAGGAAATGCCTGGGGACAGCAGCCAAAAATTGTATTGGGCCAAACCTCTGAGAAGGATATATGAATGCCAGGGGGTAAAATATCAACTTATGCACAATATTCCGCTCAGTCAGAACTCTTGCTTGGAGCCTGACTGAAAGGAATTGCTGACTGGATGCCTAAGAGCTTGTCTTAGACAGGTGGAGGTGGTGAAGCCCATGGTTTGTTGATTTGCTATTCATTGGGCCAAATCCTGTCCTCAGTTAAGATAATGGGAAGTTTGTCCTTACTTCCCTAGGACACGGATTTGGTCTCTGATATTGGGAAACATTTGAGTTGGGGCTGGCTGGAAAACAGCAATTCTGTTTGTGAAAAAAATTGCAGTTTTGAAATCTGTTTGTGTTCTGCATTGGAACAAAAATGGGACCTTTTGAATCTTTTTTTTTTGGGGCGGTGGGGCTGGGAGGAAGAAGAGAGAGAGAGAGACCCAGCTTTACCTTAGAAAAGCCAAGAGCCTGGTACTCACCATGTGTACTCATCATGGATATGAGAGACCTGTGTTTAAGTCCCTCCACAGCCTGCTTTTGGCTATTCTGGGATGGTCTTTCTCTCTCTCTTTTGTTCCCAGAAATTCCACCCTGGACCCGAGAAGTCTTTCAGATGAAAAATTTTTCATCCAAATGAATAAATTTCCATGAAACATCAGTTGCAATGGAACGGCATTTTGTTGATTTTTTTTGACCAGCTCTACCAATAAGCTAATTGCATCATTTATTTTCTACACTCCTTAGGATATAAACTGTCCAGGCTTAGAAATGCTTATGATGTAGGGAAATGCACTAAGACTGTAATGAACAGCAGCAGCTACACACCAGTGGCTCCCACTAGGTGCTTAGCCACCCTGCCCATCTAGCCACACAGTCCTGCGTTGATCCCAGATGCATGCTCTACAGCAAGATGTTAGCACGTATTGCTTCCTGGCTGCTCCTCCCATTCAAGTGGCTAAGCTGAGGAAGCCATGCAGGTGGCACCTACCTTGATGCTTTAGACACATTTAGGTTTGCCAGCAACCTAGAAGTAAGTAGCCCAGCCCTCCCCCTCTGCGGACACAGCGTCTTTGTTTCTGCTGCAGCTTTTAATTCTCGGATGAAAATTGTTTGAGCCTTAAGACAGTGAGCTTTTTCAGAACTGAGAGACATGTCAAAAGAACAACTGGAACAGGAACCATTAAATGCTAGGTCTTAAATCGTTCTGGCAAATTGTCAGTCAGCTTTGCATTTCCTCCCTGTCCCAAAAGTTCGGTGACGAATGACCATTGATTGGAACAAGTTGGAACTTACCGTCTGGCACTTGATCTCAGATAACTGACCTCTGTTGCCATAATAAAGGGCGCCATTCTAAGCATGTTTAATAACTTACTGTAACCACATCACAGAAACACTTACAGGACTAATGGGGTTGAGGTTGTTATTTCATCAGTCTAGGAACATATTACAAAATCCCAGCACATTGCTTTTCCAGCTGCAGAAGAACAGCTGGGCCTTTCTACATTCTAAGAGCCAACCACACTTACCATTAAAGAACCAGTATTTGCCACGCCAAGTATAGTGAAAACCTGAGGTATCTCTCATGCCTCTTTGGATTCACTTATGGCACATTCTGATTTGTAAGAGTGACACTTTTCAGGGTCACCCAAGGTGTCTGGGGTGAATCACAACTATCTGCTTACAGGATAAGAGAGCCTCATCTGTGCCTACTGGGGAAAATCCTCCCAATTCTGCTGTCCGCTGGCAACAGCGAGCACCGCTTTCTCCCTTTGCAGGCTAGCAATTTACACACCCCACTTTGTTACACTCGAGTGCACAGTTCAACACTGTCCTTAGCACAAGGCACTGAGACTTGTCTATAGTGAAACCAAATTGAACTTTCTGTAATGGAGCTTGAGCTACAGATTCAAATGAAATCAAAGAAAAAGGATTTGGAAATGTAAGGTTAAAGGTAAAAGATACACAATCTATAGCTTATACTTATTAACAAGTTACTTTCCTGTCTAATAAGATATTTCTCACCCACTGGTCAGTCCTTTCAGTGCTTGTCCACTCCAGAGAGCTGGGATCTGCTTTTCCAGAGACACTGCTGCTGGTAGAATGTCGCCTCCCTAAAGGATAAAATTTTTGCCCTCTTTCCTTCCCTTATACATTTCTGGACCTTTCTCAAATCACGTCTATATCTGTTCCAGATTGTAAACACAGGGTTGGGTCAGGTTGATGGATGTCAGCTGTTCTCAGTGTTGATTGGGGTGAGCTCTGAGACCCACCCTACCTCAGATGACAAGTTTTACTTCCACCCGTTTTGGAAACCAATAGTCTACATATTACATAATTACAAAATGTTTCCTGTAGAAACATCCTGCAATAACCACGACAATTTGTTTTTAGCTTCTGGTAGAGACCACACGTGACCCCCGTCGGTGAAATATTGAGAAGGCTGTAGGACACAGGTGTAATCTATCTGCCAGGGCCTGCCAGGGCATATCTGTGTCATACCACTGTAGAACATGACTGCTTCTCAGGGAGAAATTTAATAATAATGTAATAATCCTGTGCTTTCCTGTAGTTTCTTTCATCCAAAGATCTCAAAGCACTTTGCTATCTCTCATTAATTAAGCCTCACAACTCTCATGGGAATTCAGGCAAGTGTTTCATTTACAGATTAGAAAATTAATAATTGTGGAGGTAGTGTGTCTTGGTCACGTGGCAAGCTGGTGGCAGAACTGGGAGTACAACCCAGGAGTGCCTCCCAGCTCCCCACTTTAGGGCCAGATTGCAGTTGACCCTTGCATGAATGTCCCAAGGGTGGGAAGGGAGCTCGGAGCCTCTCCCTTTCTTTTGCACACCTGAGATGTGCTCACCCATATTGTGGCTTGGGGAACACAGGCTTTGCTCTATTCTAGCATCAAAGCAGATGCTAGCTGCCTCAAAGGGGGCAGGGAGGGAAAGAATAAGGTGGAGATGAGGTCTCTCTGCTTCCCACTCTTATTGGCTAGAGGAGCTGGTCAGGCATGAAGTAGAAGACACATCATACCTTCTCCAAGGGTGGTGTATAGCTGCTGCAGTGGGTGCTGCCTAAAAGCCTCCAGTAAGATTTCTGTCTGATTCAGCCATAAGATTTCTTGGGGACTCTGCCTGCTGTTTCTTCCACCTGCACAGCTGAGGGCAACAAGGGCGCCCTCAACCACTCCCTCATGTCTCCCCCGATCCCCACAGACCATAGATCAGTGTAGTCACTCTGGGGCTAGCGTGATGAGCCAGACCCCTCAGCTGTTGGAACTCAGCACAGTCCCATTGACATCAATTTACATCAGTTGAGGATCCAGCGTGGTATTTTGACCGTCACATACTGAGCGGGAGCAATGCTGTTCTTTCCTATTTTCGCCACGACCAATACAATTTTGTTTAGGACTGTGGTTTACAAAGATCTTATTATAGAAAAATGAAAAGAAAACTCATCTAAAATCTGGTTACATTGAAGAATTCCAGCTGCCTTGCAATTCAATGCAGCTGTGCTATCTGCTATCTTTCCCCCCCGCTCTTTTGCATCCCTTTATAGAACATTAGTTTCTATAGAGAAATGCATTTATTTTAAACATGGTGATTTTTTTCTTTATTATTTGCTAGCTATTATTTTCACCAATGAAACCTACAGAGTCTGATGAGGGAAAATGCAAAGATATTTTGAGACAGAAGAGCAGTGGGAAGGGAAAAAAAAGAAGCATTTGTGAAGAATTTCTACTGGCAGTCTCTTGTCCATGAATTTTTCTTATGAAAACTCTAATATGATGATATTATGCAACTGCCTTCACATATTAGAATCATTATGAGCAGTAGCTGTGTGATATCATACAGCAGGTGCAAAGAACAGTTTTCTTTTTTCCCCAAAGCAGCTACAAAATTACTTACGATTTCATTATAGAACAATCAACACTTTGCAGGAGGAGGTTTGTATTCTATTGTGATTGTGATAAAGAAAAAAAAAATCTTTCTTGGGAGTTTGCAGGATTCTTAGGGTGAAAACTAAACCGGATTTAGTAGGAGCCAAATGCTCAAGTCTGTGTTCAGGCAAAACTCTACTAGATCTGAAGTGCATGAACTCCTAACTCCACACTTAACCCTGACCTCCTCCTCAAGTCACTAGACGTTTTGCCTGTGGTCATTTGGCCATAATGGGGCTGCATGAGGGAATGGTAAGCAGTATTTAGTCCCTGAGTAAGGACTTTCGGAATTTGGCCCCAAATCTTTAAAATTATCAGTTGATCCCTTGCACATCTGTCAAAGCACTGAACCAACATCCTTTTATTAACCCTTTCAACACCCCTACGAGCGAGGTAGATATTCTCCCCATTTTATAGATGGAGAAATGGAGACATGGAACTCATAAGTAATTTGAGTGTCACTGTAATGGGGACCTTATTGCTCTGTCACGGGGATGTGGCTGCAGCCTCATTTTCCCCTCATACTCTGGGTATTTTAGCTCTTTAGCTATCCAGGGTAAGGAATGTTCAAAAATAAACAGAACACAAAGTCCAATGAGAACCAGGTCCTTCTGTCAGCCACTGATCACTCCCAAGAGTTCATACACCTTTTGGCCCCTCTCTACAGGGGAGCTCTGAGAAAAGGAAGCAAATGCCTGATCTTGTTCTCTAAGCCTCTCCAAACCTCCATGCCAAATGCCTCTTCTTGCCCTTGCTCAGAGGGTCCCACCTTCCCTAGATTCCCCCACCAGCAGTTTTCAAAAGTCAAACAAAACCTTTCTGAGCTTCTTGTCTGCATCTAGACAATGCCCTGTGGTTCTGCCAACAGCCCGCACCATAGAATATCAGGGTTGAAAGGGACCTCAGGAGGTCATCTAGTCCAACCCCCTGCTCAAAGCAGGACCAATCTCCAGACAGACAGATCCCTAAATGTCTGTCCAGACAGACAGATCCCTAAATGGCCCCCTCAAGGATTGAACTCACAACCCTGGGTTTGAGCAGACCAATGCTCAAACCACTGAGCAGGAGAGATCTGCAACCTGTTCACTCAATACCTCACTCTGTGCTCTACAACCGCATCCCTTCCCAGCATTCCTTGCTAGGCTAGCCTCAAACTTCCATGGTCCCTCTGGACTACTAGTCCCAGGATTACCTTGCTCTGGGTGGAAACTAGGAACAGAGCTGAGCTGGAACTGAAACGCACCTTAAAGGGTCAATATGCACTGCAACAATCACACAGAGGTATTTGTAGAGCTGGGAACACTAGACTGTAATCCTTACCAGAAAAGCCCAAAGTCCATTATCCCATCCATTTAAGAAAGGAACAAGAGTATAATAAATTAATGGGGAACACAAGTGTTATATTTCCAACACGAAGAGTAAAATGTGTACTTTAGCCTAGATGTTCCAGTCCCAGCAGTTCCTGCTGTGACTCCTATTGCTGGATTTTCAAAAGGTCTCAGTTTAAAATAACTTTTATTTTAGATTAAGAAAAACAAAAAAGAACTGTAGTAAAATTGGCAAGAGAGAGTACAGTGTGTGTGTCTCTCTAAGTTATGGACTGTAGAGACTAACAACAAAATGACCCAAGAACTTTTCACACAAGGCGTACTCTTATAAGTCTAAGGGTGCAGTCCAGGGAAACAAAAAGTAGGGTGACCAGATATCCCAATTTTATAGGGGCAGTCCTGATATTTGGGGGTTTTCCTTATATAGGCTCCTATTACCCCCCCCCCCACCCTCTGTCCCGATTTTTCACACTTGCTGTCTGGTCACCCTAACAAAAAGGCATTATAATCAGAGCTGATTGAAACTCAGAATGTCCATTTTGTGGGAAATGTCAACATTTCAAAATTGGTTTTCATTCTGAATCAGAATGGAAAACAAATATTTTTGAAATTTTCCACGAAACAGACATTTCAAAAAAATTCCATTATGGAAGTTTTTCCATTTTGCAATTTCAAAATTCCGAGACAAAAACATTAGTTTCAAATTCTGTTTTTGCAGGAAATGCCATCAAAATGTATACACTTTTGTAAAAAGAAAAAAAACCAGCTTGATTGAAAAAGCTTTTTCTAAGAAAAAAACCGTTTCACATTTTTTTCCCAACCAGCTCTAATCACATTATCATCATGCCGTACAACACAACGTGTACCTGTGAGAGGTCTGCCGGTACCATGCCTTCGGTGTACCTGCTGCCAAATTGCCGCTGAAACTGCGTGACCGGCAGACCTCCCGCAGGCATGCCGCCGAAGGCAGCCTGACTGCCACCCTCACGGCGACCGGCAGAGCGCTCCACGCAGATTGCCGCCCCAGGCACGCGATTGGTGCACTGGTGCCTGGAGCCGTCCCTGTACTGGGCATATACCGAAGCATCCTTAAGCATGCTCTAAATTAAGCTGGGGGTAGGTCAGTCTTTAGCTGACCCCAAGATCATGGAAGCAACAAGGTAGCTTAAATCCACCTCCCCCTGCTTCAGTGCTGAAGCAAACCTCAGACCCGAGGCTCATGCCGAAAGTCATGGGAGTTACTCCAGATTTACACTGGTAAAGCTGAGATCAGAATCTGGCCCAAAACGCTGGAGCATATGTACAGGTTGAGAAGGCAACAAGGTATTTCACCTTCTTTTCCCCCCCACTTCTTGAAAAGTTTTGTTTCCCCCTCTGCAGCTTGCCATCCTCTGCAATCTTTGCTCTTTGCTCGGAAAAATGTAACAAAGTTATATTTGTATGTGTGCCATCCTGTTACAGCAGGGTTGCCATGGCAGTTCCTGGGCATTTGATTCTGAATAGTGGGATTAAACCATAGGAACTTTGTGTGAAGCTGCTTTGACACTGTGGGTAAGGCTCTCCCCAGGCCAACATGTGTTGCAAGAGGCTCTTTTCCAAACAACCTCCCCCTTTTCTCTTTCCTCTGTCATCTGTTTACGACCAATAAAAATGGAACCAGTTTCTGAGGTATTGGTGCCGTCAAATCTGAACCCAAACCTTAGCTCCAATTCACCCGCTAACTCAAACCCTAGACTTCGGCCTAAAGCTAATCTGCATCCACGCCTGGCTCTTCATGCCACGTCTGATTGTTTTCTGACAATGTTCTGTTCATAACCAGCTGTGAAATTATGGATTATCTCAAGTTCTGCTCTGCTCCTTCTAAAACCAGGTTTGTAGGATGAACTGATGCTTTGGAAAGTAGCTGAGCCTACTTTATTTTGTAAGTTAAGGGCCTCGAAAGGGGGCTAAACATGGCTGATAAATAAGGAACCAGGAGTTCATAAATTATGTTCCTTGAGTGGGAAGCAATCAAGTTCCATTGTATGATAATCCAGGCTTCCTTGCGTGAGGATTCAGATCCATGGGGAGGCTGGAGACCTGGATATGGACCTGAACTTCACCGTCATTTGGGAACCCGCATGGTATGGTTCTGGTCCATCTCCACTTCGTATAAACTAAGAGGAGTTGCAGTGAGCCCGTTTGATCGATTCACACACAGTTGCAGGGCGTCAGCTTTTCCAAAAACTGCTTGGGGCCCCGCACAGACCGTAGCTATTAGACTGACCCTATGTCCCCCATCTACCAGTAGGCGGGAGTGGGGGATAAATTACAGCCGGATCCCCCCTTCCTAGACGCCTGACCTTGCTCTATCACATGAACAGGTCTTCCAGGCTCCTTTGGAAAAAATCCAACTCACTGGTGCGTGTCTGTTAAATTGTGGTTAAAAAGCTACCAAGAATTTTGCAGTAGATTTAGTGGGCCAGAACCTAAACTGGTGTAAATCAGCAAAGTCAGTGGGGTTTCTTACAATTGACAGAGAGTCTCACAGGATATTAACGTGCACGATCTCAATCCTAAAAAGCTGTCTATGCACAAATAGTCTTTACCCACTCAAAGCACTGGGTCTAAACGTAAAGAGTAATAGTCTGTAGGATCGGGCCCCATCAATTTGATGGCTTGGCTATTCCTCTTTGCTGAGTTCAACTAGGATTACAAGCTTGGAGAAGTGGTTTGGTTTGGTTTGGGTTTTTTTTGAGAGAGCAAGAGAGCGTGAGTGCTTGACAGTCAGTCAATTTTTCCCAAGCCCTCAGAGCTCTAGAATTGAGCCTATAGATTACAGTCGTGTGCTTTTGTGTTTATGGCATACTATAATTAAATTAAGCTTGTCCCTTTAAATGGAAGGATTTCAGCAATAGTCAGTAGATGGCGCTAGGGTACTACATAAATTACCACTGAGCTAGTCGCTTTTTTTCTGTGCTTTCCCTGTTGGAAGAGGATGGATGTAGCTGATTCCTTTCTAATTATTATTTGAAGGTGCAGTCTGGAATCCATTGTTGAGGGAATAGACCCCGATTAACGAAAACGGGGAGAATATTTTCATGTTTAGCAAAGGTAATAAAATAATTCACTTTCTTCACAAATTGTACGATTGAATTACAGCGCCGCTTCTCTACTAGGTTTTTATTTTTTAAAAACTGTAGCCCAGAGAGGAACTTGAAAGAATCCGATTGCTAGAAAACCTCAGAAACTCAGGGGAATTCCTAACTGTGTAGATATGAATATGGATGAAAATCTATATTACCCCGGGCATCAGCTTAGCACAGAATGTTTATGAAATATTCCTTAAATGTAGTTTATTTACAAATCAAGTTATCCACTTATTTATGATACTTAAACATTTATGCATTTAGTGGACAGTTAATATTGTTGTTATTTACTATTTCTTAGGCATAATGTGCTCTGCGCTGTACAAAACACACATAAAGATTGTCCATCCTTCTAAGAGAGTACAAACTATAGCCCTGGTCCGAAGCCCATTGAAATCCCTGGGAATCTTTTCATTGATGTCTGTGGACATAGGATTGGGCCCTAACTGAAGAGAAGATAAACTGGCAAACCCAGGAAAGAACAAAAGCTTTGAGGCATTTTTTATTGTTTGCTTGTTTGTTTTGTTTCTTCGAAATACCCACTGGATCAAAGTAAGTTTCCAGGGTATTTCTATGGGATTTTTGTCAGAAAATATTTAGCTCAAGAGGGCTTTTTGAAAATCTATATCAGATTCTTTTTCTCTCCCTTTCTTTTGGGAACTGGGCAGAAGAGATCATGCACCCTGTCCTAAAGAACAGAGTTACATACCATTAAAAAGAGGAGGATAAACTGTTACACATATGAAGGACTAGACAGTCTTAAAAAGAATATTTTTGGCCAATCTATGGGGACTAAAGAATAGGAAAAATTCCTGAGTACTCTACGCTACATACCATCCAGTATACGTGTGACTGTATTTATATGTATATGTATTATACAGTATATAGCGATTTCTATTGTGTGTGTATATACATTTGTACAGAGATACTTCTTTTCCATGCATACAACAGGATATAACTATGGTAACTATATGATATCGGTTGTGAAATAGTTTTTTTACACACACACACACACACACACACACACACACACACACACACACACACACACACGATTATTTTGTGCTTTCGGCAAATCTATTTTAATTGAACTTGATCTTAGAGTAGGATGAAACTTCAGCAGTAGTAATACATGCTGTGCATGTCCTCTGCAGGCTAGAAAGCTGTGTCATGCAAGACATGTCACGGTTTATGCTGCAACTTTAGGGCAGAGGTCTAGCAATTCTTTTCAGGAAGAAGCAGCTCTGTAACTCATCAAAGAGAAGCAGATATTGCACATACAGAGTTTAAAATCACAATAAGAACTTATTACCTTTTTCCAGCCTCTCCGTACAGAGTGTGTTTCTCCATTCGGTGAAGGGGGAACTGCTAGAAATATACACAGATTCCTTTTAGTTTTAGCCATCTAATTGTACCAGCCGAAAGGGTGAAATTCTTGGTTTACGGGAGGTTTCTTTCTGAGTCTCCCCTCCCCCGTTTTATTTTAAATTACTGTTTAAAATTAAAAAAAAATGGATTGTATAGAAACATCAGCTTGATGGAAGAGTATTGTTCACCAAACATGAAAAATAATGTTGCAAGGGGCTATATTATTTATTCTATAGACACCTTAATTTACTAGTGTTAGTGATCTGGATGTACTCATTCTACACAGAAGGTCATATGGTATTTTTTGGTGGTATGGAGGGTAAACACACACACTGTGTTGTATGCGTATTTCATACAAAGGCATCCAGCACTACTCCCCAACCCACTGAAGTCTATATACATGCAGACTGATGCAAGTAATGTCTGCAGCTGAACCTCCCCCCCATCATATCTATATTAGTATGTGTTATTCAGCACCAAGTGTTTAAATTATTTCGCAGAATGTTGTTCATGAAAAGTTCAATACAGCTTGTAGTTTTGAGTGTAGCAAGTTACAGCAGAGAGGTAATGGAGAAAATAGTTAACGATAACCCTATAGCCGTAATCACTTCTTTTGAGACAATCCAGAAGTAGGTCCTAGTCTGTGGAGCTGTCGAGCTTTCCGGTGCATTATTATTTTTAATAAATATGGATTATTTGGGAAAAAATTGTTACTGAGCCAAAAAAAAAAAAAAAAAAAAAAGGAAAAGGAAAATGCTTTTCAGAGAGTCATACTGGGAAAGAAATTTCCTAGCAAACAATTGGGTTAAAATAATGTTGAAAGTTTCAACATGAACCAACAACAGACCAATTCAGAGGAAAATGCTAAACACTCCCTACTTAGCTCCTCCCATTGTAATCAGGTAGTAGAGGCCATTGCACACTGTTTAGGTCACACTCCTTGCAGACCCCTGCAATATGTAGGTGCAGAGGGGTGACTATAGGACAGATGGGCCATCATTCTCAACTCAGAATTCCCTAAACTTTGGACAATTTAAATCAGACTTTTAATGAGACTTGAAAAGTTCTTTGTGAGATCTCTCTTTCTTTCTTCTTTTCTTGCAGTTAAATCACAATTCATGGGGCGGTTTGATAAAACCCTCCCTGTAGGTTTTAAAGAAACGTACTGATCTGATACTCCATAACAATATAGATATCATGTAAATATAGAAAATATATTTTTAAAAGACATGCTCTAGCCCAACTAGAAGTTATGCAGGAATTAGTGGGTGACATTTTCTGGCCTGTGTTATAGAGAGGTAGACAACATAACCATAATAGTCCCTCCTGACTTTAAAATTTATGAATACAGGAACTGCTCCAGCTCTTTATGAAGTCATTGGGAATTTTGCCATTGAGTTCAATGGGTGCAGGATTGGACCCAAATGTAGGTTTAAAAAACCAACCTATTATTTGCAGTTACTGTGAAGAAACCATTGTAGGTTCTTTTGTAAATACACATAATAGGATTTTATAAACTAAAGCCCTTTAATGATTATTTTTTTATTTTATATAGACTTGGCCTATGATGTCATTGATCTCTTGGGGACCCCTTTTCCATGAAGATATCTACATGGCATACAGCTGATGCACATGCATGCTACATCTCTGTACTGACATGTTAGGTATAAAACATTATATTATATATATATATGTGTGTGTGTGTGTGTGTATGTTTAGCTCCTGTGCAAAAACCAGCTATTATTTAAAATTAAATAAATCATTTGCCTTTAATGTTCAGTTTCCCAGGGCATCTGCTTGAAGGTTTTCATTCACATTCTGCACCTGCTGAAATCAGATTACCCCACCACTCAAAAAAGCTTTTTTCAAAAGTTGGGGAGTGGGGAGTTTCACCCAGAATGCTGAAATCAGGAAAACTTTTTGTGACCTAAAATGGGAAAACTGGGATTTTGTCTTTAATTTCGTTTGCAAACTAAATAACTAAAATAACAACCAAATAAGCAACAACAGCAACAAAAACCAAGTGAAAAAGGTCTCCTCTGGCTAAGACTTTAGATGGTCTATTTCAATGCACAAAGTTTTGCAGCCAAATTGCAACCCCCCTACAACTAACAACCGTTAACTACAGAGGTGCTGGTGTTGTCCGAAAAGAATATTGGGTTTTATTAATCCCCCAGAATACAAATGTGTAACCTTGGTTGACATGAAAAAATATTTTTAAAATGTCATTAGTAAAATGATGAATTATAGCGTTTATTAGCTTGCTGGTTTTGTACATAGGGCTTGAATATTATGCAACGATTGCCAAGTTTTGAGTGAATTTCTGCTGATGGAACGATAGAAATGAAGAGGAACAGAACATTAAGGGAGAGAATGTTTGTTTCTGTAATTTTTAACAAAGCCAGCTGTGATATTCCTAAAAAGGGTAGATCAGATATCACTTCTGCTTTAAATATTTGTGGTCTGTTTCAGGTCTTTGTGCAAAACTGTTTGATGCTGTCTTTTGTTGTGCAACACCAATGTATGCTGTGATACAGGAGTGCTGCCAGTTCAAAGGAGACGGCCCTATGTAGCGTCTTTTTTTCATGTTGTGGCTTTTGCTAGAGGCTTTTGTTTAAAGCCTGCATCCAGCACGTTCAATCTCTGTCTCTCTCGTTCTCTCGTGTGCTGGAGAAGACGAGTCATTTGCCATAATAATTATAAAATCAACTGTTAAATTTAGAAATTGAATATGCATGGAAATATTGCATAATATTGCTACCTTCCTCAGCTTAATTTAGGTAAATAAGTCTGAAATGTGTGTTGGTGGAAGAGTGGATATTTATATACTGGAGATATTAATTACAGTTGGGCTAATTTAAAGTTTCTGTTATTAATTCCTTTCTAGTTTTACTGCCTTCAGGATTAATTGCAACCACCTACATGCACACCCATTTAGTAATATTCTTAATTACAGTTAAAATGGTGCTTTAACAAGCACCTAGTCTTGCAAACTCTCTGTGTTTCTTTTGTTTATTCAAAACAAATATTAGCCAAGAAAAAGAAGAGGCCAATATTCTGAAAGTAAAGACTAGCCTTAGGGAATTGGGCTAGCAATGATTTTGGTGAATGTTTAATTTCTTGTTTGGTTGAAAAGGGGCTGGATTGGCTATTGACAAGCCCCTATCAATAGGCAGCCCCTGGAGGTCTGGCTATTTGCACATGGACTGATTGACTTGTCCTTAATAGACATATAATTGTTGACAAATACCTTTGAATAGACTATGGCAGGCATGGCTAGGCGGACAAAAGAGGTTGATCTGTGACAGAGACCAGAGCTGAGCTAGTCAAGAGAGGCAGTACCTTAAACAGGAAATAGCTTGCCTCCATAAAGAAGCCTCTCAAGTAAAACCTGTGAAAGCAACCCAGCTTTCTCCCCACACTGAGCGTCAACCAGCTCAGATGGTAAAAGCAGCATTGTCCTTCAAGTGTGCAGGATTCATCCAGGATGAACTTCATGTCTCTTGTTTTGCTGGGCAACGTGAGAAATGCAACTTAATCATAATATCAATAATACGGGGCACTTCTATAGCACCCCTTCCATATGAGGTGGAAGCACTTTAAAATGTGAATGGGTTTCACCTCAAGTATCAGGAGGTAGCCGTATTAGTCTGTATCCACAAAAATAACAAGGAGCACCTTAAAGACTGATAGATTTATTTGGGCATAAGCTTTCATGGGTAAAAAAACCTCACTTCTTCAGATGCACCTCAAAACTCTTCCATGTGGTAGGTTAAATAAGACTGTTATTCTCCTTTTTACAAATAGGGAGACTGAGGCGCAGGCAGGTTGGTCAACATTTTCACACGTGGGTGTGTGATGTTCAATTGAAAGAGGCACCCGATTTTCAAAAGGTGCTGAGCACTTGCAGCCATAAGTGCTGAAACTAAGGGTGCTGGGGGTCCTGTCGCACAACCTGGATTGAAGTTGTTTCCATCAGATACAGGGTTTACAGTTTGGTTCAGTGGCTCTCAGCATCCCCCACTATACAAATGGATCCAGTACCCCTGCTTGCAGCTCCCATTGGGAGTGCTTTAGCATCTCTGGAACTGAGGTGCATCAACAGACATATTTAAGTGCCTAACCTGGGTCACTCAAGCTTGAAAATTTTGGCCTAGCTGACTTGTCCATGGTCACACAGGAAGTCTGTGACAGAGCCCAGCCTGGTCTTGTGCCCCAGCCACATCCTCCCTTTCGAACAATGTCCTCCCCACCACACACATTAGAGGGTTGAACAATGCATGCACTGATTAACAGCAGAGGGGAAGAGAACTGAAGAGGTGCAGGCCAGGGAGAAAAGATAATAAACTCCGTTTATCTGCTACATGATAATAATTCTATATTTGTTATAGTGAGGAATTAATTACATGGATTTTTAGCATGTTTAGTACATTATAGGCACTGCAATACTTGTCACAAGACAAAAGGCCATTGAAACGATGCTGCACAGCCTTAGGCAGCCGTAAAAGAACAAACTCATCAGAGTGAGATCAGAGGAGCCCTGGCTCCAAGACAAATATTAGAGGAACTTACCGCTTTACCTACATAATAAATCTATCCAGAAGTGGACTGAAACCAGGATTCTGGCCCGTTGGGCCACGGTTTGATGTGACTGTCTTTCCAAATCAATAGCTGGCTGAGAAATCACTCTTGAAAATTTGCCTTGCAGGATGTGCGCCCCTGGTCAGTTTGGTTTCAGTAATTTCTTCACCCTTGGGACGCCACTCTTGTCAGTTAGCGGTACCATGGTTATCTCTCTGTGTAAGGAACCCCCTATAGGGTGGGACAGGGGTGTCAGAAGGGATGTTATTTAATATTTACATCTATAAGCTAGGGTTGTCCTCTTCTGCACCCCCCTCCAAAAATCCCTAAACCCAATAAAAACAAAGACCACAAAGCCTAGGAAAATAGGTTACACATTAATATGACACCATCAAGGTGACCCTGCTGACAACCTCTGACACACAACATGAGGCTGAATGCCTCGTGCCAAAAAGACCTTGAGCCTTGTCTTTGATTTTTATTGATCAAATACATAGATTAAATACAGTATCAGATGGCAAGGCTAAAGCCTAGAATTCTATGCAACATCTTTATATGCGACTCCTTCGGGCTTTATATAGCAAAGCCCCTCTGAGTCATGAAAGAACACACAGACATAGACAGACAGATAGATAGAATAACTGTACAGTGAGCAGATATAGGTTGAGACAGATACAAATTTACCTGGTGAGAGACAAGCTTTCGAGCTTACAAAGAGCTCTGTGTAAGCTTGAAGCTCATCTCTCTTACCAAACAGAAGTTGGTCCAATAAAAGATATTACCTCACCTGCCTAGTCTGTCTAACATCCTGAGAGTAACACGGCTCCAACAACACTACACACAACAAATTTATCTGACAGGCAGGATTTTGGGTTACTGAACTTCCTACATGTCATGAAATTCAAATCTTGTATTGATAGTTCGTTAGATGTAAGGGACAATTTTTTAAACTGTGTCTTTGCAATCCCTAAGCATTCCTAAACATGCAGCATTCTGCAGCCAGCTGCTTCAAAATGTGTATATGTGTATGTATCCATTAATTCAGAATTACTCCAATTACGAGCTTTTGATGCTCCGAAACCCCCTCTCTAACCCAAAAGAGATGGAGAGCCCTCGGACTGTCCAATCAGATCATTTTCCCTCCTGCCTGCAGCAGATGTAAGCAATTTAGTTTTTTATTTCTGCATATTCAGTGCGAGCGGAGCTGTTGGTGACCTTTCACCCCGGAGCCTGCAGGATTCTAACCCTATCAAATTAAAGCATTTTGCTCACTTATTCCCAAATGCTCGGCTGGTGCTAAACAGGCATCCCGCTGCATAGCAATGGCGGGCGTTCGTGTCCGCTCATACCCGAAGCCTAATCAGAGATTATTAAGGAAAATATACAGTGCTTTAATTTGATGAGACTGGTTATAGGTACTGCAGTTAAAGGTCACACTCTTGCGTGTATCTCCCTCAGTCGCTGTAATATTTCCCTCTCGCTTGACAATCCTCGGCTCCAAACAATAGGCCAAGAAGACACGTTTATTTTTGTCACGCTGTGATGAGCTCAATAGGGATAAAAATGAATTATTTAAAGTTCGCATAAACAAACAACCCTGTGCAGGTTCCCCTACCTTTTTATCACCCCTCTCTCCACATTTTCTTTTTTCTGCTTTGTTCGGCTCTTGCCTTAAAAGAACATGTTAAAGAAGTGTGCATCAATTGGAAAGAGCCCCCATTTAGATGTCAAGTCCAGATAGCCGGTGCCTGCTTCGTAATTCCTCTTGTTGGGTAGCCAGCGATGTCTGGCTGTTAAAACCTTTCAGATGCTCCTGAGTGGGTCCCAACAATGGGTGCCTGGTAAGGGGGTCCTTTTTGGCTTCTTTGGCTCTTAAAGCTTTCCTCACCACTAGGTGGTAACTGAGATACCCAGTGGTGAAGAAACACACAGGGCCTGATTCTTCAAGGTGCCACGCGCCACTGAAGCCAATGGGAATTGAGGGTGCTCAGCCCTTGGAAGATCTGGGGTTGTGGGGAGAAGTGTGCTGACTCTGACTTATCTACCTGGGTATTGCACCATAATGGATTCGTATCATATTCTAAATTCATCCAGCTGCATATCAAGGGCAAGAGCGTGGGGGAAGATGCAACAATATAGCTTCCCCCGCCCCTGCCCCCTCGCTTCTTGTGGCCTTAACTCGGAGAGAGAGAGGGAGAGAGAAAGTGAGGGTTAATTCTAATCTCCTGTCAAGCCTAATGGTTTGAGCATATGTGTCCATGCAGCAGACCAACAGCAGGCTTATTTACTTCCAAAATTTACATGAGAATTGCTTTATGCAGCTGTATGTAAAAATTCAAACCACACAGTGTCACTGTATCCCGCAGGTCACTCCAAAGCCCAGTGGCATTATAGCTGGAGACAAAATCTTGCCACTTCGCCGAGGTTTCCTTTAGGACTGAAACTTGTCCTGTTAAAAACAAAAATGTGAGCATTTCCACCCCCTCCTCACTCCGTCCAGCTTCCATTTACATTCCTCAGAGACTTCCAAACGTACAAGGACTCGGGGCCCAATCCTGCTGTCACTGGTATCAATGGGAGTTTTACTGTTGACGTCAAAGGGCGACAAGACTGGGCCCTGGATCATTCCTCTGTCTGTGAATAATCCTGTTAGCTGAGCCCGGGCACCGACTTTTAACTATATACACAACATTACTGATGGGCAAAGGCTGATGGGTTCGCAGAGGTTCAGTTTCAGTGGTTATCCTAAACAGAGCCAGACTGGCTCAGGCTGCTTGGGATGCTGACAGCATCCTGGCCTGTCTGCTAAATGGCTTGTGAGAGCCTGTTTTTGTTTTTTGCCTGATTTGATGACCCCCTGTATATCTCAAGACTAACCAGGACATCCATGCAGTATGTCACTGGCAAGCTGAGGATCCTAAGTGGGTTCAGGAGAGATCAGATCTTAAAATCACCTTACTTGGATTATACTCTGGTGTATCCACTCATGCTTATAGAAAAGCATCCTGACATACAATCCAGCCAGCCATTGCTGCTGATTCTATGTGTCTCCAAATTCATCTGGAAATTTTTGGTAAATTTTATGAGATCAGGTCTCAGGTTCTACCATGGCTGGAAATGTTGAATTAGAAGGCTCTGCAGTGGAACGTTCCCCAAAAATGCAGAGTTACATGTGGGGGTGGGGTAGGAGGGATGAGAGTTACATGAACTTTTTCAAACTCTGGAAAAGGTATAGGTGGAGGTTTGGGACAGTTCTTGTTTAGTCTGAAGTGGATCATCCAGCCTTAAAATCCACATGAACCCTGCTATGTCTCTGCTCTTTGATCAGAATGAAGTTGCTTAAAGGTCAGCTCAACCAAGGTTCAAAGTTAAGTATTTTGATTTAAAGCCTTCTGCTCCCATCCATGAGAGTTGTTCAGAAGCACTTTAGTAAAAGCAACTAATAAGTGTGATGCAGTAGTGTGCAAACCAATTAGAAAAGAGATGCTTATTGTCAGTGTTACAGCTTAAAGACAGATCACGCCAACTACCTGGAGATTTGTTCTCGGGCAGAACATACTGGATATTACAAAAGTCCTTAGCTTGCCACTGCGCAGCCATTCAGAACTACACTGACAGAGGAACCGAACTCAGATCCTCTCACTCCAAAAGCCTTATGCGAAAGGAAAATCTCCATCAGCTGACAGCAATACAGAGCAATGACACACAGTTTGGCAGTTCTGATACTATCTGTTCGAGGGCAGTGGTGTGCCTCATGAGATACTTTCCAGGTTATTACAATAAGCTTTTACATGTATGACTATAACTCATTTCTACAGCTCAGAGCAGAAATCAGTCCCTACCTCAGTTTACCTCCAGGGGTTACGTTTTATTCTGCAAAAGAGAGGGACTGTGGTTCCTACTATATTGAATAGAGATTGTTCCCCCTCCGAATTGCCCCATGCCCCTCGCTAAACATTCTTGCCTTTAAACCCCCCCGCCCCCCAAAAAAATCTATCCCGGCTGCACACGAGAAACAAAATGCAGGAAAATCACAATCTCAAAAAACTTCCAGTCACCGTTTTATTAGCAGGGCTGTGATGGCTCTTTTGAGGAGGGATCATTACCCCGCTATATACAGCAGCACACTGTGCAGCAAGGATTGTATGGAAATACCGGAGGACAATTCCTCCCTTCACCGTTCAGAACTTTACTTTGTCGATAAGAACTAAGAGACTAAAAAGAAGATGCTTTTTTTTTTTTTTTTTTTTGGCTCCTGGTGAATGAGAGCAATTTGACTTTAAATATCAGTGCTGTGGCTAATACCTTCAGTGGCTGTATCCTGCTGGGTCCTTTCACTGGGGAAGGTTTTGACAGCACAGGCCTCTCTTTTCTTTGCTGACTGGACCCTTAGGCACTTTCCTATCTTCTCCATCTCTTTAATTTGCCCTTGTATGTGCCTTTTGGCAGGCCAAAGAGTGTCCTGGTAATTCAGGGGGAAAGCAGGCATCGCCAACCAGTAGTCCCACTCATCCCAATGGGGCAACTGGTGTGAGTAAAGACTGCACATATAAATGAGCTTGGCTGGCTTGGGCCCCAGGTTTGCCTCCTGTCTCAGTTTTCACAGGACAATCCTGATTTTGACAGGCTGCCTCATATCACAATCAGGACACGCAAACGGCGGCAGAAATGGGTTCTAGAGCTGTCATGCCTCTGCTGCACTGAAGCTGTGCATGGCAATATGACAACACCCCAACGCAGCACTGGTCAATACTGTTAACAATGGCCGATGAGTAGGAGATAAGCTCCCACTCAACGTTTTCTTCAGGAAACGCACGTTCAAACTACTGCAAAGCGTGTGTCAATCTATTGGCACAAACCACACCCCTGCAAGAGTTAGTTTGTAACCTGTCCAGGCTGTCTTGAAAGTGCAGCTCATGTTTTTATTTTTACATAATCAACTGTCTCAGAACGGTGGAGCCCACGAAAGAAGTGTCCATTGTCACAGTTTAAGGATTGATCTGGAGCTCTTTGAAGTCAGTGGCAAAGGTCCAGTGATTTGGGATCAGGCCTTTAATGAACAGTGAAAAAAGTTTGTTGCTTGGCCTCAAGTTTCTTGCTGTTTCCCACCAAAAATACAAGAGATTTCCACAAGCAAAAAGTGGTTCTGCAGTGGAAATGCAGCTCTGTCACTTGCAGCAAAGGCATGAAGAAGTGGGACTCTGCTCCCACAGTGACTTAATATTTGTTTTAACTGCCACTGCCCCTTTCCCGGAAGGTGCTCTCTGGTGAAACAGAAAAAAGCAACAACCTTGCTGGAATGAGCCAATTTTCATGAAAACATGGCAAAATGTCTGGTTTTGCCTACAAAAAATTTAAATTGGAAACTGCCGATTTTCCAAAATTCTAGCAGAGACCCAGCTAGTCTCTTGTGGTCTCCATCCTCACTTTCTAGTAGGGGATTCTTGTTCAAGGGTTAGAGAAAGGAATTGGGCATATGACTCACTGTGGGACCTCAGGCAAGTCATTCAATGTCACCGTGCCTCAGTTTCCCTATCTATAAAGAAATGATGATAATTAGGGATGTGACTGATCATCTCTTTTGGGAACTGGTGGACACCAAATACTTGCTGCCTTTTCCCACCAGTGAGTGAGAGGAGAACTGAGTGCCCAAGAACATGGCAGTGGTGTGCAGCTTATCTGTACTGGGAATGTAATGTAAAGTGATGGTGGTGTCCCACAGAGTACACCTGGTTTGCTTCCACCAATCAAAAGCTACAGCAGAGATATATAGAGGATGAGATAATGGGAAGGATGCATGTTTGGGTTCTGGCAGTTCTTTACAGACTGGATTTTTTTCAATATGCTATTTTACAAGCCATTAGTTTGCCAGGTTTTCTGTGATTTGTCAGGACACCATTGGTAGCTGCTCTGTAAAAATGAAATCTTACATACTAACTATGCGATGATCACACTGTTGGTGGAGGGGGGATGGGAGAAGAACATTCCATAGCATTCATAGACTCCATCATATGCTACTCCCATGCCAGAACACACACTCCAATATGTTTTTGATTCAGAAGGACGCGACTGAGGTCAGCTGTAGGCGATCCTTGAAAGGGAAGAGTTTGAAGCCAGGCTTTAGAAATTCTCATTTAGGAATAACGTTTCCTTCACCCTGGCTATCAATGAATGTACTCCTGTTCCACACTTCAGAGGGACCTGTTAAAAATGTATGATCCTATAGGCAAAGCAAAATCAAAACAAACATGAAAATAGCATGTTGATGCTGAGGAGAAATAGTGCAGCAGATCAAACCACCAGCAGAGCAAAAGACAGGGGAGGAAGAACAAACGCAGGAAAGAGAGTGCATAGGAGAGAAACAGAACATGCTGGATGGAGCACTGGAGTCCAGCTCATGGAAAGCAAATAGTGGATTCTCTTATTTGCTTACGGAAAAATTCTGGATTCTGCTAAGCTTTGAGTGTTTGAGATGGACACGTTGAGAAATTCCACTCCTAGATGCGCTTCTGATATTCCGTTCAAGACAGCACTGAGTGTTGTAGCTTACTGCTGTCAGCCAGGTTTACCTTCTAAGAAGTGAAATTAAACTTTAATTCAAATCATCCAGTTCATCTTTCCAGCCCCCTCGAACTAGGTCAGCAGGGTGTTCAGCTTCTGTTGTTGTTCTTTCAATTTCTACCTGCCAAAACACAGGTGCTGTGACTGCTGCTCCCTAAGGTATCCTTCCTGGGACACTGTTTGCTTAACTCTAGTTTCTTCCATGAATACAAGAAGAGCAGTGGGTAATGTACATAGGGAACCTTGCAACAGCTTGAGTTCGGCCTGGGTTAGAGGTTCGTTACTGTGAACTTGGGAGGCATTAGTTTGTGCAGCAGGGAAATTCTCTTCCTCATTCAAAGATTCTCCCTTCCCCCTGCTTTCAGTGAAGACTCAGGACTTACTTCTCAGAGTTCTCTCCAGAGGGAACGCCTGTCTGTGAGCTCTCTCAGTTTTCAAGGATGAGGCAATAACATTTGGGTGATACCTCGTTGTCTATAATTAGGAGGAAATTTTTGGAGTGATGGAATGGCCTCATCCCAGGAATAGATACCTCTTTATAGACCTGATGTGGTACCTACAGAGCCTCAAACGCTCTCTAGCATCTGTGAGCTCTGAAGTGAAGCCCCATGATTCCCCTGATCCTTGAAAATTGATTAAGGTTGCCTAAATCTTTCAGGGTGCTAATTGCTCATGTGGCTCACTGAAGAGCCTGCTGCAGTAAGAGAGGGTGGGTCATTCCTGTGCGGTCATGGAGAATCCTTCTCTCACTGCCCTGACAGGTTCAAAGGGTGCTTCTTGGTCCCACAGAAAAACTCTTGGAATGCCGGTGCAGTGGCCTTGCCTTGTGGCTCTTTCTCAAAGAAAGGAGATGAATTAGCAGCCTGCTGGTATCCATTAAAGCCCCAGGTTGGGGAGAAGAGGCCAACCTTCCAATCCTGAGGATGACAGAAGCAAGCAGGTGACTCCAGGAAGATGGGATGTCTCTTGGAGGTCTTAGTTTGTCAAACAGCATCTTGAAGTGACTCTGAGCAGTGTTCAGTTTTGGAAGGAAAGCAAGGATTTAAGGAGATTAGAATTGGAGATGGAAATTTTGTATTCCCTAATTCTAACAGACCAATTGCCAAAGGCAGCACATCTGGTGTAGTATTTCCCTAGAATAGTGGTTCTCAACCAGGGGTACGCATACAGGGGTATGCATGCAGAAGTCTTTGAGGCGAGTCATCAATTCATCTAGATTTTTGCCTAGTGTTACAACAGGCTACATAAAAAGCACTAGAAAAATCAGTACAAACTAAAATTTCATACAGACAATGACTTGTTTGTACTGCTCTATGTACTATACACTGAAATGTAAGTACAATAATTATATTCCAATTGATTCATTTTATAATCATATGGTAAAAAATGAGAAAGTCAGCATTTTTTCAGTAATAGTGTGCTGTGACACTTTTGAATTTTAAATCAGCATGTCTGATTTTGGAAGCAAGTAGTTTTTAAGTGAGGTGAAACTTCGTGGCATGCAAGACAAATCAGACTTCTGAAAGGGGTTCAATAGTCTGGAAAAGTTGAGAACCACTGCCCTAGCACACATCGGGGCATTATTAATTTATTAATAGGCGTCTTTTGCTGCACATGAGATAAATCAGCCACCATTACCGCCTCAGTCCACTGGTAATAGTGTTTCTCTTGGGACTTTGCATGTTTATTTTCATGTAGAGCAGTGTTCCCCAACCTTGGGATGCCGCTTGCGTAGGGAAAGCCCCTGGCGGGCTGGGCCGGTTTGTTTACCTGCTGTATCTGCAGGTCCGGCCTATCACGGCTCCCACTGGCCACGGTTCGCTGCTCCAGGCCAATGGGGGCTGCTGAAAGCGGCGGCCAGTTTGTCCTTCGGCCCGCGTCACTTTCAACAGTTCCCATTGGCCTGGAGCAGTGAACCGTGGCCAATGGGAGCCGTGATAGGCCAGACCTGCGGACGTGGCAAGTAAACAAACCGGCCCAGCCCGTCAGGGGCTTTCCCTATGAAAGCGGTGGAACAAGTTTGGGAAACACTGCTGTAGAAGATTTAAGGGAGATATGAATAAAGTTTTAAAATCATTCAGCAAGGTCTGGGGCTTCGATTGGAAAGGGATGTCCCTATATCCACGGCTGTGTTACCTGAATCTCCCAGCCCTGGATGACAGATATGGAGTTCTGGTGACACACAGCCATTTCCTCTCTCTGACCTTTCCTTCACAAACTTCACCCTCTTATGTAGACCCAGGCATGTCCAAAACAAAGCCAATATTTGCAAAAGGTCAGACAAGAAAATAGGAAGGAAAATATACCAAGAGAAATAGTAAGAGGGAACAAACAAGCAAACATCCTCCTACATGTTTACCCAGCTCAGCCATTTTGGGTAACAGATCATGGGAATTACAGGCAGCAGTACTGGAAAAATGCTGTTGTCAGCCATTGAGAGCAGGATACCAAGGACAGTTTGCTGTAGTAGAAGGGCTACTGTTGCACCTGATGTTTTGATTATTTTGATTTCTAGCTTCAACTTACAATCTTATCAACTTTAAAAGGAACGAGCTTCAAAAACATGAACCATTGAAGAATAGGATAAGCCCTGTAACAAACTTGATTTCCTTCCTGACACTCTATCATGTAATCGAGTTGGGGAACAATGTCTTTTCATGTATTTGGGGGGTAACTCACTTATTTATGGGCTTGTGACATCAATAATAATGATCAAACAACCAAGTCCATCCTCGTCTCTGGATTTCCCAGTGTACTCGTCTCCGATGTGTTATATTTTAAAATGTAGCCGCATGGGAGCAGAGATTGCCTTTATTTCTGTGTACCGTACAGCACTGAGCACATTGATGGTGCTAAGCAAATAACAGGACAAAAATACCTATTAATTCTTGATAGAGAAGAATTGGACTTGAACCCCTTCTAGACAATTAAGAGTTGAAGACTTTTGTCCTATGCTATTTGAAAGATTATTTTCCATAGACTTGCAATACGATCTCACGACTTTCATCTTTACTCTCGATGTCACGAGACGCTCATGCATGTCTAGCAGATGATAAACAGTGGTGATCCTACAAAACCTGCCCTTTTTAACCTACCATAAATAGATACGGTTACTCCCTTTTATTTTCCTACACTAAATACCTTGAGAACTGAGGCTATTTAATTGCAAAGTTTTATTTAGTTATCTAAAACAACTGGTACATTTTGAAAGGCTGTCCAGCCATAGACAAACTGTGTGTGTGTGGGGGGGTAGGGGCTGTCATGCGGCTTTGTTAGATTCTTATTAGTGTACAAAGATAAACTCTGTTTGCCCAGTTTACATGGGTCTGTCTTGGGTTAGAGCTGCCTAGCATAATCAGCCCAGTCTAGCTCCCGCTGCTGAAACACAACAAAACCAAACAAACTGTAAGTTAGAATTATTGCTCTTAAATAAAGCTGATTTGAGTGTCTGGCTTTTAAGAAAAACTCCTTTACCGTATACTAAGCACCTTGGCTTGACTGGCAGTGAATTTCCTGGCCTAGTCTGCTGGGAACTTTAAATGAACACAAGCAATTATAAACCCAAAGTCTGCAGCAATTTGTAGGCATTATCTCAGGATAATTACCCTGAAACGTTCACGTTGCAAAGCAAAGGTAGATAATTTAAAAATCCATTTTTCTCTGTCTGCATTACTGTTTGGGCATAAGACCCTTCCCTTTTGCGGGCATTGTAGTGAGATAATAAAGCCTGAAATTGGTCCTTTGAAGATACCTATTGCAGTTTGTTAGAAAGCAATGAAGACAATCTTGTTTGACCTTTCTTAGCTTTATTATACTTAAATACCCAGACAAGTTTAATTTCTCAGCGCAAACTGACAAAAGCCAGAGGATTGAAAGTCAAAGTAAAAAAACCCTGCCCTTAATGAGCTAAGGACAATAGTACCACCTACAGGGCCTCAGAGCACATGGCTGCTTCGCTGCTTTGTGGGTAGGGTAAGTACTCCATGGGGGTGCTGAGCTCTGGACTAGTTGTGACTCCCACTCTGGCAGTGTGAGCAACACCCTGACATTTTCTTGAGATTCCCGTTTGTGGAGCCAATGAAGTCTTGAGAATGCACTCGGCTCCCACTTACATAACCAGGGGAAACCACCTGAGAAACTGCTGAATGCATAAGCAAAGATCCCTGGGAATGGTGGCTTCCTCATTGCCCCCCCCACTCCAGCCAAGCTTACAGGGAAAGGGCCTTTATCCCCTTGCTGAGTCCTGGTAACCCCTGCCCAGCTGAAAGTAAAGAGGGATCTGTCCCCTTCACGAGTGATGGAGAAGATGATGACAAATCTCCCACTGTGAAGGGCCAGCAGCAGGAGAGATGCTAGTGGTGTGATACTTGGATGAACCAAGTACAGTCCTCTTTTTTTTTTGCGGGGTCGGGGGTGGGAGGGATTGTGCTATTAAAATCTGGGATCAGTACATGTTTCATGCTCTGATGTCATCAAGCCATGCAAAAATCTACCCTTGCCACTTTAAAATATGTAAATCTATGTATACATACAGCCACCCATCGACCCACCTACCCACATGAGTGTTCATACAATACACACACACACACACACACACACATCTTTAATTTTTGGCTTGGAGATATCAAACCACGTGTGTTATATAATATTCTTAAAGAGTGATGATGGATTTTTGCATCGAAGCATCATTTACTCTAGTGAAGAAGCAGGTCCTTCTCACTTTGACTTTAGAGAGGACAGGATGAAGCCCGGAAGGTGGGAAATGGAAGGCTTAAAGTACTGGCAGTGGAGAAAGGCAAACAAATTTGAAAACTTCCCCAACCTTTGGTTGTGGGGAGGGGATGTCACTCCTTTCCTGGACTCCACCTCAATGGACACACTCCATATCACTCCATTTCCCCCCCTTAGCCATTGTGCACTCATGTCAAAACAAAGACAGTGAAGCTATGTGTATTCTTCTAATGGGATTGCATCATTTTGTGGACGTAATGCAATGTTTCCTACAGTCTGTGAGGAATGTAACAACAGGGGTTGGCTGTACCTTTTACCTGAGATTCTTGGGTGAAATGCACTATAGAAGTGCAAAGCCTTATTGTTCATTATCATTAGGTAAACAGAACTGGGGAGCCGTTAAAGCAGCTACACCCATTTATCACAGAGTATTTACCAGTTTTTTCTTTTTAAAACAGAACCTTTAGTCAAAGTGAGATGAAGTCTGCAAGGTGCTGAGTGCCTACAACATTCATTCAGCTTCAGTGGTGGCTCACAGCTCTCAGAGCTCACAGGCAGTGCTGACCTCCCGGCAGGATCAGGCCCAGAATTAGCAGAAGTCCATGGGTTATTATGTAGTCCAGCTCTAATGGTACTGCCCAGTCTGTCTGTTGCAACTGCAGTTCCTCTTTTTGGCTCCAGAGAATTTGGCTTTTTTTTTTAATAGTTGAGGTATAGAATGAAAGGTGGGCAGGAGAAGAGGGACAAAGAGAGTTATCAACGAGGGGGCCAGCTGTGTGAGGTTATTGACCTGATTTCAAGCGTACCGGGGTACTCTGTGACCCCTGTAATTTTACTGCCTCCTGAGTTATCGTTTGTGATTTTCACTGGAGTGAAATGATACATCAGGGAACAGTAAGGATTCCAGGAGCCCACGGATAGACAGAATACAAAGTACCTACCAAAACAGCTGCCATACCTCTGGCAAATATATTTTTTTAATCTTTTACAATGGAGACTCCAACTGCCTATCCAGATCCCCTGAGGTGTGGTTAATTGAAAACACTAGAGAAGGGAACGTTTTTTACAATCATGGGCCCAGTTCATAGTGCAGACGCTATATAGGCACCTGCAACTCAGCTGTCAAGGAGCTTAATCCAGATTCAAACGTCCCCTCTTCGCAGCTGTGGAATGTAGCCTCTGAGCTCCTGCTGCTTCCCCATGAAGACCTGCTCCCCTCAATGACCACAGAAAGAACACTGCTGACTCTGCCAATATTGTGCTCAGTGGAGTTCACACCAAATGGGGATGGAACAAATTCTAAGGCTGCTTAGCAACATACCAGAGGCCAATCAGAGCCACAGAGAGACTTAAAAGATAACATCAGGAAAACTATTAATCAAAAATCAGTTGATGTCAATCAAAGGAGAAGGATCGTCACTGGCAGAAGAATGGAGAAGGTATTCTGTTAGAAACAGTATAACTTATCCAGCTTCTGGCTGGAAACACAGTTGGCTTGCAAAACAGCTTCCATATATAGTTAAGGCCAATCTTTAAAGTCATGATGACTGGCCTAACTCTTTCAGATACTACGTGTTTACTAGAACTGGTTTAAAAAAAAAACACACACCAAAAGCTTGCAAGATATTAAATATCAGAGGGGTAGCCGTGTTAGTCTGGTTCTGTAGAAGCAGCAAAGAATCCTGTGGCACCTTATAGACTAACAGACGTTTTGCAGCATGAGCTTTCGTGGGTGAATACCCACTTCTTCGGATGCATCCGATGCATTCTTCTTGCATCCGAAGAAGTGGGTATTCACCCACGAAAGCTCATGCTGCAAAATGTCTGTTAGTCTATAAGGTGCCACAGGATTCTTTGCTGCTTCTACAAGATATTAAAGTGTTTTAATTGGTTCTAATTTTTCTGTGAAATATCGATCTCACTTTTCTATGAAAAAAATCATTCCCTCCAAAAAATGTTGAATTGTTTTCCATTTGTGTGTGGGGGGACCCTCTCTCTTACCTTTGTAATTTTTTCTCCCTTATAAAAAGAAAAAAAATAGCTTTTCCCCTACTGAAACAAAATGCAGTTTTTAAAAGTTTTCACTGGAAAATGAAAAACGTGGCCAAAACAACAATTAATGTTTGTTTTGTTTGAAAAGACATTTTCCACTGAACAAAGTTCAGGTGGAACATTTTTGACCAGCTCTAACATTTACACAGTTTTTAAAACCACTTTAACTGGGATAAAGGATTCCAGACCCTTTATAGGAGAAGTCCGATAACATTTAATTAGCATCAAATGACTGGGATGCTATATAAATGACTCCCAAACAACTGTAGGGTTGACTAGATAATTATTTCCCTGCTAAAGAATTCAAAAAGTGGGTTTATAAATTCTATAGAAGGTTATCACCATTTAATACATTTTACAGAACTTCCCCATAAGGGGCTAAAACCATTATATCCATTTTATATGAAACATGCATCTTTTTAATGGTCTATGAAAGACTTTTTTCTTTTTAGTGGATTAGGGCTTTTAAGAGTTGCTTGATTAGGTGCCCTGTACTGAAATCTTTTTTTGTTCAATAGAAGAAATGCAACACAAGATGCGTCAGAGTCAGCATCTATCTTGGCCTGGGGTCAGAGAGGAGAGCTGAGACTGCTGGTAAGATTACTATTTAATGCAATTTGCGGTGATTGTGTGACATGGATGCCATTTAACCCAAACGGACACTTTTTGCCAAAAACTAGTTCATTTTGCTCAGGCCCATGAACAGCCACAACTTGGCAACAAAATCAGGCCACCAATTGCTTGGCCCAGACTTGAACCGGAGCCCTACGAGTAGAAGGCTGCGTGTCCCAAACAAGTAAAACACATTTAAAATTCTGCTGCTCAAGGCAAAATGCACTGCTGGGGCAAACTACCAACAATTCACTCCTTTTGGGGCCATCCCCTCCTCCAAGACTCAGCCAACACAATGTTTCTCCTACCAGCTTGTGGGAACGTTCCTCTTTCTTTCCCTTTTGAGGCAGGAGTTCACAACAGATCATCAGCTTTAATCTTGAAATTCCTATCCATTTCATGTCAAGCCTTAGGGTTTAATTATGACTATGACAGCCAGAGCTGCCGTAGCAGGGGTGTAGAGGTGATGTGAGAGTGCAAAGTTGAAGTGACTAAAGACATCATGCCTCAATAGGACAAAGGCAGGGAAAATACTTTCCCGGGTTCTGGGTGGAGCATGCTCAGTCGCGCTAGTGGCTATAGCTTTATAAAAGGCGCAGCATGACCCTCCAGTTGCTAGGAGGGGCACAGGTGGCCATGTGCTCAACCACCCCGTTTGGCCCATTTGAGGGGTGGAGCGCTGCTGACAGTGCAAGCCAGCTCCTACTTGTGCTCAGGGAGCGCGAGCAGTAGCTTCCCTCCTGCCTTCTACACAAGAATGTGGGCATGGGGGGAGAGTCAATACACCCTTTTGCCCTTCAAGTGCACTTGCGCAGTGCGGCCCTTGTGAGTTTTACGCCTACCACAAGACAACAAACCATATCCCTGACACACATGAACCGGTATTTCCACCCCCACCCCCAACACCACATTCCCCAAATGGTTTTGCAGAGGAGGATGCTGTATCTCTTGAGTTTAAAACCTCATTTCAATGCACTGGCCGGGGGAAATGTTTTCAGCTTCCCCGTGCTCCCTTGCCTGCTTTGTGGCTTGATTTAATTTTACCAGACTAGAGCCGGAACAATTATCTGATTCTTCATGTACGGCATGCTTTCCGTGGTCATTTCTGAAGTTTTACTGGTTCATAACCTCTGTAATCAGAAGACCCAGTTTAAAAAAAAAAAAAGAAACTAAGTGAACAGGCAGGAATCTGTTCATATTATCCCTTCCTAGCTGTCCAGGCTTTCATCCTCTTCTCTCCCACACATGCCCTTATTGCTCCACTACTCACCCACCAATGAGGGTCTGTCAGTGGCAGTGAGGGGTCAACATCAAAGCACTTTTACAGCTAGCAGCTTGCAGCTAATGCTGGCATTATGGAGCGAAATAGACCGAGAGAGCAGAGAGAGAGAAGCATAGGGATTGAATGAATGGGTCTCTCATATAAAAAGAGACCAAAGAATAGAACAAAACCTTCTATTCTCCCACTCTTTATAATACTCCTGAGCTGAGTGTGCGTATGTGGTACACAGCTGAGTTTGAACTGCATTAGCACTCTTTCAGTTTACAAACAAGAGGCCTAATTTAGAAGAAAAATCTCCTATCTGATTATTTCTTTGTGCTCACCCATGTGGCAAAAAATGTCTGTACAGAGAACCGGGGGGGTGTGGGGGGGAGGCTACTGAGGTGGCTTATTAACTTCTCAGGCTATATCATGATTGTGAAGGGCAATTGGGAGATCATTATTCATCCCTAATTTCCAGACTCAGAAAAACAAAAGTACAAAATATGTGCAGTGAAGTCTGGAGGGATTGGTGTTTGTCCATACACCAGCATGATGAAAATATGTTGAGTACACCCGATACTGACAGCAAGTCTGATGCTAACATCCCCCGCCCCCAAATACTAATGAATTATTTTGTCCGATGCAACAGATATGAAGATTGGATGTCTTTCTAAAAGATGTGCTCTTCCTCAGCCAGAATTTGTGGACTTGACTCAGGAATCACTTGGTGAAATTCTATGGCGTGTGCTATTCAGGAGATCAGGCTAGATGGTCAGAATGGTATCTCCTGGCCTTAAAAGTCTACTAATCTATATTTTGTGCACTAGAAATCAAAGCTATTATGTCAATGAGAGATGTTCTTCAGAGATTCTGACAGTACGTTTATGCTGATATGAAAGCCACAGGTTTGCTACCTAGATATGCTCACTGACTGCATCTGGAGAATCTTGCTCTTTTGTACTAGGTTTAGCTGAATGATAGCGACAATATCACTGGCTGACCGAACCTGGCCCTGCTTCGAGGCAGTCAAGTCAGGAGCAATGGGCACGACGGAGCAAGCAGCTGGCAGTTTGGAAGAAATACTGGGAGAAGACCAGTTTGGTTCTCAGGTTTGAGGATGTCCAAATAGACATTGGAGGGGAAGGTAGGGAATGCAGTAATAGTGCAACATGGTCATAAGAACATAAAAGCGGCCATAATGGGTCAGTTCACAGGTCCATCTAGCCCAGTATCCTGTCTTCTGACAGTGGCCAATTCCAGGTGACCCAGAGGGAACGAACAGAACAGGGAATCATCAAGTGATTCATCCCCAGTCGCCCATTCCCAGCTTCTGGCAAACAGAGGCTAGGGACACCACCCCTGCTCATCTGGCTAATAGCCATCGATGGACCTATCCTCCAGACCTAAGGCTGAGCCTGAGCCTCAAGGCTTTAATCCAGATCCACATTTCCCTAAGAGTCAGGGACATCTGGACACAAGGATTTGGTTCAGGCCCATTTCTAGGTGAAACACACACCTACCTCTTGGATAGTTTGTAAGGGGCATGTAGTAGATGAAGGGGACCTAACCTGCATGGAAAGGACCACATTCTGCACTGAATTACACCATATGTAGTCACATTGACTTCAGGAGTGTAAGACCGCACACATTTAACTAAGTAAGCTTGGTGATCTTGAGTATCTTGCCATATTTTTCTCTTTGAAACCATGAATGGAGACATCATGGGATAGTTCGCAGATGATGGAAACAGAAATAAACTAATCTCCAAGATTAACCTGAAGAAAATAGCACTGAGCTTGAAAAACTTCTAGTTTAGTTTGGGGAAGTCTGTGTTGACCTGGGCATTTATACTCCACACATTTGCACTGTTTTTAGAGACAAACCTGGAAGTCTGAGACATCATGAATACTCGTACTTGCTTCTTTTGTACAAATAGGACAAGATTTTTAATGGAGCTGACCATCAGTTTATACTGCTAAAAGAGGAATCCACAAGCTCTCAGACCAAAAAGCAAGGGATAAACAAAATCGCCACGTAACCCCAAGATGTCTTGATGCTCTGAGTGTTGCTTTAATGGCTTATTTGGTAAGATTTTGACATGACAATATGTCTAACATGACAATATGTTTCAGGATCCTTCACAGTATTATAAGACTTAAGCCAAAACTTCAAATCATTATCACACATTATAGTTTCCCTTGTTGATAGGATAAGTCAACCTTTGGTACTCATATCTTCTCTTTAGATGCTTAGAAATCATAATGAACTCAAACCTACAGTCTTTTCTTCTAAGCAACATTTTGAACCTTTCCTCTTTTGACATCCTTTCCATACCGGAGAAATAGAGGTCTGGTTGAAATGGAACATCCCACAAGAGGGTTTTAACAGCTAATATCTTACCTCTTTATCTTTCTAATTTCAACCTAAGACTAAAATTCCATTTAAAAAGTCATAGTATAAGAACATTAATTTTTTTAACAATTTAGCACTCAAAAGTTAATTTACACATATCCTTAACTCTGCTCCACTGAACATATTTATTATTTATTTATTTAAATTTAAATAACTATAAAGAGGCCTATCCAAGGCTTTAAGCATTTTAACACACCATTAACAATATCATTACATCTCAGCAACATTAAAATAACCAATTCAAGAGGAACTTGGCCAGCCAGTCACCCTCCATGATTCCTTTCTGTCCCTTCCTTGTTGTGGGGAGTAGACTCTCAGCCTTCTTCAAAAACTCTATCAAATGTGTCTTTTGCAGTGCATCTGGAAGATTACCAAATCTGGGCTATTTTGGATTAAGGTGGGCATGGGGGAATGGAATGAGTTCCAGAGTCCTGGAGCCTTCACATAGAATGTCCTGCCAGCTGCCCTTTCTATTACAATAGAGTCTTTAATTACTTGATCACATACTATTTTTTCCTACAATTTATTTTCACTCTCCTCCAGTTACATATTAACACTCTCATAATGTCCAGTAAAGCTACTGACTTGCTTAGGTGTCATTCTGGTGCTGTGCAACAAACTAAAGTGAACACATAGATGTCTTATATATGCTGACAAATATTTGTTAAGACCCTGATCCAAAACCCATCAAAGTCAATGGGAATCTTTCCATTGGCATTTGGATCTGGCCTTGTTACTCTATATTCTAATACTTAAACTATGTTAAGACTAGTTTTCTCTGTGTTTTTCATATCAGTGGTATAGAATCATAGAATATCAGGGCTGGAAGGGACCTCAGGAGGTCATCTTGTCCAACCCCCTGCTCAAAGCAGGACCAGTCGCCAACTAAAAACCTTTAAGGATGTAGATTCCACCACCTCCCTAGGTAACCCATTCCAGTGCTTCACCACCCTCCTAGTGAAAAAGTTTTTCCTAATATCCAACCTAAACCTCCCCCACTGCAACTTGAGACCATTACTCCTTGTTCTGTCATCTGCTACCACTGAGAACAGTCTAGATCCATCCTCTTTGGAACCCTCTTTTCAGGTAGTTGAAAGCAGCTATCAAATCCCCCCTCATTCTTCTCTTCTGCAGACTAAATCCAGGACTAAATTCCAGGGACCCTGGAATACAATGAGCACTACATTCTCCTAGAACAGTGGTGGGCAACCTGCAGCCCATCAGGGTAATCCGCTGGCAGGTCGCGAGACAGTTTGTTTACATTGACCGTCCACAGGCATGGCTGCCCGCAGATCCCAGTGGCCGCGGTTTGCCGTTCCTGGCCAATGGGAGCTGCGGGAAGTGGCACGGGCCACAGGAACTATGTCAGTTTACACCAACTAAGGATCTGGCCCTGTACTAGGTTCTGCACACGCAGTACTGTCCAGCGGTAAATATATAAAAATTCTCTAATGATTTAAAGTATGGCATAAAAAATGAGCCACCATGAAAATCAACATGATAGTAAAGGGAAGTGGGTTGCCTGGGGAGAAACCTCAGTCGTTGCCTTTAGATGCTGCTAGGCTAACTCCAAACTCTTATTTATATTATGATACTTGCCACCATCATTCATTAGTTAGTATGTGTTCATAACTGCAGACTGTTACAGACAGAAAATAAGGACATAAATATTTAACCTTTGAAGAGGGAACTCATTTACTGGAATTCCAACTTTATGAACTAAGGTTATAAATATCTCAGATGTACTACAACCAACATAATATAATGAGACCACATGAATGGCTGTCATCGTCTTTAACCTTTGATTGTTTAAAAGCTCAGATCTTCATTTGTATTAAGGGTTAGCAATGATGAACAATGAAGTGAGCTGTCCAATCATCAGGCATATGCTATTATGGAACATGTCACTGAAAGTAGCCATCCCACCGCCGTCTTCCCAGTCACTGTAACTCAGCTGTAGCCTGTCGAGAGGTTGAAAAGGATGTATATTTTAAAGTTGCCTGTAGGGCCTCTGTTATGCTAGAAAAATCTTTTCACTTTGCCTGAGAATGGCTGAAAACAGAGGCCTGTTTATATTATAGATATTTTAAATATTTAAATTAAAAGACTAAAAACAAAGTGCATTTAAAAAAAAGTATGCTATCCCTGGGAAAGCTCTGCTTTTAGGTGTGTATATATAGGATTGGACTTCAGGATCTCTTTTATGCTAAATCCTGGTCTTAATAATGTCTCTTTGTGTGTGACTTTGGATTAGTGCAGGGATCGGCAACCTTTGGCATGTGGCTTGCCAGGGTAAGCACCGGGCCAGTTTGTTTACCTGCCGCAGGTTTCGCTGCTCCAGGCCAATGGGGGCTGCAGGAAGCAGTGCGGGCCGAGGGATGTGCAGCAGAGACCAACACCTACAGGATCTTCACCAATCATTCTCAAAACTATGATACCCGCATGAAGAAATAAGGAAACAAATCAACAGAGCCAGACATATACGCAGAAGCCTCCTGCTGCAAGACAAGCCCAAGAAAGAAACCAACAGAACTCCACTGGCCATCACCTACAGTCCTCAGCTAAAACCTCTGCAACACATCATCAGTGATCTACAACCCATCCTGGACAACGATCCCTTGCTTTCACAGGCCTTGGGAGGCAGGCCAGTCCTCGCCCACAGACAACCCGCCAACCTTAAGCATATTCTCATCAGCAACCACACACAGCACCATAGTAACTCTAACTCAGGAACCAATCCATGCAACAAACCTCAATGCCAACTCTGCCCACATATTTACACCAGCGACACCATCATAGGACCTAACCAGATCAGCCACAACATCACCGGTTCATTCACCTGCACGTCCACCAATGTAATATATGCCATCATGTGCCAGCAATGCCCCTCTGCTATGTACATTGGCCAAACTGGACAATCCCTACATAAAAGGATAAATGGACACAAGTCAGATATTAGGAATGGCAATATTGAAAAACCTATAGGAGAACACTTCAACCTCCCTGGACACACAATGGCAGATTTAAAGGTAGCCATCCTGCAGCAAAAAAACTTCAGGACCAGACTTCAAAGAGAAACTGCTGAGCTTCAGTTCATTTGCAAATTTGACAGCATCAGCTCAGGATTAAACAAGACTGTGAATGGCTAGCCAACTACAAAAGCAGTTTCTCCTCCCTTGGTGTTCACACCTCAACTGCTAGAAGAGGGCCTCATCCTCCCTGACTGAACTAATCTCATTATATCTAGACTGATTTTTGCCTGCATATTTATACCTGCCTTTGGAAATTTCCACTACATGTGTCTGACGAAGTGGGTATTCACCCACGAAAGCTTATGCTCCAATATGTCTGTTAGTCTATAAGGTACTATATCCATGGGACTCTTTGTCGCAGTGAATATAGTGTTCTTGGATTTTCAGAAAGCCTTTGATAAGGTCCCTCACCAAAGGCTCTTAAGCAAAGTAAGCTGTCATGGGATAAGAGGGAAGGTCCGCTCATATATCAGTAACTGGTTAAAAAGACAGGAAACAAAGGGTTGGAATAAATGGTCTGTTTTCAGAATGGAGAGAGGTAAATAGTGGTGTCCCCCAGAGATCTGTGTGGGGACTAGTTCTATTCAACATGTTCATAAATGATGTGGAACAGGGCCGGCCTACAACATTTTGGCACCTGAGACGGGGAGCTCAAATGATGCCCGCCCCCATGCCCCCTCGCTTGGGCCAAAACTTTGAAAGGTCTCAATTCTGTCTTCTTCCTGTTCTACTCCTCCCAAGGTACTGCTCTGCTACCTACCCCAATAAAAGAGAACTAACAACTTAAAATGTCTTGTTCAAAAATTTTAAGTAACAGCTCTCATGTTGGCACCATTATCGTAGCCCTGACCTCTCGTGTCAGCTATCGCAATTCCTGTATCTGCTAGCTTTTTAAGAAGCACATTTGTCATACCAGCTCCTGTAGTATCATCAATGTCAATAAATTCTAGAAAATGCTCTCTGACAGTCACCATTGCAGGGACATTTTCACTAGGTTCTGTTGTTGTTACAAAATGCACCACTGAAGTACTTTGTTCCGTATGGCAGTTGTCAGGTGGACAGTCCAGAATAAGAGTCATATCTTGTTGACTTCAGATCTGCCACAATTGTTTGTTTGACTTTTCTGGCCAGTAACTGTAAGATCTCATTTTGAATTGTGTTTCCAAGGTGGTGGTGTGTGTACATTTCTTGGGTGGTGACTCTTCTTAGATGCTGCTGGAGCACAGCATCAAACTCAGCCATCAGCTCCACAATTTTAAGGAAGTTTCCATTGTTTGGCACATACAGCTGATCTGAAGTGCCACGCAGTGCTAGGTTTTGGGTAGCAAGCATTATCACAATGGCAATGAGCCTTTTCAGAATGTTTTGCCAGTAAAGAGACTCTGATGCAACCTTCTCTTGATGCTGATCATCAATGGTGGCCTTTAACCTCAGTCTCATCTCAAGCTCTTTCCACCTATGGAATGCTCTCTGGTGATTTGCTCCTTTCTCTGGCCAGATTTCTAGCCAGATTTTTCCAGTCCTTTGTTCCTGTAGAACCCAATGTGGCTGGAACATTAGACTGGAAGACTTTGCAACAAAAACAGTATGCAGCATTCTGGGTTTTTGAGTACATAAGCCATGGCCTCTCCAATTTGTCACCATTGGGGATTTCATGCCAGTAATGTGTTGGATGGAAACTTCTATTTTCATTGTCTTTGGGGAACATGAAGTTTTTCACTTGCTGTGGCCCATGCAGTACAAGGAAGTCCCTCAGACTACTGCTCAAGTGGGTCCACAGTCCTGGATCATCTAGACTTAAGGAACTAAACTCAGCAGCAGCTGTTTCTTGCACCTCCACCACACTCTTCTCTGATCTACACTTTTCTTCAGGAATGTGCATGGTTACATCCATTTGAGATGGAGATATGGATGCTGCAGTAGCTGCCAAGTCTGCACTCTGACTAACTGGAAGGTCAGGCATCTCCTCACCGCTCACATCCTCACTGGGGCTGGAAGGCTCACCATGAACATTTGTGTCTATGTATCTCAGGAGAGCTCCTTCCTGCTTAGATAGAAAAGCTTCCTTTGCTTGCTTGCTTTTTCTGAATGCTGCCCCAGAGGGGCATTTTCTTCCTTCACTCATGACTGCTGTTCCAGGCCAATGGGAGCTGCTGGAAGTGGTGCAGGCCAAGGGACATACTGGCCGTCTCTTCCCGCAGCCCCCATTGGCCTGGAGCAGCGAACCGCAGCCAGTGGGAGCTGTGATCGGATGGACCTGCGGACGCGGCAGGTAAACAAACCGGCCCGGCCCACCAGGGGCTTTCCCTAAACAAGTGGTGTCCCAAGTTTGGGAAACACTGCCTTAGGCCTTGGACTGACAGATGCTGGGACTGGACAACAGGAAATAGATCACTTGATGATTTCCCTGTTCTGTTCATTTCCTTTGAAGCATCTGGCAATGACTGCTGTCAGAAGACAGGATACTGGTCTAGATGGACCACTGTCTGACCCAGTGTGGCCATTATGATGTTCTTATATATAAGCCAAAAATTTTAAAAAAATTGTTCTTGATTTTTCAACTAAAATACAAAAAAATCAAGAAAAACAATTTTTTTTCACAAAACCCCATTTTTCTTAAAAAAACAAAACACTCTTCAGCCAGCTCCACTCATTTTCACAAATAATCTATGCTCAGGATTTGAACTCAAATCTCGAGCAGTGAAAAGCTAATGCACCTAGTCACACATTTAATGGTATTAGAATAAAATGTTGTACATCCAAACACTACAATTTCGCACCAGAAGAAGAAATGCCAGATCCAAAGTACAGATCAGAAAACATAGTATAGGAACACAAATTAATTGAGTGACTTTCAACATTTCTTTGGTAGCGTAAGAAAAAAAATCACAACAGCACGTTCTGTACGATAAATAATGAAGAGTTTGCCAAGACAATATAAACCTTTCTCATCGTGTTACTGCAAAGCAGCCTATGCTGCAACATACTTTCAGTGTTACATCACAGAAGTGGTATCAGAAAATGGTTTATTGTAAATTGCAACCCAGATTGCCATATATCCACTATAACTCCAGGAATCTGAACTCTAAAGTAATTTAGAGGTAGGGTTACATCAAGAAGAAAGGATATCCTCCCTGGGAGATAAAACAATACACAGTGTCTGTCTTACAGATGTAGTGAGAGACAAAGCCATTGGAAATGGACATCAAGCTGGGGAAAACTTTTCTGAGACTAGAAAGCTTTTTCCAGGAAAATCAATTAAGAAGGTTTGTTTCCTGAGCACAAATGCTTATCCTGTTTCTCCCCCTGCCTTTATATTGCAATACACAGTCTGTCTGATTTGAATTAAGTCTGTTCCTATCACTTTGACTGAAATAAACAGCTGATCATCCTATCTATTTGACCACCAGGCTGTATATTATAGCTTGTACAGCACATGGTTGTGTTTATAATGTCAATAACAATAGCTGAATCACAAAATTGTATTTGTAGCCACCTTCCATTTTCTTGTAGACTTTTCCTAGGTCTTTTCCTTCTATTATTGAATGCAGAATGTTGACCTCCTCTTTTCTAATTAAATAGCAACCTTCTATAACCAGCAATTGAATTATCCATTAATACGTGCCTAACATGAGAACAATTGACCACATAATGGTCACCATTGTATTTATGTACAAATGATTTAACTCCATGGGGTTGTATTAGACCTAGCTGAAAATTGTCAAAGAAAATTAGAAATTTTGATGTAAGGTTCAGTAGAAATTTCATATTTTCACCCACAAAGGAGGAAGGAGGAAACATTCAATTAAAATATTCATGATTTTTCCTGTCCACTTCTTTACAGAAAGGTAAATAGAGGCACAGAGATGGTAAGTGATTTCCTCCAGATTACACAAGGGGTTAGCAACAGGAATAGTTCTGACCTACAGGGCCAATCCTAAACTGCTATTTTAAACTATGCCTCCTATTTTGGAAAACAGATGCTGTGCGTCTCAGACATTGCTGTGAATAATTGTCCCTGGGGAAGAAAACTATAATTAAAGGAAAGTTGAATGAACAAGGGAAGCTAAGGCTAAACATTAAACTGTATGTGTTGTAAAAAAATTCAACTTTTTGACTGATTCACAGTGCATCTATAAATTACAGCATAATGTAATGTATCATGTCTCAGATACAAGAACAGTACTGAAAAGAATAATTTAGTTTCTTACACATAGTTAATGATGAATTACCATTTACATGTTTCAGCATTCACCAGTACATATGGCTATAATTCAGGAATCATGACAGTACAAAATCTATTACTCTAACAAAAGACTTGTATCAGACAATTATCTTGATGGTTTCTGTCTTATTCATGGAGTAGCAGTGCCTTCAAAGAGCTTTGTAAGTTATCTGCCAGCTCTGGAAGATTTTAGACACCAATGAGCTTCTCCCCTCAATCGTAAAACATGTAAAAGAAAAACTAATGTTATTTTTTAACATTTAATGGTAGCGTTCTTTTTTTTTTCTTTTCAGAAAGGCCGCAGTAAACCATCAGTGTATCTAGTTATTTCAGTTCTATGGCCTATGCTTTTCCCCAAGAGTCATGGGCCATCTAGTCAATTCCTGAAGGAAGAGACGGCCATTTTCTCTAGACAAAGAAACCAACCACTTTGGCCTGGAGTATACAGCTCATAGTTAAGGCTAAGATTTTGTCACAGATATTTTTAGTAAAAGTCACAGACAGGTCAAGGGCAATAAAGAAAAATTCACAGAAGCCCGTGACCTGTCCCTGACTTTTACTAAATGTATCCATGACAAAATGAGGAGTGCTGGGCAGCTGCAGGGCAGGCTGGGAACTCCGGGGCTCCCCACCACCTGTGGGGGCTCGGAGCTACAGGGTCTTGCTCCGCTGCTGCTCCAAGCTGCGGGCTCCCCTGTGTGTGTGTGGGGGGCGGGGAGGTGGCAAGCCAAGAGCTGCAGGGTCCCCCCCACTGCCCGCAGTGTCTCAGAGCCCCCCACCACCCAAGGCGGTCAGGAGCTGTGGTATACTCCTGCCGCCCATGGCAGCTGGAAGCTGTGGGTGTCCCCTGCTGTCCGCAGGGGCTGGGAGCTGCGGGTTATCCCCACTGCCTGTGGCAGCTTGGAACTCGGGGGCCCCCACCTCCTCTGGCTGAAGCTGGATTCCATGACTTCTGCGACCTCTGTGACAAAATCGTAGCTTTACTCATAGTGAACAAAGAAAGACCAACCATAACCTCTTTATCCTTTGATCTATATGATTTTGCAGACCCTATGAGTATTGTTCACATATGAGTAGGCTTGGAAGGATTAGATTTTTATCGGTAAATGTTGATTTCACCGTACACACACAACCAACGAAAAAGTATTTCTATCTATATTTAGAGATAGGTCAAGTGAGAAAAATCCTGCTTGAGAAATTATTAGTGTTTGATTTAAGCATCTTTACTTTGTATATTTTGACATGTGATGTTGACAATTTGCATTTTTGCAATAAAAGCTTTAACTTTTTCAATATCAACATCTACTGTCATTAAAAAATTATTGTCTGCCTCACGCATTATCTGACCTTCCATACCTTCCCACAACTGTGAAAATTTAAATAAATAATAAAAAATGCTTAAAACCCAGAATTTTGAACAACTGTGAAAATTTAAATTGACTAAAACTAAAAAAATGCTTCAAAGAAAACACAGATATTATCTGTCAAAATTATAAAAATATAAAAATTGAATTCTGCCAAGCCTACCTATGAGTTAGTGGTAACCCATATGATAAATTTACCTCCCTGTATTTTGTGCATAGCTGCATATAAAAAGGAAGCCTTTAATTAACTCCTTAAGTACTGCATATAATGCACACTTAGGTATCGTAAAATCATAACATAAACAGTCATTTCAATGGAGTACAAAGAAGTAACGTCATATACCACAGGACCATGAGAATAGACCTGTGAAATAGTCTAATCCTGAATTAACTACTGATGCCCTATGTGAACTACAGCATATCATTTATCTTTCTTGTGGACAATAAATCTACCTGTAGGACTTTGATGAACACAAAACAAATTACACACAGATTTTACTTCTGAGTTTAGCATATCTGGTTTTCATCATGGTTTGCTATCACCTGCTTCATGTTATGGTTTAACCCATGCCAACAATCCATATCCAGAACCAAGTAACCTCAACAGGAAAAACAGGGCACTATAGTGGGCTACAAGCTCCAGTGGGAGAAGACCTGCCTCCTTTCTTAGGTTCTTCAGTTAATTCAGTGAACTGCTGATGAATACCAACATTCCCTCAATTTGAATTACAAGCATCTCAGAACCTTGAGCCCAAATATTGGTCTTCTATTGAACAGGTGAAATGTTTTTGAAAATGCTCTGACTCTTCCATTTAGTCAGAAACTTTGTTTCTTGGACCAAGCAAAGAAATCAACTCCATGTATTGACATTGTCACTTTTATTCTCAGCTTCTTATCAAAGAAGTTTCCATTGAGTCTGTCAGATTCCTTGATTAAATCATATGCCTCAGCTTTGAGCCTGTTTTTAACTCAGTTGACATCTCGCCCTAAATATAAGCTTTTGCTTAGGGCTACCTCTTTCTCGTTCAACCTGTCAATCCTAAATTTATCAAAATCCAAGATGGGGATATCCTTTTAACCTATTTCTCCACATTAGACAATTCTTGGCTTTTCCCTCAGGGAGATTTCTGGGAAGCTTTCCACTCTTCTGTCACTCTGTTAGGCTATCAAGGTTGTCACATAGTTGCAATTCATTTGCAGTTCAGATATTTGGTTAAGATAATGTCCAGGAGGTTATGAAGTTTTGTAGTACAGCAGAACTAAGGCTCCCTGTTTGAGTCCAGTTTGAGGGTTGTTTTGAGGTTCATTCATGTCAGAAGACCTTACCTTAAAGATAATGGGCTTGATTTTCTTCTGACTTACATTGTTGTAAATCCACTGACTGCAGCAGATTTACTCTTGATTTACACTGGGGTAAGTGAGCGGAGAATCAGGACCAATGTTTCTTTCATATCAATTAGCCTCCTATATAATACAATAGATCATGGTTTAAATATATTTTGTTAAGATGTAAAACTAATACTGTGGCCCTTCTCATAGAATCATAGAATCATATGATTTACAGTCCTCTGATTCTGTAATTGAAAAGTTAAACCCTTAGACTTCTTGGTGCTTCATATGTTCACTGATGTGGTTTAGGAACTTTTCCTAAGTTTTGTACATACGTTTATTATGCAGCCCTGATCTGGACAATCCTCAAACCTTGGGGAAGTCTGGGGCCAGAAGCAAACTCTGCAGCCTAGGCCAATGTTTAATGTTTAGAGGTGAGGGTGAACATACACCTCAGTTCCAAACACCTATGATTAAATGGAAAAAAATGGGTAAATTTACCTCCCTCTATTATTTGTATAGCCACATTTACAGTAGGAGAAGAGGGGCACATGGCCAAGAAGGAAGGACAGCATGGTGCAGAATCAAAACCCAGGTTGCATCGCTGTAGCTGCCCTTTCATCTATAACAGGCTGAACAAAGACCCTGGATCAGAACACCACCAATTGAGGGATTAGATCTGAATCATTACAAGCCCAATTCTATCGCCCTTGTAGACCAATATAGTTAATACTGAGTAAACCTACTGAAATGGTTCATCACAATATATGAAAGGCCAGTCTCTTTTATTGAAATTAGACATAAGGGGATATATTCATCTCTGGAGTAACTCCACTGGTTTAGGAGACTTCATCAGAGTTACTTCAGGGATGAATTAGCCTGTAGGTAGGTGCCTTAGTGTAAAAAAATTCTATCCCTGATAGAACCCCAGATAGTTTCTATCAGTCCTTCATCTGTAATGTCACTCCTTGGTATACTTTGGCATGTCACACTGTATAAAAAGTCCTGAATGAGTCTTAGCTATAGACTTTACCAGACTGTCGGGTTCATCTGGAAATTAAAATATTTTGGATTTATATCTTAATATAATCACTGCTCTTTTCTCTGATGCATCTCATTATACTTTCCAGGCCTAGTATATTTCTTCCATGAAGTTCACAAGATAAAATCAAGCTAATCAAATGCCATCTCCACCCCAACATGATATAAAAGGAAATGAGAGAGAAGGAAAGAGGAAAAAAAGAAATCTAAGTTAACATCTTTCTCTAGCTCTCCCAGTGCATCTTGTCTTACCAGCATCTGCCTTCAGACTCAGATCCTGCAAAGGGATCTGCCACTGCAGATCCTGATACTTGTGCAGAATCCCACTGAGGGCATAATGGCTCTGAACTACTGGATGGATTTGCAGGATTTGGGGCCTAAGGCTGAGATTTTCAAAGTTGCCTAGGGAGTTTAGAGACACAGTTCCCATTGAAATTAGACTGTAAGATTCATGGGATAGGTGTCATCTCTATTTGTGTGCTGAGCTGCATTGAGGATTTTATATTGTCAATACACTTTATAAATATTCAACATTGTTATCCCTATTTTACAGAAAGGAAAACTAAGGCAGAGAGTAGCCACTCACAGGGTGAGTAAATGGCAAGATAGGATTAAAACTCAGAGTCTTCGAACTTGTGAGCAAATGTGCTCCTTACTCCTGATCATGCTGTAATAGTATATACAAATGGACATGTGCCACTACATTTCTATGATTTTTTCCTTAAAAGGCTAAGAATAGCTTCCGGGACTTATTAAAAGTCTTTTCCAGGTTGTCCTCTGTTTCATACATTAGTTTGTTTCATATTAGCTATTGCAACACAATTTATCCTTATTAGATTATAAACCAGGAAAAAAACAAACCAGGGGAGGCCTGATTCTCAGTTTCATGAAGGCTGCTTTACACCACTCTGATGACATGAATGGGCTTTAAAGTGAATGTAAATTAAGGCCAGTTTAGGGCCCTTTACAGAACCAGATTGGTATAAAGTAGTCTTGTGTTCAGCTGATATAGAGCAAATCTATTTTTGATGACAAAACCACGTGATAAATCATTAAAATAAAAATCGATTACTTGTGATTACTGGAGTAGGGGGAGCTGAAAGCATGCTGAAGACTGTTGAGTCTTCCAGGACATTAATAACCAAGAACCACTAGAAATAACCATGGTAACAAACAGTAGCTAAGTACAGTACAATCACCCTGATTACCATAGAATTAGCACAAAACAAATGTTTATTTTTCCTAAATATGTGTATGATGATGATGATAATGTTAGTAACTACCCCAAATTACAGAGCAGTTGCCCAAAATGCCAATGGCATTGCATTAAATGCTTTGCTCTGCACTTGTTTTCAGACTTGCCTTTTCTAAATTGTGTAGGAAGTGTATTTATAACAGAGCTTCTCTGCTCTCTCTATTCCTCTGTCTGCCCATCAGCCCCACTAATCTGAATATCAGTTAGATTCACTGATCACTTTACAGCTGAGCACAGCCCTTTTCTGATGTCACACTCATTGCACTATTAACCTTTTAAATAACTCTCTCTCCAGACACCGACTCCAGGTCTGAGTCTCATTTCCACTAAGACCTTGTCTACATGGGAGAGTTATACTGGTATATGCTAAGGTGATATAACACCCAGTGTGGACATTCTTATTTTGGTCTGAATGGGGTTTTTTCGGTTTAATTTACTTTGCTTTGGGAGGGATTTTAAGCAGGAAAAAAAAGCACTCTTATTCCGGAGTGTTTTTATGCTGGAATAAGGCTAAGGGAAAATCGAAATAAGATACGACTTCACGCGAAGGACGTAGCGACTGAGTGAAGCAATATCTTATATCGATAACCCTCATCCGGAGCGCGGGATCGATGGGGCTCTGGGCTCTCCGCATCCGCCGCGCCACGGCGCCGCGCGGTGTGAGTCGGAAAATCGAAAGAAGCGCGGTGGATGATATATATCGCTCAGATGAGACGCGATATATCGATCCCTGAAAAATCGATCGCTACCCGCCGATACGGCGGGTAGTGTAGACGTAGCCTAAGAGTGTCTGCACAGGGAGTTATACCAGTATAACTATATTGGTTTAGCTATATTGGTATAACTGGTAAAACTGTAAATGAGTCAGGCAGGGGCGGCTCTAGGAATTTGGCCGCCCTAAGCACGTTGCGGGGGGCGCGCTGCCGGTCGCCGGTCCCGCGGCTCCGGGGGACCTCTTGCAGACGTGCCTGCGGAGGGCGCGCTGGTCCCGCGGCTCCAGTGGAGCATCTGCAGGCACGTCTGCGGGAGGTCCACCAGAGCCGCGGGACCAGCAGACCCTCCGCAGTCATGCCTGTGGGAGGTCCGCTGGTCCCGCGGCTCCGGTGGACCTCCCGCAGGCATGACTGCGGAAGGTCCGCCGGAGCCGCCTGCCACCCTGCCGGGAAAATGCCGCCCCAAGCGGCTGCTGGGGTCTGGAGCTGGCCCTGGAGTCAGGCCCCACATAAACTTCTCATGGAGTTCAGAACCCAGACTTGCTCATACTGGTCAGCTGTGGTTTTGGCATGGACTCTAATGGAATTAGGGTCAGACATGGAATTTAGATTGAAATGACTGTGCAGAATACGGAATATAAAAACATATTACAGTAGCAAAAATAGTGAACATAGCAATTAAGATCTGGAGGAAGATTGTCTTGTTGATTCATTATATACAGAGAATGCGCCTGCTTCTGTTGTCACGCTTGCTTTGCACTAGAATAACTTCATTGACTTCAGTGGAATTGCTCTTGATTTCCACTGGTGTAAGTGAGAAGAGAATCGGGTCCTATATATACTGTCTTGCCTAATAATCAGCTGGTATTAATCAAGGTAGCTTCACTGAAGTTAATGGAATTATGCTGATTTATACCAGCTAAGGATATATGTTTATGTATACAGACACACATACACACAAATACAGTATATATTTCTCTGTGACAGGAGCACACACAGACATAGATAGATAGATAGATAGATAGATAGATGGCCATGGCCTTAGAAATATACACTCTATGCATCAAGATTCCCAGAAAGTTGAAGTTAAAATCTAGTCACAGCCTATCAGGCTCACATCAGTGTGAGGCATAATGACAGCTGGCATTCGGCTGTTTTCAAAAAACCCTTTTACAGTATACAGCACCATGCTTCGACACGCAATTGAAGTAATTAGCTACTGAGCGGCTGAACGTACCCCGCAGAGCACTGGTGTCTCGTCTGACACATCTGGGCACAGAAAGTAATTGAAACAGCTGCTTCTGCCCATATGGCAGCAAAAGCTGGTGGTAGAGTGCCTGCTGCCTGGGCTGCACCAACCTCAGGCAAATTAGCCATCATTAATCCCAGAATCTGACCAGCATACTCAGAGCTACTAATCAAGGCATTGGGGAGGGGGAAACGGGAGGGAGGGAGAATGCAGGGATGTGGGAGGAAAGGGGCTATTTAACACTATTCCAAATGGCAGCAAAGTTAAAACATCACAATCCTGTCTCACCAACATGCTCCTCAATCGGCTTGTCTAGGTGGCTTTGCCCACGCCATTCATAAAAGGGCTGCTAAAACAGCAGCCTCATTGTCTAAAAGTGTCACACTGATAAATGTACATCTGGCATCACACAAAGATTATAAATAGCTGCGTGTAAGCTAAGAACCTGGAGTGTTTTTACATGTTAGTGGATGCGGCAATGGAGCCAAGGAACACTATGATCACATGATGCCTTATTGTGCATAAGAGCTGCATCTAATCAAGGTTTTCTTCATTATTTTCTCAAGCCTAGGGTGGGTGCAAACGTATATATGCAATGTGTGCTCATTTGGGCTCGTGACACCATACCTTGGGATGAACTCTATGTAATCTGGAGTTAGCTGCTCAGAAAAATGCATCCCTCTTTGGCATTGTAAAGGGCAGTGGGTTAGGGAGAACTCACTCTTAGATCTAAGGCTGGGGATTCACTGCAGAAATACAGACTGAAATATAAAAAAAAGCCTTTTGAGGACAGTGTCAGCAGCATAAAATAGCTAGTATAGGTAAGTGATCGGCTTGATTGTTCCTTCTAGATGTCACAGTGCTATTGGCTAAAGGTATGTTTTGAAGTGAGCAAGCCAAAGAAAGTTGTGGTGTTTATACAATAGACAAATAATATCCTGTAAACAAGGTCTTGTAATTGTTACCCTTCTATATCCTGTATTTGGCCATTCTCCTTTTACTGCTCCAGGTGTAAATGAACAGAAGATATTATAGTAGCTGAATCTACCAGGTACAAAGAAGTATCAAAATGCTTTTCATGAACCAAGTGACTCTTTCCTTCTTGAACTGAAAAGGTTGTTTCCTATAGAATCACTACCTTATTTTGACAGGTTTCAGAGTAGCAGCCGTGTTAGTCTGTATCCGCAAAAAAGAACAGGAGTACTTGTGGCACCTTAAAGACTAACAAATTTATAAGTGAGTTGTAACTCACGAAAGCTCATGCTAAAATAAATTTGTTAGTCTTTAAGGTGCCACAAGTACTCCTGTTCTTTTTTACCTTATTTTGTTTTCTCTTCAGCTTTCTGAATCAATGGGGTACGATAAGACTGAGGATTTTAGCAAAGCAAAACCTGGTGAGCAGAACAGAGATTCAAGGAACCTTGTTAACGGTGTTGTGGACTCATTTTAATAGACTAACCTCATTCATGTGTGTATTATGTTCTGCACATGGATCAACAGCGTCACAACATAAATCTTGTGCAAATCTAGATGTTGTTTTCAGCTTTGCCATACAATATTTAGGGTGTTTGTAACCTGTGAATTATGCCTTACGTATAGACCTTGTTAGGAGTGGATTCCATTCAGGACTCTACCGCTGACCCACTCTGTGGTCTTATGACCTTACACAAATGTGCCTCAGTTTCCCCACCTACTACAATGTACTTAAAGAAAAGATTAGCTAGCTAACAATTGGCAAATTGGAAAACAATTGAATGGGGCGTGGGGGGGGAGGGTGCGGCTTATGCATGCAAAGATAAAGATCAAACAAACAAAGCAACCCGTGGAACTAACAGTGCATGTGCTAGCCATCAACCTGACTACTCTGCTTGGATCTTGTCTTCACTTACCATCAATCACCCTTGTGAAATCTGTGTTCTTTGGAGCAGAGACCATGTCTTTCCATATGTTTGGAAAGTGTGGGTACCCCCACAAATAACAAAAAGTTTAAATACAAATACAATATCTTCCTAGAATGGATTGGAAATTCATTAATATTTGTACTGTACTTTGAGATGAAAGATGCTATGTAAATGAAAGTATGTATTATGTCACACAGTCAGCATCATGACTTCACTGCAGGATCATTTAAGAGAAGATGAGCGGCAAGAGAACAATTGCTTTGGTAATTAACAAACAGTGTAAACGAAATTATGGAGAACATCTGAAAAGCAAATGGCTTCTCATGTATGTGATCTTCTTTGAGAGTTTTCCCTGGAATGTTACTCTCTCTAGTAAAACACTAGAAATCCTTAGATCCTTCCACAAGGAAATATCCCTCTTCTGTTATGTAGAGATAGGAGTTTGCCCAGATTACCCTAGATATAGTACATATCTGTGCTAACAAAAAGGGTTAATAAACTCCATTACACTCAAGAACGGCATAAGCAGCATGCCAATTTTGGCTGCTGATTCTCATGTCAATGTGCCTGGTTCTGTCCTCAAGCCCTGCCAGAGACATTCTGGTCCATGAAAGTGGCTTGTTAGAAAGCAAAAGGAGAGAGAGAGCTGGCCTCTTGCGCTTTGTTTACAAGAATGTTGCTTCCACAAACCTATGTCTGCAAGGGAGGGAAGTGTGGTGTTAATGCTTCCCTTGCCACAGGATCAGGTAACATTGCCAAAACATATTCTTCCCTTTCAGACATTCCAATGCTTCTGGATTTTGAAGACAAATGGAAACTATATGTCTTCTATCCGGGCGTCTGCAGCACGGGCTCTCCCTTGCTTCCAAATTCACTTTTTATTTTTTCAGGGCTGCTTGGCTGTCAGGGTGCACCGGTCCTTGTACTCTCTTAAAGGCTGCAAGGAGGGTCACGGACTGCTTTTTTTCCCTTCAATATGCTGTTGGCTATTTATTCTATAAGTATATGAAGTTCCATTTTAGTAGTTCAGTTGTGTGCATTATAAGAATTCTGCAATAATTTTGTTTCTTATGTATATGTAGAGATTGAATGAGAGAGAGAGAGAGCGTGCACTGGCATTGGGAGGGCAGTAGTAATTTTGTATGTGGTTTTGAGGGGGCTGAGAGCAGATCATGTGAATTTTTAGGTACAAATTTCCTTTTAGGTACTGGGCTTCATAATATGAATTAGCACTGATGCACAACAGCTGATGCTCTGATCACTTCTGGTCTTCTTATCTAATACTCAGCAACCTGGTACTGATCATCAAAGCTTCCAACAGGCAGAGCCCAAACTATTTTTGGGATCACCTCTCCCTTAATGAGCAGGACCCACTGTTTTAATAGACCTTACAATTAGGCATGTGCTTGAGTACCTGCAGAATTGGGTTCTTAGGCATCTGAGACGAATGGGACTTAAGTGCTTTGATGAATCAGGGCCATGGCTGCACAGGGAGTCGGTGGCAGAGCTGGGAAATGAACTCTGATCTCCTGAATCCCAGTTCAGTGCCTTAACTGCAAGAATACCCTTATTCTTACATCTTTCCTGTGCCCTCATTTCTCTACCACTAAACCGAGTGCAGTAGAGAGAGTGCACTTTAAAGAGGGTTTGTAAGGGGGAAAGAGCACACAGGAAGCAGACGACTTCCTCAAGCACAAGGGGAAACATGGGAGAAGGCATAAAGATATGAGTGAGAGAAAGAATCAAAGCAAGAACCTGGGGGCTTTTTTGCCTTCCTCTGAAGCATGGGGCATAGTTCACTTGCTGCTTTGAACTAAAGCAAATGGAATCTCTGTAACGTGAAGTCAAGATCTGAGGTCTTCAGTAACTCAGCCAGAGGTTCTGGGCCTACTTTACAGGAGTGGGTGGGTGAAATTCTGTGGCCTGCAATGGGCAGGAGGTCAGACTGGATGATCAAGATGGCCCCTTCTGACCTTAAACTGTATGAATTGAGAAGGATCACAAGCTTGTGGAAGGCAAGTACAGTCAAGTGAAGGATTGTGAATGGGGAACGACGTAGGCAGAGCACCAGGAGAAGATGATGATTTTCATAGCAGCATTTTGGCTGATATTCTGTGTGTGGCTTGGCTAAGTGATGAGTAAGCAGGGACATAGTAAATAGGAAAATGCAATGGAGTAAAACTAAGAGAAACAGGATGAAACTAAAGCAGGGAACACTTTAGCTGAACATCAGGAAAAACTTCCTGACAGTTTCTACTAGCCCACAGAACAATGTCATGAAAGTAGTAGAAGCCTATCTTTTGGGACATTGACAACCTTGGCTTTAGAGAGCACTAGCAAAAGTGCTGTGCAGGGTGTAATCCTGCAATGGCAGGGGAATGGCCTAAACAGTTTAACAGGTAATTCCTTAGTTGTTTTGGTGGTTTTTTTGACTCCGTGTAAAGGTTTGGGATTGGTTCAGAGAAAGGAATGACTTTTTCTCATTCCAAGGGAGCATGACACCTTGCATGCATCAGTTCACACATTACTTATCTGTGCATTGCCTCAGAAAGCTGGAGAACAGCTCCTTTTTTCAGCCAAGAATGTGAGAGATGAAGTACTGACTTTTTTTACAGGATGGAGTTTTGGACCTTAAAGATTTAAATGGTTTCCTTTTAGAAGCCACGTTAAATATTCTACAAACGTGAGCACCTGCAAAGCTCCAATGGTAAACATGTAACAAGGAGATTTTTTTCCTTTTTGTCCACGACCAATAATTATTAAACTAATTACATTTTTGCAACAAGAGAATCAGTGTTTCCCCTTCCAATTTGTCCCCCAATTTGACCCCTGGTTGTATGTACCACATTGCACAATTAAAGCATTCAGCATAACACCTGAATTATAACTTTGCAGTCAATTGGAGGATATGTGTTATATTATTCTAAATCTAATCCAGCCATGCATATATTCCTTCACCCACACGTGCACATATATAGCATAGATTCTGAAGGTCTCATGTTTTACTTCTATGGATAAAGCTGGGCCTTATGCAAACCTCGGGCTTTTTGTATTTAGTGGTAATGTGCAAGGGATGGAGATCTCTTGTTTTCACACAGGTCTGCTTTTTAGGAGTTTACGAAAAACAAATTAACTCCATTTAAAGGTCAACAATTGTTCATACAACCTGCCTGTCTACCCAGAGGCCTCCTATGTGGTATAGGATATTCACTGACTGATCATTTTTCGCAGGCTTCTACATGTGCCTTGTGCTTCCTGCCAGGCCAGACCATGTTCATAATTAATAATATTATTTCTTATTACTATTATTTATTTGTACTGTCGTTGCACCTAGCAACTCCTATCATGGTCCAGGACCCCATTGCGCTAGACGCTGTGCAGACACAGAACAAAAAGATGGTCTCTGCCCCAAAGAGCCTAACAAGGTTTAGCTAGGGACAGGAGTCGGGAGCCTTCCAGCGTGTCTGTATCGTCTTGCATTATCCCTGCTCTTTCTTTACCTGATACCCCAATAAGAAAGACTCCTGCTCTGCCAGGGTATAACACCATCCCTTCTAAATCTACATCTTCAGTCTCCATCAAACAGATCATGCACAATTCTGCCACCCTGTCAGCTAAGAGGAAAAAAGTATAACTTTCTCCAGAGTGCCTAATCCTCCATGAACTCAAATCATTTTTAATTCAGTCACAAGCTTCACCCCTGTAAGGAGAAGCTAGAGAGGCCGGAAATGACTCTTCACTAATTTTCCCTACAAAGCCTTTTTTCACATTGTGCTCCTCCCCTACTTTCTGCATTGGACTCTTCTATCTATTGTTTTCGATTCGAGTTTTAAGAGAGTTTGAAGTTACATTTTGAGAACATTTGTAGTGTATTGTTGAAGGCCACTGTGGAGCACTCCTATGGATTTAATTATGCAATGGTTAGTCTGGCTTGGGACCACTTACTCATGTGAGTAAGTTCAGTGGAAATATTTACATGCTCACTGATATTAGAAAGGGTGGCACAGTCTGGCGCCACATGGAGACCATTCTCAAGACTTTGTGGCCCGGTGCATTTGCAGTATTTGCAACATGACAGACAGTTGTTTAATAATAAACACCGGTCCCAACCCCCCCCCCCCCCCGAAACCCTTAGTGACAATGAGTGGTACCTTACTCCATGAGGACTTTCTTTGAAATCAAAGAGTAAGGGTATAAGAATCTGGCCGTATGTATTTTGGCCTGAATCCTGCAGTGTGATCAAAGCATTTAAGCACATGCTTAACTTTAAGCATACAAGTATGTGCATAAATCCATTCCTATGCAGCAAAGCACTTGAAAGTGTAGAGAACAGACCTTTTTTTAAAAAACAACAACAACAACAAACAAATCGAATTTTCTTTGAGGATTCAATCCTGCAAGGGCCAACCAGCAAGCGATTTAAACATGTGCTTAAAGTCATGCATGTGCTTTACCAGATCAGGCTACCGTGCTCAGCACCTTGAAGGACTGAGCTTTTAAAGAGGAAATAAACTACAGTATTTCAAACACATCTGTTGCCCACAAGTTCAGCCATCAGCAATTCACTGTGTTTTTTATCACTCTCACACAGAGGCGTGGGAGTGAGATCCAAGGGCATGTAGATTGTGAACTGCATATAAAAATGGCCAAAAAGATGTCCCAAAAGAAGGTATTTACAAAGAGTATGATGTCTGCCATGAAATGAGCTCCCCTTTCTCTTCCCCCAAGGAAATGAATGTCGAAAATTTGGTTACTTCACACACACACCTTTGTTGACTACAGATGATTTCAGATAAATGGATACACTGTCTTGCGCCCTTACCGTATGTAGAGACAGATACGGCTTTTGAATAATTTAAACCCTTATTACACAAGTGGCTCTATAAATAGCTGTTCTCCAGCCTATGGATTTGTGGAAATCCCCTCACCTCCCCGTTGTGTCAAAAAAAATTGTACTTGATGTTAATACCAATGATCACAGAGTGAGTTGGAGGAAGCTACATCATCTCAGCCTATCTTTCTCTTAGTTTATAGGTTAATATTCCATGCAAACCCTTTCCTGTTTGATTACTATTTGATTTCATAGTGCATGATTAACAAAACAAATCTCTGGAAGTCAGGGAAACATATTTGCTTGCTACAGACAATACAGCTGATAAGATGCTCTGTAATAACAGATCCACTCAGCCCCCAATGAAATACATCGAGACATATAAAAATATGAAAATGTAACTTTTAGTGATAGTGATTGCATGTAGAGCCTACAGCAGTATCATCTGTCTGACCTTGCTTTGTGAACTACAAATGACCTCGCTGAAAAACAACAGAGACCTTTTCTTGCTCCGGGCTATCTCTTGATTGTATCTCTTCCTTCAGGTTACTGTAACTGCTCTTTTCCAGGGGTAGGGGGGAAAAAAAAGACAGAGAGACAGAGTAGAAACACTTAGCTGAAGACCCAAATGCCCCCCAGGCCTGCTTTTTCCTTAGTTCTACCATCACTCTATTAATAACGGACAACGTTTTCATTAAACGATGCACTTTCCCGCTCCAGGACAGACTTGAGTTTTCTGTACTGATCATTATAAGAGTCCCAAGAGGGCTCCTGCAACCACACTGTCTTCACAACAGAGCCAGGAACTATCTGTTCTTACACACACACCATACGCTGTGCTGATCCCAAGAGTGAGAAGGGCCTAATAACCCCCAAGTGAAAGAGGTACAGAGCCTAGTTATCAGATTCCATCCTGTAGGATAAAAGCATCCCCCCTTCAAAGTTCTCATTTAAGGTCTTTGTGGATAAAAGAGTTCTCCCAGCTGCCCCGGAGTGGCAGGAAGCCATTTCTCTTGCATAGCAATTAGCCTTGTTTTATTTATTTATTTTTTTAACTGAAGAAACCTCCCTAATCATATTGAATCATTTTCAGCTACGGGTTGTTTGTTGTTGCTGCTTGTAAGAAACTGATTTCTGAGCATTTCAGTGTAATACTTGAAGGAGTAATTGTTAAAAAAGCGCAGATTTAGTCTCTCTCTCCCCCCCGCCCGTGATTTTTGGCTTCCCTTCCCGCCCCCCACGTATGTTGCAATAAGCAGATTATTGTTATTATTTGCTTTTTTGTATTATGATAGTCTCTGCCCTGAAGAGTTTACAGACAAACTAGGCAAGAATGACAGAGGGGCCAAGAAGAAGCAGAAGCACAAGGAGGTGTGGCAGCGCTGGGGCTAGAACCAAAAACGCCTGATGCATAGTTCAAGCAGAGAATCAACGCACGCTACAAACACACAAAACCCCAATACGCTGCCATTATTTACATCCCCTCTTCTCAGTTATGGGGGATGTAAACAGTGATTGTTTGGCTTGCTGAAAGGATTGCAGCATAAGGGCCTGATCTGGGTAGGTCTGAATGTCCTTTTGTTATTATGGTGTATTACCAGAGGCCTCGTTAAGATTGAGTCCCTGTTGTGCTAGGAAGAGACAGTCCTTGCCCAAAAGAGTTTACTATCTAGATAGATAAGGGGTGGAGGAAGGATTACTCCATATCACCATTCAGGGCAACCGCTCCTTTATTCCCCCTCTGTGATCCAACAAGGACACCCTCTTTTAGACTTCTGGCTCCCAGCCATCACCTATCTCGGGCAGAGATGTGCACCTCATTCCCTCTTGACTAGGGTTTTTCCAGGCTGTGCACTCCCCTGCCTTACTCTGTGTCATTCCCAACAAGCCAGACTGACTAACCAGGGCAATATATGCATTTTGCTGACTCTTTGAAGGCTATGAACAGCATTGTTGCCAGCAGCTATGAGTTTCCACACAGCTCTTTCTAAGCAAGCACATTTATTCTTAAGGTGAAAGTATTAGAACCTACACACATGTTAATAAGCTTACCAGAGATCACCCCAGCCCCCCAACTCCAGCACGGATTCTAGTAGGAGTCAGTCCTTCAAACCTCACCAGGTTTTTTTTTCTTGTACCTACAAGTTCGTAACAGCTTTAACTCAGAACGAGAACACCCAAGCGTAGGTGAGTCTTTCCTTTATACAGCTTGGGCCTTTGATCTTCAGAGTCCAGGAACAGGTAGACAATATTTCCCTCTTCAGGGTGTAGCTTCAAAAGGCTGGGCTTCTATATAACCAGAGGTGGGAATTTGCATTCACCTCCTTCTAGAGATTCCCCATTCAAACCACTTGACACAGTTTGTCCAAAAATCCATTCTTGCTGGCCCATTGTTCAGTATAGCCCTTTGACATTCATAGCACTTCCCCAAGGCTCACAATAATACATAACCTTTGCATGTAATACAATGGACTCCAAAGATATTTAAACTTAATTCAATAAGAGTTTTCAGGAATACTGCAGGAAATTGCCATACCTATCACACTCTATTTTACAAATGGAGAACTAAAGACCAATTCAGCAAAACAGTTAAGCATAAACTCATAGATTTTAAGGCCAATTTGACATCATGCATAACACAATTCATAGTATCTCCCTTGGCCAATGGTACTGCATTGTTCAGCGATGAATTTAAGTACCTGCTTAACTTTAAGGCCCATTGAAGTCAATGGGACTTATGTACATGCTTAACGTCCAGCACATGCTTTAAGCATTCTGCTGAATGGGGGTGGACTGTTGAACTGAGGCCAGAGAGATTAAGGACTAGATTTTCAAAAGAACTCAGCTCCTACTTGGGCCCAGAATAAGTAACCAGATTTTTTGAAAAGTTCAGCACATTGGGTGCTGAGCTGTTTGTAATTCTGGCTGTAAGTGACTTGCCCAAAGTCACAAAGGACGTTTGTGGCAGTTCCAAGAATCACACACTGATCTCCTTAGTCCCAAGTCCAGTGCTTTAACCAGAGAGCAACCAGTCCCTCTGGCCTGAGGGTAGTGAAGTTTGCTCAGCATCTCACAAGGCCGGACCCTCTGGATAATTCCTCCATGGACAAGAGACCCAAAAGTAAATAGATTAGAGTGGAAGGCAAATCAGCTATGAAGTACAGCCTGCATTACAAACATGCCTGCCCCAAATGCTTGACACATTACCTAATTAAATAATATTTATCTTTTCATTACTTACAATTAAAATTGCCGAATCATAAATTTATAATCTAGTTATTCATTTTATCACCTTGCAATTTACTGTATAAATCATTCCTTTCAGAGGACTAGACCAGGCCTATGCTCTGTGTATAACAGACTGTATTTTTTGATTTGCCATAAGGATCTGTTTGCATCCAAGATGCTGAGTATGTCTTGAGAGGTGCTAAGTATCCTCAGCTCCAGTTGGAATTTCCCAGCACATAGCAGCCTGCAGGTCTGTGCCCCAAATGTTTACCCTTGAGGGAACCAAGTTTGGAAAGCACTGTAGGGAGCGACAAAAAGGGACTATAACATAACATACAACTGGGACTGTAAAATGCACATTCCAAACAGTGCAGAAGCGACTTCGGAGACTTTTACTTCTAATTCACGTAGGCACTGTGACGGGGCGCACTCGCCCCGCACTGGGCGGGGAAGGGTTAACCCTACACGGTGGGTTGAGGAAGCCAGGCCCACTTTACTCTACTGGGTATGCTACAGGTGCACGGGTATAAAAAGGAGCAGCTCAGCTCAGCTGAGGCTGACTGCCATTGAGGAAGGACTTGCACCACCTGCTCCAGCCAAGGTTCAGTGGAAGCCTGGGACCGGAGGAGCTGGGGATGCTGTAGCCCAGGCAGATGCCAAGGCAACCCTGGAGGCCTCACAGGGTTCGGAGGCACCGGAGAAAGGGCAGACCAGAGAACCTAGAGGTAACAGGGATGCCCAGACCACAGCAGCAGAGACAATGGCAGGAAGCAGCCCAGGGGAATCAGACTGTGGACCATGAGTGAGCCTAAACCTTGAGTCAGCGTGTTTCGCTCAGAGCCTTCCCCTGCTGACTCAGTGGCCCGTGCTACGGACACTAACATGGTAGATGGAGAGGAAGGGCATGGACCCCCCTTCTGGAGTACAACCCATCCCCCTGTGTCCAGCAGTGGCCACTAGGCCTTACTATCCTGCTGACAAGGGCAAATTTATTGATTCTGGCTGCTAGGCCTTACTGCCCTGCAAGAAGGGGCGGATTTCCTGACTCTAGCCATTGGGTCTTACCGCTCAGTTGACAAGGGCAAATTTATGGACTCTGGCCACTAGGGTGCACTGCCCTGCTGATAAGGGTGATCGTATTGACTCAGGCTGGGAGGAACGAAGACATACGTTATGTACGCCTTCCCCCCATTCCCTATGAGAGGCCGGCACACTTGCCCTGCACAGGACGGGGTTTCCTCCAACCCTGTCACAGGCACTTAGGAAAATTCTACCTGAAATCTTCTGCCTATGACTGTCATTTTCACAGCAATCAACTATGATGTCACAGGCAAAGGGTTTTGAGGGAAGAAAAACAGCAGGAGTGAATGAATTAACAAAGGTTACGTTATACTGAGTAATAAAAAGCAGCAGAAGAGAAATGATTGACAAGATTTTCAAAAATGACTAGTGACTTTAAGGCCCATCTCCTCAAAGTTATTTAGACACCCATGGGAGTTAGGCCTAGTTTTCAAAGGTGCTTAAGTGCCTACATTTTTGGCTGCCCAAACTTGATACACCTTAAATGGGTCTGAAAGTGCGGATCCTCTGAATGTTGGGTCCTTTTAAGGCATCTCAAGGTAGGCACCCAAAATCACTTGTCACGTTTGAAAATTTTGACCAATGCAATATATCCTATAGAAGCCAAGAAACATTCTCTAAAGAGAATATCTGTGCAAGTTTTCTATGTAGTGTCTGCAAGTCTTTGAGATAAGGCTAACTAACTAAACAAATACATAAATAAACAAAGTCGCTCGTGCAATTAATGGAATACAGGACTCACTTATTTTTTGGCTATGCATCATAATGACATCAGAAATGCAGCACAGAGTCGTCATCTTTCCCATTCAGAGTTGATACCTTTTTCAGAGTATGACCTCTTGGCAGAATAAAATCAATACTATTTGTCTGCAAACACCCAGCTATATTCCATAGCCATTAAGCTTTACCATCCCTTTTATGAAAACAGGAAAGAAAACCCAATAACTTAGCAGGAAAATGTGAAAGTGAAGGAGCTAATGCAAACAGCTGGATTTACAGGAAACTCCTGAGAGTTGAATTGATAACTCAGGATACTAGAAAAAGGCTGCCAAAACTCTTACTTCTAGAATACTGGTTTAACTCTGGCGAGGACGTTGTCATTTGATAGCTGGCTAGTGACCTACAGACCTAGGATTGCCTATCCTCAGTTCAGTTCATAGCATAAAAGCAATTCCCAAGCACAACCCCCTCTGGGAAAGCACTGAAACACTTTACAAGTTTCTAAAGGAATCTTTGTACTTGAACAATGATGACTTAGTTGAGCCTGTTCCATTGCCAGCTGGAGATGGATTATGTTGACTCTGTTTCAGTTACCATTAACAGTGAATGGCAGGAAAAATTAATAGGCAACATGCTAGCTAAACAAGATAGGCCAGGGGTCGGCAACCTTTGGCATGTGGCTCGCCAGGGTAAGCACCCTGGCAGGCCAGGCCGGTCTGTTTACCTGCTGCATCCGCAGGTTCAGCCAACTGCGGCTCCCACTAGCTGCAGTTCGCCATCCCAGGGCAATGGGGGCAGCGGGAAGCGGCGGCCAGCATATCCCTCAGCCCGTACTGCTTCCCTCCACCCCCATTGGCCTGGAGCAGTGAACCGCGGCCAATGGGAGCTGCGATCGGCTGAACCTGTGGACGCAGCAGGTAAACAAACTGGTCCGGCCCACCAGGGTGCTTACACTGGGGAGCTGTGTGCCAAAGGTTGCCGACTCCTGCGATAGGCAATATACTGGTGGATGTCACTGTGTGAGGGTGAACATTTTCAAAGGTGATTTAGTGAGTTTGGGAGATTCATTGTTTAGGTGTCCAACATGAGATTGAGATTGTGGAACATTTTCTAAAGATCAGGCTCTTTTAAGGTTTCTCAAATTAGGCACTCAAAATTAGTCAGTTTTGAAAATCTCAGCCTTGGCTTGCTTCTTCCCCAACATAGTATGTTCAATGCTGCGCTGTTACCAAGATATATCTTGGTGTCTTGACATCCTCTTTCTTTTATTTTTTTGTTGTTCTGAAGTATGGATTAAAAATCTGTTGAACCTTCAGAAAAAAAATACCCCAAGTTAGTTCAATTTCTAGGCCCGTTTCCAGTCCCATTGTGTCAGAGCAGTCCAAACAAAGCTAGCAGATGCGAACTTGCTGTCACTTATGTCTTCAGAAGTAAATAAATGTTCCCTCTCTCATGACGATATTTTTAAAGTCCCAGTCTCTAGAAAATACACACTCTGATTTTTAAATGTCGGCAGGGCTTGGAAATCTATAGGACATACACTTTTGCCTAAAAAAAAATCAATCCTGAGTTACAATTTGATTAGCAGAAAATTGTTAGCACATTTGTTTCTACATTTGTGTGCCTCATGTCCTTTTCATTCATAGGCTGGCCGATTTAAGCTTTCTTTAAAAACTCCCCAAGAAAGTCTGTGACATTAAAATGTCCTTTGATGCTCTTTCACTAAGCAGTGAATATTAACAGTTATGGTGACCCTGTTCCCAAATGTGTCTCTGTTGGATCAATAGCAGTTAAGTGCCACTGTTTTACAATTAAAAAGGGGATCATTTTAAATTTAAAAGCTCATAGCTAATTTTCTTCTTGGCACTTAATGGCATAATTCATTTTTGAAAAAACCACATGGGGAGAGCGTATACTTTATTCTTTGTCAGGAGCCTTATAGTGGCTAGTTCTAGTGCTTATGGCTGCATCATGGATAATTTACAGTCAAGCATTCCACATGGCATGGAGTGTCCCATAGTTTGTTCCTACATATAAATTTGTTCCACGTGTGAGAAGTTAAAGAACCTGGTGGTTATTCACTGAAATTTTTTTTCATTTGAATTTCGACCCAAATAATTAAACATTTTATTTCTGTTTCTTGTTAGGCTCTGATGGGCAATGGATCCATCCTTTGCTTCCATATTTTAATGTGTACTCCATTGTGTACCATATTAAGAAACCAGTAGGTAGATAGAATTTCAAGATCTAAAGCCTACACACAATGTTATCAGTACCTGATCACATTAGAAGTTAACAACATTTATTATTCTACCCTGTCAGGTTGGTCAGTATTCTTATCCTCATTTCACAGATCGGGGAACTGAAGCAGAGGCATCTGAGGTAAAATCCTCCATAGCTGCACCGGACCACTTTGGAGCAGTACAACCCTCCTGTGCAACAACCTGCAGGTGTCTGAGAAAACACAGGGCATTGCAGATTTTTTAGGAAGATGAGAAAAGACGTCTACCAGCCCTTGCAAAGTAGCCTCTGCATACCCTGATGGGAAGATTTATTTGAGCTGAATCCTCTGCAAACATGCCAGGCTGGGGACTGGATTTAGCCTATGACTTTTCCATAGCTACCCAGAGAAAGTCATAAAGTCAGAGGTCATGTTAGAACTCAAAAGCTCATGGCTACCAGTTCTGGACTCAGACCACTACTGGAGCACACCTCTTATATTAGGGTTGCTCTGATCTACCTCAGTGCCTCTGCAGAAAATGTAAGCATGTTAAAGGAGAGCAATGATGTGACTAGGACTCGATTGTAAAAGATTCAGTGTGCGTCTCCTGGAATACCGTTGTAATGTCATAGCCTTGATAGAGGCTCTCTGTTGTATAGTTACTCAGCTGTCTGCCTCTGGTATAAACACAATACATGAAGTAATGATGTGCACCCACTTAAGCTGGGTACACTAAGATTAAGGGAAAGCCACCTAGCTTGTTCTTCATTACTAGCAGAGCTGGGTGAGTACCTACAAATACATTTAGAAAAACACTTCAAGAATTCTGCCCAAAAGAAACGATTCTCATAGGTTCTCAGGCCCGGATGTTTCCAGTGAACCTGGTTCTCCCACTGTGAGCTTCTTGGCAAGGTTTGGGCTGTAGGATTCTGTGCCCATTCATGTGGGTTCCTAGTGGTACAGAGGAAGCAAGATGGGATTACCACCCATGTTGGAAACTAGCACATAACCTGCCCCAGAAAACATGGTTCTACTTGAAAGACAACAGTGAACTGCAGCTCATGGATGCCCAGAGAGAAAAACATTTGTATTCATCCCTAAAGACCCCAAATACAATTCAAGTAAACTTCTACTAGCTGCTGAATGCAGGCAAAACTCGGTGTTAGTTTGCTTGACCTGCGTATGTTTGAGATGTTCTACACCCCTCTATTATTGAATACTTCATTTAGCCCTGGTCTACACTGTGTGTGTGTGTGTGGGGAGGAATTGATCTAAGTTGTGCAACTTCAGCTACGTGAATAACGTAACTGAAGTTGATGTACTTAGATCAACTTACCGTGGTGTCTTCACCATGGTGAGTCAACTGCTTCCACTCCCCCATCGACTCTGCCTGCACCTCTTGCGGCTCTGGAGTACAGGAGTCGATGGGAGAGGGTTCGGGGGTTGATTTATCATGTCTGGACTAGATGTGGTAAGTCAATCCCCGCTGGATTGATCGCTGCCCGCCAATCCAGCAGGTAGTGTAGACATACCCTCAGGCCTGGTCTACACTGGGGGGGGTGTCGAACTAAGGTACGCAAGTTCAGCTACGCAAATAGCGTAGCTGAACTCGAACGACCTTAGTTCGAATTACTCACCCGTCCAGACGCCGCGGGATCGAAGTCCGCTGCTCCCCCGTCGACTCTGCCACTGCCGTTCATGGTGGTGGAGTTCTGGAGTCGACGGGAGCGCGTTCAGAGTTCGAACTATCGCGTCTAGATTAGACGCGATAGTTCGAACTCCGAGAAGTCAAACTCTACGTGTCGACCCAGCAGGTAAATATAGACCTACCCTCAGATTCATCACCTTATTGCACTGGTTCTCTCTGTCCTTTTGTAACATACCTAGATTTGGCAATATGAAAAGGGGAAAACATTTCTTTGTGACTTTTACAAAGTGTCCCTTGTACATTTTAAAGTCAATCTTTAGGGCTGGAGGTTTTGCAATGCAGAACTTCAGAGGAAAAACAAAGTAGTACCCCCAAACTATACCAGCTATTTTTGAAACCAGGAACATTGAAAGACATGAATCAGGTGAGCATTTAGGACTACACTAAAATACAAGATCAGTATTACCGTAACCTTTGACTTCACTCTTGTCTTTAGCGACAATGATACAATAGGGAGGAGGAATAGTGTCATCTTTCAATTTATTTCTCTGTATGTGATTACTGCTAGTGCAGAGTCCCAATCCTCCAGTAAACAACCGCAGTGAGTCTTCTTAGGGATGGAAGGGAAAATCATTACCCTATGATTTCATTAAGTCTACAGAGAAGGATCTCCCCCTTCCCAAGGTTAGATATCTTACTCCCTGCATCACCCCAAAAATAATACAAGGACTCTGAAAGCTGTTTATGGAAATCAGTACTGCTGGCCCCATGCTGACACTGACATTAGAAGACAAATCTCACCCTTTATATGTAAAGACTAGCTGGGCTTTTATGTTAAAAGCCTGCGTACATCTTGAATTAAATATATTCTCTTTTAACAAATCACTGCCGTGCATTAGTAAAAATAACTGGAGTCACTGAGCTGCAGGAGTGTGATAAAGGCACATCACATGAAGGAAATGTTCAGGCTGATTTGAGTGGAGTCCCCCAAGGACACCCTCCCCTAGATGGGCATCTCTGTAACCCAAGTCACAGAGAGAATGGCGAGGCTGTGGATCAGGTTCTAACAGAGTGCACTGGTCTAACATGCCATCGTACAACACAATTAACTGCTTACACCAGGTGTTGCCTTGTTTCCGCCACGTTACACTTTTCACATTTCATGTAATGGTGTTTGCAGAGTCCTCCCAGTTTTCAGTTAGCCAGCTTTGCCCTCCCCCTTCCATTCATCTGGGCAGTTACATTTGACTCAAGTGGACTCTGATTGCTCACAGACATGACCTCTGCAAATACGGGATTCAAAAGTGCTTTTTGTTTTATTTTGGTTTGGTTTGTTTATTTTTGAACCAGGCATTAGATTTAATATATTCCATATGCTTATGATTAATGAAATCAGTGGTATAACTTTCCTTTGTCTTTCTGCTTTAGGTACACAAGAGATATGAACTAAAAATAGTCTGTGGCCACTTCATCTGGAGCATAAGCTCTTTGCATGTATCTATCTGCCTATTGATTTGCCCACCTGCATCATAGAATTTCTAAGTGTCTGAGAACCAGTGCTTCATACTCTGTGCCTCTTTGAAGTAGACTGAAGTAGCTGCATACAGGTGATCCTGTTTGTAAAAATCAAAGATCTAACAGCCTCCATTTCCCTGGAATAAATAATGCAATCTCTATTCTTTTTGCATAATTTTCCTTTTATACCCATGTGAAGTGAATGCCATCCAGGGTGGGATAAATGCTTACAACCATTAGAAATAGTGTGCTATATGCCTGGTTTTCATTAGCTGCTAATTACTCATAGGTACCCCCAAAGCTCCTAGTCATCACTAATAAAACATACTATGCAACTGAAATGAATATTATCATATTACTTTGCGCTTGTGGCCCAAGCAAATCCATTGTGACTGGAGATGGGCTTAAGTTACACAGTTTGGATCCAGATTTCAAACACCCCCGAAGTTGTGGAGGGTTCATATCTGGGGTTTTAGTCCATCCCATAGATAATAGAGGCCATCTAAAGAAAACAGAGCCCCAATTAGGTTTAGAGCAGGGATCGGCAACCTTTGGCACGTGGTTCACCAGGGTAAGCACCGTGGCAGGCCGGGCCGGTTTGTTTACCTGCCACATTGGCAAGTTCGGCCGATTGCAGCTCCCACTGGCCGCGGTTCGCTGCTCCAGGTCAATGGGGGCGGTGGGAAGCCACTCGGGCCAAGGGATGTGCTGGTTGCCGACCCTGGTTTAGAGGATTGGATTCAGGGTCTTAATTAGGGCCCACTTCTAACTGTTACAGGCTTTGATTATTTTTTTTAAAGTTCAAACTATGGAAGAAGCAGGCTAAATGGACCAGAGAGTTTCTACATCAGCCTTTAAACTCCAGAGACTTTATTTCAAATCCTGAGAATACAAAGAAATTGGCATTTGGTAGTCTCACCTGAAGCCCTAGACATTAGTCTGAAACTAAAACCAACCAAAAATCAACCATACCACCCATTATGCAATAGACTATGTTTGCATAGCTCAACTCAGAAAAGCCCCAGGCTAGCAATACCTGTGATAATGGTACAAGACAGCTTTATCAGACCAAAAGAAGATATAAATTTGATTTGTGTTCTGGGTTGTCTTTAGCACTGGGTGTAACAAAATGAGCTGGAAAATCCAATAAAACAAACTCCTCAGAGAATATTGGGTACTTTCCATTAGTCATCAGGCCAGAAATAACATAAGAAAAGCTCCTCTTGGGGTATTTGGAATTTCTGTTTTCAGACAGAACTAGGAAGCACAGAAGCAGCAGTAAAGATGAATTAATAAGCAATAATAATAAAAAAAGTTTTTAAACCACAAAAAGCATCAGACAACGCATCAGACAAAGGTTCCAGTTGGTTCTTACCCTGCTCCAGTTTTACTGTACTCACTGTCAAACTGGGCCACACCAGCTAGTTTTTAAGACTAAATTGGTGACTCTCAGGCTGTGGTGCATGTAGTGAAAAATGCCCTTGCTGGTGATCTGCAAAACAAAACATTTCAGGAAGCAAGAAGGGGAGAAATGTGGTTGATAGGGGAGTTGGTTCATTAAAGGACATCTCTTCAGAAGTAATCTACAGAAAAAAATTTGCTAGAGAACCCCTAGACCAAATCATATCACAAACTCAGTTTTGAGCAATGGGCTGAAGTAGATTAAGATTAATCTAGAATTGTGAGTTCAGGATGGAGGCTGAATCAGAATTTAGGTTTGAGATCAGATTCATCTGCACTGAAATCTAGGCCCAAGATGGAAGAAACCAGGTGAGATCCTCTCATTTCATCATATTTCCGTAATCTGGAATGATTAAAAATTTCCCAGATGAGTTGTTCTCATCAGATTTTGTCTGCATTCAAATCAGAACTGGAAGATAGTCCTCACCTAGTTTTGGATCTGACCTGCAAACAAAAATTCTTACCCAGGGGAACTAGAATCCTCCCTGGCTTGAAATTCAAAAGTTTGGACAAAGTTCTAGTTGTGGTCCATCTCTAAATTTCAAGACATTCAAGACAGCTATTCGGTTTATAGAACCTAATCCAAAACACAGAGACTCCCATTGAGTTTTGGATCAGAACCTCAGAGAGTCAGAGATTCTTTCAGATTTAGCAAGAAAATGGTGACCATTTGTAGGAGTAAATAGCCAGTGTGCCACATTGGGCAGTTCTCTTCTGAACATGATGCTGAGATGAATCCCATCAAGTTTTACACGGAATTAAGTTATTGCCATGTTTTGAACTGAGCTGCACATGGTTCCTAGTGTGTCTCACCCTTTTCTCCTTCCCCACCAGCCACAAAAGTATAAAGAATCTGGATTTCTACACAGGGGTGCCCTTAATTCTGCTGCCAGCCTGATAATATTGTATCCAGTGTTGCAAAAGCAGGGGCTTCCAGTACTGGATGTGCCCAATCTGATTTGCAGCTATAAAACATTTACAGATGTTTCCAGGAAATTTACTCCTGACAGGTGAAAAAAAGGCAGAAACTCCTTGGCTTTTCTGTGTATTAATCTCTCTTCCTCTGGCCTCGCATCCATGTGAAACTCATTCCCCACTCAACCCCTGGGTGTCCACATTCCAAAATGGGCACAAAGGAGCAGATTCACAAAATGAGTCCACTTCAGACACCTAAATCCCAGAATCAGACCCTACAAGGATTCACCTGATCCGATAAGCATGCTCAGACTTTGTCTACCGGACAGGCCCCTATGGGCAAGCATGGGGTGGGGAAAGGAGGACCATCTTCCTTATAACTTTTAGTCCAGTGGTTTGGGTACTCAGCTGGAATGTGGGAACCCCCAGGTTCAAATCACCACCACCTGTGGGGAGAAGGGATTTGAACTGGGATCTGCAACCTCTCAGGTGAGTGCCCCAACTCGTGGTGTATGAGATACTCTTACTAGAGGGAAGGGGTAGGGAAGGGGCTCCCTCAGTCTTTTCTGTTGACATTGTCCCACTGTGGATAATAAAAAAGTGATTGGACTGGATCGTGGGTCTCCCACCTCCCACGAGTGCTCTAACCCTCAGGCTACCAAATCATTCTCAGGCTTGCTGTATCTGGCATGCTCCCACGCTCTTTCTGGCAAATGAGTCTTTCATTATTGTTTCACATTGGATCAGCTTCAACAGGAGTGAGTCAGAGGTAGCAGAGCCCAGTTCAAACCCCTCCTCATCAGCTGGAGCTGAACCAGGGGTCTCCCAGCTCCCAGGTGAGGGCCCTAACCACAGGGCTAAAAGCTATGAGGGAGTCACCTACCCCCAAACTTCTTGCTAAAATGGTGTAGGCATCTAATACCAAGAGAGGGTTTGCAGCTAGGAATCCCAAGCAGAAGGAGGTGCTTCCCTGCAGCCGAGACTTAAGCGCCTATCTCCCATAGAGGGGAAGGGCTTAGCACCCACCGCCCCTCAGTTTGGCATCTCCCATTGGCTAGCTTAGGTGAGAAGCCCCTAGCATGCTGGCTTTTGTGAATCCCATTCTTGTATAGGGAGCCAAGGTGCCTAACTCAGACTCATGAATCCTAGTGATTTTCTAGGCACCTAAAAGTTAGGCTGTGGCAACGATCAGCATCACCACGCCTAAATCCTTCTGTGAATCTAGCCTAAATTCAATTGATTTTACATGGTACTTATTGCTGTATTTTTAAATGTATGTTTATTGGTTTTCTTTAATCCAATTCACCTCCCTGTGCACAAAAATTAGATAACACTTTGAAATGTAAAGATATAAAACAAGCAGTCATGCTGCAATATTTTCCTTAAGCAATAAAACTACCACTGTGTTTCCAAGATCCCAGAGAAATATACATATCCCAATTTCTATAATAGATCATTTGTCCATCTTCTCCCTATTGCATTTTGACTGAAGCAAGCAAGCAACTAGTAAGATTTAAAGATCAGCAAAGGAACAAAACAATGTGTTTGCTCCTTTTTGCTGCTGCTTCTTTATATTATATTAAAACACAGAGTAATTTGTTTTTAAGTTTTTGTTCTGATTTTTTTTTTAAAGTTTAGAAACATCAGGAACAACAACTGGTACGGAATGCTGCAGAGTGCCTCCTCAGCCACACTGGCTACCACGAGCACACCAGACTTGTCCTGCACTCCCTCCACTGCCTTCACACAGAATTTCAGATCAGCTTCAAGGTCTTGGTTCTTATCTGGGCCCAGGATATCTAAATGAGCCGAATGCTCCAGAATAGAGACTGGTTGACAACTACTCTTCTCTGGCACAATGGAACCTCTAGAATAAAGCCAAAGCTTTATCTATGCAGGAAACAGAACTTTCTCCGGGCCCAGGCTGAGACTGTGGAATGAATTCCTCCAGGGACTAAGGACCAACACAAACCTCACCATTCCAAGTGCAAGACCATGTCTTCTCTACCATAAATATATAGCAAAGGGCCTATTTAAAATAAAGCCCAAACAAAGCAAACTGACAAAACCCCTTCCTACCTAAACAAGAAACTCTACTGTACATACCTCTCCTGAGAGAATGACAAATATCATGTGACAGACATGTAGTCATGTTGCTTCATGCATTACTGGAAGACACTCAGATACTATGGTGATGAGTGCAGTATAAGAACCTGTACAGTACCGAATAGAATAATGAAGTCTGGTCTTCCTTGTTGTTTCTGGAAGATTCGTTGGAGTTCTCATAGATGTAGTTGAAAGGATTTTAAGCAGGTGGAATAAAAATCACTTCCCCTCTTAATGAATTAGGTTTCAGTTGCAAGGTGTCTCGCTGAAGCCTTGGTCCTACCAGTTCTCCAATCATTTATAGAGACTTCTGGCAAAAATAAAGACAACAAGACTGGAAAAGACAACAGGGGGAGGGGGGAGGAAATGGGGTTGGGATAGGAACAACAAAATTCACAAAACTCAACCTTTTGGAACATTGTTATTCATTATAAAGTAGGGGGAGAAAGCACAAATGCATTGTTCTCTCCCTTTGCACGACAGCTTGATACAAATCCATAACGTTTGAAGAGCGCTCCCTAATCTTGTCTTTCTTATCTCCTTCTTCCTTCCCTACACTTTCTCTGTGTGTTCTCCAGTTTGTATTGCATATACCCATTATTCTCTCCAATTACCATTCAATACAGCACCTATTCACTCACGGAAACTTTCTAAATATGTGTGCATCGGCAATGGCTGTCTGAGGAGAGGTCCATTTTCCTCTTCTAGCATTTTATGCTGGATTTGATGCCACACAATTCCCCAAATATGGATGTTTGCCATGGCAACCGCTGCAGCACATTTTTGCAAAACTCACCCTCTTAAGTGGCTTAATGGATATGGTATTTATTCCCTTTTTGAAGATTTAGCTTCAGTGACACATAATACAAACACAAATGTAGCAAATATTTGCGTGCTTCTTGGGAATAACAAAGGCATACTTAATCTGATACACACAGAAAAGACATTTTTGAACTTCATTAATACATGGGTAGAAGTCAATGGAAGAAAATGGATCTTGTTAACTGGCTTTTTGGATACCAATAAACATCTCATTTGCCTTAAACATATCAACCTAGCAATGCTATTTATTCAATATAGAATAATCTGTGACATTAGAGGACCCCAGCATTGCACACAGAGGAATGATTAATCTATTATTCATTCTACAATAAAAACTCTGAGGGATTTACAGTAAGAAAAGTGATATTCAGAAAGGGAAAGAATATTCTTCCTGAACTGTATTCACCTGACCTCTGTGGTGAATAACTGAGTTCTTTCAGAAAATGGACCCTTATTTCCTGCAGATAGGAGGAATTTCAAAGGGCCAAGGGCTTATGAATGTGATACAAAGACATGCAAGTTCTGAGACAGGCAGATGGACACACAGAGTTTTCTATAAATCTGTTATCATGGGCTGTGGAGCAGTTTTATGCATGCTAAGGAAAGGAAGAGAATCACACTGGCAGAAGATGCACAGGGGTCTCTGCAATATTTGGGGTCTGAGTGAAATAGAAGGGTTTGGGGATTTTATGTAGTCGTGTGGTTTTAGCCTCAATGGATTCATTTGGAACCCTAATGAGAGGTACCTTGGAGAAGATGAACAATTGCCGAGAATTGTTGATGTCTGATGGAGGAGACCACACTAGTGTCATACTGGTCCACAGTAGCATCAATGGGTATCAGTAATTGGCATGGAGATCAGATCTCTCCCAGATGATCACTGATCAACAAGATCAACATAGTCTCCATGTCATATCCTACATCCTGGTCAAGAACCTAAGAAAGTATTTCCCCTGGACATTACAGCACATCAGAAACAAACACTTACCCAGTTCCTCTAAAACCTCATTGAGCAAAACTGGCAGCCTCAACCAGAGATGACTTTGCATGTGTCCCCTCCAGACAGGAATGTGACATAATGACATTAGCCAACTTGGTCTGTCAGTATCCATGAATGGGGTTTGTGCATGTGTATGGGAGGGCTCTTTATTTGTGCCTCCAGAAGTGTGGGCCAGCTCCCAATAACCAGAGCTTTAAGAATGTCACAGTTCTTCCTTTTTTCTTGGGAATGTTCTCTGGCTGATGGTTTCCAGACTTTAGTCATGGGCTACCAGCAGTCCACGAAGAACTTGCTAGTGATGGAGCATCTAGTCACAAGGACCTGCCTGATCTCCTTGCTTTCAGCTATGCATGCACGTTAAAAGAAGTATAACATTCTTTAAATATATTTCTAATATTTTTTCCCATGTGAGCAATTGCTGTGGTTGCTAAAGCAGTGGTTCTCAAACTGGGGCCGCCGCTTGTGTAGGGAAAGCCCCTGGCGGGCTGGGCCAGTTTGTTTACCTGCCGGGTCTGCAGGTTCGGCTGATTGCAGCTCCTACTGGCCGCGGTTCACCTCTCCAGGCCAATCGGGGCTGCGAGAAGTGGCGGCCAGCAAATTCCTTGTCCTGTGCCACTTCCCGCAGCCCCCATTGGAGTGGAGCAGTGAACCGCAGCCAGTGGGAGCCGCGATCAGCCGGACCTGCGGACGAGGCAGGTAAACAAACCGGCCCGGCCCACCAGGGGCTTTTCCTACACAAGCGGCATCCTCAGTTTGAGAACCACTGTGCTAAAGGGATATTATTCAGGCAATGGGAGTAGAGATTGTCTTCAGTCATGAATAGAAGTGAAGGTGTCCATGAAACAATCTTCTTTGTAGACCATACCATGAAAAAGCTTGAGAACATCTAACCTCTGGGGAAAGTTTGGTTGGACATTATAAACCCTTCCTCAGCTTATTCAGAATTATACAGCTTACCTTCCAGCAACTCTGAGGGCTTGATTTGCACAACATCACTCATCTAGGTCCCCGTGTGAAAATGTATGCACGGTTGTGTGTCTAACTGGTGCACGTGATCCTCATAATTGCCCATGCAAATTGGTTATTTGAATACACACATGGCCAGGAGGGAAGGCAACTAGCCATTTGAATGTGAAATTGCAGTAACTGAATGTGCATTTTTATAAGCAGCCTTGGGATTCTGTCCGTTCAAAAATCAGGTCTTTACAGTCTACTTGGTGAGTTTTCCAGAGGTAAACAAATTCCTGGAGCCCAATATCCTGTGGAAATCAATGGGAATTTTTTTCTAGGTAAGGACTGAATAATGATTACAGTACTGGTCCTAGATCATCAGACTGTCAAGATGACAACTTTGTGTTAGGTTTTTAATTATTCTTATTTTTTTTATTTATATTTAAGATTTCTTCAATTTCTTTTGAATGATTTTCTGCCCTTTGTAATTACAGAGGATGCGGTGATTAGGCTTCCTTTCATAGCACTTCTCAATTTCCCCTTTAAAGTGGAAGATTTACACTTAGATAAATCAGTGGGGCAATGAGATGGGGAAGGGAGAATATTTATACCAAATAGCAATATTTTTGGGAAAGGTATTTGTGTTCTGGTAAAAAAATATTTTTGGTTGCTTAATCATCCACTTATGATCTGCTTCTCTGTGCCACGTAGGTGGGCTGCCAGTGGAGAAGCTAAGGAGGGCACAGTTGCAGAGGTGGATTCTCCATGCTAGTGCTGCATAGGCTGGCATTTAAAATGGGGAAAAAAGAAGGGAACAAAGAATCCACCCTCCTAGTTAACATGACTTTCATCTTTATAGTCAGATTCTCAGTTGCACTAATTTCAGAGGTTCTACACACCCACAAAACCCACTGAACGTAATGGGAGCTGTTGATGCTCAGTACCTATGAAAATCAGGACACATTTGTTTGATGCCCAAAGATGGATTTAGGAGACTATATTGAGATACCTAGATTTGAAAATTTTGTCCTTAAGCATTTAAACTTCAAAGCTTGTCCAAACTCATCCAGACCGGTTGGTCTCTCTCTCTGCTAGTAAATCTTTTTTCTTTTCACTGTTGACTTTGACAAACAATACACTTTAATTCTACTGATATCCAAATAACGCTCATAGTTATTTAGTGTGTGTAATATACCAGCCATAACCACCAGATTGAGAGCAAAGGGAGCAGTTTTTAGTAACCAGACACACAGCACCCTTACCCTCCATAGTCGGCATGCATCTTGAGATGATCCCCATCATCTCAGAGAGAAAACATGAACTTTGCATAATTGAAATAAGGGATCTGTATTATGCCATATTTTTGTTTAAATTATGCAAGACTCTGAGATACGCAGGGCATAAGGAAAGTAAGAACAAGGCCTTTAATTGAATTCATTATCCATTTCAATAGAATTGTTAAAAACCTAAAACAGAAGAGCAGTTTTGCATTCTGCTAACATAATCCACCTCCATCTGCATTATACTTTTCTGTGTGTGACACTCTCTCTCTCACACACACAGTCCTTAGTGCATCAGTTGAGAAGAAATACTGTACCATAGTAGCTAAATCACTTAGACCTTACATATGGTAATAAAAATGGCTAGTATCGAGATAGTTAGAATAATCTGATCATCTACAGTTCATTGCTAATTATAGCAATAATAAAAAAGGCTTCACCTAGAAATTCCAGTTGTTTGTGCCAACTAGTTGCATTTATTCTCTGCTGCTGTCAATGACTGCTGTTACTAGGCCTTTCAAATGGAACATTTTAGAAACTCTGGTTGCTGTTGGGTTAGCTCAGTCCACTGCAGATAGGAATTCAATCTGTTGGCCCATTGTTCTTGAAGGAGACTGATTTGTTTGGTTTTGCTGTCCTTTCACATAGTGCATGCCATGGATGGGTAAAACAACAGGAATAATTAAGATAGACATAGTAACACATGCCCTGAGATCAGAAATATAACTTTCCAAAAACATCAGCCAGAAATCTTGAAGAATCAGGGGCCGGTTTGTATTGTTACACCTAGTAACAGTAAGAGAAAAAGAACTTATTTATGATTCTGAAGCTTACACAAGAAGTCTTCTGGAACTACTACTTCAGAGCAGTAATATATTTTTCCCTTTGGCCGATGTTCTCACAAGTTTTAATAGAATATTCCACACCTGAGCAGGGTGATCCTCTTGTGGGCATCTCCCTTTCCCACCACCTAGGCATGAACCTGTTTCCTAGCACACAAATTTGCTCTATATTTAATTTCCTCCACTCTCATTTGTCCTGGCCCTCCCTTTCCCATTTGGCCCTCTGTTTCCCAGGCCCTAGTGATCTTTCCTCCTTCTCCCTTGCTGCCTGCCTATCTGTGATGACCTGTGTCCTGTGGCTGGTATCTGTGTGACAATAAAGTCAGATGCACCTGGACTCTATCCAAGCTCTGTGTCACTGATTTCTTTTCCATCGGAAGCCAACCTGCAAGGCCCCAGAATTCTGCTATTGCTCACCGGAGGGACGTGTGTGATAGAGGGAGAGAGAGAGAGAAAGGGAATGGAACACTGGTGATAGAAGAAAGGGAAAGAAGTATATGCATAGATCACCTAATATAGTCCCTGGATCAGAACTGTGAGCGTCAGGTTTTCTGTGTGATATTCACACTGATGAGTAAAAAGTTCACGTTCTTCCAATAATTCCTCACTTTCATTATTTCCCCCAAATACTCATTCTCCAGAATACGCACAGAAAACAAATAGAAAAGAAAGGCAAAGTGGACAAATGTATTGGTGTTTGATTTATTCCAACAAATGTTGGCGGGAATCTATTTTTGAGGCATTTGCACTCAGCTCCAGTCCTTATGAAGAGATAACAAACATTACATATTATTTCCCCTTGCGGCTTTCTCCGGAGAAGTTTATCAGTAGTTGGGGGTAAAAGAAAAGTCTCACACACTCCCATACGATCTGTTGGTATTAATGCTGAGAGTCTCAAAGTTGAGGGGTGTCTCCCCACGAGTGCGATAAAGTCTATAGCTCATTGTTCCCACACAGTAACAATCAATAGAAATGTAATTACTAGTAGTCCTATTTGGCATAGCTAAAAAGGGTATCGCAGCTTGGTGCTAGTTCTTCCGCCAAGGATGCAGCTTTGCAAAACCGTTCCTTTTATCCTTCTTTACATATTTATTACAACTCTTTAGACTGATCCATGCAAACTAAATGAAAACAACCAATAGAAAGAGGCCTGCTTGTGCCAGCAATCCCCAGACTGTCAAACGATCACTGAAGATTGGACAGGTCCTGATGAAATAAATGTTGGCTGCTGACTCTTCCAATTTTGCAACACTCCTCTGTGTCACTGGAGCAGCCTTGTCCAAGATTGAGATATTTGCAAACTGTCATCTTTCATAAATATCTGCCTTGAGTGACACTTTGCTCCCCCCCATTTCCCTTTGAAATGTACCTAGCTGGCACTGAGCCTGCGGAATTTCATTGCTTGTGATAGGTGATTAGCAAAGAGATGATTTCCTCCTCCCTTCCCGCTCTGCCAAAGGGCTGAGTGACAGGTCCAAAAGGCGAAAGGCAGACTGGGGAAGCAAATCTGCCAGAGGCATAAGTGATGACACTCTGAAAACACTTCATTCATCTTGCCAAATTACAGGCTGGGCTGGGGACTGATGGGGCGGGGAGGGAAGAGTCTTTTGCATTTTCCTAGTATCCTCTCAGCTCTAAAAGCTGACTATTGCAGAAGGGCTCTTGGCGTTGAAAGATGCTCACAAGAACAGAGTGCTCAGTTCCCCTCTCCATCCTTTCCCCTCTGAAAAACTAGCTCATACCTTTCTGAAGTTAGTGGTTTCTGGACCAAGCATATAAACTGTATCTGTCCTGGCCCTCCCTTTCCCATTTGGCCCTCTGCTTCCCAGGCTCTAGTGATCTTTAGAAAACTACCCTCCTGTCGTAATAATCAAACATTTAGGGGCAATTTTCAAAGGCACAAAGGAGAGCTAGGGGTCTAACCCCCACAGCCAGTCAATAGGAGTGGGGCGCCTAACTGCACTACATGCCTTTAAAAACAACCTTCGCCTAATTTACTTACTAGGAAATGCCTCACATGGGCAAACTGGAGACTTGTGTTTGAAATATTACTTGACTCTATTTTGGAGGGGCTATTCCTCCCATGCTGGTGATCTGGAAGGTAATGCAGTTATGAGACAATGATTAGCTTGGTCCTAGGGAAGCTGCATTAATGGAGCCACCAACTTTTGGATGGGAGGTAAGACTGATGTTCTCAGGACTTACAGGCCATATAACAATCCATGACCTATTCATGCTTTAGTCCATCCTTATTCAGGACAGCACTCAAGCCCTAAAGAGGGATGGCTTCCTGAACTGGAGCCAATGACAGTCACTCTCTGTCACCTGGAAATAGCTCAGCTACCATATATTGAGGGGGTGGAGACATGGAACCCTGGGGAATGGGAGTAGTTTTGTGGCTCTGTGGCCACTGTTTGACTACTCTCAGGGATTGAGTCCCACCTCAGGAGATATTGTGGCCCTGTGTGTCCGTGGAGACTGGCCTGGTGGTGTAGCTCAAGCTGTGAACTATGAGCAGAGTTTGTAGGATCAGAATGAGACTTTTATGCCTGCAGGGATCATTTAACTCAATTTAAGCAGAGATGCAACCACTTCATGGGTGAAGGCTTACAGGGTGGACTACTCAGCAGGCTGCACAACAATGAAAGGATGGGGAAGGGAAATTGTCCGAGGACTCTGGAATGACAGACTCCTACCCTTACAAAATGTGCTCCAGGAGCCTTCATTTCCAGGAGCAAATTTAATTTTAAAGGCACCTAAACTTTTAGGTTTCACCTGAAAGATAATGGGCCAGATTCTAGTGTCAGTTACATTGGTCTGATAGCACCAATGTCACAATAAGCACATGTTAAACATTAATGTAACCATTGACTAATCACATAAACTGGATTGAGGACTAAACCAGGAATAACTGCCTATGTCACTTCACATTTTCCCTGGTGCAAATGAGTGTCAAAATTTAGCCTTGGGTTGTTATGAACTTGGCTAAAATGTCTCTAGCATCACCTGCCAACCCCGTCTCTCAGCAAGTACTGAAAATGGAGCCTGAGACATAATATATTGAATTCCTATCCTATACTGGGAAGAGTGAAGTAGTTACTCTCTGAGTGGAAAAATATCTTCCATGCTTAGCCCACCATCGTAAGACTGTAGAAGTAGAAGATGGAAAAGAACTATTTGATTATCCATTCCCAGGACTGTTCTGTACAGAACATTTAATAATGCTTCTGAGATAGTCTCGCCACGTAGATTTTAAATAATATTCACATTACATCAGAATCCATTGAGATGAACTGAACGGAAAGAGCTTTTAGAATACTCAGGCACTTGGAATCAAACAGAATATTGTTCCTTGCACCCATAGAGCACTAAGGATTAATGACAGTGGGGCCCAAAAGGCTCTGATAAGTGCCCTAGGTCTGCAAGGTTATATAACCCTTCCAAGTTACTTCATACTGCCAAAATGGAAAAGAAATCTCAAGTTAACAGACTTTCCTTGAAAACATTTCCAAGCTTTCTGCTTCCATCTGAGCTGGAAAACAAACCTCTTCTGTGATCACTTTGTGCTCGGACCAGGAAGCGTCATGGTATATGAAAATGGAAAAAAGCAGGGATCAAACTTGGCTGAATCTTTTCAATGAATTTTGATATTAAAGTGTACAAAAATGGTTTTGTGCCATTTATTCTGGGTTATACTTGAGAACATATGTACAACAGTCATACAGCATGTGTATAATGATTTCCATCTTCAAACAACAGCTAATGACACCTCACGACACCATGCGAGGTAGGCAAGTAAATAAATTATTCCCTCATGTTAGACTGGGAAACCCAGTAACAGAGAAATAAAAGTGAGGTCTTCAAGAACACGAGTCAGTGGCAAAACAGGGATTAGAACATGGGAGCCCCTGGTTCCCTTTCCCTGGCACTAGCCACAACATCATATGTATATGGGTGTGTATGAAGACACGTTTGGGTCCCGTATCTATATCTTTAGATGTACAGAAAGTGATAAATGGCATATATGTGAGCACAAAACGCAGTGTAACGCAACAATCCACCTACAAACACATACCGTACTATATGGCACATTAATTGTACATTAATCAGAACAGAGTGTCCTAGTGTCATTGCAAAATCTACCATGTCCTTTCCCTATATTACTTATACAGATCTGGTCATTACTATATTACTATCATTTAATAAAGTGTATTATTTCAATCCAACTAATGTCACTAGTGAACCTATTTCTAGCCAATTTGTATATTTCACATGATGATTTTGAGCTGGTCTAACTCTTGTGTTTTCACAAGGAAGTTGCCATATAGATGAGTTCTCTCACTAGAGTTTTGCAATTCACAATGTAAGGGAAAACTGCTGCATTTTGTTTCTAGTTTTTAAAGTTTTTTTAAACTCCAAAATGGGCTAGTTTTGCCTTAAAATTAATCAGAGTTTGGAATTTTCTTTTGTTCCAGTGAGCCTATTTCTGAGTAAAAAAATGGGTTTACTGCAAGCCAAAAAATGCTACCTCAGAATTTGACATTTCAAAATTTGGGTTTTCCCACATTTGATTCAAAAATTGTTATTTTGTCACAAATGAAATGGCAAGTTTTAAAAAAAGGAAAATCTGTCTGAAATTTCACATCCACATTTTTCTCCAGCTCGTCTCTGAATTTCATATTGACCCTATGCCTTAAAAGTGTTTTAAAGTTTCTCTTGCAATGTTTTCTAGGACATTTCTCTTACTAGTGCTGAATATAAAAATGCAAATAGGGAACATTGATCTAGAATGGAATATTTTTCTAATGTTTCCATTAAGCAGCAGATGCTGTTACCAAGCTGTCATCTTTGTTGCTAGGGAAATTTTGTGCGTATGCCAGAAGACAACTGGTTGGGATAATACAGTCACCCTATTGCATGGGTTGTTGCATGAGTTCCTGTAATGCCATTGGACTGAAGAATCCCTGAACACAGGACCCACATCTGCAGCCCTTGCGCTCCTAACTCCAATGGGACTATGGATTCCATGATCAGAACTTCTTGCTGTGGTCAGTGAAGTTAATAGGACTATTTCTGTTCCTAGAATTAAGCATGTGCTTAAAGAGCTTTGCTGGACAGTGGCCTAAGTGGCCTACTGGCTTAATTACTATTGCTTCCTGCAGTCACCAGTGCAGGTAGACTATATAAATACCGATCCATCTCTCAGAGTCACCCACATACTCACATATGCACTCAGGGACAATTTCCCCCCTGTTGTAACTGTTGACTTCATTGGAGCTATACCAGGGATTAATTTGATCCACACACAGATCGCATTTAATTTCAAAGTGTGGCATCTCTTTTATCTGCAGGATAACATTGTAAAACTGATTTTGATATCTTTTTTCTCGAACAGCAGGCTGTGATCAATGTATGTATTCAGAGTATATATTGAATAGAGTAAGAAGGTTACCATGTTCACAATTCTCCAACATACTGATAAGAAAACCTTATCAGTATATTGGTGAATCACAAATGGCAGCAGGTCAGATCAAATTTTTATCAAGCGGCATAAAGATCATAAAAGCAGGTTCCCAAGGCTACCTCTGCTTTAATAAAATGAAGTCATCCATGTGTTGCTTTGTATTAATATTGCAACTAGTTTAAACATATATAAGCCATTATTTTTCCTCAAGTGTTAAATCAAATTGAATCACAGCTTTTTATGAGCAATAAAATGATAATAGACCAGATCTGGTCAGCTAGGATAATAACTTGATTCCGTACTTGGGATGTACATGTTTAAGGTTTCCATGATAAAACTGTAATTTTATACCCTAAAGTGTGTTAATAACATTAAGTGATGTAATAGTGAAAGTGAACTGCAGAATACAATACCCATAGGGCCATCATAATAGAAATAATTTATAATGTAACAGCAATAAAATCTTTAATGTTATCTCAGTCTAGTCCTGTCCCCACGTCTGGGGTTTCGGATTACACATGATTTTTCTATGGATTTACGTGTTAACCTAAAATAATTAAGAAAATGGTTTTCAGAGTGCAAGAGCCTTTGAAAGTTGATGATTCGACGATCATTTTATTAACTCTTTCATGCCCAACAAATTCCAGTGTGGCTAGTAGCTAGCATAGCACGGGGTAAATATTTTCCTCTTATTTAATCCTTATTTATCCTCATATTTAATACCACTGAAAATGATGTATATGAAAATGATATATATGAGCATGTAGATCATATTAAAATGAGGCTCTCTCATTCAAAAATATATGATGAATGTACATCCATTTCCTGTCCCCTACTCCTCTCCCCCCACACAACCATACACATATATTTACATAGGCAAAGAGGAAGATTTTGAAAGTCTCCTCACAGATGTAGGAGCTCAAGTCCCATTGAAAGGCAATGAGGCTGGAGTTCTTAAATCTCTTAGGTTTGTTTGAAAATCCCATCAATAGATCTATATGCACTTATATATTAAACACAAACCTATATAAGCAACCTGAAAGCTGCCTTTATTGGCCAAATAAGGATTCCTCTGACAAAAAGGGAATCCCTAGATAAACTAAAACGGTCTCTATACCTGCTCCCTTGCAGCTTCTGGGATATGGGGCATGTGGGGTGTATTGGGGTTGGGGAAGAGGGGCTGTTGAAGGCAGTTGTAAATTAGACCAACTAAACTGGACTATTCCAGCTTACGGCACTGATGAGGGAAACACAAAGGTGGCATAAAACCTGTTCCTCCTGCCCCTTTGGGTCTTGTGCCAAGCATAGATCAGCCAAACCCGAGGATTATTACAAAGTGTCTCCAGTATAAATGATATAAAACAGTTATTGTGCCATTAACAAAATTCTTTGCATCTCAGATCCTCTTTGGGCCCTCGGGAGGGCCATGGAAAACGATGGGAAATGTACAAAAAAGAAACGTATCTTGAAATATGCATGTTATACATAATTGACCCTTTAAAAGAATATGCATTAGAAAATATTAGGTCCCTAATCTTCTGTGACATCATTACACAGACTTCTGATTAAACACATGCACTCATTAAGTGTAACATTTTATTTTAGTTTCTTTGTTGGAATTGTTAGACTTCCTGACCAATTCCAGCCAAGCTACAATATGCACTATGAAAACTCACAGCACTGTAGATATAACATCACCACCACTTGGTGTATCCATAACTCCTTTGATCTGAAGACCTCAAAGCACTGTACAAATATTATTTGGTTACATGATGAAACAGCCTTGTGCAGGGGGCAAATAATATTATTCCCATTTTACAGATGACAAAAGCAAGATATAAAGATGGGAAAGTGACTTGCCCACAGAGTTAGTGGTAGAATCTAGGAGTCTCGAGGAGGAACTGCTAAGAACCCCTGTTTCAACAATGGCTATATTATTATTTTCTTAATTCCCATTGTCCTTTCTAGGTTCCTGTACTCCAGGCGGGCACGTGCTATGCAAACCACGGGCAATTGGTGGGCAATTTTGATCAGTGACAAGTAGGTGTGTGTGTGTGTGTGTGTGTGTGTGTGTGTATACACACACACACATATATATATATACACATATATACACATACACATATATACACATACACACAAATACACACACAAATGCATCTAGCTACTATAGACTGGCAGCTCCTTGTCTTCTAATAAAGCTGTGGTGTTTTCTTATGGGAAAACCGTGGGCCATTGATTCAGTTAGTGTGTGCATTTCAACTGTATTTGCCACATTTACGTGACACTTCAAAGTTCTGCAGATCTAAGATCAGTATTTAGTCCCGTGCAAGCACAGAGGATGATGGCAAAAGCGTTGCAGGTGTTGTCACCCACAGGCTTGAGAACTAGTCACAGGAGATTCAGAGGCAGATGCATCAGAAAGATCCTTCTCATTCAGAGTAGTCTCTCAAGGAAGACTGCCTTTCTCCTTGTGTCTCCTGTGCATTTAGGAAGCTACACTATGTTCTGGCTCGTAATACGCTGCACCTCATGGAATGCAGGGGAGTGGATCAAATATGGACCACTCATCTACTCATAAACTGAATGCATAATCCCAGCAACCAAGAGACCCTGAGGCAGCTGCTTGGATAATACAGGAAAACTAATTTCAATTCTGCTGTGTTCACAACTCTTACGTGTTTGCTTTCAATGAATAATCAAGTACTGGCACAAATACTAGTGAAAATGGAATTTTAAATGCCAATATTTGCAGTTTGGGAGAACCTCATTCAGTTTCACTCTGAATAGATTTGCACTAGCTTACATAAACCAGCGTGGGTCTAGTTTTGGCTGGTTGGGTTATAAAGCTCATGATAGGAAACTTGCATGGGAAGTAAATATATTTGTCCCCAGTTCTCTGCTTCCGGCTCATCAAAAAACCCATGGAAAAGCTTCTTTGCAGGCTTTCCAGAAGAGGAACTTAAGCAGAGCTTTCAAAGGTCGGGATCAGCAGCACATTTGTGCATATGCTGTCTTTGATTTGGCAATCACACTTATTCTCAAAGCCCCTACCCCTCTGCAGACTCCTATTCTGAGAAAGACTCTTCTGCAAGGAGGGGGCTGTGCATAGGGCCACTGCAGGCCAGAATTCAGGTAAATGTTTATATGGCCAAATGTTTCACGAATAAGGTCCCATATGTGGATGTGTATATATATCCCAGCCTGAGAAAGAGAGAAACAGCTTTTGTCTTGGATCTAAAAACACCTCGTATGTTGAAAGCTGAGTGGCACTGGCATTTGCTGCTGACGGCGTTGCTTAAGGAGAAAAATTTTGCAGAATATAAAGTTTCATTTAACGCAGAGGGGGTTTCGTCCCTAAGCTGATCTAGATAAATATTTCTCAATGGTGTGCTAGAGAATAGGACTACTCTCTGGTCAGTTGCCAGATAGCTGCCAGAGCAAAATAATTCAGGTTGGTTTTTTTTTTTAAGCCTGCGAGAGAGAGAACTTTGATATCTAACAACCTGATGTGTTAAACTCATCTTAGACTCTATGTGTTGGAAACAAGACCTCATGCAGTACATATAAATACCATCTGCATCCAAATTACGTCAACATGTACGGTAATTGACATTGCTGTAAATTATCTGCTACTGATGGACACCAGAACCCTTGATCTGTGCACTCAGGTGCCTCTTTCTGGCTACAGAAATAAAATTACGTTTTTACGTAGCATCAAAATGTAAAACAGGCTGTGCTGATAGTGTACCAAAGCTTTTAGGCCTAGCTATATTACAAGAGTAAGGAGCGATAGAAATCTGCTTGTCACTTCTTCAGCTGGATAGGCATGACTGGCTTCAAAAGGAAACCTAGGAGTGATAGATTAAAGGAAAGGTGGCCATGAACTCTTCTTTCCCAAAGAAAGTTCAAAGCCTCCTTATTTAGGTTTTTATCACACTAAAAATGGGAAAGGGGGTGAGGAAGATAAAAATTTAAAAATAAATATCTTAAGAAATTATCATCATCTGCGCCTTCTCCAATGTGTCTGGTAAGCAAAGTGTTAAGTGAATTGTAACTAGATCCTCAGGAGACAGTTGCAACCTGGTTATCAGTGGCAGTAAATGGAAGATAATAGCCCCACTAGAGAGTTATGAAATGGCTTGTCTTTGAGCTGCCAAAGTGTTTAGACTCTCTTTTATTATATTCACAGTGGTAATCCGATATGTCCTGACTTCTGTCATCTGTATGTAATGCTTATCAACTCTCTGCCAGTGATTCACCCTCTTGTCAGGGACAATTATTCCTCAAAGCGCTGAGGTTATGACTGAAGCAATATTATGACTAGAAAGAAAATATGAAAGGTGCAGCACATCACAGCAAGCAATCTTGAAGCTGACGTCAAAGTGAAGGAGGACATTGTTGATAAAAAGGGGAAAGTTTTGTTCTAGTGCTCCCAGGGCAGGCCTGGGCATTGCTAAGGTCAAGTGCACATACAACTGCAGTAATGGAAGAATTTCCACGACTTTATTAGAGCTATGTATTCAGGCCTCTCCAGTTCGGGTCGTGTCACCATTTCTGATCTAAGTCCCTGTTTACAGGCATTTAGAACAGAACAGGCAAAATTTTGGCCCTAGCACTGGAAGTTGGCAGATAAGGGCTCATTTCAGGAGCAATTCATTTTCCTACAAATGATCACAAATAAGGAAGCAATCTAGGGGAATCAGGATCCAGTTTGCAGTCATTCTGGGATCTCTGAAATTCCATTAGAATTAGAGAACCTTATGAGTTTCAACTCAAACAAGTGATGACAAACTTGATTCATCAGGTGGGATTCCCAACCTCTGAGTTCCTCTTAAATGCGTAAGGAAAAGCTAATAACATTTTGTCACACTTTACGCATGGCTTATGGATTCATTAGCGGGAACAAATGACCAGAGTGACCACCTTTGAATGGCTAATGGTGGGCTTGTGGCTAGGAGAGAAAGAAGGCTCTGGAGAAGCTCAGAGGCCGCACTAAGCTGAGTGGGCTAACAAACACAAGAGGGGCACTGAAGAATAGAAAACAACTTGAGAACTGAGGCATAGCTGGGGCCCAGAGGTAACAAGCTCAAGACCAGTGGAGGAAGCTGAAAGTGTGGGACATGTCAGGTCATTTTGTCTCCTCCAAAAGTAACTAGAGACCTTGGTTCAGTCGGCTGTGCCAGTGATGCTGGGCAAAAGCAGCTTGTTAGTGGATCTTGTGGTGCTGCAGGAAGGTTACCAAGTGGTGCCAATGGTGAAGCTGCCACTGACCAATGGTAATACCCATTCTCTCTGTACCTTGTACACATACGCACAGATAAGAATCAATATGGATTGTTCAAAACAGGTCAGGCTATAATTCACCCCACTCCGTGTTTTTAGCATCGATACTACTAGAACTGGGTGGAAGTGGTGGTGTCTGTGGCTTTAACAGTCTTCTCTCTTTAATTGCACTGTGCAAATCCTCTTTTCTGTTTCATCCTTGCTAACAAGAGCTTAAAGACTGTCACTTCCTTGGCAGGGAGGGTCAGAGGATATCTAACTGCCAGGGCAGTTGTGATGCTGAGAAAGTCCCAATCTGTGGGTGAGAGCACGGAGGAAGAGGGGAGAAAGAGGAGGTCAGTGGTTAACTTTAGTGAAATTATGTTACGAAGTGGAGCTATTTAACCATTTGTTCCCCCAACCAAGGAGAAAAATACAGCCTGATTCTTTTTGTGAGGCTTAGCCCTGCTATTTGATTGGCATCCCTGATTAACTGTACTTGAGGCAGAGAAAGAGAGCGCGCCCACACGCACCAACTGGAATCTGCTTTCGTCTTGGGGGTCATGATCAGCAGGGTCAGCTGTGCTTCCAGCAAGACAGAAAAGAAGCCTCCTAAAGCAACAAGGAGAGAAAATGAATCCCTGTGCCTTCTCTAGTATATTGCAGTAATGTAATATAGCAGCAATAACCCCCAGAGTAGCATCTGGTGAACTTGTGACTAAATGCAGCCTGCTTTGCTCAGTGTTCATGAGCTCAGGGTGTGTTTATTCCCTCTCACGCATCACGCTGCCAGATAGTTATTGCCTAAATGCAAACAGTTTCAAAAATATTTCTGGGAGCCTCCACGTGCTCCCTTCAGCTTGCCTGTCAGAGCTGAGGGCTGGTATTGCTTTCCCAGCAGCATGAGGGTAGAACTTTCTGCAAGTAAGAAAATACAGACACTTGGGCAGCGCAACAGAGATAGACTCCTGTGTTGAGCATGACAGGCTGGTGCTGGAACAATGTGTATAGTGGGGGTATCGAGAGCCATCCAACCAAACTGCAAACCCTGTGTGTGAGGGAAACCACTTCAAACCAGGGGGTGCAGCTGCCCCCACAGTTCTAGCCTCTTTTATGACTAATAAAGTGGACAAAAACCCGGTCTAGGCTATACAACGTATTGATATTTCTGACACTGCAACTTCATCTCTCTAGTGCTGTGCATAACGGGGGTATTTCTGGATGCCAGATTTCACTCTGGCAGGTGGAATTACGTACCAGAATCAAAAGGCACCATTCTGGCCCTGCAGGGTGTGAGGGACTCCTCTGAGTTTAGCAGGAGTTGTTCCTGCAGGGACAGAGAGAAAGGAAAAGGGCGTGGCAGTCCCTTACCAACACACAGATGTGACCATTGGCTCTGCCACCAGCTACCACATTGCTTGGATTTGCATTACATTATGAAAATACCCATTCAAAGCCAAAAATAAGAGTAAAGGGAACAATTTAGTAGTGATGGCTATAGCCCCACTCCTCTCTGCTCCCTCTCCCCCTCCCATCCTCCATGTTTCAAGGCTGTTCTATTCATCCACTTCTCCACACACCCCGCCCCCATCTAGGTAGCTTTACGCAATCCCAGGTTTATAACATCATGTTAGCAGCAGCACTAATAACCCATGATTCTTTTCCCCTATTGTGTTTGTCAGAGGCAATAATCTGGGCACTCCAGTAGCACAGTGCTGAGAAGCTATGGTGTGTTTCTATAGCAACCGACTAATCCACAGGTGGAAGGTGATTGGACACCTTTGGCACCAGCACGATAATTTGAAAGATCTTTTTCACTGCGCTGTTCTGCGGCACGAGTTCATTGTATTGCAACCCATCGAATCTTTATAACCCACCTTGAAAATGCTGCCATGGCTGCACAAATCATTGCAAAGAGTGAGGTGACTTCCAGCAACAAACCCTTGAAATATTTCCTGAGTGGTTAAGAGGCCAAGTTGGGAATGGTGAGATGTATTGGATGGGCTAAAACAAAGGGCTATAACAATAAGCCAGCACTCACTCTCTGAAGTCAGGAATCCTGTGCATGTGTATGGGTTCTGGGGAATGGTAATGTTTGTTAAAGTGGGAGGAGTGCTGGCCAAGGTCCCTGTAAAAGGTGGCCTTCTCTGGTAAGGACCAGGGACTGGCCAATCATGTTTAAATTAGCCCCACCCTGCCGTATCTGTGCTGGGTGTAGGACTTGAAAAGGGAGGAAACTCAGCAGTTTGGGACTGGTTGAGGAGAAAAGCAGCTGAGTTGGGTTATAACATTCCGACATCCAACTCTTCCAAACCCCATTAATCCTGACCTGTTATCACCAGCTCTTCTAAGGCATCTCTTTTATAAATGAGTGAATTTAGTATTTGCAAAAGGCATTGGATTGAGATCCCTAGAATCTGAAGTTCCAGCCTGAAGTTTCAAAAATGACAAGTGATTCGTGTGTGCGTGGGGGGGGGGGGGGGAGAGGGGGACGATGACTAGATTTTTGAATGCCAAAAATCAAGGCACTTCAAAGGTGCAGAGCACCCATGTTCTGAAAAATCAGACCTCTTTACAGTGTCTCATGTTGAGCTCCCTAAATCTGAGGCACCTAGTTATTTTTAAAAAGGCTTTCAAAAGAGTCTTTATCTAAAGGACAGTTGCAGCACGGGCAGTGATATGGCAAACTTCCCTATGTTGTTCTATTTTAAGTTCTCTGGACCCGTGGAATCTGTTCTCCCATTTTCGGTTTCCCCCTCAGCCTTGTTGCCCTGCCAGTTACAGTTTGTGGCCAAATGGCATTGCACGCACTTTCTGCTCCCAACTTCACACCGCAAACAAAACTGGGAATATTAGATAAGTATACATAACTTTAAATATAAACATTAATTATCATAGAATATCAGGGTTGGAAGGGACCTCAGGTGGTCATCTAATCCAACCCCCTGCTCAAAGCAGGACCAATCTCCAACTAAATCATCCCAGCCAGGGCTTTGTCAAGCTTGACCTTAAAAACCTCTAAGGAAGGCGATTCCACCACCTCCCTAGGTAACCCATTCCAGTGCTTCATCACCCTCCTAGTGAAAAAGTTTTTCCTAATATCCAACCTAAACCATCCCCACTGCAACTTGTGACCATTATTCCTTGTTCTGTCACATTCACATTCCCAGTTCTGTGTTTGCAATGTGAAGTGGGAGCAGAAAGTATATATGATGTAACAGCTCGGCTCATAGGGATGGGAAAAAGGGGTTGGGAGAATCTTATAAAGAGAAGGAAATAATGAAAATTTGTCTTTAGGTCAATATAATCAAATTATAGAAAGTGGTGTTTATACCAATGGTCAATTTTATTTTTTAAATTTTACCCATCCACTTGGAGCTAAATTTCATAGAAGAAGAATGTCGTTTGAAGCCCCTCAGAATAGTTTAATAAAAAAAACTGACTTCAATGGAGCTACAGAGGGATGGCCCTTAGTTTTTAGGAGGAATCCAAACAAAGAGGCAGGCAGATAGGATGATTAAAACTAAAGCATTCTCCACCCCACTCTAATGTGGTGAAGGGCTGGGGCTTTTTTCATAAAACCCTTACAACAACTGTTAATGTGCTGGACACCTCATTAGAAATAGTTGAAGACAGGGTCCCTGGTCTGAATAAATTATCATTTAAATTCAGCAAGACAGCCTAAGTGAGCAATCAGCCCAGGTGAGTATAAGATGATCACATGGGATCTCGGGAAGGTGTGCAATACATCTTGATTATTCTCCAGAAACTCATGCCTTTAACTGCCTTGTTTCCCAATTTACATCAAACAGCCGAAAATTTGGCAGGCTTTTTGTTTTCTTTCTTTTTCTCTTTTATTATTAAAAGAAACAAATAACTGCTCATTTCTGAGGAGCACTGGGCTGTTTCACTTTTCACCATGCCCTTCATTTCAGAGAGGTGCTGAAACTTCCGGGTGTGGCGAAACGGAAGGCGCAGAGTCCATTTTGAATCCATTCTAGATTAGTAGTGTTCCAAAGTTATCACCATTTTGTAAGCTGTCCTGTGGCCTGTGCAAAGTCAGTTAGTGGTCTCGGTCCACTGCCCCGTGAACAAGTTTCCACATCACAAATACCATCACCACAATTAGCATTAATTGATAGCTTTGCTGACAGCAGAGAATTCAAGGACTTGATAAGCTATAGAGACAACTCCCCACTTGACTCTCAGACCGTGGTAGTGGGGAAAGTTTGTACTGCTGCTGCCTAGGCTGCTCCTATTCTTTGTGGGCTCAAATCTGCGGTCCTTACTCAGCTACTGATACTTGGAAAATACTATTGACTTCAATGGGAGCTCTGCATTACTAACAACTGATGTGCCCACAGAGGATTTCAGGCCATTTTAGACAGTGGCAGCATAGGGAGCATCCCTGCAGGAGGTCCATAGCCCTTTACAGAGCTGAATTTCAAAGGGGTTCCCCCATCCCCTACACTGCAGGGTTTGGGGGATTAGCAGCATTAAGCCAGGCCAGCCTCTGTTAAGTCACCACGCACCTGAACTGCAAGGGGTGAATGCAGGATGTATCGCATATCAGATTGTAAGTGACTGGTGTAAAGAATATGAATTCTGAGTTTTCTTGAAAAAGATGAGGGGTACATCACGGAAATAAATCAGACAACATGTGAAGCTAGTCTGTGTTCTAAGAGACATGACAATTACATGACCTTGTAACAAAGCATGGTCAAGATGACACTGATACTACATGTGAAACAGAGCCTGGTGGAAAGTTGCTATTCTTCAAGCTTTCTTGCATCTAGACATCTTTTAAGGGATTTCAGAATTTAGGGTGAAAAGTGGATCTTAGGTCTTTTAAAAAAAGCCATTTCAAATCCTCATTCATATCACAAATGCTTTTTTCTCCTTTTTTCTGCAGGCCACTTAAATCTCTGGGGCCATGACATTGTCTGGCACTGAATACAGCCAGCCCCTTTTTATCATTATAAAGAAATAATGAAAGCACATGGTAGAGATGTGCTGGTATTTCAGCGTATGGTGCCTTCCTCATTCTCCATAGATAAGCCTTGAAGAACATATAGTATGATGATAACGTTAATTATTTCCAATATAATAATGGAAAATTCCTAGCAATTCAAAATCATTCCTGCTGCCTAGAATGAATATATGTTCAAAGTAAAAGAAACCAAACACATTCCCACTTTTGTGAGTTAAATAACAGCAAGTGACCTATATTTTATTACAGTACACAGCTGTTTTATCACATAAGTAAATAAATCACCATTGAACCAACGTTGGGAACAAAAATTTTGAATAATAACACAATTAACTTTTCCCACAAAAGTCCAAGCAGCCCACTCGCTCATAGTTGCTACAAGCTGTGATTCCCACGTGAAAGATATCAACTTATTTCCTTTTCCTGTCAATCATCTGTACCATGTGGGGCCATGGTATGTCAGGTTATGACCTTTCACTCTGGGCATGAGCCTGAAAGCCACTAGTGAATCACCCAGTTTAATTATTTAGGCTGTTTCTAATAAATATAAAAATGTGGCCCTAACATATTTCACATGCTTGTTCAATTCTGCCTTTCAAGCCTTTCTTATCAGGCCTACCAGCCTGAACGTTTGCTGTTAGCATTGGCAGGAAATCTGTCCATCACAAAGTCTATTACTTGGGCATCGGGCTTTTCTAATTGATTTTGAGCTTCCTGGCTCATGAATCCATCACCCTTCATATTGTCCACAGGGGAATTTCTAAAATTTTCCTTGCCTCTTTTCACACAAAACTGGACTTTTGTTCATTGTCGCAGTCAAGAGCCCTGATACGTCAACGTTCACAAAAGAGTTCCTTTAACGTGAATGCAGGAGTGGGGTGAGTATTCACCGCCTGCCTCCCTACTCCACAACCTCACCCTCTATTTTAATTTTATTCTCTAATATTCTCTCCACCTTTGAAACAAAAACAAGTAATGCAATAACTTCCTTATGATATAATGTTTTCATGTGCGATGCTTGCAGCTCCCTTTCCAGTCCCCTAGGAACGGGATATGTATTTCTCCCATTCCTGGAACTCCAGCCAAGCCAAAACAGCAGGGCAACCCACCTTTCAAGCTTCACTAACACAGAGAATGGAAATCCCAATAAGGGTTTCCCTTAGGGAACTTCCAAATCCTAGAGACACTGGTCAATCCAAGTCAATAGTCTGGTTCTATATTTAGCATTATTAATATGTAATGAGTTCTTACTGACAGTACTGCCATTTAAGTGGAAAGTAACTTTTTCTTCCCTAGAGAAAGGATTAATACATTCTAATGCACTGCAAATATTTATGCTCTAATCACAACAAGACTTCCAAATGGTAAACACAGGATAGAACTAAATATGAGAAAATAACTGATGTTGCCTTTCAAAACAATAAATCTTTAAATCTAGATTGCCAGACCCAAATATTACTTTGAAACATTCCCCAAATGTACAGCACTTTTCCAACATTTCTTGCTATTTTTTCTCCTATTGCTTCAGGCCTATATAAGAAGGCAAGTGTGAAGCACCATCCTCATGTTTATATATTAAAATATATAAAGCTATGCTAATTCAAAGGAAAAAACAACCCTTTATGCTCGTTCATTAACTCTGTTGGCTGCTCAGGACTAGACCTGGTCAGAAAATGGAATTTGTATTCTGTGCAAAAACACAACATTTCAAATTTTATTCTCATTCTGAATGGGAATGAAAAGTTGAAATGTTAAACGGTGCCACTAACAAAATGTCCATAATATTTTGGTTTAGAAACATAAAAATGACCTTCTTGAAATGTCTCAGTTCAATAAGATCAAAATGAACATAAAAGTTGAAACAAAATATTCCAAACTTATCAAAACAAAACATTTAATTTTGATAAGATCAGAAAGTTTAGTTCTGGCTTTTAAGTTTTAAATTAGCTGTTCAGTTTATACACATTATATTCATACTATAGCATAAGTACAACGTTATCAAAATGTAACCTTACTGCAATGAAGAGTTTTAATAATGTCCCATCAATACTTTTAACAAAATTGATATGTTCTCATGGAAGCTTTTGAATTGGTCAAATCAGCATTTTACAACAGGAAACCATTCTGTTGAAATATTTTTGACCTGTCTACTCAGGACACATCAAAAAAGCATTGGAAATGTAATATACTATAATATGTCAGCAGAAAACCCAGGCCCTCCCTGGTGAAAGAGCGGTCTATCTCAAAGCATCTCAAAGACGGACATCACATCTTGGAAATGTAGTAAGAGACTGAGAAATTTAAAAAGCAAACTGTGAAACATGAAGGTGTCAAATTCATTTAGAGAACATGATATATTGCACGGAACGTGCTTCAGTTTGCACTCACCTTATGTGGCTTTTCAAAGACTGAACTTTCATGCACTAAGTTCAGTGACAGGCAGCAGAGCAGTCTACCCGTTACTGTCCCAGGGAAGCTGTGGATCAAATCAAATAAAGTTACTTAGTTGTGAACATGGAACCCCATCCTCAATTCTCTGAATCTAAACTGAACAGCTAATTCTTGCCTAGTAATTTAATATGGGCAATAGGTTGTCACAGCATCCATTTTTCAGCTTTAAATCAGGCATGGGTGAAGAACTTTGCACTCAGTGATAGAGGCTTTTTTGTGTTCAGCTCCCTGGAGATCTTCCTAAGCTGAACACAGATCTTCCCAAGGTGGTATGGAGACTCAGAGGGCATTGACTGACTCAAGGACATTTAGCTCGTGGTGTCCTCACCAACCTTGCCTTGCCCACACATATTCTATATGTATCATCTTAGGACCAAAGTGTGGTTCTACTCTGAAAAGTGACTATAAAAGAAATCTCCCTTCCTTGCATGTACAAAGCCAACACAGCTTTGGGAGCTGCATGGTATTCTGACTTTGACATCATCATCGGAATCACAGAGTTCCAGTAGGAGTGCCAGTTTCTTTCCTCAGTTTCTCCAGTGTAACCCCCACAATGGAGTCTTTGAATGGGCAGCCAGCATATAAACAGAGGCAGAATGTGAAGACCCATGACGTTGCCAAGTGCGATTGAAAGTGGAATTTGCTGCGAAGAATCTGTTGTTACTAGTGATGGTGCATTAATAACCCAGCTTGATTTTCAGATCCCAGGTCGGGATAGTTGGGAGAAAAACCTTGCCTTTTACTTCTCTATTAAACTAATAAAAATACACAAATGCTAATTTACATTTGAAATGGAAATCACCCAGACATACTACACATGAAATCCCGCAATGCTGTTATATAGAACCACCAAGTGCAGCTTCACAGTACCTGTATGACACTAGATATTATTTACAATAGTAGCTCTTGTGCAGTGCAGGTAAGTTCTACTAAGGTGGACAATCTGGGAGCAGAGGTGCTTATGTAACCCATGCACCTTCTGGGTGTGGTGTTCTGTCCCTTCTAGTTGCACCTAGAGAGAGAGATTAATGAGTTTGCTCTACAGCCTTAGCTAACAGCCATATGGCTTTTAGCTCATTCAGTAGAGGCTCATGCACTAAGCTCCAGAGGCCCACGGTTCGATCCTGCCCGCCGACGACCAGGGTCTGTCGGTGTTACACTAACTCTCATGATTTTGGGTGGGGAGATTGTAGAGCTCCACTGGCTGGAATCAGGTTATCACTTGAGAATCTCAGCTTTTAGGGAAAAGAAAGACAAAAAAATACATTTTGAGCAGTCCTTGCTGCAGAGAAAAGCTTGAACTCTAAATAAAAGACCTGTGGTCCAGCCACAGCTGGTCTGGGTCAGCTGATTCAGGTTCACAAGGTCCAGGCTGCAGGGATAAAAATTTCAGTGTAGATATTTGGGCTTGGGCTGGAGCCTGGGCTTTGAAACTCTGTGAGGCAGGAGGGTCTCAGAGCCTGGGCTCCAGCCTGAGTGGGAATATCTATACTGCATTTTGTAGCATCACGAGCCTGAGTCAGCTGACCCAGGCTCTGAGATTTGGTGCTGCAGATTTTTTATTAAAGTGTAGACATACCCTATGTGTTCCAACTCCAGAAAGCAAGCAAGCAAGCAAACAAACAAAACCCAATGTATTTTTTTCCCCAATCTTATTAGTTTTGGCAGCTGCTCATGATTTTGGATGCTTGGAGTTGGCAGCATTGCAGCCGCAGTCATGTGACACTGCCGTGCATTCCATTATTCCTTCCTTTTCCTCCTCAATACCCCCTCAACGAAAGGCAACTGGAGAGAGTAAGAGCTGTCTTAGGTTGTAACCTTCACATAGCTTTAGTCCACCCTCCATTGCTAAATAAACCTTCTATTGACTTCAGTGGAAGTGCCCTATAGGGGTAGAATAGGGCTTACAGATTTTGCCTAGAAACAAACCCATGAAACCGCAAACGAGCCCAAACAAAGAACAAATCTACCAGCTGCTTATCCCATTGCAAAATCTATATGCAAAAATTGATCACACTGCATTCTCTCAAATCTCTCTGGCTTAGCTTAGGACAAGTTCATTTTCCCTTGTGAAAGCGAATGCACTGCAGCATTAGAAAGCAACACCTGTTGCCCTTGGTTTCATATGCCACCCTACTCTTTTTATTTGCCTCTTCTTTCCTTTTTGGGGTGGGTTCAGTCCCAACTTTTTGAAGTTGTTGAGCAGAGAATCAGTGGGCCCTTTCTTCCTCAAACATACAGAGAGATGCACCTTTGGGCATTCATTAGAACAGTGTTTCCCAAACGTGGGATGTCGCTTGTGTAGTGAAAGCCCCTGGCGGGCTGGGCCGGTTTGTTTACCTGCAGCATCCGCAGGTCCGGCCGATCGCGAGTCCCACAGGCTGCGGTTCACTGCTCCAGGCCAATGGATGCTGCTGGACACGGCGGCCAGTATGTCCCTCAGCCCGCGCCACTTCCAGCAGCTCCCATTGGCCTGGAGCATAAAAGTACAGCTGGTCAAAAAAAAGGGAGCATTTTTTTAACACCTCCCCCCCTTTTTTTTTTAATTTCAAGATCTGAAATTTCATCTAAACTCAAAAACTTCTGAGCAGCCCTACAGATGCCTCCAAATGGTGCATAAAATGTTTGTGAAGTTTTTGTCAAAGTTTTTCCCTTTTATGTCTTGAACATTTTTGACAAGTACCTGGAGAGAACTTAGCATTTTTGTAGGGTTTTGTGGGTTTTAAGTGTGTTTCTTAAATATTAACTCATCCGTCTTCCCAAAGGTTAGAGAGCCAAGGTGGGTAGCCAGAGACCGACATGGCTACAACTACACTTCATTCACAAAGGTTGGTAGTAACAACTGAGAAACAGCATAGGGGTTGCAGGTTCTTTTTTGCAGGGAGGGGTTAATGAAGACCGTCTTCTCTTCTGGAATTCTAAATTCAAATCCTGGCTCACAACGCAAATGCAAATGAACCGCGTGGTCTCACCACTGTCTCGCCCCCCCGCCCCCGCCACATCAGAAAATGACAGCCCAGTTTGGCATAAAACAGCACAACTGGCAGTCCCTGGGAATAGAATAGCAAGGCTTGTTGCATGCCAGGCTAGAGGCACGTTGGGCAGCATGATGCAGTCAGGAATTAAATAGCTGGGGTGTTGCAAGCTGTAGTTCAGGTGAAATGGCAGTGCTGGGAGTATTCGAATTTAAATAGCAAGGAAGGCATTACTGAATAGCAGGGAGGGTGGGGAAGCTTGCAGGTTGATGCCTCGAGCTAAAGAGTCCCTTGCACTACATTCACTCTTAAATTCATTTCCAGTATCTCATTTGGGTTTTTTGTTATTTTATACACAGATTTTTAAAGCACTTCTCCTGAAATCAGTACATTCTAGTTTCTTTGCTCTGTAATTTAATAAAGGTCAAACCAATTCTTTCCAAAGAGTTACAGCTCCTCCCAGCTGAGTGCTTCTAGGTCAGGTTTCAGCCTGGAACAAATATTTTATGTTCGAGAGTTAAAGGTCTCTCAAAATTGCGGTTCATATTGGAAACCCTGTCATAGCCTTAGCCATACTGGTGCAAGTGGGTGCTGCTTTAATAAAAAAGGCCTTAATCTCATTTGGCTCTACCTCAGTGGCAGCTTGAAGTACTTGGATCAAACAGTACAGCTGTGAGTTGTGACACTGCCTGGACTGAAGCCCAGAAAACTTTTCCCAGAGAAAACCCTGGAGGGAGGGGAAAGAAAAAATAAAAAAAAGGTTTGACAACAGAAATACAATACACTGAAGTGTAAAAAAAAATACAAAAAAAAAAAAAAGAAACAACCACCAACCCCCGCCCCCCAAAAAAACAACAGAAAACCCAAAGATAGCTGGAATCCTTCTTCAAAAGGTTACTTTATAAGGCAGAAGAGTCAATTTGGGGAGTCTTCCAGCTATGGCTGCAACCCATACTTTGCAGTACAATGGCATATGACCAAAGCCAAACAAGGAATATGGGAGCTGAATGATACCACCCACTCAATGTTCATTTATTTTTTTAAAACGGCAGCTCTGAATTTTTGAAGAAGAAGAAAACAATTGGGGTAATAAAAAAGGGGGTTGGAAGAAGTGCCATAAAAATACCTAGCATGAGTGTGTTCACATTTTTTTTTTCATTATTATTATTTGAATCCGCAGGATGATACCTTCCCCGAAAGGAGATAAAGAGGGGAAAAAACCCAAAACAAACAAAAAAATAATAAAAACCACATCTGGGTGGAAGGAAATGTTCTTTTTTAGAAGGCAGCAGCCTTGCTCAGGAGTCAGAAGGTCAGAGGGCAAATTTCTAGTGATGGAAAACATTAGAGCTTGATATTTCTCATCTGTCAGTCCCATTAAGTACCAGTTTTTAAGGACTCGGGACTGTGCAATGTGCCTTTCTTCAAGTTAGCAGGATAATAAAGATTCCGCTGCCTTTTGCAGATGTTTAAAGACATGATGTGAAAGACAAATTCTTCTACTAAAACCCTCAAGAAATGTCACTTCTGTGTCTTACCGAAAGAGCTCCAGCACATTCCTCACATAAACATCTGCCGGAAACATTTGAAAAAGGAGGCAGTTGAAATAATGGCTTTTGTAGGCTTCTTGCTTTTTAAAAAAAAAAGAAAATGAATTTGTGGAAAGTTCTTTCTCCCAAAGCAACTTTCCTCTGCAAACATGCATCAGCTCAGATGTTTTGAGAGAGCAAGCTGTAAAATGAAGACAGGAAGGAATGGTTGAACGTATTCCTTCACAGCCTTCTGTATCAATCACACCTCAAAGATGGGTCTAAATCAGAGCTTTCTTTTACTTCAGAAAGTTGTCACTCTTCATCGTTATCCCTGCGGCCTGCCCCGCTTCCCGCAGCTCCCATTGGCCGGGAACGGCGAACCGCAGCCACTGGGAGCTGCGGGCGGCCATGCAAATGTAAGCAAACTGTCTGGTTGCCCATCACTGGATGAGAGAAAGATGGAAAGACGTGCCGGGAACTTCATTCCTACCCCATAACAGTGAGTATTTTGCACAAATCTATGTATCTTAGAGTTTTGGCCCAACACTATAGTAGCCAAATGTTTCATGTAGCAGTCCCTAGTGGGGTCCATGAAGGGTTCTGTTCCTCTTCCTTCCTTGGTTATAAGAAGCTGTGCTTGGGGTGTGTGAACCCCACCCTGTGAAGAGGGTTGCCAGCCCTGTGAATGTGTAATATGGGGCAATTCTACACAGACAAGGGGATTGATTAGATAAAGCACAGAAAATGTGATTGTTCCTTGAGAACACAGATGGAGAACTAAGGATTCAATCCGCTACCCTCTCTCACCCTGTGTTGTACCTTACTGTGTGCGCACCAGCAGGGTCTACTAAAGGTTCCCTAGTGTGCTTTAATGTAGTTCTGTTTCAAACTGCACAATGTTAAAGCACACTAACCGGGTCTACACAGACCAACTGATGGTCTTTAGAAATCACCCCTCTGTACACTGTATAACCCCACCATGTAGACAAAACCTCACTAAATAGTCCCACTGAAATCAACAGGTATTATTTCTCCAACTCCTTGTATCTGTATTTGCCAGAAGCAAGCAGACAGGAGACATGCCTCCTAGGGTCTGTGGGAAAATGAAGCCCTAACTTTGATATAAGGAGTGTAGTAACCATTATGTTAGACTATTAGTGTAGACTAGAGTAGGTTAGAATGTTGTAAACCCTATGTCTTGAAAACAGTCTGTCAGCAGAACTCAAGGACATGAGGAGGAAAGAGAAAATCACCTTCCATTTTCACAGACCTTAGAAGGGCTCTTCCTACACTAATGCCCATGATTCAACAACATGGTAATCTGTACCATCACATAAATCTGCCCTCAGTTACATCTATGAAACCCCACAGACTTTAATGGGGTTGCATAAGTGGAACTGAGGCAGAACTTAGTTGATCTCTAAAGATTTGTAAAAGGCAGTTCATTCATGTGGGTCAAGTGACAAAATAGGCTTAAATGTAGAACATTTAATATTTACAAATATTCATGAAATTATGACAAAGACATGGAACTTCACTGGAAATCAGCTGCAGGGCAGAAAATGCAAAGGGTCTGATTTTAAGTGGTCGGGTGCAAAACTACAATTAAAAAAATCAGGCAAGCAACTGCATACCTCAGTAACCTTTATAATCACCATGATTGCATGTGCAATACATGTGCAAACTGCCAGCTAAGCATTAGATTCTGCCATAAATTTTGGTGTTAGAGTTTACTACCATTCCACATGCTTTGAGGGTTAACTCTTATTTCAGGGTTTCTTGCGTTCGGGAGAAATGTGCCTAAAGTGTTAACAACATATCTTTTTTTTATTTTTACAACAAATAGAGAGGTGGAGGCCTTGTTTCCTTTTAGTTAAACAGTCTTGATTGTCTCATCAAGCTTACTGGGAAAAACCTCTTTCCAAGTTTAACTAATGGAGGTGCAGAAAAACAGTAACATTTTCCAATTGTTTCTTATCTGTTGGAGCCCACTTTCTTAAGTTGCTAACAATTGTCTTTCTTGATGATTAGTCACCACTGGATATCAGATGGTTTTTATATATTTACAAAAAAGGTTGAAAGTTCAACCTTCCCCAGGTTTCCATACAGTAATAAAACATCTTTCATGTGATCTTAGATCCCAGAATCCCTTGTGAGTTTGAGGCAGTTGCTGGACTCCTCGCCTGCACATGGCTTAATAAAATGTAAAGTTCACTGGGTTTGTGAGAAAGTCGGCTTATTTCCCGCATATCCCTACAGATGCTGCAGGATCTCTCCATGGTGTGACACACAGAGGCCAAAAATCAAGTTAATTTCCCTTGAATAGATTTTGAAAGGTTCATTCCATACTTTTGTTAATGAATTGATTTGCTTCTCGCCTGTCTTTTGGCCAAATTCATTTTATGTGTGGCAGCATATTAACATGAAAGTATTTTCGTGGTTTAAGCATTTCGGGCACAATCTCCAATTTCAGTGGGACTATCGTCCATGTTGAGATTACTTGAATGAATAACAGTTGAAGAATCTGGTCCTTTGTCCTTCCCTTAAAAAAAAAAAAAGCTAAATCCTTCTCACTTGACCCAGGTGATGAATCTCAGGATTTGGTCTAAAGTATCTGAGCAAAAGCAAAAATACAAATCTCCCAACACCATTGTTTAACATAGCTGATAGCTAGCAGCTATGCAATAAGGCAAGATGGTTATGAACAGGCACTGCTTATATTATGTTGAATGACAAATGCCCCTTTCTCAGATAATTTGTAACTCAGAACACAATTCATCAATGGGACTTCAGTGAGAATTACCTGTGTTCTTTCCTGCACAGGAATATATTGAAAATACATGCTTAAATACTTTGCTGAAACGTGGCCTGACTTGGTAAAGATGGACAATTCTTTTCCGGGAACTTTCTGCCAGAGTTTTAAGAGATCACTTTCCTAAACCATGTTGTGGGGCTTTTTACCTCTCTCTATGACATCAGTGAACATGTATGCTTGGAAGCCCGACAAGGCTGCTAAAAGAATATGCCTTTTTTAAAGCAACAAACCAGGTGAGATGCAGACAGGTGCAGTATGATCTTCCCCACACTGATCTTCACATAACTTCAGACCTGACCTGAATGAAGCACTGGGCGCCAGGGTAAGAGACCACTCTCTCATGAAGACGAGAATGATTATGCTGCTGAATTATTTGAAGTAGCTTTGTGAAATATCTTCTGTGTTTTAAGTACAGATAAGATCACTCTGATGGGTCGGATCACAGAAACCCCCTTGGGAACTGCCAACTGATGTGCCCAGACTACTTCTGCCCCTGCTTTCCCTGCCAGCTTGGGACTCCAGCACCCTGTCCTGCTCAGCCAGACACGCCCGTCTGCTCCAACACAGACCCAGGGTCTGAACCACGTGCCCCAAAGCTGCAGACTTAACTGAAAGCAGGTTAAGAAGTGTTCCTGTCTGTAACACTCAGATGCCCAACTCCCAAATAAATCCGTTTTACCCTGTATAAAGTGTATACAGGGTAAACTCATAAATTGAGATATGCACAGCTGTTTGCCCCTCCCCCCACCAGATATTAATACATACTCTGGGTTAATTAATAAATAAAAAGTGATTTTATTAAATATAGAAAGCACTAGGTTAAAGATGGATTCCTGTTCAGGTGACATGATCACATCTCACTGTAAGACTTCATTACCCACTTGCTAGCACACACGTATACAGGAAGACTTACAAGTAAAACAGAGCCATCTACAGACAATTGCCCTGGTTGATGGGAGCCATCAAGACTCCAAACCACCATTAATGGCCCACACTTTGCATAATTACAATAGGCCCTCAGAGTTATAGTTCATATTTCTAGTTTCAGATACAAGAATGATACATTCATACAAATAGGATGGCCACACTCAGTAGATTATAAGCTTTGTAATAATACCTTACAAGAGACCTTTTGCATGAAGCATATTCCAGTTACATTATATTCACACTCATTAGCATATTTTCATAAAATCATATAGAGCGCAACGTCACAATCACTACACCTCAGTTTATCAAGGTCCTGGAGCAAACAAGAGGGACTATTTCACCCACACAAATCCACCCAGAGTGGAGGACATTGGATTGGTTTATTTTTGTAATCCATTACCGTTGTTCTTTTTGAACGCACATTAAATTGTCTCCGTGTTTCACTAATCTCTGTTTTAGCATCTCAGTACAAAAGGTAGAATTTTATTCTAGCTACAAATAAACAAAATTAGGATCTGAATAACTTTTGCTTTGAATTCAGTATTTGTGGGAAACCCAGTATTTGTGGGCAAAGATTTGAATGGGCGAGCCAGGACCGAGTCTCAGCTGCAACATTTGGGGGTTTTTTCCATTATTTTATTTCATAGGGAGTACTGCTACGGAGAAAAAGAGGTATCTCCGGCTGTCCTGTTTTTATGCATTTGAGTCTACGAGGTGCTGAATACAATCAGTTCTCAATGAAGTACTAGTAGCTGAAGGTATTCAGCTGCCAACACCAGGGATTGCACAAGGGATCTCCAGGCTGCATACTTCTTCTGGACTGAGGCAGCTTCTCCTGCGTATCTGCAGTTTGAATCCCACAGGACCTAAATTAGGGACCTCTAGTGCTGAACGCGTTTCTCTATAGCCTGTGCGAAAGAGCCAGGATCTGTAGCAAGGGGCTAGAAGAGACTCACATTCTCAACTGATTAGGCACAGAAGGAATTCATAACACACCCTGACCAGTAGATTACATCTACACTTAAGAATCTCCGTCAAAGTGAAGCTTCCCCTTGTGTGCATTCATTCATAGGCCTGTAGCGAGCCCTGTGTCTGTCTGAGGGTCAGTTTGAAAATAGCTTCTTCTTTTTTTTTAAATCTCTGCAGGAGGTGGCGAAAAGGAAATCAACAGTATTGAGAGTTGCAAAAGAACTAGTTTCAGACTTTCTCAACGTATTGATATTCTCCAGACCAATTGGCGGGGGAGGTGGGGAAGGAGCCATTACTGTGTTTAATTCTAGAAATTCTCCATTTCCATTATTGCTGGAAAAGTCAGCTAAAAAGCACTTGAAATTGGTGATGTGTGTTGTTTACTCGCTTGAAAAAAAAATATCCTCTCCAAATAGGGGAAAAGGTTAGAAATGATTTGTACTGCATTGATCAATTTACCCGAGTTGTCTTTCAACAGATTGTATTAATGGAACTTCATTTTCTTTTATTCAGTCACTGGCCAATTTCTTCTCGTCTCTTAAAAAGATCAATGAACACGTCTAACCGTCTTTGCACAAAATGAGCCTCTATTTTTCCCTTAAACTTTGAAAGACTTTATTATTTTCATTTGTAATAGATTTCCACCCCCTCCTCTTGCTTTCAGCCCCCTGCTGTCAATTTTCTGATGCCTGTCTATTCTTTCTCTGATATAGGTTCTGTCTAAACAACTTACGCTTTCCTTTCTGCAATGTTCTGGATACGACAGGTAGGAAATAGCATGTTCAGTTGTCAGCCATCCATAAACAGGTGAGAGCAGACCTGGGTTCCTTCTTTAGTGTTGGTGCTAACAGAAGGCACCATCACTGAAATCGGAATACTGGTTGGTGAGATTATGACACCATTTCTGATTCCAGATAGCAGCTTATTCAGGTGAGTCATGCCAGTGAAATCAATGGGACCACTCAAAGCAAGATACTATTCAGCGTGACTAAGGTATCAGGCTATGGCTCAGTTTTAATAGGCAATAGTTTCAATATTTGATTGTTCTGAAGGAGAAAAACCTTCTATTTTGAATACTTCTCTCAGCCCAAATCAATATGGTGGCTACATACCTCCGAAAAAGTTTGGATTTAGGCCCTGATCCTGCAAAACTTAGAGATGTGCATAAATTTTACTAATGTGGGTAGTCCCAATTATATTGATGGGCCTCGATAAAAGAACTCACAAGAATAAGTCTTTTCCTAAATCTCAAATCAAACTAGGGGGCTGATCGTGTAAAGGCAGGGGTGGGTTCTTATATTTATCCAAACTCTTTCACCCATGTTAAGCTACAATTTTACATTGTATTGTCACAGGATTTTTTTAACATCTTTAATTGTGAAAGTGGGAACTACAAATAGCTGTTAGACTGTTTTGCATGGAAAGATAAACCAATAAGCTAAATTCAAGTGGCTTAACTTTGATTGCATGTCCCTTTTGCCTATAATACTCATCATACTATATCCTTAGTATACCCCAGTAGTTCATTGGTGCCTACTGCATTTGATTGCTATAAAATGTAATTTCTTTGCTCAGAGAGGACGTATGCTGAAGAGTCCTCTTCTGTCTGGGTTGACCCTCCTCAAACTCTATTCCATCTATTACTATTGTATTTCCTTTGGATATTCTTGATGGTACACTACTAATCTTTTGAAAACCTGCCCTAATTACTCATAATTTTTTGTCCTAATGAGCCCAACCAAAAAATGTCATCTAAATAAATGATGGAACACAATCCATGCAGTTCACTTGTCCCTGGACTGCCCATTACAACAATGTGCTCAGTACACAGAACCTCTGGAAAGAACTTGTCTCAGTTCCCTTGAAGAAGATGGCCAGAAGTGCAGAGATTTAAGAATTTACTGGAGGCCAGCTAATATTGTTTCAATGCTGCAACTGACCATCCACGTGAAATTTCCCATGTACATAGGCACCACTAGCAGCTGCCACACACCATAACTCATCCTGAGAAAGCCCATATATGGGCCCAACATGTGACAGACTCAGAATTAAAGACCCAAAGAAATTATTCACACCAGACATTTTAAATGCTGAAGAATTCACTCCTTTATCGTGACTCTAAAACCTCCATTTCTTGAGTCCTCATTTCCGATGTAAATAATTTTCAACATTAAAAGCAAGGGGGCATCACATTCGTTTGGAACATAGCTACCACGAGGACTAAAATGAGTCATGTCCTTCAAACTGATGGACGGTGGAGAGGTATGGCTTGATTAGGTTAAGGATTCAAAAAGCGCTTTTAAATGCAATCCACACAATTACTTACATTCAAGGACAAGCTGAGCCAGGGTCATCACCAAAAAGCTCCTACTGAACTTAATAGTGTATACAGGCTACACATGCAGAGCACTAGAGCTTGCCTCACATTTAAATAAACACACATGTATGTCGTAGGATCATGGATGTTACAAAGGAGTTGGAAATACCAGAAAAATGCATGTTAGGTCATTTAGTCTGAAACTTTCCCCTTAATTATTATTATTTGAGCTACAGTTTACGCAGAGCCATCAATGACTGGTCACCAAATGAGGTTTATTTGGGTCCCATTCTCTTTATCTATGCAGATATAAAACACAACACTCAAATTCCAATGTAAAGCTTTTTATAGTTAGGGTTGGTTATGTTCCGCATATAATGAAATCCTGCATTCTGTAAAGAGAATTGAAAAAACTACTCAGTTTTGCTTCACCCTAATGGTGCCACAGATCCAGCCTTTTAAATGTTGACAAATGGTGAATGACGGCAAAACCTAAAAATAAACATTCCTGAGACTCCAACAACGTCCTAGGACTGGATTCTAGAGCTGGCCCAAACTCTGAATTGCTTGTCTGTGGGAAATCCCAACATTTGTTTCAAAACCAAAACATTTCGAAAATTCTCAAACTGAAATGATCAAAAAAATTGTTTGAAGGTCGAGCAGAAGGTTTCGTTCTGATTTTGACTTGAAAATAAATTAGATAATTCAAAACAAAAAAGTCTTTTTGAAATGAAAAATCAAAACATTTCATTCCAGTGTGGTCCTTATGAAACACTTTGTAATTTTTTTTTCCTGTTAAAATGTTGTCAACATCAACACGTTCCGGTTGAAAATTTCAGTTTAGATTAAATGGCATTTTACATCCAATAAACACTCCACTGGAAACATTTCTATTGGAAACCTATAGGATCATTGTTGCAGTGACTGCCAATATAAAGGCAGCATTTATGGATACGACTGAAAGAGCTCAATGACTTTTTCTAGTACACTGGGAATCAGCAGTGATCCTGGGGTTTCCTAACCAACATATGAACTTTACACCTTAGATTCACAAGGCCAAGAGAGTATTTAACACCATGCAGGGAGGGTGGAAGGGATTATGGAGTGAAATAAAAAAGACGTTTCCCATGAATCAACATGAAAACTTTGTCAACATGTAAATCACCATGTAATCAACGTGTAAAAAGAGACAACAATAAATTGCAGAACTGAAATCTTGACTTTTGCAAAAGCTGAAAAAAAGAAAAATATGTTGATAGCTTTATCCTGTATCCATTTTTTACCCTTGCACAGTTCTAGTTCCGTATGCAGATACCTCTGACTGCCTCCCTTTGGCTGCTGTGTTGCAGTTAATAAGCTTGCACTGTATATTTGGCATGTTTTTGAGCTTCCATTTGCCATTCGTTCCTTGTAGAACCTCCTTTGTTATAGGTCTAGTATAGTGAGCTGCTGCTTATTGGGAATTTACAGGCCACTTGACATATGGTGCAGGATAGTATACACTATTTCCAACCAAAGTTCCTTTCCTATCTTGTTCCAGGACTTTCTTTGGTCCATGCCCAATAGAATCTTAAACTCCTAATCATACGTTAACAAGACTAGCTCTCTCTCCCACCACATTTGCTGGCTTTGTGTGGCTTCCAATTTTTCTTGGGAGCAATAACAAAATCTGCTGGCAGCCGCATACTGTGAACAGCTATTGCTGAGGTGCTGTAGCCCAGTAGTTCTCAACCAGGGGCCTCAAGCAGGTTTCAGGGGGGCCTCCAAGCAGGGCCAGCATCAGACTTGCTGGGACCCAGGGCATAAAACTGAGGCCCCACTGCATGGAGCGGAAGCCCGGGACCCTGAGCCTCGCCACCTGGGGCAGAAGCGGAAGCCTGAGCAATGTAGCTTTGTGGCAGCCCCCCAGGCGTGGGGCCCCGGGCACTTGCCCTGCTTAGACTCATAGACTTTCAGGTCAGAAGGGACTATTATGTTCATCTAGTCTGACCTCCTGCACAATGCAGGCCACAGAATCTCACCCATCCACTTCAATAACAACCCCCTAACCTATGTCTGAGTTACTGAAGTCCTCAAATTGTTGTTTGAAGACCTCAAGCTGCAGAGAATCCTCCAGCAAGTAACCCGTGCCCCTTGCTGCAGAGGAAGGCGAAAAACTTGCTACCCCCTAATGCTGGCCCTGGCTTTTATATACAGAAAACCAGTTATTGTAGCACAGGTGCGCCATGGAGTTTTTATAGCATGTTGGGGGGCCTCAGAAAGAAAAAGTTTGAAAACCTCTGCGCTAGCCTATGTTCATTCTCTCTTCCTTTTGCTGAATCTGTGTGATAATGAAAATGAACCCAAGTTTCTGCATGTCTGTATTTCCCGGGCTAACTTTTAATTAAAATGCTTCAGACGTATCTGACGGATGAACCCAGGTACTCCTAGCCCCATTCTAAATGAATTTATTGGAGATTCACAATCAAACTCATTGTGCATTCTCATTAGCGCAACCTCCCTCCTCTTATCGGTTGACTTCTGAACTGAGCTGTGATCTGTAATACAGACAAGGGCAATGGCTGTGGTTCCTGAATTTGAGCATATATTCCCATTGCCTGTAAACAGGCACTCTGATCTGCAACCCATCATAGATACAGGGGTATCTATGGACAACATGGGTGGAGTTGAGTAGATATGCAACTGTACATACGGTTAAGGCTAAGATTTAGTCACGGTTATTTTTAGTAATAAAGTCATGGACAGGTCATGGGGAATAAACAAAAATTCACAGCCCATGACCTGTCCATAACTTTTACTATATAAATATCTCTGATTAAAACTTAGCAGCTCCTGGGACTCCGGGTGCTGCTACTCTGGGGGGGGCCCAGGACACGGCTGCTGTGGAGGCCCGGGGACCGACTGCTAGCCCCTGCACTGACCTCAGGAGTGGACTGCCCCCAGTCTGAGGTCCCAGGGACCGTGGCTCAGGCACTCACCGAGGCCATCTGCCCAGGGACCGTGGCTCAGGTGCTTCCCCCGGGCCAGCTGACTCTGGGTCAACCACCCTGGGACTGCCTGAGCAGCAGCCAGTGTGGCTGGCTCAGGGGCCACTCCAGCAGTGCCTGGTGTGGCTGGCCACAGGGCGCCCAAGCAGCTGGCCCTGGGATCAGCCGCATTGGTCATTGCAGCTGCGAAAGTCACGGAGGTTACGGAATCTGTGACTTCTTTGACGGAATCGCAGCCTTACATATGGTCCATCATTGACATGACCTTTCTTTTATTGAGTGACAAAATTCCCCTATGATGGCCTGTCAGCGGTTGCCCTAGGATTTCTTACCACTGAATTCCTGACCATAGTTCTCTGTCCTCAAGGACTTGGCTACTTCCAACCACTTCCCACACGGCCGTCCCTCGGGGGGGGTGGGTGGGGGGAGAAGCTGGGACAAATCAGCCTCCCCGCTCGCCACCTCCTCACCACCCCCACTGTCTCCCTGCCTGCCCGCCGCTCGCCTCCCCACTGTCCATCCAGCACCCCCCCTCCGTCCACCCTATCGCTGCTTTCCTCCTTGCTGTCCACTTGCTGGCCTCCTCACCCCCGCTTGCCTTCCTGTTCGTTTCCTCATCCCACTTGCCCTGTTCGTTTCCTCACCTCCCCGCGTGCCTCCTTACCCGAATATCAGGACAAATGGCATCCTGATTGTACATCGGTCAGGGCGTGGGATAAAGGGCTAAATATCGGGACAGTCCTATTTTATCAAAGCATGGGGCCCCCAAAGTGTGGGGCCCAGGGCAGTCACCCTAATTCACCCTACCCAAGGGATGGCTCTGACTTCCCCCATGCCATTTCCTTGCCTGGGTGGTGTGGTACAGATTTTCTTTCCCCCTTTCCCCTTTGTGATGGAATGATGGGTTACTTCAAATCACTGCTTTTCATCTACGTGGAAAGTGGAAATAGAGTTGAATCAGAACTTTCCCTAAGCTGTTCGGAGCCAGCGTAAGTCAGATCAGATGTACTCTTCAGGGAGGAGGAAATTTTGGATCCAGTGTTCCAGTTTGAGTTCATCCCTATAGGACAGGCAGCAATCGGAGTTTTCTTATGGCCAACATCCCATTCAAAAAGGGAGTTATTCGCTCTGCTGATTTATTATCCATGGTGATCTTGTGGTGATCATGTGCTGCGTTGAACCTCTTCAATGAGGAACTGATCCCACTTGCATACAAGTCAAAGAACAACTTGAAGTGACTTAAATATGGTTTGATTCTGCACCAGTTAACTACATATGTTGCCTTGGCTTTCTGGCTCTGCATCTTGGTGTCATTTTCTGTTGTTACAACCTGTGGGTTATGAGCAATCTTACTCACTTGAGGTCTAGTGTTGAAAGTAACTGACCTGTGAACAGCAACAATCCAGTGGAGATAATCATAGCACAAATCATTATTTGCTCAATTTGGGGCTGACCCACTGCTCACTGAAGTCAGTGGAAAGACTTCAATTGATTCCAGTGGGTACTGGATAAAGCCATTCAGGGCCCCACTGAAATCAATAACAAAAGTCCCATTAACTTCAATAACATCTGGTCAGCTACCTTTAGTCCACTAAGGTCCTAGCTAGATTCTTAGTCTCTGTAATGAGTTAAATGCCCATTCCAGTCAGTGCAGGGAGGACTCAATTTACTGGATAAATCCACTCCAGACACTGGCCACTAGCTGGAAGGTGCAGCAGTACAATACTAAGCCTTTTGGATGAACAGAATATCTGCTGCTCCTGAAAACATTGATACATAGTGTTTGCAGCAGCTTTGGAGAAAGATTTTTCTAGGTGAAAATACCTGATTGTTGAGCATGGCCTGTAACATACAGGCTGGTGCCCTTTTATTTAGGGAAGAAGATGGTTTTATCCCAGGTCCCATCAATATTCACTGATTCTGGATTACTGGCTCCTTGCAGTCCCTATCTCTTTATAGTTTATATTCCCTTGCATTTTCTTTTATTCTGTTGTCTGCCTATTGTTGTTGCCTCTTTGAAAAGATCAATAACAGGTCTTACAGTCTTGGCATAAAATCAGCCCCTAATTTCCTTTAAACTTTAAAAGACTTCATTATTATTATGATTGTTGTTCATAAGAGGGATGTTTCTATCTTCCTCCTCGCCTTCAGCCCCCCTGTAGCTAAACTTTCTGATGAGGCTTTGTGCTTAAAAGGAAATTAACTGCAAAGAATGCACAATTTGACTTAAAACATATTGATACTGTAAAATGAAGAGCTATTTAATGCATTTTCTGTCCCCAGTGAAGTGCCGGTGTAAGGAACAGTGGGGGTTGCAAACAAGTTTCTGAAAATGGCATTGTCGTTGCAAAATATATATTCGTGTGAACAGGGGCTCCTTTTTCCGCTAACGATTTTGCAACGTTGTTTCTCTTTTGTTCCTTTCATTAGTTTTCTGTGACCACAAAGGAATTTCAGTATCAAAGGTGAGAAAGACCATGCCAGTGTTTTTGATACTGCGACTTGCAACACCCCATTAAGTCTCACGGGGAAAAACGCTGCTCAGGATATGAAAACACTCTGGTCAGTTTGTGTCACTACTCAGGTTAAACTCCAAATGGGAAAAAACAAACAAACACCCCCCCCTCTCTCCAGCTCACCACAAAACTCTGCTTCTGGTGAAGAAAAGATATATAAGATATACTACTATCACTGCTGGAGTTACAACACTGTCCCCTACTACTGTGAGTATTACAACACCACCCAGTAGTGCTGCTGTATGTCTAAATCTAGTGGTATTTCGATTAGGGGTTGAAATAGTGACAGGTGCGTTGTGAAGCCTTATTTATTAACATCTGTAAAGTGCTTTGAGAGCCACGATTAAAGGGTGTACTGCTGAAAGCTTTCATATTATCAGCAGGCACGTTGGCCATGATACTCATCTGCAGAGAACTCAGCTCTCAGTCACCTCTTTGCCTCCTCCAGTCATAGGCCAAACCGACCCTAGTGAAAGATAGACTAGAACAGCCACAGCACTGCTTTAACTTATACTAGGGTCCCGAAGGGGACCCTTCACTGGGCAGGATTTAACAGAGCACATTGTGCTCTGGCCTTGGCTCCAGAACACCCCTTTCCTGCCCCAAGCTTGTCTCAGCATCTCCCTGATTTATGCCACACCAGGTATCCCGTATGCGCCAACAGACCAGCTTTCAGGTCACTTTGCACTATCCCCACAGTACCAGTATGTATGAGAAAGAGGGAGTGTTCTACTGCCTACAGTGTGGGGATGTCCCAACTCATGCCAATAACACTTCTATACCGCACCATCCCATCCCATATATCTTTCTCTCTCTCATCTGGAGGTTTTATAGGTAGGAGCTTGGGAGGTGATACACTGCACCAGTTGGGATGATGGGAGTTATTTATGCAGGTCGATCTATGTAAGTGACATGATGCCTGCAGAACATAGCATTGCACAAGCGTGAAAGAAACAGATGTCAGAAATAGTTGAGCGTTATAGAAAATCATATAAATAATACTATTTTATCTCTGCACTTGCAAAGCCAGACTGCCTTACTTGCCATGAGTTAAATTCTCCAGGACCCAGAGGAAAGAAAAAAGTATAACAAACACATTTTAGAAACCTCAACAACTACCTAAAGTAGGTTTTTTTGTTTTGTTATTTGACAGTATGGCAGCTTTAAGATCCAATATCTCAGGACACAAGGGCTGGAACAATAGTAGCCCTTAGAAAGTTTCGTCCGGTTTGAAAGATTCTACCATTTGGACAGATTTTCTGTGCAAGTAATAACAGCCAGAACAAAGTAAGTCACAAAGCAAAATAAACCAAAAAACACACAAGTCTAAGTTTAATAAATTAAGAAACTGATTACAGGTAATATCTCACTCTCAAAGATGTTCCAATAAACTTTGTTCACAGACTAGATTCCTTCCTAGTCTGGGCATAGTCCTTTCCCCTGGTACAGTCTTTATTAGTTCCAGCAGACATGTCAGGCAGTAAGCAGGGGTTTTCTCAGGGCTGGCCCTCTTTATCATGCTCTACCCACTTTTATAGCTTTGGCACAAGGCGGGAATCTTTTGTCTCTCTGGGTCTCCACCCCTCGTTCTAAATGGAAAAGTATCAGATTTCAGATGGATTTCATTATCAGGTAACAGAGTCACATGTCACTGTAAGACCCCCTAGTCTCCATTCCCCATGGGCTGGCCCACACGGACCCAGGAAGTCTTTCAAGTAACTAAGGCCATTTACAACTGATTGTTTCTGGATCACCCTTAATGGCCTCCACATAATATGTTTACATCAGTGATACAAGTTTATATCTTATTCTCCTAACTCCTGATATAGAAATAATACATGCAAACAAAAAGGATGAACACACTTAGTAGATTACAAGCTTTCTAATGACTCCATACAAGGGGTATTTAGCATAAAGCATATTCCAGTTATGTCATATTCATAAGCATATTTCCATAAAACATATGGAGTGCAACATCACAGTGGGCAAATGTCATGTTAGTTCTATGATGTGGGTGGGGGGATCAGCTAATTGGGAAGGAAAGGAAGAGAAGAGGACAGAGCATGAGGGGGGAACTGCAATGGAGTTCCATGTGATTTACCAGAGTGAGATCGGCGTGAGGCCCTAGATGTTTAATAGCAGAAATCACAAACAAAGGTTTTAGTTCAGATGAAGAAACCAACAAGAGAGAGATTCATTTTTCCATAGACCATTCCCTGTCTCACATGAATATGCAAAAGTTTTGTGTGGAAGAGGAAAGTTTGGATTTCTAATGGCTTTCAGAAACAAACACAAACTGCAGTATAGCAACTAAAAGTTAAACTTGCCTTCTGGGGTTATAGTCCTGTCCCTGACTGATCTGTCAAGTTTTGTTTATGATACAGAGACCAAATGATTTACGTTTTTTTGATTTAAACAAACCCACTTATGCAGAACACAGTAACATGGTAAAGTGCCAAAGAAGAAGGAAGACGCACTGATGAGAAACAGATATCACAGCCAATAGTATTGATTGGCAATTGACCAGGGTATGAGTAAGCAAAGGCCTGGAAATTCAGTGTGTAATAGGCACAGAATGATTAGTGTGTGTAAAGAAACTTGATTTAATCTGGTTCAAAAGGTGCATTTCCCATGAAGATGCACTTTGGTCAGAAGGCACAAACTCATTAGCACACAAATAAGAGCCATGTAGGCAGCTTTGTCATCAGGATTACTGAAGACCATTTCTTCACAAACAAGAAGATCTGAAAATATTTTTCAGAGGATACCTTCAATCAATAGCTTCATGTTCAAGACTCCATGTGTAGCCTCACCTGGGGTCTTAGTTTATTTAATTAGTTGTTTTTGAAGACTGCTCTGTGGCCAAACCTTTATCATAGTCCTGTAGTAATATTCCGAATATTTTTTTTTGGAGGGGAAGAATTTGTGCTTCGGAAAAGACACGGATCCTAAGTGCTTGTTGACGAACAAAGTCTTTTCTTTAGCCAGTAGTCAGTTCCTAAATGGTTCAAGCTTAGGCATACCTGAAAGAGCTTCCTTTTGAATGTGTGTCTATTATCTATTTATCTATATGAAAAAAAAAAGTCATCTTGACAGAGGTACGTGCGTTAACTCTTATTACACATATACTGAGCTAAAACGACATCGCTTTTCACTCTCGCCCTGGGACCTAATGAGCTTCAGCACTTGAGAAGTGAAAGACCAATAACTTAATCCACTGTTTGAAGCAATCCCTGTTTTTAAAGTAGTGGCTGTATTTGATTAAGCCACTGTAAAACTCAGTAGAGCTGTGTCAAGTTAAATTATATTCTTTCAAGTAAAAATGCCATTTTACATGCAACATCAAACTAATTGTGTTTTTAAAAGAAGCCTGAGTACCATTTATTTACATCTAGCCAGATTTAACAGCCACATGGCCAGTTAATAACAATCTGCAGCCTGGGGATGCTACCGGAATGGATGTGTTTTAAAGACCTAAAATGATTTATAGCTTAAGAAAGTTGGGCCAGATTTGCAAAGATATTTGCATCTGTAGGCATCTTAAATAAGTGCCTAGTGTAGGGATTGGCAACCTTTGGCACATGGTCTGTCAGGGTAAGCCCCCTGGCGGGCTGGGCTGGTTTGTTTACCTGCTGCGTCTGCAGGTTCGTCCGATCGCAGTTCCCACTGACCGCGGTTCACCGCTCCAAAGGTGGCCGATCCCTGGCCTAGTGGTTCTTCAAAAGCTCCTAACTCCCATTGATTTTAGTGACTTAAGTGCCTAGCCTGCTTAGATGCTTCTGAAAATCTCATTAAGCGCCTATCTGCACCTTGAGGCACCTACATACTTTGATAAATATGGCCCATTTATCAGAGTGATTAAAAAAGTAGATTTGTCACAATCTTCTCTTTTTTAAAAATTGTATTTAATCCTGGGTGAAATCCTTACCCTGTTGAAATAAAGAGAACATTTGCTATTGACTTCAGTGGGGACAGGATTTCAGGAACCCCTAAATTTTGGTGCTCATGAAAGTGAGAGGCTGCCAGGGTTCCTTCCCTACTCTGAACTCTAGGGTACTGATGTGGGGACCCGCATGAATGCCCCCTACGCTTATTTCTTCCAGCTTAAGTTAAAACCTGGTATGCTGCCACCACCAAGTGATTTAACAAGAAACGGGGAAAGGACCACTTAGAGTTCCTCTTCCCCCAAAATATGCCCCCAAGCCCTTACACCCCCCTTTGCTGGGGAGGCTTGAGAATAATATCCTAACCAGTTGGTTACAAAGTGATCAAAGACCCAAACCCCTGGGTCTTTGGACAATGGAAAAAATCAGTCAGGTTCTTAAAAGAACGATTTTATTAAAAGGAAAAGGTAAAAATCATCTCTGTAAAATCAGGATGGAAAATAACTTTACAGGGTAATCAGATTCAAAGAGCCCAGAGGAACCCCCTCTAGCCTTAGTTTCAAAGTTACAACAAAACAGGGATTAAACCTCCCTCTAGCAAAGGGAACATTCACAAGTTGAGAAAACAAAAATAAACTAACACGCCTTGCCTGGCTGTTACTTACAAGTTTGAAATATGAGAGACTTGTTCAGAAAGATTCGGAGAACATGGATTGATGTTTGGCCCCTCTTAGTCCCAAAAGCAAACACCACCAAAAACAAAGAGCACAAACAAAAGCCCCGCCCCCCCTCCGCACCAAGATTTGAAAGTATCTTGTCCCCTTATTGGTTCTTTGGGTCAGGTGTCTTAACCTTTTACAGGTAAAAGGATTTTGGTGCCTCTGGCCAGGAGGGGTTTTCTAGTATTGTATACAGGAGGGTTGTTACCCTTCCCTTTATAGTTATGACAGAGGCTGATCAAAATTAGTTCTGCCAATGACACAGCAATCCGCTACTTAACCTACAACACCCCACAGGATAATCTAGTCCTGTGCATTTCCTGAGCAAAGACTATCCAACAATGGCAAAGTGTTTGATATGGAAATAGCAATGTGTACACAGAAGCACCACCTTGACCTGCCCCCGTGCCCTCCTCCCCCTCAAAAAAATTCATTTTTGACCTGAGTCATATTTGGACCTCAATCAACTATAGCCATTAGATCTGGAAACGACCAATGAGGTCACCTAATCCCCCCCATTCCCTACATTATACAAAAGCACAGCTTCACCAGGACTTCAGGTGACCAACTCCATACCTTAGAAACTTGAGGCACTGACCAACTATATTACCATTAAATCAATTTTGTTCGGTTTCTAGCCAAGGCCAGAATTGGTGGGGGAAAATGCATTATGTGTATTGACCTGGGTAGTTTCTTTGGCTCTTTGATATCAATTGCTCAATATGCAGTGACAAAGAATTGTAGTTTAAAATGTGTAGATGTGCAAAAAGAGACCAAGCTAAAGTTGGCAACCAAATATATAGTTAGGTACAAGTACAAGTTGTTTGCAGGGGCATGCGCAGGGATTTAAGTTTGACTGCTTTTGGAGGGGCACGTTAAAAACACATTAAACCATCTCAACACATGCACATACATCATATGCACAGAAACAAACAGCAGCACACTCACCATTTCAACAAATATCCATGCTGTTTTTCTTCCCATTCTACCACTATAGCAGAACTCTAGCATTAATCCACTGTGAATATGTAATTGGGGTGGGGTCGGGGGGGCGAATGTGTGCAAACCAAATATGTGCATATCCATAAATCTCCTGTTATGGGGGTATGTGTACAACCCAAGTTTGCATGTGCTCATAACTGCATGTTACAAGGAAATATGTTTCCTTTGGTTTGGGAGTACCAGTGAGAGAAAGCACAAGAGACCGTGAATTCATCTGCAGACATACATATATTTTTGAAGATGGGGGGGCCCCATGCTCCTGCTTGCCCCCGTTTTGTGCATGCCACTGCTTGATCTCAAACTTCAGTAGGAGCTGTGAATCCTGAGCACCTCTAAAAAGCAGGAAATCTTTTACTTAGATCAGATGCCTAAATATGGCTTTTAATATTAGTTACTCGTGTTTGAAAATATTGGCCAAAATGTATTCTGAAGTGACCAGGATGGATTCAAGCCGTCTCTCAATGCACCACACGTGAAGTTTTAACAGTGCTGATGCATAGTATATTCTCAGCAGACATGAGATGTTAATTCTGCATGCCATGTCCACAGTACCTGGGGTCTGCCAGCAGTGATGGGTGGAAACACAGACATTTTGCTGTCTTTCACCTGCCAGTGCAGAGGAAATAAATGTCACGCATTTTAGTGTCAGATCATTTGCTCAATACAGCAAGATCTAATCCCACTAGCAATTTCTCCCCATATGTGATTGTATATGTGGTATGTGAATCAAGCATTAAGTCGAGTTCTTGGTAGCTGGAACACTTCAGACCCAATACCAGAATGCCTTGGGAAGCCAAACAAACTTTTCTTCTTCACTGTACTCCTGGGAAGAAGTAGTTTTCCCTCTCGGAGGTTAAAATATTTGAAAAGTTTGGTCCTATATAAAATTCTGTTTGTGCTGTTGAAGTTCTAACACTGTTTACCTGAAATGTTTCTATAATTCGTAAACTTTTGAGTTTCAGGTTGGTGATTTGCGAGCAGCAGATTGCACTCTCCTGAATTAAATCTAACAAGCGCCACAAAGTGAAAATAAACTGGAGAGACTTGAAATAAAAATCACTTCAAGAAATCTAAGCGTGGTGAGGGTTGTTTTTTTTCACCCCCTCCCACTTTAAGCCAACTAAACTCCCAACACATTCTGATCATCTCGCCACAGTGTGTCTGTGCTGGTGACAACTGATTCATGTGTACATTTGCATATCCCCTCAGTGCCAGCAGCAGAATACAAAATGGGTCCTCCTGCTCTGGCAGATGACACAGCGCTGGCAAATCAGGAGGAGCTGTCAAAAACAGCTGTCCATTAAAAGAGTTTGCTGAAACAACTAAGAGCTGTTTGAAAATGCTAGGTGGTAGAATTTAATTGGAGTAGCAACTGTTCAAAATTAAGATTAAAAGGACCAGTCGGTAAAAGGGAGTTTCAGGTTTTTTTGTTTGCTTGTTTTTAAAACATAAAATATTTATTTAGGTTTTTACAAACTTAAGTTTGACAGTTTCTTGTGGTTCCTTGCTCATGCTGCATGTCTCCTATATCAGTAAACATGGTCAGACCCATAAAATAATCTTTTACAGATTAAGACTATCGAATATCCAAACCACTGCCTGGGACATTTAATCTTTGTTATATTTTAGAAGCCAGATCAAGAATTTTTTCAGATTAAACTTTTGAAAATTGGCCTTCATTTGTGCATGTGCGAACAGTCACCTGACACTTCGGAACACTAGTAGCGTGGCGGATTTCATAGCTTGTGCATACTAGTAATGAAATGCAAACATACAAAAACCCAAGCTCAAATTCTCCTACCTGGGCTCTCAGTGACAGACCCTACTGCATATACATCACAGTTTGCAATCTCTGCCTGAGTCTAAGCAAACAAAGTTGCACATACATAAGTAGAGGCTGAAGTAGGGGCCCTTTCAAATATGCCTCTTCATGTGAATGTTTTGTTGATGAAAGACACAAGTGCACTGACCCAAGAAAATGAAATCCTCGTTTGGGGCTTGATCCAAAGCTGTTCAAGTCAATGGTAAGCCCTGCATTGACTGCAATGGGTTTTAGACCAGGAACAAATGCAATATGGGTAGCAGAAGTACAGCCTTCCTTTGAACACACAGTTTTGAACAACACGCCTCCAATCTCACTTGTTGAGACCTCCCCTCCACCGCCATGGGTGAGAGTGGCTAATTTAATCTCAAAGGCCTATTTTGTCCTTTGTTCTTCTCTTGGCTGAGAAGTGCTGGACTGTGGTGCTAATGGATGCCAAAATAAAAGTAATTTAAAACAAAAAACACGGGGACTTATTAATGTCAACATCATTTTAAATTGTACATTTGCTGATTTCTATTTTTTGTAAACTATCCTTTTCATTAACTCCGCGGCACATTGCAAAAACCCTCTATTTTCTCAATCCACACATACCCAACACCCTTTTCATGGCATTACTTGCTGTACGGCAGATATATTTAATTACACTATAGGTCTTAGGGCAAAGGGTAGTTTTTAGTTAAGGGTCTAGCCTGGGATTCAGAAGATCTGGGTCCAATTCATGGCTTTGCCTCAAATTCCTTGCACGACCTTGGACCCTTAGCTCTGATTCAGTAGAGCGCTTCAGCATCACCTAAGCACACACTTTATGTGCCTTAAACATGTGTTTAAATTTAAAGATGTGTTTAAGTTCTTTAATTAATCAGGTCCTTGCTCTCTCTCTCTGCCTCAATTCCCCATGTATCAAATGACAGTCAGGAGCCTTCCTTTCTTCTGCTTTTTGTCTGCCTTGTCTATTTCGGATCCAAAGAGTTTGGAACGTGGACTGTCTCGTACTTTCTGTATTAGGACAACAAGGTCTCAATCTCAGTTGGGGAATAATATGAATGATAAATAATCAAAATATACATGAGCCAAGATATGTTATATCTTCAGACTTACAATTTTGCTTCGGATGGCTCAAAACAGCATGAAAGAATTCAGAGTAGTTATGGACATTCATCTGTAAGATCTAAGAAGTTTTAGGATTGATAGAATTATAACTTTTTAGTCAGTTGCTTCCCCCCCACTTTAAAAAATAAAACCTGTTTTAAAATGTAAACGTAAAGGTGGAACAATAAATCAGCAAATGTACAGGTACTAAAATTAAATTTCCTGGGCTGAAAGAAAAAAGAAGTTGAAAAGGCATTAGACTCAGCTTCTGAGTAGAAACCTTACAGTAATGCCTGTGACTGCAAGTATATAGCTCAGTGTATGCAATACGTTGCAGCCAGAAGTAGCAGTGACAGCTGGTGGGTTAGTAAACAGATTTCATTTTTGTTTTTTTTTCTGAAAATTATCCTCCCCCCCCACTTTAATATGATTCTTCTCTACATCTTTGGTTTCCATTCAATGAGGAGACTGTTTCCAATTTGTATCCAAGCTCCATTAAATATTTTATTGGACTTAAAACAGATAAATAAAATACAAAAAAACCCAAACAATTTGTCACATTCCATTGATGTTTGTAGGCTGTTGACATTATATAGAAATACAGGCCTAGTGCCTAAGGTTGGAAGAGGGTGGGGTCAAAGAGATATACACACAGTCAAACACATGGATACTAGCACATCAGTCCTCTGAGGGTTTTTTATTATTTTCAGCAGAGTTTTGTGTCTTCACTTCCATTCTGAAATTTCCTCCAGGACATTCCTGCTTCCCCCCCGCCCACCTCCCTCCCTTAACTGCTCAAAATCTCTGCTGAATGAGGTAGACTGGAGAAAAACTAAAAGTAGCCCCTCCCCACAAACAATCCAGAAGAAATTACCTAACAGCATGAAAGACATCAAGACTGTTATTGTCTGTTTCTTTGCATGTATATTTATACATTTATTCTTTGATATATTGGGGCAAGAACTAGTTTTAGGAATAGGTTGAAGGAGACAATTTCAATTCAAAAATCGTAATTTCCATATGTATTAAAGAACTGTATTTAAAGATCTATTTTATGTCAACTAGCTTTTAATTGTTCATCGGCCTCAGGGGTAAATTTTGAGCCAGTCACATACACAACTCCTGTTAACAGTAATCAGGGTTGTTCACGCTACTCCTTGTGTGGAAGAAACAGCCTTCGGAGAATAGGCAACTATGCTTCAGATGGAATCTGTTACTTTATTATTTCTTTTCATATCTAAATAATGCACACACACAAGGAGATCAGTGAAGAAAGGCTAGTAATGTGCAAAAGTAGTAAAATAGTTTAATTTTTAGCATTGGTAAGGCAACTTCCAACTGTAGTACTTGTAAAAAAAAAAAACCCAAAAAACACCCCACCAACCATCCCATAATATGAAATTGTAATGTACCTATACATCCAAACCTGGGGAGGTGCGATGTGCCGCCTCCATGAAGTGTGATGGGTGATGAGACTGTTTGGCACCTCACAGAATCAGTGATGCTGAGAATGGATCGTAATCTACCTCTATTTTGGAAATTAATATACCTTTTCCACTCCTCTTTATGCAACCATCGGGTATCATTTCATGTCCATAAATAGTATTGTATGTCATTTTTTTCATACATATTAATGTGTGGACTGTAATACATGAAGGAGCAACTTTCATATTAGTTCATGTATACATCAACATATGAACTCTTTGCACATACATTCCTAATATATTTACATTAAAAAATCACTTTCTATATCACTGATTGCCATATTTGGGGTTGGGAAGGAATTTTCCTCCAGGGAAGATTGGCAGAGCCCTGAGGTTTTTCGCCTTCCTCTGCAGTGTGGGGACGAGTCCCTGGCTGGAGGATTCTCTGCACCTCGAGGTCTTTAAACCACGATTTGAGGACTTCAATAACTCAGACATAGGTTAGGGGTTTGTTACAGGAGTGGGTGGGTAAGATTCTATGGCCTGCATTGTGCAGGAGGTCAGACTAGATGACCATAATGGTCCCTTTTGACCTTAAGTCTATATAAAGGCCCTACATGGGGAAAAAAACATGTACTTACATATTAATTATACTATGAACAAAAAGATTGTCCACTGCCTTTGCACTCACATACATATATGTATATTTATACAAATATATACGTGTTTATATATACATACACACTGAATAATCAGACTCTCAGTCACCCCAACACAATACATGTGTCACAGCAAAGACACAAAGAAAAGATTAAGCCCTTCACCCCAAAAAACCTACCAACCTTCTCTCACTACCTAGCCTCACATAGTCCTTGTGAGTCAGGGAGAAAAGGTTAGCCTGGCTGGTGGAAAATACCATTCAAAGCTGAAAATACACAATGCTCTGGTTCCATTGGCTCTGAAGCAAAATCAATAACATGGTTTCAATGCCTGAAGCTTCTAGTGGATTCAATTTTGCTATAGTGTATTTTATTATTGAGAACTGGGCCAAAAGTTTAAATTTATAGGACGCAAAAGTGGCATTCCTAAAAGGAATGAAGAACTTTCAACTACAGCTGAGGTAACACTGTTTCAGTTTGGTGAAGAATTAGCTTTTAGGGTGTAAGTTCTGGGCAGTTTTAGGAAGCATTGTAAAATTTCTTACTCAGTCCTTCTACTAACCGCAGATATTGGAATTCCCTTGGTAATTTGTCTCCTGTTCGGTATTCCACCATCTCAGGGTAGCTAGCACCATATATGTAGCTCTGAAGGAAATGAGAGTATCCAGTATGTTTCATTAGCTGGGGAAAATGTGTTGATCTAAATTACAGTTTCAGGCCAATGGGAGCTGTTGGAAGCGGTGCAGGCTGAGGGATGTGCTGGCCGCCCTTTCCGCAGCCGCCATTGGAAAGTCCACAAATTAACACTGATTTTCTTTTAGAAAGTACTTTAGATTAACAAGCATATTAAACTAGCAGGTCTGAGGCAAACTCATGACTGGATGTTCTCTCTCCTCCATGTTTTCTGGGACTGAGTGCATTACTGCAGTGCAAAGAGCAGAGTATCATACCAGCTGGGCAGAAGCTCTTAGCTTTCCTTGAAACAAACCTCTAAAACCAGTGCACATAGGCCACGGAGAAGCCATTTTAACTAAGTAAAGCTGCCATGATGGTTATCTGCAGGGCAAAATCCAAAAGCAATCTCTGGGTCCAGCTGCATACAATGGGGTCAACTGCAGAGGCAACACTGATCTCAGCCGGAGCAAAGGCGGCTGTACATACAAATGTAAATTGAGAAAGAAAAAAAAAAAGGGTCGGGGTGGGGGTGTAGAGAAATGAGGGATCACTCTTAAATCAAAAGCTGTGGCAGGTCACATTGCTCACTCATCTGTGTGTGCACTTCGTGACTCTCATTCTGTTCTTCTGGATTCTCAAACAAAGTGCAGAGTCCTAAAAATATTTGGAACTATTACAAAGCATAAATTAATAATGTGTCGGGAAAATGGAAAAAGGTGCCTTGGGCCTACTTAGAGCACAAAATGATCTCAACCATTATTCAACAATGATATGAAGATCTTTTATTTCATTTCTTCTTAACAGTTCCCTGTGTTTGCTATCATTTCTTGCCCAGCACCGTGTCAATAATTACTAAATTAGCAGGACGGCTGTACAATTTCAGCTCAAGTGTTATTACTGACAAGTCAAACAAAGAAAGCTGATCGAAAAGATGGGACTCCATCTCCTTATTTAAATGGACCATGTTCACAGAAGGAGATTGAAGCCCCTTTTTCTTCAAAGGAAAAAGGGAATGGAATAGTTTACATTTTGTGCTGCTCAAGGACAGAGTCAGAGGAAATGCCTTTTTAATGTAAACCCCTTTTCATTTCCAGGGGACAAAAATGAAGATTATTTAAAAGAATCATGCTTGGTGAAAGAAGTAATTACATATTTTTCAAATCTCAGAGGAATAATGCTTTTATATTTCCCCAAGATGACCCAATTTGCTTTGTGATATGCTCCCTTAAATGGAAGTGTGCTGACTCCTTTGAACTGCATTGTTTTTAGTGTCTAAAGAAGCTCCCATCATACCACACTGGAGATTGATTTAAGTCTCATACCAGTCTCCCAAACAGTCATAAAGCTATTCTTGGACTATATGGCCCAAGGATTGAAACTAATATCCATGCACAGGTACTTCCAAAATATCCATGGGTAACACCTGGATTAAGCTAATGCTTGCAAAAGTACCGCTTGGACAACCATAAGAGATTAGAGAGAGAATAGCTAATTCTTATAAAGATCTCAGCACACGTTGAGATAAGTTCCAAAGCCTTTCTATGCTTAAGGCAGTTCACTGGCCCCACTTAATTTTTTTTTTTAATTTGACCTCTTCAGTGTTCTTTTAGGGGGAAAAATATGTTACATCGGCATAAGTGTTTCTAAAAGTACATCAATGGTGAAATATAGGTGCAATTTTTTCTCACAGGAATAATGTCTACTCACAAGAATAGTTCCATCCACTTTAGTTGGACATTTCACTTAAATAGGAACTACTTCGGTGAGGAAGAATTTGCAAGATCAGGCTTTCTATTCAACAGTTAACCAAACTGGTTTGAAGTTCAAAATTTTATTTTGAATGTTGTTCTTGTTTAATCCAAAACACCTGGCCCATCTCTGTTGAAAGTCTGTTGGGTATAGGCTTTTCCATGAGCATTTCTCCAGTACCTTCAATTTGGACTGAAGGTAGGAAGAATAAAGAAAACTATAAAAATGTAAACAAAACCATAGACAGACCATTTGCATTTTATAAACTTTCTTGGTAATTTTGCTACTATCAGTGTCAGCTATTGGTCAATCTTGTCCCTGCAAAGCATAAATTGATATCATTTGAGTCCAAATACCCCATAATGACAATGAAATACATTCAATATGGGGCAGAATTAAAGTCTCAGACCTGAAAAGCCCCACATAAAGTGCCCACTCTTCAAATATTGACCCAATCTTGAAATCTGGAGCCATTTGAATGCACCAGCTTGAAACTGTCTCTAAATCAAATGCAAATATGTACTTGGATATTGTTTTAAAGAGCAACTTTCCAGGAACTCTCATAGCCACATGCAGATATAAATATGGATTCGGAGGCTCTTTCAGGCTGAATATTTCCCATTTTCTCTCTTTCAGAGTCGACTTCAGTTGAAAGGAGAGTTCTAGTCTTAAATGCTGGAGGTGTTTTCTGGATATTTGGGGTACTCTAGTAATAATGATAATGACCTATTTAAATCTCGCCTTTCATGCAGAAGGATCTCAAAGTGCTTTATACAAACCATTTTTTATATTATATCAATACATTATTGGCCTGATATTTTTGTAGCAGGATGAAATGATTGTAATGTAAGCTAGAAGGACCCCATATCTGTCAAAATCTGAAACTTTAATTTACTCTCTCTTCTAATACAAGTACAAAAGAACATTCAAAGAATTGAAATTTGGAAATACTTTTTTGCACAATGTGTGAAATAACCTATGGAGTTCATTGTCACAAGATATTAATGAGTGCAAGAGTATAACAGGATTTAAAAAAAGGATTAGAAATTTATATGGGTCATGAGAACAGTCAGTTACTCTAAATAGGATAAAGTGTTTTTAGAAGGGATATAAACCCTCATACTATAGGCAACTACTAACATATTAATAAGATTTCCTCCATGGATAGGTTATTCCCAAATCCCCTACTAGGGGGTTTCTTGCATCCTCTTCCAGTCACTGTCAGAGGAAAGATACTAGACTAGGTGGAACTGTTCTGATCCTGTGTAGTACCATTCGCCACTTAAATACAGTCACCTCTGGGGGGGAAAAGTGGTGACTATTTAATCATACATAACACCACTACCACATTCCACTGAAACAAGTAGGGGAATTTTCTGGTAGGAAGAGTGTAATTATCCCCAATTGGAATTTGACTAGTATTCCGGATTTAACATCAACATCCTACCTAGATAGAATTTCAGCTTTGCAGCTAACCCACTTGCTGTTGAAAGTTACTTCATAATGCTGGGAACACTGAGCAAAATAATGCCAGCTAAATCATCTACATTATTCCTCTAAGTGAAACACTCCCCTTATTCTCAGGTTCCCAAACCCATCCAGGCCACTTCTGTGTTTTTAAACAACATCGATGGGAAACAACTTTGATTAATGCCAGAATGACTTTTCTTTTTAAACAGAATCAGTGATAGTGTTTACTTTGGCAAGGAACAGATTTAGTGCTAGTTAAAACCTTTTTTGTTGACTTTTACACTCATTACATGCTGTTGCCGCAACTCACAAAATTCCTAGCACAAAGCCAAATAGGTTCTAAAATCTCGGTTCGTTGCTGTCAAGTCAAGTAAGCAAAGGTTACAATTTAAAAGAAATGACATTCTGAAGAACAGAACAGCATCCTGAGGCATTAGTTCATAGCAGATTATGTTGTAATATTAGTTACGTTAGGGTGGCTAGATGCCTTTTTATTATTTAATATTACACAAGTAAATATGACTTTTTAAAAGAGTCACTGTGCTTATTATTAGTTTATTAACATTTTCAATTTCAAAACAAGTAACTCAACATTGAAGTATGGAATACGGACATTGACATACAAAGGAAATTATATAGAATATGTTTACGGAAACATATACACGGCATCTGATTCTTATTTCCACTATGGTCATTTCACACTGCACTGGCAGTGTACAGGGGGTCTTATGTTGGTGTAAATGTGTAAAGGAGGCCTTTACGCTGGCCCAGATAATTTAATTTAAGACAATTGTCTTTATATAGGTAGGGTGGCATTTTCAAAAGGGCTCTGCATTTGTCTAATTCAGCTTGCATTGAAGTCCACGGCAAATCTTTTCCAAAAGATATGCTGTAGCTCAACCTCAAATTATACAGGAGTTACTGGGTGAAGTTATATGGCTTATGTTACATAGGAGGTCAGACTAGATGATCATAATAGTTCCTTCCGGCCTTAAAAAAAAAAAAAGTCTGTGAAAATACCTTTTCTTTAGATAATGTTCATGTATATCTGTATATGTACACACCAATCCACTTATACATACGATAGACAAAATTAAATTTTGTGGGACTGATCACTTCCTCTGACAGCGAAACCTACATAAGAGGAGAAGAGGCAGAAGAACTCTTCAAGAAAATCCTTCATGGAGCTCTCTTCAAACTGCCACATCAAGAAGAAAATGTTTAGGTCCCTGTAGAGTTTTCAGGGATGTGTGTGTGAAACCCACTCCCCCATAGATCTCCAGATCCACTGCTCCATCCTCCCCATGGCTGCCTTGCTCTGGGACACCCGCTGCTTCTATAGGTCCCCTTGCAGCTTACTAGTAGGCATAGAATGGGGATCTGAGGGAATTATGGGATATCTGCTCCTCCCGTCCCCTTTCCCAGTCTATTCCCCAAAGTCTCAAGAGCCCTCTTCACATGGAAGGGGAAGGCTGATGTCTCAATGGCAGGGTCCTAGCAGAAGAAGATCTACATGATGTTCTCAGGGAGACCATCCTGCCCAGTGAATAGAGAATAAGGATAAAAAACAAAATATTAGTAAAATGTTAATTAAAATATAGTTCCCAATCCTGCAAATAGTTACTGAGTTGAGTAGTCCTTGCTTGTGTGATTAGTCCATTAAAGCCAATGGGTTTACTCATGTAACGAGTAAAGCTGTGACAATAACTCATTTTCAGTTTGCTGGCCAAACCAAAAAGTAAAAAGAAATTCACTAATTTTGACCCCAAATGACAAATTTTTAATTTTGTCAAAACAGAAAAGTCTAAAATGGTTCATTCAGGGTCAAATGAAGGATTTAATATCATTTTTGAGTTTCTTAAAAATAAGACTGAAGTAAAATTTGAAATGAACAGTCATTTCAAATAAAAAATTGAAATGCTTTGTTTAAAAAAATGTAAAAATGAAAGGTTTTGATTTTTTCGGAAATTTGCTTTTGGTTGTGGTATTGGTGTTTTTAACCAAATAAATATGGCAAATTCAACACAAATGCACAAAATGTTTCAGTTGACTCAGCTCTGCATAGTTCAGGGAAAAAGGCTTCAACAGAATTTTTTTTCCTCCAGCTTTTGTACTGATTTCTTCACAAGTAAGTCTTTGCAGGATCATTGTTTCCATGTATGATAGAAACAAATTCTGTGGTTCTATAGGTGGTGTTCTCTCCTCAACAGGGATTTGGGGTGAGCTAGGATGAGGATTTAGTCATTTTGAATGTTCTTGTTAAGACACTCAGGATCAGATTCCCAGCTGGTGCAAAATAATGTAGCTCCATAAAGCTATGCCTATCTGTACCTGATAAGGTTCGGGTCCTCAACATTGTCAATGTATTTTCAAGCTTCCATCGCTAATATTGAATGCTATGATGTTTGACAAACATTCAATTATATGTGAGTTGCTTCTAAACAAAAGTTTTCTTAATTGTTTCAGATACGCCATCTGTTTCTAATCAAAGCCATGTGGAAACTGGAAACCCTTATAAACATCGCCCTAGGTTTCTTTTTGGAATGAAATAAGCTCAGTAGTGAGGGGTGGAACTTCAAAGGGTTCAGGAGGTGCTGTCCTTATCCAAACCTACATGCAGCTTGTTGGTCTTATTGCACTAGTAATCTCATGGGAGTCTTGCTTTCACGCAAGACTTCTAATTTTCATCAGAGTGGGAAATACCATGAACATTTCTTTCCCCATTATATTTTAGTTTCTGGATAAAACCAGGGAAGACAGAAGTGGTCAAGAATTTTTTTGAAAGAACCAAACAGTTTGAATCTCATGAAGTTAAAGAAATAGTGAATATTTTGGCTGAAATACTTAGTTCCAATAAAATGAGAACATCCCTATTTCATTCCTCCCTAGATACAATTTTCTTTACACGTCAGAGTATTTAACTAACCAGAGTGGTGTTTACATTCCCCATGTAGGACTTCCTGTGTAGCCCTATTCTTCTCTCCACAAATCTACTACAGAGTAGCTGGCATGAGACATATGAAGAAAACTTCCTTTGGCCCAACACCAACACATTTCAACAAGTCTTGTGATCAAAGTTTAAAAAAGAAAATAGAACTGAGAAGTGCTCTCAATAGCTGTTGTGGAATTTCCTAAGCCAGTGGTTCCCAAACTTGGTCCACCACTTGTGCAGGGAAAGCCCCTGTTGGGCCAGGCTGGTTTGTTTACCTGTCGCGTCCACAGGTTCGGCCAATCGCAGCTCCCACTGGACGCCGTTTGCCATTCCAGGCCAATGGGAGCTGCTGGAAGTACTGGCCCCTGCTTCCAGCAGCTCCCATTGGCCTGGAGCAGCAAACCGCCGCCACTGGAAGCCGCGATCGGCTGAACCTGCGGACGTGGCAGGTAAACAAACCGGCCCGGCCCGCCAAGGGCTTTCCCTGCACAAGCGGCGGAACAATTTTGGGAACCACAGTCCTAAGGAATAAGAAACGTTCCAGCTTATAGAATCTTTAAAATGATAGCAGCATTTCAATGAAAAACCAAAAAGAAAAAATCACTCACCAGAGAAAGTTAGCCAAGTTCAGTTAACTTGGGGGTCAAGAAGGCAATGTTTTTAGTCCCTAGAGGAAGGAAGAGGCTCCCCTCTGTAGCCAGTGAGAACAGGTGAAGAGGAATCATGGAATTGGGCCCCCAAGCCTGAAATATGGTTAATTTTTGAAAAATCAAAGACAGAGGGGAAGCATCAATATTAAACAAAAAGATAAAAGCCCTTTGAGATTTTGGTGATTGTCCATATAATGCTATTGGGCCATATTCTGTTCTTAGTTAAGTGGTATAAATTCACAGTAACTTAACTGACTTCAGTGGAAAAACTCCAGATTTACACTGTGTAACTTGAAGTGGAATTGGGTCCATTGCATTTAAACCTGGACATTTGGATTTACAGGATGGGATCAACTTGGATTTTAAACTATGATAATGCAAGACTTGAGAAGGCACAACATGATTATGGTTGAAACACAGCAGCTCTGAGTGAGAGCTTGTCAAGAAAAAATTGTTTAGTGGGCATGATATTTTTATTTTCTCCTCACCCGCAAAGATTTACTGTGTGTAATTGCATTGGAAGTTATGGCTGTAAATCACTAAAACACTTCTGTGATGGTAATATCAACCTGTAGAGAGAACCGTTAACACTCCATTTTAAGCACACTTGAATTTTTCAACACACTTGAAGGAACATACTCTTAGAGGCCCACCACAACAGCATGGAGAACTAATATTCCAGACAATTAGGCCATCTGCTCCAAATAGGACAATTAAAGCACTGACATCTTTAAAGCACCTTGTTCCTCCTTCCTCTGGTGTCACTCAAAGTAGGAAGAAGGGAAGCTTTTATTGTTTATAAAATATGGGGCTGAAAACTGTATGAACATTCAGTAGAAAGCAAAGCATCTTACTCTTTCGGTTGCAGAAGGCACCAGTTGGTCATCACTAGGCCCTGTCACCTCATGTCATCTCAACATGGTCATAACTTAAATTGCTATGGTTTTGGGAAGGGTATAGGTAGGAAGAATATAAAAGCAGAGCCCTACATCTAAAATCTTCCCCATTCCTTTATGACATTTCCCTTTAAAACTTATGAAATTCATTGTCGCTAAATAAAAGTGAAGGTCTTTGGTACTTGAATTGAATATAATTGGATACTTGTATGTCAAAGCACTCAGACACAGAAAGCCAAGTATCTGCACATCAATAGGAATGCACCTGGGTCACAAGAACCTATAGTATTTATGATACATCTTAAGGCTGTTCTTGGAAGCCAATGAATTCTCTTGTTACACACTGAAATGGATGTCTCTTATCAAGGGGGTGTTTATAATGGTGGACCAAGCAACAGAGCCAAAGCCTACAGTAATCTTCCATCAAAGGATGAGAGAAACCCAAGAGCCTAAAACAAATCTCTGCAATACCGATCATAAAACATTTGAGAATATTTCTGAACCTAGAAGAGAGGGGAAAGGCGAAGGAAATCTCTAGACTAACACAAACCAGCTATCATTGTAATTAGATTGTACAATTCCTAACATTTATTTTTCATGATAAAATGGGTTAGGATGCCTGAACCTAACTTACAATGAAGCTTGAAAACGAATATAGACTGATTATTCTCTATTTAGTCAAGGTGTATATAAATACATTGTGCTAAGCACATGATTATGACCATAACATAAGTTTGAGCTTTACCAAAATATAGGAGGAGTAAAACAACAATATTAAATAAAACAATCCTAAAGTGGTAACGTTGTTTTAAGTTTAGGTAGCAAGCTGTAGGTTTAGTCACCGCCAGCATGTCCAGCTCTTACTGTAAAACATATCAAATCCATAAGCATTTAGATTAAAATGGGGTTACGATGACAGGGTAGCAGAGTCATTGCTAATGCTGGCTACTAAGTATAATAGCACAACCAAGTACCCGAATCTCATAAGCTGAAATGTACAGGTTTTTAATACAAGACTTAATTTGGCAAGGCCAACTCTAGTGTATATCCCTTACACATACATAATTCTGCTTGATGGCATTTATTGCAGTATCCTAACTGACTTCCCCACTCCCCGCCAGCCTTTATAGATTTTCTAAACTCATGCAAATTTACCCAAGATGGCTCATTTTAATACCAATTCCCCAAGTGCTAGCATTCTAATCATTAACTAATTGTCTCTGAGCTCTATTGACAACTTGGCCACCTTCTTGCTAATTTTGCAGACACAATGGAGGCCTCCGAGAACTAAGTTAACCTTTCAATGTCCATTGAAGATCCACAGGTCTGATGACAATTGATTGACCTGGCCTCTGTGTTAGATAAAACCTCATCAGCTTTCTGAATGGTGTGTGTAATGAGGCATCGTTAATTGACAACAGGTAGGTGAGCTTAGAGGTTCCCTTCTTTGTTTCTCTGAGGAAAATGGAGAATTAGGATGTGCGTTATGGGTGCAAATCTGCGAAACATCCGAGGTTCGGACTCTGCCATTAAGAAAATAGCAGTACAGATGCATATGTATACATTTAGTAAAATGTAAATATTGAGTGTTTATGCTCTGCCCCCTATTATCACTTACATAAGCATGTGCTCCTCTCTGTGTTCTTAAATGATCTTCTGTGTGGATCAATAGATTAATTCTATATATAGCGTATCTATCACTATGGAGGCATGGCAGAAGGGGAGAGGCAATTCTTGATTGAATTCTAAGTGGAGCACAGATTCTGGTCCATGAGGTGAATACCAGTGAACAGTTTGGTTATAGTCCCCCATTGGCCTGGAGTGGTGAAACTGTGGACGCGGCAGGTAAACAAATCAGCCCCGCCCGCCGTGTGCCAAAGGTCGCCGATCCCTGATTTAACTTCAGAAATGGGAACAACACAAAAATGAGGAAGCTAGTTAAACAGAAATGAGATGCAACAGTCACAAGAACAAAATGCCTGCAAGCTGCATGGAAACTTTAAAAACACCAGAATAGAAGCTCAAATTAAATGTATTAAAAAGAATAATAAGAGGATCAAAAATGCCATCCTGGCTAAACAGAGTAAAAGAAGTATTTGGGGGGGGGGGGAAGCAGCACACACATTCTTTAAAAATTGGAAGTCAAATCCTACTGAGGAAAATAGAATGGAGCATAATCTCTGGCTAGTCAAGTAAAAGTATAATTAGGCAGGCCAAAAAAGAATTTGAAAATTAACTAGCAAAAGACTCAAAAACTAACAGCAAACAATTTAAGTACATTAGAAGCAGGAAACCTGCCTATCAGATCAGTGGGGCCACTGGAAATAAAGATGCTAAAGGAGCACTCAAGAAAGACAAAGCCATTCCAAAGAAGCTAAATGAATTCTTTGTACGGGTCTTCACTGCAGAGAATGTGAAGGCGATTCCCACACCTGAGCTGTTCTTTTTCTGTAACAACTCTGAGGAACTGTCTCAGACTGAGGTGTCAATACAGGAGGTTTCGGAACAATTGATAAATTACACGGTAATGAGTCACCAGGACCACATGGTATTAACCCAGGAGGCCTGAAGGAACTCAATTATGAAATTGTAGAACTACTAACTGTGGTATATAACCTCTCTTTTAATTCAGCTTCTGTACCAGATGACTGGAGGATAGCTAATGTAACACCAATTAAAAAAAATAAAATAAAAATAAAGGGCTGCGGGAAGCTGTGCAGGTCAAGGGACTTACTGGCCACCACTTCCCGCAGCCCCCAATGGCCTGGAGCAGTGAACCGTGGCCAGTGGGAGCTGCGATCGGCGAACCTGCGGATCTGACAGGTAAACAAACCGGCCCGGCCCGCCAGGTTCTTTACCCTGGTTGGCCACGGGCCAAAAGTTGCCGACCCCTGGTCTAGCAGATCAAGGTTTTTAGAATGATACGTCACAAGGCATACTTTGTACAAAATATATCTTAATTACCTGACAGTGGGGAATATTGGGGTGCTAGGGTATCACATCTAGCACTTACAAGAGTGTCCCAAGGGAGTTCTTCAGCCTTTGACCCAATCCTGAGAGGTGATGAACACCCCCTACTCCCATTAAAAATAAGGGGGTTAAAGTCCTATAATTGTATGTATATGATTGTGCTTGTGACAGTGGCTGACTGTTGCTTTAATTCAAGAGGGGTGCCATGCAGTTCATGGGTCGCTCTATTCATAACTCTTTCCAGACTGACTTTTGCAGATTGGTGTAACTCAGTGCCTCCTATTCTGTCCGGCACATACCAGTCTGGTCTCATTTCAGCTGTTGGGAGGGGTTGGGATTACAGCGCTGCATGTGTAGACAAGCCCTAACTCTGAACGTTTCAAACAAAACCTTTAAAAACAGTTTTTAAGGCTATGGCTGCAATTCAGAGCCCACTGAATTCAATGAGAAGTCTCATAGTGCCTTCAACTGCCTTGTATGTGTCTTAGTTCAGTGGAATTAATCCATTATGACAGTTATGAGAGACTGCACTGATGAAGTTATTGTGACCCTTCCATGGCTAGGAATGTGGATTTTTACTATTGACTCATTACAGGTAAATCATTCCCCCACCCCCATTAAAAACAGATCAAGGCATGTATTATTTGGTACCTCTTTTTCTCCTTCCAGAAACCCCTTTACTAATGTAAAACATTTCTACTCGGGTGGCTACACCAGAAGCAGATCTTTCAGAAAGAAGTGCAAGAAAATAACTAAAAGAATTTGGAGTTCAGTTCGGATCAAGTTCTGAGCAAATGTTTGAGGGAGGTTGATTTTGTCTCACCAAATCACCCCACACCAGGTAAGAGTAGCTCCCAGATGGAGCCCTTGGAAGCTACTGCAATACAGTGGGAGTTATTTGTATGGTACAGCAGAAGCAAAGACCTTTGGATCCAATCCAGTTTGCCCACTCCTTGACTTTAGGTTGAAGGAATGATGAGATCACTTACTAGAAAAGAGAGAGTAGAATCCAATGTTTCTCTCAAACGAATTACCTGGCACATTAGAAGCAGCAGAACACCCTTGGTGAGTGCTATTATTGGTGCTGATGTTTCCGCATTTACACAGTGTAGGTGTGAAAATTCCATAGAACTAGCAGGACCAATGCAGAGAGTAACGCTTATTTCATCACTGCTGGTTCTTGTTACCATGGGCAAAGCAGGGATCTGTCATCCATTACTAACTACAATAAGTAAACCTGGTATATGAACAATCTAATAAAGAATGTTGTTGCCTTGGGCAGTTGCTTATGGATGTTGCCTACCCCCAGGACCACCATGCCGATCAGTAGAATTCCCTTCTCCATTTGAAACCATCATGTGCTCATGTTTTCCTGTTACTAACGTAATATTTTCTCATAGTCATAATATAATTAGTCTTTATAATTAACATGTGGTTTGCTGGCTATATTTTTCTTAACACCTCTTCAATTATCTAATGACTGATCTTCATAAGCAGTCAGTTTTGCTTTAAAGCACCATTCGAGACCACCACCACATTAGTAAAGGCATTTAAATTTAAGCCAGAGCAGCTTGAATTTTACTTCCTACTGTTGTGAAATGAAGATGATCCATTTTCTTCTCGTCTATCTTTAGAGACATCCACTTGTTAAGGTGCTGTCTAGGTCATCGCTCAAATACTGCATGCTAAATTAAATTCATTGCCACACTTATACAATTAATATAGGTAGGAAAATAGTATACTACCTCTATAGTTACTATCATTTTTCACACCAGCGTCATGATGGATTCTGAACTGTGTCAATACCATGATTGTAGACGTGGGGGCTGTGTTAAGGGGTTTTCCTCTGTTGCTTCTTAAGATTAAAGTAGACAACTGGGAGTCAGCTTTCTATGACCACAGACTCACTGACTGATCTTGGGCAAGACTCTTAAGAGGTCTATGCTTTAGTTTTCCCATCTGTAAATTGGGAACATTACTGCCTAATTCATCACAGTTTGTAAAATACTTTGCAATCCTCAGGAAGGAAGATACACAACAAGGTCATTGTTGTCCTTCTCTGGTTATATTACAGTAGTGTCATAGGGTCCTGATGGAGTTCAGAACCCTGCGGTGCTATGGGTTGTATATACACATGTAGGAAACAGTCCTGTCTCAAAGAGCTCACAATCTAAAGATAAAGGAATATTTTATCCCCATTTTACAGATGGGGAAAGCCAAGATTTAGTGTTTTACCTAAGGTAAGAGCTGGATGTTAAACCCACACCTTTTCTATCCCTTTCCATTGACTAAAGCACACGGTTAATCCTTCTGCCCAAATGTTCTCAATCTGAGACAGTAAGTGTGTCTACTCATTCCTTATATTTTGTATGGGTGGCCTAGATCATGCCGTCCCTCAAGAAAAACCCATGAGGGTGGACTGTCCTTGAAGAGTTTCCTTTGAATTCTCCTGTTGGACAAAGGTAGGCCAAGGATTGCCCTCCCAGAAGAAGCATGGGGTTGGCTCAGAATCTAGGGTTATTGGTTGGAGGCCCAGTAGGCAGGAACTCCTCGGCTCTCCATTTATGGTGAGTGTCACAGTGTTGAGGTCTCCTCATAAAAATTAATACAGCCCTGGAATATCAACTTTTCTGTCAATTCCTGGAAGGAGGAGGATTTCCAGATCAACCACGGGCACTAAACTCTGTGGGGTCTGGACTAGGGGCAGGCAAGGTGTGATGGGGACCACAGAGGCAATGTGGATCTCCCATATGCTCCCTCTCCATGTCGATGGAAAGACTCCTCACTTGAAGATTCTATGCCAATGAAATCTGAGGATTGTGAAACCAGGAAAATGCCCATTCATCGCTGAGTGGTGTAGAATGACATGTTGAATCCCAACACTGAAGTCAGGCAGGGCTGTGCAGATTTGAGATTTTAAAGATTAGAGATTGTGCTGCAAAAATGAGTCAAACTAATTGTCATTCAAGACTATAATGAAGGCTTACGGATAGTGTCTCTTGTCAGTTTCTACCAGACTGACCATTAATTCTGGGACTGACAAAGAGTACCTAAGCAGATCTAGTCTGTTTGTGGCAGGGAACAGCATTCTTAGATATCACCACATTGGAATGAATAGTCAATAGATAGGCACAGTGGGGGCTGTGGGAAGCAGCACAGGCTGAGGGATGTGCTGGCCGCTGCTTCCTGCAGCCCCCATTGGCCTGGACTGGCGAACCGTGGCCAGTGGGAGCCGCGATCGGCTGAACCTGCAGACACAGCAGGTAAATAAATCAGCCTTGCCCGCTGGGGGCTTACCCTGGCAGGCTGTGGGCCAAAGGTTGCCAATCCCTGGATTAGAGAATCACAATGGTTCCTTCTTCAAATATTTGAATCAGTTTCCCTTCTGATTTAAAGTCAGTTTAACTTTCTGGTTCTCAGACACAAGACTCGTGGGTTTGCAGAGAAGTCCTAAAAGGAGATTGGGTTTTCATTGATCTTTAGAGAATGATGAAATTCACAATGACTTAAGTGCAGTGGGAAGTTGAAATGAAATTCACACAGCTTTCGAACCCCACCCCTCCCACCTCAAAATCCTCTGTGCAATCATTGCAGGGGTTGGCATAGCCACCATACCTGGGTAATCAGATGTTGTGATCACTCCCCATCCCATCCTTCATCTCATCCTAGAAGAGGCAGATGCCTCAGCAGCACGATTTGTTCTACAAATACCCACTGCAGGGCGAACTGCAGGGCGAACGTGGCATGAAGGCCTTATGCAGACTACAGGGTGAATATCACCCATTGATTTTTTTTTTTTAAATATTAAGGCCTTTTTTTTGCAGTAGGCTCCTTGCACCCACGCAGAAGCCTGCTGCAGTCAACGGGGATCTTGTACACAAGCTAGATGTAGCTGGGACTCAGATAGCCAATAGCCTGGTGGGTAGGATTCTGAATCTGGCTGAGCAGGAATTTGAATCTGGATCTCCCACATCCCAGCTGAGTGCCCTAAACACTAGGCTCCTAACTGTGAGAATCTTCCTTGATAACAATAATGGGGACCCAATAATAGTAACAATATTAATTCCCAGACTCAATTTAGTCCCTAAATCAATTGCATTTTTTTGTTGTCTTTTTATACTCCCATGGTATAAAGATGGCTGAAGTACAGGGTATATTTTCTGATTAAAAAAAAGTCAGACCAGACATCAGTTCTCCTTTAAAAACAAAAATCAAAACTAAATTTGTTACCTTAACTGACTTTTTCTTTCAAGTTCAGTAGTATGATCATTAGGGCAGCCATGTGACCTGTGTTATGCATCCAGGCAGGGAATTCAAGGGATGTAATCTACCCCTTGATCCTTTGACTTAACTACTTACACTGTGTGTCGGGGGGCGGGGGGAATATCAGTTTCTGTGAAGCTAGTTCTACACTTCCCGGTCCTACAGGTGGGCAAGGAATGAGGGTCAGAGCCTAGACTCCTGGCCCACAATGGACCAGCCTGTACAGCTGTGCCAGTATGGCCAAGGAAGTAATCTGTGCCAGTGTAGGGCAGGTGCAGATTACTTACCCTTTGGAAGAAGAAGGGAGCTAGGGACTCAGATTCCAAGGCCAGAAGGGACCATTGTGATCATCTAGTCTGACCGCTAGTATCACACAGCCCATATGACTTCCTCAAAATAATTCCTAAAGTCTATTTAATAAAAATCCCATCTTGATTTAAAAGTTGTCAGTGATGGAGAAGCCACCACAAACCTTGGGAAATTGTTCCAGTGGTTCATTACCCTCACTGTTAAAAATGTGCACCTTGTTTCCAGCCTGAATTTGTCCAGCTTCAACTTCCACCCACTGTATTAGACCTTTCTCTGTTAGATTCATTCCCCAGGTAGATTCTTACAGACAGTAATCAAGCCACCCCTTAAATATAGTCTCTGGTTGCTCCAGAGTCAGCACACCTATTACCCTTTACTCAGGATTTGTGTAACAGCAACAATCTAACCCTTAGTTGCATTGAAGGTTCAGGTGCACAAATCTCACATGGGATATTTTCGTTGATGGACCAACACCTGCACTCTTAAATTAGCAAACCGCCCACGCCCTTTTATTGGGATTCAAGACTTTCAGTAGGAGTGATGCCTGAGTAAAGACTGCAGGATGTGGCTCAGTATTCCTTGATTTTATTGGAGTCATCATTTTGTCTCTGCTTCTTACAAGTGCTAACAGATTTGAAAACAACCAGTCACAGCCAATACATTTATTTTTGTTTTAATACATTATCAGCTGGTTTTCTTTATCTTGCATTGACAAGTTATTTCCTCTGTAGTCAATGTTGTTACCTACTCTGCCATGCTGATGTGATGTTTCACTGTTTTTTTCCCTTCCCTACTCCGAGTTTCCATGGAAGTAGTTTATTATTATCGTCAAGGATGGACAGTCCAAGTACATTTAAACAAGGATTATGCAGAAATTTTGCAAAACAAGCTTGTAGCTGTCTGCTTCTTCCAGCAAGATTTTATTTAAATAAGCAGTTTTCATACCAGAATACAGGAACTAAATTAGCACTAATACAAGAAAATGTTATTTTTAGCACACCTAGCAAAGCAGAAAACCTATATTGGAAAGTTTTCAGTAGAACACAGAATCTTACTCAAGCTGTTATGGTGGATGTGACATTTTTATCAATGTAAGTGTGTCAGGGGAAGGGAACCAACCCTAATCAAATCTGCCTTTTTAATAATTGCCTTGATTATAATTTTTTTCAACAAAATAAAAAGCAAAACAATGGGATTTACTATTCCAGATTTGTAATGTGCCCAAACAGGCTCTGATCCTGCAAAGATTTACATGCATTCAAGTAGTCCTGTTGAATGCATGTAAATCTTTTCAGGACTGGGGTTATCGGAACATGGCTGGGGGGGGGGGGGGGGAGGAATGTTTTCAACAGTCCAAAGTGGTTATTAGACACTTGCCTCCCATTCAGGGCTGCCCAAAGGGAGGGGGGGTGGCAAGTGGGGCAATTTGCCTCAGGCCCCGGGCCCCGCAGGAGCCCCCACAAGAGTTTTTCGGGGCCCCTGGAGCAGGGGGTCCTTCTGTCCTGGGACCCGCCGCTGAAGTGCTGGGTCCTCGGCGGCAATTCGGCGGTGGGGGGGGGTCCTTCCGCTCTGGGACCCACCACCGAAGACCCCAGGCCCCCTGAATCCTCTGGGCGGCCCTGCTCCCATTTAAAGCCAATGTGATACTAACTTTCAAAGGGATTTGGACACCTTAATCTCTTTGTACCTCTGAATGTCTCTACATGGTCCCTGCCCCAAGGATTTTGCGGTATGAGAGCCCAATCCAACCAGTATTTGGACACTGATCCTGCAAGCTTCTCCATGTGGGAGAATCCCTGCGCCCGCATGGAACCCCACAGAAGTCAATGGAGATATGCCCACATCAAGCAGTTTGCAGGATTAGGGTGGTGGACTCTACCTCAAGGCCACACAATGGCTCCATTACTCCAGGCTCACCTACTTGTGACCCCTGAGGAGAATAAAATACAATACTCTTGCTATTGTTCTCTTTTTTTATAACCATCCTAGAGAATTTAATTGAGAATTATATTCCTGCTATAGAGTTCCATAAGAGTGTAAAAAAGCATAGAAACAAACCAGATTCTATTAAATTCTGCAGGTTTCAGAGTAATTCTTTAGAACACAAATGGTTTCATTCCTCCAGGATATGTTTTATAAGGCCCTTTTATAAGGGCAAAATCATTCTACTTGGCGGTGCATAGGGAACCCCTGCCTAACTGTGTCCAGTGGCTAACAGCCACCCGTATCCTGTTCCCATTCCAACTCAGAGTAATCCATTGGTTCTGCTCCTGGCAGTCTCCTCTGCTGCTATAAAAGGACAGGCTTCCAAATTATTATTTCATCTTCACTAAATTTCAGCACCAAAAATATCAAAGACTGTCCCTTGGTCCTTCCTGAAAAGTCTTATGGAGTTTACCAGGAATGAAACAAATATAGTCCTATAAAATCTTCAAAAATATCCAAAATAGGACTTAAGCTTGCAAGTAAATTCACCCCTGATTCAGCAAAGCACATAAAAATATACCTAAAGTTATGTGCTTAAATCCCATTGACTTCAGTATGCTTATGTATGTGCCTAAGTCTTCACTTTGTTGTACTTTGCTCAGTACAGAGGGACCGAAATATGTGCTGAAAGTTAAGCATATGTTAAATGTACTGCTGAATAGGACTTTAATAAGTTCTATTGAAAATGACTTCAAACACTTATACAATTTTTTTTACTATTAAAAAGAGATTATGTCTAAATTCTTTGGACCGTCCCATAGAATTCTACAGTAGGGATACAATTCTTCATTACATTCTACAGCATGATTCAAAGCTAATTATGGAAAGGTTATAATTTTCTACTAAATTGTATAAGGCTGTTCCATCAGATACATTTTAACGTAAACCAATCTTTGACTTGCTACATCTTTTTATTTTAATTCCTTTTCAATGATGCCATTTTACTTGATTTCTTTTGTATCTTATATTTTATGTTAACTGCCTGATTCAAAGCGCTTTTTACTTTACTTGATTCATGCTCTAGCCAAAAATCAAATCTTATTCTGGGACTGAGTGATGTGGTGCTGGGGGAATTCGTTCTTGATTTTCAAAATAAACTTCATATTAATTTGTAAATTGCCGTTTAGCGGCTGATCAACACTGACATACGTGAATTTCCCAGGCAATTTGTGAATTTCCAGTGTTACTTCTGCCGCTAAGACTATTAATATAAATTGCATTAAAAACCTCAGCTTCCATTGACTCTGTTAGCACCGTCAGAGCTTTCATTATAATTTTTACTTGCCATTTGAAAGATTTGTGTGTAACACTTGTGGGGTTTTTATTAAACTGGCATTCCAAGTGCCACAGCTACACAACTGACAATGTCACTGTTTAAAAGCTTTTTGCTTTTGTCTTTTGAATAGGCCCCTTTCATTTGACAGATTTTTAAAATATTGAATGTCTTTTTGAAATTAGGAAGAAACTGTGCAGAGTCTGAGCCTGGGAAACCCTTCGCAGACCAGTGGTGCTACAGATTTTCTCTCTCTCCTCTTCAGAACCCTGTAGATGGAGCCCTGAACTAAGATCTTGCTGCATCTCTAGCACAGATTGACTTCCTTTGGGTTGATGATGATTGATCGTGTTGTTTTCTTCATTACTTTAAACCTAATCAGTGCTTTGTGTAATTTGAGTAATGATTGCTCATTATTGGCAATTGTGAAGTTTAAGGCTTTCTTCATTTTACCTCACAAGGCAACCAGTTGGGAGATACTAGTACCTCCCCATTTGTGCAATTTTGGTGGGGGGGGGAGAGATGGGGGAAGCTTCATCTCAGTGATAGCCAGGAAACAGCAAATAGTTTTGTGGAAGTTTTATTATTGTGCTTTTTCTTGGCAGGTAACTCCTAGAGTTACCCCCTCAAGATCAGATCTGCTCACATAAGAGGCATTTCTCAGGCACTGTCATTCAGGTCTTACTGAAATTCTTGAGTTCAATAAATCATGCTATTTCCTCACACACCATGTCTTAAAAAGTGAGATAGATGCATTTCCAAATCAAAGCTTGCTGGGGGGAGGGGAGGGGGAAGAGGAGGAGAAATAGGATAATGAATCGGGAGCATAAATGGGCCAAAAATATATTGTGTATCATTAACAAACTGCACTTCTAGCTCTGTTATTTTAACTAAGTACAAGGGGCTTTTTGTTTTCAAGTGGAGTGATTGATTTACTGGTTTTAAGCTTGGTAAGCACAGAAAGATGCTCAGGTTTTCACTACTTACAGGACATACTACAGAAGTCTGGCTAAGCGTCTGGTTGCTCATGCAGATTCATTTATGCTCAAATATATTTTAGGACGTATCTTAAATCTACAGAAGTCAGAAAATTTCCGAGTCAGATTTTCTGGAGTTAGGACAGTTTTCTTAAGATAATTTTTTTTCTTGGGCCTACTTCTGCAGTTAAATCACTATAAAAATCATAGAGACTATAAAGCCACTAAAAATCAATGCATTTACATCACTATAACAACGGGCAACACTTCTCTTTTCAGCCACGTTGCTTCATGAAATATTAAATATTTTGCAGTTTAAAAAAAAATCTCATTTAGTCCAGTTTAAAATATATGGAGCTAATCCTAGATATGATTTATTACTTTAGTTCACCTCTAATCCTCTCCCTTTGATGTATTTATAAGTGACTCTGTAAATATATATTTACAGCCCCATAATCTATTGAAAATGTTTTATATTTGGTTTCATTTTACATCAAAAAAATTCACACTGACCAGAAAACGTATGAAGCTCAATTTGTTCTACAGGAAACTAGCTAATTTTAAGGTGAAAAGGTGACTAACGGTATCAATGGAGCTTGCACAGCGCTATTGTCTTTTTGTAATTCCACAAGGCACTTTGTAGGAGAGAAAGCAGGAATGCTTTCTCTCTCTACCTTCCTGAGCTGACATCTAACAGCTAAGAGCGTAGTATCAGTGACATACTCAGTAACTGAGGTGCCTTCAAATGAGGAGGTTATGAGTTTCCTACCCGACATGATCACACTCAGCCTTAGGGGCAGTCTCAGTGCATGCAGCAGCACTGATAGAAAGAGTCTTAGCAACAAACCAGGTGCTTGCTGGAGGGGACAAGATATCTCATTTGCTTAAGTTAGACCAGAGGACACGATGTGGATAAATATCAGCTCCCTCACCCCTCCCCTGAAACAAGACACTGTCTACTATGACTGTACAAGTAAACATAAATACATTCTGATGGTTATAACATCACAATAATGCGATCATTTGAATTCATATGGAGAACAGTAAAAACAACATGCTTTCTGATTGAATTATCCTAGCTCTTAGCTTTTAAGTTTCAATTATAGATACAAACAATGTATGAGAGAGAAAGTGAACAATAAATAGCATTTTCTATCGAATGTATAAAAAGCAGTGAATTGAGGGAAATGATTTTTTAAAAAGACAAATGTGTAGCTCATCATTAAGATGAAAACTGTGGCACTAAAAGGTTTGCAAAGTTCAGTGTTGCTGTACGGTGGCATAGCACTGTATGTGGGCTATTGCACAGACTCATTTGGATAGGATTCTGACTTCTCCAGTGATTACAAACCACAAAGCAAAATATTACAAGCAATAGGCATGTGATAACTATATCCTCAAATACTGAATATATATATTAAAAATAACATGCACAGCATTTAAGCGTAAGAGGCCAACAAATATGTTTAAAACTAATGATGAGTTATAATCATGGGCATGCATTTTTAAGAGGTAGACCAATATCCATAGTAAATATTGAAGACTCCCTGTGTATGTATATCAGTTTCATATGACTAACATTAGTTACAATATAAAACAGTCTTACCAAATAAGTCAGGTCTCTACCAGGTAATGCAGTAACAAACTGTATGCTGTGTATGCTCAAACACGTACATGTGTAAAAACAAAACAACTGGAAAGCATTCAGTTTAATGAAGGTTAAAAACATTAAAAACCCACATGTTCAGTAACACTAAATTAACTCATCTTGTTACTGTAACCCTTGTTCCTGATCCCCCCATCACCTGCTTCCTTTTCTAGTCACGTCTTTACCAGGCCTGATCCTGCAAACACTCATATGTAAGTAATTTTACTCAGATGAATAGTCTCACTGAAGCCAACTGCACTACTAGTGTGGGTAAAATTATGCACCTGTGGAAGTGTTCGCAGAATGAAGCAAAGCTTTATGAGCCTGCTTAACTTTTATGCACAGTGAGTAGCCATATTAACTTCAAATTTAGAAGTTACATTTAAATTTCAGTGTTTGAAATGGACCAATTTTTAGGGGTTTTCCCTCTAAAATTTTCAATTCCCCACCCCCTAAATTGTGACAAAAAATATTACTGAAAATGTTTTCAAAATGGTTCATTTTTTCATTTACTGATAAATGAAAAATTGATAACCATTTCAATCTTTTTTTTTTTAAATAAGGGACTAAACTTGTGAAAAAAAATCTAAAAAATTCAGTAATGTCAAAAATTTTTGAAAAACATTTTTGAAAAAGGCTCTTTTGATGGAAAAAAAAATCTTTGTTCAAAAACATTTCATCCATTTCTAGTGCCTGGAAAGGTTTTGGGTGTCCACTGAACAAATCTTTGCAGTTGTTTGCTTTGGGCATGTTCCGCCATGAATGGGACTCATACTACTTAACTTTGCCATCCTGTTAGAGCCAAGAAGATAAAAGCCTCATGGGATGGTGGGAGTTATTTCTCTACAATGAGCTGCTGAGGGTCCCAGATACAGATTATTTCTAGCAACTCCTTTTTAATTGAGTGACCTCACTTTCTCTCCAGAGACACTACAGCCCCCATAAATTGCAATACTTGCATACTTCTGATTCTCAAAGGAGTGCATCAATAGCATTTATAAGAAACTATTTGGTCAGCCCTGATTGGATGGGAGGCTTGCTTATGCACCACAATTTTCATTGGTCAGTTGCTCTGCATACAGAAAAAAGAATACTGAGTAGAGATGAACAACTTTGCATCCACAATTTTTTTTTGCACTTGGACCTCTGAGCCAGTCTTCTCCATAGAAAAATGGAACTATTACACATGATTTGGTCACAACTAAAATTTGTGTAAAAATAGACACAAAAAACTAGATATGGGCACAAACACTGGATCTGAAACTTTGCGGACATTTGGTTCTGATTTCAGATCCAAATTTCTCAACAAGGAAAATTTATATATCTATATCTAGAGAGAGAGAATTTAAAGAGTAGATTTTTGCATTTTTGGAGTATTGTTTCTCATTGCTGATCAGGCTTAGATTATACCAACATTTATTCTCATTTTTAATTGTTGCAAAATAGAGTCAATATTGCATGAGTTTTCCTGCATTAATATGAATAGAAAACTAACTCTGAATATATGGTATCTGAATATATTCCACGCTGCAACATTGTGTTTCATGAAGATGCAGGGGAAAGCTTTTGGGTAGAATTGTTGGCCTCCTGCCACAGAACTAGAGAAGGAAACTATATTGATAATTTCTAGTACTGAAGCAGGTGAAATTTGAGTTCAAAACTCTGTCTCTAAACACAGTGTCTTATTCTGAGCTCATACTTGCCTGTAGATCCACCCCCCTGCCCATGAATGGGATGCAGTGAAGTGATACTAAATGATATAGACTATGGTCTTCTGGTTGCAGTGGCATCTTTCTTTTATTTCTACATAGTGGGGGTGGAGGGGGGTGGAAGAGGTGGAAAGATGGTTTCATGTGTCAGAAGTAGTTACAGTGCCATAGAGCTGCAAGATGAAAAATAAGAAAGTGCTGGTAACATTTTTTGGCTAGGGATAGAAAAGTGGGAAAAAACCCACAAAGAAATAAAGGATAGAGCATGTAGGATAGAGCATGAATACTGGAAGAGTATTGATGAGTTCTTAGCCCAACTCTTAGAGTTGGGGTGAGCGGGACCTCACAGTTAATGGGAAATTTTAACTACCTAGAGCCAATGGTGTATGATTGGATAGGTTCCTAAGCCACATATAAAATACAGGAATTGGCTAAGATGTCATCTAGAGGAAATACTATCCTGGATCTGCTTCTTACTGGCAAGGGAGACTGGCTGAGACTAAAACAGAGCTTGGTACCATTGACCTTGAGCTACTTCAATTCTGCACAGTAAGCAACCATCAAAATGGAACACACAAATATTCGATTCCCAGAAAGCAAATTGTAAGGAATTACAAAAATTGAAGAGACAATCCTGTCCCTATGGAATCCACAAGAGTTTGAGTTCAGTGGGCACAGGACAGATGCAGTAGGAGTAGGAAGAAGGGTAAGGAATTCTAACAGACAGCATAAGTGAGATATAACAAGCTGCCACACCAATAGGTTGAACTGACATGGTTATCCATTTATCTTCATGAAGAGGCTTTTGTTCTCTTGTTTGTACATACCTCCCCACCACCAGGTGACTCAACAAGCAGCAATTGTTGTGAAGATGTGTCATTCATCCTTGTTTCTGTGTGAATAAAATACTGCCAAGGATAATTAAAGCCTGTTTCCACATTTATCATGGAGTCACAAAGGTCTCCAAGGAATGAGCCTCAACCCAAGAAAGGCTTGTTAGGCAACTCCCCTTTCCAGTCAGTGCTCATATGTGCCTCCCCAGTTTGCTGGTACTTGTGCTTCTTAATTGTTGCTTTGGCAGATACGATTGAATTGGTTATTGAAATATTTCTATATTGAAGTTGTCCCAATTATTTCACTTATTGAAGGAATGTATTGCTAAGCTAAGCAAGAATGACACATAGTTTGCATAAGACATTGATAAGCTCCTAGAGCAGAGAAGAACTTACAGCTGCTTGACCACCACTGAGAGACATACGAAGTTGTTCAGCTGGCCCGTACCTGCTAGTGAGGCTCTGGGGAGCACCTTGTTAAAAATAAGTCACCAAGTGGACAGGACATTTTGAATGCATTCACCCTGCCTCCGATGGAGTGCATCCCAACTTTGCTAAATCATTCCTGCCAGAGCTACTTTTATCTCTGGGGCTGGTAAGAATTTCCACTGAAAAGAAAACAATTTTTGGAGTGTCTGGATTGTGACCAGCATGAAGTATTTTCAATAAGCTCTGTGGGGAAGCAGTCAGCCCCCACAAATCCCTCTCAAAAGGGTCTTCATCCCATCCCAAATTACACAGAACTTTGCACAGTACTTAGGCCAGACCCCCTTAGCTGGTGTGCATTGATAGAGCTCCATTAACTTGAGTGGAATGATGTCAGTTTACACCAGCTGCGGATCTGACTCGGATACATTTCCCAGCCACAATGTATAAACATTTCTAGTGAAGGGCACTTACTGTAAGATTGCTGCGAAGTGGGTTTGCCTCTCATTTAATATTATTTAACTAGGAAGATATATGCACAGATTTCACAGTACACTGACCTTTCTTTCTGCCAGCTGCCACAGTACCAGGGGTTTATTGCAGGCTAATGGGGAAATATTTTGTGGGGCTCTTGTTATTGAAGTACTGGCAACACCCACTGTTAAGCAGGCATTTTGAGCTTGCTTGAGCCTCGGACGTACTTCTGTGGCTAAGGAAAATATTTTCCTGCCTATTCCATGACCTAATTACAAAAATAAAGGGCTGCTCTTCATTTCACACCCCTGCTGGAAGTCCTGCCTTCCACAAGTCTGATGTGGAGACTGGGTAGGGTGGGCAAGAGAAAGGACTAGTCTTGATAACTGAAGCTCTGCAGCTGTCTTGGTTGTTCTGTGTGAGTATGAATGAGAGCTCCTTATATGGCACTACTGCGGATAAACATATGCCCTTTAAAAAGTAAAGGGAAGGTGAGAACATTCCTCCCTTGATATGGGAGTGGAATCCTAATATTACTGGTGCATTTTCCCCTCTTTGAAGCAGTGCTGTCCCAAAGTTAGCCTTCTTCTAGATATTATTCCAAAGGAGCAACAATAATGCCTACCTAGTGCTTTGTTGTCTTTTCAATGTAATATTGTATCATCTTCTTGCTACCAGATAAAGAAATCAAAACCCAAGTGGAAATGATCTCCTGCTACCCTACCTCATGGTCTCCTTTTCTGCATATTTGTTCAGATTATGTGTCAGAAATCTGATCAGTGATTAAACCCCACTGTTGACCCACAATCTTTGGAAGAGATTCAGCAAGACATTCTTCCCAATTACACTAAAGAACCCCTAATAAAGCTCAAAATGGGTTCAATAGAAATCCAGATCAAAATCTCCTTGATCTTTGAAGAAGTTCAGATCTAGATCCACACTTTGCTGTGGTTTGATTAGCTGAAGCAGCAAACATGTTGCTCCATCGTAACAGAGCAAACTCCAGTTCACTTTTCCAAGACATTCCATGATAAAAGGTAAAGTAAAGCTTATTTTGTTTCACCACAGTATGAAATATGGTCCTATTTTTTCTCCCCAAAGCTGAAATCCTACAAAACCTGACAAAGTTTTCCCGATGTACATCAGTTGTAAGACCCAAACTTTTTTTTTTTTGGCTCTTTTTGAAAGACTTTCCTGGCTGGCTCTCAGAGTTCTCCGCCTCAATTTAATCAAAAAATAATTCATTATTGCTCACTGTAAAGTCAAGAAAATCAAATTCCATGTGCAACATAATTTAAAGAGCACATTTTATAATTCTGCTCTCAGTGTCTTTTGGCTGTGATTTCAGATGGCAAGGAAAACTCTTCGAAGCTCAATAGTGTTCAAAAAATTGTTTTGATTAGTAAAACTGTTATCCAGTCTTCTTGCCTGATCCCCAGTTGATTGACTTAGAGATAAAGTTTAAACCCTGAAACACTCAGCAACCACAAGGTGTATAAAGCAACTGCCCCAAGAGGATTCAAGTATTTCTACAAAACTATTTCCAAATGGTGCTCCGTAGTTAACCCTGCTTAAAATGCAAGCCACTCAAACAGGTGGAAGCAGTTTGGTATCACGTACCTCCACTGTCAGTTTGAGAAAAGGATCTTTTGAATCTCAATACCACAAATGTCATTGTTGAGAGTTCAAAATATTGCATTCAGCTGATTTTTTCCTCTCCCAGTGTGGGATTGTCCAGGGACCAGCAATGTGTACCACAAAACAGGTTAATATTTAATCTAGAGTTCCGGTGCGTTGCCTGCCAGAGATTCATCTCACGCAAATGAGGTAAGCTAATCAGGACAGAGATGTAAACTGCTCTCATTAAACACATATTGGCAGAGCTGTGCCAGTGCAGAGACAGAGGTGAGGTGGCTTGTGCCCACTTTATTCAAGTCCTGCAGTAGTCTGTGTGGATCTGAGATACTCAGAGAACTGCTCGAAAAGGAACCCTTGTTTCAATTCAGCCCTCTGGGGCTTTATTACTGGGGTGCAGGTCTACTCCAGTCAAGTCTCCAATTCATCTCAACCCTCCCCAGACCCTGCATCTGGCTCACTTTTTTCCTCCCCTCTGAGCCCAGGGCTGCTGTGGAGCTGCCACGGATGTTCCCGGGTGCTCAGTGTCTTACAAGAGCTGCTTGGAATCTCACTGGGTCAAACTCATTTTTACCTGAAAACAAGTGACCCTATTGCCATGGCACTGCAATGGGGCCAGCCTTACAGGTGGCAACCACCCAGGGTGCCATGGTTGGGGCTGGGGGGGCACCATGGTTAAGAGGCTGCAGAAGGGCTGTGCCCACCCGGGAGGTGGGGAGGAGGATGAAGGGTGCTGCAGAGTGGGAACCAGGCACTCACATTCACCCTCTCTCCACCCTCCTGGTAACATAACACCTGCAGCGCTGCCGCCACTCCACCTGCTGAGTGGCTGCCCACTGCTTGGGGAGCAATACTTAAAGGGTGCCAAAGAAAAATCTGCCCAGGGCACCACTTTACTGAAGGCCAGCCCTGCATTGCAAGATAGACGACTGATGAAGTTCCAGCTTAACTCTGAGCGGGATGGCATACGCCTGGTAAAAGCCGATGCTGAAATGATTTTTACCTATTTCCCATGCATGAATTTTGATAAGGAAGTGAGAAACTCCTTCTGAATTGGACAGAAACTGGGAAGACTGTTTAGCGTTATCCATGTAACTGTTTATGGCAGGAAATCTCTTCTCTGTAACATGCCTCGTTTTTCTATCAGCAATGTACATACATATTGAAAAGGGATTTGCCTGAAAGTGTGTGATTAGATAACCCACCTCACATTTAATGAGAATTTATGGGCATTAAGCAAGTTCTTGTGGAGCCTTTTTAAAACCAATTCAATGCCACTGAGCCGATTGTTTATATCCGTCCTAGTACTAAGATAGTAAAATTCCATAATTCACTTCATCACATAACTCCCTCTCAGCATAAGGCTTTGCTTGCACTCATTATAATATAATTGATACTAAAGAATACTATTATTTCTCACTAATGACATTATTCCTCATGAGTGAGGATGGCCTGTACCTGTTACTGTACTTTTGATTCTAAATAATCCTATTCTCGGTGTAAAAGCACATCAGGACTCCGACAGGGGAGCTAGTCTAGGAGCCCTGGGAGTCATGAGTTCTAGGCACTAGTCCCAGCTCTGACTGGCTTTGTAGCCTTGATCAAGTCATTCAAACCTGCTGCTGCAGTCACCGAAACAGCAAAGCAGATTCACTGCAGCCTCAACCCCAAAGGCTTACCAGTGTTGCAAGTGCATGGCATAGTACTGTGGCAGCCACTGTGCCATAGCAATAGTAGTGTCTCTGCCCCGACCCTTCTGCATAGTAAGGACCAGATGTTTATTGCGCCCTCCACTCTAAAAGGAGCCTTGGTGGGAAAGACCTAAGCAGTAGTGTTGGAACAATTTTTATAGGGTGGGTGCTGAAAACCATTGATCAAAACTGTGAACTCTGTATATGATGGAAACTACTTCAAGCCATGTGGTGCTGCCGCACCCCCAATACTGCTAATTCCAACACCCCTGGACCCAATGAAAAGCAACTGCTCAGTGTCCGTTGAAGACTTGGTGGGAGGGCCCTGAGTCCCAGGACAGAACAAGCCCTGGCTCATTCATCCAATTGTGTCTTTGGGTCACTCTCAGAGCTGTGGGGAAGGTAACAGGGTTGCGTGAACATCATTAGTTTACCTCAAATATAGATAGACTGGGTTGAAATTGCACAGATTCAGCTGGAATTCAAACCCATCCCTGATTTCTGGTGCATTCTGGATTCCAGCCAACCTGTTTGTGCAAGTCTGATTGTGAGACGTGGTTAATTAACTCTGTAAAGCACTTTGAAGATCTTCAGATGAAAGAGACTACGAAAGGGTCAAGTATTGTTTTTCATTCAGATCCTTTCTTAACAAGTTTGGATTTTTTTCATTCTCCTCCCTGAAGTTTGGAAACAGTGTTTTGGAGCATTCAATCTGTTCCAGAGATTGGAACCTGCAACCAGAACTGGATCTGAATTTCAAAGCTGGTCCCTAACACCCACAATGTCTGGGCTCTCCATTATTGCCATGGTCTGTCCTCACATCGCACCTGTGCAATACTGTTCTAGTACTTTGACTGGGTTCCAGTCCCATATTTATTTATTTTTTTCCCTGAATGCTTGGGCATTTCGCTTATATAGGAGGTCAGAACCCAGACACTTCAGGGGAACTAAGAAAAGATGTGATGGGAAGGGGAGTGTGGGGGTCAAAGTGGCAGATGGAAAAAGGACCTTTCTCAATATTGATACTAAAAATATAATCTGTGTTTGTGAACCAACTTCTTTATCATTACCTGGAAAATATGCCACTGTACATCACGTGTGCACACCATAAACTGATTTAAATTAGAGTATAGACCTATTTGACATGAGGTTCGTTGCATCTGGAGCTCTGAAGGAATTTCTCTGAAAGCTGGTACAATGACCATAGCCAAGTATGTCCTGTCAAGTCTCCTTTTTCATTCAATAGGAAAGACACAGGAAGCACTCAGTCCCTTTCCGGCATTGTGCACAGCCAGGTTCTGAGGCGGCATCAATTACCATTTCTCTTGATGAGTGTTTGACACATTATTATTTAAACTCTTTCCACTGCCAGGTCTTTGGGATAATTCTACCCAGTGCCAAACAGTCTGTCAAAAATCTTGCCTAACAACTCTGTACATTCCATGCTTGAGAATTTAAGCAGATGCTTTATATGGCTAGGAAGAAATAGCTCTTTCCCTATGCTTACTGTGGAATTTCATGTTGTTTTAATGATGCCCAAATTCCTTGCCATCCAACAGGTTTCCTTCTGAATCATGCATAAAATACACCCTTTGCTAGAGTATTAAAATACTGAGGCGAGAACACATCAGCTGTGTTGCCTTGAAGGCCTCCATAATGTCAGGAAGCACAGTGATATCAGGGATGACTTAAGGCTCCAAAATTTACAGGTTGTGTTATATATGTTAATATCATTGACTATGTTAGCTGGATATTAAGAGCTGAGCATTGACTAAAATCAATTATATAATAGTAAGGACATAAAATTGTTTGATAAGATTTACTGCAACTTATGTTGAATAAAATATTGTAGCCATTGTGTGCTTAATGGATAAGAAATGGGGCCAGGTGTTTGGTTCTGGATCAGCTATAGATTAAGATTCCAGCTAAGTGGTTTTAAAATCTTGAAAGCTGTTTCTCTAAGTTCTGGGCTGCCAGTGGCAGAAATCTCATGAATATAGGCCATCTCTAGCAAATTCCGCCATTCAAAATGGAAGCTCCTGTGGTAGAGGCTTATACACTATGCTCCAGAGGTCCCAGGTTTGATCCCACCCACCGACAATTAGAGTGTCAGTGTTACAAGAGCAATTATTTTTGTGAGATTTCTGCCATTTTGGGCTGCAATCTTATGAGAATGACCATTCCCATGAGATTTTAGCTATAGCAAGATGAAGAAATGAATGTCTTTCTGAATCTGAACTGCAACTGCAAGCAGCAGTTCAGATTTAGGGATTCAATGGGATCCCCCTGAAATTCATGAAGGGTAGGGTTCAAGGTTCCAGCTTTGTCCCATTTCTAAGCTAAAAAACCCAAAACACTTGTTGATCATTAACATTTTAACCGAGGCATGAAAGTGTCACACAGAGTCATTTAAGCCTCGATCAGTGTATTTTTAATATTTCATCAGCAACCTTTGATTCCATAACTAGTTATTTCATGTAAATTCAGAGATCTATTTTCACAGCGGTGCATGCCAGTAACTCCAATTGGCATTATGGGATGTGTGATTGTGTGGCCTCAGGCAAAGAGCACACAGTGCAGCTTAGGAGGGGGAATGCAAAGGTGGCTTTAAGTCACTTTTGAGTCTCTTCCTTTTCCATTCATGTCCAATCCCAGGATAGCTGGGCACTGGTCTGGCCCTCCCCATGTAGCCTGGAGTCTGCAAATCCTGCTTCTTACCCCACAGTTTTCTCTTGTTCTCAAACCTCTTAGTTTTTTTCTTCTCCCTCAATCTCACTCCACCCTCACTCAGTCCTTTCCTCCCAAGTTGTTCATCTCCCACACCTCTTAGAACCTCACACACACACACACACACACACACACATGTTGGGTTGGGCAAGCTGGCATCTTTGCTCAATAGTTGCAATAGCACTCTCTCCCCTAACCCTGCAAACTACCCACACGCCCTGTCTTGGGTTCCTTCTCCGGCTCCCTCTGGGTCTCTCACTGGAGGAAGAGAGAGGAGCTGAAGTCAAGGAGGCTGGCAGGGAAAGGAGTTTCAGCCACAGATCCCACCCATGCTGGCAGTTCACTAAGAGTTGGAAATGCAGGTGGGAAAATGGAGAACGGATTCAGAAGCCAGAGCCTCAAGCCAAGAGTCAGGGGCCAGGCAGGTCGGACTCAGATCACATCACTCACTGGACAGAAGCTTCAGCTGCTGTGAAAGATAAACCAGGCCATCTCCCAACAGGATCTCAGAGTATCCTCAGAGTGCGCCGGGTCCTTATGTTCTGTGTGATGCATGCAAACAATCACAGGAGCGATGGTCCACCAAACATATAATAAGAAACTCTGGCAGTCGCAGACACAGAAATCATCAGGCCTGCATCCCAACCAGGATCCTCTCACTCGCTGAGAAGCTGTAACCGAACATTACAGCAACTGAATTGCACATTCGGAAAAACAGTTACACATTGCAGTGAATGCAGGCTCAAAATACGTATCTGGGAGCAGACACCTCACATATTCTTCCCTCCCCCACAGCACTGCACTGAGCCACATTCAACGGAGAGGACTACAGTAGAGTTCTGCTTAACCGAGAATCTCCTTTTTCTCTTTACATCATTTTTGCTCTGTACAAGAAGGAGACTGAAATAAACAAACATTCAAAAACCAGCATTCACACAGCCGCACTACAAACCAACAAAACAACATCCTTCTACTGATGAAGGACCTTTAAAAAGTCTGGCTGAATAGTTAGAAAAACTAAGTGATCCCCTCTCTCTCCCCAACACAAAGCCCCACATTCTAGTATGTCCCTCCACTCAACAGGCCACAAAACAGGATCTTCCCATAACAATACATCTTCCCAACTTTGTACTGAGGTAGAGTGATCTGTGGATCACTAGGAGCCCAAAGCCTTGAGTTCTATTCCTTGTGTTGTCACAGCTGGGGCAAATCACTTCACCACTCTTTTCTTGATTCCTCCATATAGAGAATAGGTCTAAGGATACTTACTGTCACAACTGGGGCATGGGCAGTCTGAGCTATTGGTCAGAGCAGGAGCAAGGCTGCCAGGAGGCCAGAGTCCAAAACAGGCCAGAGGGCAGACAGAGTCAGGAAATCAGTAGGCACAAGTATCACAAAGGAAGCAGTGCTGATTATAGAAAACCTAGCTGCATGGACAACCTCCTGCTCTTGTGCTTGGGTTAAAAAGAGGCTGAGGACCAATCAGGACGCCTCAGTTTTCCACCAATCAGAGCCCAAGACTGAAGTCCTCTGTCAGAACTCAGTTGCTATTCAAGCAGCTGTCAGCAGATCAGTGTGTGGCAAGTTGGGTCTGTCAAGCTCCTAAAAGCCCTGTAGGCAAGGGTTCAAGACCTGTGGGCCTTGGTGCTAGCAATCTTTTGATCTACACATGAAAAGTGTTCCATAAAAGCTATATATTATCATTGATAATTGGTAAGACCCAATGTGGTTTGGAAGATTGCAGGCTAACATCACCTCCTGGGTGGGGTCATTCAGCCCCAGTCCAGTGTGGTTTTAGAAAGACAAACAACACTCAAACACTTCCTCAGATTTCGGGTATCCAACTTGAGATATCTTAAAAGGGTGGGTGTTTTCACTGTTTTCTGAAAATCAGGCCTCATTAAAGTCCCTCAAGATGGTTACCCAACATCAGTAGTTACTTTTGAAAATCTTGGCCCTATGTGACTATGACCATTTAACTTCCACTATGATATAACCAACCTCAATTTAAAAAAATACTGTCTGGAATTTTTCACAGACATCCAAAGAATGGAATTTCAGCTGAGGCATCATTTTTGTGTGTGCCAAACATTGCATGCTAACAAAAGTTCTTTGAAAAGGCAAGTGTTATGGTTTTTTTTAAAAATATTACATTGAAAAATTTCTACAGCATAGAGATCTCAACACATTTATATAAAATTTTTAATTTAAAAGGTTGCCATGATATCCTTTGGCTACTGAATACCAATCCTGGAACCTAGGCACTGACCCCTAGTCGATACAATAGCTGAAATATCTTACACTGGTTGCTATTAAAATGTCAACGATTACCCACAGCTACCACTCAGTGAAAGCGGAGATTTTGTAGTTGTTTCTCCACACTATAATACATAACTGTGGTATCTCAAATAGCGCTGTCTGGAAATGGTTGGTGTATGTTGATGTTTAATGGTAACCACTATAATCATAGTACCGAAGACCTGCCAACCCAAACTCACGACACAAATTATCATTGCTCTTTAGTTGCACTAACTATAGCCTATTGCACTTTGCAGCTGGAAGTTTCCATTGCAAGGAATTCCAAAGGATTTTTTTTGTGGTGGAGGGGAAGAAAAGGGACAGACATAGAAACTAACTAAACTTGGTTATTCAGAGAGGCCATCTTTTGGATATGTTTCCTTTAAGAGTACATTATATATGATAATGGCTTCATTGTCATCAAATAGAATACAATTAATTTTATTTTTTAGTGTGTTATCAGCAAGCAAACCACCACTATTAGCTAGATACCATCTGGGAGTGACAGTTTCCTTATTACAAAATATGTAAAAATATGGACTCCCTTAAGGAATCTGTTGCACTGCATCTGCTCAGATTTTTGTTGTATGCTAATGGATTTTAACCCAACATATGAAGCATGTAAAAAAATACCAGAAAATTTTCAACTAAATTACTTGTTTCACATTTAAAGTGTCACAAAGACGGAGCCAGCCACATATGCAGGCTTAGGTATAGGGGAACTGAGAAGAAACAAAGAAGTAAGGAGCAGGCATTTCTTACCTGCTGTTTTGTTATCCATCCCTCTCTCTCAAAGGGGATTCTAGCTGCCCACATAATTAGGGCCACTTTATATGTGAGCAAAGTATTGGGACTATATACTGCTGAATCTCCAATAAGCTTAGGTGATAACAAAAGACTGATGGCTAAAGCACAATTTCTATCCTTATTTCTCTGTGTTTGTAATATATTAAACAATCACAATGATTAAATGGCCTATTATAATTATGAAACCATTCTCCAGGTTAGTTTCCTCTCCCCCATGGCCTTCATATGTTTCCTTACCTCCACTTGCAATGCTAAAATACTGAAAATGAATAGGAATGACATACAGTTTGGTTAGATGACAAGAAATCGTCAGGATTGGCTGTGAATACAGTAGATTAAGACTCCTCTTTGCTGAAATATGGATGTCATCATCTTGGAGAGAATGACCCATTACCAGAGTTGAAAAATAAATGAGTGCACTGCAAACACGGGGCAGAGGAGGGTTTTTTTCTCTTCCCCTCCCCACTGTACAATTATGCAGAGCTGTAGCTTTAGGCTAACAGAATTTTTGCACTCATAAAGCAGTTTAGTATGAATTGCTTTTCCATGGATCTATATCCCCAGGCTCTCCAATGTGAAATATACCAGGCATTACTTTTTCATTAGCATCAACATAGGACACTTCGCTACAAAATATTTCATGAGCTATTTACACTTCATATATTTATATATATATTAATTAGAACTGGGAAGACTTTGATTGCACATAAACTTTTTGCATAACTCCTCTCTTCAAATAAAAGTAACATACCACCTGCTGTGAAGTCCCAGAGATCTTCCAGACTATTTGGGAAGAGCATCATCTCTCTGACTTGTGTCCATATATACAAAATAAATTGTCTAATGAGACGTGCTATATAGCAGCTAGGTATTATTATTATTAAAGGTGTAAAGATGCAATTCACCCTCCCCCCACTCGCATACACTTTTCTAACAATGTTTTGCACTTGATCATCCTGATTTCAAGTGGTATAAAAACGTACGTATATACAACAGAAGTACCAAGCACCTACAACTCCAACTGAAGTCAACAGGAAGTGGAGGTGCTTTTGGTACCTCTGAAAATCAGGCCTTAAATATTTTATATTCGGTCTCCTTTGTTCAAAACACTTTAGTCACATACATTAATTAGGCTTCACAACACACTTACCAGTTAGTTAGGTGGTATTATACACACTGGTAAACCTACAGGTAAACTGAAGCACAGGGGCTAACTGAATGATAGAGCCAGGAATAGAACTTAGGTGTCCCCATTGTCTCTGTCTCCTTCTCTAACCTCTAGACAACATTGCTCTCCTATAAACAAAGATTCCCCTCATCAAAATATGATCCTCTCTCCCTTTTATTCTCAATGATCCAGGTTCAGTATTTGCAATTTCCCAAACTTCTGCTTTGCTCTTCAGGGAAATGCACCGGTGTAAAAATGCAAGGCCAGGTCAGAAATTCAGAGTAGTCTAACCTTGCGGAAGGCACTTCTGTACAGTGTGTTCAATTTAAAAAAAAAAGAATAAAAGTCAATTGAAATTCCTTTGAAAACCTGTCACATTTTGGTCTTTTTCACTGTTACATGACTTACTACCTGCTGATTCCAGTCTCATCCATGCAGGTTAGTCAGTTTGACCCAAATAAATCAGCATGTTTAGACACATGACTGTCATAACAGGAAGCAGTGGTTTATGATAGACTTTGCTAGCCAGACATTCCAGCTTGTCCCTGCTCACCAAAAGGGTGAGTGCCGTCTTCATGCAGAGAAAATGCAGCTGGTATGACAGCAGAGGATGGCTTTCTGCAGGGGCAGAGGGAAAAATAAAGGCATCTGAGAATAACACTAGGATTTGCCATTCTGACTGGCAGGGAGCATATAGACTTTGCTGGAGGAGGAGTTCATGTTCAAATGACTTGAGTCTGTGACTTCTTCAAACAAATAAAAAACCACCAAAAAACAAACAAAAAAAACCCCTCTGGTGTTAATGGTACAATGAAAACAATACTTCAGCACCTGGCTCCTCTGTGCATTCAGAAGGGAAGAGACCCCTGGAATGCTCATTTTCATTTACTTGGACACACTTTATAATAAGTGGCAGAGCATTGCTGCCTAATTTGGTAGTCGCCGTACTACCAATGACTTTTGCCACCTTTCACTGCATTATCAGCGCACAGAGAGTATCTCTGAGTGGTTCTAATGGCACTCTACCTTGGTTTCATGAAGGGTGCTGCTGATGTCTATCATCTCCTCTTGCGGCTGCATGGTACAGATTCAGCGGAGAAAGCCAAGTCTTTAATACATTTTTATGTCTTGGGCCTTCTTCCATTAAAGCTGATGGCCAAACTCCAGTTGACTTCAATAAAAGCTGGATCCTCTGGGGTTCCATTTCTCATGGCATGCCCTGCAACCTTTTGGGTAGCTCTCTCTGTTGTAGCTGAGATTTTCCATCAGAAAGCATGCCGGACGGTAGAGCCGTGCACGACTCTAGTGGCTCTTTTTTAGGGGCTCACTCTCTGTTTTCTAGTCAGCATCACCCTTGAATTCGGTGTCAGTGGGGTCAAGAGTACAGAATCGATAGTATGGTAATACTGACTTTGCAGCAAGTTGATTTGGGGTTTGAGCACTAACTGCTGAACACTGGGTGAGAGAATTAGAATTCACCCACTTAGAAGCTGAAGATTCTCCATGTTGTAGCAAGGTGTATGTTAGAAAAGGCCAAAGGGGAGTTTATAATGGACTTCAATGAAGTCAGAGCAAGTATCATTCCAGTATATTTCTAACACGATGTTCAGGAATGGATTTAAGTGGTACTTAATATTTCTCTACCTACAGTACTTGCTGTCAGCAGGCGCTAAATAAAAACGACTTACAATGTAGCTTTGAACTTGGTGAGCCAGTAGAGCTCAGTAGAGCTTTACTAAAAGCCCCACAATAGTTCAAGTTCACAAAGACACAATTAAAATGCACAGAGAGAGGTGCTCACTGAACTGCACTTTCTAATATTTCACAAGTTACCTCGATGCTGTTTCTCCTGGCCCTGATAAAAGAGTTATTTTTCTTCTCCTCAGACCCATGCCTCTTGAATTTAAGATTCATTGCTGTCCATTTGGCAAAGGAAAGTTTCTCTCCGCACTGGCATTGTAACTTTACGAAAACAATGGAATTCTTTTTTCTGAGCATTTTTTTCTCATTAGATGGAGTGGTGACAATCAAGCAAGTCAGAAGCATGAACAGGCAAATAAGGAGGGCCGCATTAAGGCATATGCAACCTGGGCACATGCCTACGGCATAATTCATGGGGTGTGTGTGTGGGGGAGAATATGAGCTAAGCTGTGCCCTGTCCACCAGGTCTCAATGTCACCTACTCAAATGTGGCCCCCTCATGACAGAGGTGCACTGGGGCCAACCTGAGTGGGAAGGCCAGCGCTGATGCCCCTTGCTGCTGCTGTGGGACCAGCTCCAGCACAGGTACCTGAATCAGACCAGCCGGAGCTTCACTACCATCATCCAGGTGCCAGATGGGGAGCTGTGGTGAGTGCCCACATGGGGGAGCTAGCCGGGAGAGGGACGGCGGGGTGCTGACACCAGGGATTTAATAGGGCAGTGTCTCAGAGTGTGCAGCAGGAGCCAGTCACTGACTGATCTGGAAAGGAGATGATTAATTAGGAGCCTGTTGCATGCAAGTATGTTTTTCTGAGGTCCAATGATGGGTTAATCCAGGACTGCAAATGAGGCGCACCCTAGATGCACTGATGCCCTAGCCAAAGATAGGACTAGGCACATCCATGATCTGCCACCCCAGTCACCTACTCACTGCATCCTGCTGCACACTAGCCCACACCTGCTCCAATGCTTGTGCCACATCTTGCTCAAAATGGAAGTCCCTGCTTCTGTTTTGAGCTGCGGCAGCTCATTTTTGCTCCAAAATGCTTCCGATGAATTATTTTTCAATGCTCCAAAGACAGGACCTCAGCAGCCATTGCTTTGTGAGGCACATCTGGGATCCAAAGATGCCCAGTGCACATGACAGCTGGGAAATGGAGGCACCATTAGCTTACAGTACAAGAGGCACAGAGTGCTTGAAAAACTCCAAAGGCAGAAAAAAATGGATCTGCAATGGCCACCTGGGGACGATCCAAAATGTTCCCCATGCTATTCTGGTGTCCCGTTAGATCTGCTACCCTAAGCATCCACCATCTTAGCCTATGCTTGAGGCCATCCCTGCAAATAATTTTCTAGAGCGGTCAAGAAAGTTTTTCAGTTGTGACTCTTTCATACGACAGCATTATTATAAGGTATTGGGTGTTTTCCATTTCTTTCTGTCATGCAAAGTCTATGCAGCATTGAACAAAGAGTCAACAGCCAGGATTCTTCAAGTAGCCAAAAAATGGTTAATAAAGCCCAACGTTTTTGTACAGGTATTTCAAAAATATTGGATGAATGCAAATCCCAGGCCCCCAAATCAACTTATGTATTCTCTCTTTTCTGTTCTTGGTATTCATACATTTAACACCTAATCATTGTATTACTCACAATAGATTAGAACACTGCAATTTGAATCCTGCTTTGACCTCTGAGTGTTTTTAAGGAGACACTAGCAGGGGAACTACTAGAAAGGCAAACCACAGCAGAGGAAGAGTGAGAGGTCTGTTTCATGTCAATGTTTCAAATTACCCCAAGGAAAGGAACACACATTTTTGCTTCTGGGAAGTTGGCTTTGGCAAGTGGGCAAAACAGTGCATGAAATCTGATGAGATGTCAATACTAGATCAAAGAGATTCATCAAGTAAGCTGAAGAGTGAGTTGGGAACCCTGGGAATCATTGCTCGATTCCCTCATGCTTTGGTTCTTTGCAAATTTCTTAAATTTAGCAATAAAATTAAGGGTTGGCCTCTCCCTTGTCCTTGCAGTAATTTTACAGATTTTGATTGCAGATGTTATTTTAGACTAGTCTTTAATTGTTAGTTTTAAGTGCTCAGATTTAGCAGTACATTAGAAACACAGTAGCTTTACCTCCCCTACCTGTAGTTCAGGGACTTTGTTTTCTTCTCTCCCACTACTCCCCATCCCAAGTTCAAGATTTCACTACTTAACAATTCGTAGTATTGATTCAAAGCTTTAACACACAAACTTTAATAACAGCAAAAGGCTTTGGCAATTTGGCTTTAGAAATGCTAAGCAGCTTTTCATCGCATTTGAAAAAGAGGTTGGGAAAAGGGAACTGAAAGACTGATGTCAGATATTGGTTTGAAATCTTATACTAAGTTTAAATTTTATACTTTAACAATGGGGGTATTCATGTGATTGTAATTTGACTCGTGAAAGCAAATGGTACTTTAGAAGGGGATACATTCATTTTTAAGTCATATTGCCATAGGCAGCCTTTTCACAAAACAACATTTTAAAGGCTTGCTACATAAATTTTATTTCATAAACATATCTGGACTTTTAATATTTAAAAGATTTTAAGGACACAACCTCATTTTCATGGAGACATTGGCCATGAGAGTTAAGCAATATAATGCAGAACAGGCATTCTCAGGTTCTCTTATAGTTCTGGATCACAACTTAATGAAGACATTGTCTCATGGACAACTCTCCTCTAATTAGTTATCACAAGAACCACCTCCATTTCCATTCACAATCACAAAACATCCCTGTGGCAACTATAGCAATTACTCACATGGAGAAATTAGGCAAGTATTTCATGTATTTGCAGCTGCCTTATAATGTGAGTAGTAGCTAGAATGAAAGCTGAGATGTAACCAGTACCTGACCTTTCTGCTCTTTTAGGACCACCAGGGAGTGTTTTATGGAGCATGATGTGAGAACCGTTGATAGTGAATATTAAATCAAATTGATACAGGATAGTACAATGACACTGTCCTAAAAGGGTGTGGGTAGGTTAGGTGTGAGTGCATGCTAATTCATGTTGGAATTAACTAATGAAGGATCTGATCGAAAGGCTGGCAAAGTCAATGTGCTTCCTTTCCAACGATTTCAATGGACTTTGGACCAGGCCTATAATGAGAGATCCAGTTGGGTACATATTTAACAAAATGAAGAAGGAACTGTACTTACTGTTCAGTGATACACCACAACAGTGGTCAAAACACCTCAACTGCACTTCAGGGGCTCTGATGTGAATTGCACCATCATTTTGTACAATTGGATTTGTGCACAGGTGCACACAAGTTAGCGGATCATATATATGCTCAACAGCCCAGGTATATCAAAGGAGCATGAAGGACTAAACATTCCTTGCAGCCACTGACATCCTTCTTTCTGAAACTTAACGTCCAATCACATTTATTCTATTGACACTTTTTTTCCACATGTAAGATAAACATGTAGGTGGGGGAGAGAAATAATCTCCATGGGGAATGTTTGGATTATATTTAAAAGTTGATCAGATATACTCCTTAAGGCTCCACACAAGGTTCTATGGCCCAAGTAAACCTTAAGGGAAAGTACTTTCCCTATTTCTTTGGGTTTGGAGAACATGATGACAGAAGAACTGGTATAGTGTGCAGTGGTTCAGAGTCCCTGAACCCTTGCATGGTTCAGAGTCCAGCTCTGTAGGGGGCCCATGGGCAGCTGCAGGAGGGGAAGGAGTATAGAATCTTAGAAGTGTAGGACTGGAAGGGATCTCAATAGGTCCTCTAGTCTTGTCCCCTGCAGTCAAGGCCATTCCTGACAGGTGTTTGTCTAACCTGTTCTTAAAAACCACCAATGATGGAGATTCCACAATCTCCCTAGGCAATTTGTTCCAGTACTTAACTACCCTGACAGTTAGGAAGTTTTTCCTAATGTCCAACCTAAACCTCCCTTGCTGCAAGTTGAGCCAATTGCTTCTTGTCCTGTCCACAGAGGCTAACGAGAACAAATTTTCACTCTCCTCCTTGTAACACACTTTTATATACTTGAAAACTGTTATCAAGCCCCCCACCCCCACTTGGTCTTCTCTTGTCCAGACTAAACAAACCTAGTTTTTTTTCAATCTCCCTCATAAGTCATATTTTTTTAGCCCTTTAATCATTTTTCTTGCTTTTCTCTGGACTTTCTCCAATGTATTCATATCTTTATTAAAATGTGGGGCCCAGAACTGGACACAGTACTCCAGCTAACGCTTTATCAGTGCAGAATAGACTGGAAGAATTACTTCTCATGCCTTGCTTACAACACTCCTTCTAATACATCCCAGAATGATGTTTGCTTTTTTTGTGGAAGTGTTACACTGTTGACTCATATTTAGCTTGTGATCCACTATAACCTCCAGATCTCTTTCTGCAGTACTCCTTCCTAGACAATCATTTCCCATTTCCCTTACTGAATTGCATCCTATTTACTTCAGACCATTTCTCCAGTTTGTCCAGATCATTTTGAATGTTCATCCTATCCTCCAAAGCACTTGCAACCCCTCATGGATCAGTATCATCTGCAAACTTTATAAGTGTACTTTCTATGTCATTATCTAAATCAGGGGTCGGCAACCTTTGGCATGCGGCTCGCCGGGGTAAGCACCCTGGCGGGCCGGGCTGGTTTGTTTACCAGCCCTGTCCTCAGGTTCAGCCAATCACGGCTCCCACTGGCCATGGTTCGCCGTCCCAGGCCAATGAGGGTGGCGGGAAGCAGCGACCAGCACATCCCTTGGCTTGTGCTGCTTGGGCAACACTGTTCTAGATGTTTGCAAATTGATTGCTTGATTATTTGCTCCATTATCTTTCCAGGTACTGAAGTTAAGCTGACTAGTCTGTAATTTCCCTGGTTCTCCTTTTCTCCTTTTTATAGATTAGCACTATATTTGCCCTTTTCCAGTCATCTGGAATCTCTCCCATCTTCTATGAGTTTTCAAAGATTATCACTAATGGCTCTTGGCTATTCTAGGATGCATTTCAGTAGGCCCAGGTGACTTGAAGACATCTAACTTGTCTAAGTATTTTTAGCTTGTTCTTTCCCTATTTTAGCCTCAGATCCTACCTCATTTTTTCATTGGTGTTCACTGTGTTAGACGTCCAATTGCTACTCACCTTTTTGGTGAAAAGTGAAACAAAAAAGATATTTAGCACTTCTGCCATTTCCACATTTTCTGTTATTGTCTCCCCCCGCACATTGAGTAATAACCTTTATATTCTGTTCTGCTCCCTCATATCCTGTCCTGATTCTTTATTCAACAGTGTCTGGAGTGTCCAGAGTATACACACATCTTTTGTAGTCTTCTTTTCCCTACCATACAAAGTAGCACATGAGGACCAGGAAGGCTTACTCCATGCCCCTGTGGAGCTCCTCAAAACCAACACTTCTACCAAGGCTTAGTGCATTATGGACTGAAATAGGATTTAGATGGTACATAGGACCTTGCGAGGGCCTTCTGACTGGAGTGAACTTCACACTTTTATTTCTTATGCAATTTAGACACATATTGGCAGGAGTTTGGGTTTCACGAACTCCAGGCTGCTGCCCTCCACCCACTTCCTCCTGCTTGGATTCATAAGGGAGAGGCAGCTATGGGGAAGTAGAGAAAATAAATTATATAACATTGTTAACAAATTGAAATACTTGGAAAAGTGAATTCCCTATTTTATAGACTAAATAACTGTCCTAAATTTTTCTGCCAGATGGAAGTTGTTGACATTTTTCTTTTCATGGCCAGGGCCATAGGTATCCATCAAGCTATGCTGCAGGCAATGGTACTACGGGCACAAACAGTAATTAACAATGCTAGATTCATCTCTTTGAGTGCTTGGCAAGGAGTCAGTGCAGTTACACCAGGAATGAGTTTGGTCATCAGTTGTTTAGCAACAGCACATGAGAGCTACGGTTTTCTGAAAGCTTCTGGGCCAGATCACCCTTGCTCTTTAGCACCAAATCTCTTAGGGACTGATCCAATAAAATCAGTGGTAGATGCCCATTGATTTCAGTGGGCTTTGGATCAGGTGTATACCTTTCTGTGTCTAATCCCAGAGCTAAAAAATAAAAATACAGGAAAGGAAATTTTTACATGCTGAGAAATCACTTTCTGCAAGTGATTACATCAAGTAGTGCCTTTTATGCTGGAAACACTACAGAGAAATAATATAAAATTACACACACAGAAACACATTAAAAGAACATTATTAAGGTCGCAAAGTCAAGCATTCAAAAGTTAGAAAATGCCAGAATTAAGGTTGCTTGTACAACCTTAATTTGGCCCCCTTGTGTGTAAGCATTATTTTATAACCTTTAATTAGATGATCACATACTATTTTTTTCTACGGACCATCTGACTCATTCAGAGCAAAGAATGGATGGTGCTCACTTAATGAGCAGCTATTCAATATTTTGTTTTCTTCTCATTGTTCAATGTGTGCCCCCCTGCCTTATTTACTGCACAATATTCACATCCTACTCTACAGCCAGAATTATTCATTTCCACATGGGTTTTTCTATGGTGCTCCCCTGAGTGCTTCACAAACATTAATTTGATTTTCACAGTCTCTCTCTGAGAGGAGTGGGTATTATCCTCATTTTGCAGATGAGGAACTATGGCACAGAGGGAGTAAGGTCAAAAGTATCCACTAATTTTGGATGCCCAAATCTAGAGGACTTAGACCTGATTTTTCTGATTTTTAAAAAAATATAACCCTTTATAGGTCTCATTGATGTTAGCTGCAGCAACAAGAACTCAGCATTTCTGCAAGTCAAACCTAAGGGTCTCAGGTCAGACACCTAGAAAACAGGAACACGCAATTAGTGATCACTTGAAAAAGTTTGGTTTAAGTGATTTATACACTATTACATAGGAGCTCTGTGGCAGAGGCAGGGATAGACTCCAGTTCTCCAGAGCAGCATTCAACTGTCTCAACCATGAAACCACCCTATTCTTCCTGCAATCCTCTGAGTCATTCACTACACACCTTCCAAGGGTCCTTCCACGGAGCCAAGAGCATGAGTGCCATACCTAGCGTGGTTCACGAACTCCCCATACACCTGCCCCTTCTGGTGCACATCTACATAGAGTGTGTCAGATTGCAGTCCCTCTTCCAGCTCCTCCAGAACCTCCTCCCGAGGTACTGGCTGCACTTCTCCCCCACACCTCCTGATCCTGGCACACCTTATCCATGGCCTCATAAAGTCATGGGACCTTCTTGCCAACCTCCTCCTGCCGTTGGCCAAGATGGCCATCCATCATACCAGGAGGAGGAAGTTGGATGTGGGGGGGGGCATTCTGTAACTGTGGGGCCTCTTTCTGTTCCCTTGTGAAGTCACATCTCAGAGCAGAGTTCTTCTGGGCAGCATCCACTGACTCCCTTGACACCTTTGAGGTTCTCTGCTCAGTGTGCTTTTCCAGTTCCCTGATTTTCACCCTATGACCTTCACTCGCATCCCTGTTCATTCATTTGTTATCCCCAGTATTCACCGGTCCCTCCCTCTCAGTTGAGGGGGAGGGCCTTTAGCTATGGGTGGGCTTAGTGACACTGTCTCCTTGAACCACTATAAGTACACACCTTCCAGCTTCTGCAACAAATGAAGCAGAGCTCCTACAGATGACAGTCTCCTTCACTACACAACCATGACTGGTTGTGTTGGTCCATCCAGTGCATTGAATCAGGCAGGGGATCCCCCTCCCCCCCAAAAAAATCAGCGTAAGGAAGACACTCAGTATGGAGAATTTCATCCCAAAAGTGATTAAAGTTTGGCAAAGTTATAAGCAGCTGAAAACAGGATCTTGTAATGGAATGTGTCAGGCAACCTTCATAATAGGTGGTGGTACCAGCACCACCTGTAATAATGAAACCTTATTAAAAATAACCAGGAGAACGGAACTGTGGCACAGAATATAATTTTAGTTACACTAGTTTAAATACTGAGGAACTCATAAAAGTTATTTCCACCAGTGTAAATCAACAGTAACACCAGTAGAGTCAATGAAATAATTCTGGACTCATACTAGTGAAAATGAGGTCAGAATCTGACACCGCAAAAAGAAATCAGAATGTGGTGAAGTAAACAGGCTTCCACAGTCCAGCCCCTGTTGTTATTTCAAAGTCTAGGGTTAAGCTATGGCCAACATCTTTTTTTTCATATGCAGCTTTCTACAGGCGTGCAGTGTTCCTTTAAGAACCTGTATTCTTTTAGTGCCTAAGGGTCTCTTTCCTCCACTTTGCCGCCCACCCTTGAGGTACACTTTGTCACTGAGAGCACTAATCTCTGAAGACCCTTTTCAGGATCAATGATTGCAGTGTTGCTGTTCCCTGGCTTTGCAGCCTTTTAAAAATAAAATAAAATAAAAAACCAAAACCCCAGCAGGATAATCATAATTCCTTTTCATCTCTCATAATTTCCCGTTGCAGAGTTCATGTAAAAAATGCTTGATTTCCATCCCCGTCGCCCAATTGTAAGCCCTTCAAAGGGAAGAGAATAAAAATTGGAGCCAGAATCCCTGACCAAATGCTCTTGCAGCCAGGGTCACGCCAGCTTTTGAAGTCCCTCAGCTCACCTCTTGATGCCAGGCAGGCCCCTATTATTACCAACATTGTTAGCCATTTCAGGCTCCATTTCCAGACCTATGTGGACGAGAGTGCAAGGGAGGCCCTTTCATGTCAGGCTCTGCAACTCTGCTTCAGTGTTTGAAGGATGAAAGTCATCCGTGTTTGTTCTGTCCTTCGTGCACAATATTTGGCTTAAAAAGTGCCGGATGATGACTTTCTGAAGTGGAGTGCCTCATGCTCAATACAATCAACACTAATGGCGAAGCTGCGGTGAGAGCTTTTAGGGTTTTTTTGTTTGTTTTGTTTACATGTAACTAGAAGTGTGAATAAAATACTTGAAACAGCAGCACTTTTTAATTAAAAACAAAACAAAATACTTTCACAGACCAAACGAGTGGGGTGTGTGTTAGGGGGAAGGAATAGAACCATTGCCCTGGGATGCTGAGGGATAGCTCAGTGGTTTGAGCATTGGCCTGCTTAAACCCAGGGTTGTGAGTTTAATCCTTGAGGGGGCCACTTAGGGATCTGGGGCAAAAATCAGTACTTGGTCCTGCTAGTGAAGGCAGGGGGCTGGACTCGATGACCTTTCAAGGTCCGTTCCAGGAGATTGGTATATCTCCAATTAATTAATTAATTTTATTATTACATACGAAAGATTGCTTATTGTAGAGCTGCCCAGAGGATTCAGGGGGCCCGGGGCAAAGCGGGGGAGCTGCGGCACTTGTACTCACCCGGCGGCGGTCTGGGTCTTCGGCGGCATTTCGGCGGCGGGGGGCCCTTCAGTTCTGCCGAAGATGCGGAGCAACTGAAGGGCTCCCCCGCCGCTGAAATACCACCAAAGACCCGGAATGACAGAAGGGCCCCCTGCAGCCGAAGACCCGGACCACCACCGGGCCAGGGCTCACAGGGCATTTCGGCAGCAGTCGCTCAGCGTCTTCGGCAGCACTGAAGGGCCCCCTGCTGCCAAAATGCCGTGGAAGACCTAGACCGCCGCTGGGCCAGGGCTTTCGGGGCCCCTGTGGGGCCCAGATCCTGGGGCAAATTGCCCCACTTGCCCCCCCCCCCCCGGGTGGCTCTGGTTTATTGTAAATAGGCCCAAGTGATGATGGTGGTGTTGCAGAGACACAAAGTGGAAGGGGTTGCAGGGTGTCCTTCCCTCTTCACAACATGTGTGTGCTAGAGGCAGCCAAACCACAGCTAGCTGCTTGCCCTGATCCCAAGGAGGCTCAAAGCACAGAAGCAGCTCTTGATGTCTCCAAGAGAGGCAACTTCAGTCTAGGTGTGGTGGAGACATAGCTATGGTTCTGATCAGCCTTCCATGCAGCAACTTGTGGGCTGTACTGGGGGTGAGGGGAGAAATACAGGCTAACCCCTTTTTGACCCTACAAAGACAGGGTATGTTCTTTACTCTCACTACAGCCTCGCTCAGTCGATGAGCTTTTACCTGCATCCATTCTTTAGGGGGCGGAGGGGAGAGAGAAAGAAATCCTTTCAGCTGAATTTCATTTTCTAGGGAACGAACAGGGCTGGCTCCAGGCACCAGTGCAGCAAGTGGGTGCTTGGGGCGGCCAACAGAAAGGGGCGGAATGTCGGGGTCTTGGGCAGCCAGGGGCGGTTCCAGGCCCCAGCATGCCAAGCGCGTGCTTGGGGGTGGCATGCCGCGGGGGGCGCTCTGTCAGTCGCCAGGAGGGCGGCAGGCGGCTCCAGTGGACCTCCCGCAGGCGTGCCTGCGGAGGGTCTGCTGGTCCTGCGGCTCCGGTGGAGCATCCGCAGGCACGCCTGCAGGAGGTCCACTGGAGCCGCGAGACCAGCGGACCCTCCGCAGGCACGTCTGCAGGAGGTCCACCGGAGCTGGGGGACCAGCGGCCCCTCCGCAGGCACATCTGCGGAAGGTCCACCAGAGCCGCAGGACCGGCGAATGGCAGAGCGCCCCCCGCGGCATGCCGCCGTGCTTGGGGCAGCGAAATGGCTAGAGCCACCCCTGTTGGCAGCAATTTGGCGGCGGGTCCCTCGGTCCTTCTCAGAGGCGGTGGAGCTGAGGCGGTGGAGCTGCCGCCAAAGTGCCGCCAATCGCAGCTTTCCCCCCCCCCCCCCCCCTCACCGCTTGGGGCAGCAAAAACGCTGGAGCTGGCCCTGGGAACGAAGCCCTGAAAAGTTTTGGCTGATTTCATACTGCAGCAAAGCTGCAGCAGTGAACTTGCTGAGATAAGAGAACCCAAAGCAAGTAAATAAATAAATAAAAAGGAAGTTCTTGTTTTGGTTTCTCATTAGTCATGATATTTAGCCTTTTATCGCAGCACAGTTCACATCCTCCCCTAGAAATCCGGTGCTATATATTCTTCACTAATAACAACAACAATGCTAAGAAATCTGAAAGGATGGAATGGGTGGTCAAATGTAGTTCTTGGTCCAGCTGTGTTTAGTTTTCAGATGCCCATGTGTTCCTTATTAGGCTGTCTTCCAGCCCTTCTCTGCCTCCTTTTCTATTCTTCACAGTCCAAAAATATGAACCAATTACAGGCCACAGAGTGAGCTATTTACCCCCTCCTGCCTTTACACAGCTATTTCCTGCCTGCTATCAGCAAAGTTAGACAAAGATGACAACAGGCCCAAGGTTTTTACCATAAATTGAACCATAAGTGGGGACCTGAAAACACCCTAAAGCTGTTACATTTTATGTAAGGAAAATTTGAAAAGGATTATCCGAGGAAAGCAATCAGCTCCAGACTGAAATCTATCTCACTGGTGTTTATATGATAAAATAATTGCCATTTAGGCTTCTATCACAGTTGGAATATGAATCATATGTCTAGAGGGGTCTCCTGTGGAGGTTCAGGGGCAGAGCCTCCTTCTTCACCGTAGTAACCTCTCTGGAGGTACACTTGGGTCTCTGGGCCAAAGAAAACAGTTGTGATTACAGAGTGATAGAGCCAGCCACATGCTGATTCAGAAACCTATAATCTTCTCCCCTCCCCCCAAAAGCAACAAGTCTGTAAAACCCATTCACTTGCCAGGGGCTGTTTATTCTGTTTAATGGCCACCTATCACCCCTTCACTCATTCTTTCTAGATTTACTAGACAAGCACAAAGCAAATTAGTGCAAAATGCTTTCAGTCAAGTGTCAGGTGGAATCAGACTTGATGAATACTATACTGCTGGGTTTTATAACTGTAGGAACACCTATACTGACAACATTGTCTCCTTCAATTAAAGCTACACTGCCTGTTTTCTGAATCCCTTGCAACTCCCCCAAAGTCAAACCTATAACTTTTTAATGTCTTATTTTAATAAAGACATTTTGACACACCCTGGGATGGAGCAAGCTGAGAAATCTCAGTGCTGGAATTTTTATGATGTGTTTCAAAAATGTATTCTTCAAAGAAAATATTTAAGTGACACACTGATCTGTAGCAAACTGTGGATATGTTTAAAATAGTACCGCGTCTGAACCTTGTAATGTAATATTTATAGTATAATCTTGCTAACTTGCCATAAAAATGATTTTTCAGTGTTGCATAGCCACAAACACACAAGGCACAAGGGTGGGTGGGGCTGATTTATTCTTGACCAGAGGGTGTATTTCCCCCTCAGCACTAACACATGGAGTTATAGACACACCTCGTATGTGCATGTACACGAACATTATGCTCGTTGTGAATGTTATGTACATGAACATAACCCCAAGGGATAAATTCCATGGGGTTTTAAGAGCATGATTTTACAGCCAATAGGAGCCATGTGGCTGAAACCCATACACATCTCTTTGAAAATTAATTGCCCTAAGCCTAAAATGGTTCCTATCAGCATACACCGGGTCTGATGAGCACTGCTCTGAGTAAGGCGCTGGACAGTGCTGGGTCACACATGGATTGCAGGATCGTGCAACTTGTTCCTCTGAGCGCATGGAGCCCATGCAACAGATATGTGTGGCGAACAGGCCAGGACCATGGAGTGCAAGGACTGGGACCAAGCCACCCTCCCCAGAGCATCAGCACAACAGACGGTCACGCTCTGGCCTTCTACTGTTACATTAGTGATTAGAAATATTTTGTGCCGTTCATTTATTTAGTGCCTCTTCTATGTAACCTAAAGCTCGTATAATGTTTGGCTCCATGGACAGCGGCGGCTCCAGGGACCAGAGCTCCAAGCGAGTGCCTGGGGCGGCAAGCCGCGGGGGGCACCCTGCTGGTCCCTGCGAGGGCGGCAGTCAGGCAGCCTTCAGCGGCTTGCCTGCGGGAGGTCCCCGGTCCCGTGGATTCGGCGGCGGGTACGCTGAAGCCACAGGACCAGTGGACCTCCCACAGGCATGCCGCCAAAGGCATGGCCTGACTGCCATGCTTGGGGTGGCAAAAGAGCTAGAGCTGCCCCTGTCCATGGAGGTTGCATTAAGTAATCTACAGTTCCAAAGCTCCCATGCATCCGACGAAGTGGGGATTCACCCACGAAAGCTCATGCTCCAATACGTCTGTTAGTCTATAAGGTGCCACAGGACTCTTTGCTGCTTTTAAAGCTCTACATGCCAATCAGCACCAAGGAGCAGGATTTAAATAAGCCATTAAAGAAACTCAAATCTTATAACACTCGCAATCATCTTGGGCCTGAAATGAGTTCTCCCCCTCTCTTCTCTGTAGTCTGAAGTTCAATACAATTTTTGCAAACCCCATGATGTTGTAATGAACAGATGCCCAGGAAGACTACACATGTCCCCTAATCCTCACACTATGACTGCTTAGATTGCCGAGTCATCATGGAGACAGTGCTCAGGACCTTCTGTTTCAAAAGCAAAGCTCTCTACCGTGTAAGAAAAACGAGATTCTCCAGCAGCTGTAGTATAATTAAAATTTCTATTCTACATAGGCCTCCAGACACTAGAGGGCAAAATAATCACACATCAGGTCTTGGGTAGGTCTGGCATTGCATGCCAGAGGAATGCCAAAGGCATGTCCAACAGGTCTGTGAAATGCAAGCATCCAGTGATGCACAAACCCATTCTGGAGGGCACAACTAGTCATGTAATGGGAAGCAGTAGCTGTAGCCTCTACTACAGCCTGTGAGCTGTAGTAACAATTGCAGGAAGGCTGCAAAGGTGTTCCACACACTGCCTCAGGGGTAGAAGGAAGTGTGACAATATCCATTGGTGCCAGTTACGTGGTGGGAATTAACCTTGTCAAGGGGGATGAGGTTTGCCCCAAGCTAAGGGTCGAGTGATATCACTGTGGCTAGAAGCAGTTAATTCTATTCAGAAGAGCTTTTATGATAGTATTCTTCCATCACTAAAGGAAAAGGAAAAGTAGTCCCCCTAACGGACTGCTTCTCCAGTAAGTACAGGGATACTGGTCCTACCACGGGCTGCGACTTTAAGAATTTTCATAACAAGAATTTAGCAGAGGCTACACAGACTCATACAGAAGCCACAGAGAAATGACACAATCTCTGAGGCACTCTGATACCATGGTGATGAGGGTGGTATAAATAACTAACTAGAATGATGGATTCAATCCTTTTATCAAAACCCTTGCAATTCCCATTTAAAGGCAGAGAAAACAAGCAAAAATGCAAAGCAAAGGTACTTAGAGCAGTTGAATTATTATTGTTTAAAATCAGCATAGAGCCATTGGCTTTTGCCAGCTGTTTAAATTTCTGATTAATTAGCACAACACTTTGTAGATGAAAAGCACTATACTAAATATAACATTTTTCTCTTTTTTTTCAGAAGTTAGTTGGATTTTACAGAAAAAGTTTGGTTATTCCTACTTTTATCAGGCACAGTATGAGCCTCACAAAAACAAACACAAATCAATGACGCTACGCATGGATTGAAGAAGGACCTTGGTTCATAAAGGTGTATCCTTAGCACTATTTTTACCTTAGAGCTGTTCCAAACCAAAATTGGAAATGTACACAATACCTTTGGAAAACATACTATTAGTAAGCCAGCTTTCGATATTTGCATTGGTAACTCATACTGACTGAAATAAGCAGAGGAATATAATACACATTTTCCCAAATATTCTCACTTATTGAAGGGCTCCCTTAGAAACCTAGGGACATTCCCTATTTTATCCACCTGATGTCAGCCAGCAACAGATGCCCAAATGGACTCAAGTTGATCTGAGTAGGGTTGTATAGTTATCCAACCTCTGAGCCACTTCTGCTCTACTCTAGGCAGTCATTTGCCCTTACTATATGTACCAGTGATGTGCAAGCTTAAATGCGGTGGGACTTTGGGAAAGCTCATTTCTTTCCCTCATCAGATGTCCAAACTCCCTCCTTCTCCTCCCAACCCTCCTTTCAGCCTGTCCTGTTCAGCTCCCTTGCCCTGACCCTGATCAAAACTCTTGCCTCTTAGTGATATCTGACTCAGGGTGCACATGTACATGGGGGGCCACTTGGTGCTTGGCACAGTCCTCTAGGCTGTTCCCCGCAAGATTGTTTCTCTCTCCTACTTCCTCTGAAATGGGCCAGACTGGGGCCATATGTTTTAGGCAGAGTAGGGTGCACCGATGGCCGAGCTGAGAGAGTGGAGGTAGGCTAGCAGGTTGCAAGTATGCAGCAAATCTTGCACACTCAGTAAGACTGAAGGAGTGTAGAGGATGAAGGAGATGGGCAAAGAAGAAAAAAGGCAGAGAAAGCAGAAAAGGAGAAACAATATCCAAATATCCTACCAAGCCTGCACAACCTGCCTTGAACATCAAGCCCACTTCCCTTCAGTCTCCGGCTGGCTTTGGCCCACTCTGAGACAGACTTTTCCTCTGAAAAAAAAGATCTGAGTCAGGTTCAAGGATTGGGCCATTTTCCCTTCATCTTTCTCCTACTATGCCCAGTTTCTTTCCTTTCTATCCATCTATTTAGGGTGCTTGGATGGCCCCTATTACTATAGTATCTGAGCACCTGACAATATTTAATGTATTTCTTCTGAAAACATCTTCAAGAGGAAGGAGAGTAGCATTAATGTAATTTTTGCAGGTGGAGTGAGGCACACAGAGTCTAAGACCCAGATTTTTAAAGGCATTTTGTCATCGCTGAACTTAGCGTTGCAGTGCCTCACTGATTTAGGAGCCTAAATTTCATTTTCAAAAGGAATTTAGGACCTTAGGAGCCAAAATCCCATTGACAGTCATTTTCCATTCTCTCTGGGCCAAGCAGAGTCAACATGTGTGTATCTGTGTATGTGTGTGTGTGTGTGTGCGGGGGGTGGTGGGGCAGGGTCACATCCCCAACCCCAATTTGCTGCTTGGCTTGTATTGAGCATGCTCACACAGACTGAGCATGCTCAGTAACACTGCTGAAGCCGGCTGCCCTCACTCTGCTCCCCTCCTCCCCCACCCCGCCACTATCGGCAGGCATTGGTCATCTCTGGGGCCAAGTGTAAAGCTCTCGCACAATAGCACAGTGTGCTACTCACACATAAGCCGTCAGATCATGGGCCACAAGTTCAATTGGTATAAATCAGCAGGGATTCACTGACACTGGTTTAAACCAGCTGAAAGTCTGGCCAAGGCTGGACACTCCCATAGATAGAAATACCAATATTTTTAAAACAATAGTACCAAGTTTAATGGAAAAGTCCACCAAGGAAATCTGTGAAACTTGCACATCTAGACCATTTAAAGCAATTACCTTTTCTCTTTTCTGCAATTTCATTTCCTACAGGGACTAGTGCCGGGGCTTATTGATTCCATGGGGAACTGAGAGCCTTGACATTTAATCCTACCATGGGAAAGCTGCTAAGAATAACAATTTCACCTACAAATCAAAGTTGCAGAGTTCTCATTCAAACTGAATAATTCAGACAGATTTAACAAGCCAACGTTAAAAACCAATTATCAAAACATTGGCTCTTTCAACTTCCTTTATCTTTTTAAGGTGCGGCTAGTATAAAATTAGGATCAGAGCTTCCCATTTGAGGGACCTGTACTGGAACATTAGTTTGGCACCCCTAGGTCTGCAGCGTGGGGCCTGGGTCACTTGCTGGAGGATTCTCTGCACCTTGAGGTCTTTAAACCACAATTTGAGGACTTCAATAACTCAGACATAGGTTAGGGGTTTGTTACAGGAGTGGGTGGGTGAGATTCTGTGGCCTGCATTGTGCAGGAGGTCAGATTAGATGACCATAATGGTCCCTTCTGACCTTAAGTCTATGAGGTCACCTTGTTTGAATCTCTTACAGTTGGGTATGGAGACTCGAAGTTGCCACCTTCAATGACTATTTGGCAACATATGTAAAATGAGTTCAGTGGTCTCACTCAAGTAACTGTCCACATCATAATTGTCACTAACTGTTCCCTTCTTGGCATCTGACTCAGCAAAAAGGATTGCATGGGCTGAGACTCTTTCATCCGAGACCTATTTTTTCATCCTTTGAGACGGTCACTCGATCTCATGGGGGAGGCTCACTGATGGGAGGGCAGAGCCGTCCCTTGAGTAGGCGAATCGGGGCGACTGTTCCGGGCCCCACGCTTTGGGGGGCCCTGCGAGCCGGTGTGATTGGCCGGTGCGGTCAGTCCTGGAAGAGACGAATCTGTCACTTCCGTCCCGGACCCTGCACTCGTCTAGGGATGGCGCTGTGGGAGGGCATGGGGAAGCTATGGAATGTTGCTGTTAGAGTTGCTTGATTTTTTTCACCTTTTGGGGTTTTATTTAAATGAAAAATGGCATTTTTTTCCAAATCAAAAATGTTCATTTTGGTCAATATCTTCTAACTTTTCAGTTAAAATAACAGAAACTAAAACAATGTCAAAACTTTTTTTTTTGTTTGGTAAAAATATTTTTTAAAATCTCCCAAATTGTAACAAAATCCCTAAATGGTGGGTGAGGTATCATCTTTTATTGGACCAATATCTGTTCATGAAAGAGAGAAGCTTTTGACTGCCACAGATCTCAAAAGCGTGACTCTTTCACCAGCAGAAGTTGGTTCAATAAAAGGTATTATCCAGACCCACCGACAGAAATTCTGGGTCCCAGGGCCAGGGATGTCCCTGGTGGGGTGGGGCGTGGCGGGCGTGGCCTGGGGCAGAAGTGATGAATTTGTCACTTCTGAGACCACCCGCACTGGCTAATCATGCCAGCCCGCAGGGCCCCCAAAAGTGAGGGGCCTGGAGCAGTGTCACATGTCTAGGAGCCCTGTGGCCCAACCACAAGGGCCCAGGGCTCCCGGCTGTCACTGCTACTGAGGCAGCGGTGACAGCTAGGGCCTCTGGGTCCTTTTAAATTGCCATGGCCCCTGGGCAACTGCCCCCTTTGTGGGCCTGGTATTATCTCATCCATCCTGGGACCAACAGGCTACATTAACACTGGAAAAAATGGGTCATGGTTTCAGGTTTTTTGATGAAAAAAGAAAAAAAAACATGATTTTTTTTTTAAGGAAAAAATTTCAAAATACCCTTCCCACATACATGTACAGAAAAAATTGCCATATTTTGACCCCTTTAGAAAAATCATATAAAATAGCTCTTTGCCCTCTTGGTTTGGTATTGAAAATGCGATAGATTTTAATAATCCAAAACTGTTATTATTTAAACATATAAATCCTTTAATTAATAATAATCCTTTAATTAATAATAGATAATGTTGTAATAAACTCAGTATCTGATCTTTCCCAAGCTACTCTGTGGAATAAATCCTATTCTTGGCTACGACGATTCAGCTGCATTTGTTGTCAGTAACAGACAAGATATTTTGGCTCAATATATCCTTTTGGAGATTGAGTTTGGACGGTTGGATCATACAGAACAAACTAAGGACTCTCCTGGGAATAATGAAATATTGGTATTCAGGTATATTGTATAACCAGTAAAATGCCAGAAAAGTACATACAGAGAATCAAAGAATGGTTGTGAGTGGCTCCTTTTTTATGTTATTTTTTACCTGTTTACCAGACTAAAAGCTAGATCCAAAGCTCACTGAAAAGATTTTAGTTGACTTAAATGGGCTTTCAGTCAGGCCCCAGAACCTTGGCTTAGCCAGCCATTGTCTATGCCATTCAAAAGTATGTGCCTAGCTTGTAAGGGAACTGGATTGTTCAACTTATTCCTCGTGGAAGGAGAGGCAGTCAGCATCAGGGCCCACCACTTATCATTAAGGTGCTGATGAAGGAGCTTGAAGTACCAAACGAAAGGTAAAAGAACTGGTCATGCTACTGTGGTTGGAACCACAAGTCTATGATATTCCTAAAGGCAGGCAATTTAAATACAAAGTATTCACACCATACAGTGCCAAGCACAATGTGTTCCCAGTCCCAGATGCTGCTGCAATACAAATAATAAATAGGGAAGCTCTGGAGGGGTATTGAGCTTTTCACATTAATGCGGGTTATCAGACTGGTCTATGCAGCATCAGGCATCCTGGCCTGAACATATGGGCATCTGTTTGGCAACTACTTAAAATCTTCACTGCTCATCAGTGCTATTTGGGAGAACTGGTGGGAGTGAGATTGGCCTCTTGACTGGACCCATCCTCCTGGGTCATTTCATATTATGTCAGGCCAAATTCTGCTCTCAGCTATGCAGGCATAAGCATTCCCACCCTAATGAAGTCTATGAGGGAATTAGTCACATGAAAGTAATTATGGTGGGAGACGGGGACAGCTCTCCTGCCCAGCTTTCAGCAACCAAATGGGAGGCAGAAGAGCAGAGGGCAAAGATCAGCCTGAGGCTACAGCTTTGCACAGGGTTCAGATGTTTCCTCCTGATTCTCCTTTGCTGGTAGCCTATCAGTTCTTTAATTGCCATGTTCTAGAAGGAAGGAAACTACAACTGAATGGGAAGGAATGGAGGGATTTCCTGGTTGGCTATGAAGTCCAAGAGCTCCCTGGAGATTTCTGGTGCCAGCCAAAGCCTGCTGCTGGAAAAATCTGGAGCAACACAGCAGAGATCTGACCAAAGACTTCTTAGAATGCTGAAGGAGGCCAAAACTGGACAACCAGCACCATACTGAGGGCCTCAAAGGGCAGGAGGGAAAAGGAAGAAACGAGAGAGTAACAAAGAAGGTGTACTGCCAGACCCCTGATGTGCATGTGGCATCATGCTCCTGGGGGGGTTGGGAGGGTGGAGGGTTTGTTCCCTCCCAACTTTGGTGGCAAAACTACTTCTTTGGTTACCCCCATGTCAGTGAGTACAAAACATGGCTAGTTATCTTGACACTCACTGTGTACTGCATTTTTGGATTTAATGTTAAACCTCTGTTTTCTGCTATCTGATAGGCAAGAAGAGTACATTCTGGTGGTTAAACCATTGAGCTGGGGTTCAGGAGATTTGAATTTTTTCCCCCAGTTCTGCCACCGACTTGCTAGGTGAGTAAATTACTTGGCCTCAGTTTTCTCTTGTGTAAGACAATAATAATAATGTTTATCTCTCAGGGGTGATGTGAGGCTTAATTAACATTTGTAAAGTGCTTTGACTCAAATGAGAAGCGTTGTAGAAGTGTAAAGTGTCATTAGGCAACTGGCCTCCTTTTGTTCTCTCTTAGTATCCAAAATGGTTGCTTCTCGGGTCTCATAAACTCATTCAACAGCTTGTTTCTTCACTTCCTGTAGGGTTGTATAGAAAAATCACCCCTTTCCCGTATTATTGGAAGCTCATATCAGAATCCAATGGTGAACATGACAAAGATGAGCCTCCTCACCTCTGCCATTTATTTCCAGAGTTCAGGCCTGCACTGAAGTGTGTTAAAGTTCATTCTCTATTACCCAATGTTAAAGTTCATCCCCTATTACTCAACTGACATGCACTGCTGAAAAATTATTTCATTCATTAGTAGTGCATTTCCAAAACCGGTCCTTTTTATGCTGCCAAAAAGTATGCGCCATAAAGCAGTTGTGAAAAATACTTTGGCAGACATAAACCAGCCTCTGTTGGGATGCACTAAATATGTCAAAGTGAACTCAGATGGTCCTTTAGCTCAGTAGAAGTAGCATCATGGTGAAAGGCACATTCTTCTACTAGCAAGCAAGAATAATGGCTCAAACACTTAAAGACTCCACCTTATTTCTCCCTTGTGAAACAAAATGTAGATTTTACTACCCAACCATTTAAGTCACTCTGTTTATGGTTTGCATAATTTTTACTCTTTCCAACTATATTTCACTTTTAACAACCTCGAGAGTTTATCATCTGATGTAGCTAGTGTTTGAAATTTGTTGTATAAAGACATCTAAGAAACCACAAGCCAAAGGCTAGGATTGCTATCCCGGAAGCTTTCAGGACCAGTTTTTGCCATTACCTCTGCAATGCCTCCTTTATGCACTCTCCTTGGTCCTCACTCTATCCCTTGTACAAATTTGGTTAATCCCTGGTTTTGGACAAGAGTCACAAAACAATCCAGACAGCCCATATACTAAATCTACTGCAAAGTATGATTTCCTGAACATTTCAAAGATGAATTACAGTCCTAGTCTAATATATGATTTAAAAATAAGAAAAAGAGAGAGAGAGAGAGAGAGAGAGAGAGACGAAAAGATGGCTGACTGCCAGAGTGTTGTGTTAACTTGAAGTGCAGAGGTGATTTTTAATGCTTCAAACATCATTCATGAAATATTATATATGTAATTTGTACTCACAATAACATGCAAGCTCTCCAAGGAAACATTAAAATAAATAGCTTCTTTAACTCTTTTGTACCTTGATCCTATCTTATTTGGATGAATCAATAAAAGAGGGACATAAGATTGATGGAGGACAGATCAGTAGGGCAATCATGTACTTTATTACATATTTATGAGTCTGGAAGATCAAAGGATGTTTTTATGCACATAACTTGGCAAATGTGTTTTGCCACATTCAGATATATTCCAAGTGACTTTAGCAGGAATGTGAAAGGAGCTGGCACGCTGCCCACAGTGCTATTTGGTAAGACTTTGAATGATGGTGGGATTAAAAACCAAGATAATAAAAACATACACGGAAGAATGTTTATACATGCATGCAGCATATACACATACATATGTGTGCCTTTATAATGTGTGTATATATGGCATGTTACATACTGTGTTTTATATAGACACACAAACTCAGAAAATAGGGCCCCTATGCACCATTCATTTAAGTTATTGGGAGACTTGCATTTTGCTTCAATGGCTGTTGAATTAGGGCTGTGATGCAAAGAAAGGAAAGAAACTGCAGTTGTACAACATTAGGTTACAGATTGCCATGCTCAAAAATCAGGAAATGGAAAAAGTTTGCCTAGTAACATTAACTAACCAGCATCAGTTGAACTGTTACAGCTACAATGTGAGCAATAAGGGGGAGCTGATGTCGCTATTACTATCAGAACTGTCACTTTTTCCTGAAAATGCGAAAACTTAATGTATCATTATCTTAGTTTTATGCATAAAATATGTGTCTTTGCCTTTTTGTATTGGGGGAGGGAGGAAAGGAAAGTGGTGGAGGGGCACTGCCTGTGCATAATAAAGCTAGAATTTCAATGGACCCAGGTAGGCTTTGGTGGTCCCAGACTCAGTGAGGTGAAAGGGTTTGGGGATGCTGAATTCCCACCTTTGTGGAAGAAGGCTCTCTAAAATCTTACTTCACACCATCATATGCACGCAGTGCAGGAAGCTTTGTCTACTAGTCATGGACTTTATTTTGAAATTAATCAGACACATTTAATTCATTGTCTTGATAACGGGACACAGAACTCTGCCAGGGACATAGTAATTGTGGTTCCTCAAAAAGGATATAAATTTTGTGATTTAGCCACTGGACTAGAACTCAGGAGATCTCGATTCAAGACCCATATCTGCTACAAACTTCCTGTGTGACCTGGACAAGTCACTTAGGCCAAAATGTTCAGAAGTATCCTGCGACTCTTGGGTACTTCAATTTTTGGGAGCCCCAATTTCAACCACCACAGTTTTCAGTAGTGCTGATTGCCAGCACCACTAACTGAAGTCAGTGGGAACTGGAGCTTGTAACCACCTCTGAAAATCAGGACAAGGGTAGGCTCCAAATATTGAGGCACTGAGAGTCACTGGCCATTTTTCAAAATGCTAAAATCTCTCTGTGCTTCAGTTTCCTATCTGTAAAATTGAGATATTTCCCAACCTCATAGGGGTGTAGTGAGAAAAAAAATTAGATATTATGGGGAGAGAGAGATAGAGACCAGCAGATAGACAAAGAAAATATCTTCTTAAAATTGTAAGACAGCAGGACTGATATCACTCTTCATTTATTGTTTAAGCTTCTGGGTTTTTGTAGTAGTTCATAGTAATTTTTGACTAGGTTTAGCAGAATTTGATTGACTCAAAGATGCTGTAGACGGCTGTCATAATGTGTTAATATATACAGTATCTGCCAACACCATGAAGGGAAACATCAGGATATTACCTGCAGCTACTGAGGTTGGGGGGGGCTTGGGAGTTCTCACTACTTGAAAGGTGCTACCAACATTTAAAATAAAATGTTAATGAAAATAAAGCTATTGATTCACGCACTGGTTATTAGAATCCCAGAAGCAGAGAGATTAGAGATGGACAAGACAGATTACTTATCATGCTGACTAATATTGTCTCATTGTTTCCTTGTATTCCTGTCTGCCTGCCTGTCGGTATCTATCTGGTGTCTCCTGATACTTAGATTGTAAACTCTTCAGGTCAGGAATCATCTTTTTGTTCTGGGTTTGTACAGCACCTAGCATAGTGGGGTCCTGGGCCATAATGATCCTGCATTGGCAAGGTCCTAGGGTAATTAATAAATACATAAATCATCATCATCATCATCATCTGCTCTATCCCCTTGCCAAAGCAGGATTTCTGCCTACAATAGATTTGCCACTACTTTCACCATACTAGTTTTAAATGTTCTACGCAATAGAGCTTCCATACTTCTCCTGCGCGATTGCTTGACAATACAGTAAATCTCACTAACAAGACATTTTTCCTTAAACTGAATCTTAGTTTTCCTTTCTTAACTGAATCCTATTTCTTCTTGTTATGAGGCTCTCAATAATTCTTTGTCCTTGGTGTTTATTCAGATATTAGCAGGGGTTCTCATGGCCCATGTTAGACGTGGTTAGCAATTTACATGACAGTTAGCTGTTTTATTCATTTCTCATAAATTACTTTTTCTAGGTCCCTGATCATCATCATCTTGTTCTCCTTTGCCTCCTTTTTTTCGTCTCTGAGTTGCCTCCTCTTTGTCAATGTCACTGTCATTGAGGTACTCAGAAATGAACAAAGTGTTCCAGCTATGGTTGCACCTGGTTATGTCTATGCTAGACATTTTAAGGAATTTCCCTCTCACTGCACTGACACCATAGCAGCTTCACCAGTGGCAGCGCAAATAGACATTAGTATAGACCTGGCACAGCTATTTTTTTCCACCATGTTAGTTATGGACTGATATGTGGCTATTTACTTTTTTCCAAGCTTTACTTTACTTGTTCCTTATCAATAGATATTTTTCCAGGGTTTTCCTTATTGTCTCAAGTATTAATTCATGTGATTAAAGTCGAGTTAATGAGTAGTCCCAGTGCCTTCCGGCACACGCCTTCCAGAACTTTAGCATGGGCTTAAGTGCTCTGATGAGTCAGGGCCTAATTCTTCAAACATCTTTTTTTTTAATAGAACAAAAAACAAATCATCCAATCAATTGTATTCAGAGGATTCTAGAGGTTGCTACCCACTGAAAGTAAGTCTGTTATTTTCAAGAACTACTGATAGCTTTGAACCAAATGTTTATTAAAATAACATTACAAAAAAAAACAAAACCCCAAAAAACCCAACAAAACACCACACCCCTAATTGCTTCCAAAAACCACACCCAGATCTTTCCATGTACTCCCAGAGCTGAGTAAACAACAGTGTTATGAACTAGTTGTGGGGTGGAAAAGCATAAAGTCACATGGAAAGTATAGCAAATCTAAGTATTATATGTGAAATATTAGCATTACTGCTGAACGTTTCTCTGTTCTATTGGACAAATAAATTTAATTCATCTGTATGGTTAATTGCTACAGGAAGTGTCAGTGAGATGTATTAAGTACGCGGGTTCTGTTTGTATTGCTACCTATTTCAGCAAAGATGCAGAGAAGCACACTCAATGTAGGCTAATGCTGATCACCAAGCCATAAGCTCCTCCCCCTGCAGCTGCTTCTACCCTGTTCAGCCCCTCCCCCAGGTTCTACAAGAGGAGTATCAGATAAGTGTCACTGTCCTGCCCTTGTCCCCATTGATATGAAATTGGGGCAGGATGTGCCTGCCCTCCTCTACCTCCCCTTGGCCCTGAGAAGATCTTCAAAGAGGAAGGATGGTTTTGCGGTTAAGGCTCTTGACTGAAACTCCAGGGGAGTTCCCTGAAGAAGAGGTATTCCCAACTTTGGGAGAGAGGTGCTTCAAAGCACTCCTTCAACACCTAAATGTAACAAATAATTTTAAAGTAAAACTCCTGCACGTGGCTCAGCACCTCACTAATAATGGTAAGTGACAGCAGCAAACAGCTACGTAAGCAGGTTTCTGTCTTATTTGGAGACACCAATGTGTGAAGCAATGCAATAGAGAAGGCAACCTGCTGGCATTTTTCAGGGACTAGCTTTTGCATTATAGTAGATGTTACCCTCATAAGGGATGTCTCCACTGCAATCAAATGTGGGATTGCAGCTTGGGTAGGCACACCTGCTAGCTTTAATATAGCTAGTATGGCTAAAAATAGTAGTGAAGACGGGTCCTGGGTTAGCTTGAGAAGCCTGCACGGAAGCTCATGTCACTATGTCAACACTGATATTTTTAGCTGTGCTGCACAGATTTAAATTAGTGCCTGGCCATACTATATTCTCACCTCTGATAACAGTTGGATACACTGGGCTTATCGACCTCAGAAAATTGTACCTATATAACTGAAGGTGTGAATTTAAACTGAGATATGGTGTGTCCATGCTTCACGCTGGCGATGGGGGCAGAGGGAGAATTCCCTGCTATCTCTGAGCTAAAAATAAAGTGTAGCTGTGGCAGCACAAGCGGGGGGTGGAGTGGAGAGGGCTGGCTGCCCTGAGTACATATCTAGCATCTTGAATGAGCACATCCTTGGAGTAGCGAGCCCCGCCCGTCACTTAAACCACCTTGGCTACAGTCTGGTTTTAGGATATGTCTCCTTGAGCTTGGAATTACACCCCGAGCTCGAAGTGTAGTCATACCCATAAGTTAAGCTGGTGCTAAAGGCTGTGTCGACAGTCTGATTTCAATATCAGTGGGGGTTAATTCGACTGAGTTTAATTAAGTCATTTAGAAACTGGCTTAACTAAACCAAAATAAGAGTATCCACACAGCCTTCTGTGCCAGCTTAACCATGGCAGATTAAAATTCAAGTTATATTAATACAACTTTCTGGTGTAGAAAGCTCTGAAATGGCAAAACAGCATCCGACTGAAAAACATAGTGGGTCAAATTCATCTCTGGTGTAATTCCTATTGTTCAAGGTATTTATTATCACCTGCAGCTCAAGATCAAAGGAGACATGGCTAGAGGATCTAATTAAAATGTGAGCATGTAATAGACAAGCTCTGCCCTTTGTTCAAGCAGCTCTTATTTAACACTGCGATCTGAATTTCACGTAGGCTTACACAGTTCTTGAGGTCAAGAGTTTTGTTCTGCAGCTAACTCTAGAGAAGTCCTTGTCTTGTCCTTTGCTCTGGAATAACAAGATCCCCTGCCCTGCCCTGCCCTGCCCAGCCCAGCCCCAAACTATTCAGACTATTCAATTGCAGCATATTTAGCTATGGCAGGGCTTTCTTAGCTTTCAGTTTCTTATCAAAGGCCAAGTACAGAGAGAAATTTCAAGTTGTGAGTTAGTTTTTTATCCCATTGTGGGGTAAGAAACCCTCCATTACAAAAAAGCCTGAAATATAACAAATCAGAACCCAGGAATGGCAGAATTGGGGATAAGGCCATCCCTCTGTTCATTTTTCCATCATATACACAAGACTGTAGTAACTGTAATAGTAATATTAATTTTCTAATTCAGCTTCACCTGCTGGCTTGGTTTTATCTATCTCCTATCTATACTACTTAAATCACAATTCTTTGCATTCCTATAAAACCATCTCAGTGGGCTTTACAAGCATTAATCAACTAAGGTCGACACCAGCCCTGTGATGTTAGTGCTATCTTCATTTTACACATAGGGGAACCTAAGTGGAGGGAGATTAAGTGACTTGCCCACTGAAGTCAATGGCAAAACCTCCATTGAGTTCATCAGAAAAAGATTCAAGATACAAGTATGTGGCAGAGCAGGGAATAGAATGCAGGTCCGTACCCACTAGGCAAAGCTCTATTTTTTTTCCATTTGTTGTTGAAGGGTGCATGTATTACTGTACTTTGATTTTTTTGACTAATGATCCTCTGCTTTCCATGTGTCCTGAAGAATTTGATTTGCTGTCATTAAACAAATATTCAGTTTCCTCTAAGTATTTGCATCATTTTACCGGTTTGCTAAAATTTGAAAATGAATGTAAATCAAAAATATTTAAAAGGAAAACAAAAAGTTATAAGTGCAGAGGGCAGCAGTGTCCATAGTTAAGGTTGACTAATGCTTTCCATGATAAGACTCCGCTTTCAGTTACTTCTTGCTTTCCCAAAGTTTAATGATTTGGGCTAAAATTTTCTACACTCGATATCTCCTTTTGGGCTGAAATATTTTGGAAAGTGCCAGAAAAATAGTTTCAGTCATTTCCAAGAATGAGGTTTGGGAAAAATAAATTGTTTTGCCAATATTAAAAAGCATTTATAATTTATGTTGGGAGAAGCTCCAGCCCTCCATGCTTTGGAGCAGTGTCTTCAAATTTGACAGAAGGGTGACCCTGGGATCAGAGAGGTGCCTTTTACTGCTCTCATAAAAATCCACCCTCTGCACATGCTTAGTAGAGGTTTGTTAGAGGCTACCAGTACAATTCTCTGAGCAGTCTGTTTATGCTGAATATGCTCCACCCCTGCAGGACTTTATGCCAACATACTGCCCATGCTCCATTCCCATAGAGCTCCATGCCAGCCACAATGGCTATGCTCCACCCCACAGGACTTTGTGCCAACAACACTGGGCATGCTCAACCCCCACAGAGCGGAACTATTCCATGTAATTGCTGTTGGAGACTGTTGTGGCACTGGGCACCATCACTGAGACCAGAGTGCTCTCAAGTGGTCTCCCAGGGGGTGCTTGTGCTTTGAGGAGGAGGAGGAACAACCTGACTCAAATGCAGAGGGGAGACAGGTAGGAGAAGTAGGAAAAGAACAGCCTGGAAAGAAGATAAAAATGGAGAGGATCACTGATGGAGAGAAACAGGGGGGTCTACAACCACCACAGCAAACTCCTCACCAGAACCAGAAACTGAACCCTGGATCTCCAAGTGCTAACATTCCTCTGCTGCTACCAAATACCTGCAATATCCAATGGCAATGTCTCTCTCTCTCCATCCCTGCCCAGTAGGTGGTCCACAGAGGATAACAGCTTACTACTATTACCAGTTACCTTCTGATGTCCTATGTGGGTGTCAACATGATGGAATTTCCATTTTAAGTCTACTTTTTTTTTGAACCTAGGAAATTACATACAAAACACTATGTTAAAAGAACTTTAAGGTTACAAAGTCAAGCAGTACAAAGTTAGGGAATGCCAGAATTAAGGTTGACCATGCAACCTTAATTTACCCCTCCCTGCTTTGTGCCTATGCATTATGACAGTTTTTACTTATAAGATCACATACTATTTTTGCCTCATTCCATGCTTGCTCATATTGTTAACCTCCGTGTGCATCATTTTCCTTGTTTATAAAGTGGAAATAATGCAGTCTCGGGGTGCTTGAGAATCAATTAATATTTGTGAGGTCATTTGAGATTTTTGGGTAGAAAATATGAGAGACTTGGGTTTCAGTGTGTTAGGTGCCATAGGAACATGCAGGAAAACATGATTCCTACTCTACAGAGCGTTTAATCTAATTTAAGACAAAACACATAAGAGGGTGTAATATGCAAGAGAAGGGATTGAGTGAAGAAGACTGAGGACAATAATGATAGGAATATGTGGTCACATCGAATATGACCTTTATGGCTGCAAGTTATTTAGTGTGTGGAGGTGTGTGTTAAATATAAGATAAATAAACATACAAATAAAATAGACATCAGCCCACTGCCCCTCTACTTCATCATTATTAGTTGGCAATTTTCTGTAGGCATGTTGGAAGAAAAGGGTGTTCTGGATGGATTTGAAGGCGGACAGGATAGTGACTTTACAGACTATTTATGGACAGCATTCTGTGCGTAAGAGCAGCATGGAAGAAAGAGTGCAGATACTTATGTGAGAAGTGGACTGACTGGAATCATTGACAGAACAGATGCAATGGGGAAGAATTGATAAAATACAAGGGCAGATAAACAGGGAGGGTTTGAGCTGTGAATGGGGCTCTAAGGTGAGGACAAGAAACTTGAAGCCGATGAAGTGAAAAAGGAGGAACCAGAGGGACTGAAAGAAGGAGTGACATGGTCGGAACAATGGGAGATGATCTTTGCAGCTGTGTTTTCAAGGGATTCGAAGAGTGTGCCAGGGAGGTTAAAGGAGGGACAGTAGTCAAGATGGGAGATGATGACAGCCTAGAGTGGACTTTTAACTGTGGAGTCTGGGATAAAAGTCTAAAACTTGGGAATGCAATAGAAAGAAGTGGCAAGATCTGGACATCACCTGGATATGAAAGGCAAGGGGAATGGTGGAATCAAGATGGCACCCAAGTTGATAGGCCTGAGTGACAGGGAAGATGGTGGTGATGAAGTTGTTTTTCAGTATTGTCCATATTAAATTTAAGCTGTCAAGAAAACACCTAGCACCAGATGTCAGAGGGAAAGGCAAAGATCCAGGGCTGGATGCTTGAAGACAAGTAAGCAGAGAAGTAGAATTGTGAGCTGTTAATACCAAGGGAATAGTTGAAGCTGTGTGAACAGATATGGTCACATACAGAAAGGGTATTAAATCAGGGTTGTCAGCCTCTGGCACGTGGCTCGCCAGGGTAAGCACCCTGGCGGGTTGGGCCAGTTTGTTTACCTACCGCGTTGGCAGGTTTGTCCAATCGTGGCTCCCACTGGCCACAGTTCACCGTCCCAGGCCAATGGGGGTGGTGGGAAGCTGCGGCCAGCACATCCCTCGGCCCACACCACTTCCTGCAGCCCCCAGTGGGAGCCGCGGTCAGCCGAACCTGCCGACGCAGCAGGTAGACAAACTGGTCCAGCCCACCAGGGTGCTTACCCTGGCGAGCCACGTGCCAGAGGTTGCCGACCCCTGGTGTAAATAGAGAAGAAGAAAGGATCAAGGACAGAGTCCTGAAGGAGCCCCAGGAAGAGTGGGAGAGGTAAGGAGGACTCACTGAATGAGACATAGAAGGAATTAGCAGAGAGGTAGGAGGAGAACCAGAAGAGGATGGGTTCAAAAAAGAGTTTATAATCAACATTGTCAGAAGCAGCCAGGAGGTCAAGCAGAACGGTAATGGAATAGTGACCTTGAGATTTGGCTATGAAAGTTTTCCTTCCTTAGAGGTTTTTAAGGTCAGGCTTGACAAAGCCCTGGCTGGGATGATTTAGTTGGGTTTGGTCCTGCTTTGAGCAGGGGGTTGGACTAGACGACCTCCTGAGGTCCCTTCCAACCCTGAGTTTCTATGATTCTAAGTTACTAGAGACCTTGGCAAGAGCAGTTTCAGTGGAGTGGAGAGGGCAGAAGCCAGTCTGGAGTAAGGAGTATTATTATACACTGTGCTAATTGGATCTGGTGGGACCTGCCTCCAGTCCTGCTCTGTCAACAGGACATTTTGCTGTGACGTAAGGGGCCAGATTCTCAAATGGTGTAAATCAGCCCAACACCATTGATACGTCAATTTATATTTGCCGATAATCCATCCTTAGGCTTCGCAAGACGCAAAAACTAAAACATAACATTTTAATTATGTATTTGCTTAATAGAGACAGGAACTTGGAGCTGATTTCAGAAGGACTTCCTATCGCAAATAAATCACATGCATCACACAATGAATAACCCTCCCCTCCCCACACACCTATAGACATAACAGTTGCTATTTCTTTATATTGTCTAAACAGTATAAAATTAAGCAGATCATAAGCCAACTACTCTCATTACACAGTTTGATGAATCCACCAGGGGTAACAAACTCCAGGAAGAATGATTAGTTGTTTTGCTGTACAACAGATTTTTTTTCCTCTTTAGTTTTTTTTTAAATAACTTAAAAAAACCTTGCTAGAAATTAGCTGAACTATTAATCTCTTACCCTTTGCAGCCTTTGTCTTTTGGATAATAGCCAGGGGATGGCAGTACCGTATGTTGTTATAGGAATTCCCTTTTAAGATAGAAGACATATATATTCTTAGACATGCAATAAAACTTAGAAGCTTTAGAGTGTGCATGAGATGATCTCCCTTGACGTTTTATTTTTAACCCATCTATTTGGTGATTTAAAACCAATGTGTTTGAGCGAGTCTGGAATCAGGTCTGTTTTAGCATCTTCAGCATCAGTGACGTTGGCGCTGGAATGATACGGGAAATGCAGTGCTTAAACTTAAAATTAACAAGGGCTCTCCAGAAGGAACAAAAAAGGTATAAATTATGTCTGATTGAACAAACACAACTCCACTGTTGAACAGCCACTCAATGAAGAGGGCAGGGAGAGGCAATGGAGCACGGTAATGTGTAATATTACTAGTCAATGGTCTGTGCGCAGCACTGGGCTCCCAAATGCTGGAGGTGTCAGGGAGATAAATAGCAGAGTGTCCTCCTCAAAAATATGATTAATACCCTCTCCGGTCCACTGCTGAAGATGTAGTGGGTGCAGCTGGTTTGGACAGCAGTTGCACAGAGGAAAAAAAGCAGGACGGCTGCAGCAGAGCAGAGAGGGCAAAGAGTAGGACAAGTAGTCAACTGAATGGGAGTGCTGAGCCCCAACAAGAGGAGAAGTAGGCCAGAGCTGACTAAAGGTCACTTTTGGCTGCTGTTTAAGTAATGTTTATAGAACTTTCATGCATGCACAACTGAGTCTCAAGTGCATGATCTTTGGAGGAAAGGAGGGAGAGAAAAGTGTTCAAGTTCATTGTCTCTTGTAACACACAGGCCATAGGGATCTTTCCGGAGCCATTATTCTCCCCTGTACCACCACCTGCACAACCTATGCATTAGGAAGAGGCTGCTGGATATTGAGAAGCATTAAAAATTGTGACATTTTCTTTTGCTGCTGTTTCATCAATCCTGAAAACCGTCAGGAAGATGACAGCTGGTTTTCACTTCTCATGGTTTTTAAGGGATTTAAATGAACAATTGCCTGAAGTCCACAGGAGACATTTCTCCTGGCTTCTGTTGTTACCTACACAGCAAGAAGAGACTGCCCAGAGTTCAAATTTTAACCAATAGAATCTGGGCACATTATAAGAAAAGTGAATCTAGACTCTAACAAAGGAAGAAGGGTGGTGGGAGAGGTACTATTTTAGAGCATCTACTGATCGTTTGATCCTTTTGGACGTTATTTCAGCAAGAACATGCTGTAAAATCTGCAACTCACCAGGTTGATTAGGGGAAAAGGGGAAAGGTTTCTTACGACAAATTATGAAATATATAACACTATCAATTTACGCAGATGCTTCTGTTAAATTGACACACACACACACACAAAGTTCCTGTAAGTTCTTATCGATCTGAAAGACATTTGTACTGAAATGTGATAAATCAAATGTTTAATAATCACCAGTTCAGCATTCTACATCACCACCACCTGTCACAACCCCCTGGAAACAGGATTAACATAAGAAGATATTATGCATGTGAGCATGACACCAAAGTGGCACTATATTGATCTGAACTTTAGAGATGTGCAGTACCATTAGCAAAAAAAAGGATGCAGATACCAGTAAACAGAGAGATGGTTGCCAAATTTACATTGATGTTTCTTTTCTCCTGCAGTTTCTCAGCAGTCTCCCATATCTCTTCATTCAGATCCAAATGTTACCAGCCTATGGTTCCCGATGGATTTGGTGCAGCCTCTAGCAAATTCGTCAGCACTGATAGAAGGCCTCTTACTGAGAGTCTTTTGCAAGATTGGGTCTGGACCAGGGGTCGGCAAACCTTTTGGCCTGAGGGCCACATCTGGTGGGGAAATTGCATGCAGGGCCATGAATGTAGGGCTGGGGCAGAGGGTTGGGGTGCGGGAGGGAGTGCGGAGTGTGGGAGGAGGCTCAGGGCAAGGAGTTGGGGTGCAGGAAGGGTGTGGGGTGCTGGTGGGGGCTCTGGGCTGGGGGTTGGGGTGCAGGAGGGAGTGTGGAGTGCAGGAGGGGATTCAGTGCAGGGGGTTAGGGGCTCAGTGCAGGGGGTTGGGGTGCAGGAGGGCTACGCAGTGCTCAGGGCAGGGGGTTGGGTGCTCAGGGCAGGGGGTTGGGGTGCAGGAGGAGTGTGGGGTGCAGGAGAGGGCTCAGGGCAGGGGGTTGGGGTGCTGGAAGGGTGCAGGGTGCGGCAGGGGGCTCAGGGTGGAGATGAGGTGCGGCGTGCAGGAGGGGTTTGGGGTGCAGGCTCCAGCCTGGCACCACTTACTTTGAGAGGCTCCGGGGTGGCAGCGGCATGCATTGCCCTGCGCGCTCTCAGAAGCTGCCAGACTATGTCCCTGCAGCCCCTGGGGGAGGGGCGGGCCGAGGGCGCCGCGCACTGCCCTCGCCAGCAGGTACCTCCCTCGAAGCTCCGAATGGCTGCGGTTCCCTGTTCCTGGCCAATGGGAGCTGCAGGGGGGCGGTGCCTGCAGGGAAGGGCAGCGCGTGGAGCCGTCTGCCCCCTCCCCTCAGGAGCTGCAGCGACGTTCCAGCCACTTCTGGAAGTGGTGCGGGGCCAAGGGAGCCTGTCTTAGCCCCACTGCACCATGAGGCTGGCAATCCCGCAGGCCAGATCCAAAGCCCTGACGGGCTGGATGCCGCCCGAAGGCTGTAGTTTGCCCACCCCTGGTTTGGACTGTAATGCAGCTGATTCATTCAAAGGCCTAAATAAATCTACCTGCCTGAACTGCTGCACTGCGAAAGCAGCAGGCTTCTTTAAGAGATCCTGGCAGAAGAGGCCCCTTTTTAATGTTGAATGTGTATGCAAATTACAATGTTTTGGTATTTATTAAAAAAATCTCTTGCACAAAATATGGCTAGGACATTTTAGGACAAAAATATAAAATAAATGTTTTATGTCAGAAGCAAGGGTTAATATTTTTAATAAATGAGACCTTGACATGCATATGAAAATTGCGTAACTGCTTTATTAAACTACTGTCCAAAATGCTGTCTTTTTTGGGGGAAAAAATCATTTGTGCAACAAAATATTAAGCATACTCTGCTACTCAATTGGTAAACATGTCAAGAGGTGGGTTAGTTATTCATGGTTCAGGGGCACAGCCCCTTTCAGAAAGAACTTTTTTTTTTTTCACTCTAATGAAATGATGGATAATCTGGAAGTAGGTGCTTTAAGAAGATATTAATCATTCTCTGTGGTAATGTTAATCATGCGTTCCATCATCTCCAGATGCTGTGCATCACCTTCCTTGGAGATAAAGGGCACCCAAACCAGTAGAGTCCTTTTGATCACCTTTCTCACAGTAACTCTCATATAAAGCATTAAAAGAAGTCTTCACATTTCAGGGCAACCTTAAAAATGAAATAGAAAGTGGGAGACTGAGGTAATGAAGGGATTCATGGACTTCAGTCCTGACCTTGTAACTACTTATGCTGCCCAGATAGGAGGTGGCTAGTTCTCTGGCCCTTTGCCCTAACCTTTGACATTTTTCAGTGCATTATTTGGTATGAGGGAGAGTGAAGAGAAAATCCCTGATAACAGGAAACAGAAAATTCATAAAGAGGTTTTTTTTTAAGCAACACTCGTTTCCTGGGGTGGAGGGACCTGCAAAATTATTCCCACATAGTCCGGTATTCTACTCTTAAAAAACATTAGCAAAAGTCAGGTCAGATTTATTTCAGCATAATGTCTCTTATGTCTCCTCCAGTTAATAAAACACCATGCCACTGGAGAGACTTCTGGCCAATTAGACCATTTTTATGAACAATCTTTTTATAGGCTTAAAAAAATGTTGAGTATAAACCTAGGGCATTAGATGATGGCTAAAATATCTTCCATTGCAGATCAGATTCTTCATGTACACCAGTGCCTACAGAAGAAATGTTGAAGGTTTCCAAAACCTAAAAAGTTACTTTGTATAAACTGTTGAATGAAGATAAACCACAGGGGAGTCAAAGGCAGACAGTGTTTCTGTCACAGCATGTAAGTGTAAAAGAAGAACAGAAATAGTATTAATTTTAAATACAATAATCCAGTTTTTCCCATGAATGTGTTTTTATGCAGTATATATTAGAATCCACACACATGGGAACTGCACTCCTCCCTTGGAGGATTTATAATCCCCATTAAATGGAAGTCCTAATTAATACAGGAGATAATTTTAAAAAAATATACTTAAAAATAAGCACTATATGAAACTAAAAATTATTTTGTGGAATTTCAAATGGAAATTTTTGCAACTACTTTATGCAAAGCTTTGCATCACATCTTATTTATTTTCTCAGGAATTTTTGATAAAAGGTCTAATTTTTTTGACTTGGAAAAAAAAGCAAGGTACAGGAATGTTCAGATGTATTCCACACGAATCTATCGTTGCTTGTAAACAGACTGTTATTCGCTAGAACACATCAGGCATCTGACGGCATTTCCCACACTCTGGGTCATGACCCCAAGTGGGGTCGCTCTATCAACAAATGAGGTCGCAGCAATCCCAAGTGTGCCGAGAACGCCATTTTATAAAATGGCATCCCTGGCACAGCGCGATCTCACACACACATATGTGCCAGGTCATACTGTGCAGAGAATGCCATTTTGTAGAGCAGGGGAAAAGCTTGGGAACCACTGCATCTCAGTATGTGTGTATGTGAATATATATACATACATACTCACTATTATTAATTATTATTATTTGTGGAACTAGGTCATGAGGTGCTCTCTTGTATTTTCAGCTAAATTTAATCCACTTTTCCTCAGAATGGAAATACCTTGGTCCATCTTTGGCACTGCCTTATGGAAAGATTTTAATTTTCTGCGCCCACATGCCTAGAATCAAGGAGACATTTGCCCTTCACTTACTCTCCTATCAAAGGACAGAGATCCCTTAGGAAGAGGACCGGATTCAATGACCCAGGAGGTTCCTTTCCAGTCCTATGTTGCTATGATATACCTTTGTACACAACAGTCAAGACCTAATTGAAATTAGAGAGACTAAAGCAAAGTACTGATTGGCAGTTTCAAAAGGATAAAACAGAAAATAATATTAGCTGTGAAACACCAGAAAGAAATTATCACCCTGATGCAACCTCACTGAAACCAACTAGTTTTGCCGTTGAGTTAAAAGGAAGCAGGATTGTGCTAAATTCCTGCAAAGCAACTTTAGACTTTAGCTGTAATGGAAAGCAGAGGAAAATTCTAATGCTGTCTGATAACCTACAGACCACATGTAAACTGGTCTCTTTAGATTCAGTTATTCTCATTCTCATTCTCTAAGTATGATTCTTCTGGGAAACAAAAACCCTGCTGCCTTTCATGTAAAGCAGTCTCAGCTATAAAACATGTTTATTATTTATGTTTTGACAAAGCACAGAACTGATGCAGAAGAGAAATTGAGGGAACCTATTTTGGGGTCAGGTCCAATCAACAACGGAGAAAGAGAAAATAATAGGGCATTGTTTTTTGTCTAGCTAATAAAAGATTGGCAAAAGTTCTCCCCTCCCCCTCCGGCCCCCTTTCTCTGGAAAACATGAAATACCATTATAATAATTGTGGGCCAGAATTTCAACCCAGCCTTCGCTCTCGTGTACGCAAACAAAATAACTTTTTTATATCATCTTCTGCGCATAGAAATGATAGGATTGATACATATAGGTCATTTTATCACTTGCATGCATAAGTGATCATATATCAAAGCATCAGAGTTTCAAAGCAGTTGGTACATCACAACCAATTTATCAAAAAGCACATATATTGACAAGAGGTAAAAGAGTGATCAGGAAAATGAGTGGGTAGAGAGAGTGGTGGAAAGGAGAAGGATGTTTGGTGGATACAAGGAAAATATATTTGGAATGAAATTTATTAAGTCTTAGAGGTGTCCTGAGATAGTGATCTAGTCTCCCAACTTATTTGTTCTGGAAAGTGAAGTACGTTCCACTATTGATAAGGCTGCCTTTGCCATTCACTGAGCTTCATGATATGAAAACTTCATTTGGGACAGAAGAGCTGGAGAATAGAGATACAAAAGGCCTTTTTGGGAGAAACGTTTAAACCTCAGGAGAGCGTCCTCTCTCATCACAAAGAGCTGATTTAGAGGACAAAAGCTTCCCATAACTCCAAGCAAATTACAATCACAGACCATTTGGACTGGCAGGGGTCAGGCAAGGGAAAGGGTGTTTGAAAGATCATGATGGCTTTTGGACAAAAATACCTGTGCAAAAATAAACTAAACAGCAGCCTAGGTGCCTGTCAGGGTACCCTGGCACCAGTCCAAGCTATCCACAAAGTATAATTGGACAGTTACGGAACATAACTTAGTGCTTTTAATGTAGACACCTTCATACCTGTGCTGCTATACAAATAATTAAAAAATAGTAACTTTGCAATGTCACATATTCCCTACATAGAGAGATTTAGTAGTCTCTCATTGCTACAATTACTTTTTGACACTCTATTATTTGATTCCTTATACATGATGAAAATCAAATGATAAGCATGAATTGTTTCCAGATTATTCCAGAGGCTTAGTCATTTTTGGTGATTAGTTATCAATGAAATCTATCTCCTATAGATCTGATCAAATGCACTTAGCTGACCAGGAATCCTCCATTTGATTTCATTGTGCTGTGGATTGGTTTCTATGTTCGCTATATCTTTTTAATGACAGTTTTAGTGCTATAGTAACAGTTTTGCCACACGACTGTCTGTTAGTAACAGACATAAAAGCCTAGAAGAAAGGTAAACAGTGTAGCTTGATTGCTTAGTTACATTCACATCACCTTTCAAACACAGACAATATGAAATGTCCTCCTTCAGCGTCTCTGAATTTGTATGAAAGAAATCTTAACATGCAGATGGCCCCCATCACTGCAATATCTGAGCCCATCACAAACAATTAATTTTTTCTCATACCAGCCCTGTCAAGTACAGAAGTATCACTACACCCATTTTACCGCTGGTGAAACAAGGCACAGAGATACTAAGGTCACCCAGAAAGTCTATGGCCCAGCAAATGATTCATATGCTTTTAGAGATCTAATGAATTAAGCACAAGGAAAGAGACAATGCAGATAAGGATAAATCAAACACACTAGGATTCTCTTTACTTTGATTGTGGTGATACTGATTTTGTAATGGAACTGATATATGGCATGAGTGCATTTCTTGAGTATCTGAATAACAAACCCTTACCTGATTGGAAGACATTGGATTGCCGTGTGCAGTTTGTCTTATTTTGGAATTCAACAGGGAAATGCAACAGTACAGTGACCTGCAACAGAAGATTAATACAATATTAGTTGTGTGTGTATTTAATTTTATATATCTACATCTATATTAAATGATCTGAAGAGGGAGTGTAAGGATACTTATCTAGACTGAAGACCAAATCTAGAAACATTATTCAGGCAAAACTCTTACTAAAGTCAAAGACAATTTCCTTGAATAAGGAAGAAATATGGAGTGTAGAATTTGTCAACGTGTTGAGGCAGATTGTTTGATTTGAATTTGATAGTTCTGAAATCTTATAAGCTCTTTCAGATTTTTCTAAAAATGGACAAGTGAACAAACATGGGTAAAGGAGTGAAGTCAAAACTAAGGTCAATTTGAAGTGCTCTCTAAATGTCAGCTGGAAGGCAGACCATTGTGAGGTATGTGCAAAGGGGAGGTCATTAATGAAGATACTGTCGAGGGAAAAGCTCGTTGAGTTTCTTGGTTGTATGAATATTGAAATTCTGTGGCACTATGGTGAGTCTTCAGAAAGCAGTGGATCAAAGAAGGTAATAATGATGATAAATATATGGAATATTACATGATGATAATTTTAACTCACGTATTTAAAAAAATCTTCATTTTCAAGAGTGCTCTTTTGTGTTTATCAACTAAACATTATTCTTACATTAGAAGTTTTAGGGCCTTCCTCCACCTCTTCCATATTATTTACTATTAGTTTTAATGAATTACCACAACAGAGTTTTCAGAGCAGTCAGTAGGTACAGTTTACAACTTAAACTAAGTAAAAAATGTGCAATTGAACAGGTCAAAGATCAATAAAAAAAGTGACACTGATCCTACCAGGTGCAGAGAACATATGATGCCAAGCTACTAAAGAAAAAGACATATCTAATGGCCCACAGATAATCTTTGTTCAACTAGATTTATTAAAAAAACCTCTTATTAAACACTGTAATTTTCACAGTGCTGAAAACGTAGAAGCTTTAAATTCCAATTTTAGTTGTGCTGAAAGATGTGAAATAGTTTCTTTTAAATACTTTTCTTTATGAAAGAAGACAATAAAGGCTGCTTATTGGCCCTCATTATCCCCTCCTCGATTTGACTTGCCTACCTGCTCCACTGCACTGGTTCAAGACAATTAATCCTAATATTCAACCCTCCTGGTGTAATTTCTCATCTTGGCAGGTCTCTTTCTATAATGACTAAAGGGGAGTGGCCAACTTCTCAAAACCTTGGGGGCGAGCCAGATACATTTCCACACACAAGCCGACAACAATTTGGGCCTGATTTGTTAACGAAATGTTGCGTTTTCAAACAAAACTGTATCTGAAGCCACTGGGATTAGCAAAAACAACTCTGGTCATTAATAAGATGAACACAATAAAGCATAATTACAGTAAATTCCGCTGATACTGAAAGAGTGCATTGCAGGAGATTATTAATATTTTATATTTCAGAGACAATGTGAACTTTTCCTCAATATCATTCCAATTTCATAATCGTAGATAAACCAGGTCCTATCAGACACACACAAAAAATTGTGAGACAGGTCCTCAGCTGGTGTAAATCAGTTCAGCTCCTTAGCTTGTACACTGAAGTCAATGGAGCTTTGTCAGTTTTCACCAGCTGTGGAATACACACTTCAGACAAATTGTGGGCTAAATTCTCCTCTCAGTTACCGGGCGGTAAATCTGGGGTAACTTCATGGATGACATTGGATGGCTCTAGATCTAGAACCACTTAGATGAGAGCAGAATTTGGCTCATTATTTTATCTTCCTTCTTCTCTTCCTAGTCTCTATATTTTACTCCCTACTTCACACTGTGGAAATCCCTAGCTTCATGATCAGACCCAGATTTCACTTCTAGTCATGGAACAGCCTAACATAATAGACCTCAAAGTCCTGAGGGAGAACCTCAGCTGGTGTAACATGGCATAGCTCCTTCAACTCCAGCGGGAAAACACCAATTTGTACAAGCTGAGGATTTGTTCCAGGACAACTTTATATATAGAAAAATATTTTTTCTTATTTTAAAGGTGTTTTACATTTATTCAGATTTTAATTGGTTTAATGTATTCTGGGTTTTTTCCCCCTGCCTTACTTCGAAGCATCAGGGATTGGCCACCGCTGGAGATGGGACAGCAGACAAGGTGGACCGATGCTCTGAGGTGATACAGAGAAGCCCTTCTACATACCTGGTTTGTGCATCTTGCTCACATGCTCTGGGTTATACTGATCACCAGATTTGTGGTCCAGATGGAATTTTCCCCCAGGTCAGTTTGGTAGAGATCTTGGAGGGGTTTTATCTTCCTTTGTAGAGTGGGGCATAGTATGCCTACAGGGATCATCTCAGCAGAAACATTGAGGAAACATTATTGTGTTTAATTTTTACCTTATCATCACTCTGCCTGGAGGAGATGATGTATGTCAATTTTATCAGAATTCTTTAATTTACCATTAGTTAAAATTTCCCCAGAAGATATTCATGCATTACTAGCTGCTCTCAATTAGGAAGCAACAAGCAATAAAAATGGATTTGACCTCCAGTAAGTGGGCTAGCAACATACATGCTTTGAAAAGAATTAGGCCACAAGCATATGAACATCATGCCAGAGGTATAGCGGTGCAACAAATATGACACAGGGTTATGTGTAAAAACTTTGGGCCAAATTGGGTAAAAAAATTAAAATTCTACTAAATATTTTGGTAAGGTTACCAAATTGACTAAAAAATTGCTTTAATTGCTTTATACTGGCATACATTTAAAGTAACTCAGCTGATAACTCATAAGAAAGCTAATTTTAGTCTCAACGTTCAAAGTCCCATGAAATTGCTTCTGTACTCACAGAATGACTTTTGTGCCTAACCAACAAAATGAAGACTCTTCACACTCAACTCTTGTTGACTGATATACAGATCAAGAAATTCACAAATGATTTCAAATAAGGACTAGACAGAATTTTTTTGAGATAGGCAAATTTTGAGATCTGTCAATAATCTAAGAACAGAAAAATACGTGAAATAAATCAAAGAAATTATTTGTTGTGAATTATTTAGTAAATTCTTAAATTAATTAAGCTTTATAAAAAGCTTTGAGGTCCTCAGATTAAAGGTGAGCTACAGATCCAAAGTCTTTTTATAAATTAGCCACATATCCTGTCCCCTATATTAGCCATTTTGGATGCTCCAGTGAAAAGTGTAAACACTATACATTGGGTGGACAATTTTTTTCTGACTCCATCTGATGGTCAGTTTATACCCTGAAGATTATGGTTTGATTTATCCTAGATAGTGTAATTTCAAATGTCATTCTCATTCATACAGACCCAAATTCAGCAAACATTTAACACCGGGCTTAAATCGCACTGAAGTCAACAGCAGTGCTCAGATGTTTAAAGTTAAATGCTTTGCTAGTTTGGGGTCAGAATGCTGATCATGTGCTTCCTTGCTCTGGTGATTTAGGGCTAAAAATATTTAATTCTGTTTTGCAACTCTCTAAGCTACCTACCTTCGTAATCATTGTTACCTTTCTTTTTAAGCAATCAGCAGTAGTTCCAGCTAGACTATAAAAGACACAGAAGAGGATATGCCAACTCTATGCAGTCTCTTGTTTAGCCCTCCCTGCCTCCCTCCCCCCCCACACACACTCAGTATAGTGGGCATGGTTGGGAGAGCAGGGAGTGCCCAAGAGCCATGCACCCTTGGGAACCTGGGCCAGCAGAATGACAGTAAGTGCTGACAGTGTAGGTTAGAGCAGTGGTTCTAAAACTAGGGCCACCGCTTGTTCAGGGAAAGCCCCTGGTGGGCCAGGCCAGTTTGTTTACCTATCGCATCCACAGGTTTGGCCGATTGGGGCTCCCAGTGGCCGTGGTTTGCTGCTGCAGGCCAATGGGGGCTTCAGGAAGCGGCGCAGGCCGAGGGACGTACGGGCCACAGCTTCCTGCAGCCCCCGTTGGCCTGGAGCAGCGAACCGCGGCCATTGGGAGCTGCAATCAGCCAAACCTGCGGACGCGGCAGGTAAACAAACTGGCCTTGCCCACCAGGGGCTTTCCCTGAACAAGCAGCGGCCCCAGTTTGAGAACCACTGGGTTAGAGCACTTACATAAGAACATAAGAACGGCCATACTGGGTCAGACCAAAGGTCCATCTAGCCCAGTAACCTGTCGTCTGACAGTGGCCAGTGCCAGGTGCTTCAGAGGGAATGAACAGAACAGGGAATCATCAAGTGATCCATTCCCTGTCGCTCATTCCCAACTTCTGGCAAACAGAGGCTACGGACACCATCCCTGCCCATCCTGGCTAATAGCCATTGATAGACCCATCCTCCATGAATTTATCTAGTTCTTTTTTGAACCATGTTATAGTCTTAGCCTTCACAACATCTTCTGGTAAAGAGTTCCACAGGTTGACTGTGCGTTGTGTGAAGAAATGCTTCCTTTTGTTTGTTTTAAACCTGCTGCCTATTCATTTCATTTGGTGACCCCTAGTTCCTGTGTTATGAGAAGGAGTAAATAACACTTCCTTATTTACTTTCCCCACACCAGTCATGATTTTATAGACCTCAATCATATCCCCCTCTTAGTCGTCTCTTTTCTAAGCTGAGAAGTCCCAGTCTCATTAATCTCTCCTCATATGGAAGCAGTTCCATACCCCTCGTCATTTTCGTTGCCCTTTTCTGAACCTTTTTCCAATACTAGTATATCTTTTTTGAGATCACATAGCTCAGTCCAGAATCTGCTCTAATTTATCAGAGAGGCTGCACTGACCCCAGCTGATCCCAGGATTGGGGAAGTGCAAAGGTGGCTTTGAAACAGAGCTCAGTGATTTTTTTTTTTTTGGCAAATAGTAAAACCTCCCCAAAATATGTTTTTCAGGGCACAAAAATATTTGTGAATTCAAGTCGAATTCAGCAAATAATGTCAGTGAGAAAAATCAAGATGGTTTGTTTTGGCCACTTTGAAATGCTTCTTTTCAGCTGTTTCAGAATGGAAAGTTTTGACTTTTCATTTTGAAATAGCATTTCATTTCAAATTTTAAGCTTTTTTTTTTATATAAAATCAAAACAAAAGAGAAAGTGAAAAACACTGAAAATAACCCCACATGAAAAACTGGAAAAAAATAGTTTCTGGGCAAAAAAAATGAAACACTAATCAAATTTCACTTTGGGAGGAACAAAATATTTTAAGAAATCAGTTTTGGTTAGAACAGAACTGATTTTTCAGGAGGATTTTTCAGTCTGCCCCCAAATTGACAAATCTATTAGTTGCTTAGTGCTATGCTTTAATCCATCTTTGCTTCCCTCATCAGATCCCGAGCTGGCTGTAGGTTGGGAAGGCTTGAAGATTTAGTCCACAGTTTGTTCCCCGTGAAATGTTGTAGTCCAGGGACCCGATCCAACTCCAGACAAAGACAATGAAAGAGGTCTATTAACGTCTATAGTTCTAGCCCTGACAAGGCAGATATATTTTGCAGTTCTGAGTTCCACAGCCTGAGGGCTTTCATAGATTCATAGATTCTAGGACTGGAAGGGACCTCGAGAGGTCATTGAGTCCAGTCCCCTGCCCTCATGGCAGGACCAAATACTGTCTAGACCATCCCGGATAGACATTTATCTAACCTACTCTTAAATATCTCCAGAGATGGAGATTCCACAACCTCCCTAGGCAATTTATTCCAGTGTTTAACCACCCTGACAGTTAGGAACTTTTTCCTAATGTCCAACCTGAACCTCCCTTGCTGCAGTTTAAGCCCATTGCTTCTTGTTCTATCCTTAGAGGCTAAGGTGAACAAGTTTTCTCCCTCTTCATTATGACACCCTTTTAGATACCTGAAAACTGCTATAATGTCCCCTCTCAATCTTCTCTTTTCCAAACTAAGCAAACCCAATTCTTTCAGCCTCCCTTCATAGGTCGTGTTCTCAAGACCTTTAATCATTCTTGTTGCTCTTCTCTGGACTTTCTCCAATTTCTCCACATCTTTCTTGAAATGCGGTGCCCAGAACTAGACACAATACTCCAGTTGAGGCCTAACCACCACAGAGTAGAGCGGAAGAATGACTTCCCATGTCTTGCTCACAACACACCTGTTAATGCATCCCAGAATCATGTTTGCTTTTTCTGCAACAGCATCACACTGTTGATTCATATTTAGCTTGTGATCCACTATAACCCTTAGATCCCTTTCTGACGTACTCCTTCCTAAACAGTCTCTTCCCATTCTGTATGTGTGAAACTGATTGTTCCTTCCTAAATGGAGCAATTTGCATTTGTTTTTGTTAAACTTCATCCTTTTTACCTCAGACCATTTCTCCAATTTGTCCAGATCATTTTGAATTATGACTCTATCCTCCAAAGCAGTTGCAATCCCTCCCAGTTTGGTATCATCTGCAAACTTAATAAGCGTACTTTCTATGCCAATATCTAAGTCGTTGATGAAGATATTGAACAGAGCCAGTCCCAAAACAGACCCCTGTGGAACCCCACTTGTTATACTTTTCCAGCAGGATTGGGAACCATTAATAACTACTCTCTGAGTATGGTTATCCAGCCAGTTATGCACCCACCTTATAGTAGCCCCATCTAAGTTGTATTTGCCCATTTATTGATAAGAATATCATGCGAGACTGTATCAAATGCCTTACTAAAGTCTAGGTATACCACATCCACCGCTTCTCCCTTATCCACAAGACTCGTTATCCTATCAAAGAAAGCTATCAAATTGGTTTGACATGATTTGTTCTTTGCAAATCCATGCTGGCTATTCCCTATCACCTTGTTTGAAACACTTTTCCTGAGGTGTTATTGTACCACATATGTATATATCACCACTGTCTTGTTGACATCTGAAGCCACTGGCAAGCTAAAACTAGCAAGATGATGGAATTATACACCCAGCTAGTGTTGCTTATATTCACAAATAATTTCTGAGTCTTGTAGCAGTAAAAGGTTCTGAATAAGACTCAGTAAAGATAAAGCTATCTCACTGGAAGGAAATATTCACCTTACTACCAGCTGTAACTGGTCTGTCATCAGCAGCATATTTTTGTTTCTGTACTTTAAGCACTGCACGCGTTGTGCCTTTATTATAATACAAATTAATCTATTACTATTGTTGCTAGTGAGTTTTATACTCTGCGTCGCTTTCCCTGCACCATACAGCTGATTGTGCTTCTCCCTGCTCTGCTTCTTCCTGGGAAGAGTAGATTCACCTCCCTTTAAGCTTGTATACTAGTATGTGATCAGTAGCAACCTGCTGTATTTAGTGGCAAAGTATCACAGATTATGTTGTCTCTATCTCTGGAGTAACTAGAGATTGGAAGAGTGTTTTTACTGCCTTAAAACCACTCACACACCCAAGCGCACATGCAAAGCACAATGGTCTCTTTTATTCCCCCTGTAGGCTGGTGAAAATCAGGAGTAACTCCACTGAAATCAGTGGTGCTATACTGGTATGAAACTGGTGTAAGCGGAAGGAAAATCTGCCCCCGGGTCCTGTTGAACAGAACGGTGAACAGAACTGTTCAGTCTCTGCGTTGACCCTGCTAACCACTTGCAGATATTAATTCTTAATATTTTGGACAGACACTCGTGACTTTTCAGATGGCTTCTCTTTCTCATTTATCAGTCTCATTTATCAGTCTATTTTAACGGTGGTGAGAGATTTACTGTCAATGTCTGAGATACATTCATTTTGACTCATGCAAAAGCCTAGTGTGAGTATCCAAATGTTGGACACAGCTGTTAGCAGACAAAAGAGCGACCCCTTATTATTTTTGTTAAACCTGACAGCTCACACGTTTGAAAATCGCATAATAATTTGCAGTTTAGCAGCTCTATTACCTCTTTGTACTGTTCTCTCAGATGGGGGAAGGGGAACCAACTTGATATCAATCGTTCCCCATGCCAATTCAGAGTAGGGAACCCCCCCCAACCTCTCATTTCAAATCAGCAGCACCTCTGCTTTGATCCAAAAGTCCACAGCTGGGAAGCTGACATGAAAGAGTCATGCTGCCCCTGCTCAAAGTGGCCTGCCTCCATTCCACCAAATTCACTCTCTGCCGTGTACCTCTAACAAATTCTAGCAGAGTCACCTCTGCTCAGTTTTAGCAGAACTTTTTCCTCCCTGTCATTGAGGGAGCAGGCATATTAATCACACTCAGAACTACTAACATTAACAATCCGTCAAAGCGGCCTACGAGATGCTTCATCTGCTGTAACTAGGAAATTCCTCTGAAGAGCTGCTGATTTGTCCTGGCACTTCTGCCTGTAGGACAAAACAGACAGAAACCACTATTTCTCCCTTTTTTCTTTTCAATTTCTTCCACCCTTCTTTCTTTTCTGCAGTAGCTCAGAGCTTATCGAGCATGAACGACATTTTCGCTGAGAGAAATGCTTACCCAATGTTATCTCTTTCATGGTACATGGGTCTTTACTGTTGATGACATCAGGCTAGGGGTCGTTAAAAGTTCCTTTTGCAATAATGTCAGCAAGTCAATACAGTGACTCTGTGATTCTGGTACCTTGCCATATTTTGACAACCTGTTTTTTACTCTTCCTTAAGCGATTTAACCATCAAAAAAGGTAAAAATTCCAGTTTCAGCTGGCCACAGAGGGTAAACTTTCACCTCTGAATGGATCAATCCTAAGCAGGCTGTTTGGAATGGGCACTACATGTGATCTGCCTATGACAACACTATAAATCACAATTTTTGCATAGTATACATTGCTGATGGAACAGATCACACATGCTGTAGCATGCATTGTTTTTTAACTGATCATTATCACATATGACAATAGTGGCTCCAATTCACTGTCACCCTGAACATTAAAGCATCATTTACCCCAGTGCAAAAAAAAAAGGATAAAATAGCACCAAATCCGAAGGAGTGTGTTTTGCATCCACTCTGCACTGGCATAAATAACTGCATGAAGTGCAAAGTATGGTGCATGATATCCAGAATTTCTTGTCAGTATATTAATACAAGGACTTGCTTTTCTGATTTGCTACACAGAAATTGGAGACGGAATCTGCCTAATTACACTCCACCCTTAAGCATAGTATCTGAGGCTATAATCACTTAGTAGGCAGTTTAATCGATCTTGGTGCTTGCTGACGATCAGTCCCTATAATACATTCCCTAGTGTTTTGTCCACTCTTGATTTAAGAGTCCCATGTGACTTGGCTTCTATCACTTCCACATGGGAGACTATTCCACGGTCTAATCCATCTCACTGTCAGCATTTGTCTTCATATTCAGTAGGGATGGGGGAAAATCAGACAGTTCAAGTGTTTGTGACCCTTTCAGACTGTTATTAGGGTTTTCAAAGCTAGCTAGAGTTCCCAAATAGGTCTCGCTGGAAAACAAGAATTCTGTTCTGCAAAAAAAATTTAAGTTTTCATTAAATTTTTGTAGAAAGAGAGTGAACTACCCCAATTGTGGGAGACCCATGTGCAAGTCACTGCTGTGCCTGGTTAAGAGCACAGACTTGAACCTGGACCTTACACACCCAAGCGGAGTGCCCTAACATGGGGCTACTGGCAAGCAGGCCAGCATCTATATAAAATTCCCCACCAGCACTATTCACGGGTCCTTCTTCCTGTAACTTAAACTCTCCCCACCTCTTACGAATGATTTAGAAAAGCAAAACAAATTTCAAGCTAAAGGGAAGCCTGACTATATTAGGGATAGAAGAATCACTCCGCAAGAGCTAGAATGGCATGCGTGACCTACTATTTACGATGGATAGATACCGTATTTTAACATTTCATTATAATTTTACTCACTCTCCCTTTCTATTTTCTCGTTGGATTTTTCTCTGTTCTTTTTCCACAGTCTGCCTTAAACCAATAATGTTGAATATCAGAGTCCACAATGTTTGAAGAACAGGAGTACTTGTGGTACCTTAGAGACTAACAAATTTATTTGAGCATAAGCTTTCGTGGGCTACCGCCCACTTTATCGGATGTAGCCCACGAAAGCTTATGCTCAAATAAATTTGTTAGTCTCTAAGGTGCCACAAGTACTCCTGTTCTTTTTGCGGATACAGACTAACATGGCTGCTACTCTGAAACCTGTCACAATGTTTGAGTGGCTTTGAAACTAAGGCCAAACAAATTCATCCAGTCATCCTATTTTGCCTCCATTTTCTCCATCTTAATTCCATCCATTTACTCCCAATTAAGTACCCTTATCCCACTCTAAAGAATTCCCATCTTTGGGTCTTACTTCCATTCAAATATTTGTAGTTGGATGGCCTTTTGCTTACTAAGCTTATACCCATCTTAACCTTTTCTCATAAATCCATTTCTGCAAGCCCCATTTTGCTTGCTCTTTTCTGAACTTCTCTAGTATGTCTGCCTGGTAACGAAGTGATTAGAAATGAATGCACTATTTCAGGTGTGGTACCTCTACGGAGAGAGACTTCCTCCTTGTATTTCCTACTTGCTCAGCGATCTGATAGATGTACCTATGGTTTTGCACTTTTTGCTTCTGCATTGCACTGCAATATTACGCTATAGAACATGTATACTCCAGAAGTCCTGGCTTTTTAGACAGTATCAGTAATTGCCCCAAGAGGCAAATACATCCAAATACAAATACAACAAAGAAAAATGCCTCTTTTCAAGCCATTGTACAGGATGTTCTTACTGGTATTGTTTAAAACTAAGTATTTATTTATTGGCTCGTATACAAATAAGGCACTTTTATCTTTGCTCTGCATATATTCTGGTGAGTTGAAATAATTAAAATATCATTCTTTAAAATGATGAAGTTAATCCCATGCCTTTCCATAGATCAGTGTGTCTGACAAAGCAGGGTAAATTTCAAGATCCTAATTTTACAGATCGGGAGGGTGAGGCATGGAAGGGTGAAATAAGTACCCTAAGGTCACCCAGGAATAGAACACAGAGCTCCTTGCCCCAGAACTGTGCTCTATCCACTGGACAATGGTACCTACCCGCTGCTTACTGAAGGCTCAATTCAGCATCCTTTAATCACAGTAGAGAGACAAGGTGAGTGAGGTGATATTTTTTATTGGACTGACTTCTGTTGGTGAGAGAGACAAACTTTTGAGCCACACAGAGCTCACCAGGTCACTGTAGTGAAGGTTGTAGGACTGACCTCTTATTTTCTAATTTTGTACAAAACCTAATCATTAGCCTCAGCTATGCAGCAGAAACATCACCACAAACTACAGTTTAGATCAGTGTTTCCCAAACTTGGGATGCCGCTTGTGTAGGGAAAGCCCCTGGTGGGCCGGGCCGGTTTGTTTAGCTGCCGCATCCGCAGGTTCGGCCTATCGCGGCTCCCACGGGCCGCGGTTCACTGCTCCAGGCCAATGGGAGCTGCTGGAAGCGATCGGCCGAACCTGCGGATGTGGCAGGTAAACAAAATGGCCTGGCCCGCCCGGGGCTTTCCCTACACAAGCGGCATCCCAAGTTTGGGAAACACTGGTTTAGATACTAAAGACTCCAATTTCCCTTGGAGACCTGCAATTCTAACAAAACAAAACAAAACAAAAGTCAAAAAGCCACTAACTGGGAATAAGAAGAGCTAATGAAAAGAAGAAGCAAAAATGGCCGAAGATAACCCAGTCAGAAAGACCTCACAGCAACAATGACATCCTGGACCCATCGAAGTCATTGGGAATTTTGCTGTTGACTTCAATGAGAATTTCCCCCCAAGCCTTGAAGAAAGCCACAGTGGTATCTTCAAGGAAGGGCTTCTATAACAGCTCCTGAGCAGAGAAGTCCCTGGCCCTGGCCATTTCAGATATAACCTTAGGACAGAGAGCCAGGGATATCCTGACGTCAGGTAGACTTATCGCTCTGTATCTATGGAGTTCAGCTGCAATGAGAGTCTCATCCACAGAGAGACTATAGGATCAGTCTCTCTGTAGAGCTGCCTAGTCCCACCTCTTGCTTCTGGGAATGACTGAAAGAATTATAAATGGCCTCATGACACTGTTTCATGCAGGGTGCAGAAAAATATGGCCTTTTTCTAGTGGAAGTATGTGGATTTGTCTATACTCTTCAGTATACAGTTGTTGTGTAAGAGTGTACGGGCACAATCTTGCAAGAGGCTCAGCACCTCGTGTAGCATGAAACAAATTAAAAGCACTGAGCAACTTGTGGGAAGAAGGATCAGTCCCTATATCCTTACTAGAGTCTATCCTGATGAATGTTCTCAGCGCTCATTAATTTGGGTGTTTCTTGGCAGCCTCCCATCCACCTATTGATGCAACCTGACCTAACTCAGCTTGTGATGACTGAGAGAGACTCAGCACAGTGTGATATGGCTCCAGAGAGGCACCAAGTAGTGTATTTATGTTGTTATTTTTAAGAGTGCCAAAATGCAACATACTGTCTGGTAGTAGCATAAAATGTCAGGGAACTAATGCATTTAGGCCCTGATTCAGGAAAACACTGAAGCATATGTCTAACTTTAAGCATGTGCTTAAACCCCCTTGACTTCAATTGGATTTAAGCATGTGCTCAAAATTAAGCTGTGTGTTTTCCTGAATTGTGGTGTCATCTAAATACAATAGGAACATCATGTTCTAAAATATAGTGCTTTAGTAAGAGTTTTTCTTTTGTACTATTCCACACCATGGGAATTAAGGTCTGCATTCACAGGGTTAACAAGTTAGCACTTTAGCACAGATTAGGCCTGGGATATTTTTTTTTTAAACAGGATCTTGGATGATTAGAATGAAAGGCCTTTGTATCTCTGAAGAGTCTGGATAGCCAACTTCTTCATTAATCCTCCAAAGTTAAGGATTTCTCTAGTTCAGAACCTCTCAAACTCTGATCCCCGGATGAAAGTATCTCACAAAGCCTTCTCGGGCAGGCCAAGGTGTGAAACCAAGCAATGAGGGACTCAGATGTTAAGAGGGAAGGTGCACTGTACAGAAGCCTTTTGGCAAAAGAGAGGTCTCCAGACTGACAGGTGAGGAACAGCTGCTGTGGCCGATACATTATGATGTTTACTTTAACATTTTCTCAACAAAACGGTTAAGATTGTGACACTGAAAAAGCAACCTCGAAAGCTACAAGAGAATTGCTTTGGCTGTGGATTTAATTTCACTAGCTCTTCCGTGCAAGCCAACCCCCTGCCCCTGAATCCCCCCAAAATAAGCTTAAACTAGAACTAAAATTTCTAATCATTCTTCAATAGAGGATGTAGGTGCACATAATACAACAATGATGTTGGCAACAAAAATGATTAAGGGTATGGAACAGCTTCCATATGAGGAGAGATGAATAAGACTGGGACTTTTCAGCTTGGAAAAGAGACGACTAAGGGTTGGGGGGAGACTATAAAATCATGACGGGTATGGAGAAAGTAAATAAGGAAGTGTTATTTACTCCTTCTTATAATAGAAGAACTAGGGGTCACCAAATGAAATGAATAGGCAGCAGGTTTAAAACAAATAAAAGAAAGTATTTCCAATGCACAGTCAACCTGTGGAACTCTTTGCCAGAGGATGTTGTGAAGGCCAGGATTACAATAGGGTTCAAAAAAGAACGGGATACGTCCATGGAGAATCAATGGCTATTAGCCAGGATGGGCAGGGATTATCCTCTCTTTGCCAGAAGCTGTCTAGATCTGTTGGTTGTATCTTGTCTTATACTTAGACTGTAAGCTCTCTGGGAAGGGGACAGTCTTTTCATTCTGTGTTTCTACAGCACAGTCCATGACTGGGGCTCCTAAGCAATACAATAATACAAATTATTAATAATAGTTTTTTTTCCTAAGTAAAGAAAAACAAGAAAACCAAAAAAATTCCTGCGTATTTAGAACTCTGAAGTTCACTTTTAGATTGATAGATTGTACAGATGGATAAACTGCTTGGCCTAGATCAGGGTTGCCAACATTTGGCCCGCGGCCCACCACGGTAAGCACCCTGGCTGGCTGGGCTGCTTTGTTTATCTGCCGTGTCCACAGGTCCGGCCAATCGCAGCTCCCACTGGCTGCGGTTCACCGTCCCAGGCCAATGAGGGCAGCGGGAAGCTGCAGCCAGCACATCCCTAGGCCAGCGCCGCTTCCCACAGCCCCCATTGGCCCGGAGCGGAGGACGCAGCAGGTAAACAAACCAGCCCGGCCCGCCAGGGTGCTTACCCTGGTGAGCCACATGCCAAAGGTTGCCAACCCCTGGCCTAGATCTTCACGGGACATAAATCAATGTAGCTTCATTGACTTAAATGGAAATGCATCCAATCAGACCAGCTTAGGTTTCTAGCCATCATGGCTGCGGAGAAACTCTTAAAAATGTTACACAAGTGAAACACAAAGGCTCAAAATCCACAAGGCAAATAAAAAGAATACAAAATATATTATTTTTTTAAAAGTCTCATGATTTTAAATTAAGTCAATCTCATGAAACCATGGAAGGAATGTAAGACGACACGTACAGAAAAATGGCATTAACATAAGGTGCACCCTGATGCTTATAAAAATGCTGCTGGATCTTTAGGGTCTAATTTGCTAACAGATACAAATCTGCAGACTTTTCAGGCATCAACACCTGAACACACAGGTAACAGAATTCAGACACCCACAAAACATATTTGTCCAAAAGGGCTTTACACACATCCCCTGTGCATGTTTTTGCATCAGATCCTTCAGAGCCACAAGTGATTAGGATCGCATTTTGGTGTCTCCTATTCCAAACAGGTATCATATTTTTCAGGCTACTCACATATGGACCAGATCCTTTTCTGTGTTATGGAAGCGTTAGACAGTTTTGCACCAGTGGAACAGCCTTCCCTGGCCTCAGGCAGATGTCTACAGAATAAGAGTATTCTTGGTTGGCATTTACCATCGTAGCAGATCCTATACCACTTCCCCTTCCTGCCACTGGGGTAAGGTCTGTGATATGGAAAGCGGCATCGCTGTCTAATGTCATAGTGAGCTTCGGCTGGAACAATTTAGAATGGATCTTAGGCTGCTCTAATATGTATAATTGGATTGTCCTAGACCAGAGTAGCCCGGCACTGGCAGGGTGCGAAGGTGGTTTAAACTCACTTTCTTACCCCCATAGAGCAGATCCTCAGCTGGTGTAAAATGGTGGAATTCCATTGACTTCAATACGGCTAAGCCAATTGACGTGAGCTGAGAGGATCTGGCCCCACTTCTTCAGCTGCGCCAAAAGCGCCTCAAATAGAGCTGAGCATGAGCCCAACAAACATTTGGGACTTTAAACAATTCCCTTTTTACAAACCCATCGCAGCTCTCAGTCACAGGAGATTTTAATTCTCAGCACATTTTTGACTTAAAAAAAAAAGATTAAATTAAGATAATACTAAGCATCTGTGTGATTTTCTACAGCTCATCGTCTCCCTTCAGCGAATCTGGAGACGAGTCGTTCCCTGTTAGAAATACTAAAAACCTTTTGTTGATATCATAGCGCTGACAAGTGTAATACTGACAGCAACATCATCTGAAATTATAACAGGAATCTTCCTTTCAGCAGTAGGTCTTGATAAATTGGACATACAGATTCCTGCTATTTACTGCAAGGTAGCGTGGCATCACTTATTCTTTTTGTTGTTTTTCTTTTTTTTTGTCTTTAACAGGTGCTAATTATTGAGCTTCAAATAGCGTAAAATATAACAGCTGTGCACACTGTCAGTGCTGCATGGGCTGCTGAGGGTGTCTATGTGTACATATGCCAATGTGTGAGCAACTGACAGTGAGTGGTTTTGCTGTTTGCTTTATAAATACATTTGAATAAACTGGATTTTTTTTTTGGAGGGCAGTGGAAATTAAAGTGGGTTCCAGATGAATTAATAAGAAGTTGGCCTTCTAGAAAGTCTGTTACATCTTCACCGTGGTGCTAAACGAAGGGGCATGCTTCAGACTGCCTGGCACAGGTATGGGGTAGAACAGGTAGCATGGAAGTGTTCATAGAATATGGACATTGTTCTTTCCCTTTGAGCTCAGCTCTCACAAAGTCCCATTAAGTCAGATCTCCAGAATGATTTTAAGATGCATTTATCAGAAGTCCCAGCATTTGAAAGCAGGAAGAGTTAAAGGGACGAAAAAAATCACGAGAAACCAGAGTTTTAATGTGCTATTTTCTATGTGAGCCACATCAAACTGCTGGAGTGGTTCACATAGCAGGTGAGAGTTGGTTGCTGAGACCCTTCAGTCTAACAAAACTTTTCCCTTTGTGATCCGATTTATACAGTAAACCACAAATGACTTGGTGCCTCCCTGACCAAGATAACAACCTCAAAAAAAAAAAAGGCCTAAAAATATTAGTGTCATCCGTTCTGTGGTAGGGTCTGGCTCTTAATCAGTTTCAGGGTATAGCTGTTGGAACGGGAATGAAAGCCTTTCTCCCTGAATAGTTTGCTCTCCTCGGGTTATAGTGAAACAAAATATGTAAAGTTTTTTTTTCTTTGCTTCTAAGTGTTACAGCCACTCTTTTAACTTTCCTTTTAAGTTGGAAAAATGCAGTGAATAGAATCGTTCTTTTCAACTCAAAACTTCTTCATGAAGGGCTGAGTCTTTTTTTTTTTTTGGGTTGCACAGGTACTAACACGCCAGCTTCAGATGACCTTTACAAGTATCACATGGAGGCTTTATCCTGATTAAAATAGTTCTATGCACACAGGGGGGAAGGCCTGTGACACCGCTCCGAACAAAACCTCGGCAGGACAAGGTGTAAAAGGATAAAATATATTGCTTCCTCTAAGGGGAAGGGGTCTAAAGACTCTGAATAACAGAGAGACATGAAATCCGTGTTTCACTTTGATTAATTCTAGACAGTTCTTCTTTAAGCAAATGACTAATGTGGCCCTTGACCTGCTAGAAGAATTCTTTTAGCTCCATCCTTCAGGAACCCCAAAGAAACAGTACTAAGGTTACACCTAATGCTGACCTACCTCATCCATCTGCTTTCAGTGGGCAAATGTCAAGTTCATATTCTTTTCATGACGATGGCAGGGGAGGGTGGGGGAAAGAGGATGCAGTTGGTGTAACTTAATACTGGCATCAAGATTTATTTACTGCTGATCGTGGCTTGTGAAGTTTTTGTCTCTTGCCTATGTGCAAGGCTGTTTGGGTCAAGGTGCATATGCCAAAAGAGAACAGGTGGGGGGAAGAGATTGAGAGAAAAGAAGGACTAAAAGATGCAGTAAAATACTAAGGAACAAGAGGCTCAAGGGTAAATTTATCGTTATGTGATCTGAGCCCAGAGGGAGGCCTGTGCACGAATGCTCCCTGACCGTAAAAATGCACAAGCTGGTAATGGCTGCTAATGGTGCAGGGTGATTTTACTGAGTTAGACATGTGAGCGTGGGGGGGGGTGGGCACATTTTGGAAATGAGCCGCTGGTGGGGTGAACACATAAAAACCATGGAGGTAGTGAAGTCAGGCTTAAAATGATTATGTTTGCTCTGCTTCCACAGTTGCCTTCCAACATACTAAGGAGAGTCAAAAAGAAACATGCAATACATAATACAAGGAGCCTGTGTGGCATTTTATGCTGCTAGCTTGCATGATAGTTCAAGAAGTATACTTTGCATTTTTTCCTGTTAATTGTGCTGACCTTTGGATCCCTATTCACAGTCTGCACAGTAGCAGTCTCCCCGTCTCAGGACAGCAATGATGAGGCAATGGATTTGTTCGCAAGTACTTTGGGTTCACACATCTCTCATTTTCAATTAGCAGATGAATAAAAGACCTAGGGCTGGGTTTTAGTTTTGATTGCACTTTTTTCAATTAATTTTTTAATAAGTCTCCTCCCCTACTAAACCCACTCTCACACCACTATAAAGTCATTCCAACCCCAGCCTCTGCACTAATACCTGATGGACTTGGTGGAACAATGCCATTACAGGCATCCACAGTGCTTATTATCATCTGGTGACTGGGGATGCTGGCTCAATGGCACAAGGTCACTTGAATACCACTCCCCATTACCCCGAGGCAACTGCTTCCCAAGAAAAGCCAGTTACTCATAATAATGAGATCACAAAACCCACATGCTTTCTTTGATTGTGATTTCCAGCCAAATCAGCAAAGCTAAGAAAGAAAATGGCTGTCCTTGTGTAGTCTGGCCTCAGTGCCTTCCTCTGCTGAGCCGAAATAATGGCCTAATCCAAGGCCAGGTGAAGACAGTGAGGGTCCTTCCATTGTTTTAAGCGAACCTGGGATCAGGCCCTAAATAAATAAGCCACTAGGGCAATTTAACTAGGATGTGGGTGTATGCATAGTTCTGGCTATCAAAATTAAAGACCAACTTCCAAGTTGGTGAGTTTACTTTTTTATACTGTGATGTATGGGTTGTGGTTTTTTAAAAATGTAATTCAAGTGGTAAAATCTTCATTCTTTCCATGAACGTCTGATGATGCATTTTAACTGAGTCTCAGCCTAAATTGAGTTTGATCAGTACTGGAAAAGATAAGTGTGCCCCTGGCTGAAATGGCAACTCTTGCCTGTGCTTGTTTGAGACAAAGATGCTCTGTGAATGAGCAAATAGAGTAGACTCCTATTTTAGTAGTTATTCTGTTTGCAGCAAACGTCACTATATAATCTATAGGTCACTATTTCTAGAATTGCAACTGACACGTACAATTCAATCAATACAATGTTACCCTTAACATCCACTGGAGTTGTGCAGGAGTCAACAAGAGCAGAATTTCTCCCTGAGACTCCCTGTTCCCAAACCCACCCAAAAACCCATCTGCTCCACAAAGCTTTCCAACTACAAGCCCATACGCCACTCTGTTTTTAACCCTCCAATGCTTTATATTATACACTCACGTTCATGGAGACTGTGAGCTCTTTGGTGCAGGGACTTCATTTGTGTACATGGAAGATACAGTATGAATAGATGATTTTACTTCACTATGCTCTCCTGTATGTATAAAAAAAATGTTTCCCAATCAATAACTGGGATATTGAAGGAGTTTGGTCATACTTTCTCCAAAGGAGAGGCCTGTTTAATTGTTTTGCATGTAATTTACTTGATAAGAATGAATGAAAAAAAAAGATATTCCAATCTGTAGTGTACTGATGACACATTCCTGCTTTAGTTATTGCCAACGCCATCCTGAATTCTTGATCTTTGGCTGAGGGCTGCTCTCTCTCTCTTAAAAAAAAAAACAGATGGAGAAATTTAAAAGTAACTTAAAACACATGAGCAGACTTACCACAGTCAGATTTAACATATTTGTTGGGTTGTATTGGCTAGAGGGGAGAGGACGGGGGGAGAGAAAAAAAAAGATGCCAAGCTTTAAAATCTCTGTCTAGTATTGATTGCTATAAAACTTCCTATTCTAAGATGTTCAGAAAAGTCTAATATGATATTTTAAAGAACAGGCTGTGTTGTTTGAACCTAATGCACATAATATTTTGTAAATTGATTTGGGAGCTGTGAGGTTTCTGCTACAGGTGGGGTAAGAAGACCCTATTTTAAAGGAAAGGGAAACAGAGCGTATGAGAGAGTCAACCAAATTGAAATGTATTATTGTTTCTTAAAGAATCACGGGCCGCTCAAACATACCAAGAGCCTCTCGTTAGAAGTCACCACTTTCAAAATGCATTTGCAAGCTGTAACGTTCCAGCTCTTGAATTGGATCGTGAGTTCCTAACCTCCACTGGTCTGGCCTTTGAGCAGAACTTGAGAGGGGGAGTGGAGGGGGAGAAAAAGAGAGGGTGCGCAAAAGGATGAAGAAGAAAAGCAAAATAAATCAAAAGCAGCTTTCTTGGTAACACCAACATCTCAAAGGCCAAGTGTAAAAGGACCAGGCCTCTAATGATATCAATTAGGCTCAATCCTCTGTGACATTTTAGATATATTGTACCCACAGAGTATACTCAAGTCCATATGTATAAGGTCATTAACTGGGTCCAGAACATAACAAATTATGAGTAGAAAGGTTTTTTTCTCCCCTAACACTTTCCACTTTCTAAAATAATTTACTGTCCATAATGGTTTCATGTTGAGAAGCTAATTCCACTTAATTTTTTCTTGCTATACCAGGGAAATGACTATTATATCATTGCATATATGAAAAAGAAATACTCGCTAGATTTTCTTTGCTAACTTGCCACAGCTAAGACTTCCTTTAGAGGATTTCATTGTATAATTAGTATAAAAGATAACAGGGACATAGCCCTTACAAGACACTATCTGCCTTGGCTAATCTTTTTCACTGTCCCTCATTACACTGTGGGCTTCTTCAGAGAACATAACTGCATGTTCTGAAAGGGAAATGGTAAACTGCTAGGAAATGCAAACAAGAGTCTTCAATATTGTCTGCTTGACTGTTTTGGCAGCCCCTCAGAAATATGTTATCTAGTTCTATCAGCAACGTCTCAGGATGTGGGGACCACCTAAAGGCATGCTCGGAGGCTGACAATAAACTTGTGCTAATCCCTGCACTTCCTGTAACAACAGGCTTCATGCTGGAGCTGTCGTCATTTTTCAGTCCTTGGAGAGGAACTATGCCAATTTAGGCAAACGCAGCAAAATCTTGTTACATAAATTGAATCAGTTCAGCTCACAGCTCCACTGTGCTTTGCATGATTAGGCAGAAATGTTGCCTTCGTCGAGGATACACAATTGTTACTTATCACATTGAATGATAATGTCATTGCCACTGGAATAGTTTAAGACAAAATGCTTCAACATATATACGATTGAATATCCAAAAGCGCACACACACACCTCTCTTACAAAGCAGTGGGTTGTTACTGATTCTAGATGAGAAACAGGTTCTCAAGTATAGCGTTGTAGTTTGCTATATGAAAACCGGGCACCTATTTCTTGTTTTCTAGCTGAGCATCTCTTGTAGGATCAATATCTTTCCCGTGCTGCCCCCAATAGGTGTGCAACACCTATAGAACTACCCTAGAGCAGCCCTCTGATAGCAGTGAATAGCCCAGAACTGTCAAAGTACTCAGCAGTAGGGCCACTTCCCCTCCCCATTCGCGGACACACTCTCTCTCCAGCTAACACGGCCTCTCTCATGGCATGACTCACAGCATAGGACCATGTGCTCTGGCTATACACAGCTTCTGCCTGGGGGGGGACTTCTTCCTTGTGCTGTGTGGCTTCTTTCTGGCCCCCATATGCTGCCGGGGTAGCATATAGGGACCAAGGCAGGGGTCATTCTAGCCCTTGTATTTTGATGAGTAGTCAGTAGCAACCAGAAAGTTGGCAGAGGGAATCTTGATTGCAAATCTTTCAATAAAACTGAGCTCATGCAAACTTTTTATCACCATTTCTTTGCTGTTACACCTTGCTTTCAACGTGCACCTTGGCTTTTTCCATCCACTTGATAAATGTTACATAACCTAGAATTTATTTTCACTTGCGCTCTCTTTTTCCTTCTGTCTTCTTCCTTATCCAACACAGTCACATCTGTTTTACATTTACCTTGGGGGGAAATACTTTATTTATTGTTTTGTATGGTTTAAATGTTTGTAGAAACGGGAATATCAAGGGGGGAGATAGAGAGACAGGATCAGTTTAGTTTTTCCAAGGGTTGGGTTCCCATACTTCCTTTCTTTCTTCAGCTGCCATGCCAGGTGATCGCCTAGACCCATATTTGTTGGGGACGACGGCATTTTTAACACAAATGTCCATAAGTAGCTGTACTAAAGTAAGTTATATGCATACAAACTTCTTATATATAGTTATGTTTGTCTCTGTACAAGACACAACAGACAGAGATCCCCTATATATACATGCATACACTGTACACTCTACTAAGCCCATTTACCGTGCTGTAACTGAACTCACAGGAATGCTCAGACGCAAATAACTTTCCTGTAATTTTCTGGGTAATAATAACCCAAGGTAACCTTGAGAATTCCTTATAGGTAAAGCTGTGCAGGTATCACTGCCTGTCAGTATAAAATACCTGTGTATTCTTCACACCCATTGAAGAGCTTCTCTGGGGATAGTCAGACCTCTCTTGCCTTCTTTCCCCAAAGAAGGCTTTCATGTCCCTTTGGAAGCTCTGATGAATCTTTTCTCTGCTACTCGACGCTTCTCCTTTCTCAGGGACCTGAATCACAGCCACTATATCTTTCTTGCTTGGGAAGGCTAGCTGCCTTCTATCTGAGCCCTCAATCCTCACTGAATTGGCTTGAGGGGTTATTGGTGAACGCTGCCAGGTATCCCCTCACTTTCTCTCTCACTCTAAAGCATGCTGTTTCTGCCACATGCCAACCCCCTTTGGGTCCTGAGAGTTAAAGGATAAGAGAAAATCTTGCTGAGTTTAGAGCATGGTAGAACCACAAAAATATTAAGTTTATCCAGATAATCTTAAGGAAATTTTTTGTAGCATTATTTTCAAAAAGCATGTCTTGCCAGACAGTAGAAATATGCACTGATATCTTGGGGTTTATGATATGGGGCTCTGTAAATTCCAGCATTTTTATTAAGGTGGAGAATTCATGGGGGTGAGAGGTGTTGGTTTGACATCTCCCTAACTGTACATTTAAATATACCCACAAAACAGGAACTGCTTTGGCAGTGACCCACTATAGAGAGGGAATAGATGCAGAAGAAAAAAGAAAGCGTGATATTACAAGAATTCTGGTGGACCTGCTTCAGGAGGGAGTTCTGTAACTGAGCTGAGAAAACCCAGCTATCACCAACTGCCGATAAGAACACAGGGCCGGGAGCCGACAGCATGAGTGAGGTCCTGGATTATCAACACTTCGTTAGAGCCACTCTAGGATTAGCTTTGATTTATGGATCTTGAGTCTGTATTTTTTAAGTCCTATTTCTTATGAAGGATACATACAACCTGTCCCTGTATTATCATCGTTTATATCTGGGGGAGGCAGTGTTCTCTCATGGACAGAGTCATAGAGTTTAAGACCAGAAGGGACCATCAGATCAACTAGTCTGACTTCCTGTTTATCACAGGCCATCAATACCTCCCAACACCCACACACTAAACCAAACGTGAAATTAGAACAAAGTATTACAATCCATAGGAGACCTATTAAGTGCCACAAGCAGAGCATAGGAGGAACCAAGATGCACCACTGCCTGAGGCCCCTGCAATGGCAGGGAACTGATTAAATGAGATATATCCAGATGACCCCAGCAAGTGACTCGCATCCCACGCTGCAGAGGAAGGCGAAAAACCCCAAGGTCACTGCCAATCTTATCAGGGCTCCCATTGTGCTAGGAGCTATTCAAACAGTAAGGCAAAGACAGTCCCTGCCTTGAAGAATTTACAATCAAATTTAAAGCAAGAAGCATTAAGAGCATATAACAAAAAAAAATGGAAGAGATGGGGAGGAAGGAGGAGATGAACAGTAATAGGAATATGTAGTACACAGCAGCTGAGAGTGTGATTGCTACAAGTTATGCAGAGGTTTGGGTTTTTTCTTAAGAAATAATCAAATACATCAAATTGATCTCCCAAGTCCCCATTGGCCATCTACCAGCCATTATCACTTGGCCATTTCCCTTAGGCAGCACAGTGAAAGTGGGTCTGAGGCAGGATAGGAAGAAGGCTCTACAGACTAGTTAAGGGACAGCATTCAATGAGTAGCAAAATAGCCGAGCATGTCTGTGTTCTCCTCCACGGCTGATCCACAGGGGATAGGTGCCTGCTACTGTTGCCAGTGGTAAAGATCTGTGCTTTGTAGCTAGAAGTCGCAGTGGTTAGCAAGGACTGAATGTGGGACCTCCGGCTTCAAAAACCTAAACCCTTTCCCACTTGAGCTAAAGGATTAATTCTATTAGCTAGGGGCAATAGCAGGCACTCATCCTCTCTGGACCAGCCACATAGGAGGACGACACATTTGGCCATTGTGTTAACTCATTAATTCAGTGCTTTCTCTATCCATGTACACAGAAAAGTCCCTCAGCTATGCAGAGTCTCATATAAGTACTCATATAATTCTCCACAGAAGTGATACAACAAAGCCCTATCACCTGGAGTGTGATTTCTCTCTCTAGTCTACACGATCTCTCTCGCCTCTGAGAACACTATGATCCTGTGATATTTCCATTAGTGGAATATGAATACCAACAAGTAAAATGAAAGCAAAGCCATGAAGGGTCTATTCATGATTTTATTTTATTTTTTTAATAAAAAGCTTTAATGTTAAAAAACAATCTGGTAAATTAATTCTCAGGTGCATGCATAAAATAAGATGTCCTTTAGGAGTTGGGAATTAGCCCAAGAGCATGAGGGATACGGTGGCAAAGGGCACGCTTTAAGAATGCCAGAAAAGATTTTGTAACAAATTAAGCTGTGGATGAAACTGTGCCTGATGTTACAGGCCATTATTATGCACAGTTATGAAACACTGGTATGCATTAATAATAAAGATCAGCGTCGCCTTCTAGGGAAAAATTGAGCATTCTTTTAATTAACTTAAATTTTTCATCAAATTGATTGAAAAGCTCTCATCCTTTTTTACTTTCATGTATCCCTACATTTTATGCCGTAGGCTCAGAGCAGTTTTATCTCCAATACTTGGTGTTTTTGAAAGAGTCCACGTGTTTTGAGTTTCAAAAAAATATCACAGCAACAAGCTAGAAGCAAGCTGGGGCATGAAATGAGAAAAAATATGGAGCAGCTTTCAAGTAAATCACCTTTTAAAATTTTATATATATCTTGGAGGGGAAGAAAGAAAATGCTTTTTCACTCACAGAGTGGCACTGGTGCACCGCGGTGCTCAGGCACAAGAATTGGCAGCTACCATGAAGGTGAGGTGTGAGATTTCTGTTGGGTATGGGGAAGATGTCTAAAATATTGATGACTAACTTCTTTTTATGACTTATTTGTCTTCCTTCACTGCAAAACCTCAAGCCTCCAGCATGGTTCAGGTGGTCTAAGAGCATGGACTCCTTCCTCAAATACTCTGGGGTACTAATGGATCCACTGTCTGCAGTGCACCTTGATCACTTGTTCTGCAAAATCTCAGTCCTTTTTCAGTCTCTCTTTCCAGCCCGGTGCAGCAGTGTCATGGAGCATTGTGTGGGGTCTCTATAGCCTGTTCCTCCTGACAAAAGATTTCGTCCTTTAGCTCGTTGTGCTTACGGGCTGTTATGTTAGCACATGTGTAAGCACAGTGTGCTTCAGCTGCATCCAGTCCCACTCAGGGCATAACATAGGGGTTCAGAGTGGTGGCTCTAGTCTTGCCAACTCTGCCAACTGGAAATTCCCCCACACCAGTGGAATACTTAACTGCTCCCTCAGTCTCCAGTGTACCACCAGAGATGAGGAAAGGCCACTTAGTGGGCTGAGGGTCTAGCCATAAAATTCCTTAGAGATTTGGATACTCTTAAAATGGAATCCAAAATGTGAGGTCTTTCTCTACATTGAACCTTTTGAGGTTTGCCCGTCACTATGTGAAAACTTCCCAGTTCAGTACCCAAATCAAACAGACAAAGGATTTCCAATGACATTAGCATCAAACCCGTGTGATTCTGAAATATGACCTTTGGAGGGAAAAAAAAAAGACAGGGAGGAATAAAATATTTTCATCGTTCACCAAACACACACGTTGGGCTTCATCTTCCCATCGATATGTAAACACGGCCATCTCCACCCCATTGCCTGTTCTCTACTAATTGAATGGGAACATTTGATCTTTTCAAACATGGCCTACAGCCATAAACCCTTGCGCAGTCCTGATCCTGTCAGATCTCATATGATAGGAACTGTCAGGCTTGGTACTTTTATGGGAAATTACTAGAAATTTTATGGGAAATTTATTAGAACAGCTCTGTGTGCCGGGCCATGGTGCTGGTATTTCATCTGAGCTGGTTCTGAATCAATATCCCAGGTTGGTCAGAGAGGACACTGGAGATGCTATACCTGATTCTCCTCTCCCTTTCACTGGTGTAAAACAGGTGCAATTCTATTTAAGGGAACAGAATTTCCTAGGCCCTGGCACTTTTATGACTACAAGTTTCCATAACACCTTTCATAAGAGTAGGGATATTGGTTGAAATCCTGGCCCCACTGAAGTCAATGGGGCCAGGATTTCACCCAGGAAGTCTAGTGTTATCAACAAATTCTAACTGAGGTGATTATATTCGGCCTTTCTAAATCTCACTTGGAATTTGAACTGGGTATTGTATTCTTCTTCGCTTTCTGTCTTCATACTCTTGTGTAGCGTTCCTGTGCACTGTTAAATAATGGCCACGTTTCATACCTGAAGTGGGCGCATTTCAAGTGTCTGTGCAAATATACGTCAGTTTGTTACGTCTGTGCAGTCCTTTAGGATATATAAAGGTGAAAGGTACCATATAAATATAAAATACTGAGCCTAATTCTCAGCTACACCCACTTTTAAGCCCCCTTTACATTGTTAGAACAGTGTAACTTGAATTCAGTGTATAATCTTTAGTGTAAATGAGAATTCAAGATATTATTTTGGTTAAAACTTAGTGGCAGTGCAAACAAAGACCTTTGTAAAAATAGGCAACTTTTTTAAAGCAAACCTGCTACTGTTTTTATTTAGCTATTTTAAACCATCACTTTGTTGCCACACTTACTATTACTAATTAATGGATCCTAATATATACTTTTACCCAGACACGCCTCCCTTTACTTTGGCATTTTTAATGCGTACAGCACCTTTGCATCAGCAAAGATTAAAGTTCCTCTCATTGACGTACAATGAAGGCAAATTATACTGTTTGCAAGAGAAGAGATAATAAAGGAGAGAGTCTATAGAAATACTTTGATGAATTATATAGTGGCAATTTTCTGACATTAGTAATGTAGGGCAGAAGACAGTGTTTCTGATATATAGATGTAAATTCATCATCCAGACTGCATTAAAGAAAACCACATAAGATTCCTTGATTTTTGGATTGCTTACAAGAGCAATCAGTAAAATGTTATAGTCTCCTCCAAGAAAGCTCCCTGAGTGCAAAAGGTGAAGCATTACATAGATGAAATAGCTACCCTTCTGTGCTAACCATCATAAAAACAGAGTCATGCAACTGACTTTCAGGAGTCTATACCAACATCTAAAGGAAAGTATCAGGGATTTGTACTATACAGAAAATGGCTAATATAGCAGATAATGTCCGTTCCTGACCACTGCTGGAAAATCAAATGGCTGCTTCTTCTAAAATGGTTTTACTTGTTTGTAAAACAAATTATTTTAGTTTTTTGGTTTGTAAACTAAAAAAATTAGTGGGTAGTTAATGGGGAATAAAATGACCTGGTACCATTAGATTGAGCTCCAAATCGTATTTTATTTATGAAGTACTCCATGCCCCTCCAGGCCAAGGTGCTCCAAAATAATTAATAATGAATATATAATAAAAGCAAAGTTAAAATACTAATAGCATAAAACCAACCACCCTAGTCTAAAAATGAAGAATGCCAAGTATACTGCAGTTTGTATGTTAGGGCACAATTTCTCAACCTGGGAGTAGATAGCAGGAGGGGTCCCCTAACTTTGTGTTATTGCTAAGTGGGGTCACAGTCTGGAAAAGCTTGAGAAGCACTGTTTTGGGAGATGTCACAAGCTTTTCTCATAGTCAGAGCTTTTTTGTCCTGTACTGAATTTGGTCAAAAATTAAGTGAATTACAAAAACAACAAATGTGTTTTATAAAGAACATGAGCTCTGCACCTACAGAAGTAAGCTAGTTCTAGAACTATCTCGCAGATCTCCACTTACCAAATTGTTGACAGTACATTCAACCAATAATAATACAAGCTAGGAGCATTACATCAGGTGAACACACTCTCATTTGGTAATTGTTCTGAGGCAGGGCACTCTCTCTAACCAATGCTGAGCCATTTTCCAAGTAACTGGTTCAGAGGTGTTGGAGACACCAGAAGTCCATGGACTGAATTCTGCTTTGTTACACTGGTGTAAATGACAGAAGAACTGGTGCCCTTACATCCAGCTCTACAAAAATCACAAGGAAGTGTATGTCATAGAGATTCAGAGCAGATGACTGGGAGTCAGGACTCCTGTAGCTTCAAGCTTCAGAGAAGCTTGAAATTGCTGTCGGGAATCTGGTGGACCCTCAAAGTCAGTGGCTGCAAGGAGATGTGATTAATCAGTGTATCCCCTACTGGCCCTGACCAGAACCTGTCCCCATCTAACATACCTGCTCTTGTGGCTGCATAGACTGACTACAAGGAGGGAGCTGGTGCCCTGGTTGGGCTCTCTCCCCCTATGGACCTTCCCCTGAATCTAGGCCAGAACACCTCTAACCAGTGTATCCATCTCTCAGGCACACAAACGTAAATTCTTAGAGCTTTTCACAGAAAATAATTCATTATGGATCATTTTTTCAACTCAGCTCAAGCCACTGCAGGCCCACTAATGTCCCCTGGCCCATGGGCACTCGCATACCGCATGATGGGCCTAATATTAATACTTAGGCAGACAGACACGTGCAAATCACATAGTCATGACTCAAGTCCCTGATCTGTATGCTCAAAATGGAGGCATGTGCATTTTTGCAGGCACAATATCACAGACAATGGCTGAAAAATTTAACCTGAAATGTCAATTGACTTGTTTTCTAAAGAAACAAAGGGTTTTGTTTTGTTTTCTTCCCCCTCCCTGTTATGAATTTGGCTGTTGAAGATGATGGGCAGATTCAGCATCTCAGATCAAGAGACCAGGCGCTGCTGTTCACTTTGTAGTAAGGCAGAGAACAGTATTAAAGAAGCAGGACTCAAGGTGTAAGGCCAGCAGCAGCAACAGTTCATCCAAAGCAGCGACAACTCAGGAAGGCAAGCCATGGCAACTGAGGGGAGGCTGGACTCCGGGACACCCATGTTCTTGTTCTTATTATTACAACACAGCGTGACTAAAAAATATCAAATCAAAGAAAAGAAATTCCTGCAGGCAAGGGAGGAGGCTGGCCACTGCTGGAAATGGAATTTATTGTTCATCTGTGTAGTGCAGCAGGAAACAGAAACCACAAAAGCAAAGGCCAAGATCAACAGCAAGAGCGGTGCTGAAAGCAACAACAATGTTCTGAACGGGAGCGACAGCCTCCAGAAGAGGTGCAACAGAAAGGGACTTCCCACCCTCTTGATCTTACCACTACAGCTCCTTCCACAAGGCATGCCTCAAGAGTCCTCCCTGGTGCTTGCCAATGGGGAGTGGCTTCTCCTCACTCCTCACGTGGGTTGGGTCCTGGGTTCTTTATCTGGTGCCTCCACACACAGTAACTCGTTTCTGTGCCTCGGACACAAGAGATGCTGTCCCTTGGGAAAAGAATTCTACCACTCTGTTCACAAGAAATATAATCCACTACACAAACAACTAGGCTGACCAGATGTCCCGATGTTATAGGGACAGTCCCAATTTTGGGGGCTTTTTCTTATATAGGCTCCTATTACCCGCCACTCCCTGTCCCGATTTTTCACACTTGCTGTCTGGTCACTCTACAAACAACACAAATAATATATCTCACTCTCCCCTCCCCCATCAATGTTTGCATGTCCCGATCTGTTGAAAATCTCTCAATTTACAGAGTTCTGTCTGCACAGAAGCCTCTACGCTGAACCAATGAATCTTATGTATTTAAACTGATGATAGCCAGACAATGTAGCTATTGCCTTTAAGTTTGCACTAACTGATTGGGAACACCCAGCTGATTTTATTGAAACGCTCAACAATACTATGCACTTTAGTGCATGAAATCATGAGAATAAAGACAGAATGCCATCGAAGCTTTTGTCTTGTTGTTGTCATTTCTATATATTTGTTGCAATCAGCAAAAGCAGCGGAATGGCCACCACTCTGCTTTCTAAGGAGGATTAGTGAAAGTGCAAGTTAGCGTCTGGAAGAACATTCCTTGCCATCAGGCTAGTATTAATTTCCTGTTCAAAAGGGGCTATATTGTCAATGTGACACTTTAATCAGCTACCAAAGTGACTCTGGGAACACAGGCTTCACAATCAATGTCAATGTATTTCATGTAGTTTCAATACCGCTTAGTCATTTTGCTTCAGAAGTGCGTGAGGAGGGTCAATACATTTCATTAGTTTGCTTCATCTAAAGGACAGTACAACATCACAACTTTGATTGTATTATTAGAATTGCCTTAATGTGACACCAGATTCCCTGATTGTGCAATACCAGACACTGAAGTGCTGGAGGGCAGTCAAATTATCCTTCACCCACACATATCCAGCCAGCCCCAGCGAAAGATGTTGCAAATGAAAAAAAGGAGAGAAAAGAAGATGGTGCTTCATTTACATAGTACACACTAGATTATAGCTGCTATAAACATATAATAAAACACGGGCAGACTGAGCTTAAAGTTTCAAGGATGCCAACTCTTGGAAATGAAAGTCACCATTAATTTTAGCTAAATATTTCAAGCTCTAAGGATATTTGGGATGCTCAAGAAACACAGCATTTTAGAGTATTTGTTTTTCTATTTCTAAATAAATCAATAAATAAATGCACCCATTGCAAAAGTGTCTTGCTACTTCTATAATTTCTAAAAAAACAACACTCAGAAAGTCAGTTTTTACCAAAAAAAAAAAAAAGAATTTCACTCCAGATAAAACAAACATAGGCCCTGATCCCATAAGCACGCGTGCACATTTATTTATTAATTATTATTATTATATGTATTACCATAGCATCTAGGAGCCCTAGTCATGCACCAGGAGACCATTGTGCTAGATGTTGTACAAACAGAACAGAAAAATGGTCTCTGCCCCAAATTCTTACAATGTACGTCTAAGATAAGGGACAACAGATGGATACAGACACACAGATGGGGAAAGCAGACAAGACAAGAAAGCAATGAGACAGTGTTGGTCAGCATAATAGGTTGTGGTTTCAGCACACAAATGGCCCAACCATTGTCACAGCTAAGGAGACATTTCAATCATTTAATGGGACTACCAGACAATTAAATACATAAATGTTTTTGGAATGAAGGCCTAGATTTGTTTTTTTCTTGGGTGGAGTTTATTTGAGTTTACTTTTTGGGTTAAAACTGATATTCAGGGAGGGATGAAGGAGAAAGAAATAAGGAAGAACAGGAGCATGGAGGACAGAGAGAGACTGAGAAAGAAGGTAGAACAGAGCAAACAACTCATCATCTGATAGAGAAGAATGTCCACAGTGTCACTTGTAGAATGCATTCTGCTGCCATAACCTGTGTCCATGATCTCCAAAGGTACCTGAACCCATCCTGCTGCTGCTCACTGGTATTTGTTGTTGGGGAAGTGCCTGTTCTTGGGGACTGTTTCATTCCTAGGAGCTTTTACTCCACTGCTCCAAACCTACTGAGGCCTCTGGAGTGGGGGACTGCCCTCAAAGCAGAGAAGAAAAGCTCATATCCAGGGCCCTAGGATTTTTTACAACTGAGGTGAATTACATATAATTTATTTCTTGTTTGATTTTGGCTAGGAAAGTTTTCAGGGAAGTAGCATCCTCACCGCTAAAGGAGAATCATCTATTCCTGATGACAAATCTTTGCTTGAAGTCATAATCCTCTCTTTACGACCGAATCCTCTGCTACTGTGGAGATGCTTGTGATGTCATTAAGGGTATGTCTACACAGCATTTAAACACCAGCGGCTGAACCGGGTGAGCTGATTCAGGCTGGCGGGGCTTGGGCTGTGGGACTAAAATTGCTGTGTAGACGTTTGGGCTCAAGCTGGAGCCCAAGCTCTGGGATTCCACAAGTGGGGATGGCCTCCGAACCTGGGCTCAAGCCTGAGCCCAAACATCCATACAGCAACTTTTAGCCCCACAGTCTGAGCCCTAGGAGCTCAAATCAGCAGACTCAGGCCATCTGCAACCAAGTTGGGGGTCTTTTATTCCAGTGCGGACGTACCAAAAGGGGCTGGCTGTATTCTGCAAAGTGCTGAGAGCCATAACCTTCCACCCTATTTAATGGGAACTGAGGTTGTGTGGTATTCGACAGTATCAGGCCTCAAGTGAGGAAATGAGTTACAGTAAGAGATAAACTCCCTAAAAGCCAGCATCCTGTTATATTAATGTACCTAATAAAAAGCAATGAGAGAAAGCATCAGAACAAAATGAACACTGGTTCTTGGCAAGCAGGTACTGGGTGAATCCCTTGAGGGAGAAAAGAGAAATGGACTAAAAAGAATTTTAAAAAGTTCAACATTTGTATTTCCTGTGGAGAAGGGTCTTGGGACTGGTTTAGTATTTAAAGTAAATAGGATAAGCTTAATTCAGTGATGCAGGTCTATAAAGTTCTTCTATCATGCTACATTAGAATTAAGCAGTTTATAAATGGATTTAAATTTTATGTTGGGATGCCATACTGATGATGTTCCTACACAACAGGCTTCACACTGGTATTTTTAAATATTTAGAAGTCAATGGAACTATGCCAGTGTACACCAGCTGAAGATCTGACCCCAAACATTTCCCCCCAAATGTTTGCCAATGCAAGAAGGGCTTCCAGCCATATGAATAGCAGCAAGATACCTCCATGAGTACAGCAATGCTTTCTTCATAGTTTCTCTTCACACATACACACACACTGAGTATCTCAGTGAGGTCTCTTCTCTCCAGTTGAGACTATCAGACACCCACTGAAAATTTCAAATACTATGAGAAAATGACTTTCCAGAAGAAGAAAAAGTAGGCTGCTGCTATTTCTCTATCTTCCTAACTTACACAAGCCCTGCAGATCCTGCTGGTTCATCAACCAAAATCAGGTAAGAGAAATATTCTGGCACCTTATCTGCGGCATGCTAGGTCAAAGGTCTATCAGAAAAAGGCCTCCTAACATTACCTTTGCAATGTGGCCTGTCATTCTGGAGAAAAGCAGACATGTGGTAGTGATAAACACCACCAAGGAGTCAATCTCCACATCCCTTCCCTCCCCACCACTAAAATATTGGAAAACAAAGAACAAGAAGTAAAAATCTTACAGATGTTCCCCACAGAGACAAGAAGCAACACTACACCAGTCCAATTACAGCTTTAAAAGATACTCTACTTCCTGTAGTTGTGAAAAGAACAGCACTATTGATGGAGACTCAGTTAAATCAAGAACGTGAGAATACTTTAAAAGATATGGACCAAATTTATAAAGATATTTAAGCAGCTAATGATGCAATTAGACACCTATGCACTTTTGAAAATTCCACTAGGCATACATCTGCATCTTTACATGCCTAAATACCTAAAATCTCTCCCTCTGTCGCATCATCTGTTGAAAGGGAACAAAGGAAAAGTCCCCTTGAATGAGAAGTCTAATTCTGAAAAAACTTCCACTCAGAAAGTGTACTTGAGATAGCACCACTAAAAAGACCATACCTTTCTAGTATGAAAAGAGAAATAAAATAACACTTTTATTTCTCCTCCATTTAAGATATCTTCAGTTGACTATAGGCAGAGGAAAATTCTTAAACCCAGAAATGTTGCAAAACAATGGAAAATTAACCCCCAAACCACTCAACATTGGCCTAAGTTTGCGCCAACTGAAGTAAACAGTAAAACTCCTACTGACTTCAGTGGAAGCAGAGTTAGGCCAAAGTTGAATGATTTTGAAAATCACACTCTCAAAGCCTGAAGGACAAATATTCCCTGTCTCTTTGATCATTATTTTGGGATGGAAATATGGGAAGATTAAGATTTCTTGTGAGTTGTTTTTGCTCTCATTTGGTGAATGCCACATTAGATTACTGCTTAACACCAAAAAATTGGATGGGTACACAGTATCCATCTTTCTTTGATATTGCTTTCTGCATTTGTAAAGGGTAGAGCTCATTTTGACCAATCACCCTTCAAAGTTTCACAAGATATGGACTACGTATCAGGGACTATGATGAACTCTATGTAGACTTCCTCAAATGACCATCTGGTAGAGTTAACCAATAGTAATTGTGTAATATTGTAAATGATTTTGAAGTAGCCAGTAACGACAGTTCAGGTACTGTCAGGATATAAGGATTTTCACGAGTGAAATGAATTTGTGGACATTAGGTAAATCCCTGCTCTTTAGCTGGCATTTCTATTATATTCACAGAGTCATCACATTTGACATAATCTGGCATGACTGCAGCGTGTCCTCAGGAGGAACAATGGGCTGGATTGAAGATAGTGAAGCATGTGCATGAACTTGCATAATAGCTTGCTCTAACAACAATCTGTTGTTTTCATAAATCAAACAGGCCACAGTATTCATTGAAAGCCCCGTTTTATGAAATACAAGCAAATTTCTTTTACATCTGTGGCTAAAAAGGAATGATAATTCTGTAACAGTGTTCTAAATTATGGTACTGATAATTTCTGACCTCACCTTGGCTATCTGTTATATTAAATAATCTCAAGCCTCTGTGTTTGTATTATATTAGAAGTAAATTAAGAAAGTCACCTGGTTACACATGTTCCCCAGTAGGATCTTTTCTGACACTGCCCCTAGTTCTCTTTGCTGAGAGACACTCAAATCCTTTTATAATACTGCATGTAATAGGACTCATCTGGTCTTGCTGCAAGGATGAGTCAGCAGAATGACTCTGCATCTTTAAACATGGTTCTAACACAAGACCCTTTTATATAAACAAGCTGTGGATAGATTTTTAAAGTTAGCTTTTCTTAAAAGAGTACTACGGAGACAACCATTGAGAGCAATATTTTTTATCAAGAGATGGCGGCATAAAGAGGTATGGTAGTGACAAAAGAGAAATAAAGGCAGTTTTATGTTTTATTACCATGCTAAAAAGAATTTCTATAGCATTAAATATGTATAGAACATACTCCACAGCTTTAATAAAACCTGAGTAGTTAATTTTAGCTGGATAAAGATTTGGTCTGTCACTCTAGAAATTTATATGGATTTTTATAGATTTTTTAATAGAAATGTTATGGGACATTTGTGTAGGATAATAATAAAACTAAAATCTTGCATTTATGAAACATCTTTTATCCTGTAGAAGTCTATTGGATTGGTGTCCTATTAGATTGACAGAGTTCCACAAGTTGATAAGCACCCTCTGCTCCAATGAAGACCAGGGAACCAAAGAGTATCAGCACCTTAGAGCAGTGTTTCCCAAACGTGGGATGCTGCTTGTGTAGGGAAAGCCTCTGGCGGGCCAGGCCGGTTTGTTTACCTGCTGCGTCCGCAGGTCTGGCCAATCGTGGCTCCCACTAGCTGCAGTTCGCTGCTCCAGGCCAATAGGAGATGCTGGAAGTGGCATGGGCTGAGGGATGGACTGGCCGCTGCTTCCAGCAGCTCCCATTGGCCTGGAGCAGTGAACTGCGGCCAGTGGGAGCTGCGATTGATCAGACCTGCGGACACGGCAGGTAAACAAACCGGCCCAGCCTGCCGGGGCTTTCCCTACACAAGCTGTGTCCCAAGTTTGGGAAACACTGCCTTAGGGCTTGGCTACACTTGCAAGTTGCAGCACTGGTGGAGGCTTTCCAGCGCTGCAATTAGTAACTGTCCACACCTGCAAGGCACATCCAGCGCGGCAACTCCCTGGCTGCAGCTCTGGCTGAACACCTAGTCTGCTTGGGGAATAAGCATTGCAGCGCTGGTGATCCAGCGCTGCTCGTCAAGTGTGGCCACACACCAGCGCTTTAATTGGCCTCCAGGGTATTAGGAGATATCCCAGAATGCTTTTAACTAAATTACTCTCTTTGTTTTGTTATGCAGCCTCTCTTTGTTTTGTTGTGAACGAGCTCCGCGCGGAGCTCCGTTGCCGGTGCTGCTTATCTAAAAAACAAACAGAGCTCCTGTTTGCTGTGATCAATCTGTACCTGGCTGTAAACAATCAAATGAGAGGCAGGCAGGGAGTGAGTGAAACAGCGGGGAGTTGTGTTGGATGCAGGCTGTTTGCAATTAAGAGTTAAGACTAAGGGGTTGGAAACATTTTCTGATTTTTTCAAGGCAGGAAGCTAAACACACAGTGTTGGCTCCAAAAATCCACTCTCTCTCTCCCCCCGCTCCCTGTCACACTAGACCCCACTTCACCCCCCTCTTTTGAAAAGCACGTTGTGGCCACTTGAATGCTGGGATAGCTGCCCATAATGCATCACTCCCAACAGCGCTGCAAATGCTGCAAATGTGGCCACACACCAGCGCTGGTAGCTGTGAGTGTGGCCACACACCAGCGCTGTTCCTGCACAGCTGCACGACCAGCGCTGTAACTCCCAGTGCTGCAACTTTCAAGTGTAGCCAAGCCCTTAGAGGATTTGACCTATAGAGAGGCAATGAAGACTTCATTTCATATTTAATGTAATTTTCCCTCTGAAGCACAGAAACCAGGGTAAATTCCACTGGAAATAAAAACAAAATAAAAATGTTCAACAAACTTAATATATGAAAATAATAACTGAGATATTTAGACACCAAATTAACATAGTAAAAAACAACCACGGCATTTGTGGCTTGAAAGCAGGTGTAAAATATTAGGAAACACTTTCAAATATTTTAAACAGACTTTGGAAGCGCTATATAGTACTGGAGGGGGAAAAAATCTAAACAGAATGTATTGAGTCTTGTTACTAATAAGAAAAAATGTAACCACAAAAGCATTTAATTATAACATGGGAAAATAAATTAGCCTTAAAAAAATGAAACTGCTTTTTAAAATGCTGTTAAGATTCAAAAAAGAAAGAGTGATGCTTTTTGAAGTTGGCACCTAAAGCAGCTGTGTTCTCCACAGCCCTCTGATTGTGTTTGCTAATGGGTGGAATACACCGCACTCCATGCACAAATCTGAATGACTCTGTCTTGGCACTGAGAACACTACTGAGGCGAGCAGAAAAGGAATCTAGGTCCCCAGCCTGCAGGCAGGTCAGAGGGCTGCAACCAGAATAATTCCTTTCACTATTCCAGCCTATAGGATGAATTTAGCGGCTGCTATTCCTCACCACCTGCAAAAGGGGATTTTGGGCTACTGGATACATAAACATGTAAATTACTAGGTCCCCACCATGACAGCAGGCCCTCCTATAGGCCTTATGAACCTGAGTGAATTTTACCTCAATTAAATTGCCACGGGACAGATCCCGCAGTCCTCAAGCAGCCTGATAGGTGCAAGGCTCCTTGAAATCAGTTGAAAGGCTCCCACTGACTTTCAACAGGCTTTGGATCAGATCTCTACACCCTTGAGTAAGGAGCATATAATGGGTCTCCAAACAGGACAGACTCCCTTCAGAGTGGTTAAAAGGGCTGGATTTGGCTCTGGAACTGCTGCAAGTCCAGATTAACATCCCAATGTGGATTCAAATCCAGTGGGATAAAGCTGGGGAAGAAGACATGGGGTGAACCTCATGTCCTCTTTAGGGATATAGAAAACCAGGAGTTAGGATTGGGGTGGGAAAAGACTGCTCCAAGGATCACAAATTGAAATGAAGTCCCGGCCCTTTAAAATTCTCCATGCCTTGGAGGCTGAAGGGGAAGGGGAATCTCTGTGTGTGTATTTACAGGAACTGTATGTTATTTAATGGAATTTGCCCTGTAGAATAAGAGTAATTTAAAAAAGCCAGGACAGTTTATAAAGTCTTTTAAAAAAGTTTTAGTAACTTCAAATAATGGTTGATCATGCACCAAACATATGATGAAGCCATCCATTCTGCTTTTCAGGGAAGTATCTTTAGCATGAACGGATTGTTGGATTAGAGAAGCTTCTTTTATCCAAAGATCTTTGATGGCATAGGTATGTTACAATCTATTTAAACACACCCTGTACACTTAAAGTATTTTTTAAATGTTATTTTATACTGAATTCCCCAAGACGTAATAATGATCTGGCACTTACTATAAAGTGTAAAGATACATTCTGCTCACTTCAATAACTTACAATTAGTTGAACCACATTTAATTATTATTTGTTTTTAAAAGTAAAGTCTTTTATAAAGACCTTTCTTGCCAAATTCTAACCCGGAGCATATTTTGACAGCTAAATTATAAACCACTAAAACCAGGGATATTGTCCTGGGCCATCAATAATAGTGAAGCTAGTGGATGTTGCTATAATAATAATTATGCTCATCAGAGTTAAATAAAAGCCAAAATAAAGTTAATCAAAGCCTTTTATGTTGTATTTATAGGACAGCTTCCTATGTCTTGTTGCATTCTTCATATAAATGAAATGAATTGACATTTCAAAGGCAGGTCATAAAACAGGAATTCCCGGAGTCTTGAAAATTAACACCTTTCTCCAATTATACGTCTATCGGGCAAGAACTCCCCCAAAAAATCCAAGAAGTCAATGCAAGTTCAATGGGATTCTAACATGTGTGTCCTAAATTGGTAGGCTACATTTAGGTCATTATATTTTGCAGCTAATTTTCCTTTCTGAAGTGCTCACAGGAGGTCAGGACCAGTTTAAACATCAAAGGTTTATGAATTTAATAGTTTCATAGAGAACAGAGGTAGAAAACTTGCCTGAAGTAATATTCTACTGTGATACTATATGGTCAACCTTCTGTCCAGGACAAACTACACAACAGAGAAATCAATACTAGTGCACTGATATGTTGGAAAGCTTCAAGCAAGGGTTACCTTTAAAAAAAACAGATGAGATTTTTGTCCCTGAAATCATATTCCTTGCCACCCCACAGCTTGATCACATTCATACCTCCAAATGTGGTGTAATAGAGTTTTAGAAAGTACTCTGAAATACTCTTTAGGATTTCCAAGACAGTATAAATGCAAAACTAGATATGGTAGGAGAATGTCAGGTTAAATCTGAGCGTTAATCAAAATCAATTATATACAGGGTAATTAGAAAAAATTCCACAATTCACGACCTCTGGATATTTGTCAGTAGGTAGAGTTTAATGGGAATGCTTCCCCTTGTTGTAAGCTCAAATGAATAAATGAAACGTTTTATCCACTAGCAAAGACAATGCAGCATTCATAGTTGCCATTAAAATGTTTATGTCCAGGCCCAGGCATGGACAGCCAAGCCTAGTGTTTGGAGCTGGACATAGTGGTAGGGTTGGAGCCAAAGCTGAGTTCAGAGCCAAAGTCAGAAGCCAGGAACCACAGCAACGTGAAGGAGCAGGTTCTGTTGTAACATCCAGCTGGGGATTCACCTAGTTCGGGGGTCGGCAACCTTTCAGAAGGGGTGTGCCGAGTCTTCATTTATTCACTTTGATTTAAGTTTTTGCGCGCCAGTAATACATTTTAACCTTTTTAGAAGGTCTCTTTCTATAAGTCTCTATAACAGGGGTTGGCAACCTTTGGCACGCGGCTTGCCAGGGTAAGCACCCTGGTAGGCTGGGCTGGTTTGTTTACCTGCTGTGTCTGCAGGTTCGGCCGATTGCGGCTCCCACTGGCCGCGGTTCACCGCTCCAGGCCAATGGCAGCTGTGGGAAGCGGCCCGGGCCGAGGGATGTACTGACCACCGTTTCCCGCTGTCCCCATTGGCCTGGAGTGGCAAACCGCAGCCAGTAGGAGCCACGATCAGTCGAACCTGCAGACACAGCAGGTAAACAAACCGGCCCGGCCTGCCAGAGTGCTTACCCTGGCGAGCCGTGTGCCAAAGGTTGCCGACCCCTGGTCTATAATATATAACTAAGCTATTGTTGTATGTAAAGTAAATAAGGTTTTTAAAATGTTTAAGAAGCTTCATTTAAAATTAAATTAAAATGCAGAGCCCCCCGGACCGGTGGCCAAGACCTGGGCAGTGTGAGTGTCACTGAAAATCAGTTCACGTGCCGCCTTTGGCACGCGTGCCATAGGTTGCCTACCCCTGACCTAGTTCCACAGACAACTTTCTGGTATCCCCTCCATGTGTAAGTAGTACGCCTGGACCAATCAGAGATCCTGGAAGCACTGCCAATCAGGCCCTCTGTGGCCAGCACATCCTGTGATACTTGACCGTACCAGGTTCACAGCCCAATGATTGCTGTTCTGCCACAGGCGGCAACATGGACGCACCAGTCACTCAGGGACCAGCAGCTTCAAGTTCTATCTCCATGGATTGTCACAGGTTCCCAGGTGTCTCTGCAAGTAATTAACATTACTGTTTTCCCTCTACTAAAGTGGCCTGTGGCAATGTTATCTGCTTGCAAAGCCCAAATTATAAAGAGTTTAATAGTGAACATAGGGCTGAAAATGATCAAAATCAGGCTCATGAGATTTCCAGGATTTCCCAGATTTGGCCAAAGATAGAAATACCATGAGAACAAAAATCCTTGGGTGTTCTGTTAGAAGTTGCAAGATACCCACAAACGACAGTGATAGGCAGAGTAGAAAACCATAGATAGCTTAGATAGACAGAGATAGCCCTTTATGTAGGTTCTCTGCTCCTCCAACCATCCATAGCTTTGTCTATCTTTAATTCTGTTTGCCAATTCAATTGCCCTCCTAGCCTGTTACCCCAGCCCACTAACCTCTGATACTATATTTCCGCCATTCAACAAATTCAAGGGGTAATTAGCCTCTGACATTAAAATCCCTCCCACAACTTACTTGCTGCATCGCTAGTGCTGGGCAAATATTGCAAAATATTTTCCATGCATATTCTTCCAAATTCTCAAATGAATATGGTTGGGTGGTGTTCCCACCCTTCGGGCATGATTCACTGCTGCATTACTCTGGGTTTATTCTGTTGTAACTCCATTGATTTCTGTGGAGTCACATCGGCATAAAACTGGAGTCAGGTCTCGCTTTGTAATCTGTGAACATGTGTGCAATTGAATTTTACTAGCACAAATAGTAAAGGGAGAGCAAATTTTAAACTCTCACACTCAAATACAAGTGGAAGGTGACTTTTCAATTTATTTTCCACAGCCAACATTTGTGCCAGAAACCTGGTTATGAGAGTTATATTCTTCTAGTCAGGAAACAGAAATAAATCCATGTTACTTCGGGGACTAATCACAACAAGGCAACACAACTGGCATTTTAAATTTCATTGGGCAGACAAAATTTGTCAAAAAATGTCAGATAATTTCAAATAATGAATGAATTCCAAAAGAATCACACTCCGTTGGTGGATGCTCCACAGACAGACAAAAGGACTAAATTGATCAGATACAATATATGTTGTCAAATTATTTCCTCAGCTTTATCGACCAAGTTCACTTCCAGTATCTCTGAAGCTAGCCTGCCACTAGGAGTGTCTGTTTATATATGCTGCAGAGTGCTCATCATATAAAGAGAACTCTTTGTTCCAATTACATTTAAAACCTAAGTAAAAGGAGAACTTGAAAAATAGAGATGTCTCAGGCCAGTTGCCATTTGCTAGGAGGAATGGGTTTTTATGAATTCCATGGCTGTGTGGCATTCACTCCCATCTTTCTTTGAATTCCTAGCAGCAGCAGCTAAAATATTATTTTAAGCTGTGAGTACGCTGACCTTTTGGAGGTGGGTCCCCATCTGGAAGGTGAAGGGCAGGTATCCCGCTGGGATAATGTCACACTTTGGCTTGCTGAAAACTATTGTGAAATGCACTCAGAGTATGACGTTATCTCAGCATGACACACACACACCCTGGAGTGCCCTACTGCTTAAATAACAATCCTGAAAAGTGGTGGAAGGATGGCAAAGATAGACACTGTTTCACTTAGGGATGCTGGTTAGATGTACTACAGCAGCTTAAAAATAAATAAAACAGACGGAAGATGATTTCAAGATGGACAGAGAGTCTGAAATCTCAACCTGTCTCCCCCCCTCCCCCAAAAAAACCCACAACAAACAAACAAACAAAAAACCCATCTTGGGTATAATATATTGGTTTGTGCTATTTGATTCAGTAGCTGGAAAAACTATTGGCCAAGCATTCATTACATGAATCATCTGTTGCAATCATAGATCAGTAGGGGTCATTTATATGAGCGTGAATTGTGCAAAACTTTATATGAATCAAATGTGTGTCATCATCTGGAATGCTGTATGTAGTACAGGTCCTGCAGTGGCCCTGTCACTTTGTGGGTTAACTTTTCTCATTACCTTTTCTTTAAGGAGGAAACACAGATGCTTTCATATCACTAAGGGCTAGATTCTTACATACCTTTACATGCAGTGGCTTCTGTGGGACTATTTGTAGACTAAGGCACTACAATACTTGAGTAAGGGTATCAGATATTTATTAGGGACCTAATTCTGCCACTCTTACTCACGCTGCGTAGCACTGTACTATGCAAGGAGTCCCATGCATTACAGTGCACTAATTACACAAATGCATCTGAAAACATGACACAGTGTCAGTGGTAAGTCATGACTAAATTATTCTCTGATTTATTTGCCCACACCAGGCAGTGTGTGGGGCTCTTATGAAGAGTGTATTTTGTTGTAGCTTGGGAGCTTCTAGGGTGACCAGACAGCAAGTATGAAAAATTGGGATGGGGGTAGAGGGGAATAGGAGCCTATGTAAGGGTACGTCTACACTACGGGATTATTCCGAATGTACATAAACTGGTTTAGCAAAACAGAATGTATAAAATCGAGTGCACGCGGCCACACTAAACACATTAAATCGGTGGTGTGCGTCCACGGTCCGAGGCTAGCGTCGATTACTGGAGCATTGCACTGTGGGTAGCTATTCCGTAGCTATCCCATAGTTCCCGCAGCCTCCCCCGCCCCTTGGAATTTCCGGGTTGAGATCCCAGTGCCTGATGGGGCAAAAATCATTGTCGCGGGTGGTTCTGGGTAAATGTCGTCAGTCACTCCTTCCTCTGGGAAAGCAATGGCAGACAAGCATTTCGCGGCTTTTTTCCCTGGATTGCCCTGGCAGATGCCATAGCATGGCAATCATGGAGCCTCTTTTGCCTTTTGTGACTCACCGTATGTGTACTAGATGCCGCTGACAGAGGCGATTCAGCAGCGCTACACAGCAGCATGCTTTTGCTTTTGCATGACAGCAGAGATGGTTACCAGCCATACTGTACCATCTACCATACCATAAATTGGTAATAAGATGATCATGGCTGCCAGTCCTTTTGCACTGCACTATTTGCTGCTGTCATAAGTGCCCCTGACTGAGATCAGCCAGGGGCGCAAAAGCCAAAATTGGGAATGACTCCCTGAGTCAATCCCTCCTTTTTTGGTATCTAAAAATAGAATCAGTCCTGCCTAGAATATGGGCAAGTGTACTAGAGAACCACTGTATCATAGAACCAGAGAGCACAGCTGCTCTGTGTCAGATCCTGCAGAAATTATGAGCTGTATGCTATTCACAGGGGGTTGCTCCTGCCTCAACCCCACCTGTTGATTCCGTTCTTCCCCCAGCCTTCCTGGGCTACCGTAGCATTGTCCCCCCACTTGTGTGATGACACAGTGACTTGTTAGTGAGAAATGAGTGGAAGGCAGCCTCCAGCTGCTATGATAGTCCAGACAGGACATTAAGCAGTGTGTAGGAGAGGAGCCCAGCATCCCACTGCTAGTCCAGGGGCAATTGAATCTTTTCTTTACACATGAAGGGTGGGGGCTGATGAAGCTCAGCCCCCTGTTGCTATGATGAAGACGGTTACCAGCCATACTGCACCATCTACCAGGAAAAATTAGGGGCAGGCACCCTTGATCGACCTAACTGATGCTAGTCAGCATGGTTACCAGTCCTTTTGCACTGCCCCATGTGCCAATAGGCTGATGATGATGATGGATATCAGTCTTATTGTACCATCAGCCACCCATGGCGGGGGGGGAGCAAGGATGTTGGTGTTGAGTGCTGCAGCATCGCGTCTATCTGCAGCATTCAGTAAAGATAGGGTGACATGTAAAAGAGTCAAGAGAGGATTGTTTTCCCTTTCACTTCTGGGGGTGGGTGGGGGGGTGCGTAAATTGCCGAGCTATGCCCTGACCCACTGCGGACACTGTTTTTGACCCTAGAAGAATTTGGAGCTCAGCCAAGAATGCAAATGCTTTTCGGATACTGCAGGAACTGTGGGATAGCTTGAGTCCTCCAGTCCATGAGCGTCCATTTGATTCTTTTGCTTTCCGTTACGCTTGTCACACAGCAGTGCGCTGACTCCCTGCTATGGCGTCTGTCTGGAGATTTTTTAAAAATGATTTTGAATTTCGTCTTCTGTAATGGAGCGCTGATAGAACAGATTTGCCTGCCCTTACAGCGATTACATCTGCATGGTCCATGCTGGAGCTCTTTCTTTATTTTGATTTTTAACTGCATCACCACACGTGCTGATCGGAGCTCCACGCTGGGCAAACAGGAAATATTCAAAAGTTCGCGGGGCTTTTCCTGTGTACCTGGCCACTGCATCCGAGTTCAGATTGCTGTCCAGAGCGGTCAGTGGTGCACTGTGGGATACCACCCGGAGGCCAATACCGTCGATCTGCGGCCACACTAACCCTAATCCAATATGGTAATTCCGATACTAGCGCTACTCCTCTCGTTAGGGAGGAGTACAGAAACCAGTTTAAAGAGCCCTTTATATCGATATAAAGGGCCTCTCAGTGTGGACGGGTGTGGCGTTAAATCGGTTTTACGCTCCTAAAACCGGTTTAAACACTTAGTGTAGACCAAGCCTAAGAAAAAGACCCAAAAATCGGGACAGTCCCTATAAAATCGGGACAGCTGGTCACCCTAGGAGCTTCCCCGGGTTCAGACTAGCCCTGTAAACAAGACTGCGTGAACTAATTTGATTGGCATTCGAACCTGATGAAATTTCAATCCAGTATATATGAACCAAAACCATTTTTTTTTAAGGCCACCATCCAAAAATTTCCCTGGAGGAAAAAAAGAGTAGGATTGTCCCATAACGGAAGACTAGGTACATTTGGAAGGTTTTACTGTGCCTATCAAGCTCTGGATGGTGAATGAGCTGACCAAATTGTGTTTCATTGAGGCTGTGGTAAATTTGGACATTTGCGGTGGTGCAGCAAGGTTAGTCACTAGGCACAGTGTGATCGCAATTGCTATTGAGGTGAGGAGACACAGTAATAGACAAGCAACATGTTTATAGAATAGCACTGTTTTCTGTGTTTTGCCTGCCCTTCCTCTCTCAAAAATGGTACCATTCATTTCAAAGGGACTTTGGTTGGCACTGAGTTCAGACAGTTCATACTGAAAACCTGAGCCATTAGTACTAAGCATAAGCCCTGACATTGCCTGCCCTGCAAAATACTACCCACCCTACTCATAGATAGGCAGAAATCCTTATGTCTGAAGGTGCTAGCACTTTTCAAAACCATTTTAGTCCATCTCTAATGGAAATCTAATGGAAATCGTAAATTACTAAAAAAGGTTCACAGGTGCTGAAATTTACTACTGTGTTGACTGCTGGCGAGGTCTGAAACTGAAGAACAATGCAAGATGTGCTCTGAAAATGAAATATTTATGACATTCATATTCTCCCTCAAGCTTAAAAAAATCATAACAAACCTTTTGCTTGGCGACTAAATAATAAAGCAATAGAACGTAAAGAATGCTGACCTGAACTGGTATTTTTAGAACTATTTTTGCTAAATAAATCCTTCTAACAGCAGTTACTCTCACACTGCAACTGTCTCCCGGTATCAAAATAAACTGGTTGGAGTGGGGTGAAGAATGGAATTGTTCGTCACACCGAGTTTTGAATAGTCAAAAATGTTTCTCTTACAACTTTTTTTCAGGGGGGATTAAATTTATGGAGGCTGGGGTGTGGAAGGAGAGAATTTTTGAAACTGCTGGAAATCAATTGGCAGTTAACAGCTTTAATTTACATAAAGACAGGAGTGATTTGGAACCTGAACATGATAAGAGAACAAAATTATGTTACAGACCTGATCTGGCTTGCCACTGGCAGCTCAGCTATGGGCTTCATTGGGAACAGGATCAGGCCTGACATGAATTAATGAAGAATAAAGGTTGACTTTGAGGAAGGACTTCAAAGATGGTCCGTAAAGTGTCATGGAAGGTTCAGATGTCGTAAACTGGACCAGAAGCAAGTGGTCAGGTTAGGATTTTAAGCAACTCTAAAAGTTAACTTGGTGGCAGTACTGTTTTAAACAGTTCACACCTGGCCACACTTGGAATCTTAGAGTGTATCATACTGATAACAAGATGCAGGTGTGTACCATATGTATAAAGACGTGGGGATTTTACCTCAAGGGGCACATATGCATCTATAACACAGTTCCATATATTGGGGCTAAATCTTTAACGGTAAATATGAGATTGAGAAGTAAGTGTAGATTGGTTATTATGAGATACAGGGACACGAATGAAATAAAAAGTTTCAAAACTGTGAATGAACGGAGGGAACATTTTAAAAAAGACAGAGCTTCTTACTGCCAATCTGCACACAAAGAGAGCCTGGAGATTTGGTTTAGAAAAGCACCAACTTGCCTGTCTTTTCACACGTTGGACCACAGAGATTGTTCTTTTGTTACAGGCATATACAGCTCAGAGCACACTGGAGCCACAATCTCTGATTGAGGCCTCAAGAAACAATACAAATAAATCATCATTGTCATCATCTATTCTGCAGCGTTATTGTGAAGTTGTATGATTTTTTTTAAAAGCTTTGGCGAACTATGTCTCAAGATTCTCATTAAAGTTTTACAAAAACACTGAAAGTCTCTCATGTGACACTCGACCCACCAACTCCAACAAGATCAACGGTTTACAGCTTTAGGTCCTGAATCTGCAACTAGTTATGCATGTGAGTGAAGATACTCACATGCATGTTTGCAGAATCTGTCCCAATTTGTGTATTTAAATTGGGATTTTTAAAGGAGCTAAGCACCCAAATCTCATAGAAATTCAATGGCAGTTAGCATCTTTGAGTTCCTTGCACAATCCCAGTCTTAACTGTTTTTGAAAGTCAATATTAACATATTGATTTCCAGTGTCCGTAAACTGTGCCAGCAGTCAACTGATGGAACCCATATGATTAAACTGGAGAACTGAAGGTAAGAGGCATAACAGGAGCTCAGAATTCAGAACTATATGAGGACAGGGATGGAATTAACCTCTGGCATCCTGGTGATGAACCTGGAGGTTGTTGGAAGTTCCCTCAGGCCCTGATCCTTCAAAACACTTAAGCATGTGCTTACCTTTAAGCACACGAGCAGGCCTATTAAATCAATTGGATTAGTCAGGCACTTAAAATTACTCATGTGGTTAAGTACTTCACTCAACTGGGACCAAAGTCATTAAAAAAAATTGACTGGCACTTGGAAGGACAGCGACACCAAAGTTTTGTGAAATCCTAAAGGTTTTAAGGCTGTTAAATGTTGAATCTGGAAAGAGCTTCCAAGTGCTGCTATGTGTGTGTTGATTTGATTTGTATAAGGATCAGACTGAGATAGGTCATAGAGAGCAGATCACTTTAGCACGCTAAACAGTACTAATAATTTTAAGTGCTATTTTCCCCTGGAGATTAATTTTATTTTCTAATATAACCAGAGGCCAGTTAGAGAAAGAAGAGAAGAAAATGACATTTGACTGGACTCTAAAACAAAGCTTAATGACTGAGAAGAGACTCAAATATGATGGTAAATGAGGAAAGACCATTATAATAGAGCAACACTTGTCATTTACAGAGGGCAAAATTCACCCCTACGTAGAGGGCCAGTACAGGGATCATATAGCATATATGGGACTTAAATGTTGCACTGGCCACTCTGCACAGGGATGGATTTCACCCAGAGATCTTTATAATAGCCTAAAAGCTGTACAAGCAAAACCATAACAGTTCTCAGAAAATAGCTAGCTAGTTTAGTGGGATCCCCATTTTCCAGCTGGGAAGACAGAGGCAGAGAGGTGAAGTGGCAAGGCCAACACCACATACTGAGTGGCAGAGCTGGGATTAGGCCATTCTCCCGGGCATTGCAGATATTTATTAAACAACAAAACCCTAACTAAGAAGTGTTTTTACAAATTACATAGCCAATAAACCCAAGACACCTGGCAAGAATTTCTCTGCAGCCACACCATGCAATCAGCTGGATGCTCAGTGAGGTTTGAGGCAGGTGCTGGCCACTAACACGGTGATGACATTCCAGTTTTCCCAGGGGCCTCTACTAGCAAGAGCTGCAACCCTTCTGAGTATCTGGACATGATTCTTCTGTCTCATTTCTGACTTCACAGTCTCCATCCTCCATTGAATAGCCACTGCTACAGCACTGACTCTCCAGGGCACCCAAAAACTCCATCCAACTATTGACTCCTGTCCATAGTAGTCCAATTCCATCAGATGAGATTTTGCCTCACCAGATTTTGCTGCTGTGTTCATTCACCTAATCCTTGCTAGTAGCTTTTTCACCCATGTTTGTCCAGTAATTTATTTGAAACATAAAAAATGTGTATCAAATCAATTATTTGTGAGTGTGTTCGGCAAATTATCCAACCAGCTCTACACTTGGATGAATAATTTTTTTAATAAATACATTTAATAAATAAATAAAATAAAAAAATGGATTTCCAAATGTTTCCTGTGCAGATATTGTTGTTCAAAAATACATATATATCCACCCTTTTTATTGTGCAAAAGTGTTAATTTCCCCCTCAATATTAAGTCATTTTTGCCCATAAAAATGATATATTTTAGTAATTTTCCCCATAAATGAGCACAAAATGAGCTCACTTTCAAGTTTGCAATTAAATTTACACCTACCACCCACAATTTTCAAGTGGTTTTACATTTCACTGTGAATCAAATGGCTCTAAGCTTTAGGCCACAGATCCTGCAAATACTTGTACGTGTGCTTAATTTTATGCATGAATATTCCATTCATCCTGCACATTTTGGAAGCATCAGGGCCTTAGATGCAATTAGGTATTCTGATGATACTGCCCATTTTTGCCTTGCGCTGTCTTCTCATTTGCTTACAATACCCTTTTCCCTCCTCTCTCTCTCTTTCTCTCTCTCTGACCAGCAACTCTAAAAACAACTTCCTTGTTTTCTTCCACGATATCATGTTCTTTATAAATTGCACATGGCTGTATAGTGTAGAAGATAGAGCCATGACTTGGAATGGCAGCATGAAGAATTTAATTATGGCTTTTAGTCCTGTAGTTAGCATGGGATTAAGCCATCTCCAAGTACAGACAATGAAAAGACTCCTGGGATCTGGATTGGGCCCTATATGCTGGTATGGCATTTGGAGGTCTGTGCACAGAATGTTTGCAGGATTGAGGTTTAAAACATAAACCAAACGCTAATGAACTACAGTCCTTATCTTGAAGATTTATGCACTTACCCCCATACGTAACTTTCTGCATGTGGGCAGACCCACTGAGTTCATAAAGATTATTTATGTGTGTAAAGTTACTTACATGTGTGTTTGTAGGGTCAAGGCCTAGAACCCGAACAGCAAAGGCTAGTTTAAAAATGTTTCCAATAGCCCCTCTTGAGCTACTTCGTGGCGGTAGTTTGATTTAGCAAGGAAAAAAACTTTCTGAACATTATTTTATCTAGAGCTCTCCATCAGGTTTCAGTCTGATGCTCCACAACTCCCAAGATTTAGGGTGCAATATACAGTATTTCCTTTTATAATGCAACTGTTTTATTGGATATGAAAAGCATATGGTGAAATTGGAATAAACTATACAATTTCCCCTGGAGAAAACAAACTGAAGTTGTAAAATAAACCTACTATGGAATCTGAAAAAGTAATCATGTTTAGAGCACACAGCTAACTACCGCTCTGCAATATTATATCTTGGAAAGAGAGCAAAGAGACTTTCCTAAACAAAGAAATAGATGAACAACAAAGACTACATGAAAGATAGACCTGATAATTAAATTCAGAAAGCGTTTGCAACAAAGTCTTTTCAGTGCAGGTAATACTTTTGCAAATGTATATTTATATTTACAGTGCTTTCTTTTTTATATACATAACTTCCTCTGTTTGATTCACATTGTTTTGTCTTCTGCAGCAGCTCCTGCAATGTTTTGGACCATCAATCTCTCTACCACGCATTTGAACTTTCCAGCCTGTGTCTCATTTAGGGCTAGATCATACAATCGGATCTGCGTGGGTACACATCTGCACTCATGTGGAGCCCAGTTACCTTCAAATACAAAACACTGTATGGACATCACTAAAATGCAGCCATGTCTGGGGTGGAACTAACAGTGCACGGCACTTAACAAAAAGAAATGAAGGACATCATCATTCCCAACTGAAAATACAGGGGAATTTTAGATAAGCGGAACATAGTTACCCAAACTGAAATCTGAATAGGACATTGAAATACTATAGGCATCATTTTTATATGTTCAAATTAGCTCTGCTGGATTCCAAAGATGTCTGAGTGAAGCATAAACACCCTTTGTCATCGAGAAGTAATGGGCTAAATCCTCAGCTGAAGTCAAGGGAGTTTACCAATGTACAGGACCAGAAGAACTGGTCCTTTAATTGCTCTCATAATAGCCTTTTAGGATTTGGAGCAGATTTTAGAGAGGAAAAGAGAACTAGGCTATTCCTAATAAATAAAATAAAATATAGTGCACTTGCTATTTAAACTGCCCCAAAAGCAGCTCTGTTCTCTTTTTCTCCTGAGCTACAGCCTACATGAGAAAAGAGTGACCCCTCATTAATACTCTCCTTACAGACTGCTTATTGTTTTTACTTGTTTTAGTTCCTTGCACTTGGAAATAGAAGCAATAAATTTCCAGGGAAATGAAACTCACTTATCAGATTTTCCAAGCATCAAGTTTCATATTAGGAAAGTAAAAAATCATTCTAACTGGACTCAATATAGCTGTAAACCAATATATGGAAGCTGTATCAGAGATTAAACCTTCACGGTAGACTCGCTCATATGAGCTTCCCAATTCAGTCACAAAATCTTCTTGTAAGAGACGACAATTTACTGGGCCAGTATTTAACGATTCACAGTACAGTTGTCTTAAAAATAATACATCAAATCAATGTAGATGACATTTAACAAGAACAAATATTGTCCGCAATTGAGGCAAACTGTGAATTGCAGTGACAATCTTTATCCTTCTGCAAAACCTCCTTTACCAGCTTGTCTGAGTTTTAAGACTTTTTTTTACTAGTCAATCTGCAGTTTTTGTATAGTAAACTCCCTATCCCCCCTTACAAAACTCTTTGAAAACTATTTTTTATTAATAAACAATAGATACACATTTTACAGAATGTCATTCTACTAATCACGTTTGATTCTGACACTCTCATGCAATGAGCCTAATGCAGAATTGGGCCTTAGAGATATATCTTCTTGCATCGGATTCTGCCATCAGTTACACTGGTGCAAATCCACATTAACTGCACTGACTTTAATGCAATGGCTCAAGATTTACGTTAGTTTCAATCAGAATTGGTCCATAGAATATAACTCTCCCAATGGGGTAAATATGGGATATTTTGTGGGGAAAAAATCAGTTTCATACTATTGACCAAAGGGAAAAAAAATAATGTAAAAGCACTTACAAATCCAAAAAAAAGAGAATTTTTGCAATTAAAAATCTGTATAATGTATGAATTTGTGTGTATTTATATGTGCATGTATATACTCTCTCTCTCTCTCTCTCTAACCTATATGGAAATAATAAAAAAAAAAGCTATAGAAGACAATGGCTCAGTAAAGGAGAAGAAGCTGGATTTTTAATTCATTAGGGATTCCTGGTTCACCTTTAGTGATCCGTTTGCCTCAAGGACTTTATTCACTGACAGTCTAACTGACAAGGTACCTGCTTCTGAGCAACCACTGCAGACTGTCAGACCAGGCTTAAATACTACATCAAAGTTACTGTTAGATTTCAGTGAAGAGACACTTCAGTGTGTCCCAATCATGCCTTAATCTTCAAGTGTTTTTTCTCTCTCTTAAAGGGTGGTGCTATATTTTTCCCCATAAGCTCTAATTTAGCCAAAGAAAGCATTGCTAAGCTATCAAAACAAGTCGTTTTGCAGTAAGCCCCTTTTCCCACTGGCTGCCACTAAGAGGCACTGCAGCCTACTTTATGGAGGTTTAAAAAAAAACAAAACCAAACCCAGCCACCCCGGTGAAGTGCATATTCCACACAACCGTGGCTCTGGTGTCATTCCCTATTTAATGGCTGTCAGTGAGGGGGAAAGACAACGTGGTGGGTAATTAAAACCAAATTGCAGGCAGGAGATGACTGCACAAGAATGATATTGTCATTAATACTGATTTAACATGCACCTGGGTAAGGTGAGGGAGCGCAGCTAGGGAAATCGAACAGACACAATTTAAAGATGTAGTGTTTCCAGCTGAAGCATGTTTAAAAACTGAATAAAACCATCATATTTTGACAGCAGATATAAAACTGAAACAAATGTGCTACACATGTCAGTAAATAAAACCCCTCCGACTCTGCATTCCCCACAAAGCAAGCTCTGTGCCCTCTCTGAAGTTCAAAAGTAAATTTTTTTAAAAGGTTTTCTTGTTGGGTTCTCTCACATCTCATTTTTTAATATGCTCATTGCTTTCTCCGCCTGGACAAAGCTGACTGACAAAGAAGGGACCTTTGATAGACCAAAACAACACTGAAAAATCCAGTGCGTCTAACAGGGAAAAAATCGACTCCATTAATATTTCAGTGAGTAAAGATTTCCCACCTGGTATTTAGTGTAGGATTGTGGTACAATTCGTTTTATGAAGAAAGGAAACTGCAGAGTAGGTAGTGAGATAGGAGATAAAACAAAGGACATTTGTTAACGATGTTGCAGACTACACTATTTTGTGATGTTGAAGTCCAAAAATGGATTTTTTAAAAAAGCTACTCCAAAACAAAATAAAACTCTCAGCTTGAGCCCAGCTTCTTCATAGCTAGGAAAGGTTTGCCTTCTGATGAGCATACAGCAAAATGTAATGAAAATCAGCAGTCTCTAATAAGCATCCAAAATTAGCAGACTGTTTTCTGAGGGAAACATTGTAAGTTTGATGCTGTGCCAATATTTTCACGTTATGTCCAGCTAAAGAAGTACATTTGCAACATCTGCAAGCCTGTTTCTATCCCAGACATTGTGCACCATTAGGATTCGTGTCCATTTCAAATAAAGTGAACAAATTTCAAAGGGTCTATTTAAGAGCTGCATGCCAGAGTAGCAACTAAAATTTAAAAATATATTTATAAGAAAAAGTACATGTGAAAGAGTTCCACCTATTCCTAAAACCATAGCAGTGATTGATAAATTGTTTTCTGGTTTAACCTTAAATGCGTGCGTTACAGAAATGGCTATCCTCCTGCCCAGCTCCTAATGAAGTGACTCAGAGATTCCAGGAAGATGTAGTGCCATTCCATAGAGAAAGTAAATTCAAAGAGCATATCTCAAAACATGAAATAAAGAGCTCAGGTAGGGATAAGAAAGCATGTTGGGCCTGATCCAAAGTCTTTTGCAATTCTGGGAAGACTTCTATAGCCTGCAAGAGACTGTGGATCCGTCCTGAGATTACTACAATAAGGCAGGATTTCACTTTCTTTTTTCCTCTTTAAAATATTCATGGTACAGCTGAAACATTTCCACAACTTTGGGATTAAATTGCAAAATGGTTGTAGGATGATTCTGATCTTTTGCTAAATACCTCATAGGCGAATTAGTTATAAAAACAAAAGCAAAAGCAAACCACAACAAATATACTACGGGAAGTTGTGTTTAGTTTGCCGTGGGATTTTGTTTGTATGTTTGGGGGAGGGTTGTGTTTGTGTGGTTTTGGTTTTTGGCTTGGGAGGGAGAGCTCAGAAAATGCACCGTATTTTTCAGTAGCAAGCCAGTGCTGCAGAGCACAGTGAGCACCTGTGGGTCAGATCAGGAGACTTGTAGCACCCGGACACATTAGATATCTTGAATCAAGGTAGCAACATTAAAAAAGCAGGGTGAGAAATGGCAGATATAGGAGGTGGAGCAACAACTTGCACGTGTACTGGGTCCAATAGCTGGCTCTGTCCCAGTCTCCGTGCGTGACCTTGAACAACTCACAGTCTCTCTGTGCCTCAGCTTCTGATCTGTACAGTGGGGATGATAATGCCTTGCTGCAGAGGGGGACTGCGAAGATAGGCATTCAGACTCAGGCTACACAGCAATTTTACAGCCCCACAGCCTGAGCCTGAGTCAGCTGACACAGGCCAGACACAGGCGTTTAATTGCTCTCTAGATGTACCCTTAGATACTGTAATGACAGAGGCCATAAAAAGTACCTAGAAAGACAAGCAAACAGTTTCTTTCTCTCTGAACGTAGGGGAGAGGTTGCTAATGTTTAAACGAAAACTTAAAAGGAGGGGTGAAATCCTGGCCCACAATGGGAATTTCAGTTACTCAGACAGAAAAGCTTGGAAAATAAATTCAGTATCAGACTGAAATCTCCAAAATGGACGTGCATACAGATGCCCATGAGATCACATACCTGCTCCTCATCTTTAGCTCAGATGTCTGTCTTTCTAATGACTAAGTAACTGGAAGTCCAATAACACTCCAACATACACTGGTCACAATGATGCACCAATACGTTAGACATATATCCTACGACCATAATGTGGTCTATGATTTTTAAGATCAAGTCTGGGATTTTGCTATCAATTTGATGGATTACAACACTTAACTGACACTAATTTTAAAATTGAATGTCTTCCTTGGAGCCACACATATTTAAGGGGGAACCCCGGCCTTGTATCTTTATAACTGTTGCCCAGAGAAATGTCAAGACAAATTGCAATAGAGAGCAAAATTATTACTTAGTGAGGCACTTACTACAAGCAGTTTAATACATAGGTATGAAAAATTCAGAGTTGGGAAAAAAGAGAATCAATCTCTTATTTAACTTGAAATCTCAAAGGCCCCAAGCCTGCAAAAACGTATGTACATGTTTAATTTTACTACCATGAGTAGTCCAAATGAAGTCTACTGACAACTTTTGGTCGTAAAGTTAAGAACATGTAGAAGAGGCCTACAGTAGTTTTCATTACAATATTTCATTTTGTACTTTTCCTTGTGAATGATGGTTTCTTTCCCTCCAGCCCTGTCTCTTCTTTTCTATCTCTTGTAAAGAACCTATTGCATAATTATTATTCCCATCTAGATGGATGCTAATAAGGCTGCCGTCACCGTAAATCTGAGCACCAAAGTACTTAAAAATAAAACAATAACAATTTTCTTCTCTTTTTCTAACCTGTAAAAGAAATGGCCTCGATTATAGATTATCTGTTTGCATGTGGATGCATATGAAGACCTATTCGAGGAAAGCTAATTTGGAGATATGTTTTGAATTTACTTCCAAATATGGAGAGGTCAGCAGTTTTGTCGTTTTGTTATAATTACTTTAAGAAAATCAATAATATATTTTAAAAAATATATATAGGGTGAGGGGACGCACAGTAGCCTATAAAATCTTTGCAAGTTTGCCCAGCCTGAGTTGCCATAAAAATCTCAGCGGTGAGGAGAAAACCTGTCACTGCATCATCATCTTCATCATCTCCTCAAGCTTGAGGAAAGCTTATATTCAATATGCCCAGTGCTAATAAGGCTTCAAGTAATGTCATAAAACCATTCATGCCCATAGGGCACCTGACTCGAAAGGGAGTGATCACCAGTGTCCAAAGTAGTCGTGGTGATTCATCAACATTATTCTACAATATTCATCCAAGTATGAGCCTTATCTCGTTGGAAAACAAAGGCAAATGCATTTTAAGCTAAACCTGGTTCACAAAATGTGACTGCGTTATGGGAGTCATGTAGTGTAAGAGATTGTAAAGCAGTTACCCTGATGTTTAATCCTGGGTTAACATCAGAAGAGAACTTTTACTGTGAAAAGTACGTTTTGGTGAACTAATTTTTAAATAGGGCTGGTTGGAAACCAGCAATTCTGTGTTGTGAAAAAAATCGGAGATTTTGACACACTTCTTTTGTTCTGATGTGGAATGAAAATGAGACCTTCCAAAAAAATGTTGTGAAAAATACATGGGAAAGAGCAAGATGTCATTAGCCTGTTGGTTAGAGCACTCATCTGGAACATGGGAGACCCATGGCTAAGTCTTCCTCCGCTTAACACGGAGCAAGGATTTGAATCTCAGTCTCCCACATCTCAGGCAAATGCCCTAACCACAGGACTAGAGTAAGTGCAATTGCCTATTTGTTTACATCGCTGTCCCTTTCCATGTACCCCTAAAAAACCAGTAAAAAATTGTCAGCATTTTTGACCTGCTCTATTTCACTGTTGCCACAGCAGGATACAAACTTTTTTAAAAAAGAATTCCTTGTACTGGATTTATAGGCTATCAGTGTAAAATATAGATAAGGCCAGATCCTGAACTGGTGCAAATCTGGGTTGCTTCGTGGACTTCAGTAGAGCTCTGCCGATTTACACTAGCTGAGGATCTAGCAAAGTATTTTTTTCAGAAAGGTGGAGGTTGCCAGCAGCAAACCCAGAGACATCCAGGTTAGTAGTTGTTATATTTTGTATTCTCATGAGAGCATAAAGCTAATGAGACAGGTTCAATGGAGATAGACATACTGGGCCAGAACCTCCACCCTTGGTCTACTTACTTTGCACTGGCAAGGCATTGCAAAGCAGCTGGACAAGTGACCTAAAGAGGCATTGGATGATTTCCTTTGCATAGTGAATCTTGCTTATAAACCTTCATTACACAGGGTTAATTTCTAAGGATGCAGAAGAATCAAATGTCTTGCTACCATTTCAGGACTTCCACAAAGAACCATTTTCGTAATTTTTTTTCTTGTTTGGAGTAATGTAAATAGATTTTTGTTTGCAAAGAGAAATATTGAATGTTTGACTTCTTTAAACTTAGCAAATACTGTAATATTAATGCATTCACTGAGTGGATTATGGAATGTATCTTGTAATTTGTTGCTGTCATTAGTTGTCTTTTTGACTCCTGGAGAAAAGAAGTAAGATTTCACTTCAAAAAGTTCTTCTTTATTATCTAATTATATAAAGGTGGCAGACTAATTGGTTCTCGTGTATGGATGGAGACAATCACTTTCTCTTTATGATTAGACATATGGAAAGGATTTCTAAGATCTGTAAGACTGTTGGTAGCAGTTCATCAGATGTTTTGTATACAACACGTCACCTGTACAAAATGCTGCATTCTGCATGCAAGTCAGATCCATGAATGCATACATCTGAAATTCAGCCACATGTTCACATTCACAAGCAACAAAGATGTATTATAGTTGTTTCTGTTCTTGACACAGACTTGGAAACAAGATGATCATTAAATAAATACTTAGATATTTTGTTAAATTGTAACTTTCATAGGTCCAGTAGTATCTCAATCCTTGCATAGGTCAATGAGACAACTTGCAGAAAAAGGTATGAATCAAAATGAATAAGCATATCAGAATCTGTTCTACTGTGAATAAAGGGTGGAAAATATCCAGCCCCATGTTAGTTGTTATGCGTGTGTAGGTGTATGCGTGCATATCCATCATATACATAGATATAGATATGACACAGAGAGAAAGAGAGAGAGTGGACATATTTTATTCCAATATTATTTCACAGGAACTGGACCTAGACTATGGAACTCAGTGCTATAATATTACACACACACACACCAAAAAAAACCAACACACATCTTATTTGAAATTTTTTTTTTTTTGTAAAATACTGGTATAGTCAAGTGTCCAGAGCTCTTGCTCAGCTCTCTAGCAAGCTGTTGGCTACAGGAAGGAATTTACCTCTGTGGAGGATGGGCAGTGAGGCAACCTCTGCCCTCCATCAAGACTTTTCCTGTGGGGGAGGTGCCCCAGGTTCAATGGTATCCAGTGGCAGTTTTGCTACCAACTTCAATGGACCTAGTATTTAGCCTTGTGGTGGCAACTAACCTTCGTAATGTTGGCTTGTGAAACAGAGATCAAGGAGGTGTGGAGCAACATATTTGAAGTTACGATATTTGACATACCCAAATACACGCAGATAGATGTGCCCAGAGATAGATGTGCTCCCGTTCTACAGCCAAGACTTGTACCAGGAATTGGTCCAGTTAAGGACAAATATAACTTAATTGAAACTGGCAGTCAGGGAAAACGAACTGAATATGAAGTTGAGAGCAGACTGACTACTTTTGCTTTTATATTATTATATGGTATAGCAACACATAAGGTATCTTGTTTCTCATTAATACACCTGCAATGCACCCAAAGCAGAACTGATTATGACAAGTATTCTGTAAAACAAACCTTTTAAACCCTTTCCAAACAATATGTAAAAATCACACAGTAAACCTCATTGTAGGCAACTTCATGGGAAAACATTCCATCAACCAGTCTCACCACAAACAAATTATATGTAATGCACATTATAAATCAATCTCCCCTTTATTAACCACAAGTCATAGCATGCTGTGAGGAACCAATATGTAGTCAAACTACATGTGAAAACATGCTAGAAATAGAGCTAGTCAGGAATTTCAAATAAACTGATCGTGATTTGGGTGGGGGGTAGATTTTTAATATGCAAAACAAATTGAAATTGTTTTTTCATCCTGATTTAGGATGGGAAAATTTTCTAAAATCTTAAAAAGTTTAGTGGGACAGAAAAATAGTTTTTTGCCCAGATAGAAACAAGTCTCAATATAAACTACATACAAGTCTAATGATACAGGAATGACAGAGGGTTGAACTGGTTGAGAAAAAAGAAAACCATGGTAAACTTTAACTATTTGTTTCTCTTTTTCTCCTGAAATTTGAAATTTCATCACATTTAAATATTTCAACCATTTCTACAATTGATCAAAATTGAAGAAAATATATTCACAATAAATATTGAAAAAATTCCCATTTATTAATATTTGTAGTTTGTATGTTTAATGCGACTAAAGGCCTAAAGCATGCCAGCACTAAGCCATTTGACCACCTGGGATAGGCTCAGCCAACCATGAAACAAGGACCTGGTGAACTTTGTGAGCCAATCAAGCTCATTTAAAAAAAAAATAACATGAAAATCTAGTAGCAAAAATTTGCAGCCTTTAGTCAAAAAAATTTTCTGAATCCAGAAATTTTGAAAGGAAAAATTTAAGTTCTGGGAACATCCCTTTTCAGGGATGGGTTTGTACATTCCTCTATAAATTATGTCATAAATGCTGAATTAGTGTTTGCAGAACAATAATACACCAACTTACCTGTGTTAATACTTGTCCAGAGGACCACACTGAGGCCCCAATCCTATAAAATTGTATGCACATGCTTAACTACATGCACTGCGAGTAGTGCTAGTCAAGTTGAAGTGTAAAGTTAAGTACATGCATAATCTTTGCATTATTGGGACCTAACTGTGCATTCCATATATGTATTTATGAAAGCTGGTAGGAAAACAGAAAACATTTTTTCATAAAAAATTTTTTGCAATGTTTTCAGTCTCCTTTGGGGGCAAAATTTTGTTTAGCTGAAAATTACCTTCATACTCACCAATAAAGATTCTTACGAATCAAAAATGAACAGTGTTTAAAAAATGAAATCAGAAACATGATACTGTGATTCTGGAAAAAAAAAATTCCATTAAAATACTAGTAACGTTACATGGGCACCCAGACTGCATGGGGGCAGGCCCATATTAGCCCTTGATCCTGTAATTTGCTGCACCCATGTGCATGTTGTTTCAGGACAGGGGTTTAAGTAAGTAGAAGGTAGTTAGGCAGGCAGAAAAAGACCTCGTACTATTACTTTCCCTTGTCCGTTGTTCTGGTTCTGTGTCCCACATTTGGGCCTTGACAAACAGACCTTTCCTTTCGGTTATTGCTATGCAAGTCTTGAAGTATTCTTCAGGTAACACCATATTAAAAAAAATCAGGTAGACCAATTAAATGTAAAGCAAGATTAAGCTTCAAAAAGAATCTGATTTTTTTATTGTAGTTTCTGACTTTAGAGAACAGATCTGTACATTTTCCAGACATCCCACCCATACTGCCCATTCCCAATTTACAGAACCCACATGTCTCTCGATGCACCAGCTGCGTCAAATGAAAGTAATTATCACCCCAGACAGAGTCAGGTGTTAAAGGTAGTGGCAGGCATTTTGTGTAAGGAAGAAAAAATTAGGAAGAAGGGAGGCTGATGAAAGGCGACTGATTTCTGTTAGTCTTTTGGCAGAGAGAGAGAGGAAAATAGTAAGTAATAAAACCCCATAGGGAGTACTTTCCAATGCAGTAGACAGTGAAATAAAAGTTTACTTGAAAAGGTTTTTTTTAAATAAAGTAACCACTACCAAGCAAAAAACTAAACAAAACAAACAACAAACCCCCCAAACCCTAGGAATCAGATTATAGTCAATTTAAACTAATCAGAAAGTGGTGGGGACACATGGGAACATGGATTTACAGAATGGGAGTAAAGTGACACATGCCCCTCACAAAAAAAGATGAAGTATGAATCCTTGGGAAAGGCAATGGCATGCTACTGACAACGCACACAGCTTTCTTTAGGGAAGCCGGTCCATTCAGTGTCAGCAATGAACATTTGTTGTACAGTGGAGAGAAAGAGGATACCACTAAAACAGTTGTTGGGAAGCAAGAACAGTGGGTGTCATCTGGGTGCAGCGGATGAGAGTTTGCTCACACCAACTACAGAGAGGTCAGATCTGCTCAGACTTCTTGCCTTCTTTCCAATGGTCTGAGAGCCTGCTCCAAATCCAGATGAAGTCCATGGAACTCATTCCATTGACTTTATTAGGAGTTGGTTGATAACCTAAGTATTTACCCTACATTTTTCAAAAGCAGCAAAGAGTCTTGTAGTCTATAAGGTGCCACAGGACTCTTTGCTGCTTTTACAGATCCAGACTAACATGGCTACCCCTCTGATACATTTTTCAAGAAAGCAGATTTCAGTGTAGAACAGAGCATGTGAAAAGTTTGAGAAGTAAGCAGGGTAGGTGTATACTCGGAAATGTTATAGTAAGGAAACTAGTGAAAATGGAGTGTTTGAGGTCTTAATAAACCTTTGTGTATGCATGGGGGATAGTATATATAGGTTTACTTATCTAGATAGTTCCCCAAAGCTTGAAATTCAACCAAGGCTCATCAGAAAGTTGCTTTGGTTCATAAGCAAAACTGAGCTAATTTATTCCTTTGCACTGAAAGCGTGTGAATTTTGTGGTTTCATACAGTTTTGACACAAAACCAGACAAGCCTTTCCACTGCATCTACATTTGAGATTTCTGAGTATATTTTTTAAATCAGTGTATAACTCTGATAGCTGTGAGTTTGTGAATTTGCATGAATTAAAACTGAAGACTATTTTTCACCAGTCCCCGTGAAGCAAAAACCACTCACATTGGCTCAGCAAAAGAGCATCCTAAATACTCCTAAAGGAACTCGTTCCAGGCTCATGGACCCATAAATTGCTCTAAAAATAGGTAAGGGCCAAATATAGAATTTCGATAGGAGTGAGGCACCTAACTTCATTAGGCTCTTCTGAGAATCCCAGCCATAATATTGTCCACATATTGCAAAGCACTGTGCGTTTCAGCCCTTCTTATTTTTAGAAAAAGACCTGAAATTCTATAATGAGCTATTTCCTGTATTGTCTATCAGATTCAATAGTAGAGCGGGTTGCAAATTTTCTGATGGATTTACCGAAAGCAAAATGTGTTGCAGAAATGTGTCAATTTCAATAAAATTCCATTTAGAAAAAAAAATTGAAGAAAACTTTTTCAGCCTGGAATGTTTCGATTTTGTGTTTGAAATGACCTTCCGTTTCCATTTTATATCGCACTACAAGATTTAAAAAGTCAAAATCAGAACAAAACATTTCACTTTTCTCTAAACAAAATATTTTTTTTTATTTCCTTTTGCAGAAAATTTTGATTTTTTTTTGTTTTGTTTTCATTCCACGTTGGAATGGAAAAAAAAATTCAAAATCACAAGCTTTCCCACCAAATGAAGAATCCAGTTCCCATTCAGCTCAAGACAATAGCATTAGAAGTAGTAGTTCTTAAGATTGCACAGGGAACAAGCAACAAAGGTAACTGGGGGTAATGCATCACAGCAAAGCACATTATTCCTGGACTGTATGACTCTCAACCCTCTTTTCCAAATGTTAAAAACTAGGCTCCTCAGTTCAGATCAAGTCACATTGTCTTGACCCTGTGTGAAACACGTAGCTTCTGTGTGTTTTTTTCCTTGCCAAGTCTCCTCCATGGATGGCAGAAGAGAGGTGGTGTCTCGGCGGTGATTAGGTGAAAGCAGGGGTAATTTATCAGCAATTCTAGTGACTCCTAGAGCCAGTAGGGTTCATTCTGTCCCATCATAAATAAAAGCCTTGATCAAACATCCAGGAAGAGAGGCACATGCACTCTACGTGTTGTTAAGTTGCTGAAATGGGTAAAACAGACCAGGCTGATTCTACCTCAACAGTCAACACTCCAGTTATCAAAGTAATGTGAGTAAGCATAGAAAAACTGAACCACAGAGATGGTTAGGGTTTGATCATCATGATCATTATCATTATTCTCATTGCCGCTTCCCTGCTCTCTTGGAGAAGTCACAAGTTGTAGCACCCCTAGGAGAGCAATATTCTTTGTCCACAGCTTACCGGTAAGTAAGATTCGAGATAAGCACACAGAAAGTGAAACTAAATCTGCCTGGTGTCTTTCCAAAGACTTTTTAGATGAGCATTTCCACTGTGTCCAAGAGGCAAAAATCCAGTAAATGACATGTTTGTTTGGTTTTTTTGAGCAAGGCTCTTGATGAAAGTTAGGTAATGGGTCTATCTTGGACTGCAATTAGTTGTGACTATGTGACTAGGTTCTTACATGTACTGTGAATATAAGAATCTACTGTACATACTTTGTCTCATCAGAGATGTGTTTCTTCAGGAACAACTCTCATTTTCCTGCTCTCCTTCTGTACAAAATGTTTGAAATTAACTGAGGTGCAGGGTACACAAAGTGCTTTGTTAGTACACGCGGCTGCAGTGGTTGCACTATTAGCGCATGGGTCTACATGCATCAGTAGTAATGCAGGCTCCCTACTGCAGACTGAATTGGTGTTAGCAGTTTGTAAGGTGGGTCAGTCAGGCGCAATACATTTGGTGACTCTGCAGTGTGTGAAGTTGGATGCTGAAAAACAGTTTAAGCAGAATTAAAAAAAAATCAGCCAAAATCTAGAACAATATTTACAAAAACTACAAATTATATCAACTTTGCACCTGACTCCTTTTTTGCCATTGTGAAATGGAACTGGGGTGGACTAGACTAATGGAGGTGAGAGTATTTGGTGGAGAAAAATTCTACGGAAAAAATTTCTAGAGCAGGTGGAGATTACCTGTCTTGGTTTAAAGGCCTGATCCTGCACACACTTATACATGTGGATAACTTTTACTGACTGAGTACAAATACCGATGTGAATAAAGTTAACATCCAGGAAGTAGTCACCTTTAATGACTTAGGGACCAATCCTGCAAACATATGTATGGCTAAGACATCACAATGATGGGTACTATACTAAATAGAATAAACTAGATCCTAAAGATTTTTGGTCCAGCACTTTAAAGTAATGAAGTGTTATACAGGATTGTGGCGGGTTTTGTACCTCATCAACTACTTTGATTCAAGGGCAGGGCTGAGATTAACCCCGCCTCCCTGTGTCTACATTGGTTTTACTAACTCCCTGTTACACAATAGCCAGAGTCCCTCTAAATCCACTTCCCCTGGTAGGATAGCATGGCCTAGAGGCCGGAGTCCATATAGTGAGCTCCTAAAGCAGCGCGGCCCAATGGCCAGAATCTCTCTACCCTTCCTTCCCCTGGTGGGGTAGCATGGCCTAGTGGACGGAGTCTCTATAGTGTGCTCCTAAAGCAGCATGGCCTAATGGCCAGAGTCTCTCTAAATTCTTTTCCCCTCGGGGGATAGCGTGGCCCCGGAGTCCATCTATCTCCTTTGGGGTGAGAGAGGGGTCAGAGGACTATGTCATCACAAAGGGGGGGGATTAGAGACACCGGGTAGAGGAGCCTGGGGCCCACCCACCTTCACCGGGCTCCGACCCAGGGCCCTGTCAGTGAGGGCGTGATCCGCCACGGGTCAGCGGGGAATCCTACCGCAACACGCTGCCCTCAGAGTGATGGTAGATACCACTCCCTTCCCCTCCCTGGGTCACTTCCTACCAATTCTCCAAACTTAGCAGTTCCTGTGGGATCAGGGTCTTCAGGTTCCTCAGCACCTGGCGCTCCCTGGGGTTCCAACAGCTGCCAGTCTCTGGGCCTGCTTCCTGGCTCCTCAACTCCCCTCTCTAAGGGTCGCAACTGCTCCTGGGCTGGAGCTTCTGCTGGGTGTCCTCCTTCCCCAGCCGCCAGCCCAGACTGAGCAGTTCTGCAGGCTTTTATGCTTGGCTCCCAGTTGGAGCATGCCCAGGAGAGCCTCAGGGGCGTGGTTTTCTCTGCCAGCAGGGAAGGGTTAACTCTCTCAGTCCCAGTGCGGGGCCAGTCCACCCCGTCATAAGGATAAGCATTAAATATTACTGCACTGATAGCAAAAACTATTATGTTGACTGTCTCTGAGGATAGGATAAGCAATGGGATTAAATTGCAGCAAGGACAGTTTACGTTGGACATTAAGAAAAACTTCTTAACTGTCAGTGTGGATAAGCACTGGAATAAATTGCCAAGGGAGGGTGTGGAATCTCCATCATCAGAGATTTTTAAGATCAGGTTAGACAAATACCTGTCAAGGATGGTCTAGAACAGGGGTCGGCAACCTTTGGCCCGCGGCCCGTCAGGGTAAGCACCCTGGAGGGTCGGGACAGTTTGTTTACCTGTCATGTCCACAGGTTCGGCTGATCACGGCTCCCACTGGCTGCGGTTTGCCATCCCAGGCCAATGGGGGTGTCGGGAAGCAGCAGTCAGCACACCCCTCAGCCCGTGCCACTTCTCGCCGCCCCCATTGGCCTGGAGCAGTGAACCGCAGCCAGTGGGAGCCGCGATCAGCTGAACCTGTGGACGAGGCAGGTAAACAAAATGGCCTGGCCTGCCAGGGTGCTTACTCTGGCGAGCTGCTTGCCAAAGGTTGCCGACCCCTGGTCTAGAAGATAATACTAAGTCCTGCCATGAGTGCAGGGGACTGGATTAGATGACCTCTCGAAGTCTCTTCCAGTCCTACAATTCTATGATTCCATGATATTTCTTTTGTTGCTTTCTGAGTTACTTAGGTCAGCATTTTCTAGACATAGCTTATTCCTGTTGCAGAAACAGACTTTTGAAAAAGACCAGACCAGCGGCATTTTAAAATGAAGTCATCAATTCTTGTACAGAACAGACACACTAAAGATGGCCATAGTGCAAGCTTTCCTGTTCACAGACACATCAGCCAGACCTCTCTTGCCAACTTGCCTCTATTTTGAGATTGGACGACTCCCAGCAGAGTATACTTGTTAAGTTTTCACAGCTATGATGTACTTGGCCTGCCTACTGAAACTTTCAGTGAGGGCCTTATCTGATGCCAACTATAGAAGCAGCTGCTACTATTAGAAAAGCTTGGGGTTTTCAGCATTATGTAAGTGGCAGTCTGAGAATCTGTTGATCAGTAGCTGTGGCTTCACACACAAACTTGCTGAAATTATACCATGGGGAAACACCACAAAAATGAAATTGTAACTGTACCATAAGCCTAAATGAAGCTTTTCAGTTTGAACACTCCTATCTCCTAGATTTGTGTTGATTTTGTACCTGGTAAAGAGAATCTGAAAGACTACAAACTTGAAATGAAAACTGCACACAGTACCTTCTGCCTGGGATCTCTTAAGAGCCTGATCAATTATATTACTTAAGCATGAGTGTACCTTTATTTCAACATACGGAAGGCTTGACATTTTCCTTAAATAATACTGAAAAAAATGCACATGAACATTTTGGTAGAGGGATAAAAAATGCTGCAGTTTACAGCTCCGAACGTCAGCCAGAAATTAGTATAGATTTCTTTCTAGGGACATTGTCAGGGCTGGCAGACCTAAAATTATACCTACCAGGTATGCGCTTTGTGTTGTCCCTCAGGTCTGCCTGTCGGCTCGCTGGGAGAAAGACTCTTGTATTTTTCAATATCCTGACTGCTCAGTGTATTTACAAAAATGGAGCAGACAGGCAGAGTGGAACACTTCATGACATGCATACCGGCAATCATGAAGCAACCTATCACCATGGAATCTGTTATTGTAGGGTCACCCACTTAAACAGAAGCACTAAATCACATGGAAATAGAAAAAAAATTAAAACTAATCCGTCATGGTGGAAACCAAACACACATGCTTGAAATCTTTAAATATTCAGAGCTTTTTGAAGTGTTAATAAGAAATGAACTGAAAAAAAAATCAATGGGTCTCTGGTGATATTTATTAATATTAACTAAAGGTCAAAAACAATAATGTTTAGTCGTTTTAGGATTTGTTTTTCACAGTTGACATTATTTCATTTTAAACTTGCCTCTACAGCTTTTTAGCATAAACCCGCAGTAGGTTTTAATTTACTAGATCGTTTACTTATTTTCAGTTACAAAACTGACTCTAAAATTTATGATGGCATGTTCTTGAGTATCAAAATGATAATTTACTACTTGGAAAGAGATAACATGAGGTCCTCTCTACTCTGCCACAAACCATTTGCAACACCATAGAATCTTCATGGAAATATTTTAAAGTAATGTCTAAAACTATATTTAGTTTTAAAAAAACACGGTTCTCTGAACAATTGTTTTTCAGCCACATGGCCTTTTGCTCTCATTTTTCATCCATTCTGGTATAATCCAGTCTGTCTGGATCATGAGTTATCATTGGCTGCCACGGGTACACAACAATACAATTTGTCTTATTGAAACATGGGCTAGCGCCACTTGACTACAAAGAATCATTCATTTTATAATAAATCAAACATTTACTAAAATTCTCCCTTCTCCTGATGTAAAATGGGGAGCAGACAATGTCATCTATGGACTAAGAGCTGAAATAAATTCTCTTTTCTTTATGTGATGGAGCTATATTTTGATTAATATACATTAAAAGAAACCCAACATCCTCACCAATTTTTGAGCTATTTTCCTGGAACCCAAACAGCTAAAAGTTTCTACACCCTGGCAGTTGACAGAAATATCTTTAGATCTAGCAGGCGTGAAATCCTATCTCCCTCCCAGCCCCCTCAAAGTCAATGGAAGATTTGCCGTTGACTTCAGTGGAGCCAGAATTTCACCTCAGAGCGCCGGAATCTCAGTTATCACTTTCCATTTGTAACTGACTTTAGAAACTCATGTGTCAAAGCCATAAAAAGGTGGAAAGTGAAAGGTTCAAAATACAAAAGGGTCGATTTTGGGTATAACCACGAGAATGTGAGCAAACGTAGCTCTGTTGCTTCTGAACAAGAGCTCTGTTTCCATTGCTTCCACCAAATCTCAGGAAGCCCAGTCATTTGGAGATGATGTGGAACTGGCAACAGTAACATACAGTGTATTGATTATGATCAGCTATGCAGTGATAAGCACTGCTTGGGCTAAATCCTGCAAAGGTGACCAAAGAAAAACTCCGTTTGACTTCATTTTAACAGCTAAAGGCTGAGCTTAGTTTGAGGGTCACGTGTTTTCCTAATTTAAGAAGGTTTACAAATGTTTTATTAATAATTACAGCTTTTTAATACGCACTATTGTGAGTCTCTCTCACACTTATTATACTGCTAATACCATATGAAAGGGATTCTCAAATGTTTCCGTATGGCAGCTGTCTTACCCTTCCATCTCCCATTTAGCAAGCTGGGAAGGGCAAGGCAGTGGTGATGATTCCCTTATAGCTGTTTGCGATCCCAAGGTTTAGGACCTATGCCATATGCCATGGTCAAACTTTCCTAGGTGTAAATGCTGTTTCCAGGTCACCGCTTGTACTTGAGGCATATTTGGGTACCAAGAGGAAGAAATTCACTTTGAGTCAGCTGTGATAGCCTTAGGGCTGCACTCCCTTGCCACTGTGGGGGAAGTGCAAATGGATCCATGAAGTTACAGATGAGCTGGACCCACATACACGGTCATGTTTAGGGAGCCTGGACAGAAGGAGAGGCAGGACTTGTGCATGGGCTCCTAGTAGCTCACTGTTTTCCCCAGGGAGCAGAACTACACATGTTCTGTTGTGATCGGGACTCTTGTCACGTATAGAGTCGGCGAGAGGATTTTGTCCTCTATGTCAGTGTTTCCCAAACTTGGGACGCCACTTGTGTAGGGAAAGCCCGTGGCGGGCCGGGGTGGTTTGTTTACCTGCCGCGTCCGCAGGTCTGGCCTATCGTGGCTCCCACTGGCCACGGTTCGCTGCTCCAGGCCAACGGGGGCTGCTGGAAGCACGCGGGCCAAGGGACGTACTGGCCGCCGCTTCCAGCAGCTCCAGTTGGCCTGGAGCAGCGAACTGCGGCCAGTGGGAGCCACGATCGGCCGGACCTGCGGACGCGGCAGGTAAACAAACCACCCTGGCCCGCCGGGGGCTTTCCCTACACAAGCGGTGGAACAAGTTTGGGAAACACTGCTCTAGAACATACCACAGACCTCTCTGTCTGGCTATAGGTATCATTTTTTTTCTTGGAGTGTCTTGTGACTAATGGCTTGGCCATGACCCAGGTGTAAAATGGTTATTGTGACTGTGTCGGGGTCTGAGCAGGACATGTTGCATGTGATTGAGGTTGCATAGTAGAAGACTGGATGTAGGGAACGGGCAGTCTTGCAACTCCTGTGTTGACTACTGCTGTGTTAGTGAATTGAAAAACTACTTCACTTGGACCATTTCCCAGCATGCAGCCCCTTGTCTTCATGGCTGGCTCTGCAAACAGGTCAGCTGAAAGGTTCAGGAATGTGGGGCAGGCACAGCTATTACATACAGTTCTTTGAAGCTTACATAATTCAGACATAAGTGGGTATGAGTTCTTCCTGAATAAGACCCTCAGCAGGTGAGTTTCAAAAGTATTCAGCACTGGTCTAAGTCTAGAGTTTGGGCAATGGTGAGTGATTTTGGCAAGCCCATCTTCACTGTCTCGTTGACCATGGTGAGAACACAGAACTCCCTTACGGACTTCAATGGGAGCAGGAACAGGCCCTATGTGCAAGAAAACTGTCTATCTCAAAGAGAATTTCTCCAGCTGACAAATGTGTGATCAAATATTTTCTATGAACGCAGTTTAGTAACGGAATTCTCAAAGATCCAATATGCCAAAGGGACAAGCTGCACTAAATGCTTTTCCTTTAGATTTACTGCTGTCAAGATCAGTTTTAGCTGGATCTGTATAGTACTTGTGCTTTACCCAGCCTTTTTCTCCTGCTGCAAGAAGAACAATAATGAGAGCGTTAAGAACAAAGTCTAATGTAAATGGGTTTGGTATGTAAGAAACATGCTTTGATTTATCCTGTTTACATTTAAAACCATGCATCACTCTGGCTTTAATTCAAACAACTTACTTGCACATATGTTGGAACATTCCAAGTTTTCCCATCACTCTTATAATGTAAGCAAAATCTAGTGTATGGCTGGTGGCTATATCTTACATGCATTTGGAGGTAAAATAGCTATTCAGTGATATCATATGCACTGCCTTGTTGTCAGTACCCACAATGCTTTTCTCTCTCTGCTATTAAATGGCATTGCTGGCAGTGCAGCGGTCTTATCACAGACCAGGAAGCCATGAATTCCTGAATTCTAATCCCAGCTCTGCTACTCACTCCCAGGGTGGCCTCGGGCTAGTCACTCAACCTCAGTGCTTCGGTGTCCCCATCTGTAAAGTAGGGATAACAGCACAGGGGAATGTGAAGCTACATGAGTGATGTTTGTCAAGTGCTGTGAAGATGAAAGATGCTAGAAACTGTGCTGTAAGGGCCAAGTGTTATCATGGCTTCTGAGCTCTGAAATGTTTGATATGATTGTATGTGCACATAATTGTGATGGTAATTCAGAATGCAAATTTGAGATATTTACATTTCTTCCGGGCAAGCTTAATGTTCAGTTATCAAGGAAACTATCTTTTGCAGAAAGAGGGTATCACTTATTCAAAGGTTGCTTTAAGCCTGAAGGCCTAGCAGGTCTATAATTTCTATTTTTTAAGCTAGCCATAAGATAACAGACTGTAGCAGTTTCCTTGGAGTTATTATGGATTATTGATCAAACAATGACCATAAATAAAAATGTCCATCATAACTGGAGCTTAGTATAAGATTCCCCCCTTCCGCCCGCCAAAGGACAAACGTTTTCAAAGCAACCCTGTCTTCATTTGTGTATAGTTTGCAAACCAATGTACACACCACTGGAAATATAATTCTATTCATAACTAACTTTTAAATGCAAGGGCTGCATTTACTAATCCATTTCTGCTATAATACGAGATATGAAGAGCACAGGCCTAGCTGATGTTAGGTAACTTTGCTATTTTTAGAATATTTAGAAATATCAGCATTTCAGTTTGATTACAAATAGGCACTTGACACAGAATAAGTTCTACTGCAGCATCTAAACTTCAGTGTCAGACAAAGTTTCTTCAGGAGACAATAATCTAGCTCATGCACTCAGCATGACCTCCAGCACCAAATATGTCTCTACACATCTGACCTGTTCTTCGTGGCAGTAAAAGAGCCAGAGAAGCAACATGGAGCTAAAGTTACTCAGACAAGATCGGATAATCAGATGGAATAGGAATCATTGCTTTGAGTTTGTTAGTGCTGATGGTTGTTAATTTATGTTTATTTGCTCATTAACCATTCACCTGCAGAGCTGATTGATACTGTAGTTTGGTAAAACATTGGTATAAAATTCCTCAACTCAAATCATTCCATAACTATGTCCTCTTCTGAATTTCAATCAGTGTCCTGAATTCTAAATGTTGTTATAGATAGATTATTATAGTTGGAAGGGACATCAGGAGGTCATCTAGTTCAACCCCCTGCTCCAAGCAGGACCAATCCCCACATGGCCCCCTCAAGGATTGAACTCACAATGCTGGGTTTAGTAGGCCAATGCTCAAACCACTGAGCTATCCCTCCCCCAAAGTGTGTGTGTGTGTATATATATATATAGAGAGAGAGAGAGAGAGACCTATCTCATAGAGCTGGAAGAAGCCCTGAAAGGTCATTGAGTCCAGCCCCCTGCCTTCACTAGCAGGACCAAGTACTGATTTTGCCTCAGATCCCTAAGTAGCCCCCTCAAGGATTGAACTCACAACCCCCTGGGTATAGCAGGCCAACACTCAAACCACTGAGCTAGTTCTTTTAGGCCTGATTCTGTACACTGATTGGCACAGGTGATCCTTATGGCCTGACATCAATAAGGCTCTCTATGAGCACCCATGTTAATAAATGTGCAGAACTGCAACCTGCTTGCATAATTTTTGGGGCAGATACTCTCTTTATTTTTGTCTCTAAATTCTACATCGGCAGTGCTTGAATTGGAGCCAATACCAGGGACTACGTGTTTTATCGGAAGGCAAATACCTTGTAAAACACATTGGGAACCTTTGGAACGAAAGCCGCTATGCCCTGTAAATGTCATTCATCATTATTATTCTGTGGCCCAGCTGAAATTCTGATGGCTGGCCTGTATTCAGAGACATGTTGTGTGGGACATTCCCAGGTTTTCCCAGCACAGAACAGCCTGGATTATTTAAGATGCCTGGATTCTCTTAGAAAAGTCTTACACTACATATATTTCAAAACAGAAAAGCAACAGAACGCAACATATTGAGGCCATCAATACATTCATGAATCTCGATGAAAACATTTTCAAAGTAAATAACTGTCAGGATGGGTACACTACATACACGCTTCCGAGATTGCTTTTACACTTTTTCTGTCAGTATCAATTAATTTGGCTGAAGCTTCTAATCTTCCTCCCATCCAACCTCCACGTGTTTGTGTAGATGTGTTCATTTGGATCACACAATATAGTTGTACTGTTAGAAGCGCCACTGCAGAAATTCTGCTTAAAGCAGTATTAAGCTTCCTTTTAGTGTCTCTGTCCCCTGCAATAAACAAAGCTTTTGGCTTTAACCTGGTTTATTGAGAGAAGTGGAGATGTTGACCTTCCCTTTTCCTTTTAACCTTTGCCTCTTTCCGTCTCAATTTTGACAGCAGAGGAGAGGGCATTCTTGACACTGGTGGGGGTAAAGATTGGTTGTCTTCAGCTATCAGGCCATTTAATGTTTAGCCTCTTTAAGGGGTAACATTTAGAAAGCTACCTGGAATAAATGCCTGTCTGCTTCAAACAACATGTGTATCAAACAATGGATTCCAATTTGGGACTCTGGGAGTTCCTGGCCAATTGTTAAGACTTTGCACTCCTTTCACTCCAGGGAGGTCTGAAATGTCAAAATCTTCTGTCATCTCACTTGTCATATCACATCCCGCAAAGGAACACGGAAGCCATCATCCGTTCTGCTGTTTATTGTCATGAAAACCCATAAATACTCATTCTCCATAAACAGTATCAGCCCAATTAAAGCACTCTTTACCAAGCCTGATCATTTTCAGACAGAAAGTATTGATTTATCCACCTATGGGCACTGCATAGAAACATCTCTTAATGAGAATGATAGTGACCCCTGACCTCTGCCCTTTCACCCTATAATATACTCTCTCAATTTTCTGTTAAGTGGTCTAGTGGCACATCAGCAGAGATGGAAAGACACTCTGATTCTTTAATGTCGACACTGGAATGCTCAAAAGGAATGCTCAAATCTTCATTGTAATGGGAGGTGAACAGAAAGGTCACTTATATGCAGAGCTTTCAGCTTGTTTGACAAGTCTTCTTTAATAAGTGAAACATTGTTGGGGTACACTTGTCCATCAAATGCCGCGGCCACTCAGTACAGACACAACCAAACGAAAACATTAGCAACCTGATTGCTTGGTTCTGGAAACTGTTCCCCCACCACCTCTCCAAGTTCCTTTCCAATAATTTGTATGTTGACTTACAAAAAAATACTCGACCTATAACAAGCATAAGAGATACTTGATTTTGTTCTGTTCAGAAACCTGCAATTTGTAACTCTGCGGCGTATGTGGCTGGTAACTGAACTGGTATACAAGCCAGTACATTCAGTAGTTAGATTAATCCTCCTTTGGAGGTTGATAGTTGTTTGATATACGGTACAGGGCTGACACAGGTTATTCTAATGCCACTTTACTAAACACATTACAAAATTGTGCAGGGAGTATACACCCTTCATGCAGATAAATGCACACAAGAGAAAATCCTAACAGCTTTTAATTTCCATGCTTTTCAGTTTTATTGATGTAAATGCAACTGTTTATAGGACTAATGACACAGGCTGGCTCAGCTGAGTCAATTACATCAGTAGGTACTTGGATTAGATATTTTGCCTGCTTTCCATTTGCACCGTCTATATGTCTGATATTTGACTACAATTAAATTGCACCATCGTGATTTGGCACTTGCCATATGTTGTATCTCAAAGCATTTTAAAGGACAATGAAAAAAAAATATATAACATAGTTCAAAGATTGTATGCAGGCATATGTGTCAATCATTATGAGCAACATTCAGTAAATAGCCAAGAGTGTTACATTATGGTGTCCTCTAATCTATGGTGGTGTTAAATGAATAGGAATGTTGAGAAGGATGTTAGGGTCATCTACTGTTCTAAACTGTGTGGGATTGTGTGTGTGTGTGTATATGCATGTGTGTGTTTGTTTTGGGGTGAGCGGGATATTTGGTGAATTTTAGTACTCATGAAAGTGAGACACTAATGGCACCATCTGGCCTACTGCATAGTGCTGTGCAAACTTCTCACACACAGCTCTGCCAATGCACTTCAATTCTGACCTTCAGCACCCCTTCAGTTCCTGTAATGAGTCTACAGCATCTCTTGAGAAGAAACCGTCTATTGTTGTGGTTTCAGCTAAATTGTGCAATGTTTTGCAATGTGGGCAACTGCCCATGGGTGACTAGCCTGAGGCCACTGAACGCAAATCTGAACCTTGCCTTGTGGAGGTGAAGAGCTTGTGTAATAAACCCATACACCATTTTATGAGATTCCATCTCCTTTACAATTCACTCAGCAAAAATAAGCAGAATTAATTTGGATTTAACATCTGATTCAAAGCATAGCACCCACAGCGGACCCAATTCTGCAACCCTTACAGTGCCTAGCACTTATGCGAGTACTCATGCTTCAAATCACTGGGACTATTTGTGTGAGCACCACTTCACTTGAGTAAATGTTGTGCGATCAGGGCCTGAATGATTGATGCTAGATCTGCAATGTTATATCCCTTTCAGAGACAGAATACTGCACTAGATTGGCCACTAGTTCCTGTGTTCTACAGTAGTTAGTTAACCCATGCATGTACCACACTAGAGCATATAAAAGAATGTGACTTCAAGGGCTGCAGTGTTTGTTGAGAGTCCATAATGCATTGAACAAAAAGGTGCATTTGTGCACCACAGTGCCCTCCTCTAATTTAGATCAAATCCACGCCCATCATTTTGATTGAAACCAGCACTTTATCTCATTGTCTATGGTGCTTTTTGCAACTTACATAGCACCTAACAGTGCTTATAATAATCATGAAGGTAGGAATAATGTCATTCTTAGATGCATTCATCCTTTGCTATGATATAGCTCTTTCTTGGACTCTTCCTTCCATTATTTAATTTAGAATTTTGGTCCATTCTTTATTAGTCAATGGCAACTTTCTATAGCCAGTAATAGAATTATCCAATAATACCTACCTAAAGTGATCAAATTTAGTCAAAATAAAGGAAAATTATATTATTTTTAGGAACTAAGAATACTGGATCAGACCTAATGTCCATCTAGGCCAGTACCTTGTCTCCAATAGTGGTCAACACCAGATACTTCAGAGATGGGTGCAAGAAACCCTGCCATAGGCAGGTGTGAGATAAGCTGCTCCCCATGAAGGTCTGATCCTAATCTAGACTAGTTAGGGATTGGCTGAAGTATGAGGTTTTATCCAGCTTTCAAAATGTGATAGCATTAACTATTGCAACTCTAGATATTGTTATTCATATAAATATCCAAACCCTCTTTCGATCTTGCTTGATTCTTGGCCTCAGCAATATCCTGTGGCAATGAGTTCCACAGATTTAATGCACATGATTTGATTACAGAAGTTTTGATCAAATTAATTGGAAGAATTATATTAACGGGATTGAATTAAATGTATAGAATTGTATATTTGCATTTTTGTGCAGTCTGTGTGACCTCCTAGAAAAGTATTAGTGCCCATCAATGAGATTCCTGGCTTGCAGGGGAAATTGCATTGGATAGTTTCACTGTAGGGCAGTAACACTTTTAGATGCCACAGCAAATGGCTATGGACTGTGAGGTTGTGATGTTGTAGTAAATGGTGATCTCTGGTAGGCACACAGAAATGGACTAGAAGAGCCCCTTGTGGGATTTGTGAGAATAATTTGATTTCTTCAGGTATGAACATGTGACCCACACATTTCTAGGCACTGCTCATTAGTTTGGATTATCCAGCTGCCTTCTTTCTTCTCCTTTATTCTTCTGTCCCCTCAGATATAGAGAATGTCCACCAGTTTCTGCCCTTTATTTTGGTCTTATGCTGGTCTGTTCAGGCTTCTGAGAGTCGTGTTGATCAATTTGGCTCCTGTCTCTCTTGTTCCATATATTGTTTCTCTTGGCTGCTCTTTTTTTTTTTTTCCTGTTTCCAGGTGGTGTCTGTATCATCACTTGTCACAGAGGGTGTGTTGGTGGAATCTTAATGCGAGTCCTAAATATGTCCATCATCATCTTACCATATATGATTCTTCAGATTGATTTGTTCTACTTAGAATTTATGATGTTGCAAGAAACTCTCCAATGTCCTCTGAAGATATTCCACAGGCATTTACTTTGGAATGAATCGATTTTCTTACCAATTCAAGGACATGAACACAATCATACTAGGCAAGCAATGGTCCATCTAGCCCAGTATCTTGTCTTCTGATAGTGGCCAGTGCCAGATGGTTCAGAGGGAATGAACAAAACAGTGTAATTTCAAGTGCTCCATCCCCTCTTGTCCAGTCCCAGCTTCTGGCAGTTGAAGGTTCAGGGACACCTGGAGGTTCAATTTCTGTTGTAGATTTCCATTACTCTGTGGAATAAATGAGGGTAGACATGATGCTGGGGTTAAACATTTGTATTTTATGAGTGCCAATCATGCTACTTTTCCAAATCTTTTCACGTTTATGAAAGTTGTTTGCTGCTTTTGATATTCGTTACCTGATATCTAGCATGGTGTCATCATAGCTGCACATCTCACGCCCTAGATGGGTAAAATACCTTCCTTTTTCTAGAGTTTCTTCATCCACTCTAATGGTTTCTTTTGGGGCATTGATTTTGTCTTGCCTTTATTGATGGACAAACCATCTTGTTTTACTGTATCTGCCAAAAGCTGGGTCTCTTCGTCCATTAAGTGAGGTGTGGAACTAAGCAGGACAATATAATCAGCTATAACGAGGTCATCCAATTGTGCTTTATCACTAGTCCATAAAATTCCTTGGTTGCCTTCTGTGATTTCTTTCCTCACGGCCTCATCAATGACAAGTGCAAACAATAGTGGGGACATAATACACCATTGTCTTACTCTGGTTGTCACTGCAAACCAATGGCTGATGTTGTCACCATCTCTGACAGCACATTTGTCATTACCACATAGCTCATTGATGAGTCTATCCTGTTGCCTTGGGGTAACTATTTTGGCAATACTTTACTGATAGCTGAGAACGTCCCCCATGTTCATAGAATATCAGGGTTGGAAGGGACCTCAGAAGGTCATCTAGTCCAACCCCCTGCTTAAAGCAGGACCAATCCCCAGACAGATTTTTACCCCAGTTCCCTAAATGGCCCCCTCAAGGATTAAACTCACAACCCTGGGTTTAGCAGGCAAATGCTCAAACCACTGAGCTATTCCCCCACTCCTTTGGCTACATTCCCAGTAAATCATGTTGCAGTGACCCTAAGCAAGCATTCTTTCTAAGGGAACATATTATGCTCCCCTCCACAGACAGGCATAATTCCACATTCCCATTAGTGTTACTGAGATGCACACGTTTTCACCCTGTAGTGGGCACAAACACTGGAGAACATCCTAATGCACTGACTTAATTTTTGTGTGTGTTGCTTTAACCTAAAACCTTTTTTCTTCTAGACTTCGTTAAACAAAAATTAGTGCCCAGGCTAAGAGCGTGCAGTAGTTTAATACAGAGAAAATATTTACAGTAAATTACACTCTAATCTTAAGTGGTCCATGAGCATGCTACATAAATACCCATTTCCTATACTAACTGCCTGCATGTTAGAAAGGATCATAGAGCCCTTTGCAATAAAAACTAGGCAGATGCAGAAGGAATCACTTCACCCATGACTGAAATGCAGCAACCTCTGGGGCAAAATGCAACAGATTTGTGCAGAGCACAGCAGCCGCATACAGCAATGCAGAACACAGAGGAATAGTTTAAGCTGGGCAGTGAAAAATGCCTATATCCGTTACAAATACTGTATGAAATACAGTATTTTGTACAGCCAGATACTATGCAATAAAACACCTATGGCTGGCCCAGGCCAGCTGACTCTGGCTTATGGGGCTATATAACTGCAGGGTAGATGTTCAGGCTTGGGCAGGGATCCTGGGCTCTGGGAGAGGGAGGGGAAGCTATGACACGTTAATGTAGAAATGATATTTACAAAGCTGTACCATTCCACCGTGTGATGCAGGAGTTTCTGTGGATGAAGTGCCAGTTGAAAAGCTTTGTTCAGTCAAGGTGCAAGTTAAAGCTACCTCTAAACAGCCCTTCTCTGGGAGGCATGTTGTCTTAAATCTGTAATGTAACACAACAGAGTATTCATCAATCCACACAAGAAGTGCCTGTCGTCACAGCACTGTACAATGTAATGGATTTGTTGAGGGCTAGGTTTGCACAGTGTGTGATCAAAAAAGGGAAAGACTTGCCCTTACAACAGGGTGTTGCAGAGAGGAGGGAAGATAGGATAGAACAACCCTAGCCACATCCACAACTACAGGATGGCTTGGAACAGGGGTCGGCAACTTTTGGCACGCGGCTCGCCAGGGTAAGCACTCTGGCGGGCTGGGTCGGTTTGTTTACCTGCCGTGTCCGCAGGTTCAGCCGATCACGGCTCCCACTGGGATGGCGAACCGCGGCCAGTGGGACCCACGATAGGCCGAACCTGCGGACGCGGCAGGTAAACAAACCAGCCTGGCCACCAGGGTGCTTACCCTGGTGAGCCGCGTGCCAAAGGTTGCCGACCCCTGGCTTAGAATAACATCTGCAAAACACCTGAGTGGTTCTGACTGCTGAATTCATAGATTCCAAGGTCAGAAGGGAACACTGAGATCATCTAGTTGGACACAACTCCCCCCAAATAATTCCTAGAGCAGATCTTTTTTAAAAAAAATGCAATCTTGATTTAAAAATTAAGAGTGAAGGAGAATCCACCACGACCTTCAGTACGTTATTCCAATGGCTAATTACGCTCACTGTTAAAAACGTACACCTTATTTGTCAAGTTTCAACTTCCAGCCACTGAATCGTGTTGTACCTTTCTCTGCTTGACACATATGGCTAACCAGCTGGGAACTGGCAGAGCCACAGAGCATGTTCCCATGGGGATATGGTTGCAGAACCAGTGCCCTAAGCTTGTATGCTCCCTATACAATCTTGAGTACTAAGGAAGGAGCCTGCCCTATTGCTTGTGCAGTGAGAAGAGGATCTTTTTTGCCCTCTTCCCACAAGCAGAATAAAGGGCAGGCTTTAGGCCTGATCCAGCAAATCTATTCTCCTGCAAACAGTCATCACTCATATGAGTTCTCCTGTTGGCACTATTCATTTTCTTCAATTGAAAGGGCTACTTGCATGAGCAAAAAATGCTTACAAAGGTTTGCAGGATCAGGCACTTAGCTCTTTCTGATTCACACATGGGGGAAGATGATGATGTTGACATTCAAGCCGACGAGATTGATTGGTTTTTCATGCATTGCACATTTATAAGTGTAAATGATGCAGAAAATTCATGCACATGATAATCAATTAATAGCAGTATTTTATACAAGAACTAGGACTCCACATACTGTGAAACTGGCATATTTTACTCTAAATTGACCTAATACATTTCCAGGAATGTGTCAATTAAAATTTTAGCCTTTTGGAAGAGGGGGAGAGAGGCTACGAAATCCAGGCTAATAAATACTGGGAATAAAATCAGAATATTGGTTTCCAGCTGGCATATTAAGGGAGGTTATAATTTAGAGAAATAAAGAACTGGAATTAGGCACCATTTCAGTATAGGCAGCCTGCTACTGCCCCTCTGCTAAACATTTCATTTCTCTAAGTCAGATGTTCTAAATGTGTAGCTGTTCTAACCTTGTTTCTTTGGTACCATACAAGAAAAAAAACAAAACAACAACCCTCCACTATCCTTAGGGACCTTGATTTGCTTCCAACATATGAAGATAAACAGCCACTTTCTAAACATGATAGCATAATTGACCAACATATATTATAAAGAAAAAGTACTCACCTGCGTCCCTCATGACATCTTAGATTATTGCAACTATAACACCAAAATTAAGAATCTGATCCACTTTTCACTCTTTCTGCTCTTTGTTCTCTCTCTGCATTTCTCTCATCTCAGAAAATGAAATGGTGTCACTTTTGTTGATGGTCAGTTTCACATTCAGGTTCTCATTGCAATTGATTTTTTTTAAATCACGGAAATGTTTCTATTTGGTTTAGATTTTGTTTTGTGTACGTGTGTGTCTATTATACAAATACGTATTTTTGGCCTCAAATGTGAATCAAGTCTCCGCTTGGGAACTGATTACATAAGGAACCAGATATTAGGAGTGGCCCCACTAGAGCTGATGAGAGTTCTGCCATTAACTTCAGCAGGCCAGGATTTCACCCCAAAGTCTCTATTCACAAGTAAAGAAAGATCAGAGGTACAATAACAGTTTTGCCTTATTGGACACAAAATATTACTACTAAAATTATGCCTGCCTGTTTTTAACAGTAGATCAAGATCAGAAATTATTTTGAAATGAATTGACATAGAAGAAAAATTCATCCTAACAAACTTTGAGGTTTGATTTTCAAATTCTTTACTGATGAGATGTTATCCACTGCTTACGTTTACTGTTTAAACCTTAGCTGTCTGTGTTTTATGTACATTTCACTGCTACTTAAGTATTGTGTGTTTTTGTGAGCTATTTTATTTGTCATTGAAACATTTAGAGACAGGAATAAAGTTTACATTCTAGCTTAGCCTCTGGCTAGTGTTAAATTTCAGCTGGAGCCAAAGTGCAACAAAAGCATCTGACCAACAGAGAAGAAACAGTAGCATTTTTGCTTCATGTCTTAGAAAAAACATTGAACTCTAACTCGGGGAGTAGGGAAAATTATTTCAGTCCATTTCATCAGTCTTCCAGAAATAGCTACCATTTTCAAAATTTGGGGGTGCTTATCCACAATGCACAAGTATTGCCCCAAAAGGAAACCAAGAAAGCAGTGCTAGAACAATTACCATTACCAATTTTCATTAAATCCACAGGGGCAAACGATAACATTCTCTCAAATGTGTCAATCAGAAATTCCAAACTGGATCAGAATTCCATCATTCACATTTAAAATATCTAGATATTTTCACTACTCTCTCTCTACATATATACACACACATGCATAGACACACATACGCGCACACCCTTGCAATAGGATTGTGTGATTCGGGATGGGGGGGTGATTTATTTTTGCATATGTGTGTGTGTGTGTGCGCGCTCTGTCTTTTTGTCTGGTGGCAGCTGTTTCGTCTGACCTCTCCCATCTAAAACTGCTGGGCTGTGCAGTTCCAGCATACCTCATGGGGCTTCTGTAGAAACAGTGTTGTTTACCATCTCAAAGAAGCAGCGGTTTTGTCGACCGATCACACATAATAATGATAATGATCATGCCCGAAGCTTACATGCACTCATCAGCATGATGCCAGCTCCAGAAACACCTGAGGAAACATACATTTAAGAGCAAAGCTGTGGAATAATATCATTTCTATTCATGCCTCAACTACCTGTGTGTAGGTGCACTTCCCATGACTCTCACTACAGGCTTCATTAATATGGTATTTCCAGTGGACGAGAGTTTTCTTTACAAACTAGAGTCCATTAATATTTATTATTACAGCTGAAGGGAGTAGCTGGTCTTTCCTTTTTAGAAAAGGACTTTCAAAATATTTGAGGAAAGCAAGTGAAATCTGCAGACACTGTCCAGGACTTGATCCAACACCCACTCAAGCCAATGGAAAGCCCAGCATTGATTTCAAAGGCCTTGGGATGAGGCCCTGAGGCACAAATTAGCACCAAGGAATGATGGAACAGCCTTCCCCCCTACCCCTCCTTCTCTCAGCAAGAAGATAAGGCAGCAAAATCCTGTATCTTCTAGGGTGAATTTTATTTTTGTTGGCTGCTGCTCTCGCAATCATTTTGACAGCTGTGCCTGGGACTGACCTCCTGAGAAGCACACATGCTCTGTACTGGCTTTTCATTTTGTGTGCGTGAATTATAGCCACCTGAATGTATCTGCTAGGTGGACATAAAATAATTGGTCCTAATCCTGCAGGAGGCTAAGGAGCTGATCATCTTCAGTTCCCACTGACCTATAATGAGGGCCGGCTCTACCATTTTTGCCACCCCAAGGAAAAAACAAAAAAAAAGCCGCTCAGACTGTGCCGCCCCAAGAATGGACAGCATGTAAAAAATCCACATAATTGAAGAGCTCCTTGGGGTTATGTCATCTTCTCCTTTGATTTAAAATGACTTCCTAAGTAACATTTATTCTCTCTCTTTTAAATTACTCTTTTATACCAAAAAAACTTTAATAACTGAATTGTTTGGTTGTTTAAAGCTTTTATCGTTTCAGCCCCTTTTTGGCATTGGAGCCACAGAGCTTGTGTCATTTTTAGAACCTTGAGGTTCTTCTTTCACTGAGACCGTATAACTTCAGACTTTTCCCATATGAGCCAAATTACTAACATTCAGGACCTTGTTTAAACATTGTTATTTAAAAACTATTAATATGTAGCAAAGATTTTAGGCTGATGGGGCACCTATGGGCTAACCTTTACATGTCGCATTTAAAAGTATCGCAAACCTCAAAGGGAAAAAACCAGCCTGGGTCAATCCTTTTCAGAATGTCTGTTCATCCTTTTACTTTTTCAGTTAACTGAGAGATTTGTTCATTCACCTGAAGAATGTATTGGTGCAATCTTGATCCACAGAGAAGAAATATTATAAGAAAGAATAACTAAGATATATTGTGCATTTTTATTTGCCAGGAAAATACACTTAGCTTTTAGGGGGACTCATAAGTTAATAAATTGCCTACGGGGGGAAAAAAATCCATCCATAAATCTTTGCTTCCTTGCTTTTCATTGTAAAACTCTATTACTGTCCCTCAAAGGGTTAATGGTTCTCTTGGCTGGAGAACAATTCATTCTATGGCTAAACGCAATGACAAATAACCATTATTCTTTCCAACTGCACTGATAATCGGGACAGCTTAAACATTTTCGCCGGTATAAGTGAAACCATTAATCCTCTTGGATTTCACGATAAGTGGTGACTGCGAAATAATGACTGTGTCATTGCAGGCAAGAAAAAATGTTAACAATTAAAACAAGTTAGCCATTATCTTACACAGTACTGAATCGCTTTCACATTTCATTAGCAATATTGTAAGTGATATGTACCTTATTAAAAAGCTCTTATTATCCAAGAAACCTAATTAGTCAAAATCTCTCAGTCACTGGTTTAATTTTCTAATGATATAAATGCTGTGTTGGGTAATGCAATGCGAGGAGACTCGGCTGTTTGTCCAAAAAGAAGTTCCAGAATGAAATGCACAGGATGCTTTACAATGAAGCCTACTGTGTAGAGAAAGCAAACTCCTTTATTATTGTTTTTTTAGGTAAACTAGGATTTTGTTTTCAATATATCACATGAACACACAGGGGGAAAAATCATCTTCTCCTTCTCTGCTTAAGCCAATTGCTAAGTGCTGTGCAGATTGTAAGGGCCAAGAAACGTCAATGTAACTTTTTTGTGAGGCAGCAAGAGGCATTTTTATTCTCCTCACATTCAACCCTGAAGCTTCCTATAAATGAAACTGATGAACTAACACCTGAGGCACATCTACACCTGGAAACACAAGAGAAAGAGGCCTCTGTATTTCTCAAATGCAATGTCAGAGATCACATTTTCAAATCCTATAGGCTTTAGCCTCTAAACCCCTAAAGAAGACCCAAAGTAATGCCATGGCTGCTGCTGCCTTTAAAATATATACAGGACTAAAAATATGTATCACTTTTAAAAAAACAGACATTGTTTGTGTTATTTTCTTGGCCGGTAGAACTTGGTGTGATTTTTTTTTAACACAGTAGGGCCAATGTAGGGCTCAATCCTGCAAATGCTCCCAAGCACAGGATGTACTGCACTTAATACACCTGGTAGTAAATGTTCGCATGGCACAGTCCATACTTATTATTTCTCATTTATCTAATGCCAACCTATTTGACTCTGTACAATAGATACAGCATATTATAATCAGAATCTATTATTTCCAACAGGAAGTGACTAGTTATTCATACCTGTGATTTCCCAATTCACAAATATCACCATCCATAATACACAGAAACAAAACCAAATGCTCTCCTCAGATTTGCATGCTGAGCTCCCAATGGCCATGTGCATCTGCAGGTCAATATTTTTATGGGGCCGTTGCCTCTACATAGGGACACAGGGTCTGATCTGAAGCCCATGGAAGTCAATGGAAAGACCTCTATTAGCTTCAGTGGACTCAGGGTCAAGGCTTTGGATCAGTCACCTACTCTATAAGGTGGATAGAAAGCTGGCTAGATCGTCAAGCTCAGTGGGTAGTGATCAATGGCTCCATGTCTAGTTGGCAGACAGTATCAAGCAGGGTGCCCCAAGGTTCGGTCCTTGGGCCAGTTTTGTTCAATATCTTCATTAATGATCTGGAGGTTGGCGTGGACTGCACCCTCAGCAAGTTTGCAGATGACACTAAACTGGGAGGAGTGGTAGATACGCCGGAGTGGTAGATACGCCGGAGGATAGAATAGAGAGGGACCTAGACAAATTAGGGCCAAAATAGAATAGAGAGGGACCTAGACAAATCCCTTATAGATTGGGCCAAAAGAAATCTTATGAGGTTCAAGAAGGACAAGTGCAAAGTCCTGCACTTAGGATGGAAGAATCTCATGCACTGCTACAGACTAGGGACTGAATGGGTAGGTAGCAGTTCTGCAGAAAAGGACCTGGGGATTACAGTGGACGAGAAGCTGAATATGAGTCAACGGTGTGCCCTTGTTGCCAAGAAGGCTAACGGCATTTTGGGCTGTATAAGTAGGGGCATTGCCAGCAGATCGGGGGACGTGATCATTCACCTCTATTCGACATTGGTGAGGCCTCATCTGGAGTACTTCTTGTACACTACAAGAAGGATGTGGAAAAATTGAAAAGAGTCCAGCAGAGGGCAACAAAAATTGTTAGGGGGCTAGAGCACATGACTTATGAGGTGAGGCTGAGGGAACTGGGATTGTTTAGTTTGCAGAAGAGAAGAATGAGGGGGGATTTGATAGCTGCTTTCAACTACCTGAAAGAGGTTCCAAAGAGGATGGATCTAGACTGCTCTTAGTGGTAGCAGATGGCAGAACAAGGAATAATGGTCTCATGTTAAAGTAGGGGTGGTTTAGGTTGGATATTAGGAAAAAGTTTTTCACTAGGAGGGTGATGAAGCACTGCAATGGGTTATCTAGGGAGGTGGTGGAATCTCCTTCCTTAGAGGTTTTTAAGGTCAGGCTCGACAAAGCCCTAGCTTGGATGATTTAGTTGGGGATTGGTCCTGCTTTGAGCAGGGGGTTGGACTAGATGACCTCCTGAGGTCCCTTTGGTTCAGGCCCATATTAAATAAATATTAATTTACATCAATTTACAGCAGGATTGTTCCACCCACGCTTACTATTCAACCCACGTCCTTTAATACAAACAAGTGCGAAGGTTACTTTAATGCAACTGTAATTTACAGGTCCCAAGCATGTAAGGCGATTTCAGATCTTCTTACCAAAGTTACTGTTGAAAAACCACATATTATTTTAGTAAAAGTCTGACAAGAAAAATACGGAGTGAAGGTAGAATGAGTGAGGAAGCTATTTCTTTGCCTCCCTGGTAAATATTGGCTTTATAATATATACAAGAACAAAAAAAAAATGACACAAAAAACTCCAAACCTAAAACAAATGCTACCAAATCAAAACCCTCCACTACGCACACAATTTTCCCTCTGCAGAGAGGATGAGGGAAGGAACAAACAAAATGTGAGAGATGTCAGGTTGCCTAATGCACAACTGGAAGGCACTCAGAGGCTAAGGTGATGAGAACCTATATGGAATAGGGTTAGTACACACCATATTTAAGATCAGACCTTTTCTCTCTGTCTCGACTGCAAAGGCTCTTGCTCATATTGTTATTTGCAGCCTTGATAAATTCAATACCCCTCCCCCTTCCCCCAGTGTCCATGACACTCGCATCAATTTTTTTTCCAGAGTGGCTCTTTTTTGGGAGTTTCCTCCCATTATTCAAAGGTTTTAACATTTTGGAGTATTTATGAACATTTTGGAACAAGCACCAGTTACGGGGGGATGACGCACCCACCCACCCCCCCCACTCCACCAGGGACCAGCATGTGTCTGTAAGGAACCTAGCACACTTTTGTGTGCTGCACAACAGCAGCAGCAGCAGCATGTCTATCATGAATCCATAGGGGGAGATTTTCAAAGGCCTAAATAGGAGTTAGGCACCCAATTCCCACTGAATTGTAATGGGACCTGGGCTCCTCACTGCATTTTGAGCCTTGAAATCTTCCCCCATGCTTTAAACTGAGAAATAATTGCTTTCCTTTACATCTACATTCTTTGTCCACCAATGAGGCCAAGTCCCTCAAATTCCTAGGCTGTGATGCTTGGCATTCATCCTGTCAGGTCCAGTGTTCTTTGAATCCTAGTAAGACTAACATTAATGGGAGACCAGCGTGGAATCTACAGTGGTACTTCCCTAACGAACTGGCATCAACACGTAATTTATGGGGGGGGGGGGGGAAATTATGAATTAATCAACCAACATACGCCAGGAGCAAGGCACCAAAATTGTAACCTACAACAGGAGCAGGTTGCAACTGGGTATTTTGAGTCTTGCTTCAACCTGTGCATACTTGTAATATCTTTAATGTCAGAAGAAAGATTCTAGGATTTTTTTCCCTTAAGCCTGAACCTTATTAAATTCAATTTACTTTGGCCTTTCCTAGCCGCTAGGGGAGAATGATATATTTTTTCTCTTCAGGCTGGACTGCACTTAAACGCAACCAGGGATTCATGCAAAACCATCCAAGACTAAGGCAAATGCTTCAGGTAAGAAAATTTAAATATAGCTGTTTCTGCAGTAAATTGTCAACTGATGTGTTGCTTCAGGATGGGTCAAATCAGCTGAAAGTCAGACCCTGGCTTTGCCAATGAGTCACAACTTTATCAGGTCCTGCCTCTGGTTATTACTGCTGATGTGACCATCTTGTAACTAAGGAAATGCTAGTGCAAAGCTAGGCCTGTCGTGTTCTATATAATCTCCAGGCCTCAGCCTGTGTCTGCAGGTGTTTCTCTGTATTGAAGTTCCCGAGGGAATCTTCGGCTTCACAGCAAAAGCCGAGTGAAGTGAAAGTGATTTGATTTGGATCCTATTACAGGCACTTTACCTCTTCTATTTCCGTGATAATAGCAGATTGGAGTCGATTATTGTACCGGGAGGGAAGTTAATGAGTTGTCGAGAAACATTGGTAAAAGTGGCACAGGAAAAGGGGCATAAATAAAAGTTTAGAGTGAAGTGAAATCTGGGAAGCAAACCTGCATAAATAAAGTGTGCTTCTCAGCTCCTGTCAGAGTTTTCTGAATGGCTCTGGATCAATTCCCTTCTTTATTTGGACTGAGAAATGAAGGATTTCTTCTCACTTTAACCTCCTCATTACAAACCCTTGTACACCCCTCATTCCTGAGCTCTATCCCCTTTAGCAGGAAACTCAGCCACCCAAACAGAGTTGCCGCAAGGACTGAGTTTGCACTGATTATCTTGCTTTGTGTTCCCGGGAGTCCAAAAGTTTGCCAGCCTCGACTAATGCACCTCAGAGAGTTACAGAGGCAGGAATGAAACCCTAGCTGGGTTTGAAAGAGGCACTTTATGTCTGTTCACAAAAGAAAAGAAAAACATTGAAAAATTTCCAAGAACTCCTGCTAGGTGACAAAGTGGCATTTGTAAGATGCCCTTCAGTGCTCCTTCAACTTCAATACTGAAACCTTTGTGTTCTCTGTGGTGTGGGTTGAGATGGAAGTGATACTGGGTTAAAAAAACGCATGCAACATCAAACAAGACATGGCTAATAAGACAGAACAATCTGGTTTTACTCTGACTTTAAATGCGGCTGAAAATTTTTAACGTGGCTCACCCACAGGTTAGATTGTATTTTAACCAATGATCTGAAGACATCATAATCATTGCAATAGTGCCTTTCATCCACGAAGAGAGTCAAACACTTTACAAACTAGATACACACAGCACCTCTGAAAAGCAACCACTTCTGACTGCAGTGAACTGGCACATAGCAACACTTCCTGGCAGTGTGTACGCAGGGGAGGGAATTTGGGGCAAAGATGCCAGGGCAATTCTATACTCTTATAGAAAGTGGTTCAAAAATGGCCTGATCCCAGATCTAGTTCCCTCTTTACTCTTCTCACTCCAGCTTTTCTGCTTTTTTCATTTCTATCTCCTGCCTTCCATCTTCTTACTGTGCCTGTGTACTGAACTAACTCCTAATCCCTGTGAGTCAGACGCCCCCCCCTCCTGATTCAAATCCCTCCTGAAGACCCATTTCTTCCATAAAATCTGCAAACACCAGTATTGCCAACCCCAGGTGTTATCCTTAGTCAGGCCCCCAAAATCAAGAGACTGGCTTAAAAATCATGAGATTTTTAAGAAGTACTACATATAGGATTCTTTGTATTTTCCTTCCTATTTCTGAGCCTGTAAGGTACATTCATTTCATGTTTTCAGACTTTTCTCTGCAATGACGAGGGCTGGACATTTTATTTCTTGAAATGTAGGCTGAGATATTCATACAGTTGTAACCCACCCGTGAGTTTATGTAACAAATCCCCCTCTGTGCCCGTCTGCAGTGGAAATGAGTTGTTACAGCCTCTAAATGCAGAGCATTAGTTCAAAATTGTGCTTTTAGCTGTGGAGGTCTCTGGTTCAAACCTTGCTGTGTTGGCTAAGAAGATGGCCATCACATAATCTCTTGATTCTGGCAAGTAGGGCCTTAAGACAAAGATCCGTGATAAAACGTGAGGGTTGACAACATCGCAACACTAACACAAAGCAGCAGAACGACTTCTGAACCACAACATGATATGACTACACCCTGATTCAGATGAACAGTTAAGGACTGAAGGGACACCACGAAGAGAAAAAAAGACACTTAGTACACAGGGCTTTACTATAACTTTTCCCCTCCATCTTACATGCTGATCATTCGGATATTTGGGGGCATTTTCAAACCAAGAAGCCCTTGGACCATGCACATATTGTCCTGGGCCAATTATGGTCCAACAGAAGGGAGTACAGGGGATTTGCTTTTGTCAGTGAGGCAATGATCCTCCAAGTCCATTCATTTATCTGTTATTTCATTTAGGATAAAGCTATGAAAGGACACAAGCCCCACTTCGTTTAAAAAAACAGAGCTGACCCATATTAATTGATACTTTCGTGGATGCTGTATTGTCCTCACCTTGGAGAGCCCTTAAGTGAAACACTAAAGGCTGAAAATATGTGTGGATTTCACATGCCCAACCTTCTTCAGCTTCTAAATAGAGTTGGCTCAAGTGCTGCACGCCTAAAGAGAACTGCTTAATGTTTTAATCGGCACAACACACACCGCAGAATGGTCTCATCGGGACACACATAATTCCTAGAACTCCTAGCTCCCAGGTAAGATACGCTGAAAAGAAGGTTGCCCCTCAAACACTCACAGCAAGAGTACTGGCATGAAGTGGATGTGTGTTGTGCATACAGGCATCATTGCTCTCCACTGCATAAATGCAAACTTTTCAGAACAAAAATGTAGGTGGTAAATGACATCCAAAATTTGTTGCTTCCATCCAGGGAAGTGAGAATTACCATGGCCACCGGTGAAAACTGTCAGCAGTAAAGAAACAAGTATTTCATAATCTAAATACAATTAAATTATAGGCTCAAAGACTGCATAAAACAAACTTTCTAATTAAAACAAAAAATATGTGACCATTTCTGACGGAAAGCACACTGAAATCAACGGGGTCTCTTCTGTATCCCCTCTCCTCGATCCCCTTCTTATTCTCCACTAGTCTCTCTTCAAGACTTTCATCCACTCTTCAGGTATTTTCCTGATCCCTTTTACCCTTACTCCCCTCCATGTCCTCCAGTTCTCTTTCACCCTCCCCATTTGGTCTCTCCTCTCTCCATTTCCCTCTTCTTCCCCTTTCTATCCTTTCTGGTTTCTTCCAGTTGCCACCAGGCTCCTTTTTTGCCACACTCATTGACCTCTCCTGTCAAATGTCAGAATCGTTCAAGTGTTCGTCAACTTCCTCGGCAAGCAGTTCTGCTCTTTTAACTGCATATCTTATTTATTACTCTGAGTTTGGACTGTGTGTTGGGGACTGATCCTACAAACAGCTATTGTGGAGTTAAGTTGTCATAATACAGTCCTCGGTTCTTCATTTACAGAAAGGACCAGAATGAGTTGTAGGAGGGACTTCACAAGAGAGACATGTGGGTAATAGGTCATTCTCTAGTTCTCTGCGGAAGCACATGGGGACTGTTCTGAACAGCCACCATGTTAATAATTGGGATTCAAACCCATGTCCCCATACACAGTCCCATATACAACACATCTCAGTTCTCTCTATGAATTGGATGGACAAAAATGTTCTGATGTTGAATTAACGCCACAATTACTCTCCCACATTGTGCCACTGAAAATGATTGGGATTAACTGTTTTCAAGACCAGACAATTGGTTTATTACTTTAGAGCTGCTCCTGACCCTGAGTTGATGACACCATTTTACTTTAAGAAAAATATAGACTAATGAGTCTGTTACTAAAACAAATGATGATAAAATAATTCATACACTTTTTCAAGCAATTAATACAAAATTGTCCTGACCAGCTTTGGCAGTGTCCCATTAGAGTTGGGTGATTTTTGTGGGGGAAAACGAAGAGGGATTGTTTTTATACATTATGCAGAATCTACATCCCATGCCAGAATTCTTTCAAAAAAATTCAGTGCTAATAAGAATTATCATACAGAATTTACAAAGAAAGCCCAGACGCCCTCTAATAGCATGGCAGGAGAAAAGGTAATGAGAAGCTTTTATTCCAAAGGTTACTAATGAAGAGCTCTTTTCGAAGTGAATAATTTTGGCTGTGACATTGAGTCTTGTACACAAAAGAATGGCAAGGCTGAATTATCTCTTTACAATCCTTGTTCTACAGATATAATGCATCTTTTCCCATTGGTCTATCAGTCTAAACAACCACATTTTAAAAATAATAGCTATTTTTATATCTACCCAGAGGAGAGTGGCACAAATAATATCTGACTGGAGAGAATGAAATTATCCTAACTCGTCAATCCCTACATACTGTATATTTCACTTGAGATGGAACTGCCTCGACCTATCAGAGCACCAGGATGTGGTGCAGTTACTGACGCATTATCATTACCGTAGAGTCTCCCTCTCCAAAAAAAGCTTTCAGTTCTGACTAGTTGTTATAGGTGTCTGATTTACATAATGACATTATGGTTCTTCCTCAACACCCAGGATATGAATCATTGTACTCAGATTGTCTGAAAGTCATTATTAGCCAATTAGAACTTTGGGATTTAAATAATCAATCTACAGTTATTTCTTAGCAATCATACTGTGATATGCTAAACGGTGATTGCCAATTTGACTCTGGTTTATAAACTCAGAACTATCAAGGAGTTTTCCAGCAATAAAGACCAGGGCCGGCTCTAGGCCCCAGCACGCCAAGTGCGTGCTTGGGGTGGCATGCTGCAGAGGGCGTTCTGCCGGTTGCCGGGAAGGCGGCAGGCAGCTCCGGTGGACCTCCCACAGGTGTGCCTGCGGAGGGTCCGCTGGTCCCGCGGCTCCGGTGGACCTCCCGGAGGCGTGCCTGTGGATGCTCCACCGGAGCCGCGGGACCAGCTGACCCTCCGCAGGCACGCCTGCAGGAGGTCCACCAGAGCCGCGGGACCGGCAACTGCCAGAGCGCCCCCCGCGGCGTGCCGCCATGCTTGGGGCGGTGAAATTGCTAGAGCCGCCCCTGATAAAGACACCACCTCAGCTGCCCTACTCCCTTCAAAGAGATATGGTGGGTGAGATAATCTTCTCACCCACCTTTTTTTGGACCACTTCTGTTGGCCCAATAAAAGAGATTACCTCACCCCTTCATCTCTTTAAAGTCCTGGGACCAACATGGCTACAACAACACTGCACACTGCTCCTTTCAAGGGAAGCAAGAAAACCTTCAAAACTGACAGGAAAGAGAAGAAAAAAGGCAAAAGGTAAACAAAATTGGACAGTCAAACTAATTGGAAAGAAAACAATTGTCTAGTAGTGATTAGAGCAGAGGACTAGAAGTTGGAACTACTGGATTCCATCCCCAGCTCTGCTACTGATTCACTGTGTAACCCTGGGCCAGTCACAAAAACCTCTCTGTCAAAGTTTCCTCGCCTATAAAATTGGGATAGTGAGAATAATACCGTAGCTCAGAGAATAGGGCTAAAAATTCATATAGTACCAAGAATTCACTTGAAACCAGAGTAGATCCTGAAATCTGCTTATTACACAGAGTTTCACGCTAGTTTACGGAATGTTCCCGAACAGAGATTATATTTTTTGTTATTCACACAAAAAGGACCCTGTAAGGTTTGCGTATTTCTAGGTACGTGTCTTAATGTTTGTCAGGTGCTTTTTGATCCATGGAAAAGTGTTACATGAGGCAAAATATGATCATTCTTAACAATAATAGATAATAGAGAAATATAGGGGTTATGTGATACTGTATCCAAATGGCTAATTGCGATATTAATCTATTCATATTACAGATTTTTTTTTTTTGGTGCCAGTCAACAATGACATCTTGACCACTGAAATTGGGAAGCTACCAAGACCTTCTGAGAAGTGCTGCCACCTCATGGCACATTCCCCTTGCAGGTCATAACAGAGTAGAGCGAGAGAGTTCAGTCAAAGTTACATATTTGGGCAAACTTGCAGATCAGGCCATTTTTGTTGGGAAATCTCCTGGCAACACACTCTTGATACGGTCACGGCCATTTGATCAGGAACAGAAAACTACCCATGTGGATGATGAATCGTGTGACTGAGTAATAGCCTAAGTCAACTGTGGATGTGACTGTGCACTGGAAGAAGGCAGCGTAATGAATCTGCTCCAGGGCTTAAGGGGTTAAGTGGCTTGCCGGAAGACGAGTTAATGATGTACTGCTGCATTCAATGAAGATTGATTGAGAATGGTATAAATGGGCAATGGGCAAGGACAAAGGGGCTTGCTTTTGGGAATGAAGCAGAGTGGTGGGGAAGAGACAGATTACAGCTGAAGGTGGCTGGTGTGCCGGGTTGAAAGAATAGTCTCGAAAACTGCACAGAGAGACATTTCAGTGAAGAAAATTTCACTCATGTTTCCAACTGTGAGACAGACTGGGAGAAGAATGGTTGTGCCAAATGTCTACTGATAAGATTTACATCACAGAAGGCCACTAAATTGCAGCACAGGTGTAGCTGAACCTTATGTTATAGTCTTCTGCTTAGTGAGCTGCTTTAAACTTTGAACTAGTGTGCTGACTATTTTATATTAAAAGCAAAATGTAAACTATAGGGATGAAATATGCAAGAAGAAAACAGCAAATGAATGCAAAATCCCCTTATTATGGCAGTGTGCTGTCCTGTGGTCTTGAACAAATACTGGGCATTAATATTTCAGGTATTCAGGAGAGGAACTGGCATAACACAGAGAGACGATGGCCATGCTGCAGTCTCATTACAAGGCTATCAGAGAGCGAATGTACTCAGAAAAGAGAGACTGAGCAGAGTTCACTACATCAAGTTCAACAGGTGACTGGCACAAAGGCATACAGAGAAATATCATTATAATCTAGCCAAAGTGGAAGAGTTTTACAGAGATAAATTAATAGCATCTAATCTCTTTTAATTCTGGATAATGCTGCATGCTATTATTCTACCCAGGATAAAGACAAAAGCTTTGCCCAATAAGTACGTAAGACGCTCCAGTTACACAATATAAATAAGAATAGTTTTAGTCTGCTACTGAGACAATAAAGCTAACACGGTAAATCCAAAATAGGAAGAGTGCTGGGGAAGGAGAGTCTGTGGCATGGATATCATACAAAACAGACCATTCTGAGCTCTGGACAAGTTCTCCTTTATCTAATAAGAAAGCCTGGTAGTACAATACAGCTACAACTTTTCTCAATGAATCTCATTATAACACCCATTTGCTATAAGGAAAAGGACATTCACACCTGCATTGCAATTGGTTACTGTGATCCACCCTTCCTTTTTTAATTTCTCCTTCTGCACTAGAACAGGCAAAGGACTCCAGACTAGCCCATCTCCCCACATATTTTCACTCAGTTCTAGATACACTAGTAGTAATTACCTAACAGATTTCCATCACCACTTTCCTGGTTGATCATACCTGCCCCCCTCTCCCAAGTAGAAAAGACAGAACATCCACATCCCCTCCCTCCCAGTAAGTGAATCATCTTAAACACTTTATGTCAAGGATGGACTTCAAAATAACAGTGAATCATCCTAAACATTTTATGACTAGAGTGGAATTTCCCACGGCCCGTGGGAGCCGCTATCAGCCGAACCTGCAGACACGGCAGGTAAACAAACCGGCCCAGCCTGCCAGGGGCTTTTCCTACACAAGCGGCGTCCCAAGTTTGGGAAACACTGCTTTAAAAAGGGGGGGGCGCACTAAGCGTCTAGCCTTCATGGTTAGGAATAAAAGATTTAAAATGTGAACCAAGTGTAAATCAACAAGTATGCAGAGGGCTGGAAAGAATAGCTCTCAGAGATGTGAACTGCTCCATTCATCTCAATGGGGTGTTAACTCTAGAGTCACTGCTCTGGGAGGCGCTGGCAACACTACTCAAACAGAGGATTGTGTGTGGCAAGAGGAAAAGAGTGCAGTGGGCCATGCCACACCCATCCCAGCAAAAACACATCAGCTATTTGGGATGCTCCCCTGCTAGAGTCCTCCATCACTCTGGGTGAGAAAGGTTCTCTTCCCACTTTAAGTGATGGACAGGGCTACAGAGCAAGGGAAGGGCCACTGAATGGAGGTGGAACCAGAGGGCAGAGCAATGGAGGATACTCATTTGTGGTGTGCCATAGGGCCCAGGTTACTTTAATCTGACCTTGAGCATAGTCAGTAAATATTCTGGTTTTGGAGGATTCGATTTTTTTACAAAACACTCCAAATATATTCAGAAAGCAGATGCTTTTCACATAAAAAACCTGGTATTCAGCTAAAAACACAAACTTCTGTTGAAAAATCAGTTTTGCTCAGTCTCAAATAGCAGCTGATTCTCCCTGAGCAATGTGCCCCAGTGACCATGATCATGGACACAGTGAGTGACCATGCTTCTTCTCCTGACCACCAGCCTCCTCCCAGAAGAGGTTTACATGCTGCTACCACTGAGTTTAGCTCTGCTCTGTATGGGGGGTGTAGAGATGCACTGTGTACTTGCTCCACAGCCACCCACCACTTTTCTGCTGCATTGAAGTTCATGTCCTCTGTCTCTAGGAGAATTTATCTTCTAGGAGGGGCATTTAGATCATTTCATATTGGACCCCTCCATTTCCTCCCCCCCCCCTTAACTGTACAAGTGTTTATAACGTGAAGTAAATAAATGCACTCAGTTCGGACAATTCTGAAATTATGCCACTTTCTCCCTGTGCTCTCTACTGCATGTCCCTTAATATCTAATCTTCTCTCCTCATACTGATTTAAATCTTTTTTTTCTCCCAGGCCACACTCTTTAAGAAAGGGAAGAGGGAGGATGGGTTCTTTTGCCGCTTAGGCTTCCTTACTATTTCAGGACACCTTCCAAAACTTTCTCTCTCCCCTCTTGTAATTCAAATCTATTGTACTCTTCAAAAAAATCTGGGATTTATATTTCCCCTCCCCTTTGGAAAAAAAATAAAAGGTTTAATTTGATAATTGCAGAAATAAAAGGCTTCTTTCAAACCTGACATTAAAAATCTCTAATAAAATGGGGAAAATGAAGGTCTAGGATGACAGTCTTTATCAAAGTGTATATAGAGACATTATATGTTCCAGTAATTGTTTAGGCCGGTGAATTAATGAATCCCTCTCTGTAAGTCTCCATTTGAAATGATTTCAGTGGTGTCTGCTGCTCTGCTGCTTTGGAAAAGCCTGTTGTCTGAAGCTCTGGAGAAGGGCCTTGAACCCTGCCATTCAATCCCTTTCAGCCCATCAGCTGAGTCTAATTGCCAGAAAGCACACGAGACCCCTAAGCCTGATTGTTCCTCGACCTCCTTTGAGGTTCTGAGGCATGAAAAGCAAAAGGGAAAAAAAAAAAAGCTCTCTTTTGATCTTCTGTTTCTCTCTCTCTCTCTCTCTCTTTTCTTGACTACTCCTACTCTAAGAATGACACATTTCTTTATATAGCTTCTTCTCCTTCTTATAAAGACAATAATTAATAAGGCCTTTATAAAATGAGGCTTGAATTGGTGTCACCTTCAAGGGTGGTCCAGTGCTCTGAAGTGAAACCCCCGGTGGGCTTAGGCATTGCATGGTCTTTGCACAGGTCAGGTTTAAATACCCTGACCTCAATTTTCACTCTCCTTCACTAATGAGCCGATTCGCACATGGATACAAAATTATATGAGGGAAAAGACAAAAGGAGCAAGGTGTAGTTGACACCACACTGGCCAAATTTTATTATCATCTTTGTGTCGATGACATCACAGCTGTGGACATTCTCAAAGTGGTGAAATCTCTCTCTCTCTCTCTCTCTCTTTGTCTCCTGCTATAAGCTTTATATAATTACTTTCACAAACTCGCACTCCCTGCCTGTTATTTGTTCAGATGTCATGAAGCAGCGGCATTAGGTGGGACTGGTGACCAGTTGCAGGGCTCTTGCGTGGTTACACAAGCATAACTGGGTCACTTTTCTGGAGGTTCTGCTTCACTGCCTCACTGTCAATTGTGAGGATAAAGTGGCATTATTTGTATCCATTCTATTTCACAGTCTTATCAAGTTGACATTAAAAGTCCCCTTGATATCCCCACCACCAAAAAAAAGATCAAACCAAAGATGTTGTGTGTCCATTAAAAGAAAAATGGTACTGGTTGACACTGAATGAGTTATCAAAGGTAGCATGGCATTGATTGCATAAGCTTCTTGGTTAATTTAAAATGCTTAACAGGTTTATTAAAAGAAAACTGTGCCCTCAGCCAAACCCATGGGTTATAATCCTGTCAAATCTCACAAGCAAAGCAGTGTCAATCTTGGGCAGAATTTGGATGGGAGATACATAGAATTCTGGGGTGTCAGCAAGAGGCACTCTTTCCTCTCTGTCAGGAGAGCTTGCAGCAATACAGTATCCATAATTTTATGTCTTTAGTGGCTCAGGGCTAACTCCTCAGCCAATGCTTCCCCATGAGACTTGTACAAAATGGTTTTGATATGGTCCTAAATATTTGTGCCCATTAAAAAATCCCATGCCATTTTTTTCTTAACATAGGACAACTGACCCCAGTGTTCCTAATCACATAATAACATTCTACCAATCTTACTGTTTCAATCAGATGTTATATTTGTCACTTCTTGTCCTGAATTGTTGCGCAGTGTTCCTGTTAAACAGTAACGCTATTCCTCAGATGCGGCTGAATGTCACTAGAGGTTGGAGTGATTCCTATATCCTTTATCTACCTCTTCAGGGTACTGTGAGGGTCAGTGAATGAATGTTTGCAAGGTGCTGTGAGTTCTTTGGACAACAGTGCATTAGAAAGAACAACATATCACCACTAGGTCAATTCCTTAAGTCCTTACTGGGTCCTTATTCAGGCAAAACTCCCATTAAGTTACCATAGTTCATCTTCAGAATTAAAAAACACGTTAAAAACATTCATTTGTTGAGTCTCATGATATACCTATGAAGTACGTAAGAGACAAATAACAATCCCTTCCTTAAAATGCAGCCATCTCTGACCTATAAACCAACAGGTGTTTAGTAACCTTTCCATAGTAATTTCCCCATAATAAGGACTAGTTAAAAAATGGAGTCAAGACTTCAGGATTTGTTTATGATTAATTATTCTTATAATTGTATTATGTCAGTAGCTATCATGGAAATCTGTGTCCTGTGATCTGAACTATTTCTTTTAAATGATCAGTTTCAGTATCCACTTTGGCTCGTCTCAATTTATATTGTTTATTTTGCCAGATAAATGTTCAGAGGAAGCAGCCACGGAGATTTGATGCATGCTTATGCCCAAATAAATTTGTTAGTCTCTAAGGTGCCACAAGGACTCTTCGTTTTTTTCTGCTGATGCATGGATGTCACTCCTCCACGCCAACAACATGCTACCTTTAATATTATTGTACTAATCCTAAAACCCAAGAAATAAGAACCAAATCTCACTGGATATTTTTAAATCTCAAGAATTAATAAATACATTATGAAAAAGAAAATATGAACCAAAATTGCTTGTATTTTTCCTGTTTTGGAGTGTGTATGTTGGGCATGTGGGAGGAGGGGAGTGGGAGCAGGTGAGTAGTATACAAATGCTGGAGCCAGTCTAGCAAAGTGCTAAGATTTCTCAGTGATGGTTGAAGGGAGCCTCAGCACTTCAGCAGGATCATACCTTGCAACTGCAGGCAGACATTTCCCATACTGAATAGGGACTGCCATGCACAATTGAAATGAGCTAATAATTCTCCTTGAGCAGGGGGCGAGGGCTGGACTCAGCTGTTAGTGGAAGAAAGCATGTTGGAATAATCTGATTTGGTCTCACCAATAGCTTTTTCCTGACAGCTAATGAGGGCTACAAGCAAAGAAAGGATTTTTTTCCCATCCTTTTGTCGTTTTTTTATTGTACTTGCAAAGAGCTTATATATGTATGGAGACCTTCTAGGACTGGAAGGAACGAAATATCACATATGCAACTGCTACGGTCCTCTCAGAATAAGAACGAATGTGAGTGTCACTGTCGTTTCAAAACAAACATAAAATAAAGTTACCTGATCTATATGACTGTTGTGGAATTCAAGTTGTATGGGCTAGATCAGGGGTTCTCAAATTGGGGGTCGGGACCCCTCAGGGGGTCGCGAGGTTATTACATGGGAGGTCGCAAGCTGTCAACCTCCACCCCAAACCCCGCTTTGCCTCCAGCATTTATAATGTTGTTAAATATATTTTAAAAGTGTTTTTAATTTTGGGAGGGCGCACTCAGAGGCTTGCTATGTGAAAGGGGTCACCAGTGCAAAAGTTTGAGAATCACTGGGCTAGATCTTCTGCTCACGTAAATCAGCATCACTCCACTGAACTATGCCAAGTTTTAGCAGCTGAGGATCTGCCTCTATAACTTCATCAATGTAGCATGTTATGTTAGTAAGAGACAGTAATGCAATCTGGTTCCGAGTCGCTGGTGGGACTGAGGGAATATCAATTTATCTGACTGTTAACAGGTTACTGTAATGCAGTGTTATGCAGTGCAGTACGGGGCTAAGCTAACAAAGAGGAAATTAATTGAACGCTTGTTAAACAGCAAGTAGATGTGCTTTAAACAGTAAAAAAAAGTCAGAAAACACAAAAGTTAAGGTTCATAGGGTAACCTCAACTCCCCTACATTATACACATGGAATGTTTCAGATTCTTTGCAATACTCTTAATATACTGGCACTTGGTTTCTGCTCTCTCAGACATGTAACTCATGATTTATCTGAGAGTTACATTAGGTCCTAAGTGTGCATTGAAGACATGTAAAGAATACTATGAAAATCATATCTTTGCTACACCTGACTTGAGTATTTAAAATTTTAACCTCAATGTTACAGAGATTTGTTTTTGTGTGGTTTTTTTTGTATTTTCCATCTATACACACACACACACACACAGAAGAGGAACTATATATAATATAACTATACTATACATTATACACATACACATATATACACATTTACATACACATTTACATACTAAAAACAATATATGTTAAATAGCTTCCACATTTCATGCAAATTGTGGCTACCTTTCACTGATGGGTGCAATGTGAATGTGTGTGTATTAATAATGTGTGTATGTGTATAAACACACACACATACATACAGTACATAAATATGTATGTTATTTACATGCACACGTATACACAAGAATTATTTTACCTATCAGCAAAGTCACTCTTTGCAATGAAATGTGGCGGTTGTTTAACAGTGCACACAGAAATACACAAACGTTTATTTAGGACGAGGGAAAAATAACTTTCCCTTTCCCTTAGGCACTGCATTTTCTTTTCTGTAAATAATCAACTTTTTCCACTAAGAACATTTCCTCTTCAGCGAAAAAAAAATAGAACTTTTGGCTAGAAAATTGTCAAAAGCAAAGGTATTTGATATAATACATCAGTTCTAAAGCATAACCTAGCTGCCTGTAGGATGGTTACTTACATCTATTCCAAGTGTTTCAATGGTACTTTATTTTCTTCCTCAAAGGGGATTTGCTGAAGTTTAGTGCAATAGAAAATTTAGTAGGACCTAAAGAAGGGAATGTTTTCATGCTTAAAAGCTAGTTTAATGAAATGTATACATTGGTCCAATAATCTTCATTGTCCACTTTTTTCTAACGATTGATAAAGCTATGTAGTGTCTAGTAAGTATCTACGAAGTTAAAAGACTTTAGTGATATTGATGGCTATTGCTAGGTACAACCACTTCAGTACCATTCATGCAAACCTAGAAAACCTCTCAGCCCTCAGCTACACCACCACTGTATCTTCTGTTCCTTGCTCAGATCAGCACAGTGGTTGCCAGTAAAAAAGCAAACATTTGCCAGTTGTTATCATGCAGAAATCTTGCACCAATAAAGATGGATTAGATGACATAATAGGTCTTTCCCCCTTCTTTATGACTCAGCAGAGTGCAGCTACCTTAGATATGAAATACATTCAACTTTACAACAGCTTGAGGCAACCTTACACAGAGTAGCTGAAGAAGTGAAAATAGTGTATTTAATAAATTGGATGGTGGACTTTGAGTAAGTTCATCTGTTTACATAAGAGTGGAAAGCTGGCCAGGACACCTCAAATCATACTCCTTCTTCTACAACTGATGTCTCCGATGCAGAGGTTGTCAACCTCCACCTTCCATCTTTCGCAGTCGCGACAGAGTCGTAAAACTTCCACTTTCCTTTGGATACCAGTCCATCTGATGATATTTCTAACATAACTATCTCTCTTTCTCTCTCTTCTTGGTCTGCTTGTGATCTTGCCTGATAATCTGAGTGCTAGAAGCAAGAGCCTCTGTGATCAGTGAGTTCTGTACCCTTAAAGTAAGTTATTATTTTACTTAGTGCCTCAAATAATTGTGCTCTTTTAAAATTCATCACCTCTTCATTCATAGATTTGGTTATCCAGCTCATTTTTAATATTCTTCTATAACACCAAAACATGAATGCTCTGAGTCTTCTCTCAGTGTCCAGTGCTTTACAGGTGACCTGACCTTATGTAGCACTTCAGCATTCCAGTGCGGAGGTGAAGTTTTAACTTTCAGCCACACAGAAGCCTTTGGGAGTTGGTGAATACATTTTTTTGCAAGCTGTATCTTTCTCTTGATTCCTTCATCGTATCTTCCATCTGATGTTATTAGACTCCCTAAACAGGGGAATCTATTCATGTGTTCCATCTCTCAATATTCAAGATATAGGTATTGCTTGCCTTGTGCATTGATGTGTTTGCCTATTATCATACTTTTTGTCTTCCTAATTATTATCATTCTGTATGTCTTGCTGACATTGCTCATAGCAATAAGTATATTCTGAAGTTCATTCTAGTAAGGAAGTACCATGAGAGTTTCAAATGGCAACAGTAACTAGTGCTTGGTTTTAAATATTATCTGAAAGATGGTATCCTCCAGAATATAGTCCCCCAAAGGAATACTGGAGCATTTGTTTAGTATTGGCTTACAAGGTGGAGAACCACCTATTGAAACATCATTAGACTCCTTCTCATCCCTGGGTTTTCCCTAGAGGTCTCCCATTGATGGGTAAAATCCTGCTGGAAATTTTGCCATTGACTTCAATAGGACCAGGATTTCACCCCAAATATTTAAAGGTCCTGAGAGGTATTCCCACAAGATTTCCAGCAAACAGCATCCATGTTGCACATGAACATGGTAAAATTATACATTGGGTGCAAAATACTGTAAGTAATAGTTTCATATGCATCGAGTCTACATCAGAAAGCCACATGGGGAAGAAAGAATAGTAGTAATAATCTCTGTGGGCCAGACTCTGAGACCTTTACTCATGTTGCATAGTAACTTGAATCAATGGGACTACTCATGGAATAAGGTACTATGTAGTATAAGTGAGGGCATCTGAATTTGGCATGATATAATTATTTTTACCAGTACTTCTCCAGGCCTCAAATATATACAAATATTGTAAATTAATATTTCTGCCTTAGCTGAATATATGTATTTAAGATAAAAGATAAATTACAATACAATTCATTAGACTTCCAATAGGATAACCATGTAAATTCTGACTTGTGTGATGGAGAAAACATGGGGAATGAAGATGTTTATTAAAATGCTCTGAAAGATGGCTGCTTGAGAGCAATATTTCATTTTTACAGTATGTATTTCAGTTCCTTCCCTCCCCACCCCCAAATCTCCTCCTTTTCAGACCACTCACAATGAAAAGAGTAAAGAGCACATGGGTTTCCTCACAGATTCTGTATGAAACTGCTAATATCCACCAGCTCGTGTACCCTCCAGGGAAGTCACTTAGACATGAAACTAATAAAGACATCTGCACATGTTTTTCTGCAGATGCAGTTCCAAAAGCGATGACTTTTTAACAATATTCATTCTGACAATAACACAGCTAATAACTGCCTTATGAATGCTGTAATATGTCATCTTCTTATTCAGCACACATCTATTAACAGCACTGGGAACCTTAAATTCCTCCATATTCCATTTTAACTATCATCTAAAGCAGTGTTTCCCAAACTTGGGATGCCTGGTGGGCCGGGACGGTTTGTTTACCTGCCGCGTCCACAAGTCCGGCCGATTGCGGCTCCCACTGGTCGCGGTTCGCTGCTCCAGGCCAAATGGGAGCTGCTGGAAGCGGCGCGGGCCGAGGGACATACTGGCCATCTTGGTAAAGGAGACCCTTGGTTGGAATTTGCTATGAACATGCAAAATTATGTTTTAAAAGATTGAACAGAGGAGGGGCATATGAAAATACCTAATGGCAAATACAAATGTTATTAGAAACTATTGCAGCAAAATCTGTTTCATAACACTAAGAGAAAATTAGTAAGTGTTCTATTATAAAGATACTGCAGGATGAATTAATATTTATGATCCAGAGTTCAGTGACTTGGATGTTTTAATTTTTTCCTCATTATTAATTGGATTTTCCACTATACACTGAAGTGGTAAAATGCATTTAATCAATATGCTTTGCAACAAAATGAGCAAAGTACTAATTGTGTTGTGCAAGGTTAAGTTATGTATTGTATATTTTTAATCACAGTATTCTCAGTTTATTTCTCATTTGTGAATCTTATGATCCTGTTATGTATAATGGAGTGAGAACATAAGAATGGCCACAGGAGTCAGACCAATGGTCCATCTAGCCCAATATCCTGTCTCTGATGGTGGCTAGTGTCAGATGCTTCAGGGGGAATGAACAGAACAAACCATGTTTGAGTGATCCACCCCATCATCCAGTCCCAGCTCCTGGAAGTTGGAGGTTTAGGGACACCTGGAGCATGGAGTTGCATCCATGACCATCTTGGCTAATAGCCATTGATGGACCTATTCTCCATAAAATTATCTAATTCTTTTTTGGGGCCCAATTATACTTGTGGCTTTCACAACATCTCCTGGCAATCAGTTCCACAGGATGACTGTGTGGTGTTTTCTAAAGAAGCACTTCCTTTTGTTTGTTTTTAACCTGCTGCCTATTATTTTCATTGGCTGACCTCTAGCTTTTGTGTTACGAGAAGGACTGAATAACACTTCCCTATTCACTTTCTCCACACCATTCATGATTTTATAGACCTCTATCATATCCCCCTGTTAGTCATCTCTTTTTTAAGATGAACAGTCCTTGTCTTTCTAATCCCTGTTTGTATGAGAGCAGTTCCATCCTCTTATCATTTTCGTTGCTCTTCTGTGCACTTTTTCCAGTCCTAATATATCTTTCTTGAAATGGGGCAAACAAAAGTGCACACTGTAAACAAGGCGTGCACCTACCATGGATTTATATAGTGGCATTACGATATTTTCTGATTTATTAAGTATCCATTTCTTAATGGTACCTAACATCTTATTAGCTTTTTTGACTGCGGCTGCAACTTAAGCAGATGTTGCCAGAGAACTATCAACAATGATTCCAAGATCTTTTTCTTGAGTGGTAACAGCTAATTTAGACCCCCCCATCATTCTGTATCTATAGTTGGGATTATTTTTTCCAACGTGCATTACACTGAAAAAAGATTTGTAGATATAAAATAACACCTATAAAGTGTGTAAGGAGAGAGAGTGTATATTAGCTCCTCCTTTAAACCCGCACAGAACGGCTTAAAATTGTACTGATTCTGCAGACTGATTCTTAGCAAGAGCTACCGTACTTATTAAATTATTACTTCTTAATTAGGAAACACTGAATTTAAACCCAAATTTTTGTACAGGTGCATTCCTAAGCAGTTTGGCACGTCAAATTTAGGAACATAAGGCCCCTGTCACAGGCTGGCCTTTGAAGAGATAGAGTTCAGAGTTAGAGTTCAGCCTCACCTGTGCCAGGGTTAGACCACCTCCCCAGGTGAAGGGAATGAATAACAGGCTCACATGGTGTGGGAACATGTGACTAGGAACCAGCTCAGCGGGGAGATCAAAGGTCATCCTGCGGAGAGGAGGAGCAGAATGGCCACCCAGCGAGACATCTGGGGGAGAGTGCTCTGTTAAAGAGCAGGAGAACAGCCTGGGAAGGGCCTAGGTTGAGCACATATGAAGAGGCCCTGGAAAGGAAAGTCAGGGAAGTTTAGGTTATAGTATAGACAGCCTGGTTGCTGAGGGTCCCAGAGCTGAGGACCTGTATCATAGAATCATAGAATATCAGGGTTGGAAGGGACCTCAGGAGGTCATCTAGTCCAACCCCCTGCTCAAAGCAGGACCAATCCCCAGACAGATATTGACTCCGGTTCCCTAAATGGCCCCCTCAAGGATTGAACTCACACCCGTGGGTTTAGCAGGCCAATTCTCAAACCACTGAGCTATCCCCCTGAGCTATCCCATGCCTGCCCTCTGTAGTAGAGGGCGGGCATGGATTCGCCCTAGGCTGACACTCTTTGTGCATGCGGAGACAGGGAGTAGAAACACCTATTGAAAAGGGGAAGAAGGGACTGATTGGAGCCTAGGAAGGCTGGAAACCGAGCTCCAAAAGAGCTAAAACCCCTCATGGAGGAGGGCCGACCCTAAGAAGAAAGCTATGCCTGGCAAGAGTCTAGAATAGAAGGTTGGCTTTGTGTTTCCTTTTGGACTTTGATTAACTCCTGAAGGGACCGACTTGTGATCCAGACTGAGGGCTAAGGACTCAGCCTAGATGGAAGCTGGTGATTCCCCATCTGAGAGAGGGGAAACTAAGGCAGTAGACTGGGTTCCAGACTGAGACCACAGTTGCTTGAACACAACTCCTATTTAAGTAAATGAGATTGGGACAGAACCTGGTAGGTCTGCATCTTACCCTCCCATAGAGTTATATGGACCCCTTGCACTATTTGCAGGGATATCATTTTACGCCACATCTTCCCATCGACTTTCAAAATTAATGCCACCTTCTCTCAAAAGAAAGGGGGTGACGTTAAAGATGTGATTCCAGTAAAGGGAAGAGGATTCCCAAGATTGGTTTAATAGAATCTTTTCAAGGGAGAGCACAGGTAGAACATGGATTGCTTTGGCAGTATAACCTGTCCAAGGTTTGGCACACTAATGACATTCCCCATGCACTCCTAGAGACAGTGGGACACACTGCTTTCAGCACTTCCCACTGGGTGGCTCTCTTCAACCTCAATCTCTTACCACACAGAATATCTGAAAGACACAACGGAGATAAAACTGAGCTTTAATGGGTCAGGGATGGAAAGTAATGACTTGCTCAGACGCAGAGAACCAGTGTTAACTGTACAACGGTGTGAATGGCTCAGATGTTTCAGAGCAGTCTATCAGGCACCAGCGAGTGTTATCAGGATCACCTGTCTGCGATGCTGCATTATCTGCTTACCCTTGGTTCATCTATTTTAAAGGAGTCACTGGGTTTACCTAAAACAAACCAAGCAACAGAAAAGAGCTTCCTGCTACGATTCTTAGAGAGAGGGGCGGGGAAGTAAGATAATGATAAATAAAGTTGAGCGGAGAGGTTTAAAATTTGCAACTGATGCTGTGCAGCCAGTAGATAAGAGTCTTCCAGACAAGTTAAAATGCACAGATATGCCAATCACCCCCAGATAGATTCAAAGGGAGGTGAACACATGTTACTCACATTGCACCGGCCTATCTCATGTTACGCAAATGACATAAATGGATTCATAATCGCACATTTGTCTCATTGTGTCACCGTTTTAACAGGGGAAAAGCCATTGTCCACTTCCAGTGGAAACAGCAAAGCAAACCAGATCAGATTATTCTTGCCATTATTCCAAGTGAACTGCCGGGCTGAGGGAGTGTTCTGCTTGTCTGACAGGAGTGCAGCATCTGAGAGCAAATATGTCACCTGAATGCGTACAGGGGCCCATTCTGGAAGCCCTTAGTCAGGCAAGACTCAATGCTTCTGTCTGAAAAATGTAGACAACCGATTTGGCAAGCCACTTCTTTTCATAAGAACCTTTTGTGTATCTGTGAATACTGGTCTCTTGCAGCTCACATATAGCAAGGAAGTTTCCAACCTGGCTTTTCCTTTCAAGTTCCGGGGCACAAAGAGACAGCTGAGAACAACACACAAATGCAGATGGGGACTAATCCTGGAGTCCTTACTCTGGAAAAATGCCCATCTAAAGCTGGGCAAATAATGGGAAAAGCTATTCAGGAGCATTTGGGTAAATTAGAGAGGAAATGTCTGTTCTTCACATATGCAACTTTTTTGTATTTATACTTCCTACTGTTCACCTAAGTGGAAATCTGTTGCTAGGAAGAGCAGTGGGGCTGCCAGCGGGATGATGTAAAACATTAGGGGCTCAGCAAACATGATGAGATAGAGACATGACAACTACAAATAAAAAATTACAGGCTCTGAGCTGGTGAGGATTTGTCTTCTACAAAGGCACTGAGGGTCCAAGCACAAAGACTGCTTAGTTGGGCTTTGCCTTGTGGGGGGCAGGGATTAGAATTTAGCCCCTAGTTCAGTAAATTATTGATTCCTCGTGGGAATGCAGAACAGAATACAGGCCAAGCTTCAGATGCTGGGACTCTACCTAAGAACTAGGGCCTGATGGAGCATCCATTGAAGTCAATGGGAGTTGGATGAGGCCCTCAGAAGGTGAAAGATAAGGATATTGACTCTTTAACCAGCCCTATAAGGATCCAGTCCCACATAACCCAGGAAAAAATCTGAGCCTCTGGGCTACTAAGGGTCCTCATGGATTCTAGTATGGCATTACTCACCAACAAGCCAGTCCCTAATTTGGTTTTTCTTGGCTTTGTGCGTTGTGCCATCTCATGCTCTCCTCTATGATGTGTGCAGCTTCTAATGATTCCTATGTGACCAGAAGACTTTGGGACTCAGATGCATCCAAGGAGTTTCATATTACCTCTGCCATGTGGCCACCTTTGACATGCCAGTGCAGACAGGATTCTGAGGCATACCTGGGAACCAAAAGCAGTAATCTCTTATGTCAGAGGAGAAACATGGATGCTTCTGGAGGAAGAAAAGACATAGCTAGGGAACAGGGTGGCACAATGGGGAAGAAACAGCAGAGATGAGTGAAGGGAGGGACTCTAAACTTGATTTTCACTTGCTGCTAGGGGCCAATGAACCTAGTCCCAGGAATTATCTGTGGATCATAACCAATCAAATCACCCTTCCAGATGTTATTCCTTCAATAGAAAAGTAAAAGTAGCATTAAGCTTTCCTTCTGTATGCTCTCCCCATGTTTCACAGAGCTTCTTCTCGGGGTCCAAGTAAGCCCTTTGCGATTGCAAACTGATACCGAGAAACCGAAGAAAAACAGCTGTTCCATCACTGATTCTTATCTAACTTAGTTTTCAGTCCCTAACCATTCAGGAGAGGTGGGTTTTGCGAGCATGTTTGCCAGAACTCTGGCCTGCCTATCAAAAATGAGCTGGTTTGGTTTGGTTTCTGAACAAGCTTTTGCTAATTTATCCCTTGTCCCTGGACAGCAGCTAGCAGTCTGTACTAGTGTGTGACGCTCTGTATTATAGCACTGTGGTAGCAACGATTTAAAAATGAGATGGGCACTTATCTTCAGGAGTTTATTACAGTGTGTAAAGCTGTGCTCAACACTTCTGTCCACTCCTTGGACACAGGGTGTGCTTTCAGCAATGGCAGCTTGACAACGCAGCATCTTAAACTATTTTCCCCAGTCAATTCTCAGAGAGTGAAATTCCCCTCCACCGAATCAAGTCCACCTATTTAAGTGCAGGGATTTTAGGGGTGGATTTCACCCTCAGCCTGAGACCCTGGGAGGGGCTGCAGACCGATCCATCCTCCCCTCACTGTGGCACCTATTCCACATGTGTCTCAAAGAGTGGCTGCAGCGTCTCTTCTTTACCTGTGTGGGTTCTAGGGCCATCTGAGTCCCATGATTATATATACAGTGGCCCCTCTCCTGGCATGCTCTCAGCCTTCTGCCATTGCCTCCTGTGGTCAGCAGGGTGGATAGGCCCCATCTGCATGAGAACAACACCAGCAGCTCCTCACATGCAGGCCTGTTGCGGGGCGTAAATAACACAGAAGCTTTGCACAGACTATTTGTCCCAGTCACGGCCGGCACTTCCATTTAGGTGACCTAGGCGGTCACCTAGGGTGCCAGGATTTGGGGGGGTGGCATTTTGCCGCCCTCAGCGGCAATTCGGCAGCGGGGGGTCCTTCCGCGCTCCGAATCTTCGCCGGCAATTCTGCAGCGGGTCCTTCACTCGCTCCGGGACCTGCCGCCGAAGTGCCCTGAAGACCGGGAGCGCGGAAGGACCCCCCCCCACCACAGAATTGCCGCGAACGACCGAGAGCGCGGCAGGACCCCCGCCTAGGGTGCCAAAAACCCTGGCGCCGCTCCTGGTCCCAAGGCATCAATTCAAGGAGGTACTTCAGCACATGTCTCATTTTAGGTGTGAGTGGGACTTCTCACATGCTTATGAACCTCGCTGAATCAGGGGCTAAGTGACGTTCACCCTTAGGTGGCTGCTCTAATATCAGCTGTGCATGTATTTCATGGCATCTCTCAACCAGGTTAACAGCAGATTTTTCAAAGTTTGTGGTGATTCACAACCACATAGATTAGAGCAGAGCCCTAAACCTAAAATCCAGCATGGAGAGACTGGGGATAATGAGTCATTGGAACTTCTGCTTTATCCGAACCTTCATATACCTGGAAAAACATTACAGAGAAGAATAAAATAGTCGGTAATAAGGCTGTTTCTGGGCTGCACTAAACTATATCTTGAACTGAACGGGCCCCAGAGATGTGGGTTTGGTGGTGCTGGTAGTTTCTTTTGTTTTGTGATAAAAGTGACAGACATTTCTGTGGTTTTAGTATATACGGTGCACAGAAGTTTTGTGAATATACCCCACCAGCTTCTGTGTGTTATCACTTCAAAGGCACCGGTCTCTTTTTTAAATATCCCTGTTGACGACTCAAATCTCTGATCTGTAAGTTGAAATTGACTAAACCGAGATCTGATAATATGCAGTTTTACTTCCAGCTGCATCCTGTGCTCACAGTACTAAAAGCAGTGATTACCTTTGATACGGCTGATGATGTTACCAGGATAGCAGATATTCCATCTGGTTAATTTAATTTCAAATCTCAATGATAACATCTAATGTCTGCTTTTTAGCTAGTGCTACAGATTTCACTTCATAGTGACCAGTGATATTGTTGAGGTAGCGCAATTTCCTTCATCCCGAGAGAGTTTCTCGCTAACTATTCAAAACAGAATCAATCACCAGATAACCACACAGTCTTTAACACCAGGCTGGAGAACTCAAATCAAAATCTTGGGCTTTGAGTTGTAAAGAAAATCATGGCAAAACCAAAAATATCTCTGAAGATAAAATAATCTCCAAATAATAAAATTAGCATCAAGATAAAAGTTGATCAAGTCCATACCCACATTGCCAGCATTAGGATACGAGCCCATGAGAGATAATTGATTACATTGATACTACAAATGGTCTTTTGTCAAAAGACTAAGGCTATGTTGTTTTCTTCTCCATTTTCATCTCTAAATACTAATGTTGGAAGCTGAAGGACCCAGATGTCCCTCTCCAAGATGAATCTCTGCAGCAGTATCATTGAGTGTCAGCTCATCTTCACTTGTCTCCTGGACCTGGGCCTAAGCAAAATTAGGAAGAAACTTGATAAATCCAAACTCAATGTCCTTGTCCTTAGATAGGAATAATCCAGCAGGAGAAAATCTGGCCCTTTATAAATAACTTGCAATTCCTTGTTAAATCATTAGATGGCATTTGATTAAGAATTACGGAATTAAAATGGATAGAATCTGGTTGGATTGTAATCACAAGAAGCCTGTAATAGTTGTATTCAGGGCTGTCTATTAATCACAGTTAATGTACGCAATTAACACAAAACAAAATAACTAGATTTTAAAAAGTAGTCACGATTAATCGCAGTTTTAATTGCATTGTTAAACAATTATAGAATACCAATTTAAATTTATTATAATACATATATTCATACAAGTCCACCGAGTCCTATTTCTTGTTCAGCCAATCACTGTCTGCTTCTTATTTACAATGTCACCTGAAAGTGAGAACAGGCATTCACATGGCACTGTGGCAGCCTGCATTGCAAGTTATTTATGTGTCAGATACGCTAAACAATCTTTTGCCCCTTCATACTTCGACTTGTTGGCGCTAAAGTTTCACATGTTGTTTTGTTTTTGAGTGCAGTTATGTAAACAAAACAATTCTACATTTGTAAGTTGCACTTTCACGATAAAGAGATTGCACTACAGTACTTGTCTGAGGTGAATTGAAAAAATACTGTTTCTTTTTGTTTATCTTTTTACAGTGCAAATATTTGTAATAAAAAAGAATGATATAAAGTGAGCACCGTAAACTTTGTATTCTGTGTTATAATTGAAATCAATATGTTTGAAAATGTAGAAAAACTTCCAAAAACATTTATAATAAATTTAAACTATTGTTTAACAGTGCGACTAAAACTGCGATTAATCACGACTATTGTTTTAAATAATGTAACAGCCCTAGTTGTATTGTATTCCACAACTGCTAGTGCTATTCTGTATTATGAATTGCAGACTTTCCTAGCTGATATGGATAATATGCTGGCAGATCTAGCAAAAGTCTACATGGATGAGCCCTGGAAAGCCCTGGGTATTGGACACAAGCAAAATTCTTCTGGAGCAGGTCAGGATCCCATATCCATTCCTGTTATACTTCACTGCAGGATGGTTCCTACTGCTCTCGCCAGGAGCAGAATTCTCACCGTACATAGGGATAGCTAATACTCACCAGTGGGAATTCCACTGAAGTCAAGGGGAGTTTCGCCTGAGTAAGGACTGAAAGATTTGACAGTATATATAATTATTTTTAATCAAAGTTTGAAATGAGGACCGTTTTGAAAAAAAATGAGTTCCCGTCTATCAGTGCAGCAGGATCACAGATGCTACCACTGAAACCAACGGGAGTCTTGACTGAACAATGATGGAGGGGCAGGCTGCCAACCCTCTTACAAGGTAAGCAACTATATTTGCCAAGAGGAAAAGAACAAAGCTGGTGAAAATAGATACTTTTACTTCTAAACTCGTAGCAGGGCTGAACCCTCCCTCACACACTCTACACCAAGTCCTTTGCAAACATTACTCCCATACTCCCTCATTGTTCTGAGTGGTAAAAAGCAAACTCCCCCCTCATTGTGCTCTCTCTGCTCCAGCCCAGGAGCTGACCACTGGTATGACCTTGGCAGCTAAAGGACCCAGATGCCCAGCTCCAGGATGAATCTCTGCAGCAGTGTCATTGGGTCTCAGCTCATCTTCCTTAGTCTCCTTCTTGACTTTACTGACAGACCTGCCTGTAGGGTCTGGTGCAGGGTCATCTGCTGCTGTGCTAATCTGTCCTCCTTGATGTCACTTTTCTTTGATTTCTGAGAATGAGGTGCATTCCCTTGACAAGATGCAACTACAGTGTCCGATTAGGGCAAAAAAGGAACATTCCCCCTCTACTTTTATAAGCAGAGTAGGTTGGCTGCCTATTCCTCAACTGGTTTGTAAATGACAGATGAAACTTAACGCCCTCTGGGAAGTGAAGTGGCATAATGCAGGAGAATAATTCCATGCAAATGGTTCCTTCTTATCATGAGAAAATATTGGCCAACTCTCCACATTTCATGATTTAATGTGTTATTTAATTCAAAGCAACACAGTTCTAAATACAAATGGTAAATATAATCACGCGTGTTAATTAAAATTGAGCATCCATGAAATATAATGTAATGGAAATGTTTATTAGTAGATTTAAAATACTATTAATATATTGTTGAAATGTTGATCATTTTATTTTGAATAGTATATAAAAAAATGGCCCACATGCCCCATGGGAGGCCTCCTTTGTATGCCGAGGCTATATGAATAAAAGAAAATATTGGGGCCAAATCCAGAAATTCTTATAAGGGCAGAACTGATTTCTGCAGGAGGAAAGCCTTAGAGACTAAAGGATTTGGTCAAGAGTTTGTGAGAACCTTATTCACCGTCTAGGAATGTTAGCTAGAAGTGAAGCAGCAATGCGATGTGCTTATATATCTGTGATTAATTCAGGTAATCTGATTTATAGAACCTCCTTACGTAGATCAAAAGGATTTACCTTTATGTCTGATTTGAAAAAAAATATATGTCACATTCAGTGAACAACATATTGCAGAAAATGGTCTGGCTGAATTGCATGAGCATGTTTCACAAATGCAGAGAAACACTGTATCTTCTTCATAAGGCAGTAATCCTAGTACCTACAAATTGCAGATCTTATCCTGCTTTACAAATATGCAGAAGTGGACAGCAGTTGTTTTGAAGGTAGTACACATCTAATTTATATTCCTTACAACGCATGATTCAAAGCATAACAAGGAGTTGCAGCTAAAGACTTTTAAAGTGAAGAAAGGGCTGTGATTAATACTTTAAGAGGTAAATGGAGGAGAAGTCAACTATCAAAGAATGTCAGCAACATTCCTGTGTCCGGTTTTAAGCACTGACATTCTTCATGTGGTGAAGTGGTAATTCAGCTCAAAATATCAGAGCGGCTTTGGGCAGAAAATTTCCTTCACATGCATTGCCAAAAGGAGCTGCAAATTAACTGCCCTATCTTGCTCCCATTTAAGTCACTGGAAAAACTGCCACTGATTTCAATGGAGGACGCCCTAAGATACCTTGAGCCAGATCCTCGGCTCAGATTGCATTCCATTTACACTGGACTTCAAGCTGTCCTTGAAGGGCAGCAGGGAATTCCTGCCACATGGCTGGAAGGGCACATGGCCATGTTCCAGTGATCTCTGGCTGTTGGAATGGTCCCTAGAGAACCATGCTGCCCATAAAAATCAGAACATCTCCAGGACTGTTCTAACTTGCACTTAGAATCACCTTTTGCCTCAGCTGCCAGCCCCTTAATCCATCATTTGAAAATGTACAATATAGATTAGATCAGTGGTTCTCAAACTGGGGCCGCCGCTTGTGTAGGGAAAGCCCCTGGTGGGGCCAGGCCAGTCTGTTTACCTGCCGGGTCCGCAGGTTCGGCCGATCGCAGCTCCCACTGGCCGCGGTTCGCTGCTCCAGGCCAATGGGGGCTGCGGGAAGTGGTGCGGGACAAGAGATTTGCTGGCCGCCGCTTCCCGCAGCCCCCAGTGGCCTGGAGCAGTGAACCGCAGCCAGTGGGAGCCGCGATCGGCCGAACCTGCGGACCTGGCAGGTAAACAAGCTGGCCTGGCCTGCCAGGGGCTTTCCCTACACAAGTGGCGGCCCCAGTTTGAGAACCACTGTATTAGATAATTATTGTATATACAGATACATTGGTCATTAAAAAAATCAACATTTTCCAGCAGGCACTGCCCTGTTAGCATAGATGTCTCTTTTGCCAAGTCTAAAGGGGAAATTGTGATCATTTCAAATGGGTGTGGTACCTGCTAGAAAATGCTGTCTTTTAAAATGGCCTTACACTATATAATGTACAATCATTTTCCAAACACAGAAAAAAACAAAAATGGATTTGAAGGAAAACAATTGCACTTTGTGCTGCTTCAGGCCATACAAACAGCTCGTCATAACAGGTAACATAAAAGAGAAATTGGGGTTGCTGGGAGTTCTAGATTCTAGTTGAAAACAATAAAATAAATATGATTTCATTCCACCTAGCACTAGTTAAAAGGTAAATGTGCCCTGCGGTACTTGTAAGACAAACAAGATGATGTGGCAGAATGGAACAGACTATAATAGGCTTCCGCAGCACAAAGTTTAAGCTAATTTTCTTTGCTTAGTAATGATTATTATACCAGTATCTTTTTCACCCTGCAATACACTCCTATATATGACTCCCATAGGTAAAATCGGTTTGGCCAGTTTAGTAAACCAGTGTAAATAAACACAGACACACATTAAAGCTCTGACTCCACATTAAAGCCAAATCAACCCCCTCTACTAATAGAGATGTTCAAAAAGATAAAACACCTCAAAGCAAAGCCTCTGTGTTTGTGCTGCTATTTCATGTCAAGGCAATTACAGTGATGCTATTAGGAGAGATCAGGGAGGGAGCAGTGTTGTCATATAGGAAGAAGAGAAAACAAACCTTTAAGCAATCATGTAGAGCATGCAGAACATCTTAAAGCTGGTGAAGGAACAAAGCTTAGTACTGTCAGGGTATTGATCTGTTCCAGAAGGTGCAGAGTTCTGTACCACAGTGATTGCCTTCCCTGCTGGGTTTAGAGAGGTCTGAAAGAATACGGTATTGATCTACCCCAGTTCCTGAGAAGTAGCTTACTGATAAACACTGACTCAGGCCACCAGCCCTGAAAGCAAACTGTTGCAAATCACCACAGCTCATATGAGTTATAAACATGCAGCTGGCATAGCATTTGCTCCATAGCAGGCTCTCTTTGTTATAGAAAGGTAGCGTGGCCTACTGGACAAGGAAACTTTGGTTCTATTCCCAGCTCTGTCACTGATCTGCTGTATGCTGTTTTGGAGGGTGGGCAGTGCGGGGTAAGGACAATATTTTATTATATGTTTCTGCAGTGTCTAGCACAACTGAGCTCCTGTCTCAGTAGGGGCTTTTAGATGCTGCCATAAAACAAATAAAAATAAAGTTCTGTATTTAACAATGCATGGGCTGGAAATGTTTTCCTTCCACTTCTTATTCTGCACTTGAGTGCAATGCAGAGAGTGATGAATGTATCTAGATCTTAGTCAACACTAAAAAAATCTACTCACACCTTTTATTCTATTCAACATCTGCTGAATCTAAGAATTACATGGACCTAAACAGTGGAGTTTTTTAAAAGAAAACAATTCTGCTCTCACTCAACCCCAAGGTACATATTCTCTTGCAAATTTCAGGCTAATGTTAGAGGACCTTATGGGTGCAGAACAAGGACGATTATGCCTCTAAGTGCATTAAAAAGAAACCTGGAGTCCCCTTGTGATGGGATTGGTCGCAGAGATCCCCTTGGGACTGTCACCTGATGTACTGAATTTACCTCTGAGCCTGTTTTCCCTGCCAGCTTGGGACTCCAGAACCCTGCTTTGTTGAGCCAGATATGCCAGCCTGCTGCAAACACAGACCCAGATCTGGTCTACACTCCCAAAGCTGCAGACTTTAACCAAAAACTGCTTAGCAGGTCACCTACCTTCAGCACCCAGACATCCAGTTTCCAATGGGATCTAAACCCCAAATAAATCCGTTTTACTCTGTATAAAGCTTATACAGGGTAAACTCAGAAATTGTCCGCCCTCTATAACACTGATGGAGAGATATTCACAGCTGCTTGCTCCCCCAGGTATTAATCACTTACTCGGGGTTTATCAATAAACAAAAGTGATTTTATTAAGTATAAAAAGTAGGATTTAAGTGGTTCCAAGTAATAACAGACAGAATAAAGTAAGTATCAGAGGGGTAGCCATGTTAGTCTGGATCTGTAAAAGTGGCAAAGACGCGTTTACAGAATAAACTAAGTTACCAAGCAAAATAAAACAAAACATGCAAGTCTAAGCCTAATACATTAAGGAACTAATTACTGGTAAATCTCACCCTCAGAGATGTTCCAATAAGCTTCTTTCACAGACTAGTAAAAGCAACAAAGAATCCTGTGGCACCTTATAGACTAACAGACGTTTTGCAGCATGAGCTTTCGTGGGTGAATACCCACTTCTTCGGATGCAAGACTAACACGGCTACCCCTCTGATACTTTTCACAGACTAGACGCCTTCCTAGTCTGGGCCCAATCCTTTCCCCCAGTACAGTCCTTGTTAGTTCCAGCAGACATCTTAGGTGAAAAGCAGAGGCTGTCTCATGACTGGGACCCTCCTTGTCCTGCTCCACCCCTTTTACAGCTTTGTCACAAGGCGGGAATCCTTTGTCTCTTTGGGTCCCCACCCCTCCTTCTAAATGGAAAAGCACCAGGTTTAAGATGGATTCCAGTATCAGGTGACATGGTCACATGTCACTGTAAGACCTAATTTTTCATTACCCATGGGCTGGCCTACAAGTAAACAGGCATGCCTGCAGGTAAACAGAGCCATTTACAGTCATTCATCCTAGTCAATGGGAGCCATCCAGATTCTAAATCACCATTATGGAGTGCAACATCACACCCCTAATGAGATGTTCTTTCTCCCAGTTGTCCCATGTTCCAAATGCAGTGGCACTAAGAAGTTGCAGATGCAGGAGAAGATGGTAGGTGAGAGATTTTAAGCCAGTCTCAAAACTGAGCAGGCCGGTTTTTCACGTCCAAACCTCAGAAATGATTATTTGTGCATGAAAATGCAGAGCCCAGTGTAATTTTTAGTGGCTGGAACATTTAGTCCTATAAAGTACTATTAAACTGAAGTAATGCTATCAGAACTGTGGGTTCAGCTCCATCACGGCTTTAATGGATGCAAGGAAAACAACTCTTAAGCAGCAATCAGAGTTTTAGCTCACAAACTATTACTTCACCCACTGTCTAGAGTGAGAAGAGGAAGTCTGCACAGAACACTAGAGAATGAGAAAGCAAAAGAGAATGAGAAAGAAACATTGGGCCAAATTCTCTTCTCAGTTACATGCCAAATGCATTTGGCAGCATATCCACCTTCAGGTCCGAATGGCTAGACACATTTGCTAGACACATGTCTGAATTTATCATGATCCAGATGTGTTTAGATTTGACTGGAATACCCCCAGCCAAAAGGGGATGATTAAAGATCATTTAAAGCACTATTTCTCAATGGAACTCCCCTATGCCCTCTGTGGAGCATACACACTTCGTTCAGGGCTGGTATGAAGAATCAAATTTAACTGTCCAGCCCGAGGCATCTCATAAGAGTATCCACCAAGATTTTAATGTTTTATCTCCTTGCCAAAACTTTGACCTCATATGGCTGCTATACTGCTCTTTGGAAATATGCTTTGTATAGAGAAAGACGATGCAAAAATAATATTCCCAATGACAATCCTGTCCTCCCAATGAAAGTCAAAGAGACTATTGTGAAGAGTAACAGAATCAGTGCCATTGTGACTTCAGTATACCTCTGGGCTGGAGATAAGAATGAGAGCACCCTGGTAGATTACCATGCTCTCTATGTGCTAGTAAGTAGAACAATATCATAGAATGTCCATGCACAGCAACCCTGGGAAATACTATGGTAATAGACCGTATTTGTTATTTTCACTGCATACACACAGAGAAGTTAGATTAAAATCATCAGATACCCTTGCGGGAAGATTGCAACATAAAACTACTTCTGTTCTTATATGCAGAATGATACATGGTAACCAAAAAGAGAGAAAAAGCAGGCTGCTTCCTATGCCAGATACATACAAGTCACCCAATTTTTTTCTAAACTGTTTTTTTCCACGCTGCCTCTGATTGCACTACCGAGCCCCCAAGCCTTCATGCAAGAGAAGACAAGGACCAGACACCCTGCTCCCCTTCCCCCCGCACACACACTTAAAGTGATAGCCCTTCCAACACAGTCTTCAATACACCACAGTATTTGCATTGTTCAGAGGGTTGGGTGAGGAACAAGTATTGTGTTTAAAAGTACTGATGGGATAAAAACGGGGAAGAACCTCACATTCTCTCTCCGCCTCCCCACCCCCCCGTTTATTGTACCTAGAATGCTGGATATTTCACTAGGAACAGTTTCACTGCTTGGCTTCCCTTTTCTGTTAATCTAAAAAAATACCACTGGAAAAACTTCTGAGATCTTATCAAATGGCACCCATATACGTATGTGGCATTTTTTGTTGTTTGTTCCAGATTTGTTTCAAATTTCCGGGGACTTAAGGATAGATTCTCCCTCTGTGCATCTCAATCTGATTTTAATGCCTTAAAATTGAAGACTTCCATAGATTCATAAATGCTAAGGCCAGAAGGAACCATTATGATCATCCATTTGGACCTCCTGTATTGCAGAGGCCATAGAATTTCACCCAGTGATTCCTGACTGTGTCTTATAGTATTCTCTGGAGACCTTTATCTTGGGAACCATGACTCCCTTCTTCATATCAGTACACAAAGCTGATGACCATGGCCCATTTAGCTGAGAACCACAATCACTGGGGCCAAGGTCTCAAAAACAGCAAAGGCGCTGACTTTCCTGAAGGACTACTCTGCTACCTGGGAAGTCCACCATAGGTGTGTAATTTGTGACTGCAGCCTCCCCGCTCCCCCCAGCCAGACAAAATAAGCCACATATTTCGGCTAAGCAGCCCATTGATCCTTCACTGTACGTCTTATGAAAACAGCAAACACAGCTTGATTGATTGAATTTTGTAACTTTCATATCTGAGAAAAAAATTAAACATTTACAAGATCCTGACACCCTCTTTTTCTCTCTGAACTCAACATGGTTTTTAAATAAAGAGTCACTGAAGCAGCAGACCTTCTGGGTCATCCAGGTCAGTTCCCTCTATCAAGCAGGATTTTCCCATACACTCTGACCCTCTCAAGGATTTTATCTCGCCTATTTTCTGAACACTCCTAATGATGGTGACTCAGCTTCCTCACTAGACAGCTTATTCTCCTGCCTATCTCTAATTGCTCTTATGGTTAAGGAGGTTTTTTTTTCCCTTGTGGTCAATGTGAATTTTCCCCTTCTTATTTTTAGAATAAAAATCTCCCTTTAACTCTCCTGAGGAAACACAGTCCTTTCCCTCCCATCTACTAATACCTCTCAAGCATGTGCACACTGTTGTCATATCCCCTTAATTTATCAAGGATGAGTGAGTCAACTGTATTCAGTTAAGGGACCAATGAAAATACTAGCAGCAGAAATATTTCCACGCCGGCGGTTCCTGCAGGGGGGCTCCCCTGAAGATGGCTTTATGTGGAAAGAGGAGTGGACCTATCTCACTGCTAAACCCCTGCCCCCTGAAGAATCAGAATGGAAAAGGGAGCCAAATGTCAGGGGAAATTAGATAAAAGACCACTGACTAATGAATCTCAGACCTCAAGAACGCTGCTCAAGGGGGTGCTGGGAACACTTAGTGAACCTTTTGGGTAGTCAGGGACCAGTCAGTCTCCAGTTGTCGCAAGGACCATGGTTGTCTTCTCATTTTTCTGGCTCTAGAATCCAGAGAGGAGAGTCTGCAGAGCCCTCAGGTCAGCATCTGGGGCCATGGTTTTCTCTTTAACCTCTCTTGGTGATGAAATAGTTGGCCATTAGTAACTCAAATATCCGTGGCACACATGGCTAAGAGCACTGATTAACAATAGGTCGGATAGCAGCAGACAAGTGGATTGGACAGATGACTACCTGAACACAGATGTTGTTTCATCATACATCAGGTCCTTATCTTTTCAGTTTTAACAGTCTCTAGTTTTCATTGTTAAACAGGCAGGGATCCAGAAAAGGCCCATGAAAACTGGGGATGGGCCAACATTATTCAGTCTCACGTTGAAAATATGTGAGCAAGGTTTGAAAGTTTAATTTGAGTGTCCACATTACTGGGTTCAGTTCTACTTTGGAGATTCCCTGGGGGATAAGGAAGAACATAAAAATGATTTGACGGAGAAAAAGGTGAAAATAAAGCCAAGAGGCCAGATGTAGGGGGAAAAAAAGTAGAGAAAAATACTAGGGAAAAGAAAAGTGTCATACTGTATATGGGTGTTTAGAATAGCCACTTAAGTGAACCTTGTCATGAGCTGTTTCTTCTAACCCTAATTTAGGTGCCAGTTCAGGAAGGTACTTAAGCATATGGGTAACTTAAGTATATGAGTAGTACCCCTGAAGTCGATTAGCGAGGATCATATTTAAGTACCTTGCTGAATTGGGACCACATAGCACAGGCTTTCCTTCATCTAGAAAACCATCTGTGAAAATCCCCTTGATAAAAACCTGGTTGTAAATTACAAGGTAGTGGAAGAGGTTTCTTTGAGCTGGAAGGTTCATAAAGGCAAACTAACTTTGCAATCTCCCCCCACAAAGTCTGAGAGATTTACAAAATCTGCAGGACAAAGAGCAGGACATCCTCTTGTTCTTAATTTTTTGTAAAAGTTGGGGGCATCAACTTTATACAAATGGAGTGAAGGCTCTGCTACTCAGGTAATCAGCACAGGAATGTGTGGAAATGGCATTTATGTAGGGCAGTGGTTTTCAACCAACGGTCCGCGGATCCCTGGGGGTTCGCAGACTATGCCTAAGGGGTCCGTGAAAGGTTGTCGTTACCATAGAACAATGGTTTTCAACCTGTGGTTCTCGGATCCCTGGGGGTCCACAAGCTATGTCTAAGATTTCCAAAGAGGTCCGCACCTCCATTTGAAATAATTTAGGGGTCTACAAATGAAAAAAGGTTGAAAACTGCTGCTGTATGGCGATAAGAAAACAGTAACAGGCTTGGGTTTTCTTTAAAAAAGGAAACGTTTTCTTAGTCTTGACAGTCTACGGAAAAAAAAAATCAGGAACAAATATTTAAAGCGGGGAAGGGGGCATAAGCTTCTCCATGGTCACTAAAGGAGATGAGGGCAAAGTTGTAACAGACTTACTGAAGTGAACAACCTTGATCTGACCAAAAGGAGTCATTTACTTTTAGGTACTCCCCAAAGGTTTTATTCCTTTTGGCTGCTAGGCCAGGAATGTCAGCCGTGTTGAGATGGGGCACCCTGGAAAGTGCACAGCTGAAAGCCAGCAAACAGGTTCCGCATGACTGCTATTAGGTCTAGGAGACTCCACAGAGACCTGAACTCTTTGACCAGATAGGTGTGAACCAAAGAGAGGACCAGGTCATATCCTTTCAAAGTTTTCTTTGCTTTACAAAGGCTTCCCCCTCCCCCACCGCCCCCACATAGCTCGAATGGCTACAAACCTTCCGTCTGAAAAGAGAGGGAATTAAAACAGAAAACAGAAGCACTTTCTCTTTGCAAATAAACCACAACAGAGAAAGGCCTGGCAGGGGAACTAAAGGCTTTGCTCTGACTGACTTAGCCCACTTTTACGGGCATTAGCTAAAGCCAAAACAATAATGAAATTGGTGTGAATGTTTTGTTGTTGGTGCATGCAGCAGATCTCCCTGAAGCTTAGGTTTGTGAGTTGGGAGCTCTTTTGGGAAGGGATTCTCTCTCACTATGGGTATGTGCAGCACCTGGCACAATAAGCCTCGATGTCGACTGAGGCCTCTACTCCACACTGAAATGCAAATCATTGGCGAGAAGGAACTGAAAATCCTGTCCTAATCCTCCAGGCATCAAGCTGAATGGGTGGGAATTTAGGGGAGGGGTGGGGGCAAAATTCACAAACAGAATTCACCCAGTTTGTGGGACAGGTCCACAGTTGCTATTCCAGTTTCTGAGCCCTTGACCTCAATTGGGGCTTCTAGGAACTAACATAATACAAATAATAAATAATAGCAATTGCACTCTGACAGCTTAATAAATGCAACAGTGCTATGGTCCTGCAGCAGATGCCTGCAGCAAAACTCCTAGAGGAGCTGTTTCATTCGTGGTTATTTATATATATATATAAATATATAAAAGCTGGGATGGGAGGGGTGAGACGAGGAAGCTATTCCAATTATCAGACAATAGGAGTGAAGTCAATCAAGAAGGGGCATTCTCTCTCCCTCCCCAAAACAGCGTAGGTGGCACTGCCTCTAGTTTTCAGATTGCAACATGTGATGCAAAGCAACAGTTCGGCTTTCTACATTACTAATAAAAGGTTAAGGCTTCAAGCTATTTTTTTAATTTAGATCTGTTGTTTGGTAATTGGAATAAACATTCAAATTTGAGCATCAAATTTCTCATTAGTTTCACATCAATACCTGTGCTGAAACTATGGATCAGTGAACTGAGTTTCTCACTGCCCAAGTGAATTCATTAATCATTCTCTCCAAAGATGGGTGTATAAGCAGACAGCTGTTCTAAGCAGCTGTCTTCTGGTAAAACTCCTAACGTACCTACTGTTTAAAAAAAAAATGTCAGCAGTCTGCTATTGTCTTAATGGGAAGATCTACCTGGTATTGACAGGTCTGGTAAGAAGGAACTGGATCTCCACTCAACAATGCATTCCAATTTGTAAATGGTCACTTTATGGTTACAGATAGAAAGTTTTAAAACCATTCAGACTTAGTTACCACTTCTTATCTGGGGTATCATGAAGAAGAAGAAATACAAAACCGAATGCTGAAAGTCCCAGATGGATGCATTCAGGGAACAAATATAACCTTAAACCAAATACAGATGAGTGTTTCCACTCACCCAAAAGCACATGGGCTTGGTTCCTCCACCTGCGCCCCTGTTCTTCTAATAATAGATATTTAGATTTATTTTCATATACCTTGATGGGCTGGAGCTACTTGGACAGATTAGAATCCATAGTAGTCTCCTATTTTCCATTACAATCTAAGCAAGTGCTTAGGTAATCGGAGCTTATCCTTTTTAAATATATGCAATCAGGAAATTTGAGACCGCCTTGATGGACCATATAATATTTCCTTTAGAAGCTCCCTGATATGCCAGCGTCTACAAGTTCAGCCATACAACAATGATCTCACTGGTTACCCTTTCTCTAGCAGCGTCACACACTTAGAAGTAAGATGAGACCATCGTAATTTTCTTTGAAAAAAATATATAAACAAGAACTTCTGGACTGACCTTGTCCAAACCAAGCCCACAGACAGAAAAATAATGTTTCAAAATGCTTTATAATGCCATGCTAAATGGCTAAACCTTTGCCCCGCATTAAAACTGATATTTTGTGTGTTTGATCTGAGGTGAAGTTTAAATATATTACTGCAATATAGGGTTTTTTCATTTAAAAAAAATGCCAAAGTTCTAATTCTTTGGCAAAACTGTAGATTTGCTCGAAGGGGAAATTTGCTATATCGGTACAGAGATTTCATCACATCTGTATGGCCAAAAAAAAAAAGCCTTTCTGTTGTGAAGTAAGTTTCCCGTCTGAATAAAGAGATTAGTGGTTACAAAAAGAGATAAATTAAATAAGAATTAAACAAATGAATCATTATGCAAACATATCAATCCACATTAATCTCTATAGAGATTTGTCCAAATCCTGATCCTAGTGAAGTCAATGTGAAAACTCCTATTGACTGGAATGGAATTAGGCCCTTAATTTGAGAGAACTGGGGTGTGTGTGTGTGTGTGTGTGTGTGTGTGTGTGTGTGTGTGTGTGTGTGTGTGTGTGTGTGTGTGTGTGTGTGTGTGTGTGTGTGTGTGTGTGTGTGCGCGCTTTTCTTTCATTTGAAGCAGCAGACAGTGGTAACAGTCAAAAGCAGCATACTGAACTAACTGGGCCAGTGCTCTCATCACATGCAGATTCCAAATACTATTTAGTTTTCCAACTTTTAAAATGTTTCCTGTTTTTGTAGCTTTTTAAAAATGTGATCTGTCATCAGATCAGTAGCACTATATGTATATACTGATATTATGCCCGGCACTTATGCCTCAGTATCCGAACAAACTAATGGTGTTTGAGAATCAGTACCCTCATCTCATACTAAGGCCTGGTCTACACCTAAAAATTAGATCCACCTAGCTATGTTGCTCAGGGCTGTGAAAAATTTTGCACCCAGTGTGACATAGTTAGGTTGACCTAATCCCTCACTATACATGCAGCTAGGTCGACCTAGCTACCACCTCTTGGAAAGGATGGGAAAACCCCTTCTGTCAATGTAGGAAGCATCTACACTAGAGAGCTACAGGTGTAGCTGTGGTGCTGCAACCACTAAAGTGGAGACATCCCTTATTTGACAGCAAGGATCATATTTTCGTTAAGCGTTTGTACGGTTCCTAGCACAATGGGACTCCTTATCCCTGATAGGTGCCACTCATTATGCAAATAATATATATATAAAATAAGGTGGTTCTAACAAATCATCAGTAAGAAAGAGAACATACAAAGTATGTAGCAAACACAGAATGGTCTAAATTTTAGAATGTTGCATTTCTGAAACAATCCCACCAAACAGAGGAGATCCCTGGTTCTATTTACATGAATGTGCCCTGCTGAAGTATTTGCAGCTGACGCTTTGTAATAGAGATTTCAGTCCTCTCTGCCATGGCTACCATGGTATAGCAACTCTTAAGCAGTCTTAGTGGTACTCACAAGAGCATGTGGCCATCTAAGGATCGCTTCTCAGTTCAGTGTAATCAATGGCAAAACTCTCATGAACTTCAAACAGCCAAATTCTGACACCTTAACTCATATTGATTAGATTCTACTCCATCAGCAGTCCCACTAAAGTCAGTAGAAATATGTGTAGAGTAAAAGCTACTGAACTGGAATATGTATATCATACTCTGACCCAAGGGGATTAGGTTTGGGTGTATGTACTATATATGATACAATTCTAGAGACAATGGGGGTGAGAGAAGGCTAATATTACCCCATTTTCCATGTTACATTCCGTATACATATTTAAGTCATAAAGGGAAGCCCAGGCCTCCTTTAGTGATGATATTTAACAATTACCTTTGGGACAAATCACCTCGTGATTTTTTAAAAAAGAAAAAAATACTTTAATTGTCATCAAATTCCTATTAAAGTAATAATTTGTAAAAAAAACAAACAAAAAAAAAAATGAAGTGATTTTGATAACTTGACCAAAGCGTATAGCAGTGGCAAAATGTGAGGAGCGGTTTCCTGAATGAGGTCAAAATAATTTTCAAGGGCCTTAGCTTTAAAAACAGCCACTTGTAAAAGTGTAGGCAGATTTGGGGAAATAACGTACAGTAGCCTGACATCTTTCAAGGGGTTTGGAGCTGACATTTTAGGCACTTTAACAGAATATTAACTAATTCCTGTTAGTGATTCAAGAGCAAAATTCTCTCATTGCTTCTTATTGCCAAAGGGAATTCAGGGGATGGGACTATGGGATTTTTTTTTTAAATGGATCAGTTAGAATCATTGGCCAATTTATTTTGTTTCAATATTTCCCTGATTAAAAACAGTCCCTTCCTTCATTCCCTGTGGTTCTTTTGTCTCTTTGGGAGAAAAAGCATTTCCATGGCAGGACCATCGCTCAGCACATGAACAAAACACTCACTAACATGGCTCTTCTCAGTTAGGGTATCCAAACTCCACCTTAAGAGCACAGGACAAGGAGTGGGCTGCCAAATCACTGGAAGTTATGACACTTTCCTAGCCCACAAAATTCTTCCAATATCATTCCCCACAGTCATCTTCTTCCACCCAGTTTTCAGACCTTTCCCTCCCCTTGTCTCCTCCATTAAATGTGTGGTATAATTACAATTTATCATTTGTATTACTGTAGTGTTTAGAGGCACCAAAGAAGACCAGAGCCCCATTGTGCTAGGTGCTGTACAAACACATGATTAAAAAAACATGGTCAATGAGCTTATACTCTAAGTAGACTAAAGAAAAGAAGTATTATTATTCCCATTTTATAGATGGAAAGCTCAAGCTTGGAGAGATGGACTTGCCTAAGGTCATTCAGGAAGTTTATGGCAGCACTAGGAATTGAACTAAGATCTCCTGAAGGCCTAGCCACCACCTTAACCACAAGACCATCCTTTCTATCAGAAGCCTGCCTTTAGTTCCCATCCATGACTTTACATCAGGTCCCACAAAACCTAGGATCAGCTTTGCTTCTAACAGCGCTCTAAACTGAATGTGACTCCAAGTCTTGGACATAGAGGAATTTCCCTTATGGGGCAGAGAGTGTACCCTGGTGTAATGGCACTGCACACGCATGCTTTTATGCCCATCCATAAAAAACAACCCTGAGTGAGGAAAAAGAGAGGCTGGGGGAAGGAATTTGAATATCCTTCATTGTCAGCCTCCATGCTAATGAACTTTACAACTAGAAAATAAAAATAAGAACAAGTAAAATTGTATTTTTGAAAGGACAGAAAGTGTATCATAGCGATATACTAATCCTATAATTCCTTAGAGAAGCAAATAACCTTTTCTCTTGATATAGGCATCGGGCATTGATCTGTCACACTGTTTGTTCTAGCAGAGCTCCCAGAGGTGCATTCAGTTTTTGAAACGTTAAGGCTAGTTCATTAGCCGTCCCTAGCTCGTTTCTCTGAGAGAATCAAGATAATACTGTGGTTAGTTAATGGCTTTCTCTTGTTTCCCCTAGAGCCCGCCTGTCTGAAGCCTGCAGGCCCAAGAAGCTTTCTTTCCCCCTTCCTTTCACTATTAGTCACAGCTGGTAAGGCTCACAGAAGCCTAGACTGTTTGAAAACAGTCAGACCGCACAAACGTTTGAGTGTCTCTGCTGCAAACAAAAAACTTGGTCCATGTTGCCATGGTGGGGGAACTCCTGATTCTACAGTATTGGAATGAAGAAGGGGGGGTGGGCTGGGGGAATCCGGAATATCTCATTGTGAATGCCTCTTATTAAACAACCATCACCAAAACATAAAAATAAAAAAGGAGAGGAGAAACCCTCTCTGAGGGAACTGATGATCTACAGTATTTCCTGGAAGGTAGGGGAAACAACCAGCTAACTTTTAAGTGGAGCTCATGTCTCCAGGATTAGCCATGTGTGCAGGAGATGAAGTGATGCCACTTGCCCTGCTCTCAGTGTCTATTGTTCAGCATCATGGTTTAGTGGTTGAATACTCACAAGCAGCAACCTCTCCCAAGAGCCATCCCACTAGCTGTTCCTAATGGATGTTCACCATCACTGTGCTTTGCTTTTTGTTTTTAACACATTTTGTCCTCACCATTCTCATGTAATTGCTGAAGCAAAAGAAGACAAGTACAGTTGTTCCAGGTAAGCATCATCAATAGCAGCACTAGGATAAGTGCATTGCTTAGTAGGTTTGGCTTTACAATGCATTGATTTCTTTTGTTTAGTGCATTTAAAAAAAAAAACTAGTATCTGGTTCTCATGAAAACAAGATACTGACCATGCTGGCTACTGTCAAGTTTTTCCAGGCAGACACTATCCAAGTTTCCTTTAGACAGTAATTTTATTAATGTACATCAAAACTGATCTGCTGTCCCTTGCTATTCCATTGCCTTTCTCCCTATCTAGGTGTAGATTCAGTCTGTGCTCATGGTCATGTTACCCGAGTTGCTACGGGTGCTACAGGACAGACACACCCTATGACACCTCTCTAGGAGGCTGGGGGACAAAACAGTCCATGTTTCAGCTGAAATCTCATGGGCCCCTCACGTGTCTTCATTTTACCCATCACCCTTGAACCTCCATAGGTAGGCCATTATCCTTCTGACCAAGGATTTCATTCAGAGTTTATCAGTGTCATCCCTTAAACTTCCAGAAAGGTTACTGCATAGTACCATGGCACTATCCCTATTGAAATATTAATCTGCAGAGAGAGACCTGGGTCTCTTCTACCATGCTTCACATGACCTTGTCATATGCAAACTAGGGAAATATAGCCTAGACAAACCTTCTATAAGGTGGGTGCAAACTGGCTGGAAACCCCACTCAGAGAGTAGTAGTGGTTCAGTCAAGATAGAAAGGTATATCGAAGGGAGGGGGTCCTGCAGGGATCTGTCATGATTCCGGTTCTATTCAATATCTTCAAAAGTGATTTGGGTAATGACATAGAGAGCACACAAAGTTTGTGGATGATACCAGGTTGGGAGGAGTTGGAAACACGTCTGAGGACAGGATTAAATTCAGAATGATCTTGACAATCTGGAGAAATAGTCTGAAATAAATAGGATGAAATTCAATATGGACAAATGCAAAGCATTACATTTAGGAAGAAATAAGCAATTCACAAATACAAAATGGGAAATGATTGCCTAGGAAAGAGTACTGCAGAAAAGGATCTGATGTTGATAGTGGATCACAAACTAAATACGAGTCAACAATGTAATACTGTGTGGGGAGGAGCAAACATCACTCTGGGTTTATTAGCAGAAGTGTTTTAAGGAAGACACAAGAAGTAATTCTTCCACTCAACTCAGCACTGATAAGGCCTCAACTGGAGTACCGTGCCCAGTTCTGGGCACCACACTTCAGAAAAGATGTGGACAAATTGGAGAAAGTCTAGAGGAGAGCAACAAAAATGATTAAAAGTCTAGAAAACATGATCGACAAAGAAAGACTGACAAAAATGGGTTTGTTTAGTCTGGAGAAGAGATGACTGAGACTATAAAATAGTCTTCATGTACATAAAAGCTTGTTATAAAGAGGAGGGTGATAAATTGTTCCCCTTATTTACTGAGAACAGGACAAGAAGTAATGGGCTTAAATTGCAACAAGGACAATTTATATTAGACATTGGGAAAAACTCCCTAACCATAAGGGCAGTTAAGCACTAGGACAAATTATCTAGGGAGGCTGTGGAATCTCCATCATTGGAGGTTTTTATAAACAGGTGTCAGGGATGGTCTAATAATAATTAGTTCTGCCTCAGTGCAGAGGCTGGGATGAGATGACCTATTGATGATCCTTCCAGTCCTACATATCTATGATTCTATGTACCATGACCTCTATACCAGCATTTACACACTAAAATGTTCAATAAAAGTCACTTGAAAAGAAAAAGAGAAGATCTGAAGGTCTTTCCGGGAGGACTCCTTGGCTGACTAGGGAATTAGAGGTCTCAGCTGAAGGGGTGGAAATGTTGAGTCTAACAAAAGAACTTGTCAACCAAGGCTTCTGACAAAAACCAACCAACCAAAAATAAATAAATAAAAAAATAAATAAAAACCCAAACAAACAAAACCCACACCAGTTTTAAATGGTCTGAATAAAATCTTTTTTCCTCCTCTTGATTGCTCAGGTTTTCCTCTTTTGTGATGTCTTCTTCCTACAAGTTCTCCAATTATCCACAGAGTCTTCCAGCAAAGAAACAGAGTGGGGGGAAGTAACACCAGCAAAGCAATAAGCAACCCGCCTCAAAACATAATATTTGTTAAAAAACAAACAAAACGGGAAAACATTTTCCCCGTTTACAGATAATATTCATGCTTCTCAGAAATTCACATCAGGAAATGCTTTTGCAATGAATTAGGCTATAATGTAGTTAAATAGCATTACATTGTTTTGCTTTACATATTTCTGCTTATTGTAAATTCTACCACTAACTTTAGTGTCTATTTTTAAAAAAAAAAAAAAAACCTAGTAGGGAAAGCTGAGCCCATAGCTCAATAAATTAGCTATTTACCCCTGCAGGCTTGGTTTCATAGCCAGTTTATATTACAAATGTTAGGATTCATGCCAACCTCTTTGGCCTATTTATCAGCTTCTCACAGAAACGTGTCAGTACCTTCTTTCACACTGTCCTTATGCATGGGACTTCCTGAGTTCATCCACAAGCCCTCTAGCCTTTTGGCATTTAAGTCCCTCCTGACCACCTGCTTCTGCCATGATGCCTATAGAAACTAGCTATCCTGACAAGTTTGGGAGTCTTCCCATTAACTTCAGACATTGGATCAGCCTTTGAGAAGTAATTGGTCACCATTTATTGTAAATCGTATGTTAACTGAGCCTTATATTACCTGATGCCACCTTACCAATTCTGTTGTATCCTTCCCCCAACCTGTGAACTCTACAGAAGTGGTTCTCAAACTAGGGCCACCACTTGTTCAGGGAAAGCCTCTGGCGGGCCGGGCCAGTTTGTTTACCTGCCATGTCCACAGGTTTGGCCGATCGCAGCTCCCAGTGGCTGTGGTTCGCCACTCCAGGCCAATGGGAGCTGCAGGAAGCGGCGCGGGCCAAGGGACATACTGGCCGCCGCTTCCCGCAGCCCCCATTGGCCTGGAGCGGCGAACCGCTGCCACTGGGAGCTGCAATTGGCCGAACCTGCGGACACAGCAGTTAAACAAACTGGCCCAGCCCGCCAGGGGTTTTCCCTGAACAAGCGGCGACCCTAGTTTGAGAACCACTGCCCTACAGGACAAGGACTAGGCCTTCCCTTTTCTTTTTGGAAAATGCCTAGCAAAACAATAAGGAGGGTTGTTTCAACCATGTGAGTGTTTTATATAAAGTTTGGCGTGATTGGTTGATTATATTCAAGACAATCAGAATACTTTTTGTCAAGTCAGTATTGAGGAACAAAAGCATATTAGGAAGTTTAAAATAGGGATAATACTGCTTATTCATTTTTATAAGGTTCTTTGAGATCTACAGATTACTATGTAATTACTCTGTAGTATTATTATTCCATCCTGGTTTGTCTAGCTTTAAGACAGCCTCTTGCTCTCATGAGTATAGTACTCAGTTCAAGAAGTATTGTCCTTTGTTCTGTCTTTTTTGTCAATGAAACTGAAGAAAACTAAAAACACAGCTTTTAGCCAATATAGCCTATGGCCATGCTATTGTCATCTTATGAAGCTGCTGTGTCCCTGTGATACTAAAGCGGATAATTAATTTTCTGTAATGTAAAGAAAAGAATCAGGGACCAGAATCCATTGAAAAAGTGCTGCATAACCATAACTCTGTCTCCACATCTGATCACCAAATCCATTTGATTATTTATAACTGTGTTGGATTTTTTGCTTTTGTTGGGTTTTTCTGAGCAACTTGGTACATCAAGTCTCCGAGCACTGAAACTGATGCAAACAAGAAAGAAAATGCTGTCAGGAAATCTGTGCACCTTGTAGAATAAAAACAGAACATCCTTTTGTTTGCTCCAGGGGACACACAACCTAATGTGGCATTTTTCCTACAGGGTCTGTGATCAAGACATTCTTAGAAGATCTGAATTCATGACAAAATTAAGAGAGAGAAAAGTTCAGAACATTCAAGCCACTTAGCAATTCAGTTTCAGATTTGCTCTCCTTTTGTGTTTTAATGAATGCTGCAGTTTTGCTTAAGAAATCCAGACAGGGCTTCTTTGGAACAAGGGCTTCTAGCTGAATACTATTTTATGACTTCTTCCAACGAAGTCATAATTGGTTAGGACAGAGAATTTTTTTTTCCCTCCAAAGCAAGATGTTTTTCCCCAGTGCTCCTCGAACAATTACAAAAAAGCAACATGTATACCAGTAACATTTCCGATTGTCCTACATGACCAAGAGGCTGCAATTTCAGGACTGTGATTTGGAACATATAAACATTAGTCATGCAGTTGATTTGTAAATTAATGTGTCTTGATGCTGCTTCCTATGCTTATATCACAATCTAGTGTTGGCCTTTTTTCAGTTTGAGATCTACACTTCGGAGACTAGCCGGGGCTGTTAGAGAAAGGTACCAACAGAAGCAACATGATCAAATTTCACTTTTAGATTTTGAGGAACTACCATAAAGAAACATGCATTTTTTTTATGAAGCTGCCCCTAAAATCATTGCATTGTCTGGAAGAGGAATTAAGATTGGCAAATTCTTTTGTTTCAGTTCTTCATAGACACAATATAGCCTGCATATTGTTTTCTTTTCTTTTAAATGGCAGATAGCAATGACTAGTTCAACACAACAACAGGGAATTATCATTTTAGTCATTTATGACAGAGAATTTGTTGCAAGAGTATTCAAGTGTATTGCTAATCTTTTCTGGATTATTAAAGCCATGATCCATCAAGGCACATAAACACATGCCTAACTTTAAGCACATCAGCAGTCCTACTATTATTGTGCTTAAAGTTAGGCATGTGCTTACCTATTGCAGCCTAGATGCACAAGTGTACTTAGCACCAAATATAAGGAGTTAAGTGTGGAAGGTTAGTTGAAAATCCTTTTTATATTGTCTTGTATATTGTGTTTACAATTTGCTTTTTGGGATGCTGCTGCTGCTGAGTTGTATGCAAACTTGTAAAATAAAACTTGTAGTGTGTGTGAGAACTTCATTTCACATATGACCTTTTACAGTAATTGGATCTGAATTATAATCAGTCACCTGAGTCCTGAAATAGATAAAATAGTTTTTTAATGTTAAAAAGTTTTAGCCCTTCGTTGATTATCTATCAGTGCTTACAGTCCTGTGAAAATAAGATAAATGAGAAATTTGGTCTCTAATTAGACTTCACTAGATTTACAGCTTTTAATTTATACGCCAATGCAACTCAGGCCGGCACTAACACAGATAGAGATGGAGCCACAGTTTTCAATTGATTTAACAATTTAATTGCAGCATTAACATCCATTAACATTTAACTAACCTTTTAAACTAACCTCAGGCACAACCTTAAAGACTAAATGAAGTAAAATTGCATATAAAAAGGTACTAACATACAGCTGTAAGAAGCCAGAGTGAATCTTTAGGGAGATTTAGCATCACTTCCCCACATCAGCAGGAGGGAGTCTGTTTTCCTTCTTGAAAAATTCAGTAGGAAAGCATGTTCTAATTTATAGGAAAAGGAAATAGACACATTTGATGGTTATTAACTCTCATTTATATCTTCTTGTCTATACGTGATGCTTAAAGGGTACACTATCCCTTACATTGGTCATGCACTAAAAATCAATTTATTACACAGAAAAAACAACATTGCTGCATTAACTGATAAAATCACATATAAGGGAATATAAAATAACCCACTGAAGTTTCATATGAAATATAAACAACATATTCTAGAGATAATAGGCAAATATAGCTCATTTATACCGGTACAAATCTAGAGCAACGGCACTGAAGCTAATGGACTTACTCCAAATTTACACCTGTTAAACTGAGGGATAAAGCCATGAAGAAAAGTGAACACTGAGTGCTTGATTTATATAAGTGCTCTGCACTCTAAACCTCCAGATGAAGACAATAGCAGCTGCAGGTGCTCAGGCTTCAGAAGTCAGATCCTTTGACCAAGACCCTCAGCTGGTGCAAATCATTGCCCTTTCATTGCTGTGGGAATTTACACCAGCTGAGGATCTGGCTACATATTAATAGGTGTTCTGTGCACAGAGGCCATAAATCTGGACTGGAGCACTTAGCATTGTGCACTGCCTTGTTCTAGGGTTTGCTCAAGATTGAATGTTTTGGGTTTTTTTTTTACAAAAATGATAATGAAGATTTTTCAGAGCCATCTAAAATTGAATCTATACATTCTCATCCTGTAGGGATTCTGATTGGATTTTTAAAATTAATTCTTATTGTTCTCTTTATCATTAGGCAATTTTGATTAGGTAGATTAGGCAAATTTGTCCTTTTTGTTGTAATATGGTAAATGCTTACATTGGAAATTATGGGCTAGCATGTGCAACCCTTACTCATGTTGGTGAGCACATGATCATGGGAGCAGTGCTAGTGAAGTCAATGGGTTATGAGTGTAAGTGCTTGCCAGCGTAAGAGTTTCCAAAACTAGCTGTATACTAATTGTGCATGTGGTGTCACTACTTTACCATATTTAAAATTTATATAACATCACCTGAATGTCATCAAACCAGGATGACAATAATTTGCAAAGCATCATTAGGACCTTGTGCTTTATGGTGGTAATGATGACTGTTGTACACAGTCGGTATTATGTCTTGATGTGATACACCATTATGTCGGATAGTGTTAATGGTCCAGGGATTAAGGGTTTCCTAACAGCACATACTGACACCATACACTATAATGACTCCAATGGAGATGTTAGTCACGCCAGTGAGCGTTCTACACTACACCCTGACTAGATACCTCTTAAATGTATTAGGTCAATGATCAGAATATTAAAAGCTTCATTATTGTATGCATTGACACACTATAGTGTGTCGCTGTACAGTTCTTCATGCTTTCAGGCATCTCTGTTTCAATTCACGTGGCAGAACTTAGAAGATATATTGAGGGTATGCCAGGTCCTTTGATGGATGCAAAATATGCTGGTTCTTCATTCCTCCTCAATGTCACGTGACAAGATTTGTACTGGAAGTAAAGAGCTGACCTATTTGATGATATTTGATTTTCACTATAAATTCAATTTAAGATTCTTTCTTTATTAACTATTAATAGACTATTGTGGCTATTGCTGTATTTCATAATAACAAACACCATAGAGTTAACAGACTCTTATACCCGCAATGTCTAATCAACAAGTTACATAATTACAGCAACTGATAAGTATGTTCTAGTATCATCCTTTTAGCTACCAAGGTAACTACATTACCAAAGAAACAAAGGGCAAAACCAAATTTTTAATTTTAAAAAATCAAACAACCACAAGCAAACAGCACAGGCAAATTCCAGATTTTTAAAAGCATTTAGCCATTTCTTCACTCAGCTTTGCAAGCGCAACTGACTTAGAAGTCTAAGTCTCATGTTCAAAAGTGACTTACTAAGGCACTTAAATACCTTTGAAAATCTGGGCCTAAGTATATATGGGGAACTCCCAAAATGCCATATGCAAGTACAGTCTATCATACAAGGGGCATTTTGCTGTGGATTGTTAACAGTCGAGGATTAATTCCCCATATAGCTGCATCAGTAGTGGCTAAATATAACCACATATACTATAGATGGTTTCCATTTCAATGAAAAAAGGATCTTTTCAAATGTACTGGGGGAGATGTACTGTGTGGATCCACTGATCAGTGTTCACAGCCAAAATAGTTTCCCAGGGCATCAGTACTATTTGTGGCTGATACTGTACCTTCTGGAACCACATATATTCATAAGTGGTCAAACCTGGAGCTATGCATGTATTTCTAAATGCTAAGAAACTTAGTGAATCATGTGATTCACATGTTAGAGCTCAGAGGTACATTGATTCTGATTAGGATATTATTTCAAAAGGAAAACTCTATGTCCTGTGAGTTAATGGACTTGTTCTTTGTTGCATCTCCATCAATAATAGGTGGTATAAATACCTACCTGGTGTAATAGTCAAATCAATCTACTGTATTTTTAACTTCTGAAATTTCAGTAAAAGCCAGTAGAGACAACATATCATTAATGTGTATAATAAAGTGTGATCATCCCATCTTTCCATGGTCCAGTATGCATAGAACATCACTTCTCATCTCCTCGATCGAATCATAAGAACATAAGAACATAAGAAAGGCCGTACCGGGTCAGACCAAAGGTCCATCTAGCCCAGTATCTGTCTACCTACCACAGTTAATGCCAGGTGTGCCCCTGAGGAGTGAACCTAACAGGCCGTCAGACCAAAAGGTCCATAGCCCAGTATCTGTCTCACGAGCAGTGGCCATGCCAGGTGCCCTGAGGAGTGAACCTAACAGGCAATGATCAAATGATCTCTCCTGCCATCCATCTCCATCCTTGACGAACAGAGGCTAGTTTTACCCATCCTGGCTAATAGCCATTTATGGACTTTTTTCCCCCCCATGAATTTTTCAGTTTTTTTTTCCATTGTTATAGTCCTCAGCCTCCTCAACTCTCACAGGAGGTCCTGCTCCTGAGTGAAGAAGAACTGAAGAAGATGAACCTTTTTTTTTTTTTTTTATTTTTTTTTCATTATTTTTGTTTTATGACTTAGTAATTCTTTTATTATGTAAAACTTTCTTATTTTCTTATCCACTCTTTTTCATCATCATCATATATTTTCATTCCTTCTCTCATCTTCCCTTCTTCTTCTTTCTCTTCCCTGAAGAGTCCTAGCCTCTTTAATCTCTCCCCCTTCTCTACCCTCTCCCCCTATTTTTTTTTTTTTCTTTTTCTTTTCTTTTCTTTTCTTTTTCTTTTTTTTTTTTGAGAGGACACACCCACAGTATACACAGTATTCGAGCATATTGGGGATTTATATATAAGGCAATAATATATTCTCAGTCTTATTCTCTATCCTCTTTTTAATGATTCAACATCCTGTTTTTTTTTTTGACCGCCTCTGCACACTGCTGCATCATCTTCAGAGAAGAATCCACATATACTCCCAAGATTTTTTCCTGACTCGTTAGCTAAAATTAGCCCCCATCATGTTACACAATCACACAATCTCTTGCTTCAAATTTATGAATCATATAAAGTGTGACCATAATCCACTAGCTTCCCATTCATAGATTCCAAAGCTAGAAGGGACCATTATGATAATCTAGTCTGACCTCCTGCATAACACAGGGCACAGAGCTTCCCCAAAGTAATTCCTAGAGCATCTCCTTTGGATAAACATCCAATCTTGATTTTAAAATTCTGAGTGATGGAGAATCCACCAACTGTTCCAAAGATTACTGTTAAAATTTTTTGCCTTAGTCTGAATTTGTCTAGCTTCAACTTCCAGCTGTTGGATCATGTTATAACTTTCTCTGCTAGATTGAAGAGCCCAGTATTAACTATTAGTCCCCAGTGTAGATACTTATAGACTGATCAAGTCACCCCTTATCTGTCTCTTTGTTAAACTAAATAGATTGAGCTCTTTGAGTCTATCCCTATAAGGCATGTTTGCTAATCCTTTATTCATTCTTGTGGGTCTCTGTCTCCCCTCCAGTTTATCAACATTCTGCTTGAATCGTGGGCACCAGATCTGGACACGATATTCCAGCAGCAGTAAAATCAGTGCCTAGTATAGAGAGTCCCCTGTTTATGCATCCCAGAATCGTATTAGCTCTTTTGGCCACAGCATCACACTGGGAGTCATGTTCAGCTGATTATCACAACCCCCAAATCTTTTTTTAGAGTCATGGCTTCCCTGGATAAAGTCCCCCATCCTGTAAATATGATCTATGTTCTTTGTTCTTTTCATGATCTAGTTCCAAGTTGCCTTCCTTATTTTGTTTGGTTTATAAACCATCAATGATCTTGCTCCATCGTGGAGTTTGTCTGTCTGTCTCTTCTCCTTCTTAACTCCTCTGCTCATCCAGTCCTAGTCACCTCTGAGACCTTTAACACCATCTTATCACTGTGGCCAGATAAGTCTTTACTCTGCAGCTTCTGCCATGTAGAAGAAGATTCCTGTCTCTCTCTGCCTCTTGGACTCTCCATATCTCACTTAAAATCTGAATTTCAAAACTTCTCCCTTGCCAACATCTCACAATTATTCTCTCTTTCTGTTTCAATGTAACACTGCAATTGTATTATTTAGAACAACCGTACAATATTTTGGAGATATAATCTGAACAAAGGAGCTATGCAAGACATTAGTATTGTGTTGAAATGAAAAAAAAAAACCCAAAGATTTGTAGTAGAGCTGTCAGAAATATCAGTGGCCATCTTTCAAGTAATTCGTAAATGCTTCTGGAACCCAAGCATTAGCAGACCATCTAAATCCAGATCAGTGAATGCAAACTTTTTTTCAACCTCAAAATAGCGGAAAGCCATACAAAAAACCACAACAAAACCACACACACTTAAGAGGCAATGCCATATAGAAAGATCAACATGACGATAGATTTTTAAAATGAAAACAGAGAAAGTTGCCCATGTGATCAAACTGATCTAACAGATTTTTGTTTTTAATTAAGCAATTTCATTCCACATTATTTACTTCAGATCTTGCTCTGCTTTGCACTGTTCTCCTAGAACAAAACTGCACTAAAGCCAGAATCTCCTGCTTCTGGTAGGCACCTCAGGAGGGGAAAAGCTGCTGCATCACTCCCATTACTCTCTGAGGTTGGCTCAGAAAGTAAGGTCATGAGATGAATTGACTGGGTTGTCCTTGCACAATAGCAATCCCCAGCTGCTGTAATGACCTCAATCGTAGGAGGCATTGACAGGCTGCACAAGTCAGAACAACCTTCAGGCTTCCATGGCAGCTCCTATGATTCTGGCTTAGGACTTGGGGAATTCATAATTGACCTATGGCCTTCTTTACACAGTCATGATATGCAGCCTAGTAACTGTGATTTTCCTGGGTGACCAAGGGCTTGTTACAGAATCATAACAGAGGATGGCAAATGAGATGGGGCCAGTAAGCAAATGCATAAATTCCTCCTCATACCAGATAAACACCAGTGTCTCTGATCATTTGGGCAAAGGACAGATCTGTGCAGGTGAAAGTCAAATATACACATGGGAACACCTGTTCATTCCTTACTTTAGGGGGAAGTGGCCACCCATAGAAGCTATGGGTGCTTAAATTTTAAATTTACAGAGCACAAATATTTCAGTAAATACCTCATACATGTATGGTACCTGAGTATTCTAATTACCACAGAGTGAGTCGCTGAATCAAGAAGCCAACAGCAGAGAAGGAAAAGGCCTGTCAGCTCATCTATCTCCTCTGCCCGAACAGAACGGCCTCTACAGTATGTTATTTAATGCTGTGCCCAAGCCGCTTTTAAGCATCCCAGATGATTGGACTTCCCAGTTTATCTCAGGAGATCTAGTAGCCTGGGATGATCATGGTGTTTACCCCTCTTTTACAGTCTATTCCATGCTCATTTTAGGCCTCTCTGTAAGAGTTTAGGTTACACAGTAATTGCTTTTGGAATCTACTAAATATAATTACACAGTAATTTGCAGGAGCCTGTAATTACTATGTAGTTACATGTAACCTACCCTATAAAGTTACCAGGTAATTTAAGGAGTAATTGCATAACATCCAGGCTCTGTGGAATTGAAGTGTTAATATTTTTATGACTAAATAATAAATTTTACTTTGCAGGGTTGGGGTTGATTTGGCAAACTGGTTATAAATATTCCCCACTGCAAATATCATTTAAAACCTCACCTCAGTGTTACTTTTTTTTCTTTTAAAGGGAACCACGTTTAATGTTTCAGTGCAACTGTAAGAGAGTCTATAGGCATAGGTTTTACAACAGAGTTCTCCACCAACTACTATGGACTTACGCTAAAGGTTCCTGAAAGGTTCAGACCCTGTTTGAACTAATTTTCTGCAACTTTAGCAGCAATACACATATTTATAGTGGACAGGTCCCTCCATTAAACTGCTGGAAATATTGGCCCTGACCCTGGGCTTAGGCACTCTGAGCTTGGGGCAGTCTGTTGGGGCATGAGGGGTAGGCGAAGATGGCTATGCATAAACTCTGAACCACGCAGATTCATGAGATGGCCAGGGACCTGTGCAGTCCTGAGCAGCTGCTCTAACTTACCAGCTAGCTGTGCTGCAAAAGATCCCTAGGGACAGGGGCGGCTCCAGGCCCCAGCACGCCAAGCGGGAGCGGCAAAATGCCTAGAGCCGCCCCTGCCTAGGGAGACATCCAGCAGCAGTGAACTCCAACCATACCTCCTCCCTTCTCTGAAGCTCCCCCTCCCAACTCAGAGTAGAATATTTATACTTTTGATTAGACTTGGGTGGAGAAAGGTAATTCCATTTTGCAGAGGATTTTGATGCGCGTGCACAGAGTTTGTTGCTATTCGCTAGAAGGGTGGCAAACGTCCTGCAATTCATACGGAAAAGCTTTGTAAAATGGATGGTAAGAAATACCTTTGTCTTATGGAAACCCTGAAAAATGTTACATGCCCCCAACATGTCCCATTACTGTCCATCAATTTTCTTCAGACCATACTGCAGTCCTCAATGGGCCTTGTTACAAGACTCACCCTCTCAGACAAAGAGCTGCAGCACCTTCCACCTCATTTCACCATGCCAATCTTTGGCTTACTCCTGATGTAAAGGTCTTGGCCCTTCAGCCAAGCCACTTTAAAGCATTCAACCCCTTCCAGGGTAACAGAGTCCTGTAGTCCAAGTCCATAGCAATATCACAGCACAAGAGTCTTCAGCCCCATTCCTTACAGAAATGGCTTATCTCACAATCAAACCACCAGCTCCCGAGCTCCAATTAACCCAACCATCAGGGTCAGGTCTACCTTCCTACCAAGGGCCAGCTTCTTGTCTCACATAGGAGCATGTACAGGCTCCTTCCCATCCAACATTCAACTGCTGGGCTTTCCTCCTTTTAAGTCTCACACCTTGCATAGCTGTAGTGAGGTGGGACTAACTGAACAGGGTTGACTGGCCCGAGGCCTCCTGACCCTTAAAGGGTCAGATCCCCCTGTTGCAGGCCTCAACTTAAGTCCCGTCAATTTCTCAATTCCTGACATTCCAATTGGAGCTATTTCAGCAGGAGTCAGTGATGATCAACACCTCTGAGGATCAGGTCCTAGATCTGCTGTCCCTCAGTCACATTTACAGCTGGTTGATGTTTTTGAACATTCACATTTTTTGATGACAGGTAGGATCACATTTTTCATGAGCATTTCCTCAAGAAATTCATCCCATTTGCCAGCCAGCTCTGGTCACATTTTGTATCTTACTCTTCTTCACACCTGCTTTTACCGTACATAAATCACAACCGCAAGTGGAAACAAGTGAAAGCAATACGGATTTTGGCTTCATATGCTAATAATAAGAAGGGGTGGACATCAGTCCAAGGAGGAAAAGGATGGTCTTGTGGTTAAAGTACTGGGCCATCTGTCAGGAAATATCAGTTCAAATCCAGCCTCTACCAGTGTCTTTCTCTGTGACCATAGGCAGATCACTCAATCTCTCTGTGCCTTAGTTCCGCATGTGAAAAAAAGGGGTAATAATACTTCCTTTCTCTCACCATGTTTCTGTCTTTTCTATTTAGATGGTCAACTGTTTGAGGCAGGGCTTTTCACTCTGTGCTTGTACAATGCTTCACATAATGGACCTTGATCTCAGTGGGGGCCGCTAGATGTTACCACATTACAAATAATTAATCATAATAATCAAAACTCAGATTTAGATTAAAGATGCATGCTGTAATATAAATTTTATTTTACAATCAGTAAATCTTAGAAAACTATAACATCATTTCCAGTCATTTAGAATTTTGCAAACAAAACAAAAAAATCAGACAGAAAAAAAAAAAAAGAAAGAAAGATCTTGACAGGAAATGTGAAGCTAATTAGCTTTCTGTCCTCAACCTGGAGCTTTAAAAAGTTCCCAGAAAGAATTCCATTTTTCCTAGAAAAGATGTGCAAATATGACTTGTCTGCAAATCCAATTAAAGTTGATAAATAATTCAGTTCAGGTAACTCAATATTCAAATTGAAAGCAGGCATCCAATGGGGGTGAGGGGGGGGAGAAGCATTAAAAAACCATTGTGAACACATGGTGTTACACTGATACTTTGCCACAGGAGCTGGACTTTAAATGAAATGTACTATTTTTAGTCAGATGGTAAATTGCTCTAAACTATAGCATTTAATAAATAATATTACAGAACATTAATAGTAATACAAATATTTAAATATTTATGGCATTCAAGACAATGGCAGAAGGACTGGGTCCTGAATGTTTCTGTAAAATATTATCCCTTATGCTAGTATTACTAGACACTCAGGATGCTCAGAGTTCAGCTCAAAGCAGCACATGTGGATATAGCTTTAATTTGCTATATCTTTGATGTAGGCCCTAGTTGGGCAAGGAGCTCCATGTGGGCAGCCCTCTGTGCTTGCATTGCCGGATGGCAGGGTCTGTTGATCATGCCGGCCCTTTGACGACGGATAAGGCCCAGCACGACTGTTACAGCGCCTCAGCTCCTTCCAGGACAGGCATGCCCTGAAACTGATCATGTGACTGGGCTGAGCGCAAAGCCTGATGGGAGAAGAGTCAGGAAACAAAAGGCAGGATGTGCTACTCATTCTCAGAGATCTGAGGGCGAGTAGGAAGTCTCTCCGCTGGGCTGTGGCTGTTTGGTGAAGCACTGGGAAAGGAGCCTGAACGGAGCGATGGCCAGCAGTCAGCACTATTCACAGACCCCCAGTGAGAGGGCTGTGGATTGAGCATGGGTGGGAGGGGCATTTCCTGTGCAAATATTGGAACTGAATTGTTCTATTAATAAACCAGTCTCCAGAAGGGAATTTGTGTGTGTGTGTGTGGGGAGGGGGAATTCTGGTTGTGTTGCATGTTATTACCTCAGAGAATAGAAGGAAGGTGATGAGGGAACTGAGGCACAGATATATATACCTATATATACATTAATTTGGCATGTGGCTGCCTTTAGGTCTGTCAGAGAAATGTGGGGCCCTCATACATCATACATTCCTATTATACTGGGGCTCCATTCCCTCTCCTTTCATCTTATTTCCACAGAAGTTATAGATATCTTGGGAAATCCCAGTACAATTGTTTCTCCTTCTTCCCCACCCCGCATCAGCCCTGTGAAAAAGGAGGACTTAATCACTTAACTTGAACAGGTACTTTTTGCAACTGCATCCGCAAATTGACTAATTGTGAGTTATCTAATTATTTGTGTGTGCAATTGTGGCTCTTGGGCATACAAAATAGGCATGCAATTACACACACAACTTGTTTCCAAATCTGGACCAAAGTCTAGTATGCTACTACTTTATAAAAGCCATTTTTTCATCCAGGTGATCTCAACTCAATTATTCTTCATCTCTCAAAGAAAAGGTAAGCACAAGCAGATAATATGGCTGTCCAAGTTTATTTTATTTTTAAATCAATGCAGATGTATAGGGACATATTAACGGCAGCTTTCCCGCTCCTGGCAAGCTGCTAATGAGACCCACAGTGCAGCAAAACCTGCTATAGCTAGTACGGATTCATGGCAAAGTGACTGTGGGGGAAACAGAATGAGCACATGATCTGTGAGCTGGCACTTAACATGGTTCACTACCTATTCTTCATTACTTTTAGACTCAAGCTCATGTGCATTTTCTGCTGAGATGCCTCATGGCAAGTTTCCCTGACAAAAGAGGACAAAAATACAACCCAACACAACAGCATTCTCTTGGATTTATTTTATTTTGTTTATATTTTAGTGGGGCCTTTGTATAATTTTTTTTTTTAAAATTAGTCACTAGTTAAGAAAACATGTGAATAACATAGCGGAACAATGCAATTACACCATGCGTTACGCAGTGCAGCTTGTTTATTCCATTTTCCCTGCAGAAACAACTCTCGAGGCAAATCCTTAAAACATCTAGGAGTGTCTTGAGCCAAGGAGGGACTTGTATTTTGTGTGTAGAAATATGTTCAATTATCCTAGTGTCATTGCACTGTTGAGGTCCATGTAGGATTTTTCTGGGTGGTGATTCATATTATCCCATCAATGCATTAGGGGGAGATTTAAACTCTTAACACCCACCACCACACCCAGGGGAGAATAGACTACTTAATATGAATAACAGCACTAGAAGAAAAACACTCCACCCCATGTTTCTTCTGCAACTTTAAATTGGACACAAAGAGGAGGAGAAAAAAAGAGAGCAGAATAAGAGCGAATTAATAATGGAGAAACCTGATTAGAATATAATTTGTCCTCATTAGTACAGCATTCCTGACATAAGGCTGCTCCTTGAATCCTGTTTACTTTGAAACTCCAAAGAAAGAAAACCTATATAGTTGTTAACACTCGGCTTTTCAAGGATAGCTCCGTAATGAGGGTGGAGTGTATATGAGCCGGTTGGTTCTTTACCATCAGAGAACACTGAAAACACATCTGTGCACTGAAGCATTATTGGGCCTTTCAAACAACCTCTGTGGCCACTGCCTATAAATCTCTTCCCCTGTCATGTTTAACTAAAACCCAATACCCATTCAACATGAAATCCATCAATGTTATACAGAAAACAATGACAAAGCACTCTCCTTTGTGTCAGGAAAAACAAATAATTCTGCAGGAAAAAAACGGGAAACCCCTATCCTCAAGCTTCTGCAAAGGCACAGAGGCAGGAAGGGGGCAGCTTTCTTTTAAAGCAACATATCCTCAGCTATAAAAATTCTCAGGGCCATATTATCTATACCAGGCATCATGAGGGCTGTGCAAGATAATACATAATGCATCAGGCGCATTTATGTGTTGAAGCATTTTACCTCAAGCATGTTTGTCATAAGGACGAAGTCATCTTACACCATCAGCTGTACAATCCTATTAAATCTAAGTTGATACTGTGTTAGTGGAGCAAAATATGTTAAAATTCATATTGTCTCTCTCTCCCTTCTCACACACTAATGAAACGAAGGAACCTATTGGATGGATTTAGCCTCTTTCCATTCACAAATTATCTGCAAGAAATTTTAAAATTCCTGGAAGAGCTTTGTTTTTCACAAAGAATCAGTAAATTTCTGCAAAAAAAAAATTCTTGTCGGGTCAAACGTTCATGTACAGCTCTCTGCTAAAATATTTGCTATTCAGAACTGGTGTTGGTTAGTTTTGATTGGCTTCAAAACTGAGCTTGGCTTCAAGACTGAGCTTGATAAATTTACGGAAGGATGGTAGGATGAGACTGCCTACAATGGCATGTAGCCGATCTGCGATTGCTAGCAGCAAATATCTCCAAAGGTTGGTGATGGGACACTAGATGGGGAGGGCTCTGAGTTACTACAGAGAATTCTTTCCCAGGTGTCTGGCTGGTGGGTCTTGCCCACATGCTCAGGGTCTAACTGATTGCTTTATTTGGGGTCGGGAAGAGATTTTCCACTGGGTCAGATTGGCAGAGATTCTGGGGGGAAATGGGTCACTTGCAGGCTTAAACTAGTGTAAATGGTGGATTCTCTTTAACTTGAAGTCTTTAAAGCATGATTTGAGGAGTTCAGTAACTCAACCAGAGGCTAGGGGTCTATTACAGCAGTGGGTGGGTGAGGTTCTGTGGCTTGCAATGTGCAGGAGGTCAGACTACATGATCATGATGGTCCCTTCTGGCCTTAAAGTCTATAAGTCTGTGAGACACAAGTTATTACCTTGTGATAACAATTTTTAGAGGCCCCAACCCAACTGAGATCAGGACTCCACTGTGCTATATGTTGTACAGCTACACAGTAAGAGATAGTCCCAGCACCCAAGAGTTTATGATCTCAATAGACAAGACAGACAAAGGGGTGGGACAGAGGTGGTAATATTATTTGTCATATTATGTCCATTTTACAGACATGGAACCTGAGCCATGGAGAGATTACATGACTCGCCAAAGATCACACAGTACGTCTGTGCTAAAGCCAGGAACTGAACTCAGATCTCAGCCCCAGCCCAATCCATTCCTTTCTCTTTATACACATCATAGTCTTGTTGCTGTTTTGCGGGGGGGTCAGTTAATAGCACTGTTGGGGAGAAAGGACAGTAGTCTGGTTAAAGCACAGGAGGCCTGAAACATGGGTTCTACTCTTGACTCTGCTATAGACTTTTTGTGTGGCTTCTGGCATGCCTTTTAATTGGTTGGCTCTTCAGTTCCCCTGTCTGCAATGTGAGGATAACAGACCATCAAGTAGACTATGGATACAGTAAAAAACTATTCAATGAGGAGCTGAACTAACACACAGTGGGGGTTAATTCAAGCATGTTTGCAAAGCATGCTGTGATACTCATATGGAAAGTACTCTAGAACAAAGCTATTTTATTGAAGTCTTGGGATAGAAAATTGTGGGGTCTAGTCAGGAATTGTGCTCATGCTCAATGCAAATGCTACAGTGAAATGCTAGGGAGTTCAGTATTGTTGACAGTGGCATCATTCAGAGAAGTCAATAAACCAAGGTCCTTGTATTATCCACAGTGAAGTTAAGAATCACATGATACTTTTCATAAAGAGCGAAGGATATTCCCTTCCTTAACTGAACAGGTTCTAATGTTCTGTGTGCTCTACTGCTGAACATGGGAGCACGGATGGATTTGTATACACATTAACTACACTACTACTATCAGACTCTTTAATACTGGAAGTATGAAAGGTACTATACCAAGCTGTATTCTGGTGCAATACAATCAATAACTGCTGAAAACAATATGAAGCCTGATTTTAAAACCCTGAGAAGTCAGTGGCTGCTCCTGTGATTGCACACATATTGTAAACTACCTGGCCAATCACTGTGATTGTCTCTGCAAACCTGGAAGGTGCCAATGGTCAATTAGGCTGCTTATCCCTAGCCACAAATGACCTTGATGAAGGCAAAATGATGATTGTCCAAAAGTTCTAGGAGTCCTTTGGAAAACTTCCACTGCTACATGAGTAGTATGAAGGGAGGAGTAACAGACCATCAAGTAGACTATGGATACAGTAAAAAACTATTCAATGAGGAGCTGATATGACGATCTGGGAGGCCAGGAGAGCGTTTAGGAAGGCTGGAAATGTATTGCAGAGTCAGAAAGACTTTGGGGAGGTCCGAGGTGATTGGAGAGGTCTCAGCAAGCTTTGGGAGGGTAAAATGGATCAAGAGAGAAGATGAGGTAATGGTTGGAAAGGAGAGGGAAAAGAAGATGACAAAATACACCAGAAAAACAAGAATGGATCAGAAAGTGTCAGATCTCAGACCCAGAGATGACTCATAATGAAGGAGGTAACAGGGCCCATGGGAACATAAGCCATCTACTTAAAACAATGTGTTTAATACACTGTAAATAAAAGGGAGTGTGTATGTGGGGGGGGGGGGAGGAGCGAGTGGAGGAAGGTTTCCTTCTGTTAAATATTTACCATTCAAACACCTTCTATGGCTTGTGGACCAGAGCAGAGTCTGTAGGGTCCCCTTTGTAAAAGCCAAATCTTTTTACTTGAAGGTAGCTACCCACATTATGCTGAACCTGTTCAACTAATCTCAAGGTGTGACACTTAATCCTGACTCTATCTTTTAAGCATCCCATTACTGTAAAGACATTAGCTACCGAACTTAATTAATAAAATCAATCATAATTAATTCTTTCAGTGTTCATAGAGTCATTGCGGATATTTCCTTAAGAGTTTCATTGTAATTTGACATTAATGGAGACCGAAAATAGTCAAATGATTTAGAATATATAGAATAATGTACACCCTGCTGTACATAATAAGGGCCTTTCCATTGAGGGGGTGATGGTGGCATCATAAAGCAAGAGTACAAAGCTCAGATAATTAATCACTGTCACTAGGGCTGTGGTGGAATTTCATCTGTATGTTTAAGGGGTATTTTATTCTTTTCTTCCATCAGTTTTAAATGCTACACCACTGATCAGCCAGAGCTTTCACGAGTGCCTCCATGTAGCTAGACCAGAGGTTCCCCCTTCATTCGTGCTTCCTGAAAGGATGATTAGGGCCTTCATTTTCAGGGCCTCGGTTGCGTTGCATGGATTTTTGCAGTGCAGAAATGGGTCTTCTATTTTGATTAAGTAGGGTATTGAGGACTTTCCAAAGACATGGAAGGCTGATAACTGACATAAAGCCTATTAATCACCTTCAAACACATAAAAGGACATTGGACATCCCTGTAATTGGCCATCCACAACACTCACATACTAGGCTCAGATTTTACGCCCGCCAGTAACCATAGCCATCAATGGTTGTTGCACATACACACATCCAAGGGCAAATTTTACTCCTAATCCTCTAAACTCTTAATTATGCAAAAACACCCTTAGGCTCTGAATGCAAGTTTTCCCTTACAAAGGATTTGCAAGAATGAGCACCTGGGTGGGTAGGAACTTCAACAGGTCATGTCATCTATCCCCCACCATGATGGCAGGATTAATTTCATTATCCTAAAACCATCGGTGACCAGTGAGGGTTGCATTGTGCCTTGATCACTCCTCTGAAGTCAATTCCACAAGCTTGCTCTGCCATCTGTCGCATTTCATAACCCTCCTTACAGTTATTAGACCAGATGATGATCTCGGTTACATTTGTGTCAATCCAGAGTAACTCCATGGACTTGGACGGATTTACACCACTGTGAGTGGAATCAGAATTTAACCTATGGGGGTTATAGTATGGGAGTTGGAAGTGTGTGTGAAGGAGAGAATATTAATTTAGCCAATTATCATTTCGCTAGTGTAGAAAGCATGCGAGTGCGCGCACACACACATACACACACTCTGTATGACCACACATATGTATGTGTAGCTATATATACAAAAACATGCTATTAATTCCTAAGCAAAACTTTTAAAGTACAGTGACACAGTACGGTTAGATTTCTCTCCCCCTTTTACCTGAATAGCAATTTCTTTTATTGCACGTTATGCAAATGAGTGGAGAACACCAATTAGTGTAAAAACAACAACAAACAACAAACAAAAAAGGCAGCGGGGGACGACGACGATTTTCTCATGTTTAAGCTACTGATTCTTCCAAATGCAAGGTACAACATGTGGTATCTATCCCTTCCTCTGGTCTCCATCCATCAATCAATATAATCCTATAAGAGTTCAGACTTCAATACTAGTTACATAAGAGACCCACTGAATTAGATAAACGCAATCACTGCTGGTGATGAAATGATTATTTAATTACTGTCAACTATGCATCCAATATCACAGGGAGAAAATCCAAGAGCATTGACAGTCAATGGTAATTTATTAATCAATTAAACAGTACTGCTCAGCTAAGCATAATTTGCAGGATTAAATTAAATAATTAAACATAGAAGGTAGTTCTTGTAACATTAAAGGCTGGGAGAGGGTACAGTGAAAGAAGGAACCTTGAAAGGCAGAGCTCAAAAATCGGTCGTCAGTGTCAGAAAAACAAAAAGGCAAGAGGGCTGGAGCTGGAGGGCATGTTTCTGATCTCACACCAGTTTAACTGCATTGTCATCTGTGGAGCTGCTCTTTAACTTTACCAGCATGGGTAAATTCAGCATCCGAACCAGGTGCCTGCCCCATTTCTCAATAGCCCGAGGTCATTAATTCCAAGTCTCTGAGTCAAGGGGAGAACAGACCCTCCTGACCTGTCAAGTTTATTTCAGAATGTAAATATCATTCCAATTACAGTGTAAACAGGTGAGATCAGTAATCTTATTTCTAGCTGACTTCCTGGGCTTTGCTTAAATTCTTATAAGGCAGGATTGTACTTCATTCAGAAATGGCTGTTCCTAAGGTTTATCCCTGCAGGGCCTCCTGTCCCTAGCCCTATATCTCTCTTGCCTCAGAGAGACCCTTGGGGTTGTTGTTGTTGTTTGTTCTCTGGAGATACACACCTGGTCTGACTATGAGGGTGAATGATCTCTGCACTTCTCCTAATTATTACTATTATTACAGTAGCACCAAGATGCTCCCATTGAAATTGAAAGGGGGGTGTGTGCTAGGCGCTGTACATACACGTCTAAATAGCCTAAACAACTAAAAATGCCTTCCTGTTCACACAACTTTTGTTACTTACATGAAACTTGTGACTTCAATAGCTATGAAGCTTTTAGGCATTTAAAATAATAGGTATTGGGCACACTGTCAGTCTCTTGGTTAAATACTTAGTTATCCCATAGTTTATAACATGGATGGAGTTTTGTCTAGTGACGTGGCACTGGGACTCAGGAATCCTGGCTCTACTCCCAGCGCTCCCACTGACTTGTTCTGTCACCCTAGGCAAGCAGATTACCTCTCTGTGATATGAGCATGGTCCCTATGTCACAGGTATGTTGGGAGGCTCACTTCATATTTGTAACACACTTTGAAAGCCTCCTGATGATGATGTGGAATGGGGGTTAGAATAGTGGAGCAGCCTATTCTAGGGATTGCAGTGATGGTCTTAGCTGATGGCTTTGGGGAGAAACCATGCAAAACCTAACAGTTTCAGGTGAGTTCCAATTTAAGATTTTTTGGGTTCATTTGAACCAGAGACATGAGGCAGGAGATGAGGGTACAAAAGCAATGACACTGTAAAATGGGCAAACAAATCCCTGGAAACCAAAACTGCTGATTTTCAGGTCACTCCACCACTGAGGATCATTATCTAGAGTTGGATTTACTGTGTATCATGATCAGGGAAATGGGAGTCAGAGGGTTCCTGTTCCCAGAGGGACTGTTATTAACAGGACACTATAGGAACAGGGAACCCACAGGGTGTTAGGCTGGAAGAACTCACTGGGTTCAATAAAGTTCCATTTATTCAATTCAACCTGCCTTCAGCATCCCCGTTTGTGAACAAAACATACTGTACCTCTTGGACTAAATTCTGCCCTCTGTTATATCAGTGCATAAAATCTGGACCCACGATACTGAAGTCAATGGAGTGACTTCAGATTTACACTGGTGTAACAGAAAGCAGAATCTGATCTGCACAAAATATTATCTTTCCCATCCTTTTCTAAACCCCATCTGGTTGTTGTTGATCTTTCACTTTGTCTTGTTTATCTAAAACCAATACCTATTCAGACTCCAATCAATCAATGCTACATTGGGAATGATGACAAAAGAGTTCCAATTCTCTTGTTTAACAACTTGTTCAACACCTATTGCCTTCAGAGACCTTTCAGCATCTACACTTCCTGACTTCGTACCTCCCAATCTTCTGAATTTAAAGGAAATAAGAGAGAGAGTCTAGCAGCAAACTGCAGTGGAAGACATCAAATTCTGTGTGGCTGAGGGCAACATACCTGACAGAAATACCGTTAGTAGTCTTGGGATCGTTACATTCTAATGAGTAGCACAGTACTGCAAACTCAAACCAGTGGGGTTGTTTTTGTTGCAAAAGTGCAGTGCAAAGATAACAGGAAAACATTAGACTGTGGGTGTTGCTCTGACTGTATTTCTCACAATAATTGAATTAACAGAAACTCAAAGGGAATACTGCATTTCAAGTTAAATGATGTCTGGGAATCCAAGTAGTGCTGTTGCCGTGTGATAACTTTATTCACTCTTTGTACAATAGTGGATTTAGTCCTAAGCTTGTGAGAAGCCTGGTTTCTCATCTGGTAAATGTGACAAATGCAGCAGAGTTGAGTCAGCCCAATGATTAAAAACACCGTACATAGGAACTCATCTTGCAAACCTTTCTTATGTGTGAAGTACTATTTAAGGCATTGATCCGACAATCAGATCTAGACAGGACATTTGTGCTCATGCAGATGTTCTGCATAGCCATATGGAGGCTAAGGCTGAAGTCTGCAACAATTCACATGTGTAAAGACTACTCAAGTGAGTAACAGGATTCAGGACTGGGTCCATAAGCCTGGAACTTGTGATCGTTAGAGGATGTTGGCAGAGTTTGTATCTGAGCTTTCCATGAAACGTAAGGGGTTTGGGATCTGGTGTCCCAGTTCCAGAGATCTGATCTTTTTCCTGATCAAAATCCTGTCTCAAAGTATTGAAAACACCATTCCAATCAGTAAAACAGACTTGGTGGTTTGAAAACCTGGTTTATTAAAACACAAAAATTGTCCAGTTCTCTTCCAGCTTTAAAGTGGCTACCATCAGCAAAGAAGCTGGATAGCGATATAGAATAAAAGCATCTGCATTTTCCTTGGCCTTTTCATTGATGTATTAATATTGTGCTGGAGGCTGATTTGGCTAACAAGTTCTGAGCTAGGAACTGGGGTTATTAATGTCACTGTTCATAATTCTTTTTTTATTGAATCAGAGCCCTCCTATATCAAAGACTAGTTGATAGTGAATCATCTACTCAACAAATGAAATGATCCGTAATGCACATTTTTAATGGGGGTGTGGGGGGGTAATGCACAAATTTTGTGGCCAGATACTACAATATTTGTGAGCACACATCCTATGGCCATTTGTTGGGTAGTATATAGTTAATGTTCCATGCCAGCTAGCACTGAATGTTCCAGTTCAATACTATAAAAGGAAGGAAAATCTAAATGTAAATAATGACTGTAACAAAATAAATAAATAAAAAAGTCCAGACTTCCAGAATAATTGTGTTTTACTGACTTCTGTTACACTGCTGCATATGGGTAAGATTCGTCTCAATCTCTTCCAATGTGCCCTAAACAGTGTGATTATTTTCAGTATTTTTATGTTGTGAAAAAGTGTTACATAATGATGCAACCTAATTTAGGGCCTGATCCTAGAGACACTTACATGTATGTGTAAGTTGCAATGTGTGAGTTTAATAAGTCTAGTCATCTGAGTAAAGTTATTCATGCCTATCTCTGCAGCACAGAAAGCTATAGGATTTTCTGAATGCTTTACCATTAACAAGATTCTTCTTACCATATAATCAAAGGAATATACATACAATGTTCTCACCCAATCCAAAACCCACTGAAGTCAATTGTCATCTTTGCATTGACTTCAGCGGTCTTTATATCAGGCCATAAAGACAAAAATTACCAAGGAACTGCTTTTTACAAGGATGTGGGAAATAATATATCTAATTGGAGCTGGAGGTAAGAATTTAGAAGCTTTAGAATAGCCTCCGATTATGCAGCCATATAAAATGGTGAGCGATGGGGAGCAACAATGTAATGCAACAGTTTGATAGTTTTAAAATCCCTAATCAGATTGAAAAAAAATAGGCCTGCACTGCAAACTGCACTTTGATGATTTCATACACAAGTCTCCATGTGCTAAAATAGGAGCAATTGTTCCTGCAACATTTTAAATACGACTTTTCTGGTTTAATATTACGAGACTCACGTCATATTATAGGGGCTTAAATTCTGATTCCTGTTGAGCAGCTGCGACTACCAGGAAAATGAATGAAAGCTGAGGGCACTCAGCCCCATGCAGAATGAGGCCCCCACAGTGGTATTTATTTACAGCTGCTTCCTAAAAAGATAATTTTCACTCTGAGAAATTTTCATAATTAAGCCTGGGATGGCTCATGCTACGCAGTTCATCAACAACCAGGACATAAAGAAAGCTGAAGACTCATTATAGACAGCACAAACTTAACTCATTATCAGTACTTGGAGTGAGCAATCTCAGACCATTACTTTTAATGGGATTAGCCTTTCTTGTGTACAAAAGGCAGCACAGCTCTGTCGATTTAAGACCATTTCCTTATTATAACAACATGGGCCACGTTCATTCTAATGGGAAGCTGCTCATTCTAACTTCACTTCTTATGGTTGCGGTGGCACGGAGCACTTCATTAGAAATATGGGACAGTAACAAGCTCTTTTCTTGGTTTATTTTTGCCTCTCTGGTCCCTGCATCCTTTTTTCATCTTCCTAGGCCTTACCTTTGATCACCAGGGAGGAATGGGATTAGCTCACTGATTCTGTATTTGTGCCAGAAAAATGGAATAGGTCTAGGTTGTGTCTTCACTAGAATTTTCATCTATCCCCAGATGCCCCCTCACTCCTCCACACAAGGGTTGGGAGACCCTCCACAGAGCACACAAGGATGAATTCAGTGTCTGTGGGCTCTCAAAATCCCATTCCACTTCTGCATGAGTTTTCTGAAGGCCATGCAGGATGTTCTCCAGTATGAGTATCTAGCTGCCTCTAATACTGATCAGAGCTGCCCATCTCCAGCCCGGGGAAGTAATGGGGATAATGAACCAAAAGGATTGCAAGTGGAACAAGTCCTCTTCAGCTCAGACCAACCTCAAACATTAGGATGCAAAGTGCTTTGCTCTGTAAGTAATGTGAGAACAAATTCTCTTTTGAGAGCTCTAGTACATGTTGGTTTAGCAACATAATAGCAAGGGAATAGCATGACAACAGCCTTTCTCCTCATGTTTTAGTGTCCATACCAGGAACCACAGTGAGAAAATGGAAATTGAACAAAATTCCATCATACTTTTTCAAACTTCACAAACTGTTCAGTATTAATTTTAGGTGATATTTTCATCTGGTTTTTAATTTGATTCCCATCAGTTTGCCCATCTATAGACTAGAAACCTTTAAAAATATGACAGCCTATTTTATAATAATATGTTACATTTCTATGGAGCCTCCCACCTGACGAGTAAAAGGTTAAGACTCAACATCTTGTGGTTAATATTGGCATCTCCATTTTGCAGACAGGGAAACTGACCACGAGCGGTTATGACACTTGCCTACGGTTAACGTAAAACATCCACTGAACTTCTGGGATAAGAACCCCAGTCTCCCAAGTCCCCGTCCAATAGCGATGAATTATCTTTCTCCTAAACTAAATCTTTTCAAGAAGACAGATCTGTATGACAGGATTATTTAGAGTTTCTCACAAAGCAAAAGATTTAAAGCAACAAGGACCTATCCCAGCAAAATGTTTTTGTTCCAACAGATGTCATGCAACTTTGGTTACTTTACTCTCTAGTGTTTGTTTATGAAGTAATCTTGTCGTCTCACAAGGCTAAGCATGCAGGCCTGTTTTAACACACCAATTATAAGTAACTCTGACTAACAACACGTGTGTAGATGTGTCAGCCTGGCTGCTGTGGGAAGCCACGGGTCTCTAATCTCCTGGAATTACTGCTTCAAAATCCCTGAAACATCAAAACTCCAGAGCTACGCATTTCTCTTGCAAAGCAATATCCTTTAAATAAAGCTGTCAGCATGCTAATAAATAAGTAGTATTTAAAAATAAAAATCACATACCAATAGGCGGGAGGGGGGATTTATAAAAGGGGCAGAGGGGGTGAAGACCAAGGCATCCAGACCCAGTCAAGCATAATCTTATTTATGAGAGAGCTGCTGTGTAAACAAAGGCACAGAAAGGCTCCCTGCAGTGTACAGGTGCTTTCCAACCCCCACATGTCACAACTGAAGCTGATTATTGCCAAGAACAGTGTTTCAATCAATATGTGAATTTCTAAAAAAGAATCATTAGTTTTACAGTACAAATTCATCAGTTTCACAAGTTAGAAGCCCATCCGTTCACTATCCCATATTTTGTTTTCTCTTTCCATATCCAGAAGCACGATACAAAGAGGTAGGCACACGTGTGGAAATCTACTCTGAACATAAACTGCAGAGATGAAAGAGGGAGATCCAGGACAATGGAACAAATGGTGGGGGGAGAACCCCCACTGAATCAGTTAAAATTGCTTTCTAAGTTCAAGCAAATGCTTCGAGTTGTCTCACAACTGTGGGGATAGCATCAGGCATTGTGAAACCACCATCCAGAAGTGCAGCAGGTCAAGATCTCCTTTAGACCTCGCACCAGGGTTCAGCGAAGCAATAAAGGGGTGGTGGAGAGCTCTCTGCAGCTGGTGGGGCCATATCTGGTCTCCCAGCATACTCAGAATTCCACTTCCAGCGCTGTCATTGTTCATACTGTGAAGTGCCGAGTCCTCTCAACTCCCACTGAGGCCCATGCTCTGTACCTCACAGGAAATGGCCCTATATATCCCCCTTTATTGTGAGATCACAAATACATCTGCCCTAAAGAGTGAGAAAAGCATACATCATGGATTTTTTCCCCCCGTAAATTTGGAGAAAATAATGTTTCCTGTTATCCTATCATGGTTGGCCTGAGACCTTTCCACGCCTCTAATGAGACTAGATTGTGGCACCCCATACGAAGTCAGAGATGGAAACCTGTATAGAAAGGATTTCCACTCACAAAATGAAAGCCTTAGGAGTTCACTTCAGAGACAAAATACCAATAGAGACATTATTAACATCACTGACATGCACACAAAGGAAGCCAGAGGCTCAGAGCTCTGCCTCTGTGTGGTTAAAAATGTAGGCACTTAGCAGGGAAAGAAAATTACACTGTTCTGAGGTCCAGGACCTGCCATATTTAGCCCTGGAATGGTGCCAAAATAAGCCCAGCTAGAGTGGAGGATCAGGGAGAGATTTAAAGTCTGATAGCATTGGGGCTATAAACGAACTTCTGTACACTGTTGGAGAGCTACAAATCCCTGTTTTCCAAGAATACCAAGAGACTTCCTACCTAGAATTGGCAGGTCATGTAAATATCATATATATTGGACCTTCAATTCACATCATTCTAATTATTAGCTTGCCTGCTTATTTTTTGTGAATATAGGCGGTTATTTATTTAGAGGGGGAGATGTGACTGATGCCTTTTTTTTTCTTTTAAATGGGAGGCAAAATTAGCATAGACCCCTGGGGTCTACCTGTTTTGAGCGCTCCAAGTGTGAGTGCTCATATCACTTTTAAAAATGTGGATCAAGTGTATTTGGAGGCACAAAGCTAATGGTAAAATTATGTATATTAGTTGCATATACTATCTGATTGCAAAGTACCTTTTGATAAAAGTGCATACAGCTATCTTTCATGTTCAGCACAGGATTCGTGCAATTGATACATAACTGCTGGGCAACCCCATTTATTTGAGTAAAATGGAATTTACTCCAGTCATTTGCTGGGGAAGGAAGTGCAGCAGATGCTCATCTGGGAACATGCTCCCAATGTAGTTTCCACCTCCCCTCCGAATAGCCAAGGTTTGTATAAGAGGGATTCCAATGTGTATTATTATTATTGGATGACTAATGATAGCTTTCCAAAGTGCCCCTTCCACTCATTTGGTGTGAACTGGTATGTATTGTGTGTGGTGGTGTTTTAAAACTTATGCTGAAGATCCCTAGAGTCCAGGCTTTGATGCTTAAAATAATTAAACATGTGCTCAATCTCTTACACTTGAGTGTACACTGACCTCAACAAGACTCATCATGTGCACAGTGCTAAGCATGTACTTAAGTGCATGAAGGATTGGGATGTCTTAGGTCTACATTTTCAAAAGCAATTTGTGATGCCTTGGGTTTAGGGAACCCAAGCTGAGACACTTTAAAGGGGCCTGGTATTCAGAAAGGTCTATGCCAGTGTTTCCCAAACTTGGGACGCCACTTGTGTAGGGTAAGCCCCTAGCGGGCCGGGCCGGTTTGTTTACCTGCCGCGTCCGCAGGTCCGGCCAATCGCGGCTCCCACTGGCTGCGGTTTGCTGCTCCAGGCCAATGGAAGCTGCTGGAAGTGGCGCAGGCCAAGGGACGTACTGGCCGCCGCTTCCAGCAGCTCCCATTGGCCTGGAGCAGTGAACCGCAGCCAGTGGGAGCCATGATTGGCCGGACCTGCAGACATGGCAGGTAAACAAACCGGCCCGGCCCGCCAGGGGCTTTCTCTACACAAGCGGCGTCACAAGTTTGAGAAACACTGGTCTATGCTCTTCTATTTTATATAGGATTTTATACCACACTCATCACTGTAGTATCTGAGGGCCTATGGCTGAGCACTCCCCTATGAAAGGAAAGCCACTTCACCTGTCTCTAGCTGGGCAGCCAAGATCACTAGCAGCGTTTGAAAACCTACATCATATATATTATAAATAAATAGGGGCATTCTTTACCTCTTGTTTTTGTTTAGTGGCCTAGACAGTATTAAAATACAAAAAACAAAAGAAAAAAAACCCCACAACTCTTTATTCTACACAGATGTTAAGAGATGTACAAACCATACAAAGGGTTAAAGCAGTTAAATAGAAAGATATATGTTTTAACGGAGTTGTGCTTTAAAATTACTTCTAATTTATCCACTTACCAGACATGTATGGAGGTAAAATGATCAGCAGTAATGTGCAGCAGAAAGATATATACTTTTTTAATTGTAGCCAAGAGGAAAAAAAGCAGCATGGAATAACTTAATCGTTGCTAATTATAATATCACTGAGGTAATTACAATAGATTTTGATTGTCTCATTTTCACACCAGAGGAGGGCACAATACTGGCTTTTCTCTTAATACATATTTGTTTTTAGAGAAGAGCTGACAATTACACTAATTGTAGTCACAGCGTGAAACTTTGTTTTTAAAGAAAAAATTGTCGGCATGTCACACAGACTGAATGCATCCTTTTTGTTTTGTTAGGTGCAAATTAAAGACATATTAATTGCTTTGTTCATTGTAACAATGCAGAGAAACACTAATGCAAACATGACCAATTCTCTCAGAGTCATACCAACTGAAAAGAATTCTGGGCCCAAAATGAACATGGCCATAGAAAAGGAACCTCTTGGTAGCTGTTGCTGTCCTAACAAATGGGGGTGAGGGGTCTGGTCAAGTTAAAGTGGAAGGACACAAGAAAGTGGGGTTAGATCCTGAGCTAGTGTAAACTCTATTGACTTCAGTTAGGTTCGTCTCAGCACCACAGAAGGCGTGTCTACACTTTAAGCTGTGGGGGGGGGGCGGGGGGACGGAGTTAATTCCCAGCTTGAGGAGACATACACTCACTAGCCCACCTCAGACAGGCTTGTATTCAGGCTGGATAGCCCCTCCTGCCACTTGCACTGCCACAGCAGCACTCTATTTTCAGCTCTCAGTCCTACCGAGGATTGCCACTTTTGGTTGGACGTATTCCTCGAGGTTTCGTCACATGACATACTCTTTAATTAAAGATTAATCTTTAATTCCTGAAGACTCCAGGACAATCCTGGAGGGATGGCAATCCTAATCCTACCTAGTGTAGGTACATCTCCTCGTGATGGGAATTACTCCCTCAGCATGAAGAGTAGACATTCCCAGACTGACCACCCTGGACCAGAGCTGGGGTCCATTTAGTCTACTATCTTGCCTGGCAGTGGCCATCACCATGTGCTTCAGAGGGAAATACAGGAAACCCCACAGCAGGCATATGTGGTACAATCAGCCTCTTGTGAAAGCCTCATCCTAACTCCTAATCGAGATTAATTTAAGCCCTGAAGTCTGAGCTTTTATATCCCCTCCAAACTTTTTTTTGGGGGGGAGGGGCATTACACTGGTTATATTACACTATCTTGCTAGTATCAGCAACATCCTGGTGGGCGACTTGCCATTCCTGCCTTTGAGACCCAGGAATGATCACCAGTGGTGACAGCAGAGGCCTGACAGCAATGAATCTCTCCCCTCTTGGTAAAATATGGGTGGTAATACGGGCTCTCGTACCCCGCAGTGATTTTGGAGGTGATTTTTGAAGACAAAACATTATAAGAATTATTTTTGACCATTTTATGAATATATTATTTTTATTATGGTGGTGCCCAGGGACCAAATCAGAACGGGGGACCTATTGCCCTACAGACTGTACATAGACTAGTGAACAGTCTGAATAGGTTTGCATGTCCTGAGGAGGTATAAGTGAGCCAGATGGGTGAATTTCCCCTACCTCTAACACAGACAAATAGATTGTCCAAATGGACAGGAGGAGGTTTAGGAAGAAATCAGGAAATCATCTGTTTGAACTGGGAGTGACTTGCTCAGATGACAGCAAACTTTATTGTGTACCATTTAAAATTTTTCACTGAGGGAAACTGGTGATTTGCCACTTGAACACATTGTATCATTACATTGTATAATGGAACCTTGCCAAGTGACCTGCTCACATGTCAAAACATCAGGCACCCTTCAAAGAATGTTAAGTGGTATTACCTGTTTTCTGATGGGAATCTCACTTCCAGTTAACATGCAGGCTGCTCCAGCTGAAATATCCCAGCAGACTAGGACAATATTACAGATATTTGCACTTACTGTTCATGATCTTTTAGCTTCTTCCTACTGTTCCCAGTCCGAAAGCAAGGAAAACAGTTGGAGGTCAGCTCATCTCCACTCTATCAGCTCCAATGAACACATTTCATAGATCCACAAGTGCACATAAATTAGTCCATCCTTGACTAAGTGTGACAAGCAGGGTATTTGTATTATTTCCATAACCTACCCTCACACTTTTTCAACATGTAGATGAAATATTCCAGGAAGGAAAAATCTGCCTGCATATGAAGAAAAAAGTGCTTTCCAATCATGAACTTGACCATCATTGTGTTAGCCAAGTCCATTTCAGATTAGGACTCCAATTTTGTTGTGTCCCCTTACACCACAGCTGCATTTGATCCATTCATTACACCATAGAGTAATCAAGCTTTAGAAAGTCCAAATATGCTTTGCAGATTTGTGGCTCTTTTTACAAGACAATTCTAGAGCCGGTGGAAACTTTTCAAAAATTCAAAATTTTGACAGATTTTTTTTAAAAATTTTCAGAAATGTTTTTTTAAAAAAAACAAAACACATTTTTACCAACTTTAATCCTTTTCAAGACCAATTAAAGATTATGAACCAAGAATATACTATGTACACATATGCACTAACCCAGTGTATTATATATACACATAATCTCAAATAAGAGGTTTACACAATTGTTACAGGTGTCTGTCTATATTACACTGATGGTAAAAAGCCAAACAAGATGGAGGAACACTTTCTCCCATGCTAATTGGTTCCCTTCTACAATCACGATATCCTATCATATTGAGTTAATTTGATGCTAATACAGGGCCAGATCCAAATCTCAATGAAGTCAAAGTGAGTGCTTCCGCTTACTTCAATGTTCTTTAGATCATTCCCATACTGCATATAACTGGTAATTTTTTAAAAAAATCTACGTTGTTACAGCACTACATTCAATATAATGAGAAAGGCAAACACAATCAATCCCCTATGTCGTTTCTTCTGTCCAGACTTTGCTGTGAGCAGTGTGATAGGGTCACCTCCCATAGATCTTTTTCCTTCCCCCCTCACACTGGAAGAAAAGAAGCAGGGATGTGTCTTCCTGGTCCTTAAAATGAAGCACATACTAAAGGTGCTTTGCTGGATCAGGGCCAGAATGTGCAGCCCCACGAAGGGTTGAGCCTTAAACGTCTGATAATTAGTGGTGCAGAACACCCCCAACTCCCAGGAGAGTCAAATAGGAATTGAGGGAGGACTGGCCACCCAGGCCCTGGATTTAGTTAGACATTGGCCCACACATACCAGCAGTGCAATGCCATATTTAACAAAAAAATGAAATTCTCTCTTTCTTGCTATCCTTTAATCAATATATTTTAAAATATGTGCTTGAAGAACATGACAAAAGGACCCTATTTCTCTGCTATAAATGTACTCAGCAATAGCTAATACCATTCCCTTCGCTATTTTAAAAAGATCTTACTAGAGAGAAGAATACAAAGTAGTCTCTCTATTAATGTAGATTTTGAACTGGTTAGACCTTCAGAAAAATCTCTGCATATAAAACAGGAGTTAACGTTTGACTTTTAGATCCATGTTACCCACAGAAGAAATTCTGAGAGCAGTAAGTAGCTACAGGTTTTACATACTTAGTTAATTAGCAATTCTTACCAAACAGAGTGTATCTTTCCTTCTCAGGGTTCAGCCTGGTCTCTATTAGACATATTTACGGGAAAAGTCAATGGATAAGACATTAGAGGCCAACCTCAAAGTCAGAATAAAGCAACCATAGACCTTAGAGAAGTGCTTTATTAGCCAAGGATTGGTTGGTTATTGATCTTGGTCTATGTCTCTGGTCACAATAGCACTTACCCTAATTTTTCTAGTGTAAATATAAGTAAATTTGAATGGGTGTTGCTGAAAACAATCTGTAAATCTACATTTTGTGGTTTATGTTGTAATTGTAGTTACGGGAAGGTTCAATATCTGGAGCATGGTAAGGAGACAAGGCTGTGGCATGGCAACCTCAGCTCTGCAAATATGTCCTGAAGCACTTTCTCAGAGGTCATTAAAATGACTAGAGCTATCACTCTGCTCAGAAAGAGAGAAACCACATGGGTACTCATAAGAAAGGAACTGGGGGAAAAAATGTTGTAAAGAAAAATGTTATGCATTTAACTTCAGCTTTTCTTTTTACTGAGGTCAACCAGATAATTAAGCAAAACAGATATGCAGTTTCTTTACTTTTCTGCAGAGAAACATTAATAAATTACTGCTTGCCTCAGCACTACCATAGTTTCTTTCCTTCTTTTTTGTGTTTTCCTTCTTTCTATATTTTTGTTCCATCTTTAACATTTATTTTGAGGGCATCTTCAATTTATACTCTGTTCTCCTCTGAGGACCTCTGTCCTATTGGGAACACCTCTCCTTATCATGTGATTCTAGAGGGTTAATGAGGGTTAATGGCCATTGTATTTCAGTTTGATAGTACCAAGGAAATTTGAACTGGAAATATCCAAAAACATAATAGCTGTATTGACAACAGCACTTGTCTGAATTTAAATTAACACTGCGTGAACCTTAGTGTTGTATTGCTGAAAAAATATAAACTTTAGTAGTTAAGGTGCTGAACTAAAATTCTCACTATTGCTGAGTTATTTCTAAACTTTCTGTCCATTGATAAATATGGGTGAGATTATTACTTATTGTATGTCCCCATGCAGGGATATAAGGAGATCCACATCCTTACCACCCCAGATTACCTCACCAGAGCAATGAGTGGAGATTGCTACATGCCCTCCTCCACAGGTGGGTGGGCAGGAGTAGGCAGTGGCTGAAGCCTTCACCTTCTTTCCCCAACCTGCTAGCTAGCATAGGAAGGGAAGTAATCTGCATCACCTATAGAAGTGACACTGAATACTTCCTCCCTGGAGCAAAGACAGGACCAGAGACTGAATTGTGACTCTGCATTCTATTCAAGGCTTGTGCCAAAGTCAAGGAATTATCTTTTTCAGAAGAAAATCTTTATTCTAACTGGTTTGATCAAAAGTAAATCCTGACTATAGTAGAGTCCAGTGTTTCCCAAACTTAGGACGCTGCTTGTGTAGGGAAAGCCTTTGGCAGGCCAGGCCGGTTTGTTTACCTGCCGCGTCCGCGGATCCGGCTGATCGCGGCTCCCACTGGCTGCGGTTCGCTGCTCCAGGCCAATGGGAGCTGCTGAAAGCGGCATGGGCTGAGGGACGTACTGGCTGCCGCTTCCCACAGCTCCCATTGGCTTGGAGCAGCAAAGTGCGGCCAATGGGAGCCGCGATCGGCTGGACCTGCGGACGTGGCAGGTAAACAAACCGGTCCGGCCCGCCAGGGGCTTTGCCTACACAAGCAGCATCCCAAGTTTGGGAAACACTGGTATAATTTATTTATAAAAAACAGCAGTCTGTCCGCATAACACAGGTCACTGTGACCAAATCATCTTGGTGTTCTGCTCTCTGCACTATTTCCCCATTGTTTGAAGAGTCCAGTTCAAGCCTTTTGTCTAGATACTTCTTCTTTCGTATGGCTGGTATAGAGCAGCAACTACAATTTCATCTGAAGTTGATCGAGCCAAATGGCTACATCAGGTGTAGCAGAATTTATTGCAGTGATGCCTCCTTCATATTAATAAATTGGGCCATAGATAGTGATGTGTTCACTGGTCTGTTGTGGAGAACCACACTCGCATGCTGGGGAGTTCTTGATTTTCCATTTGTGCATTAGATGTCCGCATCTACCATGGTTGGTTTGGATTTGGCTCAGAGTTGACCAAGGTGACCATGGAAGGTCAAACCAAGGAACCTTCTGCGTGGGATCTGGCACAGGGTGCTTAATTTTTAAGTCTTGTTTAGCCCAATCTGCTTTTCAGGCCTCCTTCTGATTGTAGCCTGATTGCATGAGGCTAAACGAATGTTTCCAGAAAGGCGTGCGGGACTTAAGACGTTGAGGGGGGGAGGTAGGAGGGATGTTGTCAAGGTCTTGGTGGATAGGAATACATCTGCAGAGCTTAGTGAATCCAAGAAAACAGATGTCTAGATACTCAAATCCCTTCATTGGCTTTTGCCTTTGTTTACTACAACCTCCCATAACAACTGTGTTCCACTGGAACCATGAACCCGTTGACCAACAGGGGTAGGTTTGAGAGTGCAGAAGAAAGAAATTTCATAAAGCTAGACCTAGAATACAGAATTCACTTGAGAGAGAGAAAAGAATGAACAAAGATCTCTCTTATCTCTTAGTTTTCTCCTAATAAGCTCTTCCCTCACATACACTAAATCACATAAACTCATCGAGCTATTTCTCCTTCCCAGGCTGTAGGAGGAAAAAAGAGAGATTGTTAATGTTATTTCTATTTTGTAAATAAGTGGGAGGTGATCCAATAATATCTTGCAGATAATAGATCAGATAGTGTAAAACCTGTGCTAGCAATTACCCTTATTAAGCCACCTACTTTTGTAAGAGACCAACCCCAAACCATCTCCAAGTGTACTGAGCATAGTTCCACTCTACCTTTATTAGAAAACCTGCTGAGCTAAACAACCATTTCTATCAGTTCCTTGAGTGGTGACTGTAATACAGTACGGGTTTCACTGTAATGTTAGAGTGAACAATTCAGGCATGAAAACAAAATAGTTGAAAAGAAGGTGCTGAGAAGACCTAAAAAAAGAAAAGACCAGTGGTAAATAGCAACCAAGATGACCAGCTAGCAGACAGATTATGTATGTGATCTTATGCTCTATTTTGAGATCCTTACTCTTCCTTAGGGGATGTGTAGTTCATATGAAAGACAAAGGAGCTTATACCGATATACTAAGTGGAAGAGAGTCAAACTTATCATTTTAAATTTTATACACAAATAACTCACATTTAAGCACTTAGATACGATGGCGATAAATGTCTCAGGTGGGTAGCTTTACTGGTGTAAATCTTGAGTAACTCCACTGATTTAAAGGGGAGATATCAGTTTCCATTGAATTAGCAAAACTCCATCCTGAAGAGATCCAGAAATAATCTCTCTGGTTTTGCCTATGACAGGGCCGCCCAGAGGATTCAGGGGGCCTGGAGCAAAGCAATTTTGGGGGCCCCTTCCATAAAAAAAGTTGCAAAACTATAGAATATTATATTCTTGTGGGGGCCGCTGTGGGACCCGGGGCAAATTGCCCCATTTTCCCCATCCCCCCTCTGGGCAGCCCTGGTCTATGACCTGCAACTCAACCTGTAGGAGCTGGCTTGGGCAGTGAAATATGAATCCAAGTTCCCAGCCTGTCCCTGCAAATCACTACAACAAGCAATATTTGAAGTGGTTCAAATTTGTACTCACATAGATGTTGCATCACAAAAACTACATAAGCGAGAAGAAACAAGCTTTATAAAAGCTTAAAATCAGATTTGAGTTTGATTTGGTCTGAGAGTTGTGTGACATTGGACTATATTTTGTTGTACTGAATCAGTTCCTCATTCTTAATTTACAGGCGATTAAACCCTACTTAGTGCTTGATCCAAAACCCACTGAAGTTCATGAGATAACCTCCCTGGGCTGTGGATCAGTTCTTAGTGAGGAGCTATATTACCACCGAATACCTAGATACGCTTCCCGTGTTGGAATTATTCAGGGTTTTATTAGTAATTATTGTTGTTGTGTTAAAGGAAGTATCACTAACTTTAAATGAAGGCTGCAAACTAAATATCCTTTGAGGCTTCTCTAATTAGGCCCTGGCTTTCTTCTTAGATAATCTTAGTACCTAACTAAATGAACTAAGTAGTTGCCTGTTGTGGGGTTGAGCCATAGCACTTAATAAATTCATAAATATGGACCCAATTCTCGGGGGGTACTGAGCAACCATATGGCGATGAGCACACACAACTCCCATTTAAACTACTAGCAGTGGAGAATGCTCAGTATCTCACAGGATCAGGCCCTTGGTATGCTGAGACATGCTACAATACTCTGCTGCTGTAATCTGTCATTAGCAGGTACTGCCACCAACTCAGAAAAGATCTTAGCGGGTATTTACATTTATTCAAACAATGCAAAGGCAGAATTCACGCTGTGTCTGCATCTCTAACGACTATTAGGAGACTATGGGATGAAAATAATCACAAAACCTGAATGGAGATAATAAAGCCAATGGTGTTCAAGTGCTGAAACAAAGAGAATCCCCAGTAGGGCAGTGATCTTCTGAATGACTCAAGTAGCTCTGCACAAGCCTTTGAATTTCACCTTGACGTTTAAATGAAGAAAGGGAGAGAAAAGCACAGGCCAATTTCATTGATTGGTGTAACTCAGACATCTAACATAAAAGCATCCAGATGATTCAGTATATACACCATCGAAAGCCAAATTCCATTGACTTCTATTCCCCTTTCATTAAAATAGCCTTCTAATTTCTTCCTTAAGATAGATAGATGAATAGATAAAATCAAGTGCAGTCCCTTGTGAAACTCTGTGACTTTGGTTTGCAGGGTGGGGGCAGGCGCTGGTCAAAAAACCCCTCTCTTTTATGGATTCGGTTTTTGTGGGTTTGCATTCCCTGAGTTTCACTTTGAGGATCTGGGTTCTAATGAACCCCAATATTCAGAGTATACTCAGTGAAAGATTTACCTTGTTTGGATTAGAAACGTTCACGTACACAACCCTTCCCCCCAAAACAAACAAACAAACAAAAAATAACCCAACAAAAATGGCATCAGAAGGAGGGGCCCTTGCAGGTCTTGAGAACACAGGTCTGATCAAAGCGCATTGTAGTGAGTTATATTGACTTCAACGGGCTATGGGTCAGGCCCCATTGTGTTGTGCCACAGTACGGCAAATTCGAATTCAACACGTATTCCCAATACAGCACTTGGTGCAATGCACAGTCCCTATGAATGCAATCGCTGAAACAATATGATCTAGTAATAAATACTCCGATGTAGTCACTTGAACGTATGATCACCTGCTCCACTCAACCATATGAGCTATTCTCATCCCAATGCAGACAAATGCCTCACCAGAACTATGCCTGCCCACGAGCTGTTGAGTTTTGTTGACAATAAGTGGTCTCAAACATACAGACAATCCAAATGTAATTTCAGAGCTATTGACACAGGAGCTATAAGCCTGGGAACCTCATTTTGCTGTAGAAATGTTTTATGCGCGTCTTCTGACTGCCTAACTTGCTGCAAGACTTAGAAAGGAAGACAAATGTGTTTTGACTTCTGGATTATGTGGGGAAATAGATGTGCATTTATCTATAAATTATAAAGGCCAGATTGTGAGCCGGGCTATGCTACTGCACAGGGCAGCTAGGAGGGAGTACGGACGCACTTACTCTTATAGGTGAGCTAACCACATTGTGGTAGCAGCAAGGTGTGAGAATACAAATTGTGCAGGGACATTATGCATGTAGGTGAGTGATTGAGGAGGGCTGGGGAGTGCATGGAGCCTTGGCTCCATCCCTAATGACCTGGCTAGCAAAGCTAATCCAGCATACAAGGGCAAGTAATCGTCTGTGCCACCCCTCCCTCTGCTTTCCTCACTGGAACAAGGGAGCCAGACCGCAACTCTTAGAATAAAAATCTGGTTCTTGATATGTTCCTGTGGCAACACCACTGTGCCCTACTCCTTATTCAGGGCATGTGACAATGATAAAGCCATAATTGAGCCCGAAACATTTCTGGAAAGTTAAAGACCTGCTGTTACTGATACCTAACATCTGTACCTTTAAGATGCTAAACGTGCACTGAATTCTTCAGCAACATGTATAATGTGAAGGTCAGTGTTGGGGGAAGGGGTGAATAGAATATGTAATAATTATTCATTACATTTTAGTTAATATGCAAATGCAGTTCAAAATATAGATTTGGGGGGGGCAGGGTTTGACTCAATAGTCCCCTTTAATAACTTCTATTTTTTTAATTTAGTATATTGTGGCAACAAGATCAGCAACCCATCGTGAAACATTATATATGTGCACACATGGATCTCCTTTAAAAAGTATATTACACATACACACCAGCATATTTACATACACAATGTTTAGAACTACTTTTTATATACTTAATGGTCAATATGGGAGTGTATGTGGGCATTTCACTTCAATGTGTAAAGTTAAGCACAAGATCAGTTCCTTCTAGTACTCCCACTGAGCTAAATTCAGGGAAGTTAATCACGTGTAAGTGTCAGTAGGATCAGGGTCTTACTTCTGATGTTGCATTTACACACACACACACACACACTTACATCCAATCCTGTGAGGAGTCGAGAGCCCTCAGTTCCCTTTGGTTTCAATGGAAATTACAGTCATGCCTATTTATAGAAATCAATGGGAGCTGAGGATGCTTGACACCTCACAGCATTGGGCTGTCTAAAAAGTGAGGTGGAGAATCAAGTAATAAGCTTACTACCTTGTTTCAAAGCACAAGTTTTAACTGAGAGTCACTGTATTGCATTAACTTAATCAAAGTGTTGACTGTGAAATCAAAGGCAAATATCTTTGTTCTACTTTTTGATTGATACACTTCTTCAGTAACATTAATGCCAATATAAAGTTAAAATTGTACCTATTAATAAAATTTTGATGGATACTATAAGTAGCCAAAGTCTTACTATGGATACAATCAATTCTGCACAGATTCTGTGTCTTATTGACTGTTCGAGTGATTGGGGATGGTACCTTTTATTACTGTTGTTATTATTAATTATTATTATTACTACTATTATTATTTATTTTCTGCCCTGATGCCCCCATGCAGGCCCAAGGCCCATGGGTATTAAGCCATTTAATTTGGACTTCCTCTGACTTTCCTAACATATAGCGCCAATGTAGGAGGATGCTGTTAGTGTACAGGCCCCTTGGGTAGCTAGTTATGAAACTTCAATTGCTGCACTTAAGCAAGATTGTCAGAATGCTTGGTCTCCTAGACACTATGGCTCCAGCTCCATCTACAAAACTTTAAGTGCCACTTGCTAAAAGTATGGAAAAAACCATATCCTGTCTTTGTGTATACAGAGCATCACTATTAGTGGTGTTTTGTAAGATCATGAGTAACATGGGCAAACAAAATTATGGGTGTTTATCAGCTGAAAGCCTGATTTTCTACACTTGAGACTCAAAACAAGGTTAATTTTAGAGTTGACAAATGATTTTATAACATTTGGTATAAACCCAGCTCATCTCTTGAAATGAACTGACATCAAACATTTTTGTAAGTTTGTAATGTTTTGGAGAAATTCTTGACACCCAGCACGGGCCAAGGGACGTACTGGCTACCGCTTCCAGTAGCTCCCATTGGCCTGGAGCAGCAAACCATGGCCAGTGGGAGCCGCAATCAGCTGGACCTGCAGACGGGGCAGGTAAACAAACTGGCCCAGCCCGCCAGGGGCTTTCCCTACAAAAGCGATGTCCCAAGTTTAGGAAACACTGCTCTAGAGCATTAAGAATGAGGAGTACTTGTGGCACCTTAGAGACTAACAAATTTATTTGGGCATAAGCTTTCATGGGCTAAAACCCACTTCATCGGATGTATGCAGTGGAAAATACAGTAGGAAGATATAGATATACACACACAGAGAACCTGAAAAAATGGGTGTTTCCATACCAACTCTAATGAGACTAATCAATTAAGGTGGGCTATTATCAGCAGGAGAAAAAAAACTTTTGTAGTGATAATCAGGATGTCCCATTTCAAACCCATCCACTCCCAGTCTTTATTCAAGCCTAATTTAATGGTGTCCAGTTTGTAAATTAATTCCAATTCTACAGTTTCTCGTTGGAGTCTGTTTTTGAAGTTTTTTTGATGGAGAATTGTGACTTTTAGGTCTGTAATTGAGTGACCAGGGAGGTTGAAGTGTTCTCCGACTGGTTTTTGAATGTTACAATGCTTGACATCTGATTTGTGTCCATTTATTCTTTTGCATAGGGACTGTCCGGTTTGGCCAATGTACATGGCAGAGGGGCATTGCTGGCACATGATGGCATATATCACATTAGTAGATGTGCAGGTGAACGAGCCTCTGATGTTGTGGCTGATGTCATTAGGTCTTATAATGGTGTCCCTTGAATAGATATGTGGACAGAGTTGGCACTAGGCTTTGTTGCAAGAATAGGTTCCTGGGTTAGTGTTTTTGTTGTGTGGGTGTTAGGTGTTAGGGACGAGGTGTTAGGGACGAGAGCTGAGCTGAGAGCTGAGTGTTTTTGTTGTGTGGTTGCTGGTGAGTATTTGCTTCAGGTTGGGGGGCTGTCTGTAAGCGAGGACTGCCCTGCCTCCCAAGATCTGTGAAAGTGAGAGATCGTCCTTCAGGATAGGTTGTAGATCCTTGATGACGCACTGGAGAGGTTTTAGTTGGGGGCTAAAAGTGACGGCTAGTGACTGTTACTTTCTTTGTTGGGCCTGTCCTGGAGTAGGTGACTCCTGGGTATTCTTCTGGCTCTGTCAATCTGTTTCTTCACTTCAGCAGGTGGGATTCTAGTTTTAAGAATGCTTGATAGAGATCTTGTAGGTGTTTGTGTCTGTCTGAGGGATTGGAGCAAATGCGGTTGTATCTTAGAGCTTGGCTGTAGACAATGGATGGTGTGATGTGATCTGGATGAAAGCCGGAGGCACGTAGGTAAGTACAGCGGTCAGTAGGTTTCCAGTATAGGATGGTGTTTATGTGACCATCGCTTATTAGCACTGTAGTGTCCAAGAAGTGGACTGTGGACTGGTCCAGGCTGAGGTTGGTGGTGGGATGGAAATTGTTGAAATCCTGGTGGAATTCCTCAAGGGCTTCTTTTCCATGGGTCCAGATGATGAAGATGTCATCAATGTAGTGCAAGTAGAATAGAGGTGTTAGGGACGAGAGCTGAGGAAGCGTTGTTCTAAGTCAGCTATAAAAATGTTGGCATACTGTGGGGCCATGCGGGTACCCATAGCAGAGCCGCTGACTTGAAGGTATACATTGTCCCCAAATGTGAAATAGTTGTGGGTGAGGACAAAGTCACAAAGTTCAGCCACCAGGTTTGCCGTGACATTATCAGGGATACTGACAGCTTGTAGTCCATCTTTGTTTGGAGTGTTGGTGTAGAGGGCTTCTACCTCCATAGCGGCCAGGATGGTGTTTTCTGGAAGATCATCAATGGATAGTAGTTTCCTCAGAGTCAGAGTTGTTCCTGAGGCTGTGGATGGTGTTCTGTTCTGCATGGCTGAGGTTATGGGGCAAGTGATGTTGCTTTTCCACAGTTTCAGCCCGTGCACGTCGGCGGAAGCACTCTATGTAGAAGTCCAACCTGTTGTTTTGATCTTCAGGAGGAGTCCACGCAGAATCCTTCTTCTTGTAGTGTTGGTAGAAAGGTTTCTGTGGATTAGTGTGCTGTTCAGAGTCTGTTGGGTGGTGATCACCTTAATGAGGCACAGCAGGAAATAGACAATCCTATGGAATCTCAGGAGAGTTATGGTCAAATCCTAAACTGGTACAAATCGGCATAGCTCCCCCAAATTTTTCCTGCCACTTCTGTGGAAGAAAGGAAATTATATTTCACTATGTAATCAGACTTACCTAAAAATAGCTGGATTCTTTCCCGATTAAGCAGATAGAAGGATATAAACCAGCCTTATTTGTTACTAGATTTTATATTCAATTTTTTCTTGTCATATCCCTACCAAATAATTCTGTTTATATCTAAGATGTCCACCAAAGAGATGCTTGTTCCCTCAACTACACTAACTCAAGCACAAATACTCAGATCCACGTAAATAACCCCTTTCCCACACATTTGTATGAATAACAAGCAGCTGCCAATTATCAGTGGAAAAACCATTTACAACGTGAATAATTAAAACTGGTTAAAACTTTGACAAAAATGGGTTTTGTCTACAATACAGACTAACATGGCTACCCCTCCGATACTTTGTCTACAATGGAAAATTTCACAGAAAAAAAAATGGTGTTCACTTAAAATACTCAGGTTTTCACTGAAAAATGGAAAGCCCAAAATGTGAAAAAAAGTTCATATTAAGTCTAAAAATATTTCAGGTGGTTGCTTGTTTGTTTGTTTTCGACAAAGACTCAATTTTTTTTTTGTGGAAAAGAAATTTGTTTCTTGACCAGCTTTATGAATAATCAGCGCCAGAATGAATCACAAGCTGAATTTAACAAAGAAGTTCACAAATGCATTTCCCCACTCTCTCTCTCTGAGTGCTAAGTAGCATCAGTTACACCAGCAATCACTGTAATTAAACACTGAAATATAGGCATCCATTTCTTTGCACGAGCTCCCAACCTCCCTTTTTGAACATTTTCTTCAGAAGGAAATCTCACACAGCTGTTGCAAAAACCCTGCATGAATCTACAAAATGTCTATTGTATAGTCCAGGATGAGAAAACGGCCTAAAACACCAACAAGCTATATCTGACCGCTAATTGAAGCCATTGTTTAGGAACATTATTCATGTGTGGTCTAACAACTCATCTGAAATTAGTGATTGCTGGAGATGAAAAAGCTGAATTACATGGCCCTTTCCCCTCCACCCCAAAAAAGGGGAGAGGGGAAGGTAGATTGGGCTAGAAACAAACATTTAGCATTAATGACAGCAAATACAAAGGCAAAGCCATGTTATATTATGTGTTTATGCACTTTTATGCATGCAACCAATTAGACTCCAGTGTGCAATACTAAATCTGAAAGATACGTTTCTTTCTAGAACCTCGCAGAAGCTTTCTCAGTTCACGAGACAATCAGAAAATGCATCTCCCATTTCTGTTTTCTACAGAGTAGATTTAAATAGAACAAGCCATTTGTTGCTTTACTGCCTATCTTACACCTTATTTACACTGCATTTTTATGTTCCAATGTGTCTGATTTTTTTGTTGGCATTCCCCACCATGCAGTTTACAGGGTGATGAAGAAATAGCCTTGCAGGCACTGAAAAAGAGATACAACATGTTAAGACATAATTCCCTGCAGGGCATTCGAAGCTGAATTTGCTGTCACAATGAGTCCAAGCATCCATAACTATCCATGGTTTATGTGGATTTGAAACATAAAATTAGATTCATTTTAATCTTCTGAAACAGCAATCTTCCCAGGAAGGCCGAGAAACAACAGCAGATGAATACAGTAAGAGAGAGGACAGAATGAAGACAGGAACTGAATAAAATGAGATGCTGGAGTTTTCTAGTAAAAAAATTGAAGTTCCATTATGGATAACAACATATCACGAAAACTCTACTGAAAGGGATTGAGTTTCTGCCAAATCCCCTGTTTATATACAAGCAATCTCTACCCAGGCTACAAGGTGGGCCAGCTATGTAAGAGGATTGGAAAGTTAGTGCTAGAGTGGAATTGACTACGCTGAGGAAGGTTCATGACACTGCACATTTGATAAGTAAGATCTGATTTATGACTATGCCCTCCACTCACCTAGGCAGGGACAGACAGCACCAACTGAACAATGCGGAAGTTCAAAATAATAAATCTCAAGTTTCTCTGGCTAGTCTGAGAGGAGTGCTTAAGGAATATGCTGCCCCAGTTTTCTAGGATCAGGCTTTGCAGCTGGAGTAACTTCAACCTCTTTACAAATTTTCTTCAGGGATTTCAGAATCTCTCTCTTCCACCCCAGCAGTTTGCCAGGTTTGTCATGCTGCTCTGCCTCCCTCAGTGTACTCAACAATCTCATTGGGAAACTATTTGATAGCCAGAACCACTTTAATTTATTTTCTTATCAATACTTACTTAGAAGATTTGAGTATGTAAAAAAAGTATATTTCCCTGTCTGTAGCTGGCAGACACCACTGAATCTGACACAAACCGAGGGGGGAAATAAAAGAACAGATCCTCCCTCCAATACTAATACTAATATTCTGAGATCTGATGCCTTAATCCGAAAACAATGCTAATTTTATTCTTCCCAAATAAGGCTGGACTAGATCTTACGTTCATTGGCACCTGTGTCATACCAGTGCAGCTTCTCTGCAGTCACTCCAGATTTACACCAAATGTGATGAAAGAATCTCCTATCTATCCCATCAAATTAAGTGAAACTAATGCTATGAAGTTTTAAAAATAGTTTCACAGCCACTTGGGTTTTGTTTTCAACCATCTTCCTGCCCTCCCATCCCAAATACAAACACAAAATATTCTGTACACCAACAAAGGAATAAATTACCAGGTTATGCCTTCTGCTGTTCCAATGTTCCAACAATTTGAGAGAAAAAAATATCATAGGTTAGAATTCTAAACACTAGTTAACTTCCAATAAGACATAATAAAAACTGCCACTGATATCACATTGATTTTAGGTCATGTTACTTATGGGAATACAGTCCAAAAACCTATGTACCTGTCATTACAATCTGGCATCATGAAGGCTTGCTTCTGACAAATGGGGTACTATGCAGCATCTAATTTACTTTCCTGTAAACAACGCTGCTTAAGTTATTTTCCAATGGTTTCTAAAGAAGTCAGGTAATTAAAATGAAGCCAGTCTTGGACCCCAATCCAACATACCTAACTTTCAACTCAGTGGGACTACGCATGTGCTGAAAGTTGAGCACATGCTTGAGTGCTTTGCAGGACTGCAGTCCTTGGCCCTGTTTAAGATCTCATTTAAATCGGCATATGTCAGGTGCTGCTCCATAGATGAGGCTGCAGTGCTGTGAAGGAGATCAGAATCAGGCCCTTAACATATTATCCCATTTTAGCTATGGGCCAAATCTGGATCCAGTGGAAGTGAAGGGCAAAACTCCTATTGATTTCATTGGGACCAAGGTTTGACTCTTTGCCAAAGAGCTTAGAAAATGTTGTCATACAGTATCCCATTACAAAGCTTTTCATAGACACTCCATTTACCCCCTTCTACTGTCCCAACAATTTTTCAGAATTAATAGCACAAACTCTGTGTTCTTTACTTGTCAGAAGTACCATCTCCCTGGCTAAGACCGACGTTTTTCTTTTCGAATTCAGCTTCACTAGTGGCGTTTGTTCTTAATGGAACATTCACGTTCACCTCCTATGACTCCCAGCTGAACAATTGTGCAGGTCCAATCCTTTCCCTTGGGAAAAGCCCATCTAAACAGGCTTAGCACAGAGGAGTTCCAGCTGTGAAGTCACCACAGCTGGAACTTCTGCAGCTGAGTTTGAGGGCAGCTGGTCATCTGGGGAAACAGTTTGCTGCAGATCCACTTCCTACTTACCTACACTTAACCTACCCTGCCTTGCCTCCACCATCTGTGCTACTGTGACTCAAGCCCCTGTAAAGCAGTGCTCTATGGCACGCACAGGACAAGGACTCTAACGCGGATTCTCCACATTCACTCCCACCTCTCCCCACAGCAGGATTGCAATGGTTCTCCTCCCTTCCCAGCCAAATGTGACAATCAGATGGAAAGGGCCAGCGCTGATTCAGGCCATAGTGGAAGATATTAATTTTAATGTACAATTCCTTTCTTAATTGCCATTCTAAGTCTAAAAACTGAGCTGAAGATCAGTAGGAGCACAGAGCAACAGCTAACGCTCTCTCTCAAAACCAAAAAGAAAAAACCCTGCACTCATCAACTAAATTAGCAACAATTGGATTGAATGATTATGCATATTCAACAACCACACACACAGAGGCACAACTACTAGCTGATATGGTTTCTATTCCCTGTTTCTCCTGGCTATTTCTCTTGATATTCTGCATATCCAAGTTTTCCAGCACCAGACCCACAACTTTAACGAAACACAGAGCTCTATTATCACTGCCACTATGTTGAGAGCCCCCAGGAAGAGAGGACAATATTTAATTGTGTTTATGCTGGCCAACATTGCATACAGAACAAAATATGACTGGTATGTGCATGTTGCAAGACACCTTTATGCACAATGTGCTATATATTTTCCCTTCAACTCTCTCATACTGGAGAGAATAAAGTCCGTTACAAATCTTTTCCTCTGGGATTTCAGCATAGCTGTAGTGATAATAGAGAACTAGGTTTCATTAATATTTGATGAGTGCTAAGCACAAGGGCCTCTAATCTTCACTGAACCTACAATAAAAATAATAATAATTAGAGCTGATAAAAATGGGAAAAAATAACAAAATTTGAATTGATAGGAAAGCTCCTATTTTCTAAAACAAAATAATTGACTAGCCATAACAATAATTAATAATAATGGTGATGATAGACTTGCAGGGGACAGATGCTTCAATAAGCATAACCAGACCTGTGTATGCATTTTTTCTGCTTATTAGTTCTTACATATTTAAGTGATAAGTGTGGCGTTAAGTTGACAGAACTCATGGAATTCTTGATCCTTCAATTCATAGAGAAGACCCGAGTAAAGCGAAGGATTTTTGGGTAGGATGCCATTCTCTAGTTCTTTGCTAAACACATGGGATGAAATCCTCACTCTACGGAAGTCAATGAGGCCTGGATTTCACCCATTGTCTGCTGTCAGAACACCCACCACTGTTGTCAAGTTGTGTTTCTCTTAGAGCTGATAAAATTTCAAATTCAAAATTTTTTCAATGAAAAAGGGGGATACATTTTTTCACAAAACTTTTCACAACATATTTTTCTATTTTTCCACTAGCTCTAGTCTCTGTTGTTGTCCAGTATCAGTACCGCTTGGAATTAAAGCCATGCTTTTGCGAATAAAGTAAAAAACTAACAGGAAACTCTCCTACTTTGAAGTTTCATTACAAACTTGAACCTGAGGCTAGATTTCTGGAAAGACTGGCTAAATTGTGAGATTTGGAATCAGGGGCAGTTTATGATTTCACATCCAAACAATATGCAATTTGTGGTTTCACAAGATTTTGATGCAAAACTTAATGGTTTTAACTTAGTTTTGCTTTGAGTTTTTGGATTCATCTCTACAGAATGACACTGATGAGTTTCACACAGCACTAGCAAGAATCTTTGTAGCCAATGCAACCCCTTCATTTTTTCCCCCAAGATATACATAGACATAGCTACAGCAGGTGACCTGGAAAAAGAAACATTTAAAATTAGCCTTGATACAAACATCTCATTTTAAGATTGCAAAGTAAGTAGAGTAAAATACTACAAGTTACCAGAACAAGGTCAATACCACAGTAAAGCAGAGTTTTCTTTTTAAAAGGTTAACTTCTAAGGGGGTTAAAATATTCCTTTCCATGTTAAAAACGGACACATACAAGAAGTTTGTATTTCAAAATCAAATACAAGAGTCGTATTTGATCAGCCATAAACAAAGAGGGTATGGATAGATATAATTTTTCCAAAGGCAGCTGTTCTAACCTTCCATTAAAAAACTGTACACCATCAATTAGTTAATGAACCATAATTGCGTAAATTTCACTTATTTACTAGTTCTGTTTTATTTAATGTGGCACATAAATATTACTATGGGGGCATACTGTAAGAAAGAAAAACATAGCTAGAGGGATTGGCAGAATTGCATGCTGTATATTCTTCTTTTCTCTGTTCTTCCATTACTATATTAACAATCCTTATAGTACTTAAATAAAGGTAAGAAAGCATCACCATAACCTTTGGAAAATAATTTTTATGCAAATTGTTAATCGCTAATATCTCAGGCACATGGTAAATTATCATAATCTAGCACATATTGAGGGAACCTACTGCACACAGATATGACCAGTTAACACTTAATTTTTGCATTCCACATTTATGCAATTAATTAGAGAACACTTAACATTCTCTCTAACTTCAAGCTCTGCATGATCATGTTTGATCATGAGGGAATTTGAAATCATTTATGGAGCCAAGATTTAAATACAAGAGGAAACTGAGATGGTGAGTGTTAGAAAGAGAAGCATGAATATATTACATGACAGTCTAAGCTGTATATGTATGAGGAAGCCAACACAGATAGATAGCAGACACTTATTCAGACTAGGATAAACATACATCACTACATGTCAGGTAACTTTTGATGGGTCGAGAAATATAGAGAGAGAGTTATATGACCTGCTGCTGTTCTAGTTTACACCAGTGGCTGAATTAGTCCTCAGCTGCCCTCAAGACTGAGGCAGCACAATAATGGATTTAAGCCAGTTTTGCCCTTTTTAACTCACCTTTTGGGCCCTGCTCTAAGCGCAGCATGGATAGAGCCAAGGATCTGGCCCACTGACTTTTTCCTTCTGATTCATTTTCCTGGGTAATTAATTTCCTTAAATATATAGGAGGTTGTCCTAGTTTTACAGAGAAGCCATTCATTTGATATGTCCATTTCAAATTGGCTCTGTGATCTAAGACTATAAGTGACTCATTGTTTGAGCTTGGTAGCTCCCACATTGTCCTGAGGAGAGAAGATCCAAAGATCCAAGACAGCTGTCCCTGCAACCAAGATATAGCACAACCATTTAAACTGCCGAGAGGCTGGTAGCACTAACACAGTCCAGCCCATAGAGAGTGGAGGTATTTTGGCCTGTCTCTCTGCTTTGAAACCATTTGGAGAAATATTGTTTTCATAAGCATCCTGATTGTTATAATTAAATGGTTAGGAAATGACACCTCTGCAGCAGGTTTGTTAAACAGGGGGCTTGCATCCTGGTCACTTGGTTTCATTAGCCTTCATATTTACACTGGCCTTGGTGACACGAATTACATTTGTATATAACAAAGCACCAAATCCTAAATTCATTAATTCACTCCCTACTGAGATCCAAAGGAATTTTGACAGTGTAAGGTTTTCAGATCAGGATTTGCTCCCAAGTTAGAGTTAGAGGAGATTCTTTACATTTTCCTATCTTATTTTTGCGGATATCACTGAAGAGTGTTTGTTAATGTACAGGTAGCCGTAATCCCAGAACCCATTCTCCATATGATAAAGGGTACCTATTTTTTCCCCTGTTGAATTTGAGGATTTCTGACTGCAATGAGGGAAGGTATTACTAAATCACATCATTAGCTTATGTGCAAGTTGACACCCTGTGTTGCAGGATAGACTCAGTGGAGGTACTGCATTGCAAAGCTGAGCCAGGATCTCTGGAGGCTTTTACCACCTGCCAATCCAAGCTCCAATGGATGAAGTGACAGCACCCTATGAATTTTAAATAGGCACCAGACCACATTACCTCCCAATCAAACAGTCTAGCTGAGCCAGCTTGCAGCTATACCCAAAACCTAGCAGCTCACATAGGAGGTTGAGGTGATGCTGGGTTACAGTAGAAAGAACCCCATTACTGTGCAAGTTCACTGAAGACTGAGTGTTTAGAGAGTCATTTAAGGCTGTGGCTAAGCTTAAAGTTTGGTTTTGAAGAGACTAATGAGCTCGATTTTCATAGGTGCTGAGCACCTAAAGCTCCAAATGGATGCCTGTTTAGCAATGTTTCTAATTAACATATCATGGACATTTCAGTACAGGTGTGGCCAGGCCCACTTTTCTGCATGGTGCAGAGTTCCTCTTGCAAGCTGCTGGCTGTGAGCTACTCCCTGGAAAGCCAACTGGAGATGAAGATGCTCAACACATCACAGGAACAGGCCCTCCCGTTTTTAATGCAAGCACTCGTTCTAGAGTTAACTAAGCAAAATGCACTGAGCGAGATTTGTCAGAGGCAATTCTAACTGTGGCAAGTGATAACAGCTCCTGCAGAAGAGTTACCATCATGAACCTCTCTCCTCAAATAGAAAGGAGGCCAGATCCCCAGTTGGTGTATACCCGGGTATTTGCACCAGCTACTGATCTGGCCCATGATGCTCATAAACAAATCCAATCATTAACTGGTCACAGCCAGGGTGAAGACTATAAGCAATGACTGTGTTATTCTGTACAAATACCAGCCTGATAGTTTAAAATATCAGTTTGTGTCATTAATGTCAGCCTGTCTCTTTAAAATCAGACATAGAAACAACTTCTTCTTCTTGATAGCTACATCACACTATAATCCGATAGGCCCTGTAAGAAGCTGTAATATTTAAGGTCTTTTAGCTGGTACCTCTAACATCCTGATCATCCGTTAAATATTAAATGCTTTCAATATAGATTCATAAAAGAGGCTAATGATCTCCTGCCACTTGAAGGATGAAGATGGTAAACGCTGACTGATTTTTGTTTTGTTTTGATTCTGCCAGGCAGGCTGATGACTTTATATTCTGTGTCCATGGCTCAATGACCCACAAATCTCCTTTGATATGCCAGGCAGCAGAGAGAACCAAGCTGAACGGATCAGAAGGAAAGTGAAAGCGCTTCAGCAAGCCCCCCCCCCGTACCCCTCCCCAATGAAGCCATCATGTGACAGGAATCCTAAGACTCTGCTGAGAAAGGGAGCGGGGGGAAGGGAATAGGGCATTGTGGTGGCACAAGCTGATAGAGACGTCAGAGCCGCTTCAGTAATCTCCTGACGCTTTGGCCCAGTGTGGGGGCAAACAAGGCCCGTACTCAGCGCGGCGTGACAGGTAGGACCACCCCGGAAAAGCTGCGAGGGGCCAGGCAGTTGGACAAATCAAAGCAGAAGAAAGTAATTTTCGATAAATTAAAGAAATCTCCATGGAAATTAGCATGAAACATTTTCTAATCTCCCGCTTTTCACTGCCGACAAGGGTCACTGGTTTAACTTCTCTCTCTTATTTTATTATTCCCCAGCCACATTCCTCTGCTTTTTTTATATCCTTCAATTTTTACTACCTCTTCTTCTTCGAGTCTATCATTTTTAGCCTTCCTTACAGCAGCTTCTTAACCCTTTTAGGATTTCCCCTATTAAAGATTCTCAAGAATTAACTGATCCATGGCAGTTTAAAAGACATGCTCCAAAGCAGTTGCCATTTCTAAGAATCTGCCTATTGAGCGGGCCGTCATTTTAACTGTGATCAAAGTCTAACATTCCCTTCATTGCAAACATTGAAAACGATGGTTTGGTTTGGTTTTTGCCATCTCCTTTAAACTTATAATTAGACCACAAATGCTGTTAGAAGCCTACAGCAAGTGCATTGTTGGAGGTAACATTGCTAAGCCGGAACATGATCACGTTTTAGTTATTTCAAATTTGTATTTAAAGTATCTTTCTCTTTCTCTCTTTGCTACTCGGTCTTTGATATCACAGGGGCTTTGGAAGAATTCCTTTTCTTTCACACCTTTGTTTTAGACGTTCAAATTTGGGCACATGTTTTAAATTAAGTTGATCTATGGATTTATACTTTTTAAAAAGGTAGCAACATATTTGTTAGTGAATCTGACACAGATAAGAGGCTGTCGTGTAAATAATGATTACACGGATAAAGGAATAACATTTCTCACAGGGTAACTTTCTAGTGAAGTGCATTAAACAAATAAAACTACAGTGGTCCATGATACAACATTTAGGCTAAGGAGAGACAGAAAACAAAAACAGAAGCATGTACTGTTTACGAACTAAACAGCTTAAATGCCAGATGTATAATCTAATCATTAGAATGTTTAATTTCAACAAGAATACTGGGTCAAATCTACAGCAGGGGTCAAACTCATCCTTTATGACTACTTAGCAGTAAAATGGAGTTTATATGCCACATAACAAACCCAGTAAGTCTTTTTGTGCAGGATGTATGCAAGAAAGATTTTCAAGACCTCCCGTGAGCAGGGTAAATTTGACAAGCTGAAGAGATCATAATAGTGTTGCACAGGAAAAGTGAAAACTTTAAAATGATTATTAAGGATGATGTATATAGTGATGGCAAAGTTAGTTAAGTCTTGGCCTCTCCTCCTCCCCCCAAACTCCCTTCAGTGCTAGATGGTATTGCTGTGAGAACAATGACCCCAGATGTTTCATGATAGGGTATAAGAGTGTGTTCCTTGGAACGGTTTTGATAAAAAGTGGTCCAAATGTGTCATTTGCCATCAATATGGAAAGGAGTTATATTTAGAATGATAACTGGTAGAGTTTCTATCAGTTTTACTACTTGCACGAGCAGTGTGCTACATGTCTCATTTTCTTGAACAAGACAGATGCCTCTGGTGTGAAAAATACAGATGTTAGCATATACAACAGACAACTGTGGTTTATCAAAAATACACTACTGGCACTGACTGATGTCAGACTTAATCATTCAGCATTCTAGTGGGAGCGAGTGAATTATTGGGTCTTAGTCATGAGTAGTTTATGTTTAAAAAGTAATACGTCATCTTGTTTCTTCTTTATAGGGTTTGGAAACTATTGAGCAGACAGCAATGCCTGAGGCTTTAGGTAAGAAGCTGAACAGAACCCAGAAGTGAAGGTGCACAACAAGAGCGTATAGACATGGACAAGTATCCATGTTTTTTCTGGAAAAAAAATGTCAATTCAAGAAAAAATTCAGCATTAGAAAGATTACATTGAAACATGGAGCCCTCGGGGTGGGGCAGGGGGCAGGAAGTGGGGGAGGAGATGGAACCTATGTTTATTTGAAAAATAAATTTCCATATGTAATCTCCAGCAAAATAGACATTACTTAACAATTCTGTGTTTGAATCTAGGCATAGTTTAACAAACAGATTCTTAATTTATTCACTGCTTGTCATATTCTAGATGATGTTTAAACAACATTACCCAGACACACACAGCACTGTTTTATTAGTTTAGCAGAATTCACCTGTATGAAGAAATTATTTTTATTCCACCATTGGCTTTTAGCAATCATAAATCAGGTGGTACACACCCATGTTTGGGTTCACCAAACTGAATCGTTCATTTCTTCTGTCCTAGGTTCTTTCAGCAATAGCATTAAAAGTTGCTGAGCAGATATAAGTGTAGTAACAAGGCATTAACATTGCTCAATATTTTGTAATATGAAATATTTATTTAAAATTGTTCAACCAACAAAAATATATATATCAAGCATGCCCCTAATTTGATGGAAAAATACTTTCCCTTTAAATAAAAAAATGACTAGCATGAACCCAGGTAATATGAAAAGAAGAAGGCATGGCTTGAAAATATCAAGCCAAACCTGAAACTTATTTATATAAGCTATCCAGCTAAGATCAGATTTGAGGTCTGTGGGGCTGTTAACTCAAGTAACATTTGAAGGATCACTGTACTGTGCAAAATGACTATCATCTACACGCAGCTCAAGTGCAAAGCTAGAAATTTGAACACACTGTTGATCTCATTAGGAGTCACGGAGAAGCAGTACATTGTCCCACTCACTCTAAAACCATTGCTGCCAAGTGTCCATGATTACATCTTAGAGATCTTGAGGAGGGAATCTTTTGGAACATGATAAATAACCGTTTTATCTTGCATATTTTTTAAAATTTGCCCACCAAGGTATATAATTTTTGAGAGGTAATATTAGTTACCAGTTAGCTCTGCACCCCATAGGAGTGGGTCCTGTATACCTCTATAGTGAATTTCTGCAAATATAGGATCTGATTCAATAAAAATGATTCGCCAGGGTGGCTCTTTGCATTAAACCACTGGCAAAATCTGGATCTAAATTGCTCAGGTGACCCAGATAGAATCAAACCAGTGTAAGGATAATCTTCTGGTGGCTGAGATCTGACATGGGGGACTCTTACGCCACTTACCCAGCCTCCTATTGGCATAGCAGGGGTAAGTGGATGTGGCCAAAATGATCCTGCACCATAACAATCTTAGGCTGCATATTTTGGCCCCTTGTGACAATTTGTAGTTAGCTCAGAAGAAAGACCCTGCACCAGGGACACAGTGGTAGCAGGATCAGGGGAATGCAATGGTACACATTAAAACAGCCTCACACCCGTTGACCTGCTGCATTTCAGCTGCATCCTAAAATCTAGCCCACTGACCTATGAGGAAACATGAACAGAAATTAAGATGTATAATTTGGTTAAGTGATTAATAAGGAGGCCATGACACCAGTCTGCAAATATTTGAAGGATATAGAGGAGTTCCTTAAGGAAGGGAAGGAGACTGCATGTAACTAGGAATAAGAAAATGAAATTAAGGAAGAAATACATATTGGTGTTCCCAACTGGGCCATATCATGCCATCAATAGTTAAGCAGAGGATGCTCAATGAAGTCAGCAGAGAATTCAGCTTAAAAAACAAAGATACTAGTGAGATCCATCAGGCTGTGGAATTATCCTCTAGGCTAGGGGGAAAAGTGGAAACCCATCATTTGAGACATTTGAAATTAGTCTGGACAAAACTCTAGTGCAGAGATCAATACTGCAGTGGCATAGACTAGGACTATGGAGAAAAGGTAGATGACTTAGTAAGTCTTTTCTATCTCCAGCCTCTATGATTCCATGACTTCTGAATCACGGATTTTAATGATCACTGGGAGTCTGAATAGGAATCCAGATTTTATTTTAATTTTTAACTCAGAGACAGATCAAAACCTGTTGGGTCAAAAAAGGCCCTAAGTGACCTCAAAAACAAACAGCATATTGGTAAGGAAAACCTTTTATTTATGTGATAAATGTAATGTTTTTTAAACTCTGGTGACTGGACTAAAATGAAAGAACTGAGAAAGAAATCTACATTGTCCCAAAGATACAAGTGCCTGGGATATCGTCTTGGAAGTGGCAAGATTGGTGCACAAGTGGAAAACTCAAAGCAATTTAGGATTGCCTAAGACAAGATAACAAGAAACAAATCCAACGTCTCCTTAGTTCAACAGGATAGTACTTCATACCATAGTTTGACACCATCTCAGTACCTAAGATTTCATATACTGTATAGAATGAGGAATCTGAGAAGTTATTCCTGTATCGTATGATCCATTTACATAAATGTCCTCCCAATTAGTTCAGACTTTGAGAAGCTCCTTAAAGTCAGGTGGCTAGCCTCTTTAGTAGCGAGAAACATAGCTTTACTGCAGGAAGAGAATGGTCAAGAACAAGCAATTGACTTCACCAGTGTGAAACTTTGCTCCCAAGAGACTCGTTATTCAAGGACTGAAAAAAGAATGGCTTTCCATCAAATGGACTTTGGAGAGTTTCAGGTACTATCTCCAGGGGCAGGAACTTGTATTAGAGACCAAATAGAGATGTCTACAATAGAACGAGAGAGAGAGAGATAATTTGTACCATAGGAGATGGTACCTGTCCCTGCAGCCATATACATTTACCATTTTCATTGACCTTGGCAACAGAATATGGCAGTAGATTTTTTTCATGAGCAGAGGAATCTTTTCCACTTTCAGGAGAGGGACAAGGTAATGTAATGGCGAGGGCTCGTTAACTCCTGTAAGCTGAAGCATGGCTGGGCAGATGGTTTTCACTCTACCTAACCTAAACTTTCCTTGTCTCACTCAATCACTCCAGCAGCATTATTTGTCCTTTATCTCCATGCCTGGACAGGGATTCATCTGGAATGAATCTGGTTTATAGGATGGGAATCTGGCAGTGGGAATGAAAGTATGCAGCAGCAAGACCACGCTGTAGTATGTCCTTTGAAATGAGAGCCTGCGAGGTGCTAAATATTGAACTCTTCCATTTTCCTTGGCATGTGGTTCATGTTTATTGGTGATTCTGATGGATCTGCATCTGGGGAAAGATTTTGATCATGTGAGAAAGAAGCCATTTGGAAAGCAGGTTAGTAGACAGAGGGCTATGATTGGTGGAGGGATTTATGGGTGGGTTCAAGAACTCTATAAAGCAGGCTCCTTTCCCTAGTCAATTCACCTAAGTAAGGGAGCTCAGAGGGAAGATCTGGCCCAATTATTAAGGTAGCCTGAGGGAGACAAAGAGCATCTGTCATGTTTCCCTCCGGTTTTGGCTGGTCATTCTCTAAAGTTGAGTAATGCTCATGGGTTTGGATTTGCAGAGTTTTGTGCAAACATTTTTCTCAGTTCCTCCCCAAACCTTAAATCCTTTGTGCTAAATTCTGCCCTCACTTACATCCCAGAAATCCTGTTTTGCATTACAAGGGGTTGCCCAAGTGTAGGAAAGCACAGAATTTAAGTCCTCCTGTTTAAGCAGAAGCTTTTTCCCTCTGCAATGAAAAAAACAAAAACAAACAAACAAACAAAAACCAAAAAAACCATCCCTTTCTGTGAAGAAAAGCCCACGTATGGGCTGGAAAGTCCAGATTTGAAGCTCGTGGAGTTTATGTAAAATCATCCTGCTGGGGAGTGCCTCACCATGGAACAGGACAATGCACCTCCAACATTTCCAGGGAATGTCAGATCTTGGGACATTTTCAGGTGGCTGGGACATTCACTCACATATTTAGGTGCTTCAGCACTATTTCCTGGTTTCTTCCATTCCCTGTCTCATTCATGACAACATGACTCCCTTGGGACCCATGTTCCCCTGGACTGCTGACTCCCTACAAAACTACATCACTGCTTGGGTGGCAAAATCCCTACAGGGCAGTGTTTCCCAAACTTGGGATGCCGCTTGTGCGGGGAAAGCCCCTGGTGGGCTGGGTCAGTTTGTTTACCTGCCACGTCCACAGGTTTGGCCCATCGTGGCTCCCACTGGCCACGGTTCATAGAATCATAGAATCTCAGGGTTGGAAGGGACCTCAGGAGGTCATCTAGTCTAACCCCCTGCTCAAAGCAGGACCAAACCCAACTAAATCATCCCAGCCAGGGCTTTCTCAAGCTGGGCCTTAAAAACCTCTAAGGAAGGAGATTCCACCACCTCCCTAGGTAACCCATTCCAGTTCTTTACCACCCTACTAGTGAAAAAGTTTTTCCTAATGTCCAACCTAAACCTCCCACTCTGCAACTTGAGACCATTACTCCTTGTTCTGTCATCTTCTACCACTGAGAACAGTCTAGATCCATCCTCTTTGAAACCCCCTTTCAGGTAGTTCACTGCTCCAGGCCAATGGGGGCTGTGGGAAGCGACGCGGGCTGAGGGATGTGCTGGCCGCCGCTTCCCACCACCCCCATTGGCCTGGAGCAGTGAACCGTGAGAGCCGTCATCGGCCGAACCTGCAGATGCTGCAGGTAAACAAACCGGCCCAGCCCACCAAGGCACTTACCCTGGAGAGCCGCGTGCCAAAGGTTGCCAACCCCTGCTGTAGACAATACATCCATGACATCACAGACACTTCCGTGGCAAGAAGTATAGAATTATGTCTACAAGGCTGAACAGAAAGAAGATATGAGGGGAAACTCCCTTCAAAAAAGGCAATTTTGGCAAAGGGAAATGAGGAAGTCTAGCTATCTACATTTTCTAGAAACCTCACCTCTTTTCCAGGTGTGAAAGTCCTTTAAATAGACTTTACTGCAAAGGGTGTGATTCTGCTCCCACTTACACTGTGCAAATCAAAAGTAAATCCACTAAGTCATTGGAGTTTTAAACCAGTTCATAGCCAGCATGAAATAAGAATTAGACCCCAAACATATATACAGTACAGCACTGTATGTGTGTGTGAATAATTAATTGAAGTTATAATTATATTACTCATTATAGTGGCAGAGAATTTTATTACTTTGGTGAAAGGTTAGTTAGGCTTTTTTCTGTTTTGACTGTTTCAGCACATCAGGCAGTAATTTAGCATTCAAGCTCAAAGTCTTTTTTTTTTTAATGAAAAATTGTTTAGTGCTCCTGGGGAGAAAAAACAAATTTCCCTTTACCTGGTTCACCATTTTTTGCTTAAGGGACAATGGATTGCTGAGTAGGCTCCAGGAAAAAAAATTGCTTAGTTGTACAAAAGGAAAGTTTGCATTAAATCATTTCAACTCTTTGAGAAAATTTTTTTGCATTTTCTTTCTTGCAACATTACTTTTTAATGTGAGACAGAAGCAGTTTTGCTAGTGATCGTATAGCAAACCCAATTCAGTATGGATGCGCGTCTTAACTTGTCAAAGATCCTTATCCCCGCAACCATCCAAACAAATTCTCCTCTTCCTCTCTCTTCTCCTCTCGCTGTAATGATTATGTTCACAGTGCACACAGAGAAGGTAGATAAAACCATAAATACTCTTGCAGGAAGGTTGCAATGTAATGTTACTTTGTAATTCTACTTCTTAGAATTCAGAACACCACACAAGAACCCCAAAACAGAGAGAGACAAAGCAGGCTTCACCCTAAAACAGAGAGGCACAACTCACCCCACCTTACTGTTGGCTGCTGACAGATGGATGCTAGACCCAGATTTCCCGCTTCCCTACAAAGGGAAGGAAACCTCCCTGAATTTTAAAGTGACAGTCTACAGTTTTAACAGAGTTTTCAACATGCCCCAATTATCATCTTAACCCTTGGGCCTGGCACTACCCAGGGATCCACTATTTTGGATGGCATACTCACCCAAGTTGGTTATCCCAGGGACTGCACAAGGCTGAGCATAGTTTGTGCTGTTGAGCAGAGAAACTTTTTTTCTCTATTTAAAATCCCGTTAGGGCAGCATTCCCAAACTCTTGAGCCACTCCCCTCCTTCTGTAAAACAAAGCCAACCATCTCCCCTTACACCCCACCATGTTATCAGAGCAGCATGGGGGAAACTTGCAGGTCCGTGGTTTTGTGCCTCCTCAGCTGGCCATTTCATGCTCCACCAGGGGGACATATTCCACACTTTGGGTAGACCTGCTACAGGCAAACCCACTTGCACATTTCCTGGCAGGTGAGTTTGCCCTTTCAAAGCATGAGGCAAAATTCCCACACCACTTTGGGTGTAGCCAAGAATCATCCCTTCTCCTCTCCCCTACCCTCAAAACATGGCGAGGGGAGAAATCCTGGCCTACATTGAAATCAATGAGAATTTTGCCATCAGCTTCACTGGGGCCAGTTTTCACCCTGGGTCTTTAGTCGGAGGCTGCAGAATCTACTCCTTGATTCCAGCAGCAGCAGCATGAGGAGGAACTATAGTGACAAACCACTGGCTTGAGCCCCAGACTGCCATCGTTATAATCAACTCTCACGTCACTTTAGGACTTCCCTGTTACACTCGAGCCCCGGGTGCTCTGAAGCTTTAGAATTTACCTAGATTTGGGTGGCTTTGGGCTTCCCTGGCAGCAGCATGCCATGCTCTCTGGGGCAAGACTAATGGGGACGCTCCGGAGCAAGTGCACAGTTTGAGATGAGCAGTGGCTGAGCCCTGCCTAGAGCCAGCCACCTGATCTTCGAATGCAGGGAAAGCTGTGGGGCACAGAAGAAAGCCTGCAGCATGTGTGGAGGGAAGATTGATCTAATCCGAAAAATGGTCAGTTTAGTTCAGACAAGGAGGGTAAAGGATGATTCTGGTGTATGCTAGCCAGGAAGTGACATGCTATAGTATCTGCTGTCCGACAGTAAGATCTAATTTAGCAAGGCTGCAAGGCCATTAGTTTTAAGGTGATAGCAGCCTCTTCTTTTCCCTTTAAAGCGAGATCTTTTGATCCTGAATGGACAGTCACTGTCTGTTTCTTTCATTGTGTGGCATAACCCATTTGTTTTACCCCGGGGATGGAGCGTTTGATCTGATTCCTGGCCTAATGGTGGAAAATAGCAACAAAATGGTGAAGATCAGGGCTCGCATTATATGCCTGGCAATATAAAAGGAGCTTCTGAGGGGGGAAAAAAGTCCTTCACAGAGAAAAGATGTGTCCCTGACATGGATGTGTGTTTCTGTGTATACTGGAGACAGAAAGTGAGTTTGTAGTTGAAGAGCTGAGTAAATTGTGACAAGATTATGGGATTAATCAGAACCAGGCAAGCAGGGCCAGGGGAATGGGTGTCATTTGCATGTGCTGCCATCACTAGGCCTAGAAGCAGAGCAGTACAAAATCCTTCCTATGAAGAGCTTTTCAAAGGCCCAGTGTGCGTGGAGACTAAGAATTAAGGGTAGGTACTGGCTAGCAGAAGGAGCAGAAGCCACTCCTTAGACCACTGGAAAATTATTTTAGGGGATCCAGGCCCCTAAGGGTCATTTGATTACTTCAGAACTTGTCAGTGACCTCTCTCTTTCATTTTTACTTTTGACATTTTTACCATGACAAAATTACAGCCAGGACATGTGCATCCAGCAGGCAAACAGGTCAGGATTTATCTTTGTAGATCTACTGTATCTGTTTGAAACTCATGCCTCTCTTCTAAAAACAATCAGGGATGATTTTCTGCCACAAGAAACAGCTACTAAATCTTCTCTTTGCCTTCACCTCAGCTCAAAGGAAACCACAAAACACACCTTTTCTTTTGCCCTGCACACTTACCGTAGTTCAATGCTTCTTCCTGTTCAACTTACAACTCCTCCCCTGCCCCTCGCCACCACATAACAATGCAGTACTTTGATTTGATCTCTCTATTACAAATAGTAATGCAGGAAGAGTAAGTAGCCATTGGAGTTCACAGATACTGTCCCAACGCCAAAAGACCAGTCTCTTACCTCTTAGACTCTTGTCTGTCACACCTTTATCGCACTATACTGCTGTCTGATATGCTTTTCCTCGCCTGTGCAATGCCTAAATGTGTCTTCTTGAGCACCATAGGGGGATGATATTCACCTCTCAGCCTGGGATTTGTTTTCAATGCCCACCAGAGATTCATGGTTTTGCAGAAAGGGGGTCTGAAAACAGGAGTAGCATATGTGCCATCCAGCACTGCCTGGCACAGGGTCTGCTCCTGCTCCATGGAAATCACTCAGAGCTTTGCTACGGTCTGAATCAGGCCCACAGAGAAGAGCCATGTATGGGTCAAGTTCTCTGTTGGTGTAAATGGAAATAACTTAATTGAAGCCTACGGACATGGTTTATTTACACCAACAGAGAATTTGGCCCTACGTCTTCAGGATGTTCTAAGTATCACCCAGTTCCTGCCTTTCAAGGACATGACCCTAGAGAGGTTGTGGGAACAGACAGGGCTAAACAACATGAGCTGGAAACTTCTGCTGCCAGTCCCTGTTCAATTCCAGCTGTCTACTGAGGGCAGTGTTTATTGCCTTAAATATTGTACCCAGGCAGGGTGGTGATGGGTGTAAATAACGAGAGAGAGGGAAAGAAAATGAAAAAAGAAAAAAACTTCAAATTTTGTTCTACAAAAATAATGAGCAAAAGAGTTTTAGGAGATAGAAACCCACTCATTCCCCAAGACTTTGTTCCTTGTAACTGACAGTGGACTAACTCCTTAAAAGGAACAGAGAGAGCACTGTAAGTGATAGAGAGGTGACTTTCCTCTCCACAAAGGAGATCTCCATCAGCAGACTGACAAAAACTAATAGGAAGAAAATAATAAAAGGACTTGAATAGGACTAATCTTTGATTTTTTTGGCGGGGGGAGGGAAGAGGGGAGATGGGAAGCAGGCGGGGGGTGGGATGTAGAATGGGAAAGCACTGTTATATTAAAGAAATATTCTTTGCCTTCAATTTCAATGTTTTCCTAAGCTTGTCATGTTAGCAGATTCCAGGGGGGCAGAAATCATTTTTAAAGTATCACAGGAATCTCACAAGACTTTTAATTGCCAGGCATCTACTCTCCGTGCATTGTAGTTGAGCGTGGGCCCAGCCCTACGAAGTGCGGAGTGTCCCGATGGCCAACTGAAGTCAGCGGCTCAGCCCTGGACAAAAGTCATTTGGCATCTCCATGAACCAAGTCCTGAGCCCAAACCCAGCACGTGAGACCAGGGAGGAACTAGAAGAGCCCCGACCACGTTGAGTATTACTCTGAGAGAAGTTCCATTGAAATCAGTAATATAGCTTGCAGAGTAAGGTACTACTTAGCATGAGTAAAGGTGGCAAAATCTGGCTCTGATTATTTCAGACAATAATAGTGTGATACATCCTGTGGGGGAGATGAATATTATCCTCATTTTACTGAGGCAAAGGGAGGTTAAGGGACTTACAGTAAGTTGGTGGCAGAGCTGAGAACTGAACCACAAATCTCCCAGTCCTGTCCTTTTATCACAAGACCAAAATTCCCCTTTAAAACACACAACCCATTAGGGAACAAACTGAGAACAAAACAGAAAAGGTTTTGAAATTTGCTGCAGAGGACACAGTATGATAAATGTGTTTCAGGGCTGCTCTATGGAGAAACTGGAAACAAAACAATGAATCCATGATAATTCACACCTTGGGTTACTGTCCTCTGTTTAAAGGAGCTGTTAAAAATTGACTTAAGGTACATGGAAATAGCACACTTTTAGTCCAAAATAAAAGTACCCACGTGGAGAAATGAACCAAAATAACTAAAGGTGCGAATCACAACCATCCTACTTATTTTGGTTCCAGTTTCTGGCTAGACAAGCCAAAAGTGAACGCCGAGTCCTACTGAGAACTGAAGCAATGAGAACCAGCCATGCTGTTTTTTCAGAGTGGTTTCATGTCACATACGGTGTCTCTTTTTCCCTTCTGATCTATAGGATTGCTGTAGGATCTGAAAGATCTCATCCTGTAGGATTTGACCGTGCATCTTTGAACTGGAATCTCTAGAGATGAATGGTTAGTACATTAATTCACTCTACCACCTCATCCTCCCTATTGCTTATAACTAAATTGTATTCCTTGGATCCCGGCAACCATGTTCTAATTAGATCCCTTTGTGGTGTGTTGCATTTGGCCATTTATTTTATATCCTTTCTAGCTCAGCTTCTTGAAACTATGCTCACCAATCTATAAAGCCTGACAGCCAGTAAGCTTTTTACTTGGTACATATCTCTAACATTGAATAAAACTGCTGTAGGAACTTTGCCTTCCCTAAGGTGAAGAGAAATTTACCAAAGTTATATCTACATAGAAGCAACTACTGCTAAAATAAACCCCTATGTATTTTTCATATGTAAGATAAAAACGCAAAGGGAGAGTTTTGCTCAAGACGACTGGTTAGACAACCCAGTCTTGCAGATATTCACTGTTTCTCCTAAGTGATGCCACATACGAGGCCTGCAGGTGCCACATTTCAAATCATATGAAATTACAAGTTAGCAAGCGCTCTCTCCCCATGGGCTCAAATACTATTTCTTAAAGGCTCAAAATAGGACACAGGCTGGAGGGGAATTTTATACTCTCTGAAAGGGAATTTCTGTGTTCTCTTAGAATGACATATGTGCTCTTTTCTCCCCTCAAAATGTCCCTGGAAAATTTTTATAATTGAGGACATGTCTATTATATCTGCAGCCCCTCTTGTGTGATACCCTAGTCAACATCAGCTTCAGACACAAATAGAACCAAGAGCTCCATGCTTTCCTCCAGCACTCATCGTTCTAGTGCAGCAGTGTCCAGAAACAGGGGACGCTCTGCTCTTGAATAATTTACAATTCTCTGCCTGCCACTCCGACACAACAAAATTTCAGTTGCTAAAATAATCCACGAGCATGCCTTTCAAAGCCAGTTTAATCTGAAACAGGTTCACAATCTCCTCAATGTGCAGTTTCGTTTAAAATGGTTTTATCATCTCCTGGATTTGCTTTGTGTTCTTCCTCCCATGCGACTGGAGACTGATTCCAAGCAATGTTTCCCAATTTCTGCATCATCAAGTTCTATTTCTATGTGCTACCTGTTCTTCAATTCTCCTTCATCCCTGATAAACAGCATCATCCAACAGACCAGCAGCACTAGGGCAATATTTGAGATTTCCTATAATAGAACTCAATTTTTGTTTCAGGCAAAGTGTAATTTTGTCTCAATCAGCAGTCAGTAACCACATCGCCAATTAGATTGAAGTACACTTTACAACAAAATATGCAAAATTACTGAGAAAAAATTCACAACACAGACAGAAGCTCGATTGTGGGTAAAATAAATATAACTGATGCATCCTTCAGGCTGCAGCATTGATTATTATTTATTATTACAAACTCTTCAAAACAGGATGATTTGATGTCAACATGTTATTTTAGGAAGTGCACAATTGAAGAAAGCATTATTTGCCTGGATTGAGTCATAAAATATGTTTACTAAGAAGAGATGTGCACTTTTATTTGAAATGATTTTGAATAATAAAGAGGAACTAAGACAGTCTTGACGTATGATAGTTAGAAAGAACATCTAAGTTTTTAAACAGGTTTCAATTAAGAAAGAATAGTTTTTGTATGAGGCTAGAGTTTCTCTTTCTCTCGTCTCTTTTTTTTCTTCGAGTAATAGCAAATTTAGGGCCACTCTCTCCTGAATCACAAGCTGACTTTGGAAACCCCTCTTGCATAGCAAGAATCAGTACTGTCTACTTGCATTGATCTCCTTTCCAAGCAGAATATCATCATGCCTGATGTGACATATGGAATGAGAAGAAAGTAATAATGAAAATCAATGAGCCTAAATATTCTCTGCTTTTAACTCAGTCAGTCAGTCTCTATGGTTGTGGGTTTTTTCCCAACTGTACCTTCTTGTTTAATTCATATTATCCACAGTGCTATACAACAATATCTCAAAAAAATTCAGTATCGGTTGAAAAGCACGAACATTCAAAAAGATTTTTTCTCTCTTTTTATACAGACACACACACACACAGAGAATTTCTTTTTGAATGTTTGTGCTTTTCAATTGAGTTCAGCTGACTCTGAATTTATATATACACACCTCAGATGGATAGGACATTGAACTGGGACTGAAGAGACCAACGTTCAATTCCCGGGTCTGCTGTGTGACCTTGGGCAAGTCATGTCCTTTCTTGATCCTCAGTTTCCCCATCTGTAAAATGGGGATGATGATACTGATCTCCTTTGTAAAATGCTTTGAGATCTACTGTTGTAAAGCTCTATATAAGGGCTAGCTATTAAGGTTATTATTATTACTATAGTGTTTCCTAGAAGTGTCAGTCACAATCAGGGCCCCGTTGTGCTAAGCACTGTGAAACCAGAGTAAGTCCCTGCCCCAAAGACCTTACACACGAAAATAGCCAAGACAAACTCTACAATCAAACACAACGATAGACTGATATCCACCTATACAGAATAAGGGCCCAAATATAGAGATGCAAAGAAAAGAAGCCATTAAGCCCATACTACTGCAAAAGCTCAGTCTTCGGGGTAGTGAGAGGGGTCCACCATTGTTACCAAGCTCTGTCCTCTACCCAGGATACTACCAGGGTGGGCAGCTGTGACTGCGAACAGAATTCACATAAGTTCTGCCAGTGGGAACCTTGGAGGAGAACTGCTGCATCAGCATATTGCTACTGCCCTCATCGCATGGCTGTCAGTGGGCATCTACAACTTCCATTTACAGGAGAAAGGCAGGAAGTACACTCCTCTCCTGTAAATGGAAGTTGTAGATGCTTTGCTACCCCAACCAGAACATTCTCCATCATTAGGGGCCTCTGCCTATATTAGCATACACCAGCCATGAATTTGGCCCCGGGACGAGAGGGCCATAGGTCCTTTATTGTACTTTTCAACTTCTCATCACCTCATAGAAGTGATTTTTTTTATGATGATGATGATGATGTCAATATGAAGGGGGGGAAATCTAATAACTGCTCACTATGTAGGTTTCCATACTACTACTATGTTCAAAACTTTCAGGATCACTGATGATACCTAGCTAAAAACCTTCAACTGCTACATTTCTATAGCTATATATGTGTGTCTATTTATTTCCCTTTAGAAAAAAAGCCTATTTTTTTAGTGCTTGTATGATTCCAAATATTCTTCTGAAATGCTTATAAAATCATTTTTAATTTTTAATTAAATATGCAGGAGATTTTCTAACAGCTTTCAAAAGAGCCAAGGAACAAATCTTGTTGGGAAAACCACATATAATTTAAAATAAAAATTGGCTATCACAAAAAATGTGCCTTTTTAAATACTCAGAGACACTCAATATACTCTACAAAAGCATGTGCAAACAGAAGAGTGAAAATTAGTTAAGTATAGTGGCTCAGATAATACACTGATGAGGATGATAACAAATAAATATTCATTTCTGGTGTATCACAACGAATTTAATTTCCAATTCAGGAGTGCTTCACTAGGAAGGAATCTGGCACATTGTGTTTGGATGCAAAACCCATAAAGGCTTCCTGAATCAGTTGTTACATAAAAAGAGGAAAAGGAAAGAATTGTATTTAAAAAGTGTATTTCTTTAAAAGCCCAACTTCTCACTGTGTTTTATTTTAGGTACCTAGGAAGTAGCAGCTTTCGTTCTTTTTCAGGAGCAATTCTAAAGTATTACAAAAGCAAACACCATTGTGCGTTTTGCTGCACATGTAGTCTCATAACAGTTCACCCTATTTCATGCAACGGAAAGAATTATTTCATTGACCAGCGTAGGGTCAGCAAACTGTCTAGTTTCATCGAGTAGTGGGGGCATGATACTGTATACTGTGACTATACATAGAGGGTGGGCAGGGGCTCCTATGTGCTGACACGGGGGTTGGAGTGAGCAACGGCAAGACCAGTACCTTTGTTATTATCACCAGCGATTTACCCCTATGATGGACAGGCTCCTGGAGCTCGGAGGCTACGGCAGCTCAGAGGCTAGAGCCGTCACCACAGAGCAGGTCTGTGGCCTATGAAGGTGAAAGATGATTCCTCCTCCTGAGCCGGGCAGAGTTTCCCTGTGTCAAGTCCCTCCATTTGGGCTGGGCGTGGAGGACAGGATCTGCCCCGAATGCCTTCACAGCTTCATTTAGAATGTTATGACTCACTAGCGATCACGACAAACAAGCTGCTCTGATTGACATTCTGTACAATCCCACTGACTTTTTCCCCTATTGGGGTGCACGGATTAAGAGTCACTGCAGAATCTGGATCTAAGAGGTGCTTTAAATAGTTCCTAATTTAATACCCAGTTTAGTATAATATAAACCCAGCAATTTGATTTACCAGTACAGTACTTTTATCCCACTCAAATTGTGTGCTACAAAATGTGAGCCTAGAATACGTGGTTTGACCAGATATTCAAGACCTCAAGCTCTTAGGGATTTGGCAGAGAATAAATATAATGCACTGCTGCTCATGAAGGGGATGGTAGCAGATATAGACCCACCGTACTATTCCCTGATTTTAAAGAATCAGTGCTAAGACATCTGTTCTGGAGTTATAGTACAACAGCTGAAAATTAGATAGCTTGCAAGTAGACCATGTCACTGATAAAAACAAAGTTTTGTTTTTAAAGGTTTATATTTTATAATCCAAGGAAGAAAATTCTCTTTCCTTTCCTTTCTCATTTTTTTGTTTCTGAATTAAACTTCTTTAATGCAAGAGAGGAATTTATTAACTTCAAAGTTGCATAATGACAATAGTTCTTTGATCCTGAATTCCATGAAATTTCAGGTCAGCTTGGGAAAGGCAAGGAGCAATTTAGTTCAATAGTCAGTGACATAAAACCAATGACTGAGCGCCTTAAAAATGATACTTCAGCTTTGGAATTACAAAACTAGGGAGACTGACAAAAGTTGCACAGTGTTCTACACCAAGAAAATAAATACTGTGCATATAAAGTATTCTTGTTAACAGTACAGGTGCTGGCAAAACAACACGAATTCTCAAGAACAGGCTTATCAGCTGGAAAAAAAAAAGTGGAACAGAGTCTTGTGTAATCGGTAACCTTTATAAGTACAGCATATATAGACATATTAAATAGAAAACAAAGACTACATTCACATATTGAACAATAGAATTGCAGGAATACATATCATTCTCCTATGATCTGCAAAAATATTCCTTGTATTCCCTAGCTAAAATGACACATGCACAAAAGTATTCCAACAACTAGAAACAGTTAAAATTTTAAATGAAGAGAAATTCGGAGAATTTATTGGGTATATGACATTTGGGGGTCCATTGTGCACTGCGTCACTCCAGCAAACAAATTAAAATTGCAGTAAATAGGGGTCTTTGTCTTTAACTTAGGAAGAATGTGTGTGCATTTGATCTTGACTAGCATTGCTCCTGCAGATTCCCAAGCATAAGACAGATGGCAGTGCAACCAAGCTAGAATATCGGCCTGCATTCGCTCCCCCTGGGTCTAACTCCTATTATCCACTTGTAAATTAACCTGTCAATTTATCAATCAACACCATCTTGATTCTCCCCTGTTCCGCTGCCCAGCATTGCAGTGAATTTGCCTCGTAAATAACTGGGAGCCCCATGTTTGTTAGTATTGTGAATGAGTTTATTATCACTTTGATGACTGCTATGAATCACAAATGCTGCCGAGAGCCTGATAAGAAAAAAAGAGTACACTCACACATTAACAGAGTTGAAACTATTTGGGAGATAAAAGATGGAGTAACAATGATAGCAAATCATTTCAATTGGGGGGAAAAATGGACTAAAATTGTATTTTTTGTGTGTGTTGGTCAACTCTCTGCTTAAAGGGAAAAAAATAAAAAGGAATAGTTTCATTTGTAATGCTCAGAAGTGTCTTCAGCGCTACATTGCTGGGCTGTGGCAACTTGCTCCTAGAATTTCTGAGAGACTATTAGATTGCATGGCCTATTTGCAAATTTCAGAAGAAAAAAAGCTGTTCTTTTAGATGCAACAAGTATTTGTGTTTATGCTATTTTAATACTATTCAGAACTGTAAGTAAGTTATGATACGGAAAAGCCAATGTGTTTAAACTAAAAATAAATACAAACGAAACAGTAGGAAGGGAGAGGAGTATGGATTAAAGACAGTGGTTTCCAATACTGATCACTTATAGAAAATGCACTAAAATAATAATGTGACTGTTAATTATACAATTGTTTTGTTTTTCTTTTGAAAAAGTTTCAGAGTATTTGTTCAAATGAGTTAACTTTGTTCTGATTCGAAAAACAAAGCACTGTAATGTCAGATGACAGCCTAAATGTAACATACCTTTATGACTTTAAATGTTTTATAGTATTACATCGTATGAAAAGTACAATTGATTTTTACAGATTTGTGTTCAAAAACTCACCAAGTTCAATAATGTAGCAAAGACTTTATAAGGTAATTAATACATGTGCCTTTGTAGCCCATTGAAACATGTACCTCAAATCTAAATAAGTGTTAGATTAGATGTAAAAGTTAGAAATACCTAAGCCTGTGTGACTCATATTTTGTATCAAATGTAAAATCATGTTCTACAGAAGTTACATTTGGAACTTAAACATACATTTATATTATGATTTTATCTAGAAAATTAGATCACTATAAGCAAAAAGAAGCAAAATCTGTTCTGTTTCACCAGAGTAATGCCAGTGAAACCACTGAGCAAGCAACGGGTAAAGAAGGGTAGAATATGAATGTAGGTTTATATGTTAGAAACAAAAACTCAGTTACAGACTTTCAAAAGAAACCAACAAAATTATTTTGCTTCATTCTTTACATTCTACTTCTTTACCCTTCTAGTTATTTCTTCTTTATTCATCTCTTATCATATTCTTTTAGCATCAATAATATTTTTAGAGTGCTACCGAGAAGTTAGTGGCAAACTTCAGACAACTTTTTCAATTTACTTTGCAAAATATCCTGTAAAATCCAACTATTTTATAAAAAAACGCACTCGGTTTGGACTGATACACTTTTTTTAGATCTATCCTTTTTTTTTTAGATCTATTCTAGTCACATCTTTCCAATCCACCAACAGTTTCTGGGCCTGATTCTGATCTCAAATCCTGCATAAAATCAGGAATGATTAGTGATGCCAGTGGAGTGTCACAGTTGTAGAAGTGAGGTAAAATGAGATCAGAACGAGGATCTATATTTATAACTACAGAATGTATAATTTGTAGTAGATTAAGATTAAAAAAACACAGCATTTATAGAACTATTTCCCAGAGGTTTTGTGTATCTGTACTGCAAATCTACAACACACAGTTTGTGGAACACGAGTGGTAAACAACACAAATGCACACAGAGAAGTAGTTGTCATACAATAAAATCTCTGGCACAATTAAGGTAAAGGAACAGGATGTATGCTCAACATTGTTATGCCCAATATATCATTGGTGGAAAAGTAATGGAAAGTGAAATTATTTGTTCGAATGCAATTTAGGGAACCTGATAGGTTGTCCATTTTATTCAATTTATAATTAAGATAGTGTTTAAATTTGAAATGAATTCTATATATGCATGTTCAATAGGCTATAGCACAACAATAAGAATGGAATCACATCTCATTTTATCATAAATTGTGTAATAAGCGATAAGGTAAAAACTAGGGCTACAATCCTTCCAGCAAAAATGAAAGAGAGCGACCTCAATTGCCCTAATTCATTCTGCTTTTTTTTTTAGTCTCTTCATTTTCCCTCTGTTCACATTATTAGCTTACACATGAGTGCATTATTAGAAAATAACAAAGCCAAACGGGGAGCCTTGGAAGAAGTAGGAGATAGGATCCCCTCTACAGCTGAAAAGTATTCTCATTTCATTTGTTAGGAGTTGCAAAAATAGTTTTATTGCCAGGGAGGGACAATGACCTCTCTCTTTCAACAAGCTTGGTGGTTGGTCTTTTGATGGAAAAAACAAGGGGATACAACATCTGGTAATTTGTGTTACTGGGCTTAGCTGAAGGTCTTAACGATGTAAGCAGATTATTTCTGAAGAAGAACAAAAAAAATTCCGGAAGACTCAATGAACTATTTAAAGTTATTAGCCGGTGCATTCTGGCACTTCAGCACTCTTTTTGGATTCCTTTTCTTTTTAGAGGTACGCCTTCGGAGCAGATTGTTCGAAAAGGAGTTCTACCACCTTCCAACTCCACTGCACTTTTCTGGTGGTCCTTGCATGTTCCATCATGCATGCTGGGCCCCATTTTTCCCCCCTCTGTTGCAATGGAGACAATTATTTTTCTGATTACGTTTTCTCCACCCGTTCTGGGCAGGGAAGGCTGAACAACGCACATAGCAGCAGTCGACCTCAGATTTTAAATAGCGGGGGGGGGGGAACTGATGGATGGAGAGCGAAGAAAAAGATAAATTATGTGTTCACTTATCCAAGGATTTCAGGCTGAAAAAAAAATGCCCTAAGGAAAACATCCTTCGCTTCCCCCCTCAACCCATGCAAATTGCCTAAAAAGTCTTGCACAATTTTAATTCTTTATTCCCTCCTTGAGTTCCTATACTCTAAATATTTCAATTGCCAGCAGTGTGGTGATTAAAATATTTGCTAGGTTGTATAGTTTTCATTGTAGAAAATTGATCCATATTTCCCACACAAGGAAAAGTTATAGAAGAGTCTATAGGTTTAGATTAAGGAACATATTCTTTAGAAAGCCACATTGTCAAACAGAACAAATGGCCAAGTTTTGGAGAGGGGAATACAGGTTAGGTTGAAAATGAAGCAAACTCACTTACTGGGGTTAAGCTAAAGTTTGACTATAGCCACAATATTTCAATTTGAAAACTATTGTCTTCATATTCATTTTACCAAACATCTGCAGTACATAGTGAAATTCTGCATGTAGAACTTTATCAGGGAAGACACAATAAGTAAATATGCAAAACCACAAACACCAACCCGAAGTCTTGTGTTAAAAGCTCATTATACTGTAGAGTTCAAATGCGAAAAGCAATGAAATCCAACAGAAATCCAAATCTCTTCCAGGACATTTTTATGACCCACTGTTAATTGCTAGCTGTCGTGTGTTTCAGGTTTGTATTTTCCCAGATTTATAGCATTTAGGGGCAGTTCAATAGTTTTTTTTCACAAAGATAAACATCCACATTAGAGTCTAATAAGAATTTGTCATTTCTTTTTCCATTGGTGTAAATCAGAAGTAACTCTATTGAAGCCAATGGAATTACACAAGTGTAAGAAGAATTTGGCCCACTTTCTGTAAACGTTGTACCTCACTGATATACGGCACAGTACCTTAATGTATATATAAGCCCAGTTATAATGGGCCAGAGTTTCAGTTGTGCTCAGCAGCAACCATTTAGACACCAAGATGCGTGGTCAGATTTTTCCAAAGAGGTTAGAATGTTGAGTATGGAGTATTTTGAAAATCGGGCCAAACAAATGTTTGTCCTGGGACAACTATGCCTCTTAAGAAGGCAGAAAGGATGGTCTTGGGTTTACATTCTGAACTAGAGTTAGGCAATCTGGATTCTTTTCGGCCACAGCGCTCCTCAGTAGCTTTGGGTAAAATACACGCAGTATGTCTTCACTGCTTTTTAAAAAAGTGGGGGGGTTTCATAACTCAGGTTAGCTAACTCAGATTAAAATCGCAGCGAAGACACGTCAGGTCAGTTTTTAAACTCGAGTGAGCATCTTGAGTTCCACCCCAGGCTCCCCTATAGGCTTTAATTGAGCTACCAAATTAAAAACCTCACTGCCAGGTCTTCACTGTTATTTTAAGACAGAGTTAGTTAACCAGAGTTAAGAGCTCATCTCTTGTTGCAGAGAACCCATACAGAGCCTTGTGCCTCCAAGTGCCAACTGGGAGATAACAATAGTTAACTCATCACTGTGTTGTTCATTTAGATCTGTGCACTGCTTTGAGATCCTCAGATGGGAACGCAGTATACATGGGTAAAATATGACTATTTTTCTTTGTGGGCAGCTTAGTAAAGCACGGTTACCAACCCTCAGGATTTTATCATGAGATTCATAATATCTGATGTTTTATTTAACAAGGTCACACTTGAATCTCAGCACCTTTAAAATAAATTTTAAAAAGCTTCTATCCCTTGCGATTCAGAAGAAAAAGCTTGAAATGTGGCCGGAGTGAGTCATAAAGGCTAAAAAGCAAAAAAAAAAAATAATAAAAAAATCTAAATTGAAGTTTCTTGGGGCGAAAGGGTGTCTTGATTTTTTGAAACCAGTCTAATGATTTTTTGGACCCTGACTCCTGATTTTTGAACCTCTGGGGTCAGCCATAGTGGAAAAGATGCAGTGTACAAGTATAGTGGACCACTAAAAAGTTCATTCTGATAGTAGGGATTTTACAGGTGTCAGTGCTGTTCCCTGTACTTAACATGGGAAATTACTGCTAGAACAAATGTTTTATTTAGAAACTGTAATGTACCTTTGTGTGTGCCTGCTGTATATTTATTATGTGCTTATTTTCAAAAAGAAAAACAAATAAAAGTTATTTTCTTCTTATTTCAGAACCTTACTGAATCTCGGTTTTATGTTATATTATGTCATCCACTAATAATTAAGGGTCAGATCCTATAGGCTTTTCTAGGGAAAATTTTCCACTGAAATCAATAGGAACTTTGCCCACGTGTGTGTGTGTGTGGGGGGGGGGGGGCTGCTGTCTAGTGCCCCCTTCAGGGCTATGTGTGGTACTGCACATAGTCCCTGCTTTAGTCTGCAAAGTTTGGCTGCCAGTCTGGGGCAGAGTGGCTTGTGCTGTGAGCTTGGCATCAGTCTTGCCATGAGTCTTGGCATCTGCCCCAGAACAAAAGCAAGCAAGCTTTCTTAACTGACCTCGTGGTTCTTGATTGGTCAGTATTTTCTCCTGGCCTTTCTAGGCTTTTGGAGGACTGTCCTATTAGCCACGCAGACTGAGTGGATTTTCCTTGGGTGGGGAGTGTCAGGTCACTAATGCCTCCAGCAGGGGGCACAGAAGACCTGATAGACCTTGTCACGCTGTGTGAGGATTGTAGGATCAGGTTCATTGTATTGAAAACCATTATTGTAATACACTAAACATGAGGAAACAATGAGGGGTTAATGTGTGCAACAGATGTGAAGCCAGGGGTCTAGTTCCACTGGATTTATGCAAGGTTGACATACCTCACCTATGGAAGTACAGACCTTATTCTTCACTTATGGCCTGGCACCTTACAGTGAGAAAAAATGGCCAGTGTAAACTCAACTTGCCAAACTCAATCTAAGCCCATTTCCTTCCCTATTCTCCTCAATATTAATATCCTCAAAACAAAACAAAGCACCCAGCAAAGCTCTTTAAAAAAAGGTGTCCAGGGCCTGAAACTATTTGCATTGGAGTCAGTTGCAAAAATCGCATTATTTACCCCTTTATGGTCCTTTGATTCCAACTGAAAGATAAATGGTCACCGCAGAATCTGACATTTCTGTTAATATAGTCGTTTTGCAAAACCACACACTGTCTTTTTTTTTTTTTAATCAGAAAGGGGCTTTATAATGGGTGTCCTAACTCCATCCCGCAACCTGATCCCAACAACAGCGCAGGGTGTAACAGTAGCCACTGCATTCATGACACACTCATCCATAACATGTGACCTTTGTAACCCTGACCCAGATCATGTGCCAGAGCCAGGAAGTAAAGTTTCAGTTAGTTTCTTGCCAGCACTTGTGTGTGTTTAATACTGATAAGAGGGGACACAATTTAAAGCCTAATTTTCAAAAGTGTACAATACTCAACAACTCCTGTTACTCTTAAAGGGAGATTTTGGGTGCTGAACTTTTTTGAAAATCAGGCCATCTGCGATAGGTGTTTTAGGAATCCTTTCTTTGGGTGAAGTTCCCTGCCCCATAGAGACATAGATAGGAGCACAGGGACTCTGGGGGGAAGGGGACGATTTTAAAAGGCACAAATGGAAACCAGGTACTTACAATGGGAGTTACACACCCAAGCTTGTGCCTTTGAAAATTCCCTGAGAATATTCAGAATCTTACAGTTCGGGCATTTCAGGAACATCCATTTTTATGCTGCTCATATAGGGGATAATATATAATACAAGCCTATTTTCTCATAATCCAGTAACACAAGGACCCTGGTGGGCTTCAGGGCTTCTCAGTTTCTGGTACGAGTCAAATACTCTTTTTATTTTTTAATTGAGAAATGTCGCTGTTAAGTGGTCATGATGAACCAAAAGCCCACATTGCGAAAAAGGCATTTAAGGTATTTAAGGCCTTCTCCATACATCTCTAGCCACAATGAAATGTTTTAGAGACCACCACTCTGTGGCAAAATTATTTGTGGGGTGAGGAAAAGCATTCCACACAGTCCTGCTGCTGAAGTTATTTCAGGCAACGTCACATGAGAATGAAGTGAAAATACAGCCCTCCTCTCAGACACAACATAATACCCCTGGCAGAGTATTTTGCTACTACACCAAGTCACAAAGGCCTGTTTCTGCACCTTATATGCCGCAAGTGCTTCAAGCTCTGAATTACTTAATAAAAGGGCATTTAAGGGTTATCCAGACACTCTAAGTTTGTCGCTTTGGGCAGTAAGTCAGTTTGTCTGCTAATAAAGTACAGAGCATTCTGTCTTCCCCTAAAAAAATCCCTACTTCTTCTATACTCTGTTGGCGCTACATGAATTTACTCTGTATTTAGGCATTATTGGAAGGAGAAAACAACTTTTAAAAGTTTTGCAACTGGTCTATATATTAAGAAATGGGCCCCCCAAATTATTACTGTGTAACAAAGTCAGCATTCAGAAAGATCATTCATGTGATGCTAAAGCTATAGAGCCCAAATTCTCCCCTCATTCTCTCCTTATTCCACACAGAGGATCAGATCCCTGTGTCCTCAGTGAAACATATGGATATGAAGGGGAAAAGTAGCTCTAAGCCACCTTATGTTTTCCTGGGACTGACTGGGCTGTTAAACCAGCCATCAGTGTAATTTAGAGCAGCCTTCAGGCTGCTTGAGATTATAACAGCTAGAACTGTCCCTAAAAAACTACTCCTTTGGTTGGGACTCACTAGTCATGCCCCCTTTCACACCCAGTCATTACCCCAGCCCAGCAGGAAGGCACCCTGTGTTGATATTGCATATCAAGGGATTACCTGGTAGGAGAATCCCCAGATGACATTCTGGGGCATCTCTCTATGACTGGCTGAGTGACAGAACCAGTGAGCATGATCTGACCCAGAGTATTAATACCAAATTTTGCACCAACTTACATCCTGTGCAGTACTCTGTTGGAGCCAAAGGGATTTCAGAAGGTATCAAAATATATACTTGGGCACATTCCTTCAGCATGTGCAAAGCTACCAGAGAGAGGCAAGTTAAACCTACTCAGATGTTGCAGTTTTAAAATTGTCAGGTGGAACAGAACTGTTCCCCCTCCATTAGTGAAAGCAGTTAGTAGAGCTGCGATGGAGGAGCAAAAGACCAGTCTCGGGACCAAACTACATAACTCACCCCTTTGACATACACACGTCCCCAAAACAAGCCAAAATCCACTAGCGGTCTGCTGTCAGGAGGTGAACATAAAAACCTGGATGGTATACACTTTGGGTCAGAGTCTGTCATTTATTATCTGGCTGTACAGCACCCTGCACAATGGGGCCCAACCTGCTGGTGACCTTCAGGTGATACTGCAGTATAAATAGTAAATAATATAGTTGGATTAGGGGAAAGACCTGGGGAGAGAAGGAAAATGTGTGTGTTTGGAAGCAAATACCGGGTCAGATACTTCAAGATTCACTCCTATTTCGAAATACCTTAGTACACAAGTATTCCCATTGATTTCCTACTTAACAGGAATAAAGCTGACAAAAGTTGGCAGCAAAGAAAGTTAGAGAAAGTTAGAGATCCAAGTCGTAGACAGGTGTTTAGGGTTTGTAACAGAAAGAGAAATGTGCAGAGGAGATTGTGAGGAAGAGGGAGGGCTTTTAATATACACAGAGTATGTAGTGAAGAAGGAAACACTGTCTCCAGTTGAACAAACTCCGACTTGGAAAAGTTGCCTAAATAAGGGAACGCGGAAGTTTAGTCCATTGTGAAACAGGAAGGATGAATCTAGATGCCCCAGCAGTGTGTATATTAGAGATGGACAGATAGAGAGCGTAGAACAAGATAAAACTATTTGACAATGATAGAGACTGACATTAATGTCAATGTATGAGGATTCAGCAAACACTATAAAATGAATACATATATCGGAGGTCAAACATGGTTGCATGTGGGACAGACAAAAAACTGACCATGACCGTTGCAGGTTATTATATGCTTGCTCTGTGCTGTTCCAGTTGTTCACATACGGTGCTGACGTGCCTTGCTTCAAAGAGCTTAATGGCAACATAACAAATCTGCTCCCACCTTGCTCTGTTAAGGGCTGTTGCTTCCCAGTTCCTGAGATTGACCTGACATACTTTCAAGTTTGACTTTCATGCATCTGTATACAATTTGAACTGACCACCATGAGAGTGGGTGCCTTGCTTTAATGCAGTGTTTCCCAAACATGGGATGCCACTTGTGTAGGGAAAGCCCCTGGCGGGCCCGGCTGGTTTGTTTACCTGCCATGGACACAGGTCCGGCTGATCACGGCTCCCACTGGCCGCGGTTGGCTGCTCCAGGCCAATGGGAGCTGCTGGAAGCGACACGGGCCGAGGGACGTTTTGGCAACCACTTCCAGCAGCTCCCATTGGGAAACACTGCTTTAATGGACCATAAAAATATGGCCTAGGGCAGTGGTTCTCAAAGCCCGTCTGCCACTTGTTCAGGGAAAGCCCCTGGCGGGCCAGGCCAGTTTGTTTACCTGCCGTGTCTGCAGGTTCAGTCGATCGCGGCTCCCACTGGCCACAGTTTGCTGCTCCCGGCCAATGGGTGCTGCCGGAAGGGTGTCCAGCACATCCTTCAGACCGCACTGCTTCCCACAGTCCCCATTGGCCTGGAGCGGCAAACCATGGCCAGTGGGAGCCATGATCGGCTGAACCTGCAGACGCGGCAGGTAAACAAACCGGCCTGGCCTGCCAGGGGCTTTCCCTACACAAGCAGTAGACCGGCTTTGAGAACCACTGGTCTAGGGTATTCTCAAGTTGGCCATATGAATAAAGCACCCAGATCAACACTGCTGAGCTATTATGAGCATACTTTGAACGCTGGACATCCAAAAGATTAAGGAATTCGGTGTTAGAAATCTTGGCCCACCATTTGACCAAAGATAGTGCATATGGAACTGATCAAGTTTCCTGATATGGTGGTAGTATGTTGTCTGTGTCTCACAACCACATTGAAGTGTTGTTAGCACAACTGCCTGATAGACATTTCATTTAGTGCTCATTCTGATGCCCCTATCATCCCATAGGCGATGTGACAACATTCCAAATGCAGAGCTCACCTTGGCTACTTTAAATATACTCATATTTTATGTGATGAGTAATCTCATCATCAGTTGTGACATTCTTTGACAGCGTGCTTTCTAGGTAACAAAACTTCTCTGTGAGCTTGAAGGAGCACTGCTGTTCTTAATAATTCGGTGGACATGCGTATTCCTGGCACAGATTGGTACAGTAATTTAGCTTTCTGTAGGATAACTGTGAAACTGCATGAGCAAAGTGATCAGTTATAAATTGAACATCATTGATCAAGTGAACAACCAGTCATCAGCAAATCAAAGCTCCTTTATAAGGAAATCCGCCCTTTTGTGCAAACACAGAACCACTTTCCAACTAAAACCCTAAAACCATATTGGAGGAACTAAAATAACATACTTGTGGTGACATTCAAAAATGAGTCAGTGAAACACATTGGAATCATATGAACACTATGAAATCTCTCAAATGTGCTGCTACCATACCACCACCAGGTCTCCATCATGAAACTTCCATCTAAAACTGGATCGAATTCTCACCTACCCATCCACCCTGAGATCTGTTGGAAACTAGAGGAGATTGTATGAGCTGCGTCCCAACAATCTTTCCTGTAGAAGAATTTGACAGATGGGCTGGATGAAGGGGAGGTAACTGAGAAGAAGCACCTGTTAATTTCAGGGAGTTGAGGGAAATCAGGAGAGAAAAGAAATCACAAGTGGGTGGAGGGGTAAGAGCACTGCTCTATTACTGGATATCTTTTGAACATGACTGACAGCCCTGCGTGTCCATGGTAACATCTGCCCACCTCTCCTGGGGGAAAAAGCACAACAAAAAAACAAGAAGCAGCCTCCAAGAGCATGAGTCGAAGAGGTGGATGATGAGTTGTCAGAAATTATTACATACCAACGCAAAATATATGGTGGATGGTCTATTCCTGTAAAGAGAAGGATGGAAAGGAGTGGGTGACAAATGTATGCTTATTCTTGCTGCCAAGTGAGATATTCTGCCTGAGAAATCAAGTCTGGAAATCAAATGACACGTTCCACTTCGGCTTTGTGCTTTGGGACAAGAGGGAGTTTTTGTCGGAGGCATCCTTGAAAAGTTCCTCTGATTTCTTTACAAAACTTAATACTTTCTTGGGGGGGGAAAGAGTAAACTGATATAGTCTTTGATGAAGACAGCTAGCGTGCTCACACTCTCTTGCCACTAACTAGAAGCACTGAGATCTTTTAGAACTGGTACTGTATTGTGCCATATGTGAGACCAAGGAGGTAGGACGTCATGGAATCCTATATGCTGTCCTTCATGAAAGCAGCTGCCGGCTTGTATAAGGAAGTCAACTTAGCAGATATAAGGTCAGATCAAGTGTAGGGAAGAAGAAAAGGAGATGACCTAGCCATTGCTGGATGGCTAGCCCAATTGGCTGCACATTCTTAAAGGTTTTTCAGTACAAGTATGATATTAATTGTGTGTACATATACATATGGTTATATCATCAGCTGTATAAATCAACATAGATCCACTGAAATCAGTAGCACTACACCAAATTACATCAGCTGAGGATCTGGCTCATAGTTAAATGTGCTCATTTCTAGTTTGTGTTTCATTCCTAAAGTTTATTAACCTCAGCTATATCACTTATTCCCTTTGAATTAGGGTACATATGGGGAAATGGCTATACCAGTGTTTCCCAAACTTGGGACGCTGCTTGCATAGGGAAAGCCCCTGGCGGGCTGGGCCGGTTTGTTTACCTGCCGCGTCCACAGGGCCGGCCGATCGCGGCTCCCACTGGCTGCAGTTTGCTGCTCCAGGCCAATGGAAGCTGCTGGAAGTGGCGCGGGCCAAGGGACATACTGGCCGCTGCTTCCAGCAGCTCCCATTGGCCTGGAGCAGCGAACCGCGGCCAGTGGGAGCTGCGATCAGCTGGACCTGCAGACGCAGCAGATAAACAAACCGGCCTGGCCTGCCAGGGGCTTTCCCTACACAAGTGGCATCCCAAGTTTGGGAAACACATGTTCAAACCAAGGAATAAAAGTAACAATGATTTTTAAACAGCCACAAATATAGCTGATAAAAATGTCTGATGTCCTTGACACAACAGTATTTAAAAATAATCTCAGTAAATCATCGAAAAGCAAGCTGACTGGATTTTTCAAAGTATATTAAAAAGAAAAAAAGGTACTATATTGATTTATATTAAACAAATCTTGAGAATGAAACCTGAGCTGCTGTGTAAGAGGAAAAAGCAACTTCTCTGAGTCTTTGAATTTTTGAGATCTTGCTTTTCCCTGTCTAATTTATTAATGTGGCACAAAACTGGGCAACCTATTTGTATTCAGTCTTTAAAAATATGGAAAGCCCCTTTTCCTAAGAATGTACTTTATAAGAATTTTATTCCATCAAAGTTTGGATTAAACCTGTTTAGGCAATGTTGTACATTTTGCACTAGACAGTAAACTTTCAAGTTGTTTTTCTTTTAAATCCACTAAAAGGTGTTAATTAAAGCTGGGTAAATATTTCCTAATGAACAGTTTATTCAATGAATGTCACCTCTTTTTCTGTTCATGAATTGCCTTTGTGCAGACAGCGATTTTCTTGAACTTAGTTGTGACTCAAAAATTATCCAAAGAGTTTACCTTGATCTGCAGCTCATTAGCAATCTGTGAATTGTGTATATTCAATATTTGGAATTTGAGATGTATCGTTTTGTTTTGATTGGGTGCACGGATCAAATGGTGGTGTCTCTGTTCCCTCATTGGATGAAGAGAAACTTTTAGAATCAGATTTGGGCTGTAAATACTGAAGTTTATGTATTCAAAGTTTGCTGTTCATAAATATCCTCTATTATTAGCCTGAATTTCATTCAACAATCTCACCAGGAAGCTGGTTCACAGGAATATTTGTCAGAAGTGAATACAAGAGGGACATGAACAGAGTGAGGGCTCAATCTTGCGCCTTTAGCTGTCATTGGCAAAGCACCCAGTGACTTCAATAAGATGCAGGATTGGGCTCTAAGAGCAAATTCATTTATAAATTCAAATGAATATGCACATACAAATGTGAACTGTTTGACTGTCCACCTAGCTCTAATATTATTATATAAACATAGGTATGCACACATACACATATACACACGCACACTCTTCTAAAGCCTACCACAAACAACTAACCCTCACAACCCCTCACCTCCAAGGTAAGAATATATTTTCAAATGATTCCCTACCACTGAGACCTTAATTCAGGCCAGAATTTTTGTTTGTTTGTTTTTTAATGACCTATTTCATTTCTCTTCAAGATGATCTTTCTTTTTTAACAGAATACCTGAGGGCTCGTTTCCTAGAACCTGACCGATACAGTTTCTTAACCTTGAAAATCATCACACTGCTTTTTTTTTTTTAATTTCACCTAACGAAAAAATGCCTAAGTGGGAACAATAGTAACAATGATACGATCCGAGCCCCACGGACACAGATTAGGTCTGTGTGAAAATATCTTTCCTGACTCCATTTGGAATCTGCTTGTATGTGTTTGTGTGAGTGTGTGTGGAAGAAAATATGGAAAATAGCATCTTCAATTGAAAAAAAAAATAATACATGCCAGGGGTTTTGTGCATACCTTTGACTGTAGCCAACAACTGTCAGTTAACAACAAGCAAACCAGTGATCGGGGGATTTTTAATGCCACGTTGGCCCTGGAAGGAGGACTCTTTCATTTCCCATACTTTGTCACTCGCCATAGAGCGGGCTGACATAATGGACTTTTACAACAAGCTCAGAAGCAATTGGCAATTAAGTGGTTTGAAGGGGTTCTTCTGGGCTGCTGTGAAAGGCTTCAGGTGTGAAACGCTTGTTTTCAAGAGCACTAAGCAAAATGTATAGTTGCTTTCAGGGCCCCCCTTGTCCTTCTGAAGGAAGGGGGAGAAATGGGGGAAGCAAGGACACTCAAGAGCAATTTGCTATTCAATGCCTGAATGCTGTGTGCTTTTTCTCTTCCCCCCTCCCCATCCTTGTGCAGCTAGTAAGAAGGGCAGATTGCGATGGCACAAACAGCTTTCAGCACAATGGCAGATCAAGAGAGAGGCAGGGAAAATGAGGCAGAGAGAGAATGGAAGCCTGAATGAAGTAAGGACGGCTTGATTGTTAATTGTGGGTAAATGTGTTGCAAGGGTGAAAAGGGTTCATGGACTACTTTAAAACTATACCCAAGCAATAAGTACAGAGAGTTGTGGAATAAGGAGATATTCCTGACCCTCTGAAGAGCTATAGTGGTGCATCTGGCCCACTTGAAAAGTAAATTGAGAACGGATAAAAAGATAGGGAAATACATTTGTGTGCATTATATACTTGTATTTCTAAAGGAACCCTGGCTAGCAAACAAACTAGGATGTCACATACACAATATTCTCTCTCCCAGCATTACTGAGCCCCTATGACATTAAAATCTCGAAAATACGAATATTGTCTAAAAGACAAATATTTAAAATGTGGCTTTTTAAAGAGCGGGGGGGGGGAGAAGAATATGAGTTTTTATTCGAGGACAAAATATTTTGTTCTGAGGCTAACACAAAGGTAAAGGAAACTTCAAACAGAACTAAGGGAACAATATCCTTCATGAAGACTGTTTCATGTCACTTTTCCTTGTATGACCTTTACTTCCAACATATTGATTTTTTCCTAACCCTTTGCTTTGCTTTGCAGAAAAAAGGAGTATTGAGTCTTTGAGTTGCTTACATATCACTATTGTACATTCATTCTTAAAGGTGAAGGATCCCCTTTCAGAAGATGACTATCTGATTGACAATATGATTAGGATTGTCTGAGGACTTTTCATTTTAAATGTAGTGAGCCATATATTATATGTATATAGTTTGAGGTGAGAGAACGAAATGCCTCAGATCAGCCAGACTTTATGGCATGTGTGTGTAAGACAGTGTTTCTCAAACTTGGGACGCCGCTTGTGTAGGGAAATCCCCTGGCAGGCAGGGCCAGTTTGTTTACCCGCCCTGTCCGCAGGTCCGGCCGATCGCAGCTCCCACTGGCCGCGGTTCACTGCTCCAGGCCAATGGGAGTTGCTGGAAGTGGAGCGGGCTGAGGGACGTATTGGCTGCCGCTTCCAGCAGCTCCCATTGGCCTGGAGCAGTGAACCGCAGCTAGTGGGAGCCGTGATCAGCGGAACCTGCGGACAGGGCAGGTAAACAAACCGTCCCGGCCCACCAGGGGCTTTCCCTACACAAGCGGCGTCCCAAGTTTGGGAAACACCGGTGTAAGAGATCCGCTAGTTTATATTTTTCATATTTTGGGGGAGAATGGGGAGGTGGGGAAAATGAAGGAAGTGTGACTGTTCAATTCATTATACCCCAGCATGAAATGGATTTCACCATTCTGTGGATTGACATTGCTACATGGTCATTAGAAGCTTTCCTATCGTAGCTCACACAACTTCAGAGATGAGCCTGCATTTGAAACAAACACAATTAATATCCAATCAGACAGATGAGCTCACCTATGCCCTAACTGTACAAAAGTGTGAGTGCATGACATGCGTTAAAGGAATAATTACAATAAAATTAAAATCAATTGATTTAAAACACATAGGGAAATGGGTCTGAGTAAAATCTGTCAGACCAACACTAGGATGGTTAGTTCTCTCTCTTATTCTGCACACTCACCAGTGTGAATCAGGTGCAACTTCACTGAAAGGGTAACATCTTGTAAAACCAGCATGAGGAGAAGGATCATTGTTTCTTCCTTACCCTAAGTCTTTCCCTCACTTTCCATCAAAACAAAACTCATGTAATTTTTGCCAGACAGTAAAGGCAGCTTGTTCGAATGCCAAAACATCTAATGCAAATCATACAGCTATTCCATGTGAAGGAACCCTCCACTGTCCATCCATTCTCCCTCTGGTTTTCATCTACTGCCTGTAACATGAAGAACTGCAGTATAAATAAAATGCTATTGGAAAGTATGAAAATACCTATTTCAAGTACTCTGCCCCCCTTCCACTGAGAAACAGAAACAGTAAACTAGAGAACTGTTGCATTTCAACTATTATTGCAATTGAAATGCTGTTGATATAATTTTGGCCACAGTTTCAAGGAGGGGCTTCCTCTTGTGCATGCACAAATGATAAAATTTACATGCACAAAACCCATTTGCCCCTACAGGGAAGACTCCCAAAGATGTCAATGGGAGTCTTTGCAGTGACTTCTGTGCACGTTAGATCAGATCTACAGGTTTTACTCATGCACAGTAAGTTCATTCACATACATGAGCTGGTGATAGTACTCACAAAACATGCACGCAAGAGTCTCTGCTTGCAAAGTTGGACACAGACAAGCGCATACCAGGTCCAGTACCCGTTGAAGCTTCTTTTCAGATGCAAATAAACTCATGCTGCAGTGGATGTGCCAGCTGTGGGGCCTGAGGCCTTTAAACCCACACCCAGAAATGAGAATGGCATGCAGCATTGCCAACAAACTGGTGCTCAGCTGCAAGTGTGTTGTGCTTGCAGAGACTGCAGCATAAACAAAATAATATCTTCATGCTATGAGGCACATGAATTTATGCATGTAACCTCTGGCTCCTGAAGATGAGAATAGATACCCTAGTTGTTGTTTTGTGCATTACTTATCAAACTTCAGGAACCTAGATTTTTTTTTGAGGGAATGAGTAGATCTGGTCCAAAAAATTGAGAACATCTGGAGAAAAAAATAGAAAAAAAATGAAAATTTGTAGTTTTGCTTGAAATTTTCCATTTTTTTTCAAAGAAATTTTTTATTTTGGTTTGGTGGGGCAAATAATTACATGCTCTTTTTAATTTTGCACCCAGGGGAGAGGGAAAATTTTCTTAAGTGTCTCCTCCACTCTATCCCTGTAAAATGAAAGTTTTATGGCACATTTTCTTCAAAAAACAACATTTGAATCAAAGTGAAATTTTTCATATTTTTTTGTCAAAAAGGTCTTTCCCACTGAAAAAGTTGCAAGTGAAAATGGTTCCCCAGCCCTCATAATGAGTCAATCACACACACAATTTCCTTCTGATTTTTGCAAAAAAACAGCACTTTTGCTGAATATGCAAGTTGCTGCACTTATATACTCATTAAGCATCATAAAATTGGAAGGACTGAAGAAAATTTCTCAGAGGTGATTTCTTCAATGGTATTCTGACCTCTTCCTGAACAGCCTTGCTCAGAGATTACCTGGCGGAGATAGTAGGGTATTCTGTGAGTGCTTCCAGTTTTGCCTGGGATTAAGTTATAACTCAGTGCATTGTAATTCAGAGAAACAGCTGGTGCTGCATGCAACAAAAATTCTAGCCGGGTATTTCAAAGCTGTAATGTATATAACTCAAATCTTTAAAATTCTCAACAAAAATTGCTGAGAGTTTTTTTTTTCAGTTTAAGGGCCTGGTCCTGAAGTCAATGGAGACACTCCACTGGCTTCAATGGATATTATATCAGGCTAAATCCAGAGAAACTTCACTGAAGTCAATTGAATTAGTCTGGATTTGCACAAATGTAACAAAGAGCAGAAGTTTCTGTGCTATTTCTTTGAAGCAGATCTGGTCAAAACACACATTTAATATATAAATCTGGATGTGCCACAGCCAATAGCATCGCTACCACATGAGTCTATTTAAATCCTGGATGCTTAAGTAGTGAGATGATGGGGTCACAATATAAGCACAAACCATTCATATTATTGTCGTGTATAGATGCTCAAACCCAAGTTTGGTCCATATGGTGGTAAGAACTGTCCAAACACATAGCAAAAGACAGCGGCTGACCCAAATGCAGTCTAACTAGACAGGATAGGCAAAGGGTGACGCAGTGAGGTGAAATGTTTTGCAAAAGGTCAGAGAATCAGAAATAGAATCCTGATCTCCTGAGTCCTCTAGTGCTCTGCCCACTAGACCACACTGCCTCTCTGCAAATAGGCATCATGGTTCTTGCATTCATGAGGTTTAACGTTAATTCAGTGGAATGTTTAAGTGGTTACTGCACATGTCCAGTCTCATTCTGACCATTAATCTCTCGCACATACTTCTTACTGATTAGTTCCAAATTGTCAAAAGGCCTCTGGCCACATTCCATCATTTTTATTTGGGTATATTTGTTTACAAATCAAACTTCTCTGCTAGCAGAGTAAAAAAAAAAACTTTTTTTTTTTAGTGACAAAAAATATGTCGCTGATTTTCATTCAACCTTTTTTTTTTTTAAAGACGTTTCTTCCAACTTGAGCAGTCACATTACAGCCTTGAAGCCACTTCTTGTGTGCATTTGATAAACTCCTCAACGCAGAGGTTCAGCCTCCTGATCTTGCAATGGGATCTGCTGTCCCTGAGCCCACTGACTTCAGTGGAAGCCCGTGCAGGCTACAGGGGAGTTCTTGCTAGTGGACTGCCTTGCAGGATTGGGGCCTTACCCTGGAAGAAGTGATACAGAACAAACTCTTGAGGGTCTTAAAATTCTACTTAGCCCTTAGTGTAGTAAATGGGAGTTTTGTCTAAAGACGAAGTGAAAACCGAGGGCCCAATTTTGCCACATTCACATTAAGCAAGTTGTGGTGATGAGCAAAGTGGGATCAATAGCATACAGACTAATCCTATGAGTAAGGGTTCAGGACCAAGTCCTGAGTAAGGACTTCTGAGTTCAGCCCTTGAGCCATCTGATCAGCATCACTGGCTCTATTTCTGTGGGGAAAGCATGGACGGTTCGGCCTACGGCATTAACGACAGTTTCACATACACGACAGTGCAATATTTTTAACTGTCGTGTTACAGCTTCCTGCAGGGGCTACAAAGCTGCTGCTTAGCAGCAGTGTCCCACTCTTAATTAACATTTTTGGAAACACTGCCATTCAGCTGGATGGCCATTCCATCTCAATTGACAGCTGACTAGAAGTGGTTTTCACAGCTGGGCTGCTGATCCAATGCCGAGAGAGGCTGCAGTATCATTAATTTTGCAGCACGGTTTACAGCCGTAATTAATATTTCTGGAACCACTGCAAGTCAGCTTGGTGGCCATTCTGTTTCACTTGATAGCCAGTTGGAACACATTTTACTGCCGCTTTAAGCCTGCTACATGTAGAGTTGCTGCACTGCTCTTGTAAGGGGCTGTAAGGAACACTATATATCACCCATACAGTATCACCATTATCTTAAGGGCAAGGGCAAGTCTTTAAACATGGGCAATTCTTAACTGTTCCTTGTCCAGCCACCAAGTGAAGATTTATTGTGAATCTCATCACGTTCACCTATTTCACGTTTCCCTGACACTAAGCTGAACAGCTCAGGATTCCAAACCTGAGATCTGCTCTTACTCCAGTTGAAGTCAACTGGAATTCTCCTATTGACTTCAGAGGGATCCACGCTGGGTTCTCTGCAAATGCACTGTATACCATGTCACCCTGCAAATCTGCTCCATAAAAGAGGTTTCACAGTTGCTATCACTCACAACTGGGATCACTATCCATTTCTATATGAATATGTCATAGTAATATATATCTGATCTCTTCATAACAAACAGAGGAGTTAGTTTCACATGGGGAGAACAGACCCCTTAGCTTAATTTACAGCGGTAAAGCTCATACTAAGAAGACATGTTTGACAGGGTGAGAAAAAAGTTTATAATGCTAAAATCCATTACAAAACCCTAGTTTATGGGACCCTGCAGCTTTCTGGCCTTATTATGTATGCGACATAAATGACACAAGGGGATTTAAAATTAGATGCATGTTTTGACTTTCCTGACAAAAAATATTCATATTTCTAACGACCCTCTCATCACCTATCTTGGACCAACAACAACAGCAGCAAACCAAAACAAGCAAACAGGAGCAACACCTAAACACACAGTCTTTTTTGATGGTTTATGAAACACGTCACTATACAACTAAAACTCACAAACAGAAAATGTGTGTAGCCGCTAATGCACAGCAGATATCAAAACTTTACATTAATGTTTATAACTGAAAGCAGAACCAGACAATCTTGTTACATATGCTTCCTCCTAGATTTCTGAGGTTCACAGTGCTATATGCAGGAAAACAGTTAAATGAAACCTCATGAAAGGCAGCATTGTATTTGCTTTAAAATAAAAGTCAGCTGTAGCCCCCGTTGTTCACTTTTCCCACCCCCCTCCCAGAATTTACAAACCACATATTTGATTATGCGGATTTTCCAAGCTCTCCTGGCTTTTAATACCAAGTTGTGCATAATAAGACTTTCCCTCACTACTTGTGCAGTGCATAGTCTGAGAATAATGTTTTACCTATGTAACAAATGTCATGAGTTTTTATATATATCACTTGTTCTATATAAAAATCTTGTTTCCCTGTAATGAGGGAGTGACTTTTTTTTTTAACTTCTAACCACCAGCCTTAACCAAAGGTGTTGAAAGTGGCCAGTGAGGGGAAAATCACAAACTAAGGCCACTAAAAAAAACAAAAGGAGGGGGGGATTAATCTTATTAGGATCGTATATCATGAGGTTGTCAGGTGTGAAAGCAAACGAATGGCCTCTGTTTATCTGAGCTAAACCGAGTGGTTCACCAAAAGACTCACTCCAAGCAGGGTTTTTTTTACCCTTAATAAATTGGCTAAGTCGGAGCAGAGTGTTGATAATGAAGTATGTGCGAGTGAGGTCTGAGCTTTCCTCCTAGTGTTTAGATGCAACTAAGCTTCACTTTTTTTTTTTTTTATCACAGCTGATTCAGAAAGCCCTTTGGAAAGATGAAGTAGGTAGAAATCAAAATAAATGGATTCTATTAAAACCAGCAATGCATCAACTGCTTGATAAAGTGATTAATAAACAGCTTAGGATGGTGATTGATTAAACTCTTTAATCAAAGTGCTAAACTGACTTAATATGGATAGTTTCAACATGTTCAAAGTATACATTTTCTCTACCGAGGGTTCAGAGTTGTTTATGTAACTTTTCTGAAGTGTCTCCCCTAGGTCTGACCTTCAGATAGCTAGGACTGTGGAATGTGTAAGGAGTATAAAGTGCTAAATATATTGCATTAGTCGCTAGAATTTTGCAGATAAATTTTCCTGCTGTTTCACTGGTCAACAAATATTTTTTTCCAGAATTTCAGATACCTTAATAAAACAGTTTCTGTATCGGGATTTTTAAACCCCTCTGCAATTAAAGGGGATGACGCAACATAAAAATCAATTTTATATCATATTTCATTCCCTTTTTTCCCTCCCAGTATTTGTGTGAAGTCTAGAAATCTAGATTTTTATTCTTAGACTGATTACACATGTTTACTTCAAACTGGGTATATTTAATTTAATCCATAGTCTGCTTCAAGATGCAATTTTTGACACAATCATCTGTTTCATTAGGCTAATTTACTAAGACTTTGCACTGGAAAGTCTGTGATTCTGATATTCTGAGGGAAGGAGGGAGAGAGAGATTTCAGCTCTCTTGATTTTATTGTGAGTTTCACAATATTTGGTATTTTAACTTAAGTCCCACCTCCTGGAGAGATATGAACGCAAGAGAATCTCAGCTTTCTTTTTTAAGTACATTTCTAGTTCTCATAACTATGGGGGAAAAGTTTGAAAATGTGATCTGAATGCAACCTAAAAGCTAAGAGACCAGACAGACAATAAAAAGAACTCAAAATCTATTTTTAAAAAATCTCATGATTTTTAAGACAATTTTGTGGTGGTGGGGGGAAGGACTTATGGTTTTTCAGGGCTTAGTGCTGGCAATACTGTACCCCGTAGGGAGCTGAACACCCAAATCCTATTGGAATTCAATGGGAGTGGAGCACCTAACTCCCTTAGGCTTCTTTGAAAATCCCAACCTTACAGCTTCACAGACTTTGGAAACTGAAACCTCTGAAAGAGGGTCTGACCGTTGATTGGTTGTTGGTGGGTTTATTAAGAGACTGGGTGCTGCCAAGAGGGATGAATGAACTAGTCCCCAAGGACACAACCCTCTACTCTGGTCAAAATTGTGTCCAAGTGAAATCTTGCCCCTTTTCAGAAGTTCATATACAAGGAGGACAGCTCGTTGTGCTTGCTTCAGCCTGGGGACTCTTTAGGAGCGACAGATGCCTGGGGTTCAATCTAGGCCTCTGTAGCCTTGTACAGCATAATAAATGTTAGCAAGCTTTAAATGCACCATAACCATAACTATTCCTGCGATAAAATGATCAATCACTATTATACATAGGCCCTCTGTGCACACATACCAAAGTGTTCAGGTAGCAATGCAGTTATCCAGTTACAAGCATGGACAAAACAAATACCCCATATAAGACCTTGCAATAGCAAGGTGCTTCACATTTTGAATCCCCAGAAGAGGGGGAATTCTGCAAGAGAGGACTAATAATGTGCAGTGGTTTGAACACCAGCAGTGAATCTGCACAGGGATTATCAATAGTCTCGTCACCTAGAACATATGGGACAAACAAGTCACTTAACTAGCTCAGTAGGTGGCTGTGCAGTGTTTTATAAACAATCAATAAAACATTATAATCAATATCTTGATGAACCACCAGCCATTGAAGGTTATTAAGTAGAGTGATTTTCCTGCAGAAATACACAATAGGAACTGTGATTTCACAGTAGATTAACAGTCCAATTAGTTCCATGTCCTGCCGCCAGCAGTGCCCTATGCCAGATATTTAAGAGGAATATCAACATGCCCCAAAGCATCTAGTCAAGTGTACAATACTATGTCATGGAACAATTTGTTCCTGTTCCCATCTGATGCTCCCCCTCTGCCCTGAAACACAAGGATGGGAAGCTCTTCTATATCTCTGTTCTGTTAGCTTCCTTCAAGGCTTAGATGTCCATAGTTTCACAGAGCTGTTGGCACTCAGAGCCAGAACAACCTGAATCTTCATATTTAATTGATTCTTCAGCAGAAAAATATGGTCACAATTTTTAGATGAACTTTAAAAGGAAATGTATGCATGTCTGGCAATCCTCTTTTGGGCGTTTCAAGGAGTAAACAGGGCTAATTCACGCCATGAGAGGTGGGATTTACAACACCATCGTTCATTGAGTTTCCATATATCTGTTTCCAAGTGGCGGATGGGCACCACTAGGCTCCATTCAGCCAGGATCCCTCACTAGCCAGCACTGTCCCAAACAGGGACAGCTCTACCCCACCCTTTCCACAGCCTATAACTTCGCACTTCCCTGTTGAATTTACCTTTGACAGGTCAGTCTCTACAAGTGCTGTCCTGTTTTATAGTAAAGTTGTTAAAGAATTTTTTAGCTTTTAACCCAATTTAAATAAGGCAAAGGGTGGGTGGCTGCTCAAAACTCAGTCAAGATTGACGTGGTGTTTAATTACAGCTCATCAAGAGCAGCTGGTGTGAGTGGAAACTTACATCTCCATTTCAGATTCATTACACCATTCAGAAATGGTGATTACTTGCACTATTTGTTTAAAAGGAAGTGGATAAAAAACAATTGAAGTTTACATTTGAACTGTGCGGCAGTAAATTGAAATGACAAACAAATGCTAAGCTGTTTCGGGAACACATATTTCAAATCAGCTTTACTTGTCCTATTGAGCACCTGGTAAGCTGTGTAAGCTGGTGGGTCCAACTCATTAACCAGGGCATAATACAAAGCTCCCAAAAGCAGAAGAATTTCGGTCCTTTTCTTCACAGATGGGTTTATTTCTCAAATACTAAAACAGCCCAACATAAATTAAATAGATATCCTGGGTCCTTCTGCTGCTGCCTGGACCTTACCATGCCTTTTTCCCCAGACCCAGAGTCTCCTGATGGACTCTATGTGTTCTCTTCAGCCTTCTCTCCCAACTGCGTGGTTTGTTTGCCTTCTGTCTAAGACCCATCACCTGGGAGGCAGCTAATTAGTTTCAGGTGTGGCTAAGTCCACTGGGGTGTGTTGAGGACTGTGTTGAAATTGCAAGCTATCACTTTAAGAGTGAGGAGTTTCCTGGCCATGTTTGTGGCTAGGGTTCACTATACGAAAGCATCATGGGATCAGAATCAGGATGGAAAGGGCCAGCTTAAAGCAAGGTGGGATGAGCTGTGCCTCTCGGAGCCTGTTTTCTCTGTTTTGAGGTTCTTGTGTGTAATCATTCTAAATTCTAAGGAATAAAGTAGTGATACACTGCAGCCTTCAAGCAAGAGTATTTGTGTTTGTGCGTATTAACACTCATCTTCCTTAAAGGGCTATGAGAACACAATCTATGAGAACACAAATCCTAGATAAGGATAGCAACCACAACCAAATCAGACGTAATTTCATAAAAAAATCAGATAGAAATGTACAAAGTGCTAGGACCAAATGGGAATGATCTGAACTTGTGATAGAGGGTACCAACTGAGAGTAGCCTACGTCAGATGAGTTGTTAGTCCATCTAGCTCAGGGGTCGGCAACCTTTGGCACGCAGCTCGCCAGCACCCTGGTGGGCCGGGCCGGTTTGTTTACCTGCCGCGTCCTCAGGTTCGGCCAATCGCGGCTCCCACTGGCAGCGGTTCGCCGTCCCAGGCCAATGGGGGCGGTGGGAAGCGGCACGGGCCAAGGGATGTGCTGGCCAGCGCTTCCCGCTGCCCGCATTGGCCTGGAGTGGCGAACCGCGGCCAGTGGGAGCTGCAATTGGCCGAACCTGCAGATGCGGCAGGTAAACAAACCGGCCCGGCCCGCCAGGGTACTTACCCCGGCGAGACACGTGCTAAAGGTTGCTGACCCCTGATCTAGCTACTGCTAGAAAGAAAAGGTGGGTGAGGTAATATCTTTTATTAAACCAACTTTTGTTGGTGAAAGAAACAAGTTTTCAAGCTACATGGAGCTCTTCAGGTCTGGGAAAGGTACTCAGGACTTGTCTACACCATGCAGCTTTTAGTGACACGGCTTGTCACTAAATGTTGGCGTGTGTAAACACTCTTTGTCGGCATGTTTGCCGACAAAATACTGCCAGCCCCGCAAGCAGCGTTCAAAACATTCACACTGCCACTTGCCACAGCAAAACTTTTGTCTTTCGGGGGTGGGGGAGCTTTTTTAAGTACCCATGAAAGACAAAAGTTGTGTTGACAACTTGTCAGTGTAGACAAGCCATAAGTGTCACAGCTAAATACAAGGTGGAACTGATTGTTTAGCATAAGCAGTTAACATGTATTCTAAGGGATGATTCAAGGGGAAGTGGTCCATTAGCACCCCTGCGGTCTTAGGACAAACAGGGGAGGGAGGAGCTGGTAGTTTACACATTGTCATAATAAACCATAAATGCAGTTTGTTTATTAGGAGTCTTTATTAGCTCCTATTAGACAGTAAATCAACATCAGAAAACCCATCATTCTTGCTACCTTCAGTGACAATCTCAGTGGACAGGCCAGGAATTAAACTGACATGTAACTGAGCTATACACTCACTCATGGAGCTTTGCATTCCAAGTCATGGTGAAGGTGCTTTGCTAAGGTAGTGTGGGGAAGCTTACTCAGACGCTGCCAGTACTGTACGAGAACTCTATCAGTGAATAAAATGGAGGAGTCCATTGTTGAGTGATGCCAATCAAGAGAAAAGACTGGCCCATTGACGACTGAACAATTGGGTGGGCAGGGGAAGGAACAAAGACTGAGAATATAGGAGGCCTACCAAAAAATGTAAAAAGTTGGACTGTCGGAAGGGACATGGACCTGTCTCATATAAAACTTATATGTACCACACAAAGCATATGAAAAAGGGAGAAAGAAGATGGTTTGATATTTATAATCAAAGGCCAAGTGCCTTTCACATGAACAACCTTTTCTAGTTTTATAGAGCAAGTGCTTGGTGAACGCCTGCACTCACACCTCTTGATGAACTATACTTAATGGGCATCAAAAATTCATGCAGTCTCCCATTAAATGTGGAGTTTTATCAAAGAAGCAAATTGGATAAATATATGCACAATTCCTTAATGTATCTGGGAGTCACATATGGTATCTGTTGGCATTATTTTCAACAATACATATCTAGTGAGTCAATGCTATTATATTAACATTATTGCATAGCTGTGATTCGGTAATATCTCTCCAACAACTAACTTAAGGGCACCATAATTCAGAGGGGTTTTCCCTCAGGAGGAGACATTGTGGCCACTTTGCATCACAGTAACATTACCCAGAAGTCTTTCCATGACTGGGGATCCAGGCTTATGTTCATGGCAGAAAGCATTATAAAGCCAGGGTGAGTTCAGCTCAATATCGATTGTTATAAAAATCATGACCGTTTACAATGTCTGAAAATTGTATATTGAAGTTTAAATGGAAGACGTTTTAATAAAATGTCCCACATCTCTGTCACTTTATACTACTGATATTTCTCTACTCAGAACTGTAACTGGTTTGGACTAAAATCAGAAGCAGAAACTGAAGCCGCACAAGCAGGGGGTTCTCACAATATTTACAACATGACAAACTAAAAAACACAGGAAAGTTGGAATCATCTTTCCCTCCACCCTCAGGCAATACCATGGTGTTTGCCTTCAGCTGAGGCTTTCAAACTTCCTGGTTTAAACTGGAGGGGAATGGCAATAGGGCATGATGAGTATGGGTTCTTGATTTTGTTCCTTACAACTGAGACATGAAGTTGGCAGTTTTCTAAAAAGTCCTGATTTAATTTGGACACACCATAAGAGTTACTGTGTGTGGTGTCCTTATCAATAAAGGTCAGAGTCTTCTGCATCCCCATTGCCTGCTGCTGTTGAACGAACAATTTATTTTAAGCCAAATTCAGCACTTTTAGGTCCAGATCCAAAGACCATTAAAGCCAATGGAAATCTTTCCATTGACTAAAAAATCCAAACCAAACCAAAAAAAAAAAAAATACATTTGAAGACACTGGAAGAAATCTCATTGACTTTAATGGTCTTTGGCTCATGCTCATAGTGAACTCGCAGTTCAAGATCTTCAGTTTTTTGTATGCACAATCTACTGAAACATCTGGGTATGTCAAATGCTGGATGAACACTCTGCAGCCACTACAGCTGCCTCTCTCTGTTCAGCAAAGGAAAGTTTCTCACCAGCAGTAAAATAATCTCATTTGATGAAAGTCTAGCTGCTTTACCTTTTTGTCTATGAAAAAGAACAGATCTTATTATAGCCCTATTACAGGCGACTGTCTTAAGAGACCAATGAAAAGGGAACGTTTCCTTTCTAACTTCTCTAAACCATTCAGCACACCTTAGTTCAAAGAAGGACTTTATCCTATTTCTTTCTCTTTAGAGAACTACTAATTATTACAATCCAACCAAACTGTGACTTCATCTCTCTAAATAGATTTTTTCTGTGCATGACTTTATTTGTTAAGAGGAAAAACAATACTTGCACATGTATATGTTCAGGGCTAACGAGCAATGCCATCTGTACGGCTGGAATATTTTCACACTCCTTTTCTGTTATACCAAACAAACCCTCTCCAGCTGATTTCTCTCATTGTAGAATGCAAATTGCCTATAAAAGACCTCAGGGTGTGAGAAGACACTTATCAGACAGATATTACACAGGGACTCAGACTAACTACACTATCTACTATACAATTTTAAATGCATTAAGAACAAAAAGGTATCAGCAAACCTGCTTTTGTGTGGCGATAGTAATTATAATCTGAGGTATTTCTGTTTGTTAAGACATGTTGCTTAGGAAGCTGATCTTCCTTCCTTCAGGGCCAATACTGCACCTACTTCATAGTAAGTAAAGTAGTGAGTCTTGAATAAAAGATCTGAGAGTAAAATAAACTAATTTCGCTCCTTCCTTTATTTATAAGCAGTAAAACCAGCACCTCTAAATTATTCAGATAGAACCATAGTGTTTTGAACAGCTATGTCTTATAGCCACTTATTGTAAATATGATACAATATTATAAAAACTATGCTCATTAACCCCTTGATGCAAGATGTTCCGATTCCCCCAAATTAAATTCACTGTTGGTAACTGACAGGTGCAGTCCCATGGAGCTAACTGATTTGAATGAAAGGAACTCAGTAATTCAGAGCCAAATAATTTTGCACAGTTGTACCTGTCGATTCAGAGCTGAACCAGATGCAGGAAAAAAAACAGATGTACAGTAAGTAATAATGATCTCGAAGAGGCTCCATTACAGGTGTCTCTCAGCAGAAATTGCCAGAGGTAACTGTGAAGACCAGAATTAATATAATACACACCATTTAGGAATACACTGTGCCAGGCCCCAAGGACACTGCTGGGGTATCCAAAACAGCACTGATCATCAAGATTTCTCACTTTGGCAAGATATGCCTCTGTAAAGAGGATTCGGGAGAATTAGATTATGTGGTTGAATTAAAAAAAGTGAAATCTTGGTACAGTAATGGATTAGCAAAGCAAACTCACTGTGCTTGGCCAGATTAGTCTCAGGTTTATGTTGCTCACTGATTTCTGCACAGTGGTTAGTTCAGCTTTATTATAATTACTTTGCTTTTAATAGACATTTGTAAAAAACATGGGAAGGAGGATCACAGCAAGTGGAGTTCTCCACAACCTGGCCCTAAAATTCAACTTCCTTGTTCCTACAGGGAAGCCATTAAGGTCTAATCATTTTTAATGCATCATAAATAATCTTCACACTTGCTGTTAAGTTAATTAATATAATCAGTAAAGCCAAATGCATCAAAAATGAAGCTTATTTTGCAAACATGCAAAATGTTCTGCCTCATTGCCGCTCTATCAAAATTAAATGTCATTTCGCTAACAACTCTTTCCAAGTTTTAATTTCAGTCCTTTTTTATCACAAACCCTACATTTTTTAAAAAACAAAAAAGGTCCCCTCTAAACAAAGATATCCTTGTGTGACAGACTAGAGGAAAATAGTCACATGACCACTAATTAGGCACATAGGGCCCAGCCCTGCAAATATGGATGTCCGATCTTGCCAACAATTATGAGGTCAAGGTACTCAGGGCCATAAATGGATCAGGATCTGGGCCTGGAATATTACACCTTTACTTTGCCACAAATTACTTTTATGTAAAATGAAAGCAAGATAGGTGGTTCTAAATAGTTTGTTAGTATATTCCCATGACCATGAGCCTAAAATAAAATAAATTCCCATAAAGACAAAAATCTATTACGAACTTGTAAGAAAATAAATGCAAGGTTAGAAACAAATAAGTGCCTGGTTATTTTTGTGTTCATGTAATTGCACCATTATTTTTCAATTCACAGGCATAGTTCATAACAATCAAATAATATTTAGACAAAAGGTACAGAAAAATAATTGCAGATATTTTACTGTCCTCTGTGCTCCAGGGAGGAAAGATTGAAGTTCCACCAGGAACTCCCTAGTATACTGTCGACCTGAGGCTATGGCAGTGATATGCCGAATCGGTATTTTCTCCAATCGTGTGTCCAACTAGTGACACACTTTTTTTTTCTGGTTTCCTGTGGCCCCTCAATGAAAGGGAGATTGTGGTGGCATTCTCTCTGCTTGTAGCTGGGCTGTCTCTGAAGACCCTTTCTCTTTCAGTTTCAGCCACCACAGACCATAGGTTAATGTAACCCAAAGGCTACATCATTCAATGCCCGTTCTAAGACTTCTCAAGTTAGATACATGTATATGAAATTTCATGTAACAGTATTCAATGTCCTGCTTATCTGAGAGAGTAAGGAGACATACCTTATATTTCAGTTCTCCATAAATTGGTTAAAGGGATTCATTTTTTGTATATGAAGTTAGAGTAATTAGATAAGGAAACTTCCATAACCCAGGTCTTCCTTGCTCAGGCACAAGTACCAGTGAAGTCAAATGGGAGCTGGAGGTTGAAGTCAATGAGACAAGCAGGAATAAATTATAAAGTTCCAATGATTAGTACCCTATGTTCTTCCGTATGTTCAGTTTCTGCTCCTGGTAAGAGTGGTGCTTCATTTCTAACGTAAAGACTGATCTTTCAACCCCTTATGTGCACAAGTAGTTCTTATATATACAAGCGGTTGGCCTCATAGTTCAAGTCACTGCATATATTGATAGAAATATTTGTTGCAAACCATGTATTGAATACATTCAGGGGTGTTTTGTTTTTCCTCTCCGTTTGTGTACAGATCACAATTTTGATCTATTTATCCATTAATCGTAATTCTTCAAGTAGCTTTTTAATCCTATTTAAGCCTTGCATTTTCTTCAAACATTCCATGACAGGCACCCAATATTCAGGTGTCAGGATTTGAGCTGCATGACTTGTAATTAAGTCATATGTTTCTGTTTCTGTTCTGGAATAGATGACCAACCCTCCATAAACTACTTCCTTTTCCACTCAAGCCACATTTATTTTCATTTCTCTATATTAGTGGTTTTGTTGTTGCCTGTTGGAGAATCTAAGCATCTTCCATATAAAGTCAATAGCAGTAGTGAAATTCCTAGTGAACATGTGAAGTCTCTAGCTCTTCTACTTTTCAGGGTAAAAGCTCTGCTTGGCATAGGGTTTTTGTTAAAATGTGTATACATTTTCTTTTATCTACCAATATGCACCTGGGATGAAATCCTGGCCCTACGAAGTCAGTAATGGCAAAGCCCCATTAATTTCAACAAAGCTAATATTTCACCTTCATGCTTTTATTCATCAGACAAATTCTGCTTCCCTCCAAGAGGAATCTCCACTACAGGCTTCAAAATTACCGCTCACAGATATTTGTAGGAACAAAACTTTGCTTGTGTGAATGTTCAGGAGCAGTGCATAATAATGAAGCATGGACTGGCCTAATGAAAACCCAGCTGTTTTCATAACAGCTTTCCACTATATTTAGCAAGTTCTAGGCCCCAATTGTGCAATGACCTCCCTGAGGGTTCTGCCATGGTGGAGCTCGTAGACTGTCAGGAGCCTAGTCCCAGCTGAGGCTCATCGTGGTTTTGGTACCCTATTTAAAGAAGCAGAATCCTGGTTATTGCATCAGAAAATACTCAGTTAAAATAAACCAAAACCATAATACGTCCAGAGAATAAATCACTTTTTAAAATTAAAGTTGCTTGGCCATTAGCTGCCAATCCTACAGCAGCTCATTCTAACAGCAAGTTAACTCAAACAGCAGGCAGTAGACAGTACATCACATCTCTGGAACATCAGAGCTGTTTCCAGCAGCCTTCTCATTATTAGGTTTTTATCCTAAAGTTGCTTTCTTCATATCGGAAACAATTTACCCCAGCCAGGCTTTAAATCAGTGGCTTCCTATCAGTGCTCATTCATGTCTAAATGAGTATTTTATTTTAAACACAGGCCATTCACTCTAAATGAGTTAAAAGATATTAAATGCAGCTCAAGTTCTTGAGAGTAAACATACTCCATGAGAACAACGTTAATTTCAGAGCAGGTCAGTGTGCTAAGTAGACTGGCTGAAACTTTTTTTCCCCATATCAAATATGCTTACATCCATTGGCTCAGGGGCCAAGGCAAAGCCCTCCATGATGCAGAAGTCTTGATTTCCTCTTCTAGAGAGGGTTGGAGGTATGGCTAGACCTGCTCTTCTGGAAGCCCCTGCATCTTCTTTCTACTGAGGAAGTGGGCTCTTCCTACAGAAGATAACACTGTGGATGGGCTTGGGGATAGGCTGCTGGATCTGAACTTTGGAAATGTCTGCTGCAACCAGATGGGGCTGCAGACTCAATACATCCTGTGGCTAGTCCCTGCCATTTCATTCTAAAGAACACATCTGTGCTCCTTATGCATGGGCAATGGGACAACCACTTAAGATACACTGGGGGAAAGATCAAGAGGGAAGAAGTGAGAATATGTTAGCTCAGTCTTGACAAAGCCATTAAAAGGCTAGCAATAGAGGAAAATGGTAAGACATGCTCAGTTATCAACTCCTGAGAAGTTGCTGTGGTCTCTCAACATAAGCACAGATCCAGTGAGCGAAGTGACCCTGATAACAGTCCATCCCTAATTCTCCTTTCTGCACTGGCATATTCAGAGTGGGTTTGGAGCCCACTTCCTTGGCATAAAGAGTGGCTCTCTATGCATTTTATCTGCTCCTGCCCCACCCTGTATTGAGGGACCATGGGATTATAGGCTGGAATAAGGATTTGTGCTGCAGCATTGCACTTGCTCTTCAGTGAGGAGGTGATTTAATCCTGCCACCACTGCAGAACAGATGCACGAAGCCCGATTACTTAGGCTTTAGAGAATTTTCAGGAATTTTACCCTTGATTAAAGTAGGGTGCCTTGAGCTTCTACAGCAAACCTGAAAATGTTAATGCTACTTTAAACTCCAAATATATAGAGGACAAAGCACTTGTTGACTTCTATAGGAGCAGGATCTGGCCCAGATATATGAAACATTTCAAAAGGAACCTTGTCTTAAAACAAGAATAAGACTAGACAAAAGTATTTGAGTCAGGGCATTGCTAGGCAATCTTGCTGGTTGTCAGATCTGCAGTGTAATGACATGTCAATTTGATTTCCTTTGTGCATGAGCCCAGAGCTATCCTTGGGCCGAAATTCTTCTGTACTTTAGTTTTTCTTTTGTTCTGATGGCACTTCTCCCAACATTACTTGACAATGAGTGATGCTCCAAAACCCTGATCTTTCACACCCTGTTGGTGACCTATAACTTTTCATGCATAACCTTTGACCTGGGTCCTGACAGTTTGATTTATTGTCCAGTGTTATGATTTATGAGTATCTTCTCAGAATAATTAACGGACAACAGGTGGCAGCATAATAATTTTGATTACCCAGTGGTTCATGAAGCCACTTCAAAGGTGACTTCATTTACTGAATAGGAAAAGGACAACAATTAGAAATGAAACAAAGCAATCCTTTTATGCCTTCGTTTTTCACTCCTTTGTCCGTCAACACAGAAGATTTTATTTAGACTCTCATCTTGAACACCAGGAACTTGAATTCTGTGCAGAAGACAACACTTCCCAGCTCCTGGTTTTGGTAGAACTATTTTTCTGTTGTTGAAAAGAGTCTTGATTAATTGCACGTTGTCAGTTTCCATAAACCTGAGGAGCTTGGAAACTTATCACCACCAGAGGCAGAGTTTGTTCCAAAATGCAAATTTTTGATAGTTTATCTTTTTGCTCAGGAAACTATTGAATCATTAAAAGCCCCATCCCACAAGGTGCTGAGCACCCTCAATTCCTGTTTAAGTAAGAGTGCTCAATAACTTGTGGGATCGGGCCCTAAATTACGCAACTGAAGCATTCGGTTCAGGTAATTCAATGACATTATGTTCTCCAAGGGCCCAAATCTGCAACCTTTATTCACAAATGAATAGCACTCACCTGAATATCTGTATTGAAGTCAACCGGGCTACTTTGGTGAGTGCTACTCAGCATGAGAAAAAGCTGAAGAACTTGAATTCGAGACTGTAGTCATAATAACAAGTTTATACAACATCCAAATGCAAACTATTACTAGTGGGATATAATTATGGTTGCTTATTGTTCATTCGCTTTATAAAATTGATCTAGAATGGAAGGATATTGTTTGCATATTTTCTTCAATTAAAATACCTTTCTTTCCTGCAAGCTGATGGGGTACCCAGATCCTACTGATTTCAATAGTCTCTTTATAACCGATCACTAAGTTCCACAACATCCAAATAAAGGCGCAAATTTGCTAACCAGGTTCTGACAACACATTTTATTCTCTTCTATACATACTTATTTTAGAAGGCCCATAATTTCCCCCATTTAATTCAGTTGATTGTTTTCCATTGTTATTTTCAATAACACCATGCGTTGCTATGGAGATGATGACGATGTGTTCTGCATGGGTGCTGGATTTTCAAGGCCTAATTTTCAGAGCAACTGCAAGTGCTCAACACTTCCGAAAATCAAGCCATCCATTTGTCAAGAACAGAGGTTCTGGATGTATGTTTAAAGGATAAACATCTGATGCAAAATAAAATACATACTTTAATGCGCACTATCCAGTCAATCATTGTTAGACATGCTTTTAAAAATATATTAATATTGAAATAAGTAGGTTAATGGTGCTATTTCTCAATGTTTACAGAAAGATAAAGGGGCTCAGCTGGAGTAAATCAGTGTAGCCAGGGGCGGCTCTATGTTTTTTGCCGCCCCAAGCACAGCAGGCAGGCGGCTTTTGGCTGCGCGCCTGCGGGCGGTCCACTGGTAACGCGGATTCTGCGGCATGCCTGAGGGAGGTCCACTGGTCCTGTGCCTTCGGCATACCCGCCACCGAATTGCCGCTGAAGCCGCGGGCCTGCTGCTCTCACAGTGACCAGCAGGCTGTCCCCCGCAGCTTGCCGCCCCAGACATGCGCTTGGAGCGCTGGTGCCTGGAGCCACCCCTGAGTGTAGCTCCCCTGAAGTTAGCGTAACAATGCCAACTTGCACAAACTAAGGATCTGCCCCCAAGAGCTCTTCCTTTTCATGTCAGTCTAAAGATAAATCTAAATATTAATAGTTGTTTGCAGGGTTGTTGTAGCTGGGTGGGTTCCAGAATATTAGAGAGACAAGGTGGGTGAGGTAATATATTTTATTAGACCTTGTCTCTCTAAATATTAATGACATTTAACTACACTCCCCTCTCCGTGTCACAATTCCTCTTCACACCCAAGCAAGCACATGAGAAATGAAGTTTTGTACAGAGCTACAATAGCGATATTGCAGGCTTATCATTTTTAATTGACTTCTTGACTTATAAAAATATTCCTACAATCCTGCTTTACATTGCAGTTTAATAACAGCTTAACACGCATCTATGAAATATTCATTCCTGTTACATTCAAATTTTAAAATATCTGATGAAGAGCCTGGTTAATAGATAAAGCAGAATCCCTAGAATATTAAAATCACTCAGGCTTTCTCCAAGGTTCCTCAGTGGAAAGCGAAGAAATAACTACTCTTGTGATCAGACTTTATTTTTTTCCCTCTAGAACTCATAACGACACCCCTGCAACAAAACACTATTACAATAAAGCCAATTTTGTCCTACAGTAGTTTTATCAAACCTTTAATACCACATTAGCTGCTTAATATACAGTAGATGTAGCGATGAAAAACCACTCTCCTCCAGACTCTCTACTCAATAAAGATGAAGGAATAATTTGCAGCAACTCATTTATCAGATTAAGGTGGCCTTTTTCAGTTCATGAAATAGCCAAAAGCTGATCTGGATTTCCACAAACGTGATAATAATAAATAAAATAAAATAATATAAATAGTGCATGGATTGATCACAAACAGTTTGCAGCAAGTACGGTAATTAACATTTGAAATTCAAACTGGATTGCTCAGTGGTGATCGATCAGGTAAATCACATGATGCTGTTTTTGCTCCTTGATTGGATGATTCACAGATACTTCTGGTGCAAATACTACCACATGCAAATCTGAAATGGAATGTCTGTGAATATGCACAACTGCAACTGTAATTTGAGCATATTTCAGCAAATATTTGTGCCACTAAAACTTAATTATTCAATGCTGGCATGTGTTTAACCAAAGCAAATTAATTTCAACATCTGATTAACTACTTGTAAAATTGTTTTTGGTTTGGTTGGTTGTTTGGTTTGGGGTTTTTTTGTGTGGGCAGTATTCATTCAGTTATAATTCTGTTTTATGCTACAATTTTCTATTTTGATTTTATATTTTATTCTGCAAGTAGTTCATAGAGAAAACTATTTTTCAAATAATAGCTTTTAGTAACAAGAAATCTGCATCTAGCAAATGTACATACATAAATAAGGGGCACAAATTCTGCATTCCTCCTTCTTTGAGTCCTACTGACCTGTTTAGTTTGATTCTCACTCGGGAAACTAGTTTACCTTTAAAATGGTAGATGCTCTTGAATCATGATGTGATGTTAGTACTTTGTTCCCCGTCAATTTTTAAATTAATTATCTGGAAGCAACCAGCGGTTAATTTTTGGCCATAGACTTTTTGATTAGAAGCTGTGACCCTTTTTGCCTTTTTGGCATACTCTGTACAACACCGGTGACCCCTGACACCTGATTCAACTAAAAGTAACTCCCAGACAGATCTTTCATATTCAGCAATCTCTTTGTTACACTGGGATGCTTATCCACTTCATTCCTTAAAATCAACTTTGTTCGTCTCCTCTTCACTCCCATTATACCCCCATTCCTCATACTTATTTTCTAGCAACATTTCTATCCTTCCATTTGTCTCTCTCCTTCGGTTTTTAAACTTTCCACTATACCATCGTCCCATATGTTTGTGCCGCACGCAAGGAGGTTTCTTTAGAAAACGCTGATGCTAATTATAAATTTAATTTGCATTTTAATTAGAACGGTAGCAAATTAAAAGCGTGGCAGCTGGAGAATTTTGAACGCTTTGCAGAGATTTGGTGTCAGTATCTCCCTGCCTCTGACTTCGCTGTCTTTTCATTTTTTTCCCTCACTATCTTTCATTCACACAAACATATTGGCAATTTTTCTCCTCTCTTGTTTCTTTTTTGTCTATTTTTTATTTCTCCATTCCCCCCCCAGGATCAAATTATAAATTATTTCTTTTTTGTACTGATAAACAGTATACTCTTGTCTTGTGCCAGTACACCATGTACTGTAGTGATAGTGCCGCTTTTAAGTGAGCTTTTGTGCGGCCCTGTTAGTACTGCCCTATTTTGCTATTTATATCTGCCATTTATTTACAGGTAAGAATCTAGTCTATTTCCCCTTGACTAATTTCAAATTCCAGGCTCTGAGGCTTCTGTAGCCTAGACCAGTGCATTCTTTTAAAGAAAAAAACATCCTATACATTTGCAGTAGTCTGTAGAATCTTAATGAAAGCCATTCAGAATGCATTGGGGATGTCACAACTTTATTCTTCGCAAATGCAGCATTCAATACTGTGCTTTTGGACAAAAGGCTGAAGTAATCTGTCAGTCTTTTGGCCTATAGAATGGCATATATTCTGGCCCTACTGTCTCTCAGTGTTTTCTTTCATTTGTGATGTGAGCATGTCTGATTTTAGCACTCACGTGAGCTCATTTAGTCAGTCCTGTCGTTTTCCCTATGTTGTATCTCCATGGTCATTTTCATTCCTTCTGTTCGCTTCCCTCACAGTGTCCTTGCTCAATAATATTCATTAATTGATTGACAGCTCTGATAGACCCAACTAACCTCTATCTCACTCTCATGTCGGTTTTTAAATAAGTACTTGTACGTCCAATGACCTTGTCGCCTCATCAGATATCAGAAAATGAGCATGCAGATATGGAGGAACCTGATTAGCAAAATAAGGAAGATCTCACTTCTGGCGCAAGTCCATAACAAGCACTAACAACTAAGTTTACAATTATGCATTTTAAACAAAGGAGACCTACAAATGAGGAATAAACAGACCTTAACCAGTTCCATGAGCATTGTCTCTAGAGAAAGCCTAATACAGAGCTCTCATAACACGATGGGTTTTCTAGAAAAAGCTGGAAAAGAGCCAACCTTACTCAATGTGGTGCTGTTTGTTCAAATTTTAGAAGGTAGGCTTTTATTTTACTGTTTCTAATTGCATTTTAAATTGTTTGTATAATGTGGTAAAGCACCCAAAAATGCATACACGGGAGAAGAGGGGGATTCAGAGATAAAATTATAGTTAAGATTACTTAGCAAAGATTCTGCACAGTAAAGAATTTTTCTCTCAGAAATTTCCTTAAATGCTTGCAAAGCTTTGGGCTTTATTGTTTATTATTTATTTATATTACAGTAATATATTACAGGCCCCAAGATTGGGGTGCAACTATGCTAGGTGTTGTACATACTAAACATCAATCCCTGCATTAAAGAACTTAGAATGTAAATAGACAATGCAGACAGAAGGAAATATTAGCTCCCTTTTACAGATTGGGAACTAAGGCATAATGACTTGCCCAAGGACATGCAGGAAGTCTGGCAGAACCAGGAAGTAAAGCCAGATATCCCAAGTTCCAGCCTGTTGCTCTCTTCTTCCATTTTTCAGTGTCTAGTCATCTGGACTTAGCAATTACAGGATTGAGTTTGGTGAATTCACCTTTATTTCAGTGGGAAGGTTTTTGATGAGGTGATTGTAACAATGTTAGGACGGATTGCACTTGTTAAATGGGCTAGATTAACAAAGCTGTTTATTATACCATAAAATGCCTTATAAAGACAAAGCTCAAAGTGGATTCTAATTTCTTGGGAGCTATTTGAAAGCACTGATTGGGAATCGGTTAGGATCAGATGGAGATGTCACACAGTGTCCTCCAATTGCAGGACTGGGAAGGAATAGGGCTGGGGATGAGGATGGTTGACCTTAGTCTTTGATCTTGGTTCTGTATTAATCATTCATGTTGGGTGAAATTCACTAGTGATAATAATGGCCGTTAGAAGACCTGCAATGAAGCAGTACCCAACATCTTCCGGGTCTGGACAACTGCAGAGCATTCACACAGACAGACTCCATGCACACCACAGAAAAAAAATGTTTGATTTGGGCTTGGTCGCTACTTTGCATGAAGAAATGTGACCCATTCCTAGTAATGAGATAGACACAAAGTTAAATGAGTCCAACATCATGCTTACCCGTTATATCATGGAACCGTATCTAACTGCTCCTGCAATTACTCTCTGTCTTTCTCATGACAATGTACCTTGTTTTTCAAAACCAAGCCTGGAATCCGGGGTGGTTATAGTCACACTACCAAAAAACAGAATCACAATTTTATATAAAACTCTGGCATTGGCCCATCGCTGATATGATCATGAAGATCAAGATGAGGAAGGAACAAATCAACTAAAAAAGAAGAAATAGAATAGAAATCACTGCATCATCTGTAACACAACAAACTTTAAAATATGAGCTGGTGTCTTGGAGCGAAGGTCAAGTTTCTTTCAAGAAGTGCTGTGCTCTCATAGGTGGAGTTTATTTTACAACAAATCACGTCTCCAATTTATAATTCTCACTTATACAAGATTCAGCTCCTGAGCTTTTCAGCACCAGGTGAGGAAACTAGAGGCCTTCAGAGCTTTCTTCTCATGAGTAATCCTTACTCAGATAAGTAGTCTCATTAATTTCAAAGCCTTATTTACGAGCAACCATTATTCATTGACCTCAATGGGACCATTCAAGTGGGTATGGATTACTCACGTGAGTAAAGCTTTGCAGGATCGAAATACACTAAATTGCCTTCAAGTTCTAATTTTTGAAAATGAAAGATAACATTATGCAAAATGTTGATGTCTGGATACCATAATTAATCTACTATTTTATCACATGATTGCATAGTAAAGTTCTAATTTTTATGTCACCATGAAATTCCCCAGATCCATTACTCATCCTCTGCCCCCAATAACCTTCTAAATATTTTGATAAGCCCTGGTCAACTGAATCTCTTGCAATAACTTCTTATGGTGAAATTGACCATAGCGTGTACAACACTCCCCAAATTATAAATCTTTCACCTTGGCACTTTGGAAAGGCTTGGGTGTTAATTCATGTAAGTTTTTGCAGCTGTACAAAATACTTTCATTAACCCAAGAATGGATTATTTGGAGTGCTAATGAATTGATTCTTCAAAATGCCAATTGACATACTCCCAGGGAAAACCTGATCTAAGCAACTATGTTAATCAAGCTATTGTACTTACGGTTCTGTCTGAATATCAGACCATCTGAAATGAGGAGAACTTTGGCATTACTGTCCTGGACCTCTTGTGGGCAGCTAATTAATATGAGTAGAATATGACAGTTGCACTTGTACATTCACTGTACTGCCTGACAATAACTCTATAAAATTACATTTCAGCTAAAGAATGGAAACAGTGTTAAATACCATTATTTGCCTTCCTTTGATGTCTGAGAGTCATTATGAAAGCAATTACAGCAGTTTCTCTGTCTGTATGTCTACAGGGTATTTATCTGTATCTGTCTGAGTCCTTTGCCAGGTGGAAAATATATGGCATATTAAAGACAAGGGAATTCAGCCTCAATTATCAGGCTATGAACAGAGGAAGAAACAAAATCAGAGTTTTGCAGATGATCCTGCCAGAAAACAGTAATTTAATATTAAAGCCAGGCAAGCTGGGGAAAACTTGCCTAGTGCAGGAGCTTTTTATTTTAATATTATTTGTTCCCTTCTCCCCCCCACACTCCATTGCCCTAGTTTGTTTTCCATTCTCTCTCTCTCTCCCCCCCTTCCCCAGTTCCTCTGTTTATTTTAAATAAGCTCACCCTTGTGATGCTAGGGAACTTGGATTTTTTTATCAAACCCACATTTTGCTTTTTAATTATGCCGTGGATATTCTTCTGTCTAACCACGCCCACAGAAAATATGGGTTTGTATGGTACATTGGCAGGTAGATTGAGTGGGTCTGTGTATTATATGAGGTGCTGAGGGAGCTCTGTACCTTTCAGGGGATGCTGGGTAACTTGCAGGGTTAATCATAGAATATCAGGGTTGGAAGGGACCTCAGGAGGTCATCTAGTCCAACCCTCTGCTCAAAGCAGGACCAATCCCCAGACAGAACTTTACCCCAGTTCCCTAAATGTCCTCCTCAAGGATTGAGCTCACAATGCTGGGTTTAGCAGGCCAATGCTCAAACCACTGAGTTATCCCTCCCTCCGTAAGGGTTGAGCCCTTACACATCACATCACAAAGTATGTCTGTACTTATGGCAGTGTGTGGAATACAGACACCACATGCCCAGCAAGCATTGGTATAAAGAGCAGTGTAGACACTGAGACACAGTTTAGAGGAGTAGAGTGTCCTATACACCTGAACCGCCAGGTATGGACCCTACATGGGCTCTCTACATGCCCAAGCAGTGCCTCCCACATCTACACTGCTGTTTTTAGCTGTGTGGTGTTCCACTGCTAAAGTGAAAGGCTCTGGCAGCAGGGAGGCAGCTGCCCACTGCATCCCCTCTGTCAGAGCCTTTCACTGATGCAGGTAACTACACACGGCAGTGACAAGTGCGGATGTAGCCTGCCTTTCACTGCAGCATGTAGCTCCACGTATAGTGCCCTACACTCCACCATAAGTGCGCAGAGCCTCAGACAGGCTACAGAGGTTTGAACTCTGCGCTCACCTGCTTGCTGGCGCCCATCCCTTCTTGCACTGACTCCAGCGGTAGCATGACTGGGTCCATGGTTTGGAAGGAGGGAAAATAGTTGTGTTCATTTTACATACACACACACACACACACACACAGCCAAATTCTATCCATGGATGCATTCAGATGTCCTTCTATAGCAGTCTATTGGGCAGAAGGAAGGAATCCGTTTGAGGCTCTCTGCTAGAAGCGATTGAGCTTGTTGAAAATGTTCCATTGAAACTTTCTTCGATGGAAAACTGGGTTTTCCGCAGAATGGAAGATTTTGCAGAAAGTATGTGCTTTCCTTGAAAAATGTAAGATTTTTTTTCATCAGAAAACTGAAACGATGGCTAACTCAGTGGCTTCCATCCCCCTGTGCAGTGTACGGTGATACGTCTATTCCTGACCTGCTTTTTTGGTTCCCCTCCCCAACTCAAACACACCGTTGATTTTGTCCCCCTTCCTTCTAGGCCTGGCTTCTTGCCAGTGGGCCAAATTCACCACAACGTCTATGCCAGTTTCTGCCAGTGAATGTCCTGGCAGACAGCGCAGTTCACCATAATGGCAGGATGCAGTAGCAGAATGTGAAGGGCTCAATGGACTGAGTGCTGCTCAAGAATTAAACCCTCTAAAAAGGGCATGACCAGCTGGATTCAGTACAACTCCTCAGTAGTCTCTGCTGGAGGGCTTGTATGGAGCCCCAATTGCAAATTAAAGCTGGCAGAAACTCCGCTCCGTGTGGATCCCCTATGGCACGGGAAGCCAGCCTAGATCCAGATTTGTAATTTACACCTCTCTGAACCAACCTGGATATTCTGACCTGGGGGTTGTAGAAAGAGGCTTAATCATCATTCTCTCTTTCACTGCTGGGGCAAGCTGAGCTTCATCAAGTGACTTCAGGAGTCAGACTTGCACAGCACAGACTCTTGTAAGAACTTCTTCACATACATTAGATCAGCAGTGGGCAACCCGCAGCCCGTGCCACTTCCCGCAGGTCCCACTGGCTGGGAATGGCAAACCGTGGCCACTGGGAGCTGCGGGCGGCTGTGCAAATGTAAACAAACGGTCTGCTGGCCTGCCAGCGGATTACCCTGACAGGCCACATGTGGCCTGCAGGCTGCGGGTTGCCCACCACTGCATTAGATTCTCGTGAGCTGTATTTAGTTGTCTTCTCCATTCTTCGGCTATTCTAAAGTGGCATCCTGGTGCACAATTTATGTACATACTATTGTAACAAGCTGTGCTAAATCAGGCTAGATTTCTCTTATTTCTTGTCAAGCCTGTCACATTTGACTGCTGAAGTATTTCTGGATTATCACTATTACTAGGAGTTAGTTGTCAAACCATATAAACTTAGCTGGACAGTGCTCTCATACCATGCCATGGACACGGATTCACATACTGCATGCTGGTTAATAACATGAAAGAACTCCATGTGTTAAAAAAAAAAAAAAAGCCAGTTTAGTTTTACAAGAGAATGATTTACAGAGATGCTGCAACTGCGTCTACCATGTGCACGCAGACTGGCTTTGTGGTGCCTCTTCCAAACTCTTCCCACTTGCAACCTGTGCTCCTTTCCAAGTTCCATGTAGGTTGCTGCAGAAAACATGCCATATTGTTTCAGACAAGACTTCTGAAGCCCACAGATATGCCCAGTCATTAGCAGCTGATGCTGAGGGAGAATCTTGAGACAAAGTTTAAAAAGTGCTGTCTGAACTTAAAACATACCCTACGGGCTCATCTTCCAAAATAGACTTTTGTGCCTGCTGCCATCATCTGCGTTAGGGAAACTGGTCTGTTTTTTCTCTCTTGTAACATAACGTTCTTCCGGTGCTCTCTGTTGTCCTCAGTTTTAAATAGAAAGCTAGAAATATTGCCAATACTTAGTTCCAATTCTCAAGCATTCTGAAACTGAAAACTCTAGGAACATATCCGCTGCCATTGTAATAATTGTATTATAGACTCTCTCTTCATGTTCTCTCCTGATTTGCTCCAGGAAAGTACGTAACAACTCAGTAATGCTCAGTAAGCTCCCAGAGGCAAGTTTGTCAGAGAGAAGGCATAACACATTTATTAATTAGTGGACTCAGTATCAGATTGCTCAGGCTTTACAAAACATCGAGGGCCTGATTCTACATTGTACTGCACCATGTGTAGTCATTAATGCCAGGGAAAAGTGCATGAAAAGTGGATACAAAATGCCATCAGTTCGGAATGGCAGCACCTTACAACCCACTTTGTCCTGGTGCAAATGACTACGCAAGGTCCAGAACAAAGGAGAATTAGGTTTCTAGTTCACAACTGACATGCTCAGAGAGGCTCCATGCAGGCATTAACACAGTCATTCCATACTAGTACTATATCATCTCATTGTATTATCACCATTTAGAGCATGATACTTACCCATGCAAACCTAAGCATGGTTTGATTTGTACAAGACTTGTACTATCTGCAGCTTCACATATATGGTAGAGTCAAAGATCACAAATAAAGAGTCCAAACTATCCACTCTGCTCTAGCTGCTTATCCATTTTAGGCTGTTTGATATTGTATGTCACAGGCATCTTTGTTCTTCTCTGGAATCTTTCCCAGCATTTATGATAGACACGTATTTCCAGCTCCATGTTCTTTCTGCTTAAGTTTTCAAAGTAGGGAGTTATTAGACCAAGGCAATTTTCTTAGGGCTGTCTGAACCCTTTTTGCATATCTGAAGTGGCAACCGCTGCATTGATCCTGTAAGGGTCCATTTTGCTCCCCTTGAAGTCAATGGCAAAACTTCCAATGACGACATAAGAAGGAATAGACCCTACTAAACACATCAGCCCTTTGAAATGCAAGGCGTATGCAAAATCCTGTGAAATTAGAAAATTGACCAGAAACCAGTCCTCGGGTATATTTACTACAATAGTTTTGTTACAGAAAGATTAATGGATGACAGAAGTCAAGATGAAGATGAAAAGATCTTAATTTTTGAGATATTCCATAGTAGGGAATGGAGAAAGGATTTGAAGGGATAATAGTTGACCATTTTACAATATAAATCTGGTCTTGGTTAATTAAATCTATAAAGTATATCAGCCTATCCTTAGGAAGCCATGGTATTTTACAATGCATTTAAAAAAAACATGCTTTGGATATTTAAATGATTGTAAAAAGGTAGAGGAAAAATATTTAAGTTCATATGAACTTGCATAAGCATAGAAATTCAGTTCATTCCTTTAATTAAAAAGGAAAAACACAACTTTCAAGAAACACACTTATTTTCTTAAAAAAGGATGATTAATACAGGTTAAAAAGCTTTTCTCGTTTTACAAAATTAATACCATGTTTAATTACATGAGATTAAAATTTCATTACACATTATACTTTAATTGGCATAGACGGGGCCAGAGGTTAACACCTCTGCACGAGTTACCTTTTGTACTGTTCCGATATCTAATAACATAGGAGTTTTAAATTATAAACCCTGACAACATTTAACAAGTTTCCTACACGTTTTAATTTTACCCTAGTAATCTTTTATGTGGAGCTCACTGGTGTTCCTGAGGTCATCATCCTGAATGATGAAAGGAGCTGAGAAAGAAATAATTATAAAACCTATGCAACTGGACATTATTGAATTATGGTAAAGATGTTATCTGAAATAAGAATGTCTACTATAGGTTCAAGTATAATTAGTTAGTTTAGGGCAGTTGTGTTAGGGCAGTCGTTGGTTAGAACATTGTAAGTGTGTGTGGTGGTGGGAGGGAAGGGGAGGGGGGCGATTCACCTCATAAAAGAGTCTGGTACCGTTCTACTCAAGAAAGACCAGAGAGAGATCTGGAAGACTCCTACCTATGAAGAAGTGAAGTGCTCTTGAACTAGATGATCAGAGATGCTACATTCTAGGGGTAGGACTTTCAAAGGACGAAGGGAATTAGGCACACAAATCCTACTGAGTTTTAATGGAAATTGGACACCTAATTCAAGGGCCTTTCAAAATCCCAGCCCTACCTATAGCAACATTTCCACAATGTAAACCATCAGAGGTCACTGTTTCAATGACACACACCTTCTATTCTATACATCCTCAGCTAGGCTCCAGGGAGTGTGGGAGAGATCAACAAAATGTACTTGAAACTACAATCTTATGTGCTGGCGCATGTGTAGCTCTGCCACTGAGCCAGTAGGCCAGCTGACTCTTTCCTCCCATAATGTTTATCTCTCTTTAGTAGCCAATTGATTCAAATACAGCCTCTAAAATGGCATAAAACCAGCAAACAACCCAAAAAGTAGTACCCAGCAGTAGTGCACACAATGTGGGCAGCCAGAGAAAACCAAGCAGTTGTGCAGCAAACTAGCAGGTATGCCTGACCAACCAAACCACACCACACCAGGCCCATTAAGGGGGCATGGATAAAGGGAAAGGAGGCTGAGCTGGATTAAAACAGCATGCTGCAATCTGCAGCATGCGCACGATGGCACGAACCGCAGAAAGGAGCAGCAAAAAGCGCTCCACGGTATCCTAAGCGATTCTCACATGAATCATCCTGCTTTACTGTAGCAACATAAGGCTGCATTTCAGATACATTTTAACGTGTGTGCAGCTACGACGTGTTGCCCACAGAGGGTTGAGTATCAAACATAAATAAGGATCTGATCTCAAGCCTTTAGAAATCAAGGGGACTTTGCCCATTGACTTCAATCAGATTTGGCTGAGGCTCTTAAGCGGCGATGTCTCTCTCACTGACTCGCTGGGCTGTTTGCAAATGGAACTTTCACCAGAGTTCATCCCTTGCCTTTGGTTATGCCTCTTCACTGTAGGTTTGGCGGGTGGAGTGGGGAAGTGGTTTTTTCTTTATTGAAGAAAGCTGACAGTTCCACTCTTGTCGCATTGAACTCCTGTTGGCTGATGGAAGTTGAGGGCCCTCAGGCCCAGATACCCTCAGGCACCTATGGGAGTTAGGCACCTAAATACCTTTCAGGAACTGAGCCTCAGCACCTTGCAGAATCAGGCCCAAAGTGAGCCCAGTAAAAAGAGCAAGTCTACATGTAACAACCTCTAAATTGGCCCACACTGGGGATTAAATCTCCAGAACCAGGAGCATGAGTCTCTACAGCTTGAGCTAATGAGCTGGCTCTATAGTTGGGGACTCTAACAGACTCATCATATCCTCTGTAACCAGGGCACGCAGGGGGATATGCCACACACACTGAGCAGTAGATTACATACACACAACTTTTCCACCCTCTTTATCTCACTACTCAGTGTGCACAATTTAAGATTTTTGCAATAAGTGGTTCTCAATCATTTTCTAATTGCACTTTGAAAGCTTTTAATCTGAAAATGTTTTTTAAGTGATGGATTCAGGAGGACCTGTGCAACAGACACTGAAAGTATGGTAAAAAGAGTGGTAAACTGAAATTTGCTCCTAAAAAAAAGGATGCTCATGATTTTTACGTTGAATTGCTCAACTCCAATATGCTTAAAAAAATGGCTACCAAATGTTTTAAATAATATGCCTCCCAGATAAACCCAAAGAAAGCAGAATATTTCGAAGTGCTATATGTGACCTGACTAGACTTTGTATTATTGAAGTTTTTAGAAGTATTTCTCTGGTACTGATCATTCTAGATCTAGATGCCTACAGTAAATGAACACATACCTTCAAAAGGATCACATTTCATATTTTGGCAAAGGAGGAGGAGCAACTCTGTGGTGGAAAAACTAAACAAAAAATTAAAAATAAGGACGAAGGACTGTAAGCCCTACCCATTGTTTCTCTCTCACATCCCACTGCATTCCATGCCCTCAATAGCTGAATTTAGTCCTTTAAAATTATCTTTAGTCGTCCTCTGGATGGTCTTTTCTGGCTCACAGTCCTACTCTACTTTTTCAGCAGCAGTAGAGAAGATAGAGAAATTTACCTTTATGAATCAGAATTAACTTCTGACACCGCAGAGCCCAAGAGGTTATCAGTTAATATTGAATTGAGCACTTCTTGATTACCCTGTAATATTGACAAGGTCAGTATCTGTATAGATCACCTGCCATAAAAACGCCAGCCAGGTGAATTAAAATGCCTTGGAGCAGCATTAAACTTCATGCCAATTTATCCAAAATGTTCTGCATTCTTGATGCTCTTCCTTCTCAACTTGTGCATATGCTCCCACCCGCCCCAGTATTTCCTGAGCAATTGCTACTTTGTGCAGCAAGCGACCCACTAAACTTAATACCCATTTTATGTAAGTTGCATAGATGAGTAGCACTCTGCTACTTTTCCTCTTATGGTTACCTAAAACTGACCTGTAGGGAAGGGGTGTATGCATGTAGCTGGTGAAATTAAGTGAGAATAGAATTCTGGTTATCTGAGTTTTTCCTATCCTAGTTTACAGTGGAAACTGATTATCAGGCCACTGTTTAATCAAAATATAGGATAATTAGTATTGCACCAATGCAGCTACAATATAAGGCAAACTGTTGGAAGAAAGGCAATATTCAGTTCAATGCTATAGCTAGAAATGAAGCTAAGACGGGACAAGAATTTGCAGCAATACGCTTTTCAAATATTTACGATCAGTCTCAAATTACACCTTTAGACATTAAAATCAAGTGATCCAAAGCTCCATCTGACATAAACCAGCGTAGCTTTATTGAAGTCAATCAAGCTATGCTGATTTGCTTTTGGTGGTCAGGCCCCGGTGTCTTTTTGAGTAACTGTCTCAACTTTGGGCCTGGTGGTTGCTTGCAGAGAAAAGGAGTGACGTCAAAGAGGTTTGGGGGTCCTTAATGAAATGCAGGATGAGACCCTTAGTGAGTTACTACAGTAAGTAACTTCAAAACATCATCTTCATTAACGAAACAAACTTTCTGAGCCAGCAAATGAAATTTTAGTAATTAAAATATGTTTGCTTAAAAACTAAATCTGTTATGGCTCAGACAGTGAAATAATATCCTTTAGATTAATGTTTAATTGAAAACAGCATTTACTGCTCTAGTGCATTTGAGGGAGCTCTGTACTGTTTCTTTATGTATAATTGTGTTTTGCAGCCAATTTAAAATAACTAGATGAATGCAGTCCTTATAGTAGGTGAAGATGAGTCCTGGCAAGGATAGCAGCGTCTACAGGGGTTTCTTTCTAACAGATATGAAAAAGTAATTTCCATTCTGCTACTTTTGTGTGATCCTTTCTGCATATCAAATGTATCACACACACAAAAACCTAACTCAATACCTGAGGAGAAGAATATTTTCTAAAAATGAACAACATGCTCTATTTTAATATTCCCTGGGTCTACTCATTAAAGAAAAAATAAGGCAATAATCATTACAACTTTTTTCTCTCTGCAATACCTTATAATTAATTGTGCTAACACTAGTTACAATATGGGAATTTGAATGTTCCAATAAAAAAAAAAAGGAAATGGATCCATCTCTAGACTGAGTTGGAGATGCTCAATAGGAGAGAGATTCTGAGTGGGGGTATCAAAGCACCTCAGTGATTGAGGAGAGAAAGTCCCAATAACATTCAATTGAACATGTTGTCCTAAGTTACCAAAGTGCATTTGAAAATCCGACCCCTAATCCTACTTAACACAAATCACAAGTAGCCCCGCTGACGTCAGGGACCTTGCAACCTGATCAGTATGGGAACTGAAGTCCAAGCTCACCCAACCCTCTGGGTTCAAACTTGGTTGGCTAGCCAGAGCTGCCACCTGTGTGGCAAGTCCACACTGTTATTTTTAGTGCACTAGCTCCAATTGAGCTAGCATAAGTCTATCTAGCCACACTAGGAATCACACCTCCCTGTGGCAGTGTAGCCATAGCCAATGGGTCTCTGCCCTGGTGAGCCCCCACAACATATCATCTTTTACTGTTCCCAAGGTCTTCTAGCCTATAGAAAACCAGTAGCCCACACAGCCTTCAGTTTGGTGCATGTGTGACAGTTTTCAGGCTGATGATGTTTTGAAGTTGGGGGGGAGAGGGAGGGAGGAGGGGGAGAGGGAGGGAGGGAGGAGGGAGGAGGGAATCAAAAGTTAAAATTCCGCATCGTGATTCCCTCTTACTCCCTTCCGTGTGGGATATGGGTATATCTACCTGTGGAGGGTGAGCTTCAAACACAATTCCTGAAGGGAAAAATTCCCTCCTCCATCATTATTACCCTGCGTCATGGAAGGGTTACCGGCTTATTTGATCCATGTTAATAAATATGATCCTCAGCTGGAAGGTGCTAGATCTAAATGTTTAGTGCATATCATTATAAAAGTTAACAATGAGCTTAGTTTGGTATAGTGTTTCTTTATACTTCCACTTGTTCTTGTCCTCCTCATACTTTCTTTGGCTGTTTATCTTGCTAGGTCTTTTGTCTAAATTTAGACTGTAAGTCTCCCAGGTCAAGGTGCATAAAGGAACAAGCCCAACTATGGTGAAATCTATAAACAATTAATACTAATAATTCATTTTAACTGTATTGTTTTATTTAAAAAAAAACAGCTTTCAACCAAGAGAGGAGAGGACCTTACTGTCAAGGACCTACACATAGCCCGACTGCATTTAGTGTGTTGGACTATTGTTATAGACAAGAAAATGTCTAACTCTCTCAAGGTTAATTGACTACTGCTCTTTGAAATATACATGAGAGACTTTATTGACTATCCTGCATCCGACCTCACCTGTCATGCAGGAGGAGGGGGATAGTAACAATGAAAAGGACTCCAGCAAAGGATTAGCAGGACAGAGTGAAACATAGTGGATTACACTATGTTTTGCCAACATCACTGTTTTCATTCTTTGATGTCCACCACATAGTCCTTTATTCTACTTTTGTGATAGCAAAGTCCCTGAAAATCAATGCAATTCTAGATGCCAGTAGCCCTCCCAATATTACAAGGTCAGAAGAGACTTTAATTTTAAACAATATGCAGTGTTACGCAATCTCCCAGCCAACTCATTCCTACAGTTCAAGATTGGTACAGTATTTGGACCTTGTTTCTTATTAATGGAAATTCCGTGTATTTCCATGATCTGGGGAAATTCCCTGAATTATCTGGGGACCCCAATTATATGAAGGTCCTGGGACGGGAAAGGGCCTGCATTCTCACCTCAGAACATCCTCCATCCCAGTCTAGTCTGGTTCTTGAACCAGCTCCATATCCACATTACCTGAGCATCCCTACAAGGGTCTCACAACACAGAAGAGAAAGGTGTGTAAATTATACGCAAAAGTTCCATGGGATTGGAAGGAAATGCTGCCTTCTCTATGACTATCACAGCACCCCATTCACTCTCCGTACATGGATCCCAAACCTTGGTATTGATGTCACAGAGGGAGTTCTCGCCACTGGCGTGACCCCAGGGGCCAAGCTACCCATTGCTCCCAAAAGCCCTAGGTAAAATCTGGCCTAAGTGTTTGCTTTGAGGATTCTGGATGTTTTGGCAAATGAGACACATGGGAAGACAGTTCATGAAACAACATCTGCAGTTTTTAAGCATTGTCTCTACCCTGAAAATATGCTACTCACATTTGAACAAAAATGTGCTGCAATTAAAAGCAACAGTCACTTTTAGGCAATCAATGTATATGTCACATTTCATCGAAGAGTAATTATTGTTATGCCCAAATTGGAAATCTTTGAAAAACAGGGTTTATCCTAGAAATGCTGACACAGCCTTACAGACAGAGCACCTCCCTGAGAGCATGTATGCAGGCGAGGCCTTTAGAGCTGCTTTGTTGCTACCAAAACATGGGCATGTCTAATTTTTAGTATATTTCCAAGACTTATGTCTCCATCATGATGAGTTTCCATAAGGTAATTGTTTGATGACCACAAAATAAGCCCTCATGATGCTTCCACCATGGCAACTGATTTTTTCTATAATTTACCATGACCCAATTACAGCCTTAATGATGATACATTGCATTCCACTGCCAAGCTGTCTATACCCCCACCTGCTTGTAACAGCTCAAAAAAGAACATGTGAGTATGACCAGCAATTATACCAGTAACTAAGGGGCTAATTGTCTAAGCCTTACTCACATGGAGTAACACTTATTCAGATGAGTGATCTCCATTGAATTCACTATGCAATGTGAGTAAAACTTACAAGATTAGGCTCTATATGTGTACTAGACACTATCACTCTGAAGAAACTTTGAGACTGAAAACAGACATCTATGTTCTATAGACACTGTCAAATAACCATGCCAACTGCATACTGTGGTGAAGTGCCAAGAACTCAGAACCGGTTAGATCCAGGGGTGCAGGATCAATTTTAATAGTAAGGGTGCTGAGAGCCATTGAACCAAACTGTAAACCCTATATATGATGGAAACCACTTCAAATCAGGGGGTGTAGCAGCATCCCTAGCACCCCTAGTTCCAGCACCTATGGTTAAATCTCTTTGCACGAGATTCAGTTTCCAGCTAGATTTCATAATATGGAAGATCCACCTACTTGGTTTGTGCTGGACAGACATATTTTTGTTACCGAATTTCAGCCCTTGGAGGTTAAAATATGCCTTTTAAAAAAATCTTTCATCTCCTATCCTGTATCCGCTAGCTGTATAGAGTATTTCCCTGGCCACTAATTCTGATCGCATGCCCCAATGAACTCATTTTATCTTTTGGTATAAATCAATTCCAATTAAAATATAGTTTGTCAACTCTCATTGGAGTATTGTGTCATATTAAAAACATTTTTACTCATGAGAGCAAGTGTGATTAACTTCAGTAGGAAACTTAAAGTTCGACTTACTCTGAGCAGAGGGAATCGAGCACAGTTCTTTCTTTGCAGAATACTTCAGGCTTGCTGTCAACACAGGGGAATAACACTAGTGGATACATTTACACTGGCCCGCTCCAGACCAGCAGGGACCTAGGCAGACAAAAAAGATGGATGTTTTAAAAACAACATTTTGGTTATCAGTATTATATAAGAGCTCAGTACAAATGGAAAAAGATAGTGTTCTTTTTTTTAAGGTTTAAAACTTTGGGGGTTGTTTTGTTTTGTTTTGTTTTGTTGAATGAACACCTTTGAAAAGTAAATGGAAAGCTTTTTATATTTTAAATACATTTTGTGAATGACAGGCAGTAGGCCAAATTCTCTGCTGGAGTAAATGGACGCAGCTTCCTTGACTTTATTCTAGCAGAGAGCTCTGCTGTCGCAGTTCCATTTGTCTTGGGCATTCACAGACATGCTGCTCACCTTCCCGCAGGGTGCTCCTCTTTGGCTGTCTTATATTGCACAGTCAAATGCCTAACCAGCCGCCGGTGTGCGACTCCCACTGCCAGATGAACAGCACCAGCCCACTCAGCACAATGTCACCCTTTCCTCCTCCCTCTCCAACTCTGCAGCACATCAACACTGTTTCCAGAGTCAAATGGGTTAATGTCTGTCGATTTACAATCTGCATTTATTATATTTAGTGCCCAGAGGCTTGAGCGGAGCTCAGATACCGCAGTGATGGGCAGCACTATAAAACCCCTCAATAGACAAGGAAGATAAGGGTTCCATTGTATTAGGCACTGCATGACCACATAGTAAGAGACAGATCCTGCCCTGAAGAGCTTACAATGCACGATTTTATGTAAAACAAGAATCCTTACTCTGATATTTCTATTCCCTCCTAGAGAAAGCCCGAGGTGGGGTTACTTGCCTAGAACTACAGTACCATGTGCAGCTCCAGCAAAAGGTTAGAGAAGGGAGGACCATCATAAAACTGACAGGAAACTCAAGGATCAGCATTTATCCCCAAAAGAGCAAACAGTCTTTAATATACAATAGTCATTGAGTAGCCCGGGTCCAATTCTATTATTATATTGCAGTAGCTGTTATGGGCCACTCTACAAACACAGACCAAAAAGACAGTCCCTACTAACTGCATTATGTTCTGACCTGCTCCCTTGGGCAAAACTCATTTTGAAGTCAAGGCTGAACCATTTATTTGCATGCTGGATCCAGTAGATTAATTTTTAAAAGCATTATGGAATTTTCCTCCACCCTTCCCAAACATTCTTACATTTCAAAAGGCAAAAGGAATCAGCCTCTGACTTTTTCTTAAGGTTAATCCACCCGCTAATGAAAAAGAACAAGTCAGTTTGGGTCATGGGCCACGGTCATATGCTGCTATTGTTTGCAGCCTATGAACACATCACCTTGTGCTGTGATCTTGTGCAGTGTCACAAGCTGATCAAAGCTGGAGTACATTAATGGGGGATTTCCAAGGAAAACCCCAGATACATCAGAAAATAGTATTGGGGATTTAATAGTTGGTAGAAGGCATGCCAGTTTTCAGCTAATAGCCCAGTACAGAATTGTGCTGCTCTAGGATGAGCCATCAAGCAAACATCTGAATAATTCTATTCATTAAAGATCAAATCCCAAGGTATTTTTGTATATAAGTGGGGCTGTTACCCTGGTGTCATGGCCAAACGCTAGCTCACATAAATGTCTTCTCTTCCTACGTTGTGTTCCTATGAGGTTTTAGAGAAAGATGTGGTGGAACGTCGTAGATCAGAGGTGCCCAAACTTTTTCTGTCATGCTCCCCCTTACCAGTAATGGAATCTGTCTGCACCCCCCTCCACTATTGCACAGCCACGGCTTTTTTGGCAGAGGAGCTTGGGCTGATGGTGGAGCTGGGGGCAGAACTGGGTATGGGGGAGGAGCTGGGGCTAGAGGCAGAATTGGCCTGGGAATGAAAAGGGAGTGAGGGCAGAGCTGGGCTGGGGGTGGAACGGGGGCAGAGTGGAGCTGTGGCTCAGAGCTGGTTTGGGGGTGGAGTGGGGCTGGGTGGCGTTCCCTTCCCACCCTCCATGTGTGCTGCCCCAGACCCTGCTACGCCCCCCACCCCAAACGTTCCTCCGCACCCCCTATGCGCGTGTCTGTGCATATATATATATATATATGTGTGTGTGTGTAGGCACGCATCCACATGCATGCGCACACACTTCAAAAAATCATGATTTTTCCCAGCGAGGGACAAAATTCTGGCCCCATTAACTTCAGTGAGGCCATGATTACACACACACTATTTTCCACTTTTGTGCCGACCTCTCATCTAGCTGCCATTAATTGGCACTTCTACCCATTGGATTGGTGAGATATCAAAACAGAGGAAGGCTTGATGTATCCCCCTGTGCTCATCCACTTTAGTCTTCTACAGTTCAGTCAGCTCTCTAAAGATACATGGAGGTTTCTGGTAGAGCTCACCACCACTGTCACTTAACTTAGAAATGGCACTGGACATCAAAACTAAGCAAGTGAGAAGTTGTTATTTCACACCAGTGTAGCTGCTGTGTGCTAATAAAAGGGTTTCATTTGGCAAATGGATTTCTGCTGCACCTTGATGTTGTAATGAATACGATCATTGCATTTGTCATTAACCAGAAGGTTTTGATGACTGCAGCCATCAGAACTTTGATATATTTCCCTTAAGTTTTTATTCAGTCAGATTCCTTGAGTGTCTTACTGCACACTTTTGACAAGTACAGCTCTAGATTAACAAACTGCAGTTTTGTTTGACCCTAACTACCATGTAAGCTCCTAGTTTCCTCTAGTCTAAAGTACACTGAAGTATTTTTCTGCTTTCCTGCAGTTTTTAAGTAGATAATCAGTCCCAAAATTCACCAGCCTTTAGCTGAAAGAAGCTTGTCACGGTGGTTGGTAGCTAATGAAGATCCCTTTAGTTTATCTTCATCAATTGTCAAATATTTGAGTCCATGAAGTGGTGTGATGAGGTACAAAGACAGATATTTGAAGGGATTTTAACTCATTTGAGCAATTACATGCTTAACTGCCCTGCGATAATCTGTCAGTCTGAGTCTTTTCTACACAGCAGAAGTGGGGAGTATTAGAATAGCTGGATTTAGAGCATAAAGGCCTGGTCTGAATGGAAGAAAGGCAGCAGAGAAATTAATTGCCAGTAACAAACAGCAGGACTGCTTGCAAGTTATATATCACATAGTTACCTACCAGCAGTGATAGAAGCTAGCTGTAAAAATAACATACTGGATTGTGACAAAACAGTCACTGCTATGAAATCAGTGAATACCATGAAGAATTTAAACCAGTGTTAGCTAATTAAGTATACATATATTATGTACAGACTTGTTGTTGATACATTTTTAGTAAAACCCACATATTCCTAATTGCAGTTTAATGACTTTTTTAAAAGGGATCAAATAATTTACACACACGTGCATAATTTATATAAACACACACATTATATCTATAACACACATACTGAAATATGCATATAGCATACATACAAAGACAGAATCAAACAATTATGGACAGGAACTGTGAGTGGAGGGAAAAGGGTTGATTGCTTAACATATTGTAGGTTTGTCTTAAAAGAATAAAACACGAGATTGAGACCCTCCGAGCCTCTGGCTGACAATAGAAGTGGATGATTAGATGTTGTCCTCCATCCCTTGTTGTTCCCAATAAGGGCTGGAAGCAGCCAAAGAAAAGAGCCACCAGGGAGCCCATTGCAGCTTTCTAGTCCTGGAAGAAGGGCTCCTTCAGAGTATGCCAACTAGGTAGGGCCCCCAAAGGGCTGGTAGCACCAGACAGGGATCGTGCGGAAGGGACATTCCCTTCCTGCTCTGATGATTGAGCACATATATGTGTTGTGTGTATTACACACATATCTACACGTGTGCATGTGTATGCATTTATATACACACACTCTTTTCACAAACCATGCTTTTTATGGCCCCAGTGACTTCTTACGCTGGTTGTTGAGAGGGGAGCAGTATGGCACTGTCATGCTCAGGAATTCCCTATATGAGGGAAATCTCCCAGGGTGTCCCTTATACAAGCTCTCTAGCCCCTTTGCAGCAAGGATCTGGTCTGTTCTCCCTAAATGTCACAAATTTTAATCTTCCTCTTTCAAATTACACCAATAATTCATTACCAGGTGGGTGGATACTGGACTAACAACATTCCTTAGTGATGCTTCAAAACATGTACAACCAAATCTCATTGCTACCTTGGGAACACTGCTCATAAACAAACCAACCATGCTTTATGTGTAGAGGACCATTTTATTCATATTACCCATGTTAATTCTGGTGTTTATTTTAGATTTTCAGGCTCTCTGAGGTGCCAGCTCTGAAGAAGCTACTTAGCATACTAGCATTAGGTACAAAGCAAAAGCCTTTCACTTCAGGGACCATGCTTCAATTCTGACCTTAGGTCATAGAGGAAATAAGATAGGTAATCTCAGCTCTGTCCCTAATGACCAGTATTCCACATCACAATGCTACACATGGCTGTCAACCTCTACTCAGAAGAGGCTCAACAGCCAACATGGAGAACTAATTATCCTTCACTCCTGGTGAGCAAATGGGCAGTCCAGCTCAGCAGGCTGAGATCACTGGTGAGATACTGCAAGCAGGCTAATAAAGTAGAGGACTGCTACCAGTATGGCTGCGATGTACAGTGCATGAAGCACTTTCTGATCTCCATTAATGAGGGTTTTATTTTAATCACACTTTACAGCATCAAAGAGAGCAGAGCTCATTTACTCTGTAAGTCTGGTAGCCATCAACGCCTGCCTTTTCATTTTAGGGCACAGAGGCAGGATCTAATCCCTATAGGCCAAATTAAGTCTGGCCCTTCCTGGGGCAGAGAGGGCACTGGGAGCCGCATCCCTCTCTAGCTTACCTGTAGAAGAGGCAGCCATAAACTGGCTGTAAATGCTGGAGAGCATAGAGGGGGACCCTCTAACCCTGCCAGTAGCATTAGCTGGGCCAGCCAGGGCATGCCTGACTAAGAGGGTGAGATCAAGCCCTCTATCCTTCCCTGCACGCAACCATGGGAAGGATGCACTAGTAGGTAACACTTTTCTAAGATCTCCTGCTCCTCTCAAACCCCTGGAGCTACTCTGACCTCTACTGTCACTGGGAACAGAAAAATCTTCCCCTTCAGGAGGCATCAGAGACTAATTGGCTAATGCATCCCAATAAATATTAGGTTAACAGCTTACAATAATTACAATGTTCAGTAAGTAGCTAGACCACGGGGTGAAGATACCTGGCCCAAGCAAGAGCTTACAGCCAGTATATGTATAAACAGGTGGGTGTGGTTTCATTGCCATCAGCAGTATTCTTAGGCAAGCAGGCTATTTCCTTTGATTTGGTGTGAGCAGAGGTAATACTGAAAAATGCAAATCTCACTCCAAGCCACAGAACACAAGCAGTAGAGAGAGAGGATTATTTTTAGTAAAGACCTGTATTTTTCTGGATGTTACAGTAGCAAAGGATTTATCCCCAGGAAAGAAAACATTTAAGAGGCCAATTAGACATTATGCAATCCATTCATCAATTGTCAAAAAGATACCTTAAGGTAGAGTTTTTGCAGTCAATTATTTGCTTGTACCCTGGGACGATTACCAAGAACTAAACCAACCTTACCTAAATTCTCTTTTCTGCAGAACTCCCCAGAACCTGGAGTTTATATGCCTAGGATGAAGGTGTGCCCCCTGACCCTAGGTCTGTGGTGTTCTGGGAAATGTAATTTAGGAGTCCAGTGACCATTTTGAGGCAGCTTGGTTCAATTAAAGAATATGATTTAGTTTTGTGTAGTGCTGTGTTAGCTGGTCAGTTTGTATCATATATGAATATTTTTCTTCCCTTTTTGAATGAAGAAGCAGCTCTTAACTTTTTTAAGTGACAGATTATGAGCCAGCTCCTCTTTAAAAAAAGCACCTGAGGTGAACAGCTGTGGAACAGAACCCAGGGTCTTCTAGCTCCAGATCAAGCTCAGTAGGGAGGAGGTGTAGTTGGATGATTGGTTCTAGCCCCGAGCTTGGGGCTTTAACTTCTGGGGCATAGTTAATGGTACAGTTGATAGGGCTCTTCTTTGGTTGAGTTGTGGCAGATTTCTGATATATTTTGCTAACTTCCTCTTGTAATATTTTTTAACAAGAGAAATGTGAATAGCAAACCTTCCTGGTTCCTCACTGACATCTACCAACCTCTCGCACTCTACTTAAATGCTCGAAGATATCACTATAAAAAAAAATAATTGGAGATATACCTATCTCCTAGAACTGGAAGGGACCTTGAAAGATCATTGAGTCCAGCCCCCTGCCTTTACTATCAGGACCAAGTACTGATTTTTGCCCCAGACCCCTAAGTGGTCTTCCTCAAGGATTGAGCTCACCACCCTGGGTTTAACAGACCAATACTCAAACTGCTGAGCTAGCCTTCCTGTATGCTAGGCTTCTGTCCTTTGTCCTTGAATAGTTAGTCTTGCATAATAGTGGTTTTCCTTATTCAGGCATGATTTTTAGAGGTTATTTCTTCTTACTTTAAGATAGACTTTTTAAGAACAGTTTGTATAGGAAAGAGTCAGCAAAAGTCAGATTATATCAGCTTCTGTTGTTTCATTGTCGGGGGGCTGATGGCAAGCTGTGAAAGAAAGTTGAGAGAGAGTCAAGTTTGGTGTAACTTATACTGTTTTCCACTCTCCTCACGGAATCCAGTTCAGAGGTGCAAGAGGGAGAAGTTAAAGCAACCCCTGCTCTACACAAAGCCAGAAAAAGAATTGTATATACACCCACCTGGATTAGAAAAAAAATTGCCCTAAGCATTTAAGATTCACAGTAATCCAAATTCAACAAGTGGGTATGAGCTGTGATGAATCCAGGAGCTCCAGACCTTAGTCATAATTATTATGTAAAATCTCTCATGGACACGAACACTAGACTAGAACCCTAGGCCTTTTGCTACAAAAAGGACAGGCCCTTTCCAGTTGAACAAAGGAGCATTCGTGTTTAATAGTGCATCACTACAGGGATCCACCCACTATCAGTCAATGTTACTCACACCAAAAGTAAAGAAGAAATCCAAGCTGATGATTGTCTAATGTACAGGGTGGCTGAACTATTTGTGTTATAGGTGCCAGTGAATTCCTTTCCTATTAAACTTTCACTTTATGGCTTCACCCACATGTGTGATGTGCAGTCTCGTATTAATTCTAAGGGTGTAAAAATGTATACATGTTTCACAGGTACTCACTGAAACACAACCAGGCTGGCTGGCAGCTATTAGAGAACATAAAATCTATATTCCTGAGGCTACTTTTGTCCATTGGTCATGTCACCACAGCTGACAATGTGCGTTCCCTTGCATATTATACCTGTTCATTGACAGGAGCTGCCATTTAGTGGATTCTGATAACTATGGACTCAGTGTAATCAAGGCCCATATTAAGGCACAGGCAGTACAGGCCCATGCCTAGGCCCTCAGCTCTTAGAGTGATGTGAAAAGAGCAGAACCGTAGCCTGCATTTAAAAATAAAGTAAGTTTCTAGCCCAAATGATGGTGAGGAAAAATGTGACAAGGGTAACTGATGGTGGAGTTGTGATGAAGTAGGCATGTTCTTAATGTTTTCTCTAAATGTGGTGTGTGCGCGATCAGTTTCCCCTATGTCAGTGGTTCCCAAACTTGTTCCGCCGCTTGTGTAGGGAAAGCCCCCGGTTGGCCGGGCCGGTTTGTTTACCTGCCACATCCGCAGGTTCGGCCAATCGCGGCTCCCACTGGCCACGGTTCACTGCTCCAGGCCAATGGGAGCTGCTGGAAGCGGTGTGGGCCAAGGGACGTACAGGCCGCCACTTCCAGCAGTTCCCATTGGCCTGGAGCAGTGAACCATGGCCACTGGGAGCCGCGATCGGCCAAACCAGCAGATGCGGCAGGTAAACAAACCGGCCCGGCCCACCAGGGGCTTTCCCTGAACAAGCAGCGGAACAAGTTTGGGAACCACTGCCCTATGTGTTACTCGAGTATGTAGGTGGTGGGATAAGCATGTGTGACCATTGCAGAGACCGTAAATGGCAGGTGTGACTGCTGACTGGCTACCCGGGCCCAGAGAGCGGCTGACTCTTTGGATCCTGGCAACTGATGGCTGGAGCCCATTCCCTGCAAGGAGCCAACTGAAGGTGTTGGAGAACAACAATCAGGTGACCTGTTTGCCTAGGAAAGAGACAAAGGATGGAGGAGGGGCAACTGGGGTGTCTGAGAGTGGGCTGCTAGAAGCAAATCAATCTCCTGGTTTGGAACTCAGAGGGGAGGGCCGTGGGCTCTGGATTCCCCCCCACCATGATTTACTTTACTAAATGTTCCTGATTTCTGTGCTAACAAGATTTTTCTACACTGTGTTCCGGATGACTAATAAACCCTTCTGTTTTACAGCTCTGGCTCAGTGTCACTTCTGATTGCAAATTTGGGGGGCACAGCCCCTTAGGGGGCAGTAAAGCTTCCCCAGGTGTCCCATCCAGGTGGATGCACACACTCTCATGTGTCAGGACCATGAGAGACTTCTGTAGGTCTCAGCAGTTATCAGCTGAAACGAATAATGCTTTTCCCATGTTTTAAGTGCTTCTACAGAGGAGGGACTTCCTGCAGAAGTCATTTGCAATTTGTGCAGACTCCCACCTCAACATATGTCCAAATCAAATTGTCAGACCAGCTGCTGGGTAGGCAGTGATATCAACAGCAAATTTCCTATTGACTTCAGCGCAGTCAGGATGGGCTCATTAACTAAATCATTAGACCAAAGACTAGACAACTAGCATACCAGGAATAACCAACAGTTATGCGGCCATCACCTCCCTCAGCCTGCACTGCTTCCTACCGCCCCCATTGGCCTGGGATGGTAAACCACGGCCAGTGGGAGCCATGATTGGCCGAACCTGCGGACACGGCAGGTAAACAAACCGGCCCAGCCTGCCAGGGTGCTTACCCTGACGAGCCGCGTGCCAAAGGTTGCTGACCCCTGTGCTACAGAGACTATGAGGAGCTAGAAGTGTTATCGTACAGGCTTCCAACTTTGTTTTTGGCTCACATGCTAATGCCTCATGTAATGGACAAGTATAAAATAGGCTACAACCACACCCTCTCTTGATGACCACTATTGTCTCATTGCTTCCTTATACTCCCCCATTGCTCTGTCTGTATCCATCTGTTATCTCTTGCCTTATGTTTAGGTTGTAAGCTCTTTGAGGCAGGAACTTTTTTAGTTCCGTGTTTGTAGAGCACCTAGCGCAATGGGGTCCTGGTCTATGATTGGCACTCTTAGGTCCTACATCAGGAATCGGCAACCTTTGGCATGCAGCCTACCAAGGAAAGCTGCTGGGGGGCCGGGACAGTTTGTTTACCTGCAGTGTCTGCTTGTTCAGCTGATCGCAGCTCCCACTGACCGCGGTTCACTGTCCCAGGCCAATGGGGGCTGTGGGAAGCAGCATGCGCCTAGGGATGTGTTGACTGCCCTTCCTGCAGCCCCCATTGGCCTGGGAGTCCAAACTGCGGCCAGTGGGAGCTGCGATCGGCCGAATCTGCAGATGCTGCAGGTAAACAAACTGGCCCGGCCCACCAGCGGCTTTCCCTGGAGGACCGTGGGCCAAAGGTTGCCAGTCCCTGTGCTACATTAATACAAATAATAAATAATAAATTTATATGCTATAGCCAACTTTCTGCTTCTAGAACAGTATGATTCAGAACTACTTTTTTGATTTATACACATCTAAGGGTTGCATACCATTCCACCTTGATGGAGCTTTACTTTAGGAAATCATTTAACTGAGCCTCCTCTTAAAAAAAGAGAGAGTGCGAGCAAGTGAGCGCATGCACGAGATGGGAGACTTCAAAATCTATCATCTACTTTATTTCACAAGCAGAGATAGCCATCTGAAATTTAAATCTGCAAGGAATACAAAAGACAGAAGTTTTGCCTGAAATATATATTGTCTACTTATTAACACCGTTCCCCAGGGCTAAGTATTTTTGAGTGTAATACAAAGTTGTTAATGCGATGAGTATAATTATAATGAGGATTGATTAAGTTGGTAGCCAAAGTACAGTAACTTTATATCTCAGAGCATCATAAAAGAAAACCACATAAAGAAGTTGTGCATTATACTGTATGCAAGGATTGACAACCAACTCCCTAGTGAAGTAACATCAAAGCTAATGCATACTGTATGCAAAACACCCTCACAAACACACAGAAATTAATCTAATTGTTTTAAGGTTTCCATGTTAGAAATTTAAAATCTGAATATATTAGATGCTGCAAAGGAGAGGAAAGTATTGACAGTTGTAGCTATTCCATGCAATTAAACTCAAATGTGCTCCCTTTTTCCACTAGTAGTTGAACAGCTATTCTTGCCTTTGGAATCTTCTTCTAAGTTTAAGAAACACTAAAACAACATGGGAAGAATTATCTTGCAAACAATTACTGGGCCTGATTCACTATTGATTTCAAAAGGAAGCGTGGAGTCAGATCCACTCCTTATAAGCTCTCTCTCATTTTGTTTTATCTTTCTGTTTCATATCTACCTGCAGATTCCCACACTGGGTCTGACACATGAGCATGTTTTGAATTTATAACAGTGAATCCAGGTGGCTGAGGTCAAGACAGAAGTCTGAACATTTCATATGCTTGAGTTCCACATCTGTGACATGTACATCTCTGCGGACACAACTTTTTAATGATTATTTATAGATCATCCTGACTTTGAACTACCAAAAAGCACAATAATTAGCTGCACTGAGTTTTTGAAGTGGAATTACTATAAAGAAATTGGGACGTAGTTGGGCCTGAGAATTACAGATTTGATCCTGCAATGTGATGTACATTGTGGGCCCAAATCAGCAATAAGTGAGTGCTTAATTATATTCACGAGTCATTTCATTAAAGACAATGGAATGACTCAAGTGCTTAATTTTAATCATGTCCTTAAGTTCTTTGCTGAATCGGGGCCAGTGTGGTTAGCATCCTGTAAGATCAAGCCCTATATCACCTAATGTGTAATAGATACACCTCTACCTCGATATAACACGACCCAATATAACACAAATTCAGATATAACGCAGTAAAGCAGTTCTCCGGGAGGGCGGGGCTGTGCACTTTGGTGGATCAAAGCAAGTTCGATATAACACGGTTTCACCTGTAACACGATAAGATTTTTTGGCTCCCAAGGACAGTGTTATATCGAGGTAGAGATGTACTGAGATTGGTGGGAGGGATTGTATATCAGATATTTTACACAATTGTGGAGGAATCATATTTCTTACAAGTTTCCTGATATAAAGCTATAGACTCAAGTTGTAGAGATCCTTAGGTAATTTTTAATTTTGTGAAAAAATATACAGAAATATTATTCTCTCATTTTCATTCTGTTTTATAAGCTCTTACTTTAAAAATGCAATTAAAATTAAAATAATTAAGGAACAGCAGTGTGTAAAAAATTGGTAAGAGACATGGTATAATAAATACTACTGAATCAGATACAACAGCACGGATAGATAAATGTGGCACATAGAGAGATACAGTCTGCTTCTGCAGTGAAGTGATACTGTCACAATTAGTTCAGTGCTGTTTTAAGAATTTACCAAAAAAACAAACCCAAAAAAAGACCTTTGGATTTTTCATCTTCAAAGGTTACTTCTAATTAGCATCCAGAGATAGCATATTATAGATGCATTTTAAAAAAAAGATGTCAGAGCTCCAACTATGAGTACTAACATGGTATCTATCAAAGTCTCATGGTGCCTGCAATTCTGACAAAAGGCACTCCAAAGAACTGGCACATGCCACCTTATTTGCATTTTTGCATCTCATTATGGCCATAATTGCATACCACCACATCAATTCTTCCCTACTATCTCAGAAAACATGATCAGTGACTGAAATAAAAGCTTAAATGTCAACAATTGACGAGCAAGAAAGGCTGACCTTTGAAGGATCTCATTCTTTTGAGAGTTGCCCTGGTATGACTCACTCCTTAACTTTCTGTTTGTGTTTGATAACACCAAAGGAACATAGTTGCTGTAAGGATTGTTTTCGGCTGTTGGAAATAGAGAGGAAGTCAAAGAACTGTAAAAATACAATCCATTTACACTAGCAGTCATCTGGGATTGATTGAACATTTGCAATGACGGTTCTTAAAGTCATTGAAACATTAAAGTAAGTGGACATTAACATTAAGCTACAATGGAATTTCTGTGGAATTATATATTACATTTATATCAGAGCTAAAATGTGATTAATGTTATGACAATGAACAAAACAACCTTTCTTCCACAAACATGCTAACCACTTTACATACTGTAACAAGTGTTTGACAATTACAAATAGCTAATCTAAAAACAGGGATAACCATTCACAGCCATATTACATGTACTGCAATATCTACTGGCCTTCATAGGATTGATCTAATATTTTACTATATTCCCCCTTCCTACCATCATTTCATGGCCTCATTTGCTTTGATTTGCATAGCAATTTTGGTACACGTTTTTCAAAAAAACACTAATCAATTTTAGCTTAAAATAAATTACTCCACCACAGAAATTGCTGCCAGTGTCCAAAAATGCTAATCAATTTTGAAAATCTACATCATGGCTTGCATCCCAGATTTTTTCATCCAACCCACATCAAAAAGAAACGATAAAAAATTATGTTAACATGTTCGACTGCTTGTTTGCTTGTTTTAGTTGAGGCATTGGTTATGCTTCAATGGCAAACTAATAGCCTGCTTAGAATCTCATCCAGTTTGTGCTACTTTTTATTTTAATGGCAATATGGAGAGGTTGTATAAGGAGATGTCTGACATGGTCTGTAGTAAAAGTTTGATTTTCTAAAAAGAGTATATTTTTATTTCACTTTTGGAAACTATTAGTAAGAAGAAAATTAAACTGTTTGTTTCCCAGCATCACATTCTCTTGTGGAAGGAATTCATTTCCCCGTATTAGAATTCATTTTAATGAGCTACAGAATTCAACAGATTCATAAAAAAAAAAAAGCTGAGAAATGTCACCTTTCAAATCCTAGGAAAGATCATTAGGATGTTTGAACATTTTACATAAAACAATGCTTTAACTCAGTGTTTTTCATCCACTTCAGCATTTTGCTTCATTCAAGGTTTGGGCATTGATTGGGGGTTGGATTAGATTCATTTTCAGGCCAAGTTTTGTGTTTCATTTGGTTTGACTTTAAGGCAAATATTCAGGTTGGTTCTTATTTTAAATTCACTCATTCCTAATTACTGTCTGTCACAGCTATAAAGCTAGCTACACCTCTGACCCCTCTCTGCATGCATTCCTTCAGGTGTTAGCCATGTGTCTGTACCTTTCTCAGGGTGGTAGCCCACAATTCTCCCACTCTTAGACTGGATCCCAGGCTACAACATCCTGTGTACCAACCATGATTACTTAGCAGGGTTCAGCACCTGCAAGACTTCCCTTTGGGAGCTTGTGACCAGTGGATGAAACAGATGATCAGACAGCTCTCTCAGAAAAAGAAGTAATTTCAACAGCAGAAAGAAAAATAGAAGAAAAAAAGAGTTGAACTCAATACAAGGTCTATCTTTTATCTATAGTCCTGGGCAGGTCTATCTTACCCCCGAGGCCCTCAACCTCTGGAGTAGTGTTGTCACCTCTGATGCAGTTCAGGTGTCAGTCTGCCCCCAGCAGTCTCTGCTTCAATCTCTCCCCGTCTTTCAGGTTGGGGCCTGTTGTAAGGAAAGCAGAGCAGGGCAGCTGCCCTGGCTGCCAACGTCCAGGGGCCACCAAAGTGCTTGAAGTGTTTGAAGTGTTTGCCAGGAGATGTGAATATCAGCTCCAACCCTCTCTTTCTGGGTGCATACCCTGACAAGTGAATTAATTCAGTGTATGCATAGAGTAACCACCACAAATCCCGGTCAAGATACAATATTTGTTAATTATTACAGGTCAGCCCCACATCCTACATACTGCCGACAGATCTAGAAATAAAATTCAGCTGCTGCTCTTTTGCAATTACAAGTATCATTTTTAAAAGGCCATTTCCATGGCTGAAGAAATCTTTGTGCAACTTAACTCTACTGAAACTCTTTAAACCCTGTTTTCAGGGACACAAACCAACTGCAGCATTGAAAACCTCCCATTGGTTTCAATGGGGCAGTATTTCACCAGTGTTGACTAGGGTCCTGGTCCTGCAATGATATGCTCACAGACAGACGCTGTGCATGCAGGATCTGCTCACACGTATGACACTGCAGGATGAGGATCCAATATTGCCTATATAATTTTGCTTTATTCTGAGAAATCCCTGATTTCTGAGCGCTAAAGAGGAAAGAAATAAACACTAGATCTCTGTGGCCAGAAAAGTCCTGATGTTGCATTCTCCATGGCATACCACAGAGGTGATTATTCCTCCAACTCTGACCAAACCAAGCCATTGCCCTGAGGATATTAGTCTTTTTTTCCTGTTTGCAAAGTGCCATGTACATCTATTATACTACATAGCAAATCACTAGACCGGGGCTTTGTGGGAAGGGTCCCTGGGTTGTTTTGAAATGGTTCTCTTTAGGGTCATGCTGAGGCCCAACTTTGTGGCATGAGGAGGAGCAGGGGCCTAGTACCCAGTAGCCATCCCTGAGCGAATAAGTGGGCAGCGGTGTGCGAGTAGCAGGGGAATAGGTGGAGACTTGGCTGCACCCCCAGCATCTGCACCATCCTTACACAAAACCAGATGTAAATGCACAATCTGATCTTTAGATTGGTTAGGCTGGATGACAAAGTTCAACACTACCTAACAGCATCTTTCCACCCTCTTCCCTACAAAAAAGTATTCATTTCCCATCTTTTTAAAGAAGCTCACTTCCGCAAGATTTCCCTTTTTAAAATCTCCTAGACCTAATTAACATTGTATACTTTGTTTTCTGGGGCAAGAAGAGCTTGGGATAAAGCCGAGCCTCTCATTATAAAATCCTCTACAAGAAGATTTCCAGGCCTTGTTTTAAATCAATCTGTAAAAACATCTACTCTCATGGATATGATTAACAATCGAGATGGATCTGTTGCTTGCTGTCAATAACAACTTCCCGTATTTATGAAGATTTTTTTTTCAATTGATAATAACCACAAAGCACGAAGCATTCCCACATAAAAACAAAATCAATATTCCTTATGAAAAATGGCTTTGGAAATACTTAAAAACAATTCTTCAGTTTCTGTCCTTTTTGTCCACACCTGGAAAATGAATCTTTTTTTCTTTTTTTAAATTATGGATTGTTTACTATAAGAACATTTGTCACTGTTGTTCATTGAAAGATAAAATGCTGGAAAGAAACAGTGCACTTATTGGACAATTTAACATGCTAGGGTCAGGCACACTGAAACTGTATAGCAGCACAACAAGAGCAGATACTGAAGATGTCTGAATTCCAGATTATGGTTTTCAGAAGACACGGTGTATTGTTCACCCAGGTTGAAAGCAGATGTATGTTCATATGCTTTAATCTTGGCTCAGATGTGAGCTACCATGTTAACAATTGTGTTGCCCAGGCTGCCCTGGCTTGGGATTTAAATAAAAACAAATTACAGGTCTTAACAGTGATAGATGGACTTCTCTTACATTGGTGTAGAGTATTTTTGCCTTAAGATTAAAGGCTTACGCATTTATCTGCATAAACTAACCCCTGGAGTAGGGTACTGCTGACATTTTCCAAGAAAAATGAATATCCTAACTTATTCCAAAGAGAAGACTTGGTATTTGTATGGCCAGAGTGACCTTTGCATGTGCCCTTTCAGATTAGGTGCACTACATGGAAAATTGTGCTCTTACAGTACTCCATAAATCATACCTACCAATTTTCTTTAAAGGGGTATGTAAATATCAGTGTACCAGGTGGGTAAACAACACTAACCTCGTACAAATGGCTTGAAAATTGAAGAAAAGCACCTTATTTTGCTGCTGAAATTGCTTTTGAAGCCCAGCATCGTGGCTTGGGTTGTAGAATGCATGAAATGATTTGTGCACTGGGAATAGAAAATGGGTTGATGATAACTACACTCGACACAGTTCCTATGTTTCTCAGTTCTTTCGATGATCAAAGATATCATTGCTGTATATTACTTTTCTTTGCAGCTCCCAAATGCATGTGAATTTAAAGTGACATACACATTATCTGCATGTTTCCAAAATGGTCAGATGGCTTTTTAGTTTGTGTTTCTCATTTGAGCTGGTTAATGTTTCTGGTCCAGTTTCATTGTGAGCCTCCTTGTTCTAGGCACATAACATTCCATTAAAAATATTACTTCCCATGCTAAGGAAGAAGAAATGAAGCTGCGGCCTTTGAAACTGCCCAGGTGTGATCTGAATAAGTACCGACTATGAAACTGTGTTAATTGTTGCTAAGACATATTGGATAATAGAGTAAGATGTAAATAAAATTAAAATGCCTGATTCTACACACATCAATACGTGCAAGATATGCATTATGCATGTCAGATCACACTGGTGTAAATCCAGGGATCTACTTCAGATGAGATACTCCAGACATGATTTTGGTCTAACTTATTTCCGTTTGTAAGTTTCATTAATTTTTTGAATGTCTCATTTTCTAGGCATGTGTTATTGTTATTATTGTGTTGCTTGGCTACGGCATTGTTCTGCCACATCCCCGAGCTTTTAGCATAAATATCTAAAGAAAAAAGTAGGTAGCTCATTTTATAATGGATATTGAAAAGGCAGAATTCATAGAGGCCTGAAGCCTGGGCTTAGCGTTAAGCATGTGAAGTACCCCAATGGAACTACTTACCTGCTTATTATTCTTTGCTGAACTGGTGCCAGGAATGATGCATGTTCATCACTGAAATTCCTAGGCATTGGAGTCTGGCGACTTTGTACTTCTCTGACTCATTCATCCAAAGATTTACATACTTTATCAATATTCATTATTTTAAGGCTCCCCACATCCATGTAAGTAATGATTATTGTGTCCCTTTTACTGAGGGGTAAATTGAGGCATAGAAGGGTTAAAGCTAAAATGTTCAGAAATGTCCATTAATTTTGGCTTCATTTTTTTTGGATGCCCGAATTAAGAGACCTTTTGTCTGACTTACAAGAGTCCTGAGCTCCCACAACTCCTACTGACTTTGGTATCATATTTGCGGATGCTCAGCACCTCTGAATATCAAAGACCAGCCGGCTCAAACTGGGTACCCAGGAATTAAGCTATCCAATGTTAATGAATGCTTTTGAAAATGTGGGCCGTAGTGACATGACTGATGTCATGCAGGCTGTCAATAGCAGTCATGAACAGAAGCCAGGATCCAAATCTCTGCTTCTAACCATCACACCACACTAAAGTACATACTTAGATGAAAATTACAATCACCCAGCGGAAAAGAATAAAAGATATAATCCATTTTTAGCATATGCATAAGCAGGTGCCTCAGAGTTATACCGTATATCAACATTTCCAATGTACTTCTTCAAAATCCTAAAACCAGCTCAGCTGAGAGTGCCTTTGGGGCACAAGACAGAAGTCTCTGAACTGCTTGAAGGAAAATATTTGAAGCATTTCTGAAAACAGATTTATTCTTCACAAGGGGGTGGGGGGGAACCCAACAGATCATTTTCGCCTCTTAATGAAAAACAATGCGGGGGAAGGGTTGGCTTTCCAAAGTCGGCAAGTTTGGCAGAAACTCCGCAACTTCAAATCCTCTTCCCTCTGATGAGGAGAAGGGACGAGGCACGTCCTCTTGGCATCGTCAGCCTATAGACCTGTGTAGAAGTCAGGGTATCCCCACGGATCTCAGGATTTCTGCACTGCTCTTTGACCCCTTTCTCCCTAGGCTTGCTGAGAAGTCATGCTCCCAACCTGTTAAGCCTGTGCAAGGTGCGGAGCAGAATTTAAAGTGACAAGAGGTAGCATTAACATACCTAGTGCTGTCCTGTGTTTTGCCAGGAGAGTATCCCCCATGGAGTATCTACTCCTGGTTTCATACGCAGTCTCTAGCCTGATGTGCCCAATGATATGGTGTCAACTTGGAGTGAAATAGAGAAGGATTAGGCTTGCTTTCCGCATGGTTTTGTCTTTTTGACTCTGCTCCAAACCTTGCAATGGAAGGTGAACCATGCGTTGAGATAAAGGTATAGGGTTTATTAAGGCACTGGACTTGGAGGTGAAGACACCTCCACTAAATGGGGACTCAGTAGACCTTGGTTCAAATATGACCTTGGGCAAGTCACTTCATCCCTCTGTGCCTCAATTCCCTAGCCAAAAAGGGGGGAAATAATATAATTAACCCATGGAACTCATTGCCACAAGGTATCACTGAGGAAGTGCTTAGCAGGATTCAAAATATGATTAGACTTCTATATGGATAAGAAGAATAGCCAGAGTTAAAGTAGTAAATATATTAAAATTAAATAATCACAATCTCTGGAAGGATGTAAATACTCAAGCTTCAGGCATAAGCCAACGTCAAACTTTGAGTGAGAAGAAATTTTTTCCTGGGTGCAGGTTATTCTATAACTTCCTAATGCAAGGTTGCTTCCTCTGAAGTTGCTGGCTTTGACCACAGTCAGAGACAGGAGAGTGGTCTAGATGGACATACTGGGCTGATTTAGTTTTGCAATTGCTATGTTTGTATGTCCTTAATTTCATTTCCAATAAGTTGCTTAATATTTCAGTTCATGATCATTATGCTGGGCAGACCAGATCGGTGTGGTATATTAGAGAGGGCACTGGAGTGGGAATTTGGACATCTAGACTCTATTCTTGGCTCTGCCACTGATCTTGGACAAGTCAATTCAGCTCTCTGCCTCTCTCGCCTCTCTAAACCTTTGTCTAGATAGATTGTAAGTCCTTCAGAGCAGGACTGTCTCTTACAATGTGTATCTACAGTATCCAGAAGAATGGCTCTCTGATCTAAGTTGGGGCTTCTAGGCAATATGTAACATAAATGATAGTAATCTGCTTGCTCTAGATCTTTGTTAGTATTCAAAAAGCATGCTTAAATGCTCATTTTTTCCAACACTCGTATTCATCTACCAGAAACTTGCCCACTGTGGGTACTTCCCTTCCTAAAAGTTTAAAATAAGTATTTTGGACATCAGAATGATGGCTGTGGCAGACCCAAACTGTCACTCAAATTCTATTTCAACAACACCTAACATCTGTACCATATTTTTTTCCCTCTGTAGTCTGGTAGGCCTCTAGTTTGGGGGTGAAACAGTCAGCCACGTCCAACTCTGTTTTAGCTTTCGGCAGAGGCACTTTTATTCTTCTGCCACACAAAGCCAAAACATATGGAAAAATAACAAAAGGGTAGTCTTGACCTGGGCTGATACTGCAAGGGCCTCTACCGCCCCCAGTAGCTCAAGATTCATAGCCTTCCCATAGCATACACTGCCTCAGCCTGGGCCTGCGCCTATCACCTGCCACCCGCTTACATACCTGGGTTCTCACTGATACCTTCCAGCTGGGAATCAGAGCCAATCATCAGCTGCTGCTCAGCTGGTTCCCAACAGCTGCCTGTTGGGTTTCTCCTTAGGCCAGGGCTTGTTGCTCCCAGGCACCGCATGCCTTTAAAGGGGCAGCCAGCTCTGCTACACTCCCCTTTTAAGAGCTATATTTGGATTCTTGCAGAAAACAAAAACTATATCTTATTTTATAGTGTTTGCCTTTTTTTTTCACTGTGGTTTGTCTGTAGGAGGAGGAAAAGCAAGAACCTCTCAGACGTGAGCACTTTCAACAGATAATCCTTTGCTGTGTCAATTACTTTCCACACACAGCTAGTGGAACCTGCTTTTTTCCCTTGTACAGTTGTTGGGGTTTTGAATCAAATAATCAAGAAATGGAAAATTTTGAATTATAGTATATGCATTTTTTTCATACTGTTCAAAAAGGCATTTTTAGTTGAAAAAAAATTAGAAGACAATTTTTTCAATCAACCCTACTTACAGGTTAAGTAAACAAGATGGAAAAAGGAGTGGAAAGGAAAACAGAGGAACAGAGAAATTAAGTGGCTTGCCCACGGTCACACAATGAGTCACTGGCAGAGCTATGAATGGAAAACTTGTCTCCTGACTCCCAGTGTAGTGTCCTACCCAGTAGATGATACTGCCTCTCTGATGAGTCGATTTCTTAACAAGAAGTGATACTGAACTAAAACGGAAGAGTAAAACTCTCACATTACTAGCTCAATATTAAATAATGACACTAAACTACAGTATATAAAGGAGAGAACTTTAGGATTCCTTGCGGCCTTCTCAGTTTACAAATATACAGACAAATGAAGATGTTAGCTGAAGAATTCAACTAACAAGTGAAAACAGACATAATTACAATTAGTTAGCATTGTAGTATAATTGATGCATATAGGGTCAGGTTTCTTTATTTGAACCATGTGAAAACAAAATCTATTTCATATTTGTTAGTAATAAAATCCAACTGATTAGCAAATCATTTAAAAATCTGTCACATTTTACCTGAATTTATGTCTGAGGGAGAGAAAAAGAAATATGTACTTATGTAGGAAGACTGTACTTGGAGATGAACTTTGAGAAGGAATTTCGCTTTATCCATTTTAAGATGACTGTCCTAGAAAATACTACAGAACACTAGCTACATATAAAACTAGTTATAAGGGCCAGATGTAGATTTCCAGTAATAAAGAAAGCTTTCAGAAATGGGAAGACCAAATAAGCACGTTCATGTTCATTCATGCTAGGTAATTCCAATTTTGTGAATGAGGACTTGCCATGCAAAAGTTGAACAACTGATTTGGGAAAGAAAGTAACCACCTGGCTTCCCTCTGTTTGGAGGCAGATTATTTTTGATGGCCAACTAGCATGTCTGAGTTTGTCTAATCTAAGAACATCATGAGGATGTAAATAATCTAATTGAAGTAATTATCCATACATTTGAGCCAAAGCTTGCACTGGAATCGAAGCAAACTATCTGATTTCCAATAATGCTTGTGAAATCAAGATCTCACTCACATTTATAGGCAGTACCTGCAAGTCAAAATGATGCCTAGACACACGCAGATGTATGTGCCAAATTATTATTCATATTACAGTAGCATCTAAGTGTAGCACATACATAAAGCTTACAAAGCTCTGAAAAGCTTACAAAGTTGCCACACAGTCATAGATGAATTTTCCTTTGGTAGAGTTTCCATTGTACCAAGCAGTTTCCAAGGTCATAGGTTTCATCATGCAAAAAGGGGACATGGCACAACCCTATTTTTTTCTATTATTGTTTTTTGTTTTTGTGACAATAAACACACAATACGTTTGAAAGGAAAACACCATTCACCTGCATGCCTATTTATTAGGAGAAGTCTTACAACTCATCAATGCCTCACCATAGATACTGATTTAGGGTATGATCCAAAGCCAATTGAAGTCAATGGAAAGACTTCTATTAGTTGTCATACTGCAAACTCAGACAGAGTAGTACTGAAGTTAGCTTTCTAAGCAACTCTTGTCTAGTGCCACTAAGGCCTGACTACAGTAGCTTTGAGAATTCCTATGTGATGAAATATTCTATGACTATAGGAACCATGAGAAAAGATGTGAAAACCTTTGTATTATGGTACTAACTGTATTTTGCATGAGATTTCAAATGAGCCTATGTGATTTAGGAGTACACATCCTCTTAAAATTCAGTAGGGCTTGTGCTCCGAAATCACCTAGGTCCTTTTGAAAACCCCACTTTTTAAAAAATACCTTAGGGCTGGATTTTCAAAGGAGTTTATGGGAGTTAGGCAGACATGGTCACTTACGGACATGCTTAGCTTTACACATTTGAGCTGTTCTATAGAGTTCAGTAGGACTACCCATATGCAGAAAGTTAAGCAACTGCAGGATTGCATGGTCAGGGGCTAAAACATCACATTACAGAACTCAGCCCCAGGCAAACTATAAATAGTCTTACAGCAACTTTCCTTGTTCAAAGCATTTTCTTAAATAGTGCAATGCTGCATACAGCATATTGCTGGGGTTGTGGTGGAAACTCCTGGCTAGACCTCACTTTCTTCAACTGGGCCTGGAAAGAAACATATACTGGTATTATTTATTATTCATGTATAGCAGTGTTTCACAAACTTGGGATGCCACTTGTGTAGGGAAAGGCCCCGGTGGGCTGGGCCGCTTTGTTTACCTGCTGCGTCCGCAGGTCCGGCTGATCGCAGCTCCCACTGGCCGTGGTTCACTAATCTGGGCCAATGGGAGCTGCTGGAAGTGGCGGCCAGTACATCCCTCAGCACTGAGGGGTGAAAACATTATCTATAGTTGAACCCAATGGCCCCAGTCAGGATGGGGGCTCCCCTTTGCTGTGTGCTACAAACACATCATACTTCTAGAATCCTTCAGTGGGGGCAACAGCCCCCCCAACATTAAAAGTCTGGTCATGGTTTTGAGGGCCCAATCCTGTCCCCACTGAAATCATTGCTCTCAATGGTATAGAGTGTGGTCCTTTATATACCATTATATTATATATAATGGTATATATATATATATATAATGGTATATATATATATAATGGTATATATATATATATTGATACTTCAGATGCAGACAACCCCTAGCCATAATACCCGATCTGGATCTAAATTATGCAACTTAAGTCTATATCTAGTTTCAACAAACTCACCAATTAAAAAGGAATGTAAACTGGGGGAAAATAACTTAATAAAAATACCTATTCTGCAAACTCCTTGGTAAGACAAATGATATAATCTCACATATGAAGAATTCAACAAAACAGAGGTGGGCATTTAAATCTATTTACTGTTTATGGAAATTTCAAACCATCACATTATCTTGCATCTACCCTGCAGAATAGGGAAAAAAATAATAAAAAATTGGATTTGACAGGCAGTGCTAATAATAAAAAGGTTTTTAAATGTAAGCTATAGCTGTGTACCAATCACTGCCTAATCAGGGTTACGCTTTTCAAATTATATTGTGTCTACTTTCACCTCCTGCCTATTATATGAAATAAAAAAGAGAAGTGCTTAAGCAAATCCTCGATCTGTTCACATATATTTTTAATATTAATATGTCAGAGCAGCAGCAATGATGATATTAGGCAAATGACGGAATTCTCCCCCCAGCTGGACATGTTAATTGAGAAGCCAAGTTTTGGAGGCAAAGTTCACGTCTGTGCAGATGGCGGGACAATGGAGAATGGCAGACCTAGGTCAGTGTCAATCCCAAACCATACTTTAATGGCTCACTTCTCTGCTTTTTCAACGTCAGCTGGTCCCTGTGGGGTGTATAAGTTAGGGAAGTCTGTCTCTACATTTTTTTTCTGCCCTTGACTCTGGTGCAGTAATTTCATGTAAAGAAGATGTCCCTCTGTGTGATCAGAAAAAATAAGAAATTCCACTTCCTGGTTTAAGCTGAAATACATCTGAGAGCCACATTTTGAATTCTCTTTTCAGCTTTCAGTGCTAACTTATCTGCATTAAAACCTTCATCTGCAGAGCCTGATCCAAAGCCCACTTTCCATTAACCTCAGTGGGGTTTAGATCAGGTCCATCAGTGCTGGCCAGTCACCTGTTTTTCTTGTTTTAATCACTTTGGTCCTTTCTGTTCAACATTATGGGCCCAATTCTCATTTACAATAAAGCCTCTTTCATTGTGCTAGCTGTAAACTGTCTGTGATACTCAATGTAAGACTCTTTACATGACCTGAGTGGTATCCAGGAGCTTTAGTTTAAATAAGAATCAGGCCCTGTATATTGTTTACATTTACTTAGCAAATGTATTATTTCTTTTAACATGATCTGTGAATCACAAGCGGATTACATATCTATATGCAGTGACAGACATATAGCTATACTGCACGGCATCACGAGAAGACTTTAATCGTTTCAGTTTCCTAAGTGATATAATTATTTATTATCTCTAATTAAAATGCAGAGTTTGGCTGTCTCTATGAGACTAGATGAAAAGCCTTTTTAATGAAAAGAGCAACTGTGAGCTCTAAATTTCTTTATGGAAGAGATAACTTATGTAATCACTAGTAACCTTTTTCAAGAATATTATCTCACTATTTATAAAACAATGCCTTCTTTACTTTAGAAATTCCCATTTGCATATGAAAAAGAGCTTTATTTATTGATGCTTGTGACTGATGTATATTCCTCATTCAGGGGTGCTCTTTTTCCAGTCTTTCATATATGGTAGTGTCTAATTTTCTTTTGAAACTACCTAGAATAGTATTTTTACTATCATTTTCCCCTCCAACAATTAATAAGAAAACATAGGGCTTTTTACACCTAAACTCACTTTGTAATGACTTGTTTCCGAGTATAATTTCAAAATTTAAAGACTGCAACCTTTCATCTATTAGGAGTAGTTCTGCAACAAAAAGAAAAGCTTTTCATTTTTCTTTCTCATCCGAAAGTAAATTTTTGAATGATCAGTTCGCTTGCTAACGTATATATTAAGCTATTTTATTCATTACAAAATATAAGCAACAAAAAAAAAAAAAGATGGGAGTATTTGACTGCAAAACACATCCACAAATCAAACATATTAAAAATTGTATCAACTAATCAGTCATATGACTTGACTTCTTTAACTTGTATATAAAAGTTGCTATTCAAGTCTATTTTTGTACAATCAATGGAATACAAAGTGTATTAAAAACACCTGACAGCTTTATGGGCAAATTTTGCCATCCTCTACACCTGCCTAGTAGTACCACTGGCACTACTACTCGCTGAATCTGGTAAATCTGTCAAGTATTGTTGACACCGGTTTCTGCCAATAAGTGCACAACAAAAGATTGCAGTAAACAAGTTTTATATGAATAAAATAGTAAGGCAGCTATGTCTTGGCACAAATTCATGTGTGCCCAGTGTATTTTGTATATTGCACAATTATATGGGGCCTGATCCAAAGCCCACATGAATGACTCCCACTGTTTTCAATGTGCTCTGGATCAGGCCCACAAGCCATTTCTTGCTCATCTGTATTCTTTCAAGGAACAGAACAATTCATCTTCTGTGGGGCTGGTGTTGTAACTAAGGGCAGAAAATGACTTCAGTGGAAGTAGCGTGTGTATAAATATGGGCAAATTCTGACCGAGTGTACTGATAGGCAGGTGAAGTTGCAAAATTTCTAAGCGTTTAGCTAAACATTACAATAATCTGTTCTTGAATTTCCCTAGTTAATGGCTGTGTACAGCAAGAATGAATACTCAGATAAACCTCAGTTTTAAATCCATTTTCTGTTTACAGTCCTTGTCTTGTGATTCATTACACGATTAACTTTTACCTTATGCTCTTCTTCCAACCAGTACCTCCTTTAGAACCAGTACCTTGCTGTGAACGGCTCCGACTTTCACTCCGCTTCACTTTTACAGTAAATTCTATCTTAACTGGCACAGGACCTGTTAGTAACCCTCCTGAGCCAGGGCCTCCTAGTTACCTCTAAATTAGCTTTTTCTTTAGTCACTTTGGAAAATATTCGTGGGCCATTCTGGACCCTTATGTTTAATCAGGTGTAATAGACTAACACGCATGTATACTTTCTCTTTGTGCTTTAAATTCAGCAGAGGTGATTCCTGCAACTGAATCTTGACCAATAGATTTGCTCTTTCCCAGTCTCAAACTAATCTATGTAAACCACTTTAAGCTTGGACGGTCAGTCAGAATAACATTCAACACAGGAAACATAGTATATTGATCAAACATTTAATACTGGACATGTAACAGTCAGTGAAGGGGAACTCCTTTTGTCTTAAATTGCCTTTAATTTCATTCAGAATATTGTTAGGTAACCCTTATTCTAGTAATGAATGATTCATTCTATATCAATTTTTATGGAATGACAGCCAATACCTTAGACTACAAAAGCAGATAGCACAGAAAAATTCAGAGAGGAAGTGCTGCCAATAACCCATAAAGAAAGTTGACTGAAATACAACTATCAGTTAATTTTGAATATTATTTACCGCCGTGATCATGTAATCCTTGAACGTTATTTCAGATATATTAAGGGCGCTTTCTCATTGATCAGATGAGGATTTTCTTTAGTAATTCCCAATACCAGGAGACAATACAATAGGATATGAGTCAAAGCCCACAGAAGTCAATAGAAAGACTCCCAATCGCTTCGATGGGCTTTGCATCAGGGTGACTGGCAAGATTTTCAAAGTTAGTGACACAAAATTGGTTTATTTATTTAGATTTATCCATGTAAACTTAAAGTGCCTATCCATTCACTTTGACAAACTTAAAAATGCAATCCCCTTCATCATAAATAAATTTCAGCCATGCCATCCCACCCCCACCTCCGCCAGCAAACCAGAGGTACTAATAATTAAAATACTTCCCCTTATGTAACCATTAATCACTCTCATAATTTTCTGCACTTTTGAGGCTTAAAAAAAAAGCTTTGCAGTACACAACTGTACACTCACTCTTGTGTATGTCTAATTTACATAGGTAAATGTCCAATGGGAGTGTGCAAATGAGGTGTCTTCATGCATTTATGGCCAGTTAGGTGAGCATATCAAGTTGGGTAAGTGCAAATATATGCTCATGATTGTGTACACCTAATTTGAAAATCTGCCCCATACCTTTTAGTTTGGTAAATTTATGCTGTTCAAGTTCTTGTTTTATATGAATTGGCTAGTATTTGTCCGATCATTTATACTCCCCTACATTTTGTGATTAAGGATTTAAATAATTTGTAACCAATTTACTTAAGAAGAATCAATACATTAGTGCTAGTCAGGTTTGAGTTAATCTCAAATGATGCAGATTTACAACATCACATTACAAAAGCTCAGAGAGGAACAGGCAACACAAGGAAATCTGGGGAAATTCAGATCATTCTTTTCATGTGTCATTCAGATAACATGACACAGGCTTCAGTATTTGCCATCACCAGATATTTTTTCTGCCTTTTTCATCCTAGTTCTCTTGGCAACTGTGTTAAGCACTAATGCAGTTTGCACATTATTATCAACAGGAAATCCCTGGCATCAAAGGATTAATTTTATTCTTTGTCTCTGATTTAGTAACAGGAAAGAAATGTTACCTAGTCATTGTCCTAGTCAAGTCAAATAAAAGAAACTATATCTGCTGATGAGCCATTATTATCACAGTCAACTAGATTAACATTGATTTACTGTAGGTAAGGGCTGTTGAGGGGTCCATTCTGTATATGCTCAATAGCAGCATGATTATTTACTGTAAACCTACCCTCTGATTTTCTCCTTAGGCTGCTATTGTTGTTATTACAGCTAATTCACATGAAATTATGGTAGCTCTCCAGGTCTACAGTCCTTGGTCAGAGACTAAGCAGGTGTTTGCTTAATAATTTGGTCAAAGATCAGTGAGTTAAAGGTTAGGCCATGGATAGTGAGAATGGAAGGGTCAGAGCACTTGAAGGAGGGGGCTGAGACTTGATCTTCCTGAGTCTGGAACAGTCAAACCTCAAGGTCACCCATTAGTGATCCTGCTTTAACGGACTGTGAGATGTCGACCATAAATTCACCATGCCAGCACCTTTAACCCTATTAATACTGTTAATATTGGAAGTAAAACCAAGGACTCAGAAGGAACCTGCCCATGGAGAATTATTCACAAAACGCCTGTGATAGTAAATTGATACAGTAAAGCTTGCAACTATTAATATTATGCTTCAAGGAAAACCTTTCTTTAATTGTACCTCTTTGGAAAGACGTTTCATATATATAAAACTAGATTAGATAGATAGATAGATCCCTTCACATATAATATACATGTGCATGTGTAAGTGTCTATCTATGTATTAGTGTATATATTGATACACCTAAATATTATGTGTATGAGTGTATAAAACTGAGAGACCAACCCTCCCCCACACCCCAAATTATTGTATGCATATCTGTGTGTTCAAAGATTTATTATTATGTAGCTTTAACAGACAACGTTCTATCAAGCCATCATCTGTTGTCTGGTTACCAGGACTGGATCAATCTAGCAAATGTGCTTTGTCCTTGTTCAAGTCAATGGCCATATTTTGGTGGTTAGGTATTTTGGCACATAAGAACATGTAATCATGTAATCACAGGTTCTAAGATGTTTTTAATGGCAGTTCTCATGCAGGTACAGTGACAAAGGGACAGCAATAGTATGGAGCTAGGAGTCATGGTTTGCATCCCCATGTCAGTCTGAGTGGGTTTGCAGTTCTGAAATTCATCTTGAGCTTTTGGGATTTGAAGTCTTGGGGGTGGGGGGAGGTAAAAAATTAACCAGATCTGCAGATTTTTTAATAATTTGGGGTCTTAACCATGTGAAGCTGCTACATTTCACCATAAGCCAAAATTCCTCTCTGTGCAGTCCTCATCTCCCAGATCTGGGCTGTCCTCATCTTTTGCCATCTTTGGAGGGAGAAGAGCTTGGCTTCCTGTAACTCTTGCCTACAATAACTTCAGTAGATGTTCATCTGATTCCATCTTCATTCACAGAGCATTCCAACACCCCAGAAGGGACCATTATGATCATCTAGTCTGACCTCCTGTATAACACAGGGCATACAACTTCCCCAAAATAATTCCTAGAGCAGAACTTTTAGAAAAAAAACATCCTGTCTTGATTTTAAAAATGTCAGCAATGGAGACTCCACCACAGTCCTTGGTAAATTGTTCCAGTGGTTAATTACCCTCACTGTCAAAATTTTACACCTTATTTCCAGTCTGAATTTGTCTAACTTCTACTTCCAGGCACTGGGTCATGTTATATCATTCTCTGATAGACTGAAAAGCCCATTATTAAATATTTATTCCCCAAATAGATAATTATAGATTGTAATCAAATCCCCTCTTAACCTTCTCTTTGAGCTCCTTGAGTCTATCACTATAAGGCATGTTTTCCAATCGTTTATTCATTCTTGTGGCTTTTTCTTTGAACCCCCTCCAATTTATCAACATCCTCTTGAATTAAGGGCGCCCGAACTGGACATCATGTTCCAGCAGCAGTCGCACCAGTGCCACGTACATAGTAAAATAACCTCTATACTTCTACTTGAGATTCTTCTGTTTATGTACTTCAGGATCGCACTACCTGTTTTGGCCACAGCACCACATTGGTGCTCATGTTCAGCTGATTGTCCACAATGACCCCCTCAAATCTTTTTAAAAGTCCCTGCTGCCCAAAATAGAGTTCCCCACCCTACACACTTTGTTTCTAGACGTATACGGTGTGATGGAGCAAGGCCGGATGGCTACAGGAAAGTACTGAGGAACAGGTATGTTAGCCCCAGGCTAAGCAAATCCCTAGTACCATGGGAACCAAAATGGCAGTTGCTCCAGGGTAATCAAGGCACCTGGGGCCAATTAAGAACTTTCTAGAAGGCACCGGAGAGAGCTACATTGATTGGAGCACCTGCAGCCAATCAGGGCAGGCTAATCAGGGCACCTGGTATAAAAAGGGGAGCTCACTCCAGTCAAGGGGGAGGAGCCAGAGGAAGGAAGGGCGTATGAGGAGCTGGGAGCCAGAGGCACAAGGAACTAAGAACTGAGAGGGGGTACTACTGGAGGACTGAGGAAACACCATACAATCAAGCAGTATCAGACACCAGGAGGATCCTATGGTGAGGATAAAAAAAGGTGTTTGAAGGAGGCTATGGGGAAGTAGCCCAGGGAGCTGTAGTGGTCAAGCAGCGGTTACAAGTAGCACTATAGAGACTACTGCAATTCACAGGGCCCTGGGCTGGAACCTGGAGTAGAGGGTGGGCCCGGGTTCCCCCCAAGCCTTGCTACTCCTAATCAGACATAGGAGGAGGTGATCCAGACTGTGGGTTTCATCCAAGGGGAAGACCACTGAGGGGAGGAAATCTGCCAATAAGCGCAGGACCTACTAGAGGAGAGGAGGAACTTTGCCACAACGGTTATATTTAGTCTTATTAATATGAATATTGTTTGCTTGTGTCCCGTTTACCAAGCGATACAGAGAGCTCTGAATCAATTACCCTGTCTTCATCATTATTTACCACGCCCCCATTTTTTGTGTCATCGGCGAACTTTATCAGTGATGATTTTATATTTTCTTCCAGGTCATTGACAAAAGTGTTAAATAGCTTAGGACCGAGAACCAATCCTTGTGGGACCCCACTGGAAACACAACCGCTTGAGTTTGATTTCCCATTTGCAATTACATTTTGAGACCTACCCTTTAGCCAGTTTTTAATCTGTTTAATGTGTGCCACGTTGATTTTATAGTGTTCTAGTTTTCTAATCAAAATGTTATGCAATACCAAGTCGCCATGCCGTACAGAAGTCTATTACATCAACCAAACTTGAAATCTCGTAAAAAAAAGATACCACGTTAGTTTGACAAGATCTGTTTTCCATAAGCCCATGTCAATTGACATTAATTATATGACCCTCTTTTAATTCTTTATTAATCTAGATGTTCAAGGACCATCGAGCAATTTGGTCCCTCCATCTTCCTCTTTGAAGAGTTGGCAAACTGAACACTCTGACTTCAGCCTCCGCAATATCTTCCAGAGAACAGGCTGCCTGCCCAGTCCCCCATTTACCATCTGCAGGATGCAAGCAGTGGCTTCACCCAGTCTACATGTGACTTCTTACTCCATTCTGCGGCTTGATGTTGCCCGAATTAAGTATTATTATTTATACAGTGCAATAGGTGTGTACGGCACTTCACAACACAGATAAAGCAGATGCCCTGCCAAGAAGAGCTTGCCATCTTCGTTAAGCCCAGAACTACATCAGACAATAACACAGGGAGAGGCAGTGAAGGGATAGGGTGAAGGCAAGGATTACAAAGACACTTGGGAGGCGAGTGCATGTGTCCAGCCTTTTAAGAAGGATCTTAAAAGAGGAAAGGGATGAAACATAGCAGACAGGGTAAGGGAAAGAGTAACTGCTATTATTTACTACTTTACAGCACTTGCACAGGTGCCAGGAGCTTTACAGAAGACAAAACAATGACAATGCCCTGCGCCAAAGCATTTACCATCTAAGGTCCTGAGTGTGCAACGGGGCCCATTGCAGGATTGAGGACTAAATGAGTTGCAGGCATTGGAGAAGAAAAGCATGGAGATGGGAGTGAGAAGACACAAAGCAGCCATCTGGATGACTCACCTGAGCTGAATGAAAAGGTCACAGCCGAGTAAAAGGAGATAAAGGCAGGCAGTTACATGCATGGTTAGGGCACCTGGGCATTACTGAATCAGTAGCCCCAGGTCAGCATTAACGAAATACTCAGGGAAGACAGCCACATAACATATACTCAATAGTGTAACTGGGAGAACATTTGGGATTCTCTGAATCTGACAGCCTTTTGGTGAGGAAGGTTTCACAATTCCCTATTGTTCCTCTTATCCCCACATTTCTGAGGTCTGAGCCTGGAAAAAAAGTGCTGTGAGGGACTAGAGCAGTATCCTACCACATACTGAAATCATAGTAAAAGGAGCTGGTAGGGAAAAGCATGTTTAAGGAGAAAAGTAGCTTTTGCATGAATACAGATTTCATAGGGATTCGAAATTGCTGGGCTAATCCTGCCAGATGCTGCACCTACAGGGTACAGAGTCAGCAACTGACATCTGAAGGTTCTGGGCACCACTCTGCATCCAGCAGAAGTGGACCCTCAATCCAGAACACTTGGCTTCAGTTCATATCACTTGAACTCATGTTTGAATGGGCTTGAATCTTTATACAAACTGTTTGCTCAATCGCCTTGCATACCGTGCATGATGCTGTGTGCACCTGTTCGTTTTGATAGCGAGCACAATAGGATATTTTTGGGTTGAAATCATCACTTGTAACAAACAATTTTTTTTAATTGAGAATAATTCTGGAACTGAAGACACAATGAGAATATGTACAAAAAATTTCCTTCGAAAGGCTTGAAAAGTAAAATGTGTCAAAATATTTTTAGACCCTCAAGATGTATTTTGGTGACACACAGGCAGTTTTCAAATGGGGGTCCTCTTTTTTTAAAAATAATGGGCACAGGCTTCTGTCTTTAAGATGACTTTAAGCTGAGCCTCTAAAAATATTTTCTGCTTTAAAAATAAAGAGAATATAGTTGTAAAGCATAACAATTTGCATACTTATTGTGCTGGATGTGCTGCCTGCTAATTAGAAAGGGAATACATGGTTTAAAAAAATCTGATCGGGGAAAAAAAATCAGTAGGCCTCGTCCTCTGAGCCCTCTGAATGTGGAACTCCCATTAATTCTAAAATCAGGTGCATTAAGACCTCAATCCTGCAATGAGCTCTATACCCATTACAGGATCAGGGCCTACATTTTGTGTAAACGAAGAATCAGCTTTATTCAGTTATTTTTAAGGATTAATGGATACAAATTGTTTTACATTCAGACTTTAACTTATATGTAGGCATGTGCCCTACTGAAGCCCTCAAAATAGGATTTAACTGGGACTTCTGTGGTGCATAGGCCTCACACTGGCCCTCTGCTCAGGGGTGAATCCCATCCACACAGAATACTCAGGTCACATGCCCTACACTTCATTTCTATTAGGGAGCAAAGCAATTCTCCTTTCCTGGGTGGCCAGGACTACTTCCTAGTCTGAACAGAAGAAATTGCATGGGCTTGTTTTCATACAACTAAACAATTCCCTACTAACCCAGAAAGAAAATATTTGTTCACCAAATAGTGGAAACTTGATTTTATCAAATCTTACAGAGTATGATACTGTGTACTATGGGGATGCCATTTCTATGATTTACCTTGGAGAACAGCACACCGATTTTGTTCATGTTTTGGGTTTTACCTTCCATTTTTTAAATTTCTTCTCATATGATTGTACTTATGTAGGACTATTAATATTGGAATGTAGCTTAAAGATTTATGCATGTGCTTAACTTTAGGCATGTGAGTGGCCTCAAAGACTTTAATGGGATTTCTCAGGTGTGTGAAATTAAGCATGTGTAAGTATCTGGAGCATCAGGACTCAAGTTGCTTTGGCATGCATGAAACAGAGTCTGATTAAACTTTTCAGTACTTGTATTTCTTTTTTAAAAATATGTTTTCAAGCATTGGAGCTTAGGCTGTCTCGTTCATGACTGACTAGTCTTCCTCTGAGAGTTGTTTAGATCACTTTCTGAGAGGGTTAGGGAAAGACAAGAAACAAAGGTTTAATGAATTGCAAAAATATTCAGGTTGCAAGAGAAATATGCACATTCTGGACATCTCCCAGATTGAAATAGTCTGAGTATGAAGGGGAGTATGGGGAGGGAGTAGACGCTTCAGATGTCCCAGAAAGAATTGTAAATCAGAATTTACTATTGTAAATTCTACCAGCAGCTCTTTAAAGTGACCACAGGTGAGTCTCTTTGATATACAGCAATGGGATCCAGAATTGCTGACATGCTTGTTTAAAGCAATCTGACCATCACTTTATAGTGCTTAGGAAAAGCTGGAAACTTGGAACCCGATTTCCTAAGTTGCTCTGAACTCAGTATGTAGCTTGTTTTTTCTGGTGATACTTTATGCAAGCTGTATGTGCAGCCTGACGATTATCACCCATTGTTATTTAGTTAGCGGATGGCTTCTAGATGCAGTACCATAAAAGTTCCTTCATTTATAAAATAGGAAATGGCTGACCTAAGTTAAACCAATTACTAAGTTCTCCATCATTTTTCCAGGTGCTTTCTTCATTATCAGATATCGGTCAACTCCAGGGTGGTAAACAAGCTAGTTCTGGAATTTGTGGAATGCTCAAATCATCAATTCAAGGACATGCAGTTCAAATCTGAAATATTAGCAGTTCAAAATTCCATTAAGATGATCGTCAGATGTGTTGTTACAATATCCATATTGAAATGTGAAGCAGAGAAGCAATCAGCAACACCTTGGTATCAAAAGAAAATATTTCCTATTATTAGGACGTTCGGACAAAAAAAAATCTAGATTGCATTTAGTGGGCAAGATGAAATATTTCAACCTAGAAAATGCTTCTTTTAGTTAGATCATCGTCATTAACAGAGTCCATAGTACGTTCTTTCAACTGTACTGTGAGTGTAAAATGATAGCAAGACAAGCTAAAGGAAGAAATACAACACAACTGAGAAGTGATTTTCTTACATAAGATACACAAATATAGCACTTGGGTTACTACAGTGTTGGGGGGTTATAAGAAGATAGACAGTGTGTGTTTCATTTAAAAAAATACTAGGTATAAAATGACGACCATGTCTCATACCGTTATCTGGTGTAAACATGTAGCTCCATTGACTCTCGATTTGGCTCCATGTGTATTTCTATATAACCTTGTATTTTACTTGTATATATATTGTTCCTTTTAAACAGCCTGGTAATTATGTTAGAGTGGGATGTGTTTTTTGAGCTTATTTACATTAAATGGGCGGGGGGGAAATCTGTGTTGGGGTATATTTTCTGAATTTGGTACTATTTGGACCTTGTTCTGCAAATCCTCACTCTCTCATAAAGGCTTTACTCATGTGAGGAAGGCATTGGAAGGATCAGGCCAACTGTTCACAAGAGGTGTTGATGTAATAAAATTAGTGTTCGAGAAAAAGGCAGGTTAAAATGATAAATGTCAAATAGTAGTAGCTCTTTTTTTTACAAAAAAAGACATCTCCCATGACACTTCACCCTCCACCTCCTGCTCTCTTCTACAGATGGTAAGAAGGTGCACAGTAAAAGAAATTAAGATGATACTGTGTTGACAGGAGAAAGGAGACTCCAGTTTTCATCCCTTCAGACAACAGGCATGACATCATGTCTCTTCAAACTGACACATTAATGAATTGAGCAACACCTGAACTTTTCTAGAAAAGAGAACCTTTTACACCAGCAAGTTATTTGGTGTCAGTAATAATAGGATTCTGTATCTTACCCCACTCTATATTTGATGGCAGAATTACCTTTTGGGCCCTAACAAGTTGACAGGGGTTCATTTTGCTTCCTCTTTTAATGACATCTTCTTTTGCAGGTGAACTGCAGATGTAATGACTTCCTCTTTTGCCTCTGAGTACTGCCGAAATGTCATTATGACCCAAGATGTCTCAATCTGGCTTAATGCAAATGGGAAGCAAAGGGTTTTTAAAGGTGAAACTGATCTTGCTAATGAAGAAGTATCACTCTTCATCTGGACAGGGAGCACAAAGCTTGTTAGATCAAGTTAAGTGAATGTCACAGGTTAGAGTTCAAGCATAACACAGAATCATGACTGAAGATTTTATCATCTATTTGTATAAAGAATCTAATTGAGAGATGCCCAGTCAAAACAAAGGAATATGTGTCTAAATCGGGGTATTTTGGAAAGACCCAGCAAGATATCCAATGAGGCTTTACTTCAGAATTCAGGAATTTGGGGACCATAATTATGACAAGTTTAAGAATATAATCTGCTCCTTTAGTGCAGTAAAGTGAACATAAGTACAAACCGCCTGTTCATTGAGGCTGGAAAATGAATCCAAAAGTATCTGGGTTTTGTGTTTAACTACAGCATGTAACAGGCTGTAAAAAATATTTACTCTTGTCACTAGTCATGTGTCATTTTGCATTTAGATTATTCAAAGGCTTGTTTAATGCAAGAGAGAGCTACTTATGAGGCTAAAATAATATGAGATCTGTTCTTCGCTGCAAATGGGAAGCAAGCTGGTCTTAAGTTTTGATATTTCACTTCCTAGATGGTTGAAATACCATGAAGAGACCAGAGGTCACTTTATTTCAGACCCACCAAAGGCTCCCTAAAGCTATTCAAAGCTCATGAAAAGCATAAATTTAGATACTAAAATATTCAGATTTGCATGCAACTTGAAAGCCCCACACAAACATAGTGCGAAAAGGATGCTATCATTTTAAGAAGCCTAATCTAGTGTGGTAAACATTAACTTGTGAAGGCATCACAAACTGAAAAGAAATGGCACCGATCAACAAAATTTAACGTGTGGCTTTGCAGATGTTTCCTGCATGTTTAAATCATTCAGATATACTTTGTTTACAATCAAGTTCCTAGTGATACTCTTCTATTAAAAGCAGTACACTGTTTGTAGGATTGTAGGGATGCTTGAGATGCACACATTTTGTGAATGGGCTCAGATTTAAGCTAATGCAAAACCAGTTCAATGATTCACCAAGAGAAAATAAATAAAAACGCCTTACTAGATTCCAATGCCTGATTGATTCAGGGAATATTTTCAAACCACCACATGAATATTTTAAGTGCGGGGAGGGGGGAAGCAGAGATTGGGAGATACAAGCTCAGATTTTCAAAGGAATGCTTGCAAATATAAATAGAAATTGCTGTGCATGTCAGCTTGAAAATCTGGGCTGTTTGCACAAGCAATAAATGTATGTTTTATAAATAGGTTTATTTTAACTATCTTTATTCAAACTTTTGAAAACTCTTGCATTTCCACTTTTTCCATAAAACTCTAGTATATTTTGTGTCCATATGATACAAACTGTACATTGACTCCTTATAACTCCTTTCCCCTCCCACTCCCCTTTCTATGGTTTTTGTTTACATTTGCTTTACTTAAGATGCTTTGCCTAATTCATTAACACAGGAGGTCACAAATAAACTCTGTACAGGAGATGGATCTAAAAAGGGGATGGATAATTTTATACTCAGTGATATTTGTGGTTATAAGTGATAAGCCAGATTCATGTAGAAAATCAGTGAGTTATGCCAGAGATGTATTTTGTACAGTATCAAATCTCACAGTTCAAGATATCCATTTTATTGACATGGTTCAGATATACTGCATTGTACACAGGGCCAGTTGCATTCCAAGCTGAAGGGGTGCCTGGGAAATAGTCCACTACCAGATTTGACCGTCTACTCATTTTATGCAATGTCACAAATCTTGTTTCCTGTGTTTCGCAGGGTTAATAATTGGCTGATTAATTTTAGTCTGGCTACCTTGAAAGAAAAAGTAAAGTATTTGCAAATAAGTTAGAATGAATTCTCAGTTAAAACATGTGAATTCTCAATTAAAACAAGCCTCTGTGTCATTTTAGCCAAAAAAAAGCAACTACATTTGCTTCTAACAGGTAGAATAATGACTTTTTCACCTGACAACTGCCAGCTTAAAATTCCCACACATGTAGACCATTTCTGTTTCATCTTTTCTTTGAATTTCAGCTGCTTTGCTTTTCAATGCCTATGCTTTGCTGGTGTCTCCTTTGTGTCTGAAACTCTCACACTGAGTTCTGCCTTTTTGGTGCTGGGTTTTCTTTTCACAGTGACATTTCAACATAAACAGTCAATATTCATTACCTCAAAGGAGACTTCTCTATTGCTGACCAATTAAATACTAGCTGAGCTAGGCAGACAAAGGTAAAGAAGCTGTAATGCAAGGCTGTCTTGGAGCATACTTTCTGTTCCCATAAAGGGAAAAGAAAGGTAATCAAAACAAAGAACTGAAGATATTGGGAAAATCCCAATCATCACAAGACAATTTCTTGAAATGTTATATTCCTCCTCTTTATCTTGCATAGTCCTTTCCTAGTTTTATTTAATTGGTAATCAGGGATACAAAAGATTCACACACGTTTATTTATAAGAGGACAGAGACAGCACCCAGGTATGCCTTTGAAATCTCTTTGAGTTCAGTGAGATTGCATGGCTGGAAAGGAAAATTTAGTCTAATGTTTGATGCCAAGAAATATGATTTTCTTTTACTGTGGAAATAACAAATCTGATTAAGATGTGTTTTTAATGTTACTATATTGTACACAGACCAATGCAGCTTAATTCAATTTATACCATGTGGTGAGCCTGACCCGACACTGGAGAAGTCCATCCAAATCAGTTACAAGTGGGACAAGGGTAAATGAATATAGGGCTAGTGGAAATAAGTGCTAGAGGGATTGCCCTGGAGGCTGATAAACCTCTGTTTAGACCACAGAACAGTTATGACATGGGCTGCAGAGTTACACACGGCCCCAAAAATATAGGCACCGTCTTGAGGCAAGAAGACAGTTCCATCTATGGCATGTGCACAGTTCGAGCATTCGCACAGGTGACTGCACCTCCAAAGTCTGCCCACACACAAATGGAGTCCATGTAGAAGCCCAGCTGATGTTTTAGCCTAGACTGCATTTCTAAATCTGTAAGTGTTTACTCAAGGTTTTAGGTGATGTGGATGTTTTTAAAACAGTTAAGGAAACACCATCCTGGTTTTTAACCTGCAAGAATTACAGCAACTTAATTACTTGTGTCAGCATACGTATCAGTAGAATGTCTGTGCAAATAGAGCTAAGCACTTATGAGCAAAAAGTTATGCATACCTTCAGGATAGCCCGGCTACAAATGTGGCACTGACACAAAATCAACCTCTTTAGAAAATGCATGTACATATTAAGGACCCAATCCTCGAGAGATACTGAAGCCAAAAAGGCATAGGTTGCTTAGCATCTTTTCAGAATTAGGCTTTATAGATATATTCCACAAATCTATTACATGTTGAAATAACATATTTAATTCTCTCGTATGAAATAACTATTGTTTTTTATATTGATATACAGCAACCTCTGTACTTAAAGGGTTCTTTTCTCTCATTCAGTTAACAGACAGACAGACGTTTCTATAACATAGTAGGGCCCAATCCAGACCTCCCTACTCAGTGGCTGGTTTGCCTAAGCAAAGAATACATTTTTATACCATTAGGTATAAATACAAATGCAAAGAATTGGTGCATATGCGTTGTGTAAAGATAACAGTTTGATTCTCTGAAATAAACAAAACATTTTTACTTAAATGGATGTGACACTGCTAAGAAAGAAACTTTATCCTCATGAGTGATCTCTATTAGGCAGGGTACTTAACCCTAAAGATGAGGAGAATTTAATAATCACAGGGTTGGATCTATTTTGTTGGTTTTATTTTTTTTCCATATGTGCAACCAGCAGCTAGAGGGCACAAAAGAATACTTTTACCTTATATTCTATCATATAAAAGAGGTCTACAAACTGCAGAAACAAAAATTCAATACCGATTTTTAGTATATCACATATTTTGTTAGGATGTTAATTTCTGTCCTAGTTTGCAACAGTTTAGAAAGACAATGTGATATAAAAAGATCAGGCTAATCAAATCACTAAAAATGTGTATTTAAACCCCAAAGCATAACAGGTAGTCGGCACATAACCACTCTGAATTTGGCCATCATTCCTTGCCTTAACTGTTTTGTAAAGCTTTTCTTTAAAACGAACATAAACATGTTTAACCTCCTTCATTCTTATATCTTAAAAATTAATGCTGGCTGTGATTCTGCATTAACAACAGCTATTATTTTTGCACTCATAAGGAGCTTACAAGGATAACCAGGGAAGTCACAGTACAGTCTTCCTGTCAATTAAAAAGAGAGTCAGTTGTAGTTGCAGAGTGCTTTATCTTATCATTTCACTCAGGACATTTCCAGGTTCATGGATCTGATCGGAACGGCTCCAGCGATAATAAGTGTGTAAACACACAGAATGTACTGTAGCAAGACAGCCACAAAGGAGGTTATCAGTGATTACCAATTTCGGAGTCTCCCCATCTTGGAAAGGGTATTGTCACTAGCTACTAATACTCAGGAGCAAAGGTATTATATCAGGACCATTTATCTGAAAGCATAATAGTTTGACATTTTTCTACAGGAAATCCTAATAACCTCAGGAGTCACATCTGTTGCTGTAGTACAAAATGGGTTGGACCTCAATAATATATATAACTCTCCCCCATCTCCCCCATACGTCCCCTCCTCCCACTGCATGAACTGTACCAACCCCTTAGGCACAAATGAGTTGTATCTGGATAGAGTGCCATTTGCCAAATTGTAAATTGCCTACATTTATTTTGGGAGTGTACTAAACAGAGTGCTAATTGCCTTGTTTAGCACTTTCCTTTCTTTCATTTGCACTGGTGTAAAATCTTAGTAAATTAACTTGGGGTTTTATTATGTAGGTAGCATGTGAACAACTCTGAATCGGTGAGAAAGCAGCATCAAAGGACTGATAAAAGAGGAGCTGACTCTACCCATAATGCCGTTTATATGCCCCTGAAATTAAAAAGGATGAAATTAACTTTTAATCCGTCTGCTTTTCATATAGCTGATCTTAACGTAACATTTATTACTCAGTCATTTTATTTGCATTTATTCATTTAAAAATGTTAATAACTGTGATTGCAAGCTTGTTCTATGAGAATGTGCAGTTGCTTGTATTCATACACGTAAGTGTGCAGGATTCCACAGCAATTTTTTTTTGAGATGCAGCCAAGCACAGAGTTGGGACTCCTGTTTATTGTCAAAGAGCTCACCCCCATAAAGCAGATCTCGTCTAGCTGTTTGGTGGCCTACGCAAAATTAGTTGGTGGTCTCAGACCAAATCCTAGTGGAATGGCGTCTGTCCACATTACAAATAGCAGCACCAATTGTACTTTATTTGGGATATTGTACATTAAGTCCAAGGAGAAAATGGACAGTGTAGATTAGACTACCCGCCCACTCTTCTTTCTTAGTTGATTTGAGACATGTTATTGTAGTTTGGTAGTACAGGGAAACTTTCACTGACACTACACTCAGTAAATAAATAGAATATTTCAAGGTGAACCCTTTGCCCCACTGAAATCAATGGCAAAATCCCATTGAGTTCAACAGGGCTGGGATTTTACTCTCAGTGAGTAATGCTGTCAGGCTATAAGCACAGCATTCTCTTTTAAGGGAGAAAAGACAGTCCTGTGATTAAAGCATGCTGTCAGCAGTCAAAAGAGCTGGATTCTATTTTGAACACCACCACAGAGTAACTGTGTGACCCTAGGCTAAAGTTTTCAAAAGCGGCCAATGATTTTGGGTGACCATGTTGACACGTTCATTTTAAGAAGTTCTGAGAGCTCACAACTTCAACTGATTTTAACAGGAGCTGCAAGCACTCAGCGCCATCCAAAACAAGGTCCCTATGGGCCTAAAATAGAGGAACCCCTAATCACTGGCCACCGTTGAAAAATTTGGTCTTACTCTCTTCCTTAGTTTCTTCATCTGCAAAATAGGAATAAGCATCCCACTACTCTTCCTCACATGGTTAACACAAGAGGAATTTCAGATCTTCAGATGAAAGACCTGCATAATATAAATTATATTATTATTATTTTTAAAATGAGAAACAACCTATACAAATGTTATCCAAAACAAAACAAACAAAAAAGATTGGCCATTTTTAAAGGAATATTAATACGGGAATTAAAACCAAAAGTTAACATTTATAAGAAAGCAGGAAAACTGGAATGAACTTTAGTCTGACTCTCAGTCCAAACCAAAAACCTAATATAAGAGTCATGGCTAGAAACAGAGCTGGTCAAAATTCAGACTTTCTACCCTGCTGGAAATTTTGAGATTCAAAATTTGGTTTAATCCTAAAATAACTTCCTCTCCTTCCCCCCCCCCCCAAATCAAAATCTTGGAATCTTTCACAACATGAAATATTCTGTAAATATTTAATTTTGGCCTCATCTAAAACTTCATTTCAACTTCATCATTTCAAATATATTATATTTAACAAAATTGTGATAATTTCCCTCAAAAACTTAGACAATGGATACCACAAAAAACTGATTTTTGGAAATCAGCATTTTCCATTTGACAACTATTCTGTTAGAAAATATTCAACCAGCTCTAGCTAGAATCATGGAAATTAAAGATGGAATATTCTGCTATGTCATCGACAGTAGTGCATTTTGCCTGCCAAGGCAAGATTGATCCATATGATATATTTGTTAGTTCATTGTCCTATCTGATTTCAACAGCTGTTAAATTTGCATATATAAAGAGTTTACAAGAATAAAAATAGACTGATTGAAGTTAAGAACAGTTGAAGTAAGTACTTTAATAAGAAATGCTGTGTGGCTCTCAGTTTGATTTTAGCCAAGATTTTTATAAAAAGAAAATACCATAAAGTTATTTTTTTCTTGCAGTGCCTATGATCTCACTGAAAATAGGAAACACAAGGAAATTAGGAATCGAAAGTTAATGGGAAGTGGATGCTTAGCTTCCTCATGCACCTTTGAAAACCCAGCCTAAATAAATAGTAAGTAATGTGTTCCTCTAAAGCAGTGTTTCTCAAGCTGGGGTCGCTGCTTGTGTAGGGAAAGCCCCTGGCGGGCCAGGCCGGTTTGTTTACCTGCTCATCTGCAGGTCCGGCTGATCGTGGCTCCCATTGGCCGCGGTTCGCCACTCCAGGGGCTTTCCCTACACAAGCGGTAACCCCAGTTTGAGAAACACTGCTTTATAGGCCCCCCCCCAAACTGTACACCTTAGGATTCCTTCAAAAACAGTACAAGGAAGCTCACAACAAAGCTGTGTTTTCTATGAGATTTTAAATTCAGTTTCCAGACCAAGGTGGTTTGGGTGGGTTCCAAATAAGTATCTGAACTTTTGGATGATTCTCTGAAATGAACCGTCAAACCTTCTGATGTGCCTGCATCATTATTTGACACCTGGCTGCACTGCAGTTGAATATTATGTAATGAAACAAGATATGATTTAGTGTGTATTAGCAGCTATTTGCCAATGGAACAAAAGATCAACAATCATCTGCAGATAAATTCCTAATACAGGGCTAAAACCTGCTCCCAGAAAAGTTAATGGAAGAGAGAATGAATGACTGTGTAGTCCAGTGCTTAGGGAACCTCCTGGAAAGGGGGGAGACCCCAGGTCCAATCCTGCTCCAATCACTCTTTCATTAGTTAACCACAGTGGAAAAGTTTCATCAGGAAGGATTGAGGAAGGCCCACATCAGAATATCCCATAGCTTAGTGGTCAAAGCACTCTCCTAAGAAATTAGAAACCCCTGTTCAAATCCTTTCTCCCTTTCTGGCAGAGAGCATCCCACATTCCAGCTGAGCGCCTGAACCACGGGACTAAAAGTTATAAGGTGGGCACTACCACCACTTTCTTAGGATTCTGACAGATTTTGAATGAGACTCAATCTGGTAGGCGTGCTCAGAGGTTGCTTTTCAGACCAGGCCCTATATGGGACATATACAGCTGAATACCTGTCTTGTCTGGTTAGCGATTTGTTCTGAAACTTAGGTGGGAAATAGGCATCTGGATGCCTAGAGGGAGACAGCAGTACACATGCTTATAGGCATGGATGGAACTCATACCCTGAAAATGTAGGTGCTGAGTGAGTTTAGGAACCTACAGGATTCAGCAGGGGTTTTATGGATTGTAGTGGAGACATAACTGGGATTTAGGTGCCTAACCTGAGACTTAGTTTCTTAAGTACCTTTGTGGATCCCACTCTTAATGACCACCACCATTTGGCTACCTGGCCTTGGGAGGTCAGGATCTTGGCTTTAAGAAACAAGTCTGATATAATCAAGCAAACTGAACCAAACATCTGCTTTTGATCCATTTTTGTGTCACTATTTAAACACAAAAGACATCTGATGCTAAGCAGAAAAACACACATCCAAAGTGAAAACAATTGTCTATGAATGTAAGTGAAAAGATTTTTTTTTTAAAAAAGCTTCCAATATAGTCCCTGGTCTCAGGCAAAATTAATGTGCTAGAGAATTTCCATGAAGAACATCAATACAGGGCAGTTAGCCTCAGTTAATGTTCCAGATATATGCTGCCCAATCCCACCTTGTAACAGAAGGCCAGGGTTTATTTTAATTTATATTTTACTGGAAAGGTGCCAAATACTCTACTCTGCAAGCACAAGTCCCTCTGGCAGTACTGTACAGGAGCCTCTCCACCTCCATGAAGCCTCTCAGAAATACATAAATGAATTTTATTTATATAATATACATGTAGCAATTTCTCAAAAGAAGAGAAATATCCAAAAAGAAACAATCTAATTAAACATATTGTTTAGAATAACAATGTAAAACTAAGCCCTAGCAGGTGATGACATTTGCCATGCACCGGCAGAGACCACACTGCTGCACAGCCTATTAAATATCCATGCATTTGTGCCAATTAATAAATTAATTTTCAGAGCTAGAGCTGGGATTAGAACCTCAGTCATCCTAAGCAAGTGCTCTGCTGATGTGAGCTAAAAGATCAGGTCCGTTATTTGTTTCAGATTAGGATACAAATTTCTCCTGGAGTATTTCCTGCCACACACAGATTCAAGTATTGAATTATGGAAGATGATTACCTAAATATGTAGGCATTTTGAAAGTTTTTAGTGGCTTCCTGAGGATTATTAATATTTATTTATTTTTATTTCTTATTTATAAGTGTCCCTACAGCTCTTATTACATAATACCTATTTAGGATATTATATAGTGTAGGATTTGTATAGTGTCATAGAATTGTGTGTGGCACTTTACAACTGACCAATATTCCAAACTAGAACATAATCTCTGCCCAAGAAGTTTATTGACTAAGGCTCTGATCGTGCAAACTGTTACAGATATGCTTAATTTTAAGTCAGTAGGACAACTCATGTGCTTAAAAAGCTAAGCATGCTTATAAGTGTTTGCAAGACAGGGGGTAAGGATTTGATCCAAAGCCCATTGAAGTCAATAGGAATCTTTTCACTGACTTCAGTGAGCTTTGGATCAGGCCCTAAAGGCATAAGTACAATACAAAAAAAAACAAAAAAACAACAACCCTTGATCATGAACAAGTATCAACTCGGATATCTCAGTGGGATACGGAGTCACTGAAATCAGAGTGCCTCGCTTGTCTTTATAGGGAACCGAATGATTATGAAAAGTGTTAGACTGTGTGACAGCATTGGAAAGCAGAGTGGGAGAACTCATTTTGGAGTCTAGCATTTGGCTATAACTTGAATACTATAGGGTTCATATTTCTTATTCCCTCTGCGGATGGGGGAAAAGGAGTAGAAAAAATGGAAGACAGAGAACATTTCTAATAGAAAAGTGTGTGTGTATATGTGTGTATTTATATGATGTATGCACACACATAGGTATGATTATAAACAACATATTACATAGAATAGTGTTTCCCAAACTTGCGTAGGGAAAGCCCCTGGTGGGCTGGGCCGGTTTGTTTGCCTGCCCCGTCTGCAGGTTCGGCTGATCGCGGCTCCCGCTAGCCGCGGTTTGCTGCTCCAGGCCAATGGGAGCTGCTGGAAGAGGCGCGGGCCGAGGGACGTACTGGCCGCCACTTCCAGCAGCTCCCATTGGGGGGCGGCGAAGTTATGCCTAGGGCAGTGATTGTTTTGTACATCACCTGGTCTGTCTAGTTTAAGGAAGTTATGGGGGCTAATTTTCATAGAGCACAGGCCCCAGAATACTTTAATCTGGGCCTGGCCACAAGTTAGAGTCTTCTACGGTGAAAAGGGGGAAGAGAAAATCTATAGGATCATGTGACACTCACCTAACCAGAAGATGTGGCACACCTAATGCAAATGAATAAATAAAAATTCAACATAATAAATAATAATAATGACCTGTGCGGTAATGAGGTTGTATGAGTCATGTAATAACCTGCAGATGTGTTTAAAATATTGCTACTTCTGACATTTTAAAAAGTGTACAAATAACTCTCTAAAATATTTCTATGATAGTCTTTCTATCAGATATGGGGCACGTTCAGAATACATGAGGATGTGGTGTGGCATACAGGTTTTATTTCCACTCATTTGGGTCAAGCTGCAAAACTCATTTTTGGCTTCTTTTGTTGCTGGACTTTTTGGCTTATAGGGAAAACCATTGAATTTATCTGTCAAGTTTTTTTGTATGGACCCCATACCATCACCATGGTATCTGAAAAAGTGACCTCTAATGCATTATATCCCTATAGATCAGTGTTTCTCAAACTTGGGACGCCGCTTGTGTAGCCCCTGGTGGGCCAGGCCGGTTTGTTTACCTGCCACATCAGCAGGTTCGGTCGAGCGTGGCTCCCACTGGCTGCAGTTCACTGCTCCAGGCCAATGGGAGCTGCTGGAAGCAGCGGCCAGTACATCCCTCAGCCCGTGCCACTTCCAGCAGCTCCCATTGGCCTGGAGCAGCGAACCGCGGCCAGTGGGAGCCGCGATCGGCCAAACCTGCGGACGTAGCAGGTAAATAAACCAGCCCGGCCCGCCAGGGGCTTTCCCTACACAAGTGGCGTCTCAAGTTTGGGAAACACTGCTATAGATATATTATCCCATTTTTTAAAAAACCTATGGGACAAAAGCTTTCCACTATAGACCTGGGGTGAAATCCTAATTCTATTTAAGTCAAAAGAAGTTTTGTCACTGACTTCAATGAAGCCAGGATTTCAGCTCTAGTCTAGACTCTTATCAATATAGGCTGTTAGCAGTTACAGATGAAAAATACATATTAGATCAAGTCATCACATTGTTTAGACGGGATACCATCCCAAAGAGAGGATGTTATAACAATAATATTTTTCACCAGTATATTGCCTCTCATGTATAGAGAGACTCTCAATGCACTTTATAAACACTAACTGAGGTTCACAATCTCTTTGTGAGATCAGTTGATACTTTTTGCCCATATTACACACAGTATAAAAATGGCAAAGTGATTAAGAGACTTGCCTGGTGCTACCCACCAGGAAGTGAGTGGCAGAGCTAAAATGACTCTTGTCCTGTGCTGTCACTACTAGCCAACATTGCCTTCCTGGTTAAACTGAGCCTACGTTTGCTTTAAACCAATACCAGTAGCTGCACAGATGTGAAATGGTTAACAGAAATGTGATGATATTTAATTTCCCTGCCCACTGAAATGAAGTCGGCAGTATGTGACTCCTAGGAAATTAAGTGTCTATTAGAAAAGGGTTAAAGACAGATTATGTAAATAGGTATATTGTCATTTGTCCTATATGTATTACGGTGCAGTGAAATATGCTGGGATTTATTTTTTAAGTTTTTCTTTTCCACAAATTGAGAGATTAACCTGGTCCCAATTGAAATGGCAGCCCATATCATACCTTCCCTTGATCTCACAGCATGGCTAATAACAGCTGGGGCCTACCAAGCAGGCTTCTTTATTTTTCCTTTATTGTTCCAGGCCACACATCCGTGAACCTTCAGCATGTTATGTACTTAAGCATGGTCAGGTTGATGTCATTATTTTCTTATTGTTGTGGAGCTCCCTGGGTGTTTGCCCATATTCATAGAGAGGAGCTTGTGTGCTCTTTGTAGGTTAACCTTTTAAAAAGGAGATGCTCGACCACTTGCAAATTTAGCCTAGGGCTGTGACATTGCACTAGGCCGATTGGTACGCTTCAAAACACATATTAGCACCACTTGTGCTATTTCATCCCTCTTTTTAATTTTAACCCAGTCTTGTTAGATAAATCTTATCTGCGCCACAAGCAAATGCTTGATAGAGCACATTTTTAAAGCCTTTGGGGGGAGGGGGAGGCATGGTATGTCTGGGTCACTGTGTGCTTTGTCTAACTATAAGCATAGCTATTTGCCAGTTTATCTGTCCGCCTGTCCCTCTGTCTATCTCTCTAGTTACCTCGCAGCAAACAAGCCACGAACATTAGCACTGAATTGTGTGAGCTACAGGGGATAGTGCTTCTCTGCATGAACCATAGCCACATTTAGCTTTTACAATCCTATAAAAATTGGCCTACTTGATATCAGTTCAGACTGGAAATCAAGCAACAGCTCTCAATTGCCTCAGGCTTTGATGTAAGCACCCCAGAATATTTCTGTTTAAACTATAGCGGATAGAAGACACCTATAAAAATATTAATTAGCTCCAGTTGACACCAGATGCAGTTAACATACTGCGTGCCAGCTCTGAAATACTGGAGTTTTTATTAGGTAAGCTAATGTTTATTGCCATCATTAAAGTCTGAGTCATAAAAGGCTGAACATAAGATGTTTCAGGTTGCTGTTATTCCCACTGTGTGTCAAATATAGGTTTGCTAAAATCCTATTTTCAGGGTTAATTTTTTAAGATGTCAAATTGCAAACGCAAGCTTTCAAAAAAGAATTTGCAAGGTTTTTTTCCTTGCGGCAGTGGGCCAAATTCAGATGTGTACACAGGTGCATCTCCATTGGTTTCAATGAATTTGGCTTTGTAACTTTTAAATAGAGTAGCTTCAAGCAGTACCACAGATTAGACTTAATGTCTGAATTACTTTAGTAACATTAATTATGATAATGGTAGTCCTAATAGCAATGTTTCCTTTATTATGTTTTTGTAGGTTGGTAGTTGGGGCTGATCTTGCACTGGTCTAACCTGGGGGGCGGAGGGAGAGGTGTAGGTGCCAGGAGAGGTAGCCACACACAGGTGGGCATCAGACAGAATTACAACCCATTCTGGTCACTGCCAGCCCCTTAGGCTGTGAGCTGGGTTAATGGGAAGTGAAACAATGCTTGCGTATATGTTTTGGGGATTAGGTTTAAGGTCACCACCACTCTGGGCCCACGACTAGCTCCATTTGCAAAACTTGTGCTGTGTAGAGAGCATGAGAAACCACACAATGCAGATTTTTACAGGATAGAGACTGACTAGTCTGGATCTTTGATGGCTTTTGTGTACATAATGTGGTCTTCAAAGCCCCTTCACACCTGTGCTGGCCCATATAGGATTGTCTCCTTAGTGTTTCTTTTGATCATTATAGGAAAGACAAGAGACTATTTCAGTGCCAGGTTTACAATGGCTTCAGTGGCTCCATGGAGCCGGGCCCATGCTCAGAAGGGGACCCAGCCTGTTCTGCTTGCACTGCACCCCAGACCCCACTGGCTCTCCCCGCCCACCACTTGCTCCTCTCGGCCTGCCCGCCGAGGGCTCCTCTCCGCCCCCTGACCCCACCCCTGCTCCTCTCAGCCCCCTGGCTGGACCCCAGTACACCTCCGGCTCTGGGCAGTCTCTGCTTCCCACCACCTGTGGGGCCCCACCTGTCTCCCCAGAGCTGAGCCATCTGGGACTGGTGAAGAAGCCTGGCCAGTCTCAGCCAGGTGTGTTTGGGGCGGGGGAGCAGGGGGAAGGGCTTGGCTGAGCCCGTCCAGGCAAGTGCGTCTTGAAGGACCCCGGCCAGGACAGGTCCTGGCCTGTCTGATCGGGCCACTCCCGAGGGGCTGGAGCGATTTCCGGCCCTGGGACCAGCCCTGGCTGTACTGCCCGCTCAGCCCAGCAGACACAGTTGCCTCCCAGCAGGGCTGGTGAGTGTGGCTGGGAGGAGGGCTTGGGGGAGTGGGTCTGGGGAGGTGCTGGGCTGTGAAGGGGAGGGGAAGATCTGTGTGTGTTGGGGCACTAGGGAATGGGGGTTCTGTGGGGGGTGCTGGGTAGTTGTGGCAGGGCAGTGGGCAGGGGGTGGTGTTGTGCAGGGCACTGTGTATTTGTGGGTGGATCTGGGGGGTGCTGGGCATAGTGATTCGGGGGGGGGCTATGGCCATAGAGAGTTGGGTAGGGGGAGGCTGTGTGGTGTGGCATGGACCTGCCCCCGAGGGGACAGGACATGCTGGCAGCACAGGGCCGGGCAGGCCACTGTGTGTCTGGCAACTGCCAGTTTGTAATTAGTGCCCTCGCATTGAGTGGAGCAGGGCCGCCCCTACCATGCCATGCCCCTTTGCCTCTGGCTGGCCCCTCGCTCCAGGGACTGACCTCCCCGTGCCATGCTCCACTGCCTCCATGGGGGCCCACAAATATGTTTGGCGCCAGGCCCACAAAAGGTTAAATCGGGCCCTGCTGGACTTAAGGAAAAGAAAGTTATTTATAAGAGTTCATATTTTAAAAGCTTTGCAAATATTTTTATGCATAGCCCCTCGACTGTGTCTCTTGCATATTTCTGTGCATGTGCACATTTGCAGAGTGACAGCAGTGGAAATACATTTATTCATTGCAGTTTCACCTTTGCATTCTGATAAACTTTTGTTGTTTATTGTTAAATATTCCCATTTTGTACTGACCTACAATACAAAGTAGCAACTGTCTGAATTCAGGTTTTTGTTGCATTTTGTATCTTACAAATTTCTTGTCCACAACACAAGACAAAGTAAAATTAACAAACACATGCTCAGAAAAACTAGTTATTTTCTCTTTACCTGCATAGAATTGGCCATTCCCCCCCGAAAAAAAAAATTACAAGTTTTTTATAATTTTCACAAAATATAAATAAATGGGTCAAATCCAGAAGACTTGATTCAATCTTTTCTCATGCAAAATTATAATCAGAGTCAATGGGAGCTCTGCCTGAGTGATAACTGAATAAAGACATCAAAATCTGACCCTCTGTACATTTTATGGTGTGTTCCAATAGGCTGGAAATGATATGTATTGTTGGAAGGCTGTGACAAATTATTAATGTATTAAAACCTCATTAATCTGAATCCTGATTATCCTAAAGTAGGCCATGTTCCCTGAAGTGTAATAGATGCATTTAAAAGTAGCCCAGCTTACCTGAAACCCGTTTATCCAAATTTACTTTCATCTTCCTCAGATAATCAAGGTTCAAGTATACATATCAATATCTTTACATAGGATTTGCAATGGTTTCATTATCAACTGCAAAGTGTGATTCACGCATGTATCCTCAACATGATTACTGCCCTTTGATATTTCATGTTAGGGCAAAATTTAGGGTCAGGTTTGTCTGAATTATTAGGTATATATAATTACAAAAAACCCTCTAGCAATCCAGTGAGTTTCTCTAAGGGTCTCTTCTTCACAAAAAATATTCTTAATTTTCAATGGTTTGCAGGCTAAGACAACATCCTAATTTTATTCAGAAGCTCCCCTTGACCCTTTTTGAGGCCTTCTGGTTCCCTCAAAATCCAACAAACACAATAAAATTGGCACACTTTCCCCTCTGAAAGGTATTATAATCTATGATGTGGTCACCCGATATGCAAAATATGCCTTCTATGTGACACCCTTTCACGCTATCGGTGCATAATTGTTATGATTGTATAAAATCCTCACATATTTTATATGATATTCAGAAATATGCTTATGCATTTTTAAAGAAGTTCCTATTTTCTTATCTGAACTCTTTTAACAAAGGTATTATGCTAAGTATAAAAGCTGTCCAATTTTTTCCAACCTTTTGCTTCTCTCTAAACCACAGTCATTTTGCTAGACATTGAAAATGTCTTGATTTAGTTGTCTTGCTATTTTGGGCCTGTCCTGCCCCCTGCAGTGGTAATAAGGATGGGGTTTCCTGCTGGGCCCTGAAGAATACCATTTCACGGCCGCCACATAGCTGGCGGCTTTTATTTATGGAGCCAAGAAAATGAATGGGTATTAGTGTCCAAACATTTCAACATGCTCCTGCGGCCATGCACAAAAGGGACTGATTTGCAGCAAATTTCCACTTATTTTCCAAAAGTATTTACCTTGCAGAAGCTTGGCTGATCATTATAATGGCATAGCTGAGGGGGAAAATGACCATTTCAGAACCCAATTTTATATATGTTTCTAAACCTTAAAAGAGCTATACTTCTTCCGAATAAAGATAATAACCTTGGTTGCTAGGTTTTCATGGATATGTGGATAAAGCCAGGCCTTTTTTATTTTATTTATTTTTATTATTATTATTATCATTATCTTTACTACACATGAAATGGGCATTACCTAAAAGTAAAAACCTCTCTCTGAAATGCAAACTACAAGAATATTTTTAAAAGAAATTCTGGAGAGTCCAATGCCAAAGTTTGGCGCAGGGAGTACCCACTGGAATAACAAGTAGAATGGGTATTTCTGACACCTGTACCTTTACTTACCTGTTGGGGGCAATGCAGTGTTTATTTTGTATGTTTCCTAGAACATCATCCTCAGAATTTTGGAGGAGATTTTCAAACAGCACACCACTTTGCAAGCATACAAAATCACACCTGAACATAGCACCTACAAACAACTGCAGCTCTACAAAGATTTGCACAAGCCCTTTAACTCATGCGGATATGCATATGTAGCTAAGACTTGCCCCCTGGAAATCCACCTGGAGGTGTCTACAACATGTGGCGTTCAGGTCAATTCAAACACCTCCACACAAGTGGAGTTTAAGTGTTGAAGATCACCCCTGAGCATTTATAGGAAAGCCATAACACAAAGAGGCAAAGCTGCACCACTCGCATTACAATATCATTTCTTGGAAGTTCCCAGCAGGTAAGATGTGAATTCTAGCTATTAGAATCATACCACCACAGTAGCTGCTGCTGTACAAGTTCAAGCGGGCCACACTGTATATTGCAGTCTGCAACCCTTTCATGTAAGACTCAGAAGAAACAATATATATATGAGAATTTGGCAGGGCCAATGAACTTGCACTCCCTCTATTTTGTAATTATTTTTATACAATAAAATATTCTAGATATAAACTACATCTCTTTGCTAACTATTCATAGCTGCTTCACCTACTCTGCAATAAGAAACGTATGTGCTATTATAAATGAATTCAGAGTTTTACATTAATATTTGTATCTACCATTATTTCTTTTACTGGAATGCTATTAGGTGATTATAGCAATATTTCTTATTAAATTACTAAAGGCATCACTCTGTTTCTTAAAACTATATACAAGCAAAAAAGCCTCACAAAGGTTTGTGTTACATGAAGGACTCCATTCCTTTTTATGGTGAGGCAGATAGGTCATGCACTAAAGGGGAAAAGCTTTGTCCCTGCACACAGTCTGAATATCTGAGCCAATGGATTCCACAAGGGAAGGAAGCCTGAATCCTAGATAGTTGTGCTGCAGTGGAGCTATTCTCCAGGTAACACTGAAGCTTGACAGTTGCTCCATGCCTCTTATCTGCTCTTTGGGTCCACTTGATCAAGGATTCAGAGGCACCCACCTGCAAGCTGGCATGAAGGAAGCCCTAGTCAGTACACAAGGTATGCAAACCCACGGCTTAAGCTGGCTGTCCTCATCATGTGACCATCCCACACCCCATCCCCAGGCATGCCATGGCTCCACTATATGCCTGCAAAAGGGGCAAGTTAGATTTTCCATTTATAGTTCTGAGGAATAATGGTGGGACAGAGAGAGGACATCTCTCTTCCTGCATCTACACCTTGCAGGGACCCCATGGTGGAGACAATGAGAAAGACAGAGGGTACAGGTCAGGCCCCCTTTTCTTACTCCAGTTTTTCTATGGTTGCAGCAAGTTTGACTCTCCTCCAGTTTATATGGTAGAATAAAGCTCGCTGATATTTCAGTTGCAGAGAGGCAGTGTGGTGTATAGAATCAGCACAGGGGCAGACATCGGGCGTTCTAATCCAGGCTCTGTCACTGACTTGTTGAATGGCGTGAGGCAAGCTACTTTCTCTGCCTCGGTTTCCCCTGCTGTAGAATGGTGTAATCATGCTTACCTGCCTATGGACAGAGGTGTTGTGAGAATTAATCACAAAGCTTTGAACAAGTAAAGCACTAAGTAATATTAATTTTTAAAACATCTTTCAAATTCTAGTCCTTTCATAGCTACTGATAATATTTGATGAAAACCTAGAAACAGCCTTAGAAATCATCAGCTATTGTGCAGTCGGTATAACAACTTAGCTTTCAGAGGCACCCCAGGCCTATTAAACATCAAGCACTAATGGCCCTTTTAAACAGCTAGCCTGATTTAAACAAATATGTTAGAATTTGCTTGGGTATCTTTTTAACATCACAATGTGCTATTTAGTTCCTGGCTCTGAACAGTATAATTAAGATTGTGAGTTTGTGAATACATTCTTAAAAAAAATCCAATAAAGAATATACTATCCTGAAAACTCTTGTGGAAGGTACAGTAGATAAAAGCTTGTTCTTCCTTCTAAGAAATTCTGACTTGATTTCATTCAGTTGTAATGAAGCAAGAGAACTTTAACAAAAATGAATACCCTGTGGTCTCTTTTGTTCCCTTTTTTAATACATCTTGGTTTAGTCAATGATTGAGGAAGTCTATCAAGCTCTGCTCAAGGTTCTTTATTCAATCGTTAGAAGTGAATCATCTTTAACCCCCCCACTTATTAAAAATGTTCAATCTTGTCAGGTTAGCAAAAAAAAGTAAATTTTGCTTTCTTTTTCCTGGGGTTAAGAATTACTTTTATCTGACAATGGCTTTGCATGTTACAGCATTAATTTTGCAATAAATTACAGTGCAGGTAGGTGGAATTACTCACATTGCTTGACCAAAGTGTCTGACCTAGCCAGACCTCTGATTGATGAATAGTTTTTCATTTTGTTCTGCCAGCCTTATCAGACAAAATCGAAAAACTAGGTGAAAAAGATCCTATTTTATGTAATAGCATTTTGTTATATATCATTAGCACTTAATTCTGTCACCAGCACTAGGTCTGTGTTAACTAGGTCTTTCAACTTAATTCTTTCGCACCTCCATGCGACATCCATTGTGGGAAATTGATGCCCCAAAACTATTTGTCCCAAAGAGTGAAATAACTCATAGGCTGTTACTGAGTGATTCAGTCCACACCCTCTGAGAGAAGACGCTCACGTATTGTGTTACTTTCATTCAGAACCTCTTTACAGTGTGTCCATTAGTCTTATGGCAAACTTCACAAAGTGCTGTGAAACCAATTGAGAGCTCCTGATATGGCCTAACATTTTGTATTTATATAGGACTCACTGTTCGAAGTGCTCAGGTTTGGCAAACATTGGATCACAATATCACAGTGACATAGCGGAGTATTAAACCCATTTCAGACACAGGACAACTGCAAGGAAGAGCGAAATTCACTCCATTGTAGGGTGCCATATGTTAAGGGCTTATGTGGGACTTGGATAATGCATAGGCCTTTCCATAGGCATTTAGAGGAAAAAATGGCAAAATTTTCAGCAACCTGATCTACATTTTGCTGGTTCCATTTTGTGGCTGAAAATCCTACTCCCCCTAAGGGTAGCTAATCAACTAGTATGAACTCACAGAGTTTTGGCAGCAGAAATTTCAGCAGGTGGTCAGCCAGTCAACAAATGAAAATCTCTATTTTGTGGAAAATCTCTATATTGTTTATTTTTCCAAAGGTTCAAAATAGACCGATTTTTCCTTTTTAAATTTTTTTTCATGATTTTTTAAACTATTTTTATGAAAAACATTGTCAATACAGTTACATTTTTGTAATAAAAACCCAGGTTACCAGCAATCAAAAATCAGTAACCATTTTGCTAACACTTGTAATCAATCATATTTTCCATAAACACTTTGATGACAATTGTGATTTAGAATGTAGTATTATTTTGTAACAAAAATGAAACATTTTGGCATTTTCTACAAGTAATCATAAAAAAAAATCCATTTATGAAAAAATGGGCTTTTTTTATTTAAAAAAAAAATTGAAAAAATGTTGACCATTTCTAGCAGGTGGGAATGATATAGCTCTGTTCAACCTATCTACTCTCTGCCTACTTTCCTTGCAGAAACAAGTTCACTCCTGTTATCTCTAAAAAACCAACAATCAGGGGAGAGCAAAACTGTCAGGTCTTTTTCTGACTGTAGAATCATTACAACTGGCAATGGTGTAAGAGGAAGAAACTATAAAGCGGGATTTCCAGATCCCAGATTGATTTTGCAGCATCAGAAGTTGGAAGGATAAATAATCCTCACCTAGAAGTTACAAGCTTAATGCAGGAATCATTGGATTAAATTCTATAGCCTATGTTATGTGGAACATCAGCCTAGATAATCACACTGGTCCTTTTTGGCCTAAAAATCTATGAATCTGCATCTTTTTGACCCATAAACTGACAAAATTTGCTACAAAAGCCATTGAGGGAAAAATTAATATGCAATGCCTGGATGCCGGAAATATCTAATTTAATAGTTTTCCCAAGTGAGGTTTTCATTCAGATATCACAAGTAGATATAGGAATGTTTCTATATTTGCCTCAAAAACTACATTTTCCACATTGCAATTTTCATGCACATGGTCCATAACACTACATTCCAGTTCCCTACTTGTTAGATGATACGTATTCCATAGTGCCTCTCAATAAATACCTCCCAGAAGTGGTTCATCAAATCATAACTATCTCTCACTCAAATCTATATGTAAGACTCATTTTTATAATGGCTCCTTTAAAAAGTGAATCAAGTAAATAATTCTCTCAAATTTCACTATTTTCGGCTCCTATCCTACAACTAGATCCATGTGGGTGAAGTCAATGGGGATTTGTGTGAGTACAAGGACCACCTGCATGGATCTGATTGCTGGATTGGGGCCACAGTTTATAAAACAACATATATTTATTTGTTTATATTTTAGCTACAACAAAAATCAGCCATGCTTTGAGCATGTCTTTGCTGAGTAACCAGTGACCGTTTTCTGTCCTCCCCCACCTCTAGCCTAATATATTGGGACGAACACACTGAATCATGTGCAATTTGGATTGCAAACTCTTTGAGGCATGGGCTATGTGGTATTTATCTTGAACAAATTAGGCTACTGTAAAATACTTTAAAAAGTCAATAACTATTATCACAAAGCCTCATAGTTTTGTGTCCGGTTTTCTGCATATAATAATTGTCAACTGTGATAAAGATTCTTGGTATCTTGACAATCCTCACAGACTATGCTTTTACACCTAGCATCTTCCTGGAGTCTGTTCCGTCTGTATTACAACTTACAGGGATGGATTCTGATCTAAGCCACAGTGGATATACCTGCAGTCATTCCACTGATTTCAGCAGAGTTACTCCATATTTACAACAGTGTGGATGAGATAAGAAAACTGGCCTCTGATGTGAAAAAGGCTATTTATGCACTTTCACAAAAGACTGAAGTCTGATAACTTTGGGTCTACACAAAAATGAGACACAAATATGTTAGTGAAAAGCCCCAAGTTTTCTAAATGTAGATGAGCACAGATTAAGAAAGCAGTAATTAATTTCCTTTGACCTCAAGCGGAAATTCCTTTCTAAAGCTGTCATAAAGAGAAAGAGGCCAGAGAGAAGAAGTGAAACTGTGTAACAATGCAATTAAACCCTTGTAATGAGGTCAGCCATTGGACTTGTTGCAACTGATATCATTATAGGAATGAGGAGGCATTATACAGATGGCCTGATTTTTCACTTGATTCATTTTTCCCCTTTAATTCTTTAACAGTCAGATATGTAGTTTATAAGTGTTATACAAATAATTGTGGTTTGCCATTGGACTAGCTTTCTGATCTCACTAATGCGTTTCCAGGAATATTGATGAATGAATTAACAAATTTTGGGATATCAGATAATAGTATAGTTCTGCCACAGGTAATGCTTCCTCCAGATAATATTTTTGCTCAGCGGCTGTCAGAACTGTTTATCTGAGTGTAAGAAACTATTCATAGGACCAGTTTGAACTCTGGCATTTCTGAGGCTGACAACTGAAAATCCTTCTTTGTTATACTGTCAGCCTGATTTTCAGTGCAACTTCTGTCTGGCCTTTGCTTCCATGTACAACTTTTGGTGCACACACAGCTGTAGGCACACAGTATTTGTCACCTGTATGCCCAGATAGTAGAGAGCCTGGGTACGTGCCAGTGAAAAGTGGAAGCTACCTGATAAAAATCAGGCCTTTAAATATACTAGTGATGGGCAACTCTGTCTTACATGGGGTTCTGCGTGTTCAGGGAAAGCAAAATTAAATCCCAACAGCTAATTTCAATTTGAAAGCACCCTGAATAGTTTGGATACTCATCTGAAGCTTGTTTATCTATTTATTGGGCTAGAAAAAGAATGGATCCGATTGCAAGATTATTCATCGATTTCAGCTGGTCTGGAAACATCTTGTTTTTGCCTGTCTGGTTAGGGCAGAAATCAGAAAATGCATAGAAGCTTGTAAAGGAAAAAAAGGATGATGTAAACCTCAGAAAAGATTTACTTATTGCAGTTCAAGACCTGAATGAAGCTTTGAATCAGTCCTTATTTTATCCCAACTGGTCTGCCCATGTGGTTTAAGGTAGGATCTCTGGGCTCTAGGTATCTGGCCCTCAGGGTCATGAGGAGCCTGGATGGAGCAGTGAGTTGAAAGCAGAGTAACAAGCACTATTGTAGTACACATATGATTACTGCAGAGATGCTACTGCTGGGATGAACTGGCTCCCTCGCACAGGAAGAAGAGTCAAGGACTCAGGAGTGGGAGGGGGATAGAAGTCCGTCTGAGGTACTGAGCTAGTAGAAAGAATACATCAAGGGGGCCATGAAGATTTTGTGGTCCTAGGAGGCTGATAGATTGGGAGCTTATTTAGCCTTAGAGCTGGTCTTCACTACAGGGATATCAATGCTGCGGCAGTAGATGGAGCAGGGATTGATTTAGCGGGTCTAGTGAAGACCCACTAAGTCAATAGCAGAGCGCTCTCCGTTCAACCCCGGTACTCCAGCTCTCTGAGAAGAGTAAGGGAAGTCGACCGGAGAGCATCTCCCATTGACACAGTGCAGTGAAGACACCAGAATAAGTCGACCTAAGCTACGTCAACTCCAGCTACATTAATAATAAGCATAACTTAAGTCGACTTACCCCGGTAGTGAAGACAAGTCTTAATCTACCCCTGCTTTTTCTTCATAAGAATGCAGTGTAACTCAGAGAATTTCAGAGTAGCTGGTAAATACAACCACAAATCCAGATGCTTCTCTGAACTTCAACTGTTAGAACCTCTAATAGGGCCTGATACAACGTCCACTGGAGCAGTGGTTCTCAAACTTGGGCCACCACTTGTTCAGGGAAAGCCCGTGGCGGGCTGGGCCCATTTGTTTATCTGCCACATCCACAGGTTCAGCTGATCGCAGCTCCCACCGGTATCAATTCACCACTCCAGGCCAAAGGGGGCTGCAGGAAGGGCAGCCAGCAAGTCCCTCGGCCTGCGCCGCTTCCTGCAGCCCGCATTGGCCTGGAGCAGTGAACCCCGGCCAATGGGAGCCACGATCGGCCAAACCTGCAGACGCGGCAGGTAAACAAACCGGCCCAGCCCACCAGGGGCTTTCCTTGAACAAGCGGCGGCCCAAGTTTGAGAACCACTGCACTGGAGTCCATGGGAGTCTTTTCACTGACTTCAGCGACGTTTGGAGGTTTCTTCATTTCTTGTTTACAGCTCTGATTGGAAAATAAAGCAAGGACTGCTTCCTTCATGGTATTTCTGTCCTTCTGGTCCCAAACAGAGCCAACAAATTAGATGCAGCACCAAAATAAAAACTTGAACATTTTGAAACCTCAAAAAAAGATTCAGTTCAGGTTCAGTTTGAGCCACAGACAAAGGTTTGGGTAAATTCCTATTTCATCTGAATCCTAAAACATTTCAGACCTTTACGGCACCATAATAAGATAGCCTTTTAACTAGAAATAATGGAAGGCAATATGGTCTCGCAATTAGAGCACAGGACTGTGTGATCTGCTCAGATGCCAACTCTGCCACATGCTCAATGTGAGCGTGACCTTAGACAAGTCACTTAACATCTCTGTACCTCAGTTTCTCTTCTGTGAATAGTACTTAGCAACCTTTGTAAAGTGTTCTAAGCTTTGGAGAAAAAAGGCTGTATGTAAGTGCAAAGTGGTATCGTTTTAAGGATATTTTTAAAAGAGGCAGTTGAATGATGTCCTATAAATTTTGTAATCTTTCTCTCCAAATGGACTACAATATAATATTTCCTCCAGGAATGCATTTATTATTTAACACTTTTCCGTGAAAGGTTTCTTTTACATTGCAAATGCTAAGAGTTCCTCCATAGGTCTTAGTCTATTGACCCTTTACCTTAAAACAAGCTATTAATGCTTAACACTGCTATTAGTATTCAGGGAAGTAATGATTGGTACTGAAATGTAAATGTGCAGTAAAAACAGCTTCTATTTTGTAAAATAATTATGTAGCCTAATAATTATTTCATATGACTCTTTTTGATTGATGGGGAAAGGGCACAAAGTAGTTTGGAATCGTGATTCTTTTTGGCCTAAAATTCTAATAGCAACGACCAATCATTGTTTCAGATTACAGTTACTTTTTTATAGAAACTGCGACAGGATGATCCCTGAATCTATTTCATCAAGTTACATCAGATATGGTATTTTTAATTAAACTTTTTTTTTGAATGGCAAGGAATTATTATTCTATAAAGGGCAATACCAATTCTTGCAATCTCCAAGTAAGTCATTAGAACCCCGAAGGTCAAACATAGTTCAAAACTGCAGTGAAGTGAGACTTTCTCATTTCACTCTGCTGTCATTGCACCTGACCCTAACCTGGTAAAAGCATCCCCAGTGGTGCCAAAGAGGCCTTTCCATTCTGAGTGTACTAGCTACACAGGTCTTTCACATTTGAGGCTGCCAGATAAATGTCAAATTGCAATATTCTTATGATGTTTAATGGAACCAGGCTGAGAGTGCTTCAACCTGTTTCACTTTGGAGAAGTTTTTGTCACTTTGGCTTAGATGGAAAAACAAGTCACAGATCAATAATGTACATAAATGGAAGAAGTTCACCATACCGGGCTTTCCTAGCTGGTCCACAACTTCTAGAAAAATTGGAAAACCTATCTAGTCATATGTATGTGTGCTCTGTACAGAAATGGCTACAGGATTTTCTTCGTTCTATTTTAAAGCAGGTTAGTCTATATCTACACTTTTCTTGAATGAAAAATGTTATAAACTCTTATAGTAGTTTTCATTGCAAATGTTCAGGTTTCATGTAAGTCATAACTGGGCATATATGGGTATATGTTTATATTTAAATTTATCTAGCTGTCCTTGTAATTTGATTTTCGTACTAGTTTGGGATTGTTTGATTTTTTACATTTTTAATTTTTTTTAATTCCAATGTTTTAACTTAGACAACAATAAATATTACACTGGTTTATTACCTATGATAATATACAAATGGATTGCAAATGAATGGAAAATTATAAATAAAAATGAGTCCATTACATGTGCATGAATACAAATTAAGAGAACAGGAAAGATTGTTATATACTGGTATAATTTAAATATAGAATATATTTGGTAGAGCATCACCACCATAACCAAGATGATATATATAACTACTGCCCTGATTTTTTTTGTGCAAAAATTCTGAATTTCAAAAATTTTCAACCAACTCTAGATTCATAAAATTTAAGTCTAGAAGTCTTTAAGTCTATCATGATCATCTAGTCTGACCTCCTGCATAACACAAACCATAGAAGCTCACCCCATAACTTCTGCATCAAGCCATTATTCTGTTTGAGCTATAGCATATCTTTTAGAAAGATACCAGTTTTGATTTAAAAATGGCATGTGAAGGAGAATCCACAATGTCCATAAAGTTAAGTTGTGCCATAGATTAATTATCCTCACTGTTAAAAAAAAGTGTGCCTCATTTCTAGTATAAATTTAAATAGCTTCATCTTCCAACCCTTGGATCTCATTAGGACTTTTGCAACTAGTTTAAACACCCTTCTACCCTCAGAAATCTCTTCCCATATTGGAACTTGTAAACCATGATAAAATCACCTATTAACCTTCTCTTGGATAAATTAGATAGATTGAGCTTCTTTAGTCTCTGACCAGAAGGTATGTTTTCTAGAGCTCAAATAATTCTTGTAGCTCTTTACTGAACCCGTTGCAATGTTTCAGCATCATTTTTGAGGCATGGATATCTTACTGGACACCGTATTCCATTAATGGTCTCACCAATGCCATTTACAGAGGTCGTATCATTTCCCACTTGATACTCTTTTGGTTATATATCCAAGGATTGTGTTCACCCTCTTAGCTACAACACTGCACTGGGTAGTCATGTGCAACTGGTTATCTGCCATTACCCCTAAATTCTTTTCATAGCCACTACATTCCAGGATACAGTCCCCTGTCTTATAAATGTTATCTATGGCAGTGCTTCTCAAAGTTGGGCTGCCGCTTGTGCAGGGAAAGCCCCTGGCAGTCCGGGCCGGTTGGTTTACCTGCCGCGTCTACAGGTTTGGCCAATTGCGGCTCCCACTGGCTGCGGTTCGCCACTCCAGGCCAATAGAGGCTGCGAGAAGGGCGGATAGCACGTCCCTCGGCCCACGCCACTTCCCGGCTTTGAGAAGCACTGATCTATGGTCTTTGCTCCTCGATATGTGACCTTTTATTTGACGATATTAAAATGTATGATGCACAAATGAGTTCACCTTCCCAAGTGATCCAGGTCATCTGAATAAGTGACTTGTTCCCATCATTATTTACCACTCCACCAGTTTTTGTGTCATATGCAAATTTTACCAACAATGATTTTATATTTTCTTCCAGATTATTAATAAAAATATTGAATAGCATTGGGTCAAAAACATATTGCTGTGCACACAACTAGAAACACCCTCATTTCCCATTTACAATTACTTTTTGAGATTTATCAGTTAGCCAGTTTTTAATCCATTTAGTATGAATTACATTGATTTTCTTGCTTTTTAAAAAAAATCATAATGCTGTGCAGGACTAAGTCAAATGCATTACAGAAATCTATGGCAACAGAGTCACCTTTATCAACCAAACTTGTAATCCCATAAAAAATGCTACTGAGCGATTTATTTAGGAATTGATTACTTGCTCCTTCCAACTTTATCATAGCTAGACGGGAGCAGTGCTTCAACCGGGCCTGAACTTGGTTGATTATATCCTCTCACTCCCCCGTACTCACACAGAACTAGACACAACTCACCCTCCCGGTAAGTAAATCCATTTAGTTACTGAAAATATATGTGCAGTGTTTTTGCTCTTCTATTTTGCATTATGAATTGAAGTATGTGTGGTACTAGCAGTACCGATGGATTCTCTTGCAGATGGTGTACACAGAAGGTAGAGAGAGGCTGTCTGTTACAGTATTAGAGACTAATCCCATTATTTCACAACTAATTTTAATTTAAACATTTTTTTCTACTGCCTTAATGCCAAGATTGAGCAAGAAAGATTCCAGACTGACAGGCTAAGGGACTTAACGACTGGAATCCTCAGTTTGCTAAGGATACTAAACAACACAAAGTGTCCTTAAAGCAGCCACAGATGGACAGTAGAAGATTCCCTACAGGAGGACTCTCCACTGGTGTAAAACGGGCAGCCCTACCCCCACAAGTAAAGGCATGTTTGGAGTGTTCCGGGGGCAGGGCCTGGGTAGGAGGAGAATGAGTATGGTGGGATGGAACTACACTACACTCAATACTCCACTGGTAATGGTGTAGGTTAGGCCTTTCCCTGGGTAGCCAGGGCCCGGTGGCTCTGAATCTTTAAACATCTGTGGCTGCCCATCTCCACTATGCAGCATGGATGTGATGGAGAATCAGGGCTTGAAGTCCTTTATTTATCCCTACAGCTGGTACATCATGATCAACAACCTGTCATCTATCCATTTATCTAATTTATGATATTTTTAAGGTGTCTGCTGCTTTGTTATCTAAAAGCTAATATGCCTCAATCCTGATCAAAACAAGATTACCTCCAAAGATGAAAGTGTTGTTCTGTCTCTGTCATCCATTTGTTCATGGCTGCTCTACTGAGAATGCCAAACAGTGGTGGTGTTGGGTTTTGGCCAAACTCATTTCATGTAGACTACTAAATTGTCAAAATAGTAAAAACTTTTGTTCATTGGTGACCTAGAGCGATTTGAATGTACAAATCTACTGAAGAGATGAAAGACTCTCTCACACTCTGTGTGTGAGAGAGTCTTTCATCTCTTCAGTAGGGGAGGGGAAAAGTAGGTTCCCCTCCCTACTTTTCCATCATTATGGAATGATAAACAGCATGTTATCAGGAAAGATATTCATTATTAAACTCCAGATGGGAGTGGAATTTTTTAAATCATGACATAAAAAGCACACAAACTTACTGTTTCTAGTAAGGCAGAGAGTTCTGGTTTTTCCTTTGCTATTTTGCCTTGGTTAGTAATATGATGACCTTGACGGCTACTGAGTCCAGCTGGTAACAAAAAAATGTTCCATTCTATGCATCCGAAGAAGTGAGCTGCAGCTCACGAAAGCTCATGCTAAAATAAATTTGTTAGTCTTTAAGGTGCCACAAGTACTCCTGTTTTTTTTGCGGATACAGACTAACACGGCTGCTACTCTGAAAAAAATAGAGTAAATCTTTTGAGAATACTGGTTCTCATGAGATTGCCAGGAGCTTTATTTAAACTCAGTTGATTCATTCAAGGACAGTTTGCATTAGCATCTGAACTTTCAGGCTAAATTCACATTAGAACCCAAAACTTCTCAACCTTTGGCAATGCACCCATCACCGATTACTCGATCATGTCCAACAGAGAAAACAAATAATAGACAAGCATGTTTACTTTACTATGCAAAATTAGGAAGAAGATGTCTAGGTTACTGAAGCCAACTTCTCACTATTCTCCTGCTTAGACCCCTCAATTGCTTTGCCCTTATACAATACAAGCCTGAAATACCTTCTTATTGTTTATATGCCAAGCTCCCTTCATCTCCTATTCCAACAATGTTCTAAAGCACCCCCTTATTCTATAAAGCCGGGACTGGAAACCTCTGACATGCGGCCAGTCAGGGAAATCCGCAGGGGGGCCAGGACGGTTTGTTTACCTGCAGCATCCACAGGTTTGGCCGATCGCAGCTCCCACTGGCCGCGGTTCACCGTTCCAGGCCAATGGGCGCTGCAGGAAGTGGCGCGGGCCAAGGGACAGCTGGCTGCTGTTATAAAGCATTCCAATGATAATGACCATGGTCCTCTCAGTTACTTTGTGCATCAAACTCTATTGTATTCACTTGTCCTAATGCATTTAATCTCTTTGAGGCAGGGCCCTGTTAATTCTTCAGCATGGATCATTATAGCATTGTGGGCCTGATCCCATTTGAAGTCAGTGGGAAGACTTCCATTACTTCAGTGGGGGCTGAACTGAGTCCTGTTGGCACTTAAGATATGGCATCATCTTGCCTCTCCTTATCATGTTCCTGTAGCTTTTCTTACTGGATTTTAAGTTTTTTCCAGTGTAAATTGATTGTGTGGCATATTTATGCACAGTCCCACTTTTCTTAGGGCAAGTTCATCATAGATGGGAGGTACAATTTTAAAATATTTTCAGAGCTGGTCATTTCTCAAGAAAAAAAAACTGCCAAATTATACCATTGTGATTCTGCTAGTCTGAGGACTGAGCTGGACAGAACTGTAACAGCAATGGAATCACTCCCATTAGTGTCATGTTCTCATTGGAGTCAATGGGACTTCTGCAGAGGAACAGTGAGTTTTCATTCCTTTGCTTATTACAATTATTTTTAGTCGTTTTTTCTAAATATTGGTTTCTAAAAAGAAGAAAAAAGAGATGTTAATGTTTAATGTTTCTCTTTCCTGAATGTGCATGTCTGATCAGCCCAAATAGGAAGAAGAAACTGGTGTAAGAATTTTGTTCCTGTTCATTTTGTTAATAATCTTCTTGTGCTGAGTCTTGTCTGGATGCTTTGTAACTGGGGCCAGGCTTTTTCTCTTTTTCCCATTCACATACTCTTGCCAAGGATATCATTATGACATTCTGTAGTAACAAGCATTCTTCTGTTCAAATTTATATCAATTAGTTTGGGACAGTAATTCAATCGGACGGCCCACTGGATTTTGAAAGACTTGCAACCATGTCAAAGTAGCGACCTTTTTCCTCAGCTCTCAGCCAAAAGCCATTTTTTTTAACAAGGAGTTCTTGAAAAGAAATGCCACTTTGATAATTAGTTATTGATCATGGACAATGTGGTGACAAATACCATTGGATTATCCAGACGCCAGTGGGTCGCGACACTAGGACTTCCTTCTCGCAATAATCTGCAAAAATAAAGGTCATTAAGGCTGGTCTTCAGGGAATAATACCCAGATAATCTAACTTCATTATTAAAAATAAAAATACAAAAGCATCTTGGACATGTCAAATTCTGTAATAATCCTGTTAAAACAGCCACCAGATAAGGAAGATTTGGGAAGTAGAGCATTTGCTTTGAGACAACAATATGCAAAGTTATTTTGATAATTAACCCTGCTTTGGCCAGCAGTTTTACCTCAGTAGAACACCATTAACCCTCCTGCCCTGAAATGTCTATTAGAAACAATTTGGGATCTGAGCACAAGAAGACCATAAAAATTATAGACTTAAAAGTATAATTGATTTTTTTAGGGCAAATTTAGACAGCACTTTGAGAGTTGCATAAAATTGCTGCATATGAGCCATTTAATGGAGAAAAAACTGGAAAGAACAATTCTATTGTACTTAAAGAAAAAAACGTTTCCATTAGTTGTAGAGTTTCTTTCTAGGACTACTAATGTAAAGCATCTCTGCTGAAACTGACAAGGATATTCAACCATCTATGCCACAACTTTGTTGGCTTGGGCATAAAAAACTGCTATCAACAGAACAATATTTTGAGAGGGGCACTCACTAAAGTCCTTCTCTAATTGAACTGTTTTGACACAACAAGTAATAATACAGTGTTTGGCTTCATGGTGCATTGCATTGATAGGTGGATACAGAATGTTTCACTTCTAGATCACTGCTTCAAACTAAATTCAGAGCAATATTCTTTTATTTGTATACTTCTCTATGATGCTTATTTATGAATTTAGCAACCCTGTGAGGTAAAGTAGTATCATTATGGTGTGGAAACTGAAACACAGAGGGATTCAGTGACTTGTCTAAGGTGATACAGGATGTCTGAAATCTGTGACAGAACTAAGAATGAAACCCAGACCTTTTGGGTCCCAGCCCAAGTGTTTGACAAAAAGGCCAGTTATGTCCAATGGCTGTTGGGTGATCTATGTCAAATTTGCGTATCCATGTCACAACCCACAAAATAAAACAACATAACATACAAAGCAACCTGCCAACACCACCTTTGGAATCCCTCTCGATTGTTTCAGAAGAGTCTAATGGACATGGAGTCTAGACACCCCTCTTACCCCTAAAGGTGGTCCTTTCAGATAAGTTTGTATCATATTAATGGGGAAGCATGCAATACCTGTTTCATGGATAAAGGTCCGCAAATTATTAGGCTGGTCAATCTATCATGAGAACTAGTTAGTTTTTTCTTTTAGTCTATATCACTTTTATAAATGGCTTCCTTTACTTATTGGAATTTTATTATTTTATATTGTATCAATTTATTTCTGATGGAATTCCCTTTGCTTTGAAGAGCTTCCAAAGAGGTGTTCTTGGTACTGTTATGTACATGCAAGCTATTCTAAAATATGGTTAAGGTAAAATGAAAAGGTACCATTTATATCAATATCCCATTATCTTTGGTACAGTAAACTACTTAAGGTGTTTGAACTCAAGGTTACTTCACTTTATTGTTGAGACTGCATGATATCTAGTCTTGAGGAGGAAACTAAGAGTTAGTTAAAGTCTGGGGGGAAATGACATACTAAATAAATAGGAAAGGTTCTACAGTGAGAAAATGAGCACAGTTCTGGAAGACATACATTTCTTAGTTCTAATCCCTGTGCTACCATTGATTTACTTTGGAAATGTAGGACTGGAAGGGACCTTGTTAGGTCATGTAATCCAGTCCCCTGCACTGAGGCAGGACTAAATATTATTAGACCATCCCTGGGAGATGTTTGTCTAACCCACGGATTGGCAACCTTTGGCACCTGGCTCACCAGGGTAAGCACCCTGGCGGGCCAGGCTGATTTGTTTTCCTGCTGCTTCCGCAGGTTTGGCCAATTGTGGCTCCCACTGGCCTGTTTCGCTGCTCCAGGCCAATGGGGGCTGCGGGAAGCGGCGTGGGCTGAGGGATGTGCTTGCCGCTGCTTCCTACAGCCCCCATTGGCCTGGGATGGCAAACTGCAGCCAGTGGGAGCCGCGATCAGCCAAAACTGTGGACACAGCAGGTAAACAAACCAGCCCGGCCTGCCATGGTACTTACCCTGGCGAGCCGCATGCCAAATGTTGCCGATCCCTGGTCTAACCTGTTTTGAAAAACCTACAATGACTAAGATTCCACAACGTCGCAAGATAATTTGCTGCGGTGTTTAACTACCCTTGCAGCTAGGAAGTTTTCCTAATGTCTAAGCCAAATCTCTCTTGCTGAAATTTAAGCCCATTACTTTTTGTCCTGTCCTCAGTGGATAAGGAGAACAATTTATCATCCTCCTTTTTATAATAAACTTTTACATATCTGAAGACTGTTATCATGTCCCCATCATTCTTCTCTTCTCCAGACTAAACAAACCCAATTTTTTCAATCTTTCCTCATAGGTCATGTTTTCTAGACCTTTAATCATTTTTGTTACTGTCCTCTGGATTTTCTCCAATTTTTCCACATCTTTCCTGAAGTGTGGTGCCCAGAACTGGACACAGAACACAAGTTGAAGCCTTGTCAGTGCTGAGTAGAATGGAAGAATTACTCCTCATGTCTTTTGTTTACAATACTCCTGCTAATACATCCCAGAATGATGTTTGCTTTTTTTGCACAGTAGTACATTGTTGACTCATATTTAGTTTGTGATTTACTATAAACCCCAAATTCTTTTCTGTAGTACTCCATCCTAAGTAGTCATTTCCCCATTTTGTATTTGTGCAATTGAGTATTCCTTCCTAAGTACAGTACTTTACATTTGTCCTTATTGAATTTCATTTTATTTATTTCAGTTTGTCAAGATCATTTTGAACTCTAATATTGTCCTCCAAAGCACTTGCAACCCCTCACACTTTAGTATCCTCTGCACACTTTAAGTGTATTCTGTTGGACATTAACAAACTCATTTATGAAGATATTGAATAGAACTGGAGAGATCCTTGTGGGACCCCACTCATTATGCCTTTCCAGCTTGATTGTGAACCATTGCTATCTACTCTTTGAGTATGGTTTTCTGACCAGTTGTGCACCTTATAGTAGATACATCTAGGCTATATTGCCCTAATCCCTATGTGGAGTTCTATCTTCTATCTCCCTCAGTTTCCTCATCTGTCAAATGGGGACTACATTATTTCTACAGTACTAAGACCACAAATAAAATAATTCCACCCCTATATTTTGGAATGCTACTGCAGAAATCTGTAATGTTCTGAATGTCAAAGTAGCATGTAGTTTCTGCACCCTCCTGGACTCTTCATTTCTCTTTGGCATCCAAGTGTCTTAATTAGCTAGCAATACTTTTCGTCATGTTCAGATGCCCAGGAGGCTGTACACCTTTCTAGCTCAATGAGCCACATGATAATCATCTCCCAGCTCAGCCACTGCAATATATTGTCACTTTTATTGGGCTGGACCCAGAATATTTTAGAAACTACCATCCTTGCTGTAGCCATGATCTCCCATGACAGCTGTGCACTTCAGGGACAGTGAAGTTGACTTTGTCTAAAGGGAAACTCACAAATGCAGCAGAGCATTGGCCTTTCTTGTCCAATGTTTCCAACCTCTGGAAATTCCTTCTGCAAGGTATTAGAACGAACATAGATCATACCCCCTTCTGAACATAATATAAGATCCTTCTCTTTTCCTGGGCTTTCCCCATATAGCCTATCACTGTGCATGCTTTCTCACTGCATCTTGAGGCAATAGCAAGAATATAATCCTTCAGAACGACTGTTTGAGCAGATACCATGGTGATGGGTGCATGATGAGATAACATAGTTTATTTTTACAACAGGATAATAATTCTTACCTACCTACTTTACAGGGTGTTGTGAGGACTAATCAGTTAGTGTTTGCACAACTGGCTATATAAGTGCACAGTATTATTATTATTACCTTATTATGATATTGACTTTGCCTTGTCAAACTGCAGTACTTTCCCCTACTTAGGATGTAATATCGCCATGAAGTGTTTATATTCCCATAATGTAAATGTTTCCCTTTGAAGGTGTGTTGAGTGCCATGTTGTTACACGTGACCAATAACATGATTTATTTGCATGGTGCAGGAAGTTCAGGTGATTCTAAATAAACCTTCTGAGGACGCTTCCAGTTAAACCTACTCATGCTTTTACATTCGTGGTTTGTCCTCCACGGTGTTTGTTGACATGCATTTTTAAAAATCTGTTGGGCCAATCCATACAGCCCTCTAGGGTCCAGTGTTTTGCTGCATGAGTAGGTATGCTGTCATTAATTTGGCACTGAGATATAGCTGACTATAGGAACAGGGGCTCTGTTTTCCTGTCAGCCTGATTTGGAAGTGTCTAGCTTTGGCCTGAGAGCAAAGAATTAACAATGGTATAGAATCAATCCCACTATCCGTCCTCGTTGTGATTAGCTCTTAAAACACATCCAAAAAAACCTACAAAGCCACCTGATCTGTCAAGTCTATCCTTAGTATCCCTATGCCATGCTGACAGATATTTACCCCCTCCTCTCCCCTCTACATCTGGATGAATAGGGACAGGTTCTCCACCCCTCAGAAGATTCACTTACATTAAGTGGTGCGGTGGAAGCAGTGAATGAACAATAGACGGCTGTCAGGCTCGACAGCAGGGCATGGATGTATGAGCGCGGAGCTGACAGCGAGGGCCTCAGAGGGTAAACTGCTTTGCTGGAACTAATTAAACAGATGAAATTATTACATGAATATGCAGATGTTGTTTACATTTTACCATATGGTATTATTTCAGGTAATAACTCGCAGGAGGATCCCTTCCTCTCATCAAGAGGAAATGGATTGAAAAGGAGGCTCCATGTGTCACCTTTCAGTTGCTAGGCAGACATTGATATGGCAGGCTTCTCTCCTAGTCACTGCTCCCGTGACTCTTCTTGTAACCACACTATGCTGGAGAGATCAGCATTCTCCCTACCAGGCAATGTAGGAAGAGATTACCCTTTATTAAGCTCAAATGTTTATGGTTGCTAATTTTATTTTCAATTAAGTGAATAAGTCAGTCACTTTTCTGAGAATGACCTGCAGCGTGCACTTTATAATTGAGAAGATGCCAATCCATAGTCCATAGGTAAGAATTGACAGATCTGTCCAAATATGTAGAGGCTAGGAGCGTGACATTTCCACAGAGAGCCCGACATGCTGCCAAGTTTGTTAGCATTTACTGCATTGCCAATGTGAAATGTTGATAACGGAGGCACTCCTTTTCAATAAGTTTCCATTCATCATATTGAAAAGGTTGCTCTCTAGAATTATAGAGGCAAAGGATTATCACAGACAACAATATAAAGAATCATTAATAACAGGCATTTAGGGTGGGCAGTCAGACACTGACACTACGCAATTACTGTACATCCCAGGCAAGGATACATAGCGAGGGTAATCAACATAGCAAACATTTTTTTAAAGGATGTTTACTTTAGATGCATGATAGTGACAGACCCTAGCAGGCATAGCACAATCTGCTTTGGGAGCTATTTAGCATAGCATAATCCCGGGCAGGGTAAAGGAAGTGGTGTAGCCATGCTGTATACATTCAATCTCAGATGAAGAAGGGACACAATCTCAGAGATAAATTAGTTTGGATATAATTGTCTCATATGTAAATCCAGAGGCAAGGCCAAAGTAGGAATCTTACTGGTATACAGATCACGCCACAGCTCTGCCAATTTCTTAGAACTGGACAAGGGACTGTCTAGCCAGTCTGCTACTATAATATCCTAAACTCATCATACTTTGGTTCTAATGCAGGCAATACCTTTACCACACTGGTTCAGCATCTCATGTCTATCATGATCACTTTCACATTTCACAGGTTGTCACTGACCCCACCTTTACAATCAAACACATAGTACACCTTTCTCTTGCTCTGATCATTACCACTCTATGGCCTCCTGTCTGGTATGTGGGCCAATCACAGTGGTGAGTTCCCAAAAACTCATGTATCCAATACGTTTCCACAACACTTTAGCAGATGATGCTGCCCCGGTGTGCCACCAATACATTGGCAGATTGGCTGTATCCAAACACTTGCTACCAATAAAACACTGCATTGGTCTTATCTGCATCACCTGACCAGACTATCTCCTACACTGTTGATCTATATATTACCAGCATGCAATGCAAATGCATGAAATGACAAGCAACATGCAAGAGTTGGTCTCTGATCTAGTGGTCTTCATTCTGTCTGAGAAGAGATCAGAGATCTCTGTCAATTTTCAATATCATTTGTTTTTTTCAGTTTGGACAGCAAAGCGGCCTTCTCTTCAGGTACTCCATCAAACTCATCCAGAAAAAAGCAAATCAAAGCCAAAGCAATCTTGATGTGATGTGTCTCATGTTGCTTGTTATTTTCAAACTGTTTGTGCAACTGTTGGTGCTTCCAGGGTGCAGGAGGGCCTGGTTGTGGCCAGTTTGTTTACCTGCTGGTCGTCTGTACCTGGGCTGCTCTGGCTCACTGGCTGCTGGCTCTGGCTGGCTGAGCGGCTGCCGCTGCTGCGGCAGCTGCTGCTAGCCTCAGCCAGCCCCTGGCTCAGCCAGCGGCTCCAGCCCCAGCGCCCCAGGCCAGCAGCCAGCAGCAGCCCGCAGGCGCGACCTGGCGCGACGGCGGATGCGCAAACAAACTGGCCCAGGGGCCCCGCCCACCAGGCGGGCCCCAAGGCGCATCCCAAGAGCACTACTGGAAGCACTACTGGTACTATATGCATAGCATATAATAAAAAATATAATATAGAATATATATAGAATTCCATTGCCCCCCCCCCCCCCTGAAGAAGTGAGAAGAAGTGCCTGTTTTCTCTGATGACTGAGATAATCAATATCCTGTTAAGGAGAGTCACCTACCATCTAGTCACCATGGATATACACTCCTACCCCCTCTCAAAGAAAATCACAACACAAATCACACTCTTGCCAACTACTTTCCTTTCTCCCTTTTTCTTTCTTGTCTTTCTCTGAGAAATCAGTGATGGCAAAACTACAATTACTTTTGACCTCAGTCATTCAGAGACCTGAGTCCTCTACCGTAAATAAGACTACTAGACTTTCCAGGTAGGAAAACTTCTATAAACCCCCACAGGTTATCCTTCTATGTTTCATGTCATTCATTTATTATTTTAATAATAATAATAAAAAAAAAAAAAAATTTTTAAAATTTAAAAAAAAATTTTTTTTGAAAAAAAAAAAAAACACATTTAAAAAAGTAATCTTTTTAAGTAGTAGAGCAAGCCCTATATTTTATACGGCTCTGTGCAAAGAAAGTCAGGCAGGAGGTCCATCTATCTCCTCCCAGCCTGTGACCCACCATCAGACAGAAACCAATTCTTCTCTGCTTGTGATCACTCCAGATTGTAGATTCTTGGTTATGAACCTCTCTGGCTTCTGGCAATGTATGCACTATACATTGATACTACTAGAAAGAGCTTGGGGGAAAAAGGCAACAGCAGGGAAATAAATTCAAGAACTTGAATTAGGATGAGAAGAACAGAGAATTGACTGAGAGATCAGAAGTAGGAGAGATGAGAGGAGAAATGAATGAGAGAACAACTGGAATGGGGATTGCCCAAGGTAACAACTGGGGCTGAGAAAGTTCCCTTACTGACTCTTTAGCTTTTTGGGTTGAATCTATAGGTGTGCACAAAGCCCACTGGGTGAGCACATCGTAAGGCTACCACTGCTGAGCTGTAATCATGGTATACCTGTTACCGATAACAATATAATAGTGCTTGGAGTCTTCTCAGCAGCCTTATAAGTATCACTTCCATAAGATTCTAAAGGATTCCAGAAGAGTACAGTTCTATTCCATCCCCTCAGGTACACAGGTACTCAGGAATTCTTGAAGCCCTATCACTTCACCTGCTATAATACCTCTAAAATCCACCCTTTCTTCTCTCTTTCATTTCTCATAACTCTTGTTCATTACCTGATCATTTCTCACTCTGGCTCTGGTAAAATCTTTCCTGGCCCCTCTCCTCACCAATCTGTCTAAAATGCTACAGCTAAACCATCTTCCTTTTGTGTTACACCTTGAGCACTCCATGGACATATTGCATCCCTCTCCTCTTTCTGGAAGCCTGCCTTTAGACTGGAAGGTCTCCTGGACAGAGACTTCTTCTTCTCTGTTTGGAAAGTGCCTAGCACATTGTGGATGCTACAGGAAATAAATAATAAATAATAACAAAAGAGTAAACTGTTCCTACCTTCATACTTTAATTCATCCTGTTTAAACCATGAGCTCCAAAAGAGTAGGCACTTCTCTGTGTAAGGTACATTTTATATACACCACTACCTCAATATAACACCACCCGATATAAGACAAATTTGGATATAATGCGGTAAAGCAGTGCTACGGGGGCGGGCGGGGCTGTAAACTCCGGTGGATCAAAGCAAGTTCAATATAACAGTGTAAGATTTTTTGGCTCCCAAGGACAGTGTTATATCGAAGTAGAGGTGTGTATATATATATAATGTGTGTGTGTGTGTGCATATATGTGTGTATATATACACATATATGCACACACACACATATATACACACACACACGTACAATTAAAAATAAAAATAAAACAGTTAAAAATAACAATAGTCTGTTCATTAACCACCTGTATGAATCACCGTACAAAACTGGGATAAGAAGTGTCCTTCTGACTTCACTCGATAGGCCCTTTGAGCTAAGGGAAACAAAATGTCTGTTAGCTTTTTAGTAGCAGATTCTATTTCAGTGACTAATGCCTCAGCATTTTGCAGTCTCTGGTTCAAATTTATCCATGGGGGATGCCAGCTGAAATACATGGAGTTACACCCATGATATATTTGGCCCCAGTGTCTCTTGGATGAAGGCCCAAATCTGAGTGTAGAAACAATTTACAACTTTACATTCAAAGTAAAGAGATATAAAGGAACTGATGTTCTCCTGACACAGAGAAGCCAATACTGTATAACATTACATTAGTCCAAATTACACTATGATCTGTGTTAAAGAGCAGAAAACTTGAGCCAGACCTGGAGTTTTGCCATGTTGAATTCCATTGCGCTAGCTCCAGTTTAGCAGATAGGTCATGTCAGGCTCCTAGGTTTTTTCAGCACTCAAGTGTCTACATAGATAAGCACTTTTGTGAATAAAAACTGTGGTAAAATGTCTATGCAGTATGCATGTCATATATTATCTAGAATTTATGGATACATTTGTGCCATTTCAGAGGTTTTTAATTAAACAGAAACAGTTCTCAGCATCCCTAATGCTATTTCCAGAATTTTCAGTCTTTTCAGAATTACACGTTGTTCTTCCATTGGATGATAACAGCCAGAAGCAATTTCCTACACTGTGTTATTTTAGGTGTTTCTGAAGAGATTATGTGGAATTGACCCAAAGAAAAAAATCAGTAGGCAAGTGCAAGAAAAAATATTTTAAAATATTTTATTTTTAAAGATGTATTTTAGGGCCAGATTTTCAAACATCAGTCTCTGCTTCAGCACTTTCAAATTATGGCCTTGAATAATTGCAGGACCACTTTGAAGTCCTGATCCAATCTGGGCAGATCCCTGCACCCATACCTAACCCTACTGAAAATAATGGCTCTGCACGGGCACAGGAATCAACAATGCAGAACTCATTGTAACACTGGAGGCTAAGACAGTTAGGGCTTAATCTTGTAAGGAGATAAACTCTTTTGTGAGATGCTGAGCAATATTCAGCTCTTCCAAAAATTTCTCAGCAGCTTAGAGGGTCAAGGTCTTATATGTCAAAATGTCTGATTTGTGGGTGCAATCAGATACTTAGATGCATAAGTACGTCTCTCTCTCTCTCTCTCTCTCTCTCTCTCTCAAAAAGGTTGAAAATGTGGTCCCTAATTTTTAAGGCTCCAGTCCTGCATTAGAATCCATTCAGTTACATATCTCTTTTCCTGCTACTGAAACTTTATGTTTTCAGAAAATTTCACAACACCTGTATTTGGTTATAAAAATATGGAAAGCCATGATATTTCATGTCTTTACAGAAGAGAAACATTTTGGTTGGAAGGGGGCCCATTTTTGGTGAAAGTAATATTTCACCAAATTTTGCAAAACCCAGACTGGTTTTGAATTCACAATGAAATATAGCAATACTCACATGCATTTCATACTTTTCTGATTACTTCCAGTGCATATTGGTTATATATCTAGATGCACATTCCATAAGCAAATGCTTTTCTTCTGTTACTTGGTTTGGCACAATAAGGTCTTGTTAGAACTGAAATAAGCACACCATTTCATCTTAAAATGGTATGAAAAACTAAATACTGTTTGTGAGCAAGTTGCTATTAGAACAAAAGATAGGCCTTCCTGGTAGTTTTAATAACTGAAAAGGTATTAGCAGGCTTTGACACGGTCTCTGAAGGCAGATGGCTAACTTAAAGAGAAGAACTAATGATTCTTCCAGAACTAGAGCTAACCATTTGAGGGTCTGGCTCCTTTCAAGAGGAGTGAAGGAGGAAAGGGCTCTTTAGAGAAGGGTTCTCCTGTCACAGATGAATGCCTAATGGTTCAATTGCATGTCTTGTATGCATTGTTTGGGAGTTAACTCCACCCCACCACAGTTGTCTCTTTTGAATAGTTTCTTACTAAAGGTCTGGATTGGTGGCTTTGTCACAAGCCCAGAGTAAGGGGCAGCATGTAATTGCACTGCCCAAAGACCATATTGTGACTGAAATCTCTGGACCCCCTGTTCCAGGAGCCAACCTACAGCTGGCACAGCTCGCTCTTCCCTCTGCTGTGCTGGTAAGGCTAAATCAAAGTTCCACACCAATCTCCACAAGAAGGGGAACAGCTCTCCGCAGATGCTTATCTCCTCGAGCACTGGGACCAGCAAAGGAGCATAAGGGGATGCCTTACACCTTCTTTGTTCCCCTGTATTTGGATAGAATGTTGTGGAGAAGAAGAGGAACAAAATCACACAATAGAAGTGATTTGAGGTGCACCTCAGATCTTCTTGTGCTACCCATTGTATTGGCCTCCAGCCACCCCACACTTAGAGCACTGTAACAAAAATATTTCTGGTCAATGGTCTCTTGACTATTTTCAAAAAATTCTCTCCACAGCAGCCAGGCCACACACTTATGTGTATCTAAGTGGACCTAGCAATTATTCAAACAGTTCATTTTGCATCAAATTGTTTTATAAATAGTCTATAATGGAACCAAAAGATTTTGCATCTGAGAGTTAAGCCTATAGGAAAAAAAATGTGTATACAAAGGTGCTGTCAGTTTCCTTTTTCAGGAGCTAGTCCTTTCCTCTCCATTTGGAAAGAGCCTCAGATCATCAAGCTTCTAATAGTCCTCAGCTGTCAGCATCTCTCTAGGCCTGATACCTACAGACTGGGCTTTTCCTCTCACATCAGTGAAACAGTTTAACTTCCTAATGGTGCAAAGATGAATGCACATTCAACTAGTGACTTTTTTTTTTAGTGTGTCAGAGGCATTTTTTTTTAAATACCAGTATAACTGAAAGCAGAATTTGAACCTTTGTGTATAACATGTACAGATCAGTATATTGGTACAGTATATGAATGGTGGAATATACTTTAAAAATGAATTTATTTTTGAAGTCTGACGAATAAAAAATGGTTATGTTATTGAATCTGGAGATAAATTTGGTAGCCCTGAGACCCCAATCCAGCAATACCCTTAAGCATGTACTGAACTTTACACAACTTTAATGGGTCTACTTACATTCTTAAAGGTAAGCGTCTGCTTAATGGCTTTGATGGATCCAGACCTTAGTTCTCAAGACATGTCAGGATGAAAATCTTAATGAGGGGCTTTGAAGGAGGGCCTGTTTGTTTCTTTGGAATGGAGTTGTGGATTGCTCTTATGAAAAAGTTCTATAGAATTTAAAACAAAATATCGTCGTTCCTATGCCTTTTTATTAACCATCCTAATCCTACAGAATTCTATCCCTGCTCCAGGACCATTTAGGATAGTTTAAAAATCCTACTAAATTCTATAGATTGGTTAGAGTCACTTTTACTGAAACTACTGTCTTCACCCCTATTAAATTCTAAAAGAAAAGTGGGGGTTTGGTTTTGCTCTTTGTTTGAAGAAGGGTTGTTAGGTTAAATTTCTACCAGACTATACACAAAGGTATCATGGCATTTTCACTGAAGGTATTTTACATGAAGACCAAAAAAAAAAAAAAAAGCAGAAGCAACTGGTTTCATATTAGATTACAGTTTGGCAGTTCAAACAAAAGACATTCTGACAAAAATTAAATTGAGGAGCAAATGATGTGATTAAGACAATTTATATCTGTAACAGTTGTGAATGGTAGCATCCGTGCTTGGTAATCCTTTGATAAATTCTTGTTACCTTTCATTTCCCAAATGTATCTATGCAGGTACACAGCATATTGTAGGCAGATGCTGCAGCAGACGAAAGTGTCTGCCAAATACCACTTTTTTTTTTTTTTTTTTGTATCTAAGTGTTCTTAAACAGTACAGTTGAGTGCATTAAATAGTTCTTATTCCTGGAAAAACATATGCAGTATACACTATGATACCAGCAAATACTGGTATTTGTCTCTTTGCCTTTCTAGCCCTTGATCCCACAGGCCTTTACTCACACATGTAATCTCGCTAACTTCAATGGCACTAATCATGTGAGTAAGAGACACAGTGTCAGGCCAGAGTGATCTGAAGAGCCCTATCACCTTTGATCCACTTCACAATAAAGCTTCTGTCTTAACCTTGACATGTCATAGGGGAATATACTAAAATGGAAGCAAAATTGATTACAGTATAATTAAATGGAAGCTAGTGTTTCCATTGCAGTAGCTAACAGCAGTGCAAACACTGCACACTGGAACACTTAACAACAATATTGCTTTAAAAAATACCTGCCTGATTTGGAGAAGAAGCTTTAGATCCTAAGCATCGTATATCTCTATATGGTTTTTACACTGTTGCCCATCACTGTAGTGTCTGAGCTTCTTCCACATAAAACTGATAGCAATAGTAAAGTCCCTAGTGGACTTCGTTGAGTCTCTTGCACACAGACATTTTCAGTCTAAAAGCTCTGCTTGGAAGAGGGTTTCTGGTTTCAGTTTTTAGATTTAATTCATGTACTTGTTTTAGGTTGATATGTTTCAAGGGTTTTCAAAGGGTTTTTTTTGGGGGGGGGCAGGGGTTTGGGTTGTTTGGTAGGTTGGATTCTTTGAGAGTAGAAGGCGGTGTCAATGTGAATTATCCTCCGTCATGCCTTTCTTCAAAAGATGGTGTGTGTGTGTGTGTGTGTGTGTGTGTGTGTGTGTGTGTGTGTGTGTGTGTGTGAGAGAGAGAGAGAGAGAGAGAGAGAGAGAGAGAGAGAGAGAGAGAGTGTGTGTCATAAAATAGACTGGTAGGGTTTGGGAGCTTGAAAGCAATATCTTTCCCCACTAAACTGCTTTATTACTGCCATTCCCCTCCCTCTTGGGCAAGCATTCAGCTGAGACTAGGCCAAATTGGCAGTCATTTTCAAAGTGCTTGGCAGCCCCATGATCCCTGGGAGTTTTCAGCTGACATCTCTCTCTCAACCTGTCTATGCAAGGGTCAGTGGGAGACCTGACTCCCAGGCCCTGGCTTGCTCAGGCTGTGTCATGAGTCAAGACCAATATAAATTAAAATCTTAAAGCCATATTGTGAAAGCATTCTTTACCCCCCGAGGTATTTTTTTTCCCCTGTGACAGTTCTCCTTTCGACTGGTTTCCTATTTTTCTATTCTTAGAGTCTACAGCAGCAACCACATTCTTGGGGATGGGAGTGGGGTAATATCTGGCTAAGAGAGGGTTAAACTGACACCAAATTTTTAATACTTTTGGTCAATTTGTTGACATTCGATAAGCAGCAGTGAAATAACAATAATACTTGGGGCCGCTTATCACTTACAAACAATAGTCCAATGACAATGCTCACACTGACGGAAAAAATGGGAGCAGGAATTAATAGTGACAGTCCTGCAGGAAACAAGGGAGAAATTGGATACTAAGTTATAAAATACAGACTAACCCAATAGGCACATGCTGCTGTTATTATATTAATATTGTTAAAAATATCAAAGCAGTTTAAAAATGGAATTCTACTGTAGGTAGATGGACAGTATTATTTCCTTCCCTCCACTTTCTTTTAAATAGAATTTTTCACTCCTTGTTTGGCTTGGAGGCACGGATATAATTTGTTGCTCAAACTTGATGCTGAGATCTGTGAAAATAAGTTTGAGGATTAAAGTTTCCCATCTGAAGGACAGAGTAAGACTATACCCAGAGTTCTCTCTGTTACAGACAAAACCCTCTAAGTCACTGTGCTTATGAATTTCATTGATGTTGTTCAAAAGTTAAGGAAAGGTGTTTTTTTTTTAAATTATTCTTCCTGAAGACAAGAATATAGGAGAAAAGCAAAGTCAACACCTGCAATAAGATAACTTTGTGCTACCTGTGCATAAACTCTATGTTCACCTCTGCGAATTGAATGGCAACGGGCAGCACCATAGCTGTTGTCTCCTGTATACCAGGTGCTTTATTTGTAAAGAAAGGGAGGCTGGGGATCAAGCAAATTTTTTATATTCATAAGTGATGCAGCCAGCCCAGAGGTGCGAGGGCTATGAACTGCCAAGCCTAGTGGTGTCGGCTCAGCCTTGGCACAAATTAAGCACTGTGCATACTGATGAGCAGAGCTGGTTTACCCGGGGCGGGGGGGGAGTGCTCCCTGGGACTCCTGGTGGAATTGCGTCTGCTTGAGGCACAATGTCTCCTGGATCTCCCACTGAGGGAATGCAGTTCTCCGCAGCCCTCAATGCAGGCTTGTACCTTAGAGGCACAATCGAGCTCTTGTTAAACGAATATACCATGTTTCAAAGCTTTGTTTTAGTGAGGTTTGTCCCTGTAAATTGTAAATAAAAATACTTGACCTAGTGTAAAACTGACTATCCTCTTTCTTTCAGGATAGGATAAATGCAAATAATTGAGATCTCTGGCTTTAGTAACTATATGTTTCTTTCCCCTTCAGCTTGCTTTTAATGCTCCCCGAGACAGACCTTCATTTTCTGCAAGACATTGAGACTTCACTTAATGGGCAACTGGGGTAACATATCCAGCTTTTTACATGTAGCGTATCCTGAGATACACACAAGCCTAGTTCTAAGATATGATGAAGTAATCTACAGCCAGGCCCAGCCTGCCAGTTCAGGCCTAAAGGGATTTGATTCAGTGTCAGAACCTTTGGCTCGTGGGGTCACTCTGTCTTCTTGCTTTTCTTGTAACAAAAGCAGAGGGGGTTTTTTTTTTTGTTTCTTTCTCTCTCTCTCTCCCTTCCCCCCCAAATCTGGTGAATTCATCAACTGCTTTCGTTGCACTGGACATTTATTTCAGCCTACTGAAACGTTTTCATTAGATGGAGGCCTCTGAAGTATGCTAGAGGCTGGGACTGTGTGAGTAAAAAAAAATCTTAGGCCTCTCCAGAAGCAGGCTGATTGAAATCAGCACTGTGTCAGGGGCTGTCATATCTCAGACAAGACATAAAACACACGGAAACATCAATAAGCAACAAGCCTCTGACAGCTCTGAGACATTCCAGCTGACAAGAAGAGAAAAGGGGTAAGGTTAGGGCTCATGGGGGATATTTAAAATGCCTAACAGCCAGTCGAAGTGTTGGCAGGCTTCAGGGAGGCCTAGAAAAGACAAGATAAAGTCTATCAGGTTATCACCTGGTTCGAGACGGATCCCTCACAGCAAGGCCACAGGGATGAGACAATGACACAACTGCTTTTTTTATTATTATTATTCTTTTATTATTTATTTTTAAAGGTACCAGAAGAACAGGCTGTATTTACACTGAGGTTACCCAGACAACGTTTGTGCCAGAGAAGATTTAAAAAAATAAAATAAAGAAGAAAAAGAAGAAGAAGAAATGTAAAAAAGGGGGTGGAAGAGAGGAGAATTCTGTGAATTAAAGAATTCTGCTTCTAGCCACCATCTACAGAAATCAAAAAGGATTAACAAGTTTTTTTTTTCCCATTTAATTTCCTGTAAACCAGCCGCTTTTGTTAAAAGATCAGAGATATTGCTATTTACTGAATTTTTAATATGATCTTTATTAAAAGGCAGCACACATGTTTGGTTTTCTTTTTCTTTCCACTTTTTTTTTTAAACATGCATGGATATAAAAATCAAAGCTCAGGAGTGAGGCATGGTTGTTTGATATTGGTCCCTTTATATTATGTTATGATGATTCAGATTCTTATTTAAATTTAAAAATAAAAAATAAAAAACCCACAACCCCACATATAAATGGCTCTCATCCCCTTTTAACTCTAATTTATCCTGCAGAGTAAGCAATGGGCATTACACTTTAATCCTCACAGAAAAGCAGGCAAACTAATCAGGTAAGTTCTAAATGTCTTCAGAGCGACATGATAAGACACACCAATCAAACTCTGAGGAACACAGAGTAAATGGGGCTGTGTGTAATTATTTTACAGTTCCAGGTTGCAAATTACCAGCAGTTTTAAGGATTAAAATCTAATCCTGCCCTCATAGGTTTTTAATAATTATTAGAATCATAATCATAGAAGTGGTGATGACTGGAAGGTTATCTAATCCAATCCCCTGCACTCAAGGCAGGACTATGTAATAACTAAACCATTCCTGACAGGTATTTGTCTAACCCAGGGGTCGGCAACCTTTGGCACGTGGCTCGCCAGGGTAAACACCCTGGCAGGCCGGGCTGATTTACCTGCCACGTCCGCAGATTCAGCCAATCGCAGCTCCGATTGGCTGCGGTTCGCCGTCCCAGGCCAATGGGGGCAGCGGGAAGCGGCGGCCAGTACATCCCTCAGCCCGCGCCACTTCCCGCAGCCCCCATTGGCCTGGAGTGGCAAACCGCGGCCAGTGGGAGCTGTGATCGGCCGAATCTGCGGACGCGGCAGGTAAACAAACCAGCCCGGCCTGCCAGGGTGCTTACCCTGGCGAGCCACATGCCAAAGGTTGCCGACCCCTGGTCTAACCTGTTCTTAAAAACCTCCAATAACACAGATTCTACAACCTCCCTAGGCAATTTGTTCCTGTGCTTATCCAGCCTGACACTTAGGCCTAAACCTCCCTTGCTGTAATTTAAGCCCATTGCAACCTATTGCACATTGGTTGTTTGTTTCAGATGATAATGAGGGTTAGCTTGCAACTTGGACTACATATCCGCACATAGGAATATGAATTGTCCTGCACAGCACGTTTGTATCTTGAGTTCAGGTGAAGTAGCATATATAGGGCTAAGTGCTTGTTTACTTCATCTTCAGAAGAGGTAGGTGGTGATATGGGCAAAGCCTGAATGCCAGATTCCCCTCCTCATTAGCCAGTGCAGAAGAGCCAGGACAGTGGTATAGGCTGGCAGCAAATTTCTACTTTCTGGGATTGTGGGGAGGGGAGGGGGACAGGGAAGGAAATTTCCTTCTCTGAGATGCTCCTGTTATGGCACGGATACATGGCATGTAGTCGTACAAACTGTGTCCTTGTGACAAAATCTAGACCTAAGAAAATAAATTAAAATAATAAAAACTTATCTGGATTGGCAAGCAGAAGTATTCTGTCCTATCTATCTATCCATCTGTGGTCTGTCTACAGTGCCCATTACTACACTATGTAAACACTTCCCAAGTAAATTAGATATTTTTGGCAAAGTTGCCAGAGAATTCCATGGAGTTGTTTGCTCATTTCCCTTATCCGCCTCTTGCTGATACCAGTGTAAATCCACTGAAGGCAACTGAGTTACACTGGTTTAAAACACAATGCAAGTCTTGATCTTGATTCTGCTGAAGTCAACGGCAAACCTCCCATTGATTTCAAAGGCTGCAAGATCAAGTTATGGTCCTACAGCAGGTAGTTGTGGTGCCACTTGGTGCAGGGGATCATACCCATGAGCTTCCCATCTCACACACACTTCTCAGCCCCAGAACTAAAGCTCCAGCACATGAAGATGAAGTGCTGCAGCCTCATTGCTGGCACAGGATGGGGTCAGGCAGGTTACTCACTCCCCTAAATATAACTCAGAGGGGAACAGAATTACTAGTTGCTAAAAAAGGGGAGGAGTGAGCCAACCATCCACTCCAAAAAGATGGAAGATGTTAATAGTCATTACGCTGCTGGTGCCTGGTAAGGAAGAGGAAGCGATATGGGGGAAGGGACACTGGTGAGTGGAACTGTAAAATATGGTTACACAGAATACCTGTGTACTCAATTAGCAAGTTAAAAATAACAATAATTGTGCCAGTAATTCCTACTAGTGAGAGAAGGGAAGATAGGGAAGACAATGAGAGGCTTCCTTTGAAATATCATCACATCATTCATAGGAGTGTGCTTTGTTATGTGACCTGGCATGACGTTCAGTGGGCCAGCTGTTTCACATCACCGTGGTTCTCTTCACCACCACCACCCTGGACCCACAGAGTTGATCCAAAAGGCCCTCTGTACCAGGAGCTGAGAAGGAGATGCTTCCCAAGCTGGGTTGCAGACACTCCATGACAGAACAGGTTATTTCTGCCCCTGGCAATAATTACTGAATATGGGACCCTGCATGGGTCTATGCCCGGTTTTGCAAAACAATTGATTCCAGCCTGGATGCTCTGTCCTGGAAGTGCTACAAATACAAAATGAAAAGCATTGTCAGCTCTGTAGATGGGAGCAATTGCTTCCTTTCTGATACATGTGGATTATATATTCTACTAACTCCGATCTAATATTTCCCACTGGCAAAAGGGGTATGGTACTACATGTCCCCTCCTCATCATGTGAAGGCTGGGACAATTTCTAATTTCTATAGGGACTATACAGGATATAATTTGAACCGACCTGCATCATCTTAGGGGAAATTTATCCAAATAAGCACAATCTAGATGTGATCAAAGATCAGAAGCTTCCAAAATAGGGAAAGAACCTTGAGTCTGCAGACAAACCCGTTTCATACAAATATCTTGTAGGATGGAGAATCTCAAAGTGATTAAGAAATGTAAAAATATATTATAATGAACACTCAAACTATAGTTTCATGTACCACAAGCCTGCAGACTCTACAGTCATTAAGCTCTCAAGAGGCCAGATGCACAAGTGAGGGGTGTCTACTTTGAACGACATTGCTGGCACAATCTGAAACAACTGGTTTCACTGACTCATGGAGAATAACCCAAATGTAAGTGTGTAGACTTATACCACTCCCTTATAGTTATGGAACAGGAGGCATGGCCAGGATGTCCCTTTGGAGCTGGTGTAAATTAGAGCTGACCTGAGGCAAATGTGAGCTTTAACTGAACTGTGAATATACCTCCTCCTCACAACCTGTGAACTCTGAAGACCAGCCATACCCCAGAATTTGGCCAAAAATCTGGAAAATGTGCTATTCATTTTTTTTCCTAAATAAATTCTTTCTAGGAAGGAGAATATCCTAAAACAGATGGACCGAACTATTCTCCAAAGGACCCATCTCTCTACAGTCAGTCAAAAACAATTAGATATTCAATTGTCTTTAAGTGGGAGAGAAACCATATTTTAAGCTGCAGTACTCAAACCAAGATAGTGATGGTCTTTCACTGAAGAAAAGAAAATCAGGTTATTTCATTCTTTTCCTTTCTTTTTCTGCCCCTCTCCCCACACACCTCTCTCGGGACACAACTTCTGAAAGAAATAAAGATCAAACGTGTGAGTCTTTTTTCCCCTCCTTAAAAAGAAAAAAAGGTACGAGAAAACCTCCTCCTTGCTTCTTAAAAGAATTCCACTAGGTGAACTTAAATAGATGCATTTTTTTGCTCTTCTGCATAAGAATCAGACTGTAGAAATTACACACAAAACCTGCTTAAGAACCTTCTACATTTGTCAGAGTCAAGTTCACTGATCACTCTCTTTTAAGTTTATCTGGCAATCAGTGCTGTTTTTAAGAGTTAGTGGAAAGCAAAACGATTTCTTCTTAGCCTGTAGTTATTAGGCGAGGTACTCAAAATCCCTTATTATGAAACGGTCTGTGTTATGAGATATTGAGTTGGTCCTGACTAAACTAATGAAAGACTCTTTTGAGGCACTTGATTCTTGGAATCTCAAGTACTCTGGCTCCAACTTTAGCTTGCAGAGGCAATGAACTCCAAGCTACAACAATTGATTCACCCGACACATGGTTTTATAAAGTAATGCATTGAAAAAGCTAAGCATTTAAAGAATATGTTGACAATAATAGTTTACACAAACAACAACAACAAAAAACCAGCCTGACAGCTTAAATCAGTGTTTCTCAAACTGGGGCTGCTGCTTGTGTAGAGAAAGCCCCTGGCGGGACGGGACGGTTTGCTTACCTGCCCCGTCCGCAGGTCCGGCTGATTGTGGCTCCCACTGGCTGCAGTTCGCTGCTCCAGGCCAATGGGAGCTGCAGGAAGGGCGGCCAGTAAGTCCCTTGGCCTGCGTCACTTCCAGCAGCCCCCATTGGCCTGGGGCGGTGAACTGCGGCCAGTGGGAGTCGTGATCGGCTGAACCTGCGGATGCAGCAGGTAAACAAACTGGCCTGGCCTGCCAGGGGCTCTCTCTAAACAAGCGGCAGCCCTAATTTGAGAACCACTGGTGTAGACGTTCCCGCTCGAGATGGATCCTGGGCTCTGAGACCCACCCCAGCCTGAGCAGGAAAGCCTACCCTGCTATTTTTATCCCTGTAGCATGCAAGCCCAAGTCAAACACAGGCCCTGAGACTTATCACTACAGGGTTTTTTTTTGTTTTTTTCCAGTGTACCCTTGGATTTCCATCACTATTAAGGAGAGTGCAATTTACTAGGGCGAAAAGTAATTACATGCAGCTTCGACTACAATGAGTTCAGTGGCAATGGAAGTCTAACTAAGTGTCATGGTCATAGGGACATGAGTTCAGCTGGTATGGAGAAAGTGAATAGAGAAGAGTTATTTACCCTTTCACATAACACAAGAGCTAGAGATCATCCAATGAAATTAACCAGCAGCGGGTTTAAATCAAACAGAAAAAAGGAAGTCCTATGGAACCTGTGGGATTCATTGCCACGGGATGTTGTGAAGGCCAAAAGTATAACTGGGTTCAAAAACAAATTAGATACATTCATGGAGGATAGGTCCATCAATGGCTCTTATCCAAAATTGTCATGGACACAACTCCATGATCCAAGAGTTCCTAAACCTCCAGTTGCCAGAAGCTGGAACTGGACAACAGGGGAACCACACAAAGTTGCCTTGTTCTATTCATTCCCTCTGAATGATCGGGCAGTGGCCACTGTCAGAGGCAGGATACTGGGCTAGAAGGAGCATTCATCTGACCCAGTATGTCCATTCTTATGTAGTGCAATGTTGCAGTGAGGACTATGGAAAAATGTTTTCTAACATGCATGCTGGGAAATTAGTTTTCACAAGAGGATTATTCTTCTCATCATAATAAACCTTCACTTCCCTCCTGCCACAACTGCCTCATCAGGGGTTTTAATGGCTCTAAATAGAAGGCCAAATTCTATTGTCCTCAACCTCTATGTAACCACACTGAAAACAAAAAACATACTAGGGTTCACGTTTGGCAGGATCCATAGGGACACTAGTGCTACCGAAATTACCTCTGGTACCCATCCTGCATGCCCCAAACAAGCCAGGTATATACAGTACGACCAAATATCACCATCTGAAGAAACCTGTTAGGTTAGCTAGTGCCAGAAAAGACTGCTCATCAAGTAGTGTGACTATCAGAATTTGTGAGCTGTGCTCCGGACTTTGATTTAAGAGCATTATGAAACTATGTAATTTTGGTATAGTCTTTTTATTCCCATGGTAATTTATGTCTGTGGGTAAGCATTTTATTTTATCAGAGGCATGGCGCTAGAGTTATTTTCTGAAGCTCTTGAGTTTTCCTTTGATGCCATTGAAATTAAAACCAGAGCCGCAGATAGTACCCATGCTGTTCGTCACAGAGTCAGAGGTTAGAATGCATTTGCTGCTATTTATTGTGACTCATCCACTGCAATAGTTATTGTAGCTCTTCACACGGGCAATATGGAAATATTAAAATCATAGGCACCAAAACATTCAAGAATAGTGTATAATTGACTTTGTCAATCACATCAACATTATTCCCAATAGAAACGTCTACATAACATAATGGCCTTATGTTATTTATATTGGGAAACTTTAAAATAAAAATTAAAGCTTAAATAATACTTTAAGATTTAACTAAGTGAATGACTTGCATTTCTAGTAGTAAAGAGAAAACATAAGCAGTATTCCTGCATCTACCATATTTAAATTAAATTTTGTAAAATGTACATTGCCTACTACTGATAATAAAGTTAAACAAACAGAAATATCTATCTATCTAAATACATACACACACAATAGCTAGATAACAACAGAATACACCCTTACACATTACTATAACTTTTGAGAATGATTAAGAACATAAGAACGGCCATTCTGGGTCAGACCAAAAGTCCATCTAGCTCTGTATCCTGTCTTCTGACAGTGGCCAATGCCAGGATCCCCATAGGGAATAAACAGAACAGGCAATCACCAAGTGATCCATCCCTTGCAGCCCACTCCCAATCTCTGGCAAACAGAGGCTAGAGACACCATCCCTGCCCATCTTGGCTAATAGCCATTGATTGACCTAGCCTCCATGAATGTATCTAGTCCTTTTTTGAACCCTGTTATAATCTTAGCCTTCACAACATCCTCTGACTAGGAGTTCCACAGGTTGACTGTGCGTTGTGTGAAGAAATACTTCCTTTTGTTTGTTTTAAACCTACTGCCTATTAATTTCATTTGGTGACTCCTAGTTCTTGTGTTATGCTTGCATATGGCTTGCAGACACATATTTTAAAAAGAGCTCTATGCAGCACGTGATTTAATAGAAAATGGTGTTTTTAAAGGATACATTTCTTGTATCTGTTTTGTTGTATTTTGCCCCTCTCTCTCCACAAAAGTTACAAGTCCAAATAGTTTGGATTCTATAATTCTAAAGCGTAAGTAATACAAAAATAGACTACTCACCTATCCAAAATTATTCAGTGTTTTGCACACAGAAGTAAATTATATTTTAACAAGGATTTTAATATCTAAATTTTTAAAAAATGAAGCCTCCTAGTTCAGTGGGTGTGTTCTACCAAACTCTAGTGCAGTGTTTCCCAAACTTGGGACACCCACTTGGTGGGCCGGGACGGTTTGTTTACCTGCCTCGTTCGCAAGTCCAGCCGATTGTGGCTCCCACTGGCCACAGTTCACTGCTCCAGGCCAATGGGGGCAGCAGGAAGTGGTGGCCAGTACGTCCCTCAGCCCACGCTGCTTCCAGCAGCTCCCATTGGCCTGGAGCGGTGAACCAATCGTCTGGACCTGAGGATGGGGCAGGTAAACAAACCGGCCTGGCCCACCAGGGGCTTTCCCTAAACAAGTGGCGACCCCAGTTTGAGAAACACTGGTCTACGGCAAGATTTTCAACCTTGACTAGAAGCCAGAAGCGATAGGAAAATATTTTGAACATATCTGAACCATCAAAAGATTTGGTCACAGTTTGTTGCTGAAAATAAAAATAGGTTAACGAATGGAGAGTGGGGAAAGTCAATGTATTTTGCGCACCTCAGTGATCCCCATCTCAGCTGAATGTACTGGAAGCCAGCAGAGTTTAGAGCAGTCTGAAGGCTGCTCTAATTAACCCTAGGAAAATAAAAAACCACCTTTGCACTCCTCCCCATGTCCAGTTGTGCACTGTACACAGCTCAGCCAGAAGGAAGCATCTGACCAATAAACTGACTGACAGAAAAATGTGCATGCATTTTAGAAAATTAATTTAAAAATTATAAGCAAATGTGTGCTTTAAAAATAATATGTAATTAACCCTTTTTAATTATTACTGCACTGCCACTTAGATAAAGGTGATCAGAGTTCAACAGAATGAGATGCTTTATTCAACAACAATTTAAATTAATTTACTCACTCATATACTCTCTCTAATGATTCCATGATACGGTTGGTTTCTTTGAACCAAATTTTAGCGCACATCTATGAACATAATAGTTATCCCAAACTACCAACAGCTGTAAAACCCTGATAAATCTTATGGAATTAAACTGTTGTTATACAGAGAAAAAGTGGCTTGGTTAGTTGCCACATGTTTGATTTGCATCTACAATTCAGCTAAGGGTAAGAAGTAGCCAGATTGCTCTGCCTTAAGAAAGAAGAGAGAGGAAAAACATATGTACTGAGAACATCACCCTCGAAATCTTGTTGATCTAGCAAGGATATGCTGTCTGTAGCAAATCTGCTTCACACGTGCTCTCCTTTTGTTGCTTTTAATCATCTAGAACATCCAAACTAGGAGATTCCTCCTTGGCCTGTTGTCTTTACACCTAATCTTGAATGAAGTTTCAGTCGCAGGATCTTGTAATAAACCCCCTGCCTGAAGAATAAAGGCTGCTGCACCTACCAGTATTGTTTGAGAGAATGACTCTTGATACCAGTCATGAATCTAGATGTGTTGCACTGGAGCATAAAGAGCAGTTCCCGGGCCCCATCATTTAGCTATGATACGTGTTAGTGAAAATTTCACTTAAGTTTAATTCAACCCATGCAGTGTTTTGTGCATAACAATATATTTAATGTAATGTACTTATACATAATCTGATCACTGACTAAATGTTATAACAAAGAAAACTGAAATACGATTTTTCTTGTGTCCTATCTAAGATAATGAATCTTTTCTTTTCAGCTTTGAAAAAAATCTTAGGAGAAACCCCAAAGCAACAGTCAGTTGCCTGTATTATTGCTCTTCAATCTCTCATTATATCTGTTGACTGCCTTGAAACGGAGAATAGATATTAGGAAACTACCCTGATTAAAAAAAATAATTCTAGGAACTCCTAAGTTTCACATATTTTTGATCTACTGTAACAGTTCCTAATTTAGTGAGCTCAGCCAAATGATTCAGATATAGCTAAACTGGAAAATATCATTAAAATCTTTATTTATTTTTTTAAAAATTGCATTTAGTACCTGAACTGTTTCTGACCTATGATATTTTCATAAACAGACTGCGGCAAATAATTATTCCACGCATTCCAAAAGACAGATCATGATAAATTTCTTCATTAGGAAAATGCCTAAAGTGATAAGGCTAATTTTGCCTACATTTTGGCCAACAACGTATGTCCAACATAACAATAGCATGCCATTATACTAACACGATTTCATTATATCACTATATTTGCTACAGCCAAACACTAATGTTCAACTTTTGTAAGGTTATTATAAAGGCTTAATTTAATCTTGCCATATGCACAACATGTGTATGGTTACTGACTGATAACAAAACTAGTAGCATTCATTAAATATTGCTATAAATCTCTGACTGAAATAGCAATAATATCGCCTTCCAGCAACCACAATAAATGTAATGCTTAATCTTCCTCTGTGATATTGTATAACTCTAGCCTGCAGCTAGACTTCCACTGTAGGTGGTACTGTAAAGGATGAGTCTGCAATGACAGCACATGATGTGTTCCTCTTTTCCAGCATATGGTAGTTCCTGAGTCTGAAAACACTCTTGTTTTTTTTTCCTTGCCAAGAGAAGACAGGGTTTAGAGTGGGATAAGAAAGTAAAGAGAATAAAAATGTTTTAAGGGGGTTCAATATTGCACTAAGTAGGTACCCTATGCATTTCTAAAACTTTTATCTAAGTGCATATTTCATCTGTATTGCTTGTAACTTCACCTCACGCTTATATCTTAGAGCTCTCTCTTTGCTTTACTTTCTCTGGCACTGAGGATGATATAACTAATCAGTAGATTGTAAAGCAGGGGTAGGCAACCTATGGCACGTGTGGCAAAGGTGGCATGTGAGCTGATTTTCAGTGAAGGGCTGCCCAGAGGATTCAGGGGGCCTGGGGCAAAGCAATTTTGAGGGCCCTTTCCATAAAAAAAGTTGCAATACTATATTCTCGTGGGGGCCACTGTGGGGCCCAGGGCCTGGGGCAAATTGCCCCACTTGCCCCCCACCCGGGCAGCCCTGTTTCAGTTGCACTCACACTGCCCGGGTCCTGGCCACCAGTCCAGGGGGGCTCTGCATTTTAATTTAATTTTAAATGAAGCTTCTTAACCATTTTAAAATGGTTATTTACTTTACATACAACAATAATTTAGTTATATATTATAGCAGTGTTTCTCAAACTGGGGCTGCCACTTGTGTAGGGAAAGCCCCTGGCGGGCCGGGACGGTTAGTTTACCTGCCTTGTCCACAGGTCTGGCCGATCGCGGCTCCCACTGGCCACGGTTCGCTGCTCCAGGCCAGTAGGGGCGCGGGCCGATGGACGTATTGGCCGCCACTTCCAGCAGCTCCCATTGGCCTGGAGCAGTGAACTGCAGCCAGTGGGAGCCTCGATGAGCCAGACCTGCAGACGAGGCAGGTAAACAAACTGGCCCAGCCCGCCAGGGGCTTTCCCTACACAAGTGGTGGCCCCAGTTTGAGAAACACAGTATTATAGACTTATAGAAAGAGACTTTCTAAACACGTTAAAATGTATTACTGGCACACAAAACCTTAAATTAGAGTGAATAAATGAAGACTCAGCACACCACTTCTGAAAGGTTGCCGACCCCTTTTGTAAAGAGACAAGGTGGGTGAGGTAATCTCTTTTAGTAGGCCAAAAGTAGATTATGTGGGAATTCAGGACTGTGTTAGCATATCTCTGTTTTGGCAAAGGAAATTCCAAAATACCAAAAATCTATTTTCAGAAAAGTGTTGAAGCCCAATTTCCAGACCCTAAAGCTTTGGGAACCTTCAGAAAAGCATCCAAACTTCCAGATGCTTTCCAAACAAAGTCCTTCATTTTTTTAATGCTTCTCCATTACTAGCGTAGCTTCCAATTTTAAAATTAGAGGTCAAAGGCCCCAGTCATGGAAGATATTCAGTACTGTCAGACCCCATGCACTCAAATGCACGAGATGCACCCCAGTGAATCCTGTGTGGCTCTGTGAATGTACGGGCCAGCCCAGGTGCAGGAGTCTCCATGTGCAGCAGGTTACAAAATCAAAGCCTAAACAAGGAAGCTGCGTGCCCAAATTCTGCATCAGGGTACGAAAAAGTAGCTCCCATTGCAAACTAAAGGCCAAATCCCACCATGTTCCTTTCCTGCTGGGATGAGGGGAGGAGAGAGAAGGAGTGCGGCAGTGTGCATCCACTTGTACAAGAGACATCCTGCTTGTGCAGGCCTTGCAGCCATACCACACAGAGTGCGTATGAACTCTCTCTCCTTTGAAAAACAGCAGCAGCATTCACCCCAGGCTAGTGCTTGTTGAAGACCGAAGCATGTGTGACAGCCAGCTGGGGACCTGTCCAAGGCCTCTAGCTCACAGATCATGCCCTCTCAGAGCTCTGGTTGTCACAGTAGCCTGTTCCCCCCTCTCTCATGCTCTCTTGAATGTCAGGTTGTGATCTTGCCCTTCTGTTGCATGTGCTGGGGAGAGAAGCCTCCAATAGCCTGTTCTGCCGCTAGCACAGGCATGTAATATAGGGCACATTTCAGCCTACATTTATTTTTTTCTGTGCCCTACAGAATATTTAGGCCTCTGTTCAGCAAAGCTTTTAAACACATGCTTACTTTTAAGCACATGCTCAATTGCTTTATCACAGCCTTGGTGCTGTACAAAACACAAATCAAAGACACAGTCCCAGTTGAAAATCCTCAGGCCCTGATTCGGTAAAAACGTCCTCACTGGCTTATCTTTATGCACATACTTAAGTCCCACTGAAGTCAAATGCTTAACATTAACTACATGTGAAAGTGTTGGCTGGATCAAGGCCTATTCTAGAATTCACAATCTAATCTAGATTAATCTGAATATTGGGGAGCCTGTAGAATTAATGGATATTAGAGGAATTACACTAGTGGATATGAAAAATAATGATACCTTTCTCCAATATAACTGTTTTCATATGCATGTTAATAGTTTCTTAATTCAAATAATTTTTAAAGGAGACTCTTTAAAGGTAAAAACTTAAAATGGGCAATTCACATGCAATACAAAAGGCACTAATTACAGCAAAATGCACTCATGTTCACTGTACTCCCACATATGCAATTTCAAGATTACTATTTTAAAGTGTGTATTGCATCCTTATCTAACTTGTCCAGTAGGTGCAATTATTTGCAGAATTTGTTCTACAGTTCTGCAGGAATTTTTTCGTTTGCCTCTACTGTGATTTTCTTCTGACTAAACATCCTCTAAAACATTTTTTTTGATGCTTCCCAGAATTACTGGCACTCTGATTACAATATCCTGTTGGATGGATACCATGAAAGCTGCTCACTTAGGTAACTTTGTAAAGCAGTTTGAGAGAGAGAAAGAGAACTTTAAACCAATCACAAATTTGAAAGTGACCTGCTTATCATTATATTTTCCTTTCATATTACTTTCCTCAGTTATGGTATTTATAATACCTAACACCTTATATCACACGCACAAATTTATATTGCTAGTAATTAGGAATCATTGCATTTCATAAGGTTTGTCTCAGATTGGATAAACAACTTCCATACTTTATTAATTTTGATGTAAATCATAACTGAAAAAGATGCTTCTCCATGGCTCTAGCACCTGAACAGACTATTAACAATATAATTAAATCTCAGCAGCTATGATCAAATGATCACTTCAGCAGGAACCCAGCCAACCAGCAACCTACAAAAACTTCTTTCTGCCCCTTCCTCATCTAGGAAGCATAACCTCAGTCTTCTTCAGAAATCCTATCAAAGAGGCGTCTTTTGCAGCATGCCTGGAAAATCACTGAATTTCAACTATTTTTGGACCAAGGGGAAGCAGTAAGTTCTACAGTCCCGGAGGCCTCACAGAGAATGCCCCACCAGCCTAACCTCTAGAAAAAAGAATATAGCAACCTTGGAAGTCCTCTACTTCCCTAGTATTTCATGAGCAATAAATGATGCAGTAAGCAGGCAGAATCCAGAACCTCTGGAATCCACAGCAAATTAGGTCCCCCCTCTTGAAACCTGACCCTCTTTCTGCAGTTTCACTCATTATAGCAGGGGATGAGACCATTTTCTCTTCCTAACTTGGGATGGAATACACCCCCGTGCAGAAGGACAGCATAAGGACTTGTACCTCCAACCCTTAAGCTGAAGGCTTATTGAGACAAACATGGAGCATAGGCTGTCCACTGGCTCTTTGCAAAGAGGTGAATCTTACTTTCGGAATGTAATGGTCCAGCAAGTGTCATACTCTCTCTTTTGGACTTGCTGCTGCTCTTCGCTTTAGTGGCTTCCAAAAGAGCATCTGGGAAGCATCTTGAGTGCCCTGGAGTCAGTAAAGCTTCAAGGCTCTGGTTCTTGCCAAGGTGACTGGTGCAATTTTTTTTAATATAGCCAAGGCAACACTATATTCAAATAGAGAAGAAACAGCAAGAATGACAGAGAAGCTGTTGTCCCCTGACATCTACTGCTGCCGGGGTAGGGCTGAGGGAAATGGAGGCCTCTGACGAGCCTCATGAATATTTCCCCCTTAAAGATGTAGCCTGGAGAAAGGGCTTTAGACATTCCAACTCCCTTGAGGCTCCTGGTGGGAGGGGAAGCTGGTCTTTTACTTACCCTGAAGGTGCTCTTGTCACTTACGCACTTACATTTCTAATGTAGCTGCTTTATTTTTTTTGAAAAATGCCCTTGGAGCTGAGTCTGATCCAATTTACACCAGTGTCACTGCACCCACTTCAGTGGAGTTACTTCTGATTTGCAGTGGTGTAGAAAGGTCAGCACCATTGACTTCAGTGGCCTATGGATTTATTTAAACCTTCTGATTAAAGTACTGGTGCGTGCTTTATTTATTTTAACCATCCAACATTCTTATATAGTCCCCCATAGGTGGTATCTGTGCACCTGTAGAAGGTTCTTATTGCAGAAGCATTCCGCCATCTTTTATCCATTCATGTTGCGGCTTGCTGCTATGGGAGGATGTGCTGCCTTAAATGAACTCCATAGTATACCAAAAGCCTGACACACCCTTGCTGTATTTCACCATTACACCTTTCAACTCTGTTGAGTTCAACAGTTACACTGGAGTAAAAATGGAATAAAGCAATGGAGAATCAGGACCAAAGTTTCTAAACAGAGTTTTAGAAGGAGTCAGTGCAATTTATTGCCTTCTTTCAGTTCTTTCAGATTCTTAAAAAAAACCAACCTATTTTCTTGTGATTTTTCTCTTCGACAATATCTCTGCCAAAAAGGAAAACTCCTTGAACCTTGACTTTCTGTCCTACTACAGATAATGAGACAACTACTTAAACTGCATTTAAAAAAGTGCTGAATAGTTGAACTCGATGCCTAATGATATTACTCAGCTAGTCGGCATCTGATTGACACTAAAAGTAATAAATTAGAACAGAAAATGATTTTACTAGATCCCTGGGATGACAGACAAGCCAAGTGTAATATCCTCTATTACAGTTGTCACTGGATTTTATACAGTTCCGATCTGAACAGCGCAGTCAGGAAAGTGGTACAATTTCAAGGGCCATAACTTCTGTGGTGTAAAACAGCATAGATCCATTGAAGTCAAAGGAGCTACACTGATTTAAACCTGCTGGGGATCTGGCTCCATCTTTTTATACTTGCTTCTGTTCAAGCACAGAGAATGAATTCATACAAATGTGGACAGATAAAGGCAGAGATCCTAAACGTGAGAATTGCTAAAGCCTGATGTCTTGGCTGTACTGTTTCTTTCTTCTTTTGGTATCTTAAAAGATAGAAAACAGTATTTAAAGCTTGGCATCACTGATTTTATAGGCTGTCTTTCATTTCAGGAAGTCCAATAGTAAATCCATAGCTCTGCAGAAGCACCTTTAGAATCATTAGCATTCATTGTTAGAATCATTCGTTTAAAAAGAAAAAGACAAAAGGCAAGCATCGCATACTTCACCAAAGAGCCATTACTGTTTGGGGTAGCAAAGAAGAAATTAATACCTATATTTGAGCTTTATTTATTTGCAAACTATTAGCACTGATTTGATTTTTTTTTTAAATGATAAATGTCCATCCATAAAACTTCTCTTTAGGTTAAAATAAGCCACAATATAAAGTCCCTTTCAAATAAGGTTTATTTTAGGCTTAAGAATCAATGTAGATGATTTTAATTCTGATTCATTCAATGAGCTCTTCTAATGCAATGATTTTCTCCATGGAGGATCTTAACCACAGTGGCCATTTGCAGCTGATGATTTTTTTTTTGTATAAATAATTTATAAAGCCACTGCACACTTATACTTTTCCACGGAGAAAGAGAGAGGGAGAGCGAACAGAATTGCATCTTAAACTCTATTTACAAATTTACTTTGGCAGGCCCTCTTGCTTCCAGTAGGAAACCATGTTGCATATTTAATTTGCTCTTTTGTTACGATGGGGCTTAGGTTAGTTAATTTCAATTTTCGATTTCAAAAGCTATCAAATATGGCTCAGATGAGAAATCAATTTTTCTCAGCTGCCTCTGTTTTTGTGATGGGGAGGTTTCTCATTGGTTGAAGGTTAGCCATGTGACATAGCAAGAGATTAGTTCACTAGACCCCGTGTTTCAGCCACCTCAATTACTGACTGCCTCTTGTAATTTAGCCTTATAACACCTAATTTCAAGATAGAACTCATATTTAATTCATGAAAGCTTCCACAAGAGTAATTGTGAAATAAATTGCCATAGAAAATATCCATTTGTGACTCATTTTAATTTTGTATGCTAGTAGCATGCTATTTGTTCTACTTGTTTAACACTTTAGCACAAACATTTTTTTATATTGAACTTTATGGACTGCTAATAGGTTATTTTTCACCATCTCCTCCTTCCCCCCCACACAATTAAATATCCCTCTCCTTTGCAAAACTCTCAGGCTAGTAACATTTAAATAGGTTGCTAAATCACAGGAACTTATAATCTCCTAATAATTGAATGGATTGTTATGATCTGCTCATAACTTTAAAAGTAGCAGATGAAATCACAAGTGATGGCTTGTAAATGGTAGTTAGATGACAAGGATCACTTGTAGGGCCAAGGAATAAATACAGTTTAATTTCTGTAATGTTTTAAACAAAGCCATTCATTACACATATTGACATTTCATGATAACATTGGTATATATTTTAAGTTCTTTAACCAAAATAAATGTTTCCACTGTATACACACCACTTTGTCCTTTTCCTCCCTGTTGCTATGACAACAAGGTGGGTGAGGCCTCCTCAGCTGCCAAACTCAGCTGTCATCCCTTCACCCTAAAAGCCTTATAATTGCTTTTATTTGCATACGACAATTAGGCAGGATGGCTCACAGCAAGAAAACCAACCTTTCTCTCCCCCCAGTGCACACAACGCCAGCCTGTAATTTATAAAAGATACACGCCATGTGGTGGAGCACTAAAATAGAGTGATGAGTCCTTTCATCTGATTGTAAGCCATTAACAAAAGAAAACATCCCCTTTCAGGCTGTAAAAAATGCCTATCTGGTGTGAACCTGCAAAAAAAAAAAAAAAAAACCACAAAGTTTTGCCTCCTTCATACAGACCCTTCACATTCATTATCACACTGAACTCAGCGAAAGAGTTCTATTGAAAGAGTTACATTTCAGGGCTTGATGAATAATGGAGCACAAATAAAACTGACGACAGGGCAAAACTGGATCCAGGTTTTTGTCTGGGCATTACGTCACAAACTGAGATGCCAAGCTGCGATGGTCATTGCTACCCGCTTTGCTGAACTGATTGCAAGAGGAGCACAGGCTTGTTCTGCATTCAGGTCCTATAAATTCTCAGGCGAAGCTGGATGCTTAAACCCTGAAGCTCTGTATGGCTCTGGTTCAGGAAAATATCCTTATTCATCAATGCACTCTGGCACATGCTTAAAGTCGAAGCAGGTGTGCTTAAGCATTTACCTGAATTGGGGCCTATACGTCTACCTAGATTAATGGTACAACATATCAAAATCCATGGATATATTTTATACATCATTTACTTTTGATGAGATACTATTTTTAACTCTCAGAATTAAGAACACTATTCTTCTGTGTAGTGTATGTCATCACCTTCGAATTCTAAGGGAACCCATTAAACAACTTCTATCCAAGGAACTGTTCCCTCATTTCTTCTCTATACTTTATCTGAAGAATCTGAAGACATTCAGGATACTCTCCATATAACTTTTGAATACTTGAGCTCCTTCTCTTATTAAATGTCCCTTCTCTGACCATAAACAGGAACTTGCCTATGGCATAATCACTATCTTGAATCAGGAGCAAGCTTGTCAGTGAAAACAGAGTGGATCAAAATTATGAAGGCAAATAAGACACTTCTTTGAGGTGCGGGGGGAGGGAGAAAGATTTAATAGCAGGGAAATGAGCAAGCAATAAATAGCTAGGTGTTAGTCATCTGCTATTAGTGTAGACAGTTCCATCTAAAAATAAATCAACTAATACTATACTGTAGTATCATAGCAGGCAAACTTTTAAGATTCATTCACATGAGTTCCCCACAGAAATCAAAGAGACTAGTTGAGGGAGTAAAGCAAGAAGGATTAAGCTTCTCTAACTTGCAGTTAGGACTGATTCAGCCCTCAACCACCTCCAGGATCAGAGTGGGGGGAAGAGAGAAGACAATAAGGGAGAGGGAGGAGTTTCAGTAAGGTGGCTTGGAGACACCTGTACCTCAGCTCCCTTGCATTCAGTTGCCCCAAAATCTGCTGTGGTGCAGATGAAGATTTACCCCTATTTTTTTAATCCAGCCTTCTTCAAGTCTGTTATCTGGGGCGGGAAGAGGGCACGTATTCTCATAACCTTGACAATTCACTGTTCTGTATCACACCAGCCAGCCAGCCATAGAGAACTGTACAGAAGTGCCAGCAAAGAATTGGACTTGGGAATATAACCTAAAGTCTGCAAGTCTCTCCATACAAAGTAGGATTACCAGATGATTATGCTATTCCTAGATATCACAAGAGGAACTGTAGCCTTGTGATTTGAGCTGGGTTCGATTCCCAGCTATGCCTTTGATTTGAGGTCTGAGCTTGGACAAATCACAACCCTTTTGTGCCTCAGTTTACTCAGCTGCTAAAAAGTTACTTAGTTACCTCACTGAGTCCGTGTGAGCATCAGTTAATATAGAAGTTAGAGACGGGAAAGTCCACGCAGTGCACCTGCCTGTCAGCACAGAATTGTTGCCTACGGTAGATTTGCTAAAGTTTTGTCCATTCTAGTTATAAAAGATTCAAACAGTGGGTGCTTCCACTGTTTGGAAGCGTATTCCACAGTCTAATGCTCACTGCCTACAGACTGTCTATCCGGCCTAAATTTCAGTCCATTATTCCTCCTTCCAACTCCATGTTTCACCCTATTTCCCCAATTCTTGTTGGTGACTTCACCTCATTTACTTACAAAGCATTTGAGATTCCTGAATAATCCATTATAGAAGTGCAAATCATTGCTCCTCCAAACCTCCCTCCCCGATATTTTTCAATTGAAAAATAACAGAACCTGTTCCTGTTTTTCCCTGAAGTCAACGTGAAACCTCCCATTGATTTCAATGGGAGAAATAGACTGCTCAATATTGGAACAATTTTTTTTCTTGTATATTTAATCTTTAAAAAATACTGTCGCTGAGCTTTTAAAACATTCTGACTCAAATTCTACCCTGGAGTAAGCAGGCCCCACAGTATTTGGGCCTGCGGATTCCAAGCCTGATTTGGGGACTGACCAGTCCCCCACCCAATTTTTTTTCTAATCCACTCCTTTGTGGTTGAGGAGTTAAAAGGCTGATTGTAAGAGTCCATTGTGAAAGTAGAAGCTTTATATGCTAAGATTCCTTCAGATCAGAGGAAACTATGATTTCCTGATTCATAAAAAATGCATGCACCACTTATGTGAGGTTTTAGTGTATTTGTTTCAAGTAAAGTCTGAATTTTTTGCTGTGTACTTAATAATCTAAAGCACCCAGAAAATAATAGGTTGTTCTAAACAGTGAAGGGAGCAAGTCAAGTGGCAAAGAACGTTTTTTTATTTATCTATTTTTCTTAGTACATTATTTTCCCTGTGCAAAATTCACAAACCCGGTGGGGTGAGGAGCAAACCATAAACAATTAAGCAAAGGAAAAGTTTAGAAGATGAAGCTTCCTGAGGATGGCCCTATCATGCACTCTGACCATTTACATAGATTTTGTGTCACTATTGGCTGTAGTACTCAATAAAAACACTTACAGTACAACCACAGCAATGTTCATCACATGCACATAAGAATCAGAGCTTAAGCACCCACTCCCTGAGCCATGAGCCAAATTCTCCATTTATTTCCATGGGTGCAAATCCAGAGGAGCTGCAATGAGGTTACTCCAAATTTATATCAATACAACTCATGGCAGAATTTGGCTCAGAGTGCATACAGTACATAAAATAGGATCTACAGAGTTATATCTAAGTGCCTCTGAGTACACAGAGTTTTCAGTGTTTGTAAAGGTTGATTTTAAGAACATGCTATTCTTCTGCACAAACTTTTCCCTTTCTCCTTCTAGAAATTATCCAACACATGAGAGAGAAAAAAATATGTGAAAGATCAGCATAAGAGGAAGAGGATTGTGCTGGCGTACGGGACTGCTGCACTTTCCCTTATTGTGTAATTCAGTGGGGCAACACAGCACACGGCGGGTAAATGTTACTTTGCTGGTCTACATTTTTCAGCCTGATTTTCATCCTGGCCTTATCTGGGCCTCTTTTTCTGAAAGCAGTTGAAGGTGAAATGTGAACCAGCAATTATTTGCAGCTACTGTTAGATGTCTAAGTCCTTCATTGCATCAGCAAGTTGGGATGGGAGGGAGGGGAGCGGAAGACATCTAAGTGGTCTAAATTGTGGATGCAAATAATAGCACTCACCATTACTGGTGCCTGAAAAAAATGGAAGCCACCGTCTGAAACTCTGCTAATATTGTTGCTCACATCTGATCAGTCTTCTGTAGCTGAATAAATATGTAGTGAATGAGAGTTTTGCCTGAATAAGTCTTACAAGAATAGACCCGGGATGCCTGTATATTTCCACCTGTCTGCATGATAGATGCAGCTTGATAACATTTCAATTTTTTCCACTATTGAGATGAGCAATAAAGTCCTAGTAGTTCAATCCATAAACAAGCACATACAAAAAAAGCTTTAGTGCTTTTTATATGCATCGAACTCTGAGAACACTGTTAGTAGTATAGTTCACACATTTCTCTTACAGGTAGAAGAAACTGATTCAATTTATAACAAGGGACTTGATCTGTTCCCATTGACTTGACTGGGGGCAGGAGAGGGCCATCAGATTACATATGTGTTTATATGCTGATTTTGTGATGTAGTCTTTAGTGAAAGAAAAATAACTTGTTAATCAATCTTGTACATAGATACAGTGCAACTGTTGCACTGTACCTTTAATCTCTCTCATTCGATATGCAGATTTTTTTTCTCTTTATTTCCAATGAAAGGCATATACACCAGGCATGAACTCTACATTTTAAATGAAGCCTCATGTGTGCTAATATTAGAGAGACATTAATAATAAAGTTGGAAGCAGGCAAATCTAAGCTGATTTCTGACTTGGGTTTTGTACCTCAGACACTAGAACTTGAACTGCAGAGTTTGACACTGACACTTTTAGGGAACAAAGTCTCTCTACTGCTACCTCATCCATCCTCCAATTCAAATCTCATCTGAGAAGTGCTGAAATGAAGCTGTCATTCAGGCCTGCTCAGGGACCTGTCAGCAAAACATTGAGCCTTTTCATTTTGATGGGTCAGCCTGCAATCCCCTTGAAAGAGAAGTCCGTGCTACTGTGGTTTTTCTTTCCACAGGAATTCTGAATTCTAATGAAACACCAAATCGCTCAATAAAGGCAGGGGCACGGGGAAGTAATCCAACCCAGATCGGAGTGAAATTTGTATTTTATCTTCTTTTTTCCCCCCCAAACCCATTATTCTAATAGCTTAGGTGGTTCACAAAGGTTTTTTTTTTTTGCAGGGCAGGCGCTAGCGGAATGAGGTGTCCTTTGTCTTGATGCTACACTGAGATTAGGTAGCGGCTCTCTGAAAATGAAAGGGCATGGCTCAAATTTTCTTGGGTAAATATCCATCCACCTATTGCAGTTTGCACCTACAGTGCTACATCCATCTCTAATGTGTGACTGTGCTAAGAGGGGGGGCGGGGAAATCACATTAGTATTCTTTTTTTTTCCAGAAGAGACAATCTTTCATTAACACTGTATAAACCTTCTGCAAGCCAAAAAGGGAAACCTTACCTCCCCCCAACTTCTCCACCCAAGATTAGTCTCTACTTATGGGTGATTTAGGACGTAGAAGGAGGGGGTCAGACAGAGTGGGAGAGAATCATAATTTATATGATAGGTTGATGTTTTCTCTTGAAAGTGGTTTTATTACCACACATGTTTCATGTTTTTAAAATATGTATGAATTCAGTAACCCTTTTATGTTTTCTGCCACTGAAGATTTTGTTTATTTTAACAAGGAGATAATTGTATTTAGCTAACTGTTCAAATTGGAATCATTAAAGAAGATATAGGCAGTTTGAACAGTGATAGACCCTGGAATAAATCCTATATTATAGGTTTGCATTTTATTTTTAGTGTATGGGTTAACTAAAGAGTGATCCTAATCATTTTATTTATCTAGTCTTCGCCGTTCCTCTGCGGTGCACAATAATGTAAAATACAGTTATTGCAATTAAATACACAATAAAACATATTAAAAAGCCAAATAATTTGGCAGCAAGTAAAAGTGCAGAGCTCTTTTCTGCTGAATCATATGCATGGAAAACATATGAAAATAGGTCTATGCTAACAACAGGATATGGAACTAGAAAATAATAATATATATGGGAAATACTGAGGAGTAGATCGAAACATTTTAAATGTGGAAACACACTCTAGTGTGCCTATTTAAATATATCAATTAGTCAGTATATCACTGCTAATGGCACAGTGGCAAGTGTTACCTAACTCTCTTCCTCTTCTGGTTAACTTGCAAGTGTCCCCGCTCAGTAACGTTTCAACAATTCTACAGCAGTGCTCCCACCCTATAATTATGTTTATGCTATTCAGTCTTGCAGAATCACCATTTTCAGAACCTCACCCTTCCTCTGGGAGACATGACCTCAAACATCTCATCTTCCTTGGCTCTGTCTGTCCAAAGACAATGCATTATAACCCCAGGTGATGAAAAGCCCAGATATTATTGCATAGCATGCAATCGAAAAATGCATGTGTGTGTATGTGTGCACATACGTATATACCTCCTTGCTATTTTCTTGAGCACCAAGATGAAACTTTGATGCTAGCAAAAGAATAAAATAAAATTTTCCTTCCAGGATTTTTTTTCTCCCCTTGAATTGGAACACATCTCCATGGGAAGTCATTGTAGCAGGTCCCTAACTCTCTAGCTAAATTGACGGAGTATGCTAACTCTGCTCTCCGCTCACCCTGCTATACCTTAGTATTGCACAATAGGTGGTATATATGATCCCCTAGTGTTCTGAAGGGGCATTATATCTGGACATTTGTAGATGAATTAAGACAATGGTAGACTCTGCTTTCTTTCTTTTGTCAGACTATCAAAATCACTTCCCCTCCCCCTTCTTTTTTTGTATTAAATCCACTTCTTTATTTCTGAGTAAGAATGGCACTTACAGTAAACAATTTTCCCATCACAATTAAGACCTATATATATGCTTTTTTCCAATTAAATATTTAAATGCTTTTAAAATTCTCCAGTTCAGTAGGTACTGTGCTTTCTCAAAATGTATGCACCACAAACATAGCCTTTGATTATATCATGGCTATTTTGTTGTGTATTCTGAACATAAGATACAGAGCCTTATAAATGGGGGAAGGTTGCACAATCATTTTTACCTTTCCATTATATTCACAGAGCTCACAAAGCAAATGTTTCTCATTCATTGTCAAGTACTCTATGATTGTTGATTATAAAAACTTCATAATGGAAATTTTCCTTTCATTACGTATCAGTAAATGTTTGCCCTCACATAAAGAATAGTATAACCATCCACCTTGGCAACTTACATTCATTAAAATGTTTGAAGTAGACTAGGGTATTGTTTCAATATTTGTAGCTTGCTAGTGCCTTGTTCTCATATTGGAGAACTCACCCTTCCAAGGAGAGGAGGTAAACTTGTCTATATGTCATTTTACGGCCTGATGCAGTGCCCACTGAAGCAAACTGGATCAGGCCCTTCCTCCAAGGCACTGCACGTCCATAAAGACTCCACATTAGATTTTGAGTTGAAGTAAGGACATCAGACAAATTTATTACACTTGCCCGAGAGCTTGTCTACACATACAGTGCTGCACCGGTGCAACTGTAGCACTTTAGTGAAGACACTACTATGCCGATGGGAGAGCTGATGGATTTAGTTAAGCCACCTCTGCAAGTGGCGGTAGCCATTTTGATGGAAGAAGCAGGGGTTAGGTCGGTATAACTTCATCGTTCAGGGGTTTGGATTTTTCACACCCCTGAGCAATGTAGTTATACCGATGTAAGTTTGCAGTGTAGACCTGGCCTGTGCTATCTTTACCACTCGGAGTCCAATTCATTCCTGAAGGAGCTCCATCAACTTCGTGGAGTTGCACCTACTTGGAGCTGGGGTAATTTTTGTCCATTATATTTTGCAAAGAAGTTTGGTGGCATTTGTCACAAATGAAAAATCGGGGTGTGGGAGGCAAGGAGCGGGGAGCATGTGCAAGTCACAGAGTTCAATTCTGACACTGGCATGTACTGAGGGTGCAGCAGATCCTCCTGTCGCAGAGGGAACTTTGAGAATCATTTTCACTCATGGGGAGTGTACCTACTGATACACCACTTAAGGAGGTCTGGGCCTGCCTCCAACCTCATATTCCTACAACTTTTGTCTTGGCTAGCTAGGAGCACTTGCAACCTGGCATTTAATTTAAGGCCCGTGAGCTACATCTTATCTTCCCATGGATAAACCTACAACATGCACCCTGAACTCTGGAGTTAGCAGTCATAGAGTTACAATGGCATTTGGCCTAAAGGTTGGAGAAGTTGGGTGGGGGGGAAATGCAGCTGTAATTAGAGCACCAGGGTGCTACTGCTTTCCCCATCACCTGAGAAGATAGGGTGTAGAAGACTCTCGTGGGGAATTACTGCGATGTGGCTTATGGAAGCTAAGATGCATTTTAGAAATACTTGAATGGGTTCTTAATACTCGAGCTTTAATAGATTTTAACACCTCTTATCTTCTTCCATCTCACCCTTCCCACCTAATTTATAATCTGCATCAATCAACAACTTGATCTCACAAGACACCCAGTGCAATTAACAAATCAAAGGAATCTAGACAAGCTACTCCAGAACAGATCCCTGAACATGCTGGGGTACACCTCCTATGGGTGTGATCAAACACCAAGCTTTGACCAACCTATTTCTTATCTCTTGCCCCCCCCTTTAAGGGCCTATTTCTGCAACCTTTAGTCACACTGAGAAGCACGTTACTTAAATGAGATTCTGCACATGAGTGACTACTACTCAGTGTGAGTGAGGGTTGAAGAATCAGATACCAAGTGACATGTAGCATACATTTCAATGGGCTTAGTTCACCTCTATGCTAACTGATGCCATTGCAGGTTTAGAATGAAGCCACTGCAAACTCGGTAGCATTCCAGCTCCCATAAGAACCTCTAGTATTTTTTATTATTTTAAATTGCTTATTATAAATCTGAATCTGCCAGTAGCCTGGTATTAATTACTCTGATAGAGTCAAGGCTGAGTTTGTGCCACTGGCTATTTTTCCGAGTAAACAAAACTACATTTTTTAATATTTGTAACATTATGGTAAAACTAAAACCAGAGCTGTTTTATGAGTCGGTAAGATACACTAAATATAAGCAATATTGCCAAACAGATATTTAAAGCCCATTGTCTGTTTCTGTTCTCAAGAATAAGATCTGTATCTTGCAAGTCTTTATTATGTTTACCAGCAAATTAAGACACTGATATATTTGTTTTGTTCTCGATTTTAAAACTAATCAAAAATAAACCTAACCAACCCCTGGCAGACGTTAAGCACCAAAACGATACGCCCATGAAGCACTCCAGAGACATCTACAGTAGCGAGAGACCTGTTCCTCACGCTTCCAACCCCCTAGTAATTGGTTACGATGTTCAATATAAGGGATAAACGAGTGCCCCTCTCCTGCCTGCTCACAGTATGCCATAAAGCACTGAAAGGGTTAATTGGTATTTTAAGAAAAGGTAATTGTAAAGCATAACTGCCGGGGTTATCCCCAGAATTGGGAGGTGGTGATGTGTAGGTCTCCCACCCACTGGAGCCTCTCACATCTTGAAGAGCATGCTGAAGACAAAAGCAGTGCCACTGCTGTTTCTTGATTTTCACTTTCAGCAGTAACTGCTAACCCCCAATGTGCTCTTTTGAGTTTACTACACCAAGCTAGTACTTACAGCAGAGTGCATGTACTGTGTCCTGACTGTAAAATGACATCAGCATTGCAAGCATAAATATAAATCATTGTACGTTTTGTTTTGTTTTTAAACCATTCGTATTCGACTGCTGGATTTACTGGCTGTGAAAGACCAGCCAACTGAGTGGAGTGGGTTTTCAACAAATTGGACTGAGATACGTATTTATTTATTTTTGAAACAAAAAAATATGTTATTGAGTCAAATGTAGAACCTAGTATAAAAATGAAGTTTTAAATAAGTAATTGAAAAGTCAAATTGAATCTGTGTTAAGTCCCACTGTAGCAATTTACGCACCAGATCTGGAATTGTTAGTTTTTAGTAGACACACACAACATTATGAGCCTCCGCAAGAAAACATTATGTTGACATCTTTCAGTTGCATGTGGAAACATAATTTTTCCCTTGATATAATTTTAATGGACTCCAATAAAGGCTTGTACTAAAGGAAAGTGAGCTGTGTCTAAGCTCAAACAAACAGGTAAAGGAGACATAGGAGAGACAACCAGTTACAGTCCCCCTGGCTTCCACTCCTTGGGGAGAATTACCAATTACCAACTATCAGGGAGAATTACCAATTTAACAGAAGGTTTTGCTTTTTATTTTACTGTGGCCAAATTTTCCTGCTGACTCCTAAATTACTTTTATTTGGGAGCTGAGCTTTAGGCACCCAGGTATGCAAATATTAGGCTTCGATTTCAAGAATCAATTTTTCTTCCTAATCATTTATCTCAGTGCTCAAAAAGGGACAGTTTCCCTCATTTAGAGCTAGATTTTTTGTCCCTTACAAATACTGACTAACCCCTTACTTCATGACTGTTCCCACTGAAATCAATCGGACTGCCTGTAAACTAAAGAATTGCTCATTGTGCAGAAACTGGTCCCGGAAATTGGGCAACCCTTTCTCACTTTGGAGAGCACTCACTCACTGATGGAAGCCATTCAGACTACTTGTGTAAGGACTCATCCGTGTAGGGGAAGGCTGAGCAACTTGGCTATCGGTAAATATCTTAAAACTTTGTTTTCCATAAGCAGTCCTTTAGATTGTCTGTTGTCCCTCCCACTCTTGTAACCTCTCTTTGCTGTCTCTTTTTCTGCCCTTTTCCTGTACCTGAGTCCCTCTCCCAATTACTTTTATTATTTTCTAATTTGAAGAGGGCATCGGTACTGGGGTTTTTAACATGGTGTTTTTACTGTTCTATCATGTTTTAATTAGCTAGTAGTATGTCCTGGAACACCTCTGCAGCTGGGCAGTTACTTGTTATACCCTATGTATATGAGACATTTCCTTTGTATTTATATTACGTATATTTTAATTTGCTCCCACTTTATCGCATCTGCTCAATACACATTAAGAGATGGGGCTTGATTTTGCCCGGCCGCCATACAAAGGCATAGGAGTGAGTATGGACTTCCACCAGCTTGCACGATCCACCTGAGGGCTGAGCACAATTGTAGCTCAGGCATTTGACGTGGAGCTCCAGCTGTTTCCCCTCCCAGAGCAACTGGGCAGAGAGTGGGCAGGGAAGGGGCATAGCTCTGTCCCCTTTACATGCTTACCAGTGGTCTGTCTGCACAGAAGGCAGCATGCTCTACGCTTTGAAAGGTTGTAGGAAATGACATCATCTCTCATTAATTCAGAGCCCTAGGAGACACTGAGACTCTCTTCAACGAAATGACTTCCAGCGCTATCCCAGGGTGCTGTACCTATATACTGCCTCTTATTAGGGGCTAAAACACAGTCTAATCCCCTATAATATTTAAAGTAGTGTTGTGCTCTCAATAATTTCATTCTATATTGTAATATTAATGTACAATGGGAAATCTTTGCTGCTGTAACTTCTTGGGTGTGAGTATAAGCTAGGAGTTAGCCATTTATACCCCCAATCAACACTTCTTTCAAAAGTATTCCATTGTATTCCTCTAAAAGGTAGTCTGTCAGCATGAGAGCACATCTCCTAGATTCTTTCCCCTTTGTCTTCTGCATCTTCACTTCTTTTTGAGGATGCCTAATGTAATATAATTGAAACAATTTTATTGTCTAGAGCTATTCATTGTAATGTTTCAAGGACAGAAAATACCGGTCAATTTGACAAGTTAATACTACTTTAGTGGTCATTTGAACACCTTTAAAACCATTGGGCACTAAAATTGCTCATCATCTCCCTTCACCTGCAAACTGAATACAACTGGCATGTGGGGAAGGTAGAAGTGGGGGTGGGGAGGGAACTTTTCCAGTGAAAATATTTTCTGGAATGGGTAACCACCCATTTTGCTAATTGAGAGGACATTGTCCTTTCTTATCAACAGGACTGAACCACTCAGAGTCAATACATAGCACAGCCAACTGGCACCTACAAAGCCCTGAAACTTTAGCTTTTCCTTTCTCCATAGAGCCTGATTATACTTAAATGTAGAACAGGTTACACAGGCATCAGGGTTTCTCCTTTCATAAATGAAGATACATTACAAAATCTAAACCATGTAGTTGTTAATGTATTCGATGCCTATTGCCCAACAAATGCACTTCAAACTTTAATGTCTCAACTGTACAACCAGACTAGACCTTTGGTGTATACTGGTATCATAAATTCTGGGAGGATCCTTAAAAATGATAAAAAATACATTTTTTAAGGAAGTGCATGTTGAACTCATTGCCACTGGATATTAATTAAGCCAATAGTATAATGGTTTTCAAAAAAGGACTAGACATTTGTATGAATAATGAGAACATCTCAGTCAGCTAGATATGATAAAAATAATTTTATAGGGGATATAAACATTCTTTCTTCAAGTCCCGTGTAAATATAAGTACTTAATTATTATGCAAATTCAAATTATATAAAGAACCTGATCCTATTCCCACAGAAGTCCATGACATTCTGATGTGAATAGAATTCAGTCCCATATACATTTTTTACTCTAGATTTTTTTTTTAATTACACTTTTCCCTATATGGATTATATACATCATGTGCCCTAAAACATCAGTCATGGTTCCCACTGATTTACAGAAGCAACTACAAGGGAAGGTACTGTGGTTAGTTCCTGCCAAGAGGTCACCCTGGGATGTTTCTGATAAATCAATGGGAGCTTTATGAACTGGTTTTATCCTCCCTTCCAGGAACAAATGCTTGCACAGTCACTGTCTGGAAACTTGTTTCTCTGCAATGACCTAAGTAGCGGCACCAAGACTAATTCATCAGTTTGCTGAGATACTCCATTCTGGTCTCCTGCTGTATTTTTTCCCTTTTACACCTTATATTCTGGTTAGTAGCCTTTAAAAAGAAGGCTAGCTAATATGAAAACATAAATATTCTAAATGAGTACAGGGTCTGTGTATTACTCACCCTGTACTTTAGGGTCAATTTTCAAATCACATAACTCCCATTGATTTTAATGGGATCCACATAACTAAAATCCCACATGACACTTTGGTAGGGTTTGTATTTATAGTACCAATCTTTCAAACAGATACTCAATAACATCATAATCCTGTTAACGGGATAATACCCCAGATTTTAAATAGAAAAAACACGTGATTATCAAGCATGTTGAATAAGTCTGCTCTGAACCCATAACAGCAGAAATTCATGCTTATAAAATGCTCCCCCACATAAACACATTTCTAAAAGAAAAAACAACGAATGGATCTGGGAAAACATAACATATATTTATATTACAGTCGTTTAGAGTAAGATTACAGTATTCTAATGTAATAGTCCAAAACACTGAAGCTTACGATATTAATACTTCAGTTTTGGGGCTAATGCTGCTTTTTATATGGGTATGTGTTTAAGGGTAATTAATATTCACTATGATTATTAAAGCATGGGCCTGATTCTTGGACTGACATCACCATAGATTTCCTTTTAGCACCTGCAGTGTTGCAGATGCAAATAATTGTGAGCGCAATTTTGCATCTGCAGTTATCGGCAGGTACAGTTCATGTCCCTTCAGTATTAACTACCAAACCACATTGCATGGACATAACATTAGTTGTGCCTGCAATTTGCAGGTGCAAAAATAAAGGTGGCATTTTAAAAATGCAACCCAATAAAAGCATCTCGAATACAGGCATTTGAAGTATGTGGGGGGTTTCAAAGCTCTGGACAAAGGGATTTCTATTAGTTGAACTAAAGTAGCGAATGCAATATTCATTTGAACTGGACTCAGACTGTTGTGACCACTTGTATTGTATTGGGGGGGGGGGGGGTTATTGGGATATTGTAAAAGATTACTTGGAGGTAGGCATGCCAAAAGCTGGTCTCTGGAACAGAAGGTGGCCTAATTATTACAAGAAATGGCTCCCATCTCTGTGATGGTCTGACTGTTTGTGGATAAAATCCTACAACTGTGAAGGGCCTCGTGCACTGCGAGGGGCGGGGGGGGGGGGGGAGGAGAAAGAGAGAAAGAGAAAAATCAAAGTGTTCAGCAGCCATACATCAGAGAGAGACTACAAGAAGGGTATCATATTTTTAGAGCCCCCAGAATTCCTGACCAAAGTAGTAGTTAGTACCAGGTCTACATCAAAAGAAAACAACATTCTGTGTCATCGCTGGCCTCCTCTCTGATGTTTTGCCCTCAGCTTCATAATAATCAAAAAGTCATGGTTAAAAAAAGACAGACTGTCCCTTTAAAATTAGATCATCCGTTTTATTAATATGCGGAATGAGTTGTCAATTGACCAGGCAACAAATGTACATCCTCATATCCTCATTTTCACTTCTATCTATGAATATTTTAAAACCCTAATGTGCGCTTGGCCATTTGGGTTTTAAGCAAAGACTTATCACAGTGTAAAACCCCTCATTTTTATCCCTTAGCTGAGGGCTTCTTTTTCCCTTTTCCAGGGTGTCATTAAAAATCTGATGCCAAGAGCTGGGACTTGGCAGGGTTTGCAATATAATTTGCAATCTGCAGTGTTTGCTGGCTAGCCCCCACCTACCCCCCTCTCTTTTTTTTAAACCAGCCTGCCTGCTAGAGTCAATAGGGGGCATCCCTCATCTGTCTAAAAGAAAAATAGCAGCATACTAATTAGAATTCTATTTGCCAGAAGCCTCAGAGTTGCTGTGCTTATAGATTTCAAGCTTCTTTTGTTTGAATTAAATTGCCAACTTTTCCAACCCCCCCCCCCTTCCTTCTTTGCACTAGGCATGAGAGCGCGGGTGCCTTATTTGATTGAAAGGTGCGGGGGGTAGGGGGGAGTCTTAGCTATGGAAATGCTGAGGAAATGTCAGGGTTTTGTTTAAAAATGCCTGGTATGCTTTTCAGTGTGTGACTCCTGTCTTTATAGCTGGGTTGTCGAGGGGAGGAAAGAGAGGTTGGCATTAAGTAAAGGCACTCTGCCCCCTTTTCCTGACACTGAAATTCTGGGGGATAGCTGCCATGCTTTTACCCAGCTCAAAGCCAGATGGTTCAAGCTTGGATAAAACCTTAGGATGAGATCACAACGCTTGTTCATAACAGAACACACAACATCTCTGTTTTTTCCGTTAATACCTCCTTTTGTATGCGTTGTGTGGGGGGCGTGCGACCGAGGGATATGTCATAAATCCAAAGAAAAATGTCATATTTAACATTAATTTGTTTTCATAACCCTGTAAAAGAATTCAAGCTTTCTCTATTAAAATGTCACAATTAACTATCGAGAAGTTTTACGGGGTTTTTCTTTTTTTTTTTAGTTCATGAATAGCTGAGTGAAATGTATGTTGGAAAGTTTCTCAGCACACTGAAGCCCCAGAATGATTTATGAGTAGGGAAAGAGTGCTGCAGAGTGAGCGTCCATTAAAGCACAACAGCATTTATGTCATCTTTCTAAGGGCAGGTACCTAAAGAAAATTCAGGCTGAATTCACCTTTCTAGTTCACAAATTGTGCTCTGTCGTTAGGAATCAGGCCTCAGATGCTGATCCCAAATGAAGGATGAGTGAATCATTGATTATTTTCACCTTTCTTACTGGTTGGGGAATGCCCAGAAAGAGATCATAATTATTTTCAGTTTTATTCATCAAGCAAAATTACTTGGGTTTTTTTTTGTTTGTTTGTTTTTAATTTCCTTTCCGGTTCAGCTTGTTATTTGAGCTTACTTAGCTGTGATTGGCCACAATCATTCACATGCTATTGTTTCTGTTCCCTAACTGCCTGAGCTTATATCATTTATTATTGGAGTTTTGGCATGGAAGTGCCACTAAAGCGAATTTACAATTGTTTAAAATTGTACAAGCTTAAACTTTGCTTTATTTATTAGCATTTTGTGGTGCAAGTAAAACTCAACTACATAAATTATCATGGGAAGTGAACACTTTCTATTCATGGGCATGAGCATGGTCAGAGGACATTCATTTAAAAATCCAAATAAATATTCTCAGGAACATTTTTGCAATATTTGTCTAGTTCTACTCTAAACATGCCTAAAACATGATTTCTGATGCCAAATTCTGATCTAATATACCTTGGATCTGATTTTAGCGCTGTATTAAAAAAATAAATTATCTCTGGCATAAATGTTATTTTACTGGTACCTAATAAAACAGTTAAACCTGTAAAAAAATAAAGTTCTTATTTTCTCCTGAAGTTGTCATGCTTATACCTAAAACACTGAGATCCCCTTTAATACACACACACACACACACACACACACACACACACCTGAAACTCTGGATTCCCCTGTAATATTCACACATCCCAGATATATATATATATATATATATATATATATATATATATATATATATATATATATATATATGTGTGTATAAATATAAACATGTGTATAATAATATAATATTTGTGTGTGGAGGGAGGGAGAGAGAGACTCTTTATATCTCAGTAATTGTTAATGTTATTTTTTTGCAGTGTTTAAACAATTTCATGTGCTAAAATATCAGCTAACCAGTGCATTTTTATGTGGGTCCTTTGTGCATTAAAGATAAAATCTTCAAGGGAACAGGAAAAACATGGACATTAGTAACTCTTATATATACTTCTTGGCGCTATTCTATTTTAATTAGCACAATTTGAAGACTGTAACCTTTCCCAGGCCTACATTATGCATGAATATTTTATTTGCATTAGTATAAAGTAAAAATAATTTGATCATCATTTGTACTATTTACAAGTACATGTTTTTAGACACGCGCAGTGTCCCTATTTATAGCCTACTTTAAAGTTCTTAAATAGCATAGAGTGCTGACAAGCAAAGTATTGATGTTTACAGTATCATGCAAACCCTGAAGCCAGCCATGCTCACATCTCTTTGAATTACTTTTCCAATTCCAAGCCTCTAAGAATCCAGCCCTCCTTTATCTTTTCTCGTTATAAAAAGTGGCAGGAGGCAGAGTGGCAGAATGACCCACAAGATGGCACCTGTCACCAGTGGGATTTCTCCTGCATTCTGCAGGCCAAATTTTGTTTGAACTCACTGTGGCCTCTGTCATATCCTCATTTTCCCTTCCACTCTTGGCTCTCCTTCTTAATCCCTTTTGTGCAGGCTGAGGCTCTGTTTACCCAGCGTCCAAAACCTTTTTCTGCAAGAAGCCAAAGTAAAACTTTAATTTGAAAGCTGGGCTGAGAATTAAGCAGCAAAACACTGTACTGGATGCGGTTAGCTACAGCAGCTGCATCCTTTCTCTGGGTTTACTTAAAGACATCTCCCCTCCCCCCCCCCCCCCGCCCCTTATAGTATCAGCAGACTCAGTCTTATAGACGTGCATCTGAAATACATGATTACTTTAGGTCTCAAAGGTGAGGGAGTTGATTAGCACTCTAATGAAGCCCTTTGTTATTACTTAAAGGCAAGGTACATCACAGGTAGATGAAATGTACAGTAAGTAAGCTTCCTGCTGTAGTTTAACCCTGATGGGGTAGCATGCAGTACAATAATGAGGTTCCTATTCATATTAAATAATGGTTTTAGTCTGCAATAGAGTTGGGGGGGGGGGGTTTAAACCTTTCTAATACCAAGCAGGAGGGAAAGGGAGTAAGGAGATAACATCTCAGGAAACAAACTGGCAAAGTCTTCTTTCACAAATTGTGTTATATTTTGTCCAGGATGGTGTGGGAAAAATTTAACTGGTCAGTTAGGAACAAATATGTAAAGAAAGCACTGCTGAGTATCCCTTTTCCGCCTTTGAATACATGATGAGGTAAATCCAAAGGCCCTTACAAGCAGTTCAGCATCCACACAAGAAAACCCCACAAGCTCATAGAGATTCTCTTAGTTCTGCTGGGTGCAAAGGAGGGTTGCTCCTTCAAAGAAAAGGGCATATGACTCATCCCCAAGCATAGCAGGTCATCTGGAACCAGCCTGGATCCCAGGAGACCTCCAAACAGAAGCCCACACTGCTTCTCATTTCAACACCCCTTCCTCCTCTATCTCCAGATCCCAGGAGCAGCACTGACAGAGATTTCGCCTCGTCGTGTCATGATTGGGACCAGCTTGGGGCTATACGATGTTCTCCCATGAATCTCCACGTGACTGGAGAATGACCAATATGCATCCTCCTCAGCCCTCTCCCTACCCATTCCTCCTCTTCCCCCACAGCAGCTTGCAAGATCTGTAGCATATGTTAAGGGCATGAGGTGACTCTATGGTGCCCATTGGAGGTCGGAGAGAGAGAATGGTTCTGTGGAGGGTAACTAAACTCCTTCCCCCATCACTGGAGGGGGGAGATCCACATGCAGTCCTCAGTTCTCACCCAGAGAAACTTCCTCTGAAGTCAGTGGAAAGTAGCCTCGGTAGAAGCTCAGTAAGGACCTCACTGTTTGGCCTGAATATATGTGAGAGTATTAACTGCTTAGAATATAACTCATGTATTCTAATTCAACTAAAATTTGTGAAAACAATATAGTCATATTTAGACACAGGTTATCAAGGGAATTAAATACACTATTATTAATTATTATTATTATTAAAGCCTTTAAAATGTTAAGATGATCACATTGCTTATTAAGATATCCCTTTAAAAGCACTCTCTACAATTAACTCAAACAGCAGAGGGCTTTTCTGCTTCCCACATAAGTCAATTTTATTGCTAAAATCCTGATGTCATCAACAGCTCTAATGCAAAACAATCAGGTCATAAATGCATATTTTGCAGAAAGGCCCCAAATCCTGGTAAATTAGTGTAGACCTGAAGCGGGTGCTCTTCTTACTAAGCAATAGGGGGAAGAATTAGAGGGAAACCTTTTTTTAGTTGGAGAATGCAGTTCCGTTGAAACTGAAGTATTTACATAAGAACATAAGAATGGGTCAGACCAAAGGTCCATCTAGCCCAGCGTCCTGTCTTCTGACAGTGGCCAATGCCAGGTGCCCCAGAGGGAATGACCAGAACAGGCAATCATCAAATGATCTATCCCTTGTTGCCCATTCCCAGCTTCTGGCAAACAGAGGCTAGGGACACCATCCCTGTCCAACCTGGCTAACATGAAATTGTGTTAATTTCGCTGAAAAGTCATTTTGGAGGAAAACCAGGGGAAAGAGTTACAATGTTAAACCGTCCCATTTCAACATGTTTGGAACCAAACGTTTTGATTTTTCATTTTTCAAAGACATTTCGGTTTACTTTTTAAAAATGTTTGTATTATATTATGTAGCAAATAAGAAAATATCAAAATTGAAACAAAAGAATTCCTACTGATCTGAAACAAAAAAAAAACCAAACAAATTAGAATTTTCCTTTGTGGAGAATTTTAATATTTCCTGTTTCATATCAATTGGAAAAGAAGCCAGATTTCACAATCTCAAAAGTCTTCACAAAATGGAATTTCTGTCCTTCACCCAGGTCTAGAAGACATCTTCTCCTACAGGCTTCAGTGTGGATGAGGAGCCACTCAGCAGCAGCTACTGCAGCACCCACTCTGCTTGAGCCTATGATCCCCAGGAAGCAATAGCCAGTGGATCAGATAGTGATGCATCTCCAGGTCTTGTCCTATACCTTCCCAGCCTGCCATAACATGCTACTGCCCCCCCAATATGGTTTAAATGGTTCTCCCATAGAGGGAGCATTCCCTTATTTGCTCCCCAAATCCATCCTCCTACACGGCACAATTGCTGTTTTTCTGCTTCATGTTGGCCTTTCTCCCATTCAGATGAGTGGGACAATATTTTCCTTCCTCACACATCTTTGACTTAATTTTCAAAATATGGGCATAGCCCTGGATAATAAATCCAGTTTTTAGTTTGCAGTAGAATTTTGGGAGGGGAAAACCCCCTAACAACAAAGCAGCAGGGAAGAGAACTATCGATAACATCCTAAAAGGCAGAATTACTTATTATTATTATTATTGTGAACGCCTTTAAGATGTTAAGATTATACTTTGATTATTAATTCCCTTTAATAACACTCTCTACAGTTAAATCAAACAGCAGAGGGCTTTGCTCCATTCCACATAAGTCTATTTTATGGCTAAAATGCTGATATGATAATGCACAGCAATCAGGCCACAAAGTCCCTTTTTGCAGAAAAGCCCCCAAAATTGCAACTTTGCCTTCCAGATATTTTGGCAGAGTGAAACTCAGAACAATTTCAGAGTTATTGGGCCAACTAACTTGCCACAGGAGTTAAAGGGACAAATTCTATTCTCAGTGACACCAGTGTCAATGCAGAGCAACACCCATGCCTTCACTGGAGCTGCTCTGTAATGGTACCAGTAAAAGCGAGAGCAAAATTCAGCCATAAATAGTTGCATGGGGTTTATGTCAGCACCAGATCTGGAACATGGCAATAAAGGTGCCTGTTTTTACAGAACACAGCCTTCCCAGTCTCCTCCAAACATGGATGCCCACCTCCTTCACAATGCTCCATAGACATCTCACAGTTTCCCATTGTGTGATCACCAGCAGGTTGCAGGCTGGTGCTTCCCTTCCCGCCTTTCTGCACTGCAGGGGGTGGACCTGCAAGAGGGCTATCAATACAGCGCGTTTGACTGAGTTGCCTGCGCTTTTCAGAAATGACTCCAAAAATGGTTTAGGTTTTGAAGCATTGTAATTAAACTCATCTACAGCTGGTGTAATGAAACAAATAACAGAAATTCTTTGCATGTCAAGGACAGCTATCATTTGGGCTTTTTTAGCAGCGTTGTTTTGCAGCATTTCCTGTGTGAGCTCCATTACTTCTGCTTCTTTTAACTACCATCCTGCTCACTTGGGAGTCATATTTAAGGTCAGCCAGTATACATTAATCCTGCCTGGAGTAAAAATTTACTCCTCACACTGGAAATGACAGGCCTGTACAACAACACATGAAAAAAAAAAAAGTCATTCATTATTTATAAAAAAGCAAAAGTAATGGGCTGTCTTTTCTTACATTACATATGTCCTGTATGAAAACTCCAAACTGTATATTATTATAAAAGCTCTGTTCCCTGTAATATCTCTTTGATTTTGTAATTATTTTAGGCTTTCCACTCAGGAGCAATAAAAAGAGCTTATATTTTCTCAGCACTCAGATGAAATAACTTTGAAATCATGCCTCCTAGTTTGCTTTATGCTTTCTAGTTCTCTATAGTATAATTTATCTCAAGATGTCATCCCCCTACCCCATATGACAGTCTTTTTGATGGGACCAGGGGAAAATACTCAAAAAGAAGGATATTTTGGGTTTAATTTAGGTTAGCCACTCCTCCTCCCCCCCCAAAAAAGATCACAAAATCAAACAACACAGCAAGAGATAATCCTCCACAAATAAATTTATCAAGAGAGAATTTTCTGCAGACTTACTAAATGGTCATAGGGGATACAAGGTAGGGATCAAATATACCGTTGAGTAAGGAAACAGAGAGCACAAACTTTGTCCTCAGCTCGGGGACAATGATGCTCAAAGATTAACCCACCCTCTCAATTAACACCTCACATGAAAATCCCAGCAAGGTCATGGGATCTGTGCTGTGACTCGGTCAATCAGCATTGCCTGCCTCCATACAAACCAAGATCGAATGCAGAATTAACACTGGTCCCCCAAGCCTCCACTCGCAGACTCACGTCAGATTAAGCCCTTGCATGGAGGAGATATGAAAAGCATTTCTAATTAGGGTCTGAGGTTACTGGTTAAAATGCAGTCGAGCAGTCTACCAACCATTCTTCTCCTTTTTTTTTTAATATAATTTTAATTAAACTCAGATAATTCGTACCTGCATATATTTAGTACTACTTGAATGCAAACCTGATAAAGAATACTCCTGATCCCCACTTAGCTGCCACAAGGACTTATTAAAGGGAGGGTGACTGTCTTCAAGATCTTTCATGGGTCCTTTTGCAATAATTACTTTTACTATCAAATGAAAAGCATAATATTTTTCTGTAAATATTTTTCCCCCTTGTAAAACCTCGACACCCCTGCTCTCATGACAAAAGTATAATTATAACTTGATTGGAGAGCTTGGGAACTGACAGTATAACCCATTAGGAATTTATTCCACGTGTTCTGCTCCTCTTTTTCTCCCAGTTTACAGCATTTGTGAAATGCACATTGGGGGATTTTTTGTGTACCCCTTTATTCAGCATGGAAGTGGTGCTAAACCTCCTGCATTCTGAAAATGAGATATGCTGGCATTCACCAGGTCTTGTTAAATTATTAACAATTCTGTGGCACTGTTCAACATTTCTGCCATTGTGTGATTAGCAATCTAGATCCCCTGTACCAATTTTTAATATCTGAAATGACCCTTGAAGCCTTCAAAGCACAGCTTCCGCATACTAAAGCCCAGCTATTCCAAATTGTGGCTTTGAATAATTCAGGAATTGTCACAGCAGCTCTGTACTTATTAAAGCATTGGGAAAACTTTGGAACTCTAATATCTACAGGGCTCTCTATTGTTATGCTGATGGTAAAGATGGTTTTATATGCAATATTGCTATTCAACACACCTCCACAATGCAGTTTAGGAGGAGTCAAGGAATGATCCAAACAAGTGCCAGTAGTAAGCAGTAGAACCTGGGGGGAAGGGGTCCTTCAGATTTTCATACAATAAGCTGAAGCTTCCATAGGAGTTGGGGGAGATGATGATGCAATGATCTTTTAATCTAACTTTAAACAATAAATCGTATCATCCAAAAATAAGGTTCAGCGAGCACAACAGTGATCTGCTACTTCCCAACAACTTCTTATTTTACAGCAAAGCAAACTAAATAATCTAAGTACAGAACTTGAGGGTTTTTTTTCTTGATTGTCAGAAGGACAGAAAATTCATTTGACTGTTTCAACAACATACCCATGCTGATTCCAGGTAAGCAAGTATCATAGGCCTCACTGACAAGGCAGATCTTATGAAAAGCTTTCACAGAGGTGAATTTTTCATAGAGGTTTTATTAGGTCCACAGACGATCCTCAGCGAAGTCTAGACCTCAAGTCATACCAGTTCTAACATCCAAAAAGTCTTTATCTGTAACATAATCAGAAAGCGTATGTCAATTCCACAAAGAAACCTCAAATCAACAAACAAACAAACGTCAAACAAAAAGAGAACTTGCTTTCGAAGCTCAGATTTTAAAATCCCCAAGGAAGGATGTCATACCCGAATAGCTTTGGTTAGATTTTAAAATATGGGAATTATCATATTAGAATAAATCACTGGGCCTCTCTCATCTGGCAGTGACCTATGCCTAATGTGTTATTAGAAAGATGAAAACATCCAAAATAAACCTAGTTAACTCTATGGTATTGTAGTAGCTAAATAGATTGTCAAGATCTTTGGCAAAGTTCAATCAACCAGTTCCATTTCCAATCTGCTAAGAGAGTACCAGAGCACTCACATCCATGCTGACTATCCTCAGTCATGTGGTTTAGTAGCACTAGCTATGAAAAAGGAGGCTCAAAATGTCTGTGCATTATTTAGGATCCAAAGCATCTGGTATCAGACACTGCCATACGTCATACATGGCAGTGACCCAGTCACCCACAAAAGTTCTCCCTGTTTTAGTCACTTTATGGGAGACATCTGAAGGGCCCATAGGATGTGATTACAGAGATTAAGGGAGATACCTCCACAGTGTCCCAACATTTTTGAAATATCTACAGTCCATGTGGGAGAAAACTAGTCCAACTCACTGATCTGGCTCAGTAAAACCAGCAAAGGGGGTTAGAACAAAAAGAAATACTAGTGTATTTCCACATTCATGCTATCTGGTTTAGAGCAGGTGATAAGGTTTTATTTACAACCATGCTCATGATATCTGGTTTGAAGCAGGTGATAAGGTTTTATTATTGCTGCCTACTTCGAAAAGCAAATTACTTTGCAGGTGGCAAAGCAGTACATCAGACATGACCTGGTTTGACTGTGAAATCTGTCTGCCCAGGAAAAGGAGGAATAAAACTTCCACCGGGCTAATAAAAGGTATAATGGGTAGGCAGGGAAAACTTTCTGTTTGAATGCCACCTTAATGTGAATATCAACACTTGGTACTTTCACTTGAGGGTTTTATCGTACTTTGAAGTGCAGTAAGAAATAGAACCATATTCTCCTGGCTTCCATTCACTTTCCTAGACTCCCATTCACTCACCAATACACCACACTAATGTCCTCTCTCAAGCAGGAGTTTATACTGAGGAGGTTGTTGCTATAGAAGTAGAAGCAGCTAGAACAAGCCAAAAGAATTTGAATTAGTTTATGTTTTTTCCCCCAATCCCAGTTTATGATGCATGCAAATTAACATACCTTGTAACTTTTTAAACTAATGCAACTGCAAACGTAATTCCCAGTCTCTTTGCGCATTCTTAGGAGACTCTTCTGCCCCATATAAGAACTTTCCCTTATCTGTCCATCTCAATGTCGCGTTTCTTCTGAAAAAATAAAATTCTTCACCCTTGCCAAATATGTCTTAAATTTCTCTCTCTCTTGGTCCTTGGTTTTGTTGCTGCATTATTTCAATGTCATGGGGCATTTGGGAGTAAATGTATATGAAAGGCTGTCAATGAATAAAGGGAGTATTGAAGAAATGTTTAATGCATCTTTGAAGAGGGGCAAACTATTTTGCCTCAACAAACTGCTTCAGGCAGAAGTTGGGGGGGAAATGTTGAAAATTTGCAAAAGTGTAATGCCAGAAAATTTATTTTTATAGGGCTAACCCTCTAGGGCTGAACTCTCTCCTAAGGAGCTTAGTACCCTTGACTCCCACTGACTTCCCACTCCTGCAAGGTACGGAGAAATCCTGTGATATGGTGAGTGGCCTCATCTCACCATGAAGTCAATGGGAGTTGAGGGAATCATGCAGGATGGAGCCTATTGAAGATATACAAGCATTTTTCTCTGTTTTTCTTTAGAAACTCAACCTATCACCAGAGCCATCATGATTTTTGTCCCTTTTCTGAAGTTATTCGTAGCCAACACTTCTTTTAATGAGTTTATCATAAATCATTTAGGACCAAATTTTCAAACAACGGCAACTTATTTACATCTGCAGAACATCAATGTGCAAACAGGTAATTAAGAGTCCCCTGACAAAGATTTTTCTTTATTAAAAGTGTCATTATTTTGAATAACCTGTACATTGTCATTGTTAATCATCATATTATTATGCTTGCCCCTTGTTTATATTCACCTGTGTGACACCCATGGGGCTATACTTGCCCTTTGATACGCATAAAGGTCTCTCTTGTAGGTCAGTGGCAACCACATGAATTCACTAAAGCTTGGATCCCCTGCTCCAGCTAACTAGCCTTGTTTTCCTTTCAACTCTTTGGGTGAAATTCACCATTGCGCAGCATGTTAAGTCCAATTTTGAAGATTTAAGTGGCGCATAAACCTTGTGTTGGCTCTCAGCACAATAACGAACAAGACTAAACCATTGAAACCAAATTCTGAGCCCTATTTTTTCCCTCCTGATATTTGATTCACAGACACTATTCTCTCTCGTGTATATTGGTTTTCTTTCGGAAAACCAGATCTTCTTTTCAATGCCTTAACAAACACAAAATATGCACAAGGTAACATACAGAAAGTATAATAATGAGACCAGTGATAATATAATAATGATAGTCAAAACTCTATCAAACATGCAATTAATATTTTAATTATAGTTCTCTGGTATATCTGCATCTCACTGTGAAAAATAACTGGGTCTAGTAATTTTCAAGGAAGATGACAAGATTACTATTACTAATGTTCCAAGGTACAAGTATTTATTTTTTAATGTTATTAATGTTACTAATTATGATGAATATGATTATTTAGAGTCATTATGTGGTAGAAGAGTTTGATGAGCCATTCAGAGGCCTAGAATTTAACGTTCAGCCTATAGCAATAATTTACTGTGGAAAATTAATAGCACTGGTCGAACTGTATTGTTATAAACATACACTGCAATTAAAATTCTTTTTTTTTAAATGCTAACAAAACAAAAAAATCCAAACGTACAGATTGCTCTGTTAACCAATAGAGCTTGTGTTTGCAAGATGATAAGAAAAGCAACCTTAAAAGAAAACATTAGACACTGCAAAAAAGGATAATGACTTTTTCAAAAGGGAGAGAAAGCTTTCCATGGCTTGCTCCAATAAGCAACCTTCCTCAGATGAGCCATACTATTACAGGTCAGGAATCTTGCGCTAGATGCTGTACATACACCCAGTATGAGACAGTGCTTACGAGCTTACACACTAAATAGACACGTCAGACAAAGGAAGTATTATGCAATGCCTATTTTGCAGATGGAGAGCTGAGATTCAGAAAAATTAAGTGGCCAGTTCAAGCTCACACAACCTCCTTGCTAGAGGCAGAAATTGAACTCAGAACTTCTGAGACCTAGACCAGGGTCTTAACCACTAGATAACTTTTCTGTCAGTCTCACCGGTCTCAATAGGGCTCCTTGCATGAGCAAGGTAAGGTTCTGAAGACCTGGGCTAGATCGTGCTCAACCACACTGACTTCAAGGGGAGTTAAGTGCAGTCAGCACTTTCACCCAAGTGCTCAGCACCTTGAAGGAGTGGTCCTAGAGATTCTATGCATATTTTAAACTTAGACTGCCCATTCACTATGCACAGCTGTCTCCACTGCAACTATGTCCCTCATGGCACACACTGAGAAAGGGTAGAACCATTATTAACTAGTTAAACCTGATAAATACAGACTCTCAAAAAAGGAAGGAAAAAAAGTGAGCATTTTAGCTTTGTAATATATTTACATCAATGACTGGCACTCCATTAGGATTGGTATCAAAGGGGGTGGGATGCTGGTGTCTTTGCATTTGGGCCTTTCACATCTTCTGATTGATGGAACTGAAAGGTTTCTGCTTGTAAAGCAGTCACCCCGCACAGCTGTCTCTTGCTCTAGTCCTCCTTTCCACTGCAGTTTATGCAGCTCTGATTTCATTTAGCAGCCCCCTTTGAATAGCAACATTCTTACAGTGGGAGTAAAGCTTTGTATTAAAGAGGATGCTTTGCAATTTGCATGCACGCACTGTATTGCCAAGTGTTGAATGGGCACTTGCTTGCCAAGGGACATGCAGCAATGTGTATTCCCTATCTTCGCCACTTTGCTGGTTTCTTAAATTATGTGCGTTATACTTCTCTTTCATGTTCAAAGCAGAGCAAATTTATTTGATATATTTTGAATGCTAAAGCATGCCAATGACATCAATCAAACTACAGAACACTGCGAAAGCTGCTAGAGAGTAATCAGAATTGGCCATAAGCCATAAATATCTACTATCTCATGGTTCTTTTGGCTGCTATGCAAACTTTGATAATTAGCACTGATCAATGATCATGAGGGATAAAATGGTATTATGATATAATGGCATGTATGCTACAGCTGATACTAAGGCTATATACGACCTGTCCTCGACTAGATCAGCTTTCTCTACACTCTTGGAGCATTCATTGATATGGCAGACTTTTGTTTTAACCTCACTGAGTAAGCTAACAGAATACTACAGTCGAATCAGAATGGGCACAGCCGTTATGGTTATTTCTGTATGTTTTGCATTTGTATCCTATGTAACATACCCCTTATAACAAAGGTGACTAGCTCATAGAACATTCCTACTTATTCCTGCTAGGTCATAAAGTGCACATAAACTAGATTAACGCCTTTTCATTATTTTCTCCCTTGTAAATGAATTGGGCATTTCCTCTCTTAAAGGCACAATAAATCAAGCACTCCAGAGGCATGTCTCCCACTGAGGACCTACGCACAGAATATTTGTAGGACCAGGCCCCAATTTTCATCCAATGCTTATTTTCACTTTATACATCTTCCAGTTGGCCTCCTGGTAAATGTATCATTTTTTTCTTCTCACAGGCTGGCACAAAGTCATTTGCTGCCTCACTCGAACCCTATCCTCCTGAATAAAAATAACCAATAGGCCATGATTATGTGTTTCTCTTACTGCCAGTGCAGCTCTCTATTGCATATTCTGCATTCTGTGCTCGTATGACACTACCATTGATGTCAGGTTTGTTCCTGAGGACTAAATGTAAATTATTTCTTCCTGTTGGGTCTGTGGGGGGGAGCCCATTGCCAGTGTATTACTGGGCTCAAAAAAAACGTAAAACTGGGGTCAAATAAGAATTAGATAAGTTTGGAGGATAGGTCCATCAATGGCTATTAGCCAAGATGGTCAGGGACGCAACCTCATGCTCTGGGTGTCCCTAAGCCTCTGACTGCCAGATGATGGGACTGGATAACAGGGAATGGCTCACTCGGTAATTGTTCTGTTCTGTTTGCTCTCTCTGAAGCACTGGCCACAGTCAGAAGAAAAGATACTGGGCTAGATGGACCATTGGTCTGACCCAGTATGGCCATTCTTATATTCTACTGTGGTCTACTGTGAATGAACCAGCATGTGTAATTAAGTAACAAGAAAAAAGAAAACATCTTTAGCAAGGTTTATTTAAAAAATATGAGGCTCAAACTCTAACATCCTCAATTTTTACTCAGGCTAACTCCCAGTGACTTTAGAGTTTTGACTGATTGTGGCTTTTCCCCATGTGCTGAATCAGAGAAAAATTAAACAAATACAGTACTATTGCATGCTCTTTAAAAGCATGTGTGATCAATGAGAGCCCATTCATTCTAATTTCAATGGTGCATATTTTCTCCAGAAGTGGTGTATTTTACATAGTTGCACACACCATTTGACTGCTTGACACAGGAGTGTGAACTAAACCCCTAATGAGCCCAAGAAGAATCTGACCATCTTTTGCTGCTAGAGTTGCATACAGATAGGCAGTTATTGTCATCACATCCACATAAAGTAAGTTAAATATGAGCTGGATGCACAGCCAGTATATCTTACCCTAGCCTACTTTTCTAGGAATGCCCTGGAGAAGTCATGTATGGCCTAGAAAGGAAAAGGATTTAAATGTTCTAAAATTCCCTCATCTGTTACGTCTCCCAGATATATTCAAATACCTTCCTCCCAACTGTAAGAGTTGTGCTCATCCAGTCAGGGTCGAGAAACAATATCTGAGGGCTTATGTGACCAATCACAATTAACGCAGCTCAGAACTGATCATAAGCAAACTCTCCATGGTTAATGTGTACAGTTATGATAAAAAGAAATGTTACATACATACACCCACTCTCTCTCTCACACACACACACACCCCTCACATCTTAATAATGACTAAATTACAGGACAACACCAGACCAGAAAGAGAGGCTATATTTGTCAAGGACGTTATTCACTGTGAATTTTTCACTTTGCTCTATTAATATTCGTTTGAACTTCTATAAACCTTTATGTCCAAAATTCTTAAACATTCATTGATTTGTGAAGTAAGAGTCACATTTTAAAGATAGGAAACCAAGACAGAAAGACAGGAAGGTCGCAGCACAGCAAAGAATAGAGCCGGTATCTCCAGAGTCATAGTCCAGCAACTTAGCCGTAAAACTTTCATTCTACCATGGGGAAATCATCCATTGGAAAGGAGTTTTAATTTCCAGATATTCTTGGCTTGTTTGTTTTTTCCTGAATCCCCCTCACTGCCTGGAAGTCACTAAAATTCTTGAATTAATGTAGAAATTTATTTATTTATGTTCTTCCTGTGACAGATTTAAACCAGCTGATTCATGCATAGGCATTTCACTCTAGGTTAGAATAAATTGTCCTCCAAAATAACACTGTTAAATTGAGTGGAATTAGCTCCCTCCAAGTTCCAAGGTACATAATACATATTATAAACTTGTCTAACTTGGCACTGATTTGACAGCCTCAGTCTGAGAGGGCAGAGAATGAAAATGAGTTTTAGGCATCAGCTATGTACAGGCACAGTATCCATTTATGTACAATCCTTCAGCTGATTGCCCTGTGTGCCTAAACACTTGGACTCAACTTCAGTGCTGCCATTTGGTCATAGAGCCCCCAACAATCCAGGATTCCCCAAGCTGAAGTCTCACATAGCCCATTTTTCCTTATGCAGGATCCAAAGGTTTCCTGCTATTTCTTCAACAGATCCTAGAGGCAAGTGGCCAAATTCTGCCACACCTGTGTAAATCTACAGGCACTGAAAAGACCTATAGCTCAAGGAGAGTATTTATTAACTAATTATGGAGAAAGTGCTGGGTCATAACTTTTCTGGAAAGCATGAGGAAGGTTGGGACTCATTTTGAGTATTCAGTAAATAAGTTTTCATTTCAAGTGAGATTCACTAGAGTAGTCAATATTTTTCTTTAAAAAGATTTTCAACAAAAAACAGATTTTCAGCCAAACCAAAAGTTTCCATTTAAAAAAAAAATCCAAAGTTTTAAAATTTTGTCTTAGTAGGGCAAATTCCACTGTCTGTCATCTCTCACTCTCCCCCCACTCCCCTGCCTCTATTTTTTTCCCACTGTAAAATGGGGAGGCAGGAAACAAAAGTGAGAGAAAATGGGTTCCTCACACCCCCCACCATAAGAAAATGTAGATGCCCATTGACAAAAAAATTTAAAATTTTCATGCAAGCTTTTGAATGAAACAAAAACATTTTAGTTTCTTCTGAAATATTTCACAAAATACATCTTTTTTTTTTAATTCAGCCCAAAAAATCACCCCATGCAAAGGGCCAGCATGAAGTCTAGTACCATGCAAAGACTAAAGCAGCAACTGTAGATTTCCCCACCACCACCACCAAAGAGGACATTCTGGGATGGGGAAGAGATAGTGCCAGATAGCAGCACCCAAAGACGTATTGCAACAGCCCTGTCTCCTGGTGCAAATTTCCAGTTTGGCCCCTGAAAGGATCAGGTGAGCAGACAAGTAGCACCTCACATGTGCACTGAGAACTGTGTTGGCATGACCCCTAATGATCTCAGTGCAGTTACTCTGGATTTACACTAGTGTCACTAAATTCAGATTCTGGCTCCAAGGGTTTCAGACTCTCCTTGTTCACTTTTGTGGTGTTAATATGGAAAAAAGTTCCACCCTTTGTATTTAATTTGAAGGGAAGAGGAGGGGAATCTCTATTAAGTCCTCTATTAGATTTTCTTAACTCATCTCACTGAAAACACAATAACTCCTGAAGAAGAAGAAGAAAATAGTCTGAGATATAGTGTGACTTTCTGCTTTACTGTCACTCTGAATTTCACTCTGCATGGCTGGTAGAATAAACTACATAAATCATCAGAAAAAGAAAAGACACCGATAGAGACTGATCCAAGTCCCACTGAAGTCAATGGGTATCTTTACACGGTCTTCAATGGGCACTGGATTCGGCCCAGAAGGGGATGATTTGGCACTCAGAACAGCTCTCTCTTTTTTCTTCCTAACTGTCATTATCTCAGTCTCACTGGCATAGTCCAGTTTTGGGCTTGCATCACATTCAACCACCCATCTCCCTATCAAGGACATGATAATGATGATGCTGTTACGGTGCACTGATTATCTGATGCATTATGTAGTCCATTGGCTCTCATGTTGGGAAATTTCCCACTGGCTTGGTGGCATGATTTTTTTTTAAAGCTTTCTCTTCATTGTGAGCCTAATGGCTATATTCAGGCTTGCAATAAAAAGCAGCCCTACTGGTTGAATGACAGCAAGTTCAAGTGCTTTTGTGGGCTCATTCTCTACAGTTTGTGACATTGGTAAAGTGTTTGCTGCAATTCTGCAAAATAGGCTCCAATTTCCCAACCAAATTTCATGTGAGCAGATCTGCAGGTGCACACTGCTGTGGGGTGAATAGAGCCTTTTGCAATACACACACCCAATCTGTTCCCAGAAACAAACATACATAATGGTTTGTATGTAATATCTATATCTAGAGAGACTGAGAGATAAATATAAGCAGAGAGAAATCTTTCAAAAATATTCAAGTAGATTTCCTGCTAGTAGAAGGTGCCAGGTAGTCAACCCTAGAGACTGAATACCATTAAATAGCCATTTAACAGGTACACTAGGTGCAACTGGAGTTTTAACTTCCTCAGGAGACTTTGCCATTGTGTCTCAGCCTGGAGAGAGAGGAATTAGCAGCAAGACTGAGAAAGTAGTTCAGTCTGCATTCCCATTACATGTTTCCCCACTACACAGATGGCCCACAAGAGCAGACGTTAATGTCAGTTGTGATAGTGATGCAGCAACATCACCTGCAAACTGAAAAATAAAAATCTGTTTTTTAAAAGAGGCTCTCTGTCAAACAGGAAATATACACTATGGATCTGACCCTGCAACCCTTACTCATTAGAATAGTTCAAAATGAATGAATGAGTAAGGTTTGGAGGATCAGGACTTACAGTCCCTAGAGATAGGGTTTTTTTGTAAGTTTGAAACTGACAAAAACATTTCAAATTTTTGAAAGTAAAAAAAAAAAATTCTATTTTTAACAACATTTTCACAAATTCCTTCTCCTTCCCTGATTTTTCAACTGGCTATCGAACTGGTAGAAATGTTTCCAAGTTGAACAACATTTTGAAATCTCAAAAAATTGAAAAAAATATATTAATTATTTTCCTCTCTTTTTTGACCATCTCTTTCAGACAGCATAATATGGAGCATTCGACTGTGAGTCCTCTTGAAAATGGGTATTTTTTATAGGATTTTCTTTACTACTCTGTTGTTGTTTCACTCTGTGCCAGCAGTGGTAAAACTGTATTTTCAGACCTTGTGGCTTACACATGTCACTCTTCCCTGGCACCTGAATGCCATGTCTTGGGGGTGGGGTGGATTTACATGGCATGTGCTCTAAGCTAATATTTTTCTGCATCACCCGTTGCTAATATCTGACTTGAAAAAAATCTCACTCCACTTGCTTTTCTGTCTTCTTGAATTTAAATCCTAAAATAGCTCAGAAATGAGCTGCATTTACCCTCCTGCTCTCTTTCGATCTCGCTGTCTACCTTTAATATGACTCATATCATGGTATCTCAGGCCCAGATTTCAATGGAAGATAGGCGCCTGCATACCTTTGGGGATCTGGGCCTGACTGCCTATCTGTCCAGCAGTAACACTCCTATCTAGTCCTATGAATGTCTTTAAAAGACCTTCCTCCTCTTCTAGTTATTGGCGTGCACCTGAACTGGTTGCTTGGCCTTCAGGGTACTTGGCTCATATTGTTCACTTGTCTCTGGAAAGTCTCAAAGGCTGACATAGTATCATTATACACCTCTACCCCAATATAACGCGACCCGATATAACATGAATTCGGATATAACGCGGTAAAGCAGCGCTCTGGGGGGGCGGGGCTGCGCACTCTGGTGGATCAAAGCAAGTTCAATATAACGCGGTTTCACCTGTAACACAGTACGATTTTTTAGCTCCCGAGGACAGCGTTATATCGGGGTAGAGATGTAGTTCAAACAAACTATATCGACCATGGCAGCAAAACTGTTGTTTAAAAACTTTAGTATTTCCACCCTTGAAGAAAAATTCTTGACACTAGAGTGTTGAAAATAAACACTACAGTCAGCTCTTTTCCATTTATTTCATTTTTGACAGTTAGTGGCAAAGTTAAATAGCACTAATACATTCCACTTTTTCCAGACACATCAAAGAAAGAAAAAAAATAGTATTGCCAAGCAAAGTTTTCAAGGAGTATATGTATATATTAGAAACCCTGCTAGAATATTATATATATCTTTTCTAGCAGGCTTTCTAATGGAAATTATTGTCATTTAGTCTAAAGATTATCTTGATTAACCCAGAGAGAGCTCCATTTGGTGCCAGGCAGTGAAGTACAAGAATGACCTTGGGACTTCTGAACACACTTTGCCTTAGCACTTCACAAAGTGATGCGCTTTGTTAGTGTTCTTGCACCTTGCAGTTTGCAGTATAAGCGGATGTTGCTGTTCTATTACAAAGTCTACACCAGAAAATACCTCCTCAGTTTTCAGTGAGTTACCTGAAACATTTGGGTGTGACTATAAAATCCATGGTATGCCATATAAGGAGGAACAATACAAATTTGTTCCCACATAATTATTACCAGGCCATGTCAGACATTGCCATTTTCTGGTAACTTGTCCAAGCCTTACCATACAGAGCCCCTTTCATGAGCATGGATGGTAACAATGAAATGTCAGTAAGCATGGATTTGTGAAAACTAGGCAAACAAACATATTATACAGATATATAATATTTGGATTACAAAATTAGTTGATAATGGTAACTATGTTGACATCACATACTTAGACCCACTCAATCTTCTCATTAAAAATATTAGCACTATGCAAAATCATGTTAAATGGATTAAAAACGGAATAACGCATAAATCTCAAAATGTAACTTAGTGGGGAATCAGTCAAATAGGGGTGTTTCTAATGGAGACCTTGGAGGGATCTGTTGGATCCAATGCTGTTCAGTATTTTTAGCAATGATCTGGAAGAAAATATAAAATAATTGCTGGTAAAATGGTAACGTTTGTAGATGATGTAGCTTGGAAGGGTAAAAATTGTAAGGACAGGTTAGTAACAGAGCAGTCTGGAATTCTTAGTAAGCTGGATTCAATCAAACATGCATTCTACTGCAGCCAAATATAATGGGATACATCTAGGAACAAAGAAATGTAGGGCACACTTACAGGGTGGGGCACTGTATCCTGGAAAGCAGTGACTCTGAAAAGGGGTCACTGTAGGTAACTAATGAACCTGAGCACCCCCGTGTGATACTGTGGCTAAAAGGGCGAATACAATTCTTGGATGTATAAACAAGGAATAGAGAGTACGGATTGGCAGATGGTATTACCACTACATATGGCATTGGTGAGACCGTTACTAAAATATTGTAAACAGTTCTCACGTCCACACTTTTAAAAGGTTGTGGACAAATCAGAAATGGTTCAGAAAAGAGTTACAAAAATTATTCAAGGTCTGGAAAACCTGTGTTACAGTGAGAGATTCAAGAAGCTCAGTCTATTTAGATTATCAAAGAAAAGGTGAAGACATTCCTTGACCATGGTCTACAAGCATCTACATGGGAAGAAGGTCTCTGATAATGGAGAGTTCTTTACTTACAGGCGTAACAAGATGTAATGGTTGGAAGTTGAAACTAGACAAATTCAGCTTAAGAAATAAGTCCCACACTTTTCATAATGAGAGTTGTTAACCATTGGAACAACTTACCCAGGAAAGCGGTAGAGTCTCTGTCACTCGAAGTCTTTAATACAACACTGGACATCTTTCTAAAAGAAGTTATTGGGCTCGAGACAGGCAAAATTTTATATCCTGTGTTTTGCAGGTGGTCAGAAATGAGAAAAGATGCTCAATGATTCCTCCTGGCCTTAAAATCTATCCGTCTATGAACCACTGCCTCATAGCTGCCTCACCAGGTCTTATTGCAAAAATTACAATTACAATACCACTCTTCTTTCTCATAGGGATTGTTATACCAGATCAGAACAGTGGTCCCCCGGGTCTAGTACCCTGACTCTGACAGTCACTCCAGATGCTTCAGAGAATTATACAAGAAACCCTGAAATGGACAATGCTCTTACAGGAAGTTTCTTCTTAAGTCAGTGGTTGGTTTACGGATAAGATTTAAATTTATATATCTCCTTTCTAACTGCTGGAGGGGTGGGAGTTGGGGCTCCTGGTCTGTCAGGGGTAGGGACGGCTCCCCAAAGGGTGCCCCACTTATATGGTGTTGGGGGGAGCATGGGAAGGTTTGCATTGGGATAGTGCATGGAGTGCAGAAAGAGTTCACTGACTCTCCTCTCCTCCTGGGAAACATCTTTTGTACCATTCTTGGTAAAGAAGATTTGGAAGGAGAGAAAAAACAGCTGAGGTTGGCAACACCATTACAGATAGAGCAACTGGGCTTTCAGACCCCTGGGTGCAATACAGGGAGTCACTCCTGAGGGCCTTCCTTAGGGTTTGTTTAAGGTCTTGAGGACTGCAATCCTTTAGGGTGCCCACACAGCCCTACTAGGTCATGTCCCATTAGCCATGGGCTCCTAGGCACTGCCCCTCAGCTGGATTGCACCACCAGAATTCCCACTGGCTATGGGCAAGTACATAGCCAAGAAGAGGATCCCAGCCCTCCTGTCCTGGGGAGAAGCAGTAGCCATACAGACTGCTCCCTGCTGGACATACTTTGAGAGATTCCGGCCTTGGATATCTGAAGCTGGAGTTGGGACAGTCTCAGGCCAGCAGGATGGTGTCTCCTGCAGCACATGGAAAAGACAAGAGGTGAGTGGTGCCCTCCCAAGCTCCTTCTATCACACAGCCCAGATCTCCTGCAGTACTGAGGCCAGTGGGTAAAGCCTTTTGTCAAGGCCCAATTTGCAGTCCAACCCGTGGGAGTGATGCGGGGTGAATACAGATTAATTCACTGCCAGAGGGAATGTCATTAACGATATAACTGACCCATATCTGTGCTCAGACCACTATGGCTCGTTTGACTCTGCTTGTTATCATAGTGCAGGTAAGTGCCCTATTAGCCTAACGTGACATTAAATTGAATTCCAGGATCCAGCCTTCTGACTCCAGCCTCCTAAACTTTCATTTTTAAAACCAATTATATTGTAATAAAGCCATGCCTATGGGCTGCTTCGTATCATAGTCAGCCTTTGAGTAATTCAGCATGGTGCTTGAACAAGCTTGTAATCATCTGAGTTGTGCCCAGGGATGCACTACCTGGACCATTTTTATTTGCCAGGCAGGCAGAGCGTATTTTTGTTTGCTGACTCTATTACAGAGTCTCAAAGATAGGTTGGGTAACCCATTGGCTGGGAATCCTGCAGCAGATCCTAGCTTCCCTTAGATCTCCTGGTATCCACCACGCAACCCACCTACCCCTCCGGTGGGATGATGAGAGTGAATCTCAGCAAGAGTATCCTCAAAGAGATCTCCTCACCTTAAGCTCTTCCCACAGGTTTTACCATCAGAAGTGATAATTTGGGCAATGGATTAGTCTAGAATTTAGATTTAGATGAAGTTTTGACCATTTTAAACTTGGGCAGAAATAAGGTTCAGTTTCAAATCTTAATGCGCTGGATAAAATTACTAATATTCCACTAAAACCCAAACATGGACATCAAACATACATGCCAAATCAGTTAACAAGTAGTTAGTGAAATTATCTTTGTAGATATCTTTAGCTCAAGGTGCTCTTCGTGACCCAAACTATATATTTGGCAATCTCTGTTTCTTATTTGATGCTAACAATCTATAAACTGATATTATTATTACCAGAGTCACCATGTATATGTTGCCAATTACAAGTCTTTTGGAAGAAATGTTTTTCTCTTTCCAGTACATAAATTTTCTTCCCCTAATAAAGTGTGGAAGGCTTCCCAAAGAGTTTAATAACCCAGAATCACTGGAGTGTAGCTGTTAAAACATGCTAAACTGGTTTAAATTCTGAGCTGTCAGATTTCATTTGAAATGATGAGGTCTGACCACTGTTTTCATGTATATTGGTGAAATTAGGTCATTTGAAACGATATGCAATAAATATTTAAAAGCACGCCAAAGTTCGAGTTATTGTTCTGAACTCTGTACGGCTTGAATGTAAACAAACATCCAGATAAACTATTAGTTTATTAAATCATACTAAATAATGGTTAAAAAATTTAAATAATCTGTGAAAAGCAATGTTCATCTAGTTAAAACAGCTCATTTTAGGAGGGTATTTTTCAACATTTCTTTAAAAAATAAAAGATAACTAGCTCAATCTTTTTTTTTTCAGACTGTAAAAGCAAATGCATATGGCATGAAAATCTGTTAAAACATAACACCTTATACCTTGATTTGTACCTGCTCCAAATATATTTGTCTATAAAATTAACTGCACATGGTGGTTTTCACATTGGCTTATTTTATCCATGTGTTCAAGAAACCGATTTAATTTATCATTGATATTCGGTATAATGCAGTTCTCCTTAGCAGACATGAAAAAGAGGATGGGTAAAAATACACCTAACTTGTTATCCTGCATTCAGGATGCAAATAAGGGAGCCTGCTGCCCCAAATGCCAGTCATTTATAGGGGTAGGGACCCGGACATTTAGCTTCAGTTAATGGGGCAAGAGTCAAGACATTCGGAGAGGGAGTCCCAAAAAGAATGTACCTTAAAAATCTCTTTTCTTTTTACAAACAAAAAAAAAATCGTACTTTGAACTTCTATAGCAGTGTCCATCTGAAGAACTGAAACCCCTTTGCAAAACACTATATAATCAAGCCTAAAAAAAAAAAAAAGGCACATGAAGCAGCTAAGCATTATTATCCTCATTTTACAGATGGGATAACATACACAGATGGGTTCATGGCTATGAAAGGCCTTTATCATAAAAGGAGTCACCCTCTCCCAGCACAGCCCACACAGCAACCTGTCACGGTCCCAAGGTCTCAGCCCCAAGACTGCACTTGGCCTGCTCCACAACTGGGAAAGAGGGGTGAGCCCATGTAGTCCCCTCATGCACCAGGCAGCTACATTCATCCCAGAGCTCATGATTGCAAAGGTTCAGCACCATCTGGCAGCCAGTTCAATGGCTAAATGCCACAGTCTAACCCTAAGAGACTTGCCCAGGAATGCCAATGGAAGTTCTGAGAATAGAACCCAGATCTCCTGGCTTGCAATGTGCCTTTACCACATGACCCTTCTTCCTCCCCTGAGCCTGAAAAATCCACCAGCTCTTCCGTAAGCAAGGCTGTAATACAAATAATGCCCCAGCTGAGTCACACACACACACATGGTTCCATCCAAGTCGGGACTGATGTTTATGGTGATGCGTGAACCTCCATGGACAGTAAAATCTCACCACTTTTCTTTTCTTTTCCATGTAAGTGAAAGCTGCCACATGGACAGCCCTGGAGACTGAAGTTTGCCACTTACTTGCAGAAGAGAAAAACCGCAGACGTGTCCATATTGCCCTCCTAATGCACCTTAACCCTGGCCTAGAGGAACTACCTCCAAAGGCAAAAGGATAATTTAGTTTCTCCTTTACCCATTCAATCCATAACTTTGCTGAAAGTCCCGGTGAGGGTAGTGGTTTGTGGCAAGTGGAAACTGCACTGAGACCAGAATACTCCTTTCATATAAACCATGATAAAGCCATGGTAACAACTTGGTCATTACTAACCTGGGCTGGATTTGACCTGAAAACTTAGATGTAAGATGCTCTATATTCCTCTATAGTCCAATGCCAGCTGGCACATTTCGTTAATGAGGCTGCACTCTGAAAAGGTTAAAGCTCCAATCTTGCTAAGACTTGCACATGTGCTTAACTTAAGGCATGTAAATAATTCCATTGACTTCAACTGTCTCAATCCAGCTGAACTCAGTGGGACTACTCACATGCTTAAGGTTTACCATACACTTAAGTCTTTTCAGGATCTGCACCTAAACAACATGGGTTTACAGCCCATCAGCCAGAACACTTTTCGCTGGACATTCACTGGACGTCGCTGGACAAAGCTGCTCAGCAATCCCTGCTGATCTTGTCCTTTGAGTGCTAAATTCTTGCAAAACTGAATCCCTTACCTTCTTATAAGAAGCAAGTACACAGAGTAGAATGACCATATGCATGAAGTATATGGCAATAGATAGTGAATCTAATTCTATCCTCTCTATCTTAACCAAATTATTTTTGGGAACCCCCGTGCAAAACAAACTCTACATGCCCTGTTGGGACTACTCACCTGAGTAAGGGTTTACAGCTCAAATCCCAAATCCTAACCCTACAAGCAGAGCTTATGGGCAGGGGGAGGGTGACAACACTATATTCAGGACCTTCTTTTAATTTTCTTCTTGAGGTTTAATTATATTACAGGAAATGTTTGGCTAAGGTATGGTTACTCATCATGATATCTCTATTAATAGCAGGATCAGAGAGGTTTGAGTCAATTTTTCATTTTCACTTGGCTTTTACTTCCAGAATATAATCATTTCCCCCACTTCATTTATAATGTGTTTTAGAAATAAATTATATCTTTTAATTTTCTGTTACTAAAAGAAAAGCTTTTTCTTTTTAAAAAATGTATATTGTAGTGGGCAACATATTTAGAGCTTACGATCAGCAATTTCTCTAAAAAGGAAGATTTTCAAGAGGAAAAAAAGTGGCTCTAAAAGTAATTTCAGCAGCAAAGTAGATTAAATATCCACCATATTAGTCACAGAGCATTAGATGGAATTGGATTGACTGGGAAAAGGTCAAAGAGTTACTGAAGGTTTTAGCCCACCAGAGGAGCAATAAAATTCAGCCATACTTAAAATCATTAGCTTTAAACCCTTTGATATGAGATCCAAACCTCCAGCACTCACACAAGGAACCTCCAAGCACCATGCCAAGTAAAAAAGAAACCCGTCAAGTGGTCTAAATTTCATGAAAACCTTTAAGTGAAGTGGAAGAGTGAAGAGAGAGGGAGAGAGACAGCATGTGTGTGCACAAGGGAGATTGGAAAGCAATCAAAGTGGAGGAAAAGAAAATGTGGCCTTCCAAGAATGCTGATTCATAAAATACCAATAGGCAAATTCATTTTAACAAGCAAGTTTGAGAGGCACCTGAAGTTCATTTCTTGGAGAGCAAGGAAAGTCACCTACAGATTCCTGGAAGCTTTCTCCAGTTCCCGCCTCCCCATTCCTGACAGAACTGCTCAAATGCTCACTTCTACCTCCTCATTTTCTTGAGCTGATAAGCTGAGTTTTTTTCCTAATGAAGACGGGTTGTGTTTGTGGAGCACATGTGGCACCAAAAAGAGACAATCAAACAGAGATCTGAGTCACATGGCATGATAAAGCAAAGATGCTATGAGCTGACAGCACGGCATGAACTCAGAAGTTGTCTAACACAGAGACAATCCAAGAGAAAGAAAAAGACAGGAGAGTAATTAAATACCCTGAAGACAGTGATGGGTCTCAAGTTTTTGAACTGGCTCCTTGTCTAATAGAAAGAATGGTTTCTACCCGAGAGAAGAGAGATAAAAGAGAGACTTTTCTGTAACTAATAACTAACTGACATATTTCCGTTGATTTTGTACATTTTTCTACTCATTTTGAAAATGACAAGTATAATTAAAGTTGTTAAGTACACTGAGAGACTTGTCAGTCAACTGAAACATCAGTTCCCTCAGTAAGTACTGCATATAGCATGATGTGCAAGTAATGACTCTCGTGCTAGAAAGGTTAGTCATCTGATGCTCATTTTTAAAAAAACACATCAAGATATTTTATTTGCTGGATTGAGGATGGGGCAAGCTGCTGAGTCTTCTTTCATGGGGTTGTACATTCAGAATGTATTTAATTTAATGTGCATAATTTAGGGGAATTACAAAGAATATGTCAATGTCCAGTCTGATATTCTTAGGTTTTTCATTTCAGTCGAAGTCCTACCCTTTATAGAAACACGTAGCCCAAGCATTAATATATTTCACAAAGGAAAGTTAACAGGAGTTAAGGGGTGCACAGGCTTTGTGTTGCTACCAGCAAAGAGTAAATTTCACCCCAGCTGATGAGCAGGGAATTTATGCAGTTAACTCATTTGGACTGACAACAGCTCAACATGTACACAGTCTTTCGAGCCCCCCAGCTGTAGGCTCTCAAACTTTTTTTTACTGGTGACCCCTTTCACATAGCAAGCCTCTGAGTGCGACCCCCCACCCCCCTATGAATTAAAAACACTTTTTTTTATATTTAACACCATTATAATTGCTGGAGGCAAAGAGGGATTTGGGGTGGAGGTTGACAGCTCGCAACCCCCCATGTAATAACCTCGCGACCCCCTGAGGGGTCCCAACCCCCAGTTTGAGAACCCCTGCTGTAGGCTACAGCTCTTGTTTTGGTTGCCAACCAGCCTATGCGTCGTAAAAGGCTTGTCTACAGGAGAAGACACCAAGCCAGAAAAGTTGAGTTGGTCTGAAGGGGGAAGTAAGATGCCGCCTGTACAGGGCTTCAAGCAAATGACTTTCCTCTGCGATCAAAGGGGGAACAGGGCTCCTCTTGGGTCAACACAACCATGAGCCGCCCCTTACCCTGTGCTATTAGCAAAGCCTCAATCCAGCCTTTAATTAGCACAATTGACAAATATACTATGGAACATCAACTAGGCTTTTATAGTAAAAATCACATAGGCCTGATTATTGAAGGGTGTTTAATATTTACTATTTTCCCTTTTTATTCTTACCAATCAAACACAGTTTTCCTTACCCAAATCCTAAATGGAGTCTCTACTAGTTATACGTGAAAAATGGAGCATTTTTGCTGTTATATATTTTATAAGTGATTAGCTACAGCCAGATCAAGCATCGTCCCTCTTGCCAATGCAAGGTCAGGCCTGATCTGGAAGGATTATTTTGGGTGATGAAAGAGCAGTTCAGTCTTCAGGGTAGTTTAATCCTTGACCTCTAGGCTGAGAATGCCAACTTGGTGGCTGTTTGTATGCTGTGGACACTTGTCCACTAAGAGCTGGAATGGGACCACTTATTCATTTCACATGGTCCATCTGACACCTGTTAGTATCGTGCAAGTTTTAGCTCTGATCCTGTTCTACTGAAGTCCATCCAAAGTTTTGTCAATAGCTTCAGTGAAACCAGGATCAAGTTCTTTGTTTTCTGGGTGCATGCAACTTTAAATATGCTATTTCGTCTTAAAATAACTGACCCATTTCAACAGAGAAGTCTTTAAAACCATCTAAAAATTCCTTGTGCTCTTTCTTCTTGATTTTACTATGTCTAACTGGAATGTAATGATTTACTAATCTGGACCATAATGTGGCACAAAGACAACCCTTCCTTTCTTTCTCCCCGCCCAAAAAATATTTGAGAGGAAAACCGAAAATTCTACGGCATACATTCCTTTAGTGTGAATAACTCTCTCTCTATGATGATATTTTCGTAATTCTTTATTTCCGATTTAAAAATTTTTTCAAGAACAAACATGAGAGGACACAGAGTTTGTGTAGAATATAGGTTACTTTTGAGAGATAAAAGGTGATGTCCCTTGATATATACGGCACTTGTGAGACAAGTGATGCACACTGAGTGACCCCACACAACTGCAGAATTGACAATTCTTTTAACTGGAAAAAAAAATTCCCTATCTGCATATTTTATAACAACCTTGTAACATGGATAACATTTTCCAATAAACTTCAGAAAATAATTTTTTTAACGTTGTGAAAGTAAATCTAGAGAGTATACAAAATTTATGGAACATATTGCTTAAAACTGTTTTATAACTAGGTATCTATTAAATGTTTAGGATAAAATATTCACAGTCAAAAGTTAGTATCCGAGGATGCTATTAAAAAGAAAATTTCTGAGGATGTATTATACAAGAGGCAGAATATACTATTTTATCAAAGCTAAAAGCTTGTGTTCCATAATTTAAATCAGAACTGTAGGAATAAGGCTCAAGTGATCCATTTCTTTTCATGGATAGTGACTGGAAGAAGTTGACATTTAATAGGTTTCTGGTCTCTAAAATAGTCTGTTTTCCATCTCTGAAGGCTTATTTTTCTTTCTAAAAAAATGGGGTTGGGCCTGGGGGACCCACTTAAAGTTTCCTGCCATACTTGGCCAAGAAACACAAAGTGTTGGTGAAGTATAAACACAGAGCCCTTTTTCTTTGACGCACTCTGCAGTGTGATGGGATAGTGTTGTTAGTTTACATGAGAGAAAATAGCATAGGCTTTTGGAAAAAAAAAAAGTGGAATTGGATTAAGGCCTTTGTGCAAGCCTCAATGCTGAGGGGAATTAGCAATAGTTGTAGGCACTTAAAGGAGCTCTCATGCTGAAGCTTATCCCAGATTTTACACAATAAACATTTGAATATCAACAGTGTTTTGCAACTTGCAGCACTAATGTATAAACTTCTCCCTTTTGAAACCCCCAAATCCCTCCAAATGTCCGCAGTACTCTCTACATAAACATCTAGGGCCTATAGTGGAAAACACCCAGTCAGGGATGTAAATCTGATTTAAAAAAAAAATCCACAGAATGTAAAATGTTTTAGTATGATTAGTTGGTTTAAGCATTTCAGAACTTCGATTTTTTTAACCATTCAACTTCCCCTCACTTAAAAGACAAAGATGCCAGAGAAACATGAGCTCAACTTGGCTTTATTAATCTTAGCTCTGTTTGATACTTAAAAAAATAAAGCTACCAACATTAAGTGTTTCGCTTTCAAATATATGGACACATCCCTCATAAATAACATGTTTATCCATGCACGTGCACTGCACCACCTTTCTAGTCCTCAACTAGTCTGCTTCACAGTATACTACGCTAAATCATGAGAATTTGGAACGAAGGTTCAGTTCCCACCACTTAAACTAATCTGGTACTTTGATTCAGAACATACTGACAAGGTTTTTAGATGCCTTCCTACTACAGTTGTTCTAGTATCCATAGATTGGAGTCATTAGCATTAAGTGAACTCTGTTTGTTACATGATTTTGAATTTTGTTCCATCGTATGTCGCAAACTCACACTGCCATAATGGGGAAAAGTCCTGCATTTTTTCTTAGAGTGATCCGCAAACTTGCAGAAGAATCTGATTTTCAAAAGATGTGACACTTCTATTAGTTTTTGTAGGTACTCCTTAATTTCAATAAATTGTACAGGGGGTATCAGCTAGCTATAGGACAAGCACTTTAGAAACAAGGGGGTTTTGTGCTCTTAATATGATCTCAGAGCATACACTTTAGATACAACATAGAATCTTCATATATAAATCGCCCATTTCCCCTGTAGTTTGTGTTAGCTAGGGACATATGTAATCATTTTAAGGCTATGTAGTCATCCATGAAAATGTTTTACAGGGAAATAAGTCTATAGTGATCCAATATGGTGGGAAAACACTTGTGGGAGATTATTTTTGGTTACAGTGTTTGTTTTGTGCTTGAAAAGACTGTGATAAAAAAAAAACTCATTGCATCAAGGAAAAAATGAAGACATTACTGCCCTGTCCAGTTCTGAAGCATGTTGAAGCAGTTTGCCCATTGAATTTGATACAATGATGTGTAGATGAATAAAGTTATCTCCAGTATTGAATAGGATGGTGTCAGTGGGAGGGTAAAAAGGGAGGAACTTGGAATCTGAAAAGAATACTTTTTTTTTTTTTAGAACTTGAAGGTCAGAGTCCAGCTGCCGTAAAAGGCATAAGGACAAACAAAATGCTGGACAGGCCTAAATAAAGACAACTATAGACACACCACACACACACACACACATATTGCAGAGGTTTCTTGCTTCAAGTAGCTATTCTATTAACCCACATTTCTATAGGCAAAGAACATTTTAGGTTTCACACTGAGGAAAACATAGGATGATCAGGAGCAGCTGTAAAAATTACAGCTTTAATGAAACAGATGAAACAGGCCAGCAAAGGTAGGAAAATTTAAAAAAAAGAGAAGAAATTCTAATGATTATCATTTTGTTTTAATAGATTCTAATTATGCTGATTGAGATGGAACAGTTACATAGTCCTCCCCCCTTCTGAAACAAACAAAAATAACCATGAACTATTAAAACTATTCTAGTAGATGTGTTGCCTAGTATGATACCGGGCCTTTAATAGCAAGGAGCTGAAGCCTTTAACTGTGAATCAGCATATGAACAAATACACACTTTTAGTTAATCCGTGCTTTTAATAAAGCAGTTTATTTGTAAGAGTTATCATTCTGATTTATAATAACCTATCATTCACAACTGCATGATCTTGGAAATAATGGGAAGACTAGTCAGTGAGGTATTCAAAAGGGTTAATATAACTGATTGGGGGAAAATCATCAGTTAGCATTAAAACATCAAGTTGATCTGCATTTTGTCATTCAGGCTCAGTGCTGCTTATTGTTTTGTGTCTTGTAATTATTCCAAATTTAAATGCCTCCCTCTAAGATGAAAGAGCCATTACCATCCTTTTTAAAGAGTAAATACTAGTAACCTGTTCTGCTAGGGTTTTTTACTGAGAAGAAAGAGAAAAGCTGAATGTATAGAGTAGTTTCAGAGTTTGAAGTTCTTACTCTCCTATTACAATTTTCTTCCCCTTGGAAGAATGTATTTATAAACTTCAAAAGAGTGGTAGTGGTGTGTATGCTATAAAAACCTGTCCAATGTACTATCATATTTTTGTTTTCATTTTCAAATAGGGACATTTGCTCATCAGTTCCTCCTTTGTAATGTTTCTATTGCTAGTGTAAAATCCTTCAAAGTGAGTCTGAAAGAATTAACAAGCTGTTGCAGGTAGTATACAACTGGATCTTTCATCAAATAAATTTTTAACACCACCATTCCACTGAACAACCAACATATTTACTGCAGCTTTAATACTACACTATGCGTTTTACTACGTAACTGAAAAAAACCCACCAGAAAAATACTTCTATTAAAAATGGAATTCAAGCATTTTCATCTACCCAACAGCTAACAAAAAAGTTCTAAAAATTAAAGTCAGAATTATATTAAAGCTGAAATATAAAGTAGATGAAAAAAACAAGGCATTAGTAAAAAAAATAAATCTATAAAACATTGTATCAGTTTTAACATATATGTTGTAGAACATTAACAAATTGCATTATCTAGCAGGTGGAAATGATACACTGTATGGTCTGAAGTTACTCTCTTTTTTCTACAGTAGATCTTAGAGTTTGATTCAATCTATATTGAGAAATCCGGGGATTAATCTAGAGGTTTAAATGGTTTAGCCACAGGTTGGTCCTGCTTTAATGATGACAGCTGATTTGTATTACTTTCCGCACAGATTTTTTTTTTTATGATTCCCCTACATAGTGTATCTTGCAATTAGACTGTTGACAATCTATTATGTTGAAGGCAGAGGTAGAGTTACACAGGGAATTATACAGCACACTATGCTGTAAATGTTACTCACAGATGTCTTTTAAGAGATGGTAGTTTGTCCCATGTGCTCATATATATGCTGCAGTGCATCTCTTGAGTTTCAGTTGTTAAAGCCAGAATTGATGACATGCTGAGTCTAATGCAACTCTTACCAACAACTTTCAGAGATTAGGAGCCTGTCAGGATGATGTCAATGGAGGTTTAAGCACTGCTTTCTGAAGTTGTTCTGAGTTAATAATTAATGGATATCTTTCTTTGATAGCTCTTTTATATCTGGATGCAGCTGTCTGAAAATCAACCACAAAGGAAACTTGATTTTGTTTGTCATTAATTTTGACTTTACTTAGCAAAGCATTGCTGTGTCCCATTATCAGAGCTTTACTAATCTGGCCCCGGTCTAATGTGAAGATGAAATACTTGATTAATACAAAACAGCTTAGTCAATTTTTAGGGTGATTTTTGTGGGGGGAAACATTTTTCCCAAGTAGTTTTCAAAACACTTTTGTCGATGTGTTAAATCTTCAAAGCAGCTCAGTGAATCATAGCACAGTTTTTGATGCAATGAGCTAGATCCTCAGTTAATGTAAAGCAGAATAACCCCAGTGAAGTCCATGGAGCTATGCTTGTTTACATCAGCTGAAGTTCTCGCCCTAGATATGTGGGTAATACAGATCTGGGGTTCAGCTTCCTATGTATATTTTCTGCCGTGATCAGCTTTAAGAATGATGATGTGAATCATTTTTGTATATTATTATTTTCACTCTGGTAGTGGTCACAGTGTGCAAGGCGCTGTCCAAATATAGGAAGACACAATCCCTGCTTCAGAGTTTGCAATCTTCTGTCATGATTTATTTTCAAATACTACCTATTATGTAGGCATGTGTAAATTAAATCTTATTATATTAACACTAAATCACTTGCCTTTGAATCCAGTTCTGCAAACACTTATGTACCTGTGAGTAAGTTTACACATATGAGTAGCCTCACTAATGATTCATGTTGGCAGCCCATGTAGATATATTGAAGAACTCATTAAAGTGTTCTACTCAAACTGATCTGCTCTACTAAAATTAGTTTTACAATTGAAATTAGGGGAAAAGAAGTGGAAGACTGAAAAGACCTGAGATGGGGGTAAAAAACACATTCTGGACATTCAGACATCTTGCCAACAAGTCTTCAATATTTTTGTTTCTCTGAAGAATTACTAATAGCTTTATCGTGTGTATTATTTTGTAATCTCCCTAACAAAGAAAAAATGAATTAAACAAAATTTTGGCATAACTTTGGTAACAGGAGCTACACATATGTAGACTGGTGGGTTGAGTTATATTATATACCAAAAAATACTTACTCTCTTAATGTTGGCTTATTCCTATATCTGATCACACATGACAAATTAGTACAGAATCTGATAGTTAATAACAGCTTTCAATAGCTGTCCATGATGTTGTGACCAATAGATAGTCATATTAAAAACAAATATTTTACTAGTCAGATAACTAAACAGCTGCAAGTTGCTTTTCTTAGAGGGTACACATTTTTACTGTTTTTTTAAATTATTTGAATAAGTACAAAGTGTCCGTTATTAGATTTTTTCTCCCCTTGGAGCTGAGTTTCTACCTCATAAACAAGTGGTATTTTGCAGACTGCTCAACTTTCTTAATAAGGTTAGGAAATAAAATTAGATTCTTGGGAAATGATGTGATTTGGTACAAAAACCAAAGCTACCAGTTTCAACTGTTGCTATGCTGTGCTATTAGCTACTGTACTAGGATTCTTGAAACGCTGGGTACATAAACTTTTTTGGTCTTGTGTTTAATATAGAGCCTATGTTTCATTACAGTGCTTTATATATGAACTTGCTGTCCAATAAGCAATCTTTTCCTGTACTTTAATACTAATAGGGAGAAAACATTTTCACTCTATGTGTCTTAGAAATACATCTGAGCGTTTGCACCTGTGTTTTAAAGCTACAAATGACACTTAAAAAAACTAAGGGAGGCTTGATCGCCTGTGATCGATAACAGCATCTCTCGCTTTTGTTTGTTTGTTTGTTTTTTATCTGACAGGTGTCAGATATAGGAGCTGAAGACACATTGAGGTCTTAATATATTTCTTCATGTCCTCACCTGCTTACACAAATCAGGTCAGGGAAAGATTCTGCTTTGGTCTTTCTCAATCTGCAGTAACTATTTGAGCTGGACTTGAGAATTTGTTGGAGTGATGCACGATATTTCTTGGGAGCAGTGGATCTTTCTACCCTCCATAACAAATATACATAAATAGAGACACATATATTCATATACAAAGAGAGAAAGGGTGTCAGAAACTAAAAAAAGACATGCTTATACGTATATCGAAAGAAGTGTCTGCATCCAAGAAGGCATCGCTATCTCTAGTATTACCCTTTCCATTCAAAAAGAGACAAGGATAACAAGAAACTTTCAGTGAACTAATTAATTACACACTTGACAGTTTCATCTGCAAAATATATATTTTTGCAGGAAGTCACCATTGTTCAAGTCATCATGTTTTGCAGAGCCCTCAAATGTCAAGACATTAGAAAGACAGAGAGAGAGAGAGAGAGAGAGAGATTTTGGAAGAAAAATTGGCATTATAAGGACTGACCAAAATCTGTATCATTTCAGTGCCCATAGTTGGATCAAATAGTGACAGAAGGCATGTACAAATTATTATTATCCCAATTATGTTTTAGGGCTTGAAATAAAGAGTTGAGGGAACATCTTTAGCTCTATGTCATGTTTTTAATTTGAAGGAAAACCTGTTGTAGGAATATTGCAGCAGGAATAATAACTGTACTAATTCCAAGGACTCACTGCCTTCCTTACAGTATATTCTTTGTCTGCATGATCATTTTATAGTTGTCTAATCAAGGATCATTTCATTTCCAGGGCAACTGTGAATTTTCCTTAGGGAAAAAAAATCCCTATGTTTCAGCCAATTCTAAAAATGGTCTTTTGCCATAAGAAAAGGTATAAGATACTCACAGAATGTATAGCAATCTGACATCAGTGTTAACATTTCCTGAGTGGATTTCAGAAATGCCCTGACAGAAACTGGATTAGTTGGAAATGATCAAAGTGTAATAATATTGGTCAAAATCCCAGGTTAGAATGTAAACAAATGTTTTAAACAGAAATGCATGAATACTTTCAGTATTAGATTCTCCCCCACAAAATAAAATGTAACCAGCATCCCCCAAAAATATTCATTTTAAACTAGTATGCTATAGAACCATTTTTAAGAACATTGATTTCTTCATTATAAAATCTCTTGTTTATTTCCTGATGGAAAACCATTGCTTTCCTATACAAGTAAACAACCTGACAACTGACTTTGTATTAAAAAAATAGGACAAACTCATGTTTCTTGCTGAAGTGTCACTTTTGCTGATGTGATTATCTAGATCAGTAACATTTGCGCTAGTTCTTGTCACTTTAAAAATGTACATATAATTAGGGTGACTAAAAGAAAAATATTTAAATCACATTAAGTGAAGCTGCCGATAGTAAAAGTCATTCTATTCACAGATTTATTCTACATGATTGTGAAGCTTCTCAGGACTGATCCTGCAAACTCTTATGCATGTGAATAACCTTACTCATGTGAGTAGTCCCATAAGCTACTTCTAGGTTACAGTTATTCATATATATATAGATTTGGAGGATCGAGTCCTTAATTCTCCACTCTGTCCCCAAATTTTTATTAGCCTTTGCCCACAAGAAGAGCGTACCTGAATATTAGCACATGAAACAATTTGCACAGTTGCTCCAGTGTAATTGTTTTAGATGTTTGTGCTTGAAATAAAAGCTATGTTAATAAGTGCACAGTTGAAAGCTTTGGTGTCTACAGAGCTAAGATGCTTGTTTTCATTTTACTAAAATTATTAAAACTAAAACAAAAATTGTTTTGAAACCATTTATATGGAGTACATACCTATCTCTTTAGTTAAAATCAGTGATCCATTAAGGCTTTTCTCGCTTTTTTCCAAGCTGTGAGCATACTGAGTATTTAAGTGTGTGTAAGAGTGAAGGTGGGGGGTAGGTTTAGCTGAATAAAAGATTGCTTGATATCTTGAAGTCCTTTGAAGAGTTTTATAGGCTTATAAAGCCCAGGGTGAATGAATGACATTTTCCCCCCTTTACTTTTACATATTGAAGTTTGTTAACCTACATTTCAATTAGTGAGTAATTATTAATTATACTAATTACGCATTTAATGAGAAGCACATACTTTGTAGAAAAGTTAAGCTTAAGTCTGAAATTGTAGCTGCAGACTTAGTGATGCTTTAATGAAGGCTGCAGCAACATTTTCAATTTTATATACGAGCCTCATCCGTGATGAAATGTTATAGCTTCAGAACAACTTTTGAAAATAAAAATGTATAAATAATTGGTTTTAAATGTAATAAGAGTAAAAAAATACAGACATTTTTAACAGATAGGAATAACTCAGATTAAGTATGTATTTTCAAAGAGAACTCATTATGATCTATTAGGGATCTGGTACAGTTTGTAAAAATCTTCCTCATTTTGTTATTTGCCTGGCTAACCAACAGAAAATAGGAGAACTAACAAATTGCAGTTTATCACCTGCCATAAAATATAATTCTTTGTTCTAAAGGAAATTAATATTACATATATTATTTTAATTAGCAATAATTAAATAATAAAACACCAAGAAGCAAAAGCCAAGGAATTCAAATCTTATCTCGGTACTCTGTCCTCACCTTTTCCCACCACTACATTTCCCCTCATACTCTATTAGTTCAGGATAGAGACGAAGACTTAATTTGGAATTTCTTAGCTTGGTTTGTGTCAACCATTTTTATTTTTGTGTAGTTTTTCTTTTAATTATACTTTCAGGTGAATGTCTCAGAATCTCATGTAATCTATACTAGATTTTTTTCTCTCGGGAAATGGACATTTTCAGAATATTTTAATAGTATGCCTGTTTATATATAAATTAGGAAATTGTTATTTCTACCTTTCGGGCGCATATGCACACTCTCTAACAAAACTAGAAGCCAATTATATTTTAATCCATCATCAGTCATGAGTTGGAATAAAAAATGGAAATGCTAACATCTTAAAATATCTATCTATATAAAACAGCTAATCAGTTCTTTCACGATATGTCTCGAAATTATCTGAAAAATAAAGAGCAAAGAGTATAAAAATTATTGTTGCTTTTCCAAACTTTGTTGCATATTTAATATTTCCATTTACCAAGGCAGGCGACTGCTGTATTTTGTATTTATTAATCAATCATAAAAAAGTCCCATCATATTATCATCACACAGAAACCGAGACAAATAATCACATACTAAAAAGGCATGTGTATAGATAATATCAATAAATGTAATTAAAACCATCTAATTTTTGTGGGCTTGAATGTGGGAAGATATAACAATATTATTTATAAATTACCATTCTACAATTAATAATATTAACATTTTAAAAATTAGCATGCAAGGTAGCTAGTGACTTTTATTTTAATCCACTCTTTATAACGTTCTTGTTCCATTTCCCACAATTAAGTTGAAACTTAATCCATCAAAAGTATATACAATTAAATCAACTATAAGCAGATAAAATTAGTCTTCATATTTTTTCCCCTATTCAGATAGAGACATCCCAAATTAAAGTAAATTAACTAGGTTATTGAAATCCACTTTGCATGATCGTGATTTTAGATTTAAACAATATTTTAGCAAATACAGGCAATTAAGGTTTATACAGTAAACACCTGAAAACTGATTGCAATTCTATATGAACTGGATTTGATAATATTGACAAGAAATTCCATTTTTGGAACCAGAATTAGATAATGTATTGTTATGGTAAGCTATATTAACTATATTGTACAGCATACAGCTTATTGAAAAATATATTCAAACAACTAAATATCCCACTTTTTCAATAACTAACTTTACTTGCCAAATTGTAATTAGTAAGAGAGAAGTTAAAGAACATAAAATTTATTTGATTCATTTTAAAATGCTAATAGCAAAATCCGCAACCATTCATCATCTGAGCAAAGTCCAGAACCTAATGCCCACCCCCAGGACCCCTTCCATTCAAGTTAATGAATTGGCCCAGATCCTGCAATCAGATAAATGTGGATAAACCTTATACCGGCACAGAGTCTTGCTACATTTGTAGGATCAGGGCCATACACACCCTGAAGAAATGCCCCTTCCCCCTAATTTGAGCTCTTTAACAAAGGAGTTAAAGAACTATCACATCTTGGTTGTCTGACAGTTTTAGTTGAATGGTTTTGTGAAGAGCACTTATTTCCTTTCTTCCTCCTCATTCTTTTAGGGAACTAGTAAATAATTAATGTTAGTTGCCTCCATTGCAGCCTCCATGCTACTAAAATAAAGCAGTAGTGGAATAAGGGCCTGATCCTGGACTTGAGAGTTTCCACCCATGTTATAAACCTCCTCTGTGGGAGGAAATCTCTCGTACCATCATGGGCGTGGGGACTGGATTTGCTTCCTCTCCCCCATTACCCATTGGAAGAACTTCTGGTGGCCACCTACACACCTGACAGATTCCCCATGATGCACAGTCTGGACCATCCACACAGAGGCCACTCCTGTCATAAAGTATGGCTCTCTGCAGCTCTCTGGCAGCATGGATCCATTGGAGATCTGCTCACTGACATTCCTTCTTGGCCACAAAAGCCCCTGAAACTCCCAGGATCAGGTTTACGAGGCCAGAGGGGAGACAATGTGCATCTCTTCCCCTCCCCCCACAAACCCTAGACTGTGGCAGAGAACTCTCCATAAGTCACAGTGGAAAGAAGCAGTTGTGTCTCCCTTCCATAAAGAGGAGGAAGTACCGCTCAGAGAGGGGCAAGGACGTAATCTGGCTCTCCGAGAGGTGCTGAGCTTCACCCACTGGAGTCCTCTGAATGAGCTTCAAGCCCTCAGCAGTAGGCCCTAAATTTTTTAACACTGCTGGTGGAGGGTTGGAATATAGCCTTCATTATTCTCATCAGAAGGGCATCTCCAACACTGTCAAGACAACATTAGGTTGTTGTGAGGAACAGCAGCCGTAGGCCCTCCATGCTACTTAAACCTGGCAGATGAGAATAACCACAGAGACTTTCCTGCCTATGTCCCTCATGCCACAGAAAGTGTGTCCCTGCCCGCTCCACAAAGGCCAGTGCAGAGAGAAGAGATGGGAACACACATACATGTTATATGGAGGCAGCGCTTCCAGCACATCACAAAAGTGGGGCAGAGAGGCAACGGTCCCCAGACCTGGCCTCCGGTCTGGTGGGTGGGTTTCACCTCCCAACCCCTTTCCGAGAGAGTCCTATTACACTCTCTCAATGTGAGCGACCTGGATTTCACCCCAAATGTATAACTGAGAATTAGGGAATTGCTGTAGAAATCAACATATCTCAAAGCTCTTGCATCAGAAAGGCTAGACACACAGCAACCTGCAACCACTCACTTGATATTGAAGAAAGGTTATCAGCAGTAGCCCATATCAGTGCTTACATAAGGCCTTCTTCTGCACTCAGTATTCAAGCAAAATTCCTCCTGAAGCCAATGGAAGTTTTGCCTGAATAAGAAGTAGGCACAAGTATAAGCTGACCCTTAGCTAAAGTATCTCAAAGTTCTGAGATGGAATATTTCAAATGTTATCCAGGATTGATTTGATTTGTGTGTAAACCAATGGACATGGCTAAGATTTAATATCTCAACTCAAGAGTGAGGTACCAGGGCTGCAAAATCTAACTCAGCATCTGTGGAGCAGCTCACGATCTAGTCTCAATCAATGACAATTCATTATTAATACTAGAGGTGAAAAAATAATCGATTTTTTTGGTTTGGCCACCGAACCAAAAAAAATCTGGGAAAAATGGTTTCAGGACACCCCAAAATGGATTTTTTCCCCCTCACCAAAATGAAAAACTGAGGGGAAAAAATTCATTTGGGGACAAACTGACTGCTTTATACTACCCAAAATGAATAGTAATTCAATTTTTCTTTTTATTTTATTTACAGGTGATTATTGAGGAAAAAAACTAGCTAAATTTCAAAACAAAATGTTCCTTCAAGACAAGAAATCAAAAAATTACGTTTTGACTGATTTTTTTCAGTAAACCCTATTGGTCAAATCAAACCTGAATTCACAAATTGTTTCAGTCACCCTGACATTGCATTTTTGGGCAAATAACCTATTTGTCTGAAAAATTTCCCCCACCTCTAGTTAACACTTTCCAAAAGTCTCTCATTTCTATTCACGTAAATTCTGTGGGATTACTCCGGTAACTGAAGTAACGCACATGCTAAGTGTGTGCATGACTTCGCCTCTGAACCTTCACATTCAAATTCAGAAAAAAAAAAGTTTTTTCAAACACCAGTTTTGAAACAGAGCCTAATTCAGCTCCCTAGTGCATGTACACTATGAGATTGTCTTTAATTTTACATGATCACAGGCCATTACTGAAAACAGGAAAACAAAGTGTTAGGCTACCTTAAGCAGAGGTATCACCTGCCTATAAGATGGTGCTGTGTCGACTATGGGCCTGATTTTGTATTCCTTACATTCTCCAATTTCCTATGGAAACGAATGGGACTTTTGAATGGCTAGGAATGTAAGAATGGCTGCAAATATATCAGTACAGATAAGTTTGCATGCACATAGGGCTTGATCTAAAGCCAGTGACATCCATTAACTTTAACGGGCTTTGGCTCAGACTCAAACTGGGCATGCATCACATTCAAACAGCATTTCCTGGTAGGACTACCACCCTCATCTTTTTCTTTCTCCCCATCCCCTTTTTTTGGGGGGAGGGGCACAAGAGACAGCAATAGGGATACAGTTTTATAAGTTGAAAAAATATATTTTAAAAAATATGCCCGTTTGCAAAGAGATGATTTAAGCACCGTTCCTACAAGAAGGACCCAATCCTACAAGCCTTACACACATGCAAGACTCCCACTGAAATCACCCACAATATAAATGAGATAGTGTTGAAAAGTTATTTACTTGATGCAATGAACAGCCTTGATGGCTAATTCTTTGGGCTGCATGGTTCCCATGCAGGGGGCAGCACAGGGCTGCCCCGCCCCAGTGAGTGCGCCAGGAGGAATTGTGCCTCAGGACACACTGTGTGCTACTCCGCAGAGCCTGTCAGCTCCCTGGCCCCTTTGGCTGGCTTGCGGCACAAGTCTCACTCAGGCGTTTTGCTCGGCCAAGCGCAAGCAGTCTGCAAGCATGGGGGACAAATCAGAGGATGCTCCTTGAGCCCACTCAAAACTAAATTATGGGGCAAATTCTCAGCTGGTACAAATGGATGTAGCTATGCTCATTTGCATTGGATGAGGATCTGGCATTAAGTATTCTGAAGAGAATCCTTTAAATATGATCCCGACCATTTTCGATAGACTGAAGCATCACCCAAACACCACCTTCCACGTGCAACCCCCAAAATAATCTGCCTGGCCAATTTTACCAGGAAAATTACACACACAAGTTGAAATCCCTTAGAAATTGTGGTTCAAACAGTGTTAGATGGAAACAAGGATGTCTGGGGCCAGATACAATAGAAGTATCTGTAACTGATTGATCCCTGATCCTGCCAACACCTCAGAATGGGACTCCTCACATGAGGAAACTTACGCATGTGCTTAAGTATTTGCAGTGATATTGTGCACTGTTCAGGAACCAATGTTTCTACAGAAGGGCCACCTACAGCTTTGTAACGAAAAAGCAGTTTGCATAAACGCCACAAACTGGCCTGTTTCCTTCATCAAGGTCCGCTGTGCACTGAGTTGATTGCATCCAAGATTTGGGTTCCTTATCTCTATTTAGGAGAATTCTCTATGATAGGCAGTTCTGAGGCAGGCAAAGTGACAATGGGTCTCGGGTGGATTTGTGGACAAAGGAATAATATTATATCATAGTGTCTGTTTGGTGCCCTCTGCATACACAATAGCTCTGAGTGGCAGTGCATGGTAAGCGGATAAAGCAGTAAGTAGTATATGATCTGATGAGCTTGTTTAAGCTGGGGGCGTCTCCTCTACTCGGCTAAATTAAAAACCTCCCTGCAATTTCAGTCCTAATCACCCCCTCTGATGCTGTAATTGATGATGGTCAGTTAACGCTTTCATTCCTGCTACCGTTTATTGGAACCCCAAAGGTTTACACATTAGCAGCCTCTTACTCTTTTAAATGGATCGTGTTAGTGTTTTTTGAAACTGCACCTATGGAAATGCTAAGAAATATACAAAGAGCGCAAATACTGCATGCCGGATCCTCTACAGCTTTAGGGCAGCTACTCCACTGGCACAAGCTGCCCTAAACCTGGCAGACCCAGCTCATGGAGAATCTCCCCTGCCTAGGGGAACCTGAAGTGGCATAGAATACCATAGTGGCATATTCACCACAGGGACACTGGCAGACCAGGTGCCAGCTCATGCCAAGGTCCCCATGCGGCAACTGAACATTGACAAATACACAGCTGGAATCAGGTTGGGTTCACCTGTGTGTTAGTATTATTAAAATAGGTATTAGGATTATACGACTGTGTTTAGGCTTGATTGAATATTCGTGAGTTGCTGCATACGTTAATCTCATTTATCACATCTGTATCCCATAGTGTAGGGTAATATTTAAGCATTTATATTATCAGCCTCTGTGATCACCAGGCTGGAGAGAGACATTACACTCGTGTAAAGTGCTGGTCTCCAACAGAAGGTGTCTTGTCCTGGCCAATGGGGAAGGCCCATTGACACCAGACAGACTATCATGGAACATTAAAGAGGGCAAACGTCTTTGTTGTTCTGCTCTTTCTCCCTCCCTTCATGAAGATGAGTCATGCAATCCCATCACCTGAGTTTGCAGCTGAGAGTACATAAGAGGAGGGGAATAAAACCCCCTACAAGAAGGAACTGGATCTCTGTGCTTCTTGGACTCTGGGGCAGGGCAAGGTTTTGAAGCATAAGCAAGGGATCCCCAACTGCTTAGCCTGGGTTAGCCCTAAAGGCCACAGTCAGCTTGCTTATTAGAAGCTTCTATTGCAGGGATCGGCAACCTTTGGCCCGCAGCCTGCCAGGGTAAGCACCCTGGTGGGCCGGGCCGGTTTGTTTACCTGCCGTGTCCGCAGGTCCAGCTGATCGCGGCTCTTTCTTGCCATGGTTCGCCGCTCCAGGGCAATGGGAGCTGCTGGAAGCAGCGCGGGCCGAAGGATGTCCTGGCCGCTGCTTCCCGCAGCCCCCATTGGCCTGGAACGGTGAACCACAGCCAGTGGGAGCCACAATTGGCCGAACCTGCAGACGCGGCAGGTAAACAAACCATCCCAGCCCGCCTGGGTACTTACCCTGGCAGGCCGCGTGCCAAAGGCTGCCGATCCCTGTTCTATTGCCTTTTGAAACTTAAGATTGTAACTCATTTGTATATATATGTTTACCTGCTTTAACCTCATAAATAACCCTCATTTCCTTTTCCATAGTTATAAATCTGTATATAATTTCTTATAGGATTGGCTACAAGCATTGTCTTTAGCGTGAGATCTAAGGTGCAATTGAGATGGGTAAGTGACTGGCTATAACCTGGACATTGCTGTGATTCTTGGTGTAAGGGACCATTTATCACAAAGGTAGGCTCACCTGCGTGGCAAGCCAGACTGGAGTATCCAAGGGGACTGTCTGTGACTCCATATTAAGGCTGTTACAGTGCCTGGTTGGTGAAATCTAAGTTAAAGGGACCCTCCCTCTGGCCAAGTCAGTAGAAGCTGTGCTAAATGTGCCTTGGATGGCAGTTGCTTTAAGAAACTTGAAAGGGATTACTGTCTATAGAAAGACAAATAGAGTCCTGAATTCGATGGGTCTGATTCTCCTCTTTCTAATACCAGTTATAAACCATAATTCTGTGGACATTCAGGTTCTATACTCAGGGCTAATTTTAAAAGTACAGCTGGAACTCAGTCACACATACATTATGAAGAGTGAGGTATCCCCTATGCTGGCCAGACTCAATATGTTTGCTCAGAAAGAACACAAACATCACATGTATATCAGAGGTTAAAGGAAAGGCTGTGCTCAAAATATAACGAAACCAGTCCTAGGATTCTTGGGTCAGACCCTAAAGTCTTTGTTCAGTTTCTGCTCAGCCCAATTCCCTCAGCCAAACAGCACACACTGAAAGCCAGAAGGTGTGATGAAGCCTAGGATAGGTATCTGGTTTTTGAACAGTGCACTTTTATGCCAACCACTGACCAACACAGAGCATCTACACTACACTAATACTATTATCAGTGCTCCAGCCCCAACCCTGGGCTCCACTTGCAACCCCCTTGTGGCAACAGAGGGGGTCACAAAGACAACTTAATTGACCGGGGGAGAATTTCCTCAGTGCAGGAGGTGCCCTTGGGCTGTACAGGGTTGGTGTCTTACGCCATTCCTCTTTTGCAGTCCCCAGTGGAATGAGGTGGTTGGTGGCAGGAGAGGATATATTGGGGGGGGGTATTGCCAGAGGGCTTTGTGCTCCTGCTATTCTAGGCCAATGGAGCCCTGACAGGTGGGAAATCACAGTAGATTGGCACAGTCCCCTGAGAATGTTCTAATTTATGGCAGGGGCCAGTCACAGAATTCTAGGAGGGGAAAGATAGCTTAAAGCTGTCTTTGTCCTCACCCCACTCCTGGAAATGTCTGCTGAGAGGCACATCTCAGAACTGGAGACTCTATCTAGACTGTTGCCCCTTGCCTTTTTCCTCTTCTTACATCCTCATTTTAACACTTTCATTGTGAGTGAGTGAAACATTATAAAATTAACTTGTATTGCCCAGCCTGTTCCAGGAAAGCTGTCAAAAATCAGCATCATTAATAATAATTCTTAGCACTTACACAAGGCTTTACATTTTCAGAGCACTGTAGAAACATTAACTCAATTAAAAATTGACAGTTCCACAGGCGAAACTGTCTCCACAGCACTAACCCGTGTGCCTGAGTTGTCCAGAAAATCTCAGACTCTGTGCACTGGTCTCTATCTTTCACCCATTCAAGGAGGATGATCTTCCTTTTTTCCCTTCTCTTTTGTATCTATGCACCCATCTCACTGAGTACCAACCAATTAAAAAAAATTCAGGTGGAAGAACACTGATTTAGCATCAGCTAATTGGAAAATCCACATTGCCCCACTTTTCAGCCTAAATTACACAAAATTCAGAGCTACATCAGGCACGTGTCTGGGCAGAATAGGTCTCTAAATTGGTGTAAAGTGTACTTAATATTGATTGCTCTGCAATTTCCAGAACTGTTCAGAATCAGAGTCATATAATTAGGGCTTATTTGAATTTTTTCTTCAGATTTAAAAAAGAAAGAAGGCAAAAAGAATCACTATATTAACCTGACAATGAAGGCAAAGTAAGTGAAACACCTATCTCTAGTAATTTAGACAGTGAATTCATTGGGGAGAATAACATTCGTTTATGGGGACCAAGTATATACGCTTGTACTAATTTCCAAAGCACAAACTTAAACATGTTCATGCTGCAGCTAGCTTGTTTTTCTCTTCTACCCACAAAATTAATTCAATGCACAAATGAGACATACATATACAGACACAAGTCACTCCCTGTTTCCTTATGCATACCAGCCAAACAACTTTGCTCACTAGGGCCCTGATTCAGCAACATATTTAAGCATGTGCTAACTTTACGAATGTGAAGTCTTTGAGACTACTCACATATTTAAGTACATGATGGACTGAGACCCATAACGGTGACAGTTTCTGACTCCCCCACGAAAGATGTTGAAGTTATGGTCCACAGTGTGTCAGATACAAGCGGTTCTTAGTCCAAACTTCTACATATCTGACCAGGCACAGAGTGGCATGCATGCATGGACTGGAGACATTCTCAAAGATTTTCTCTGATTTTCCAGGTGGCATTGTACTTTGGCACGCCACAGTGATGCCCAGATTTCACATTGGGGCATGGCAAACACCATGCCACCCCAGTGTAGGCCATTGCCTTCATGGCAAAGAGCCAAAAGAAATAAAATGTTCAGGTAAGAATTACTTAGGAACAAAGTAATCAGTAGCCTAACCAAGCAACCAGAGCAGCTTTAAAACTACCAGCATAAGTGTTTGTTGTCCCTGCCATAAATTACTGTATTTCTCACTGGCTGACACTGCATTACTTGGATATCCCAAACAAAAAGAACACTAGTTCCTGCCATTGAGGGGCACGTGGCTCCACAAACACCCAGACCAAGTGGCTGTCTTGGAGACTCTGCCAATGCATCTGATATAGTAGTTTATTGCTCAAAAACACATGTAATGAGTCTATCATGCTACCATCTAGGTGCTGCAATAACACATAGGCTGATAAAGTGAGCAGACTAGGCACAGGGACTCAAATAACCATTATGGCTGGGAGTTACTGACCTGTCAGCTTGCATTGATGTTGTTTCCCCTTTCCCCATGAGCAATAGTTCCTAGGAGCTCCCACTTCCAAAACTTCGGCAAGTAGGATTTCATTCGCAATCAGAGATGCAGCAAGCAGATAGAGGTGTAAGAATCCAGGTTTTATAAAACATTATAAGAGGCCACTGTTATATGCTGTAAAGCTACACTGTTTGTCTCCCAGCTACTCCCAGAAGCCAACCCCTGAGATTCTAGTTCCTCAATAATCTAGTTCCCGCCTGAAATCTGATCCTCTTTTCTGCAGTTCCACTCCTCATCCTCCAGGATGGTGACTACAGGTGGGATTCAAGGAATAAATGAGTTCTGCCACAGGACAGTGTTTTAACTTTTTGTAACCTTGACTCAGGCCATGTAACTGAGGGGAGGGAATAAAGAACAGCTCCTTATTAGCATTCCTGTGCCTGTCTCCTCCATTACATCAGGCTCAAATCAGAGGCACTCCTCTCCATTCATCACACTGGGAGACAGCAGTCAAGTGATCACAGCTTCCTTGTTGCCAACTCATGGGGTTTTTTTGCAAGTCTCACAAGAGTTGGTGTTTTTCTTAAAGACCCAGCTCCTGGGGTCAAGTGATTATGTGAAAATTTCAACTTTCATTCCAAAACTACTTACATTTCTAGCTCTCATGGTTTCAGAGAAAAACATTAACAGTAAAAGCTTAAAAAAGGATATAAAGCCATATAACTAAGTTTTTCCTTTGGCACATGTGTTGGGTTTTTTTTTGCCTATTGGGATATCCTTCCTCCCACTCATGCACGGACAAAGTAATTGGCACATGGCAATTATTCAGTGTTTGTCCAAAAGTTTCAAGAACTATTTGGAAATTCTGCCTGATCCAGTATTCTAATTTCAATTATAATATAATAACTGGAGATATACCTATCTCCTAGAACTGGAAGGGACCTTGAAAGGTCATGGAGTCCAGCCCCCTGCCTTCACTAGCAGGACCAAGTATTGATTTTTGCCCCAGCTCCCTCCTCAAGGATTGAACTCACAATCATGAGTTTAGCAGGCCAATGCTCAAACCACTGAGCTATCCCTCCTCCCTAGCTATGCTTAATTTAGCTCAACTAGGCAGAAATTTGCATCTCTGAAAATCAGGTTCTTTATACACTGCAACTGTTGACTATGATTTAGTTTGAACATTAATGTTCATTTTTAATGTACAGATTTTTGAGAGAAAAGGGAAGGGTTTTTTCCCCAACATATTTACTTATTTTTATAACATTAATGTAAAAACACTGTGTGCAAATGTTTAAGATTGCACAAGATGGCCTTTAATGGCTCCTCTGAAACAGTTATGATCTATTGCGTAAATACCTGTGGCGATTAAATGGCCAGATCCTCCACTGGTGTGAATCAGCATAACCCAATTGACTCTAATATACACAGCAATCTGGCCTAGTGTTTTTAAAGACTCAATTACCCAACCATGTATCAGAAAATCCAAATTAATTGTTTTAAATCTGGTCTTTTTTTAATTTATACTGCAGCATAAATGCATTTTACATTGATTAACTAGTGTGTGTGTGTGTGTGTGTGTGTGTGTGTGTGTGTGTGTGTGTGTGTGTGTGTGTGTGTGTGTAAAACTAGTCAAACTAATTTATTTAAACAAGATGTGAAATGTCTTTATACTGAAACTCTGAAACAACCTTCACACCAACAGTATTAGGCACTGGGGCATGGCTCTAATGACAAGTCACCACAATTTTCCTTCCTCTAATAGACAGTTCAGACATTGGCAAAGCTCCTATCAGAGCATTTAGTATCTGCTGTAAGCTTCTATTTAGCAAGAAGATTACATCCCCCAGATTTCACAGTTCAAAAGTTCATACTGTACTGTTCTATTTATAGACAGCCTGATATCGCCTCTTCTTTAGCAAGGAAAAAAAATCAGTAATATTTTGAAACAAGGACTTAAAGAGCTTGTTTTATGTAGGCAATGCCAGAACATCTCCTTAAAACAATCCCCAACCTTAGATCAACTGATCAGATACCTTCATTCACTGGTGAGGATAGGACAGCTATTTAAGAATTTATCTGACTTGTTATTAGACTTGAAATTTTAAAAAGGAAAGAAAAATAAAAAACTTGAATAATAAGCACTGCAGATCTTCTAGTTTTAGTTAGTACTTTTCTTCCCAAAGGGAATAGCAATAACCTTTAACAAGACATTTAAAGTATCCAGGGAATAGAGAGTTTAAAATAAATATTTGCTTGTATAGAATTGTTATGAATGGAAAAATTGTTAAGGGTCATTGTAAGACTAAGGGTCTGTCCATTTGGTAAGAGGTAAAACAGATATGCCGTCAAACTGTCATCCTTAAAAGCTGCACAGTACTTTCGCATGTTATCCCTTAGCCAAATTTAAAGCAGAATAATTTCTTACTATGTAACTTCTCCATTCAGCTTTAATTAAATAAAATATTATCCATTGCTTTCTGTGCTGAACTGCTGGTGTGTGTGGCTGTGTGCTGTTAAACAGCTGCTAAACCCTACCACAAAGTTGGCTGCATGTCCAGAGTGGGTGAGGGAAATCCGATATGTAGAGTAATTTGCAGCAAGTACGCCATGCTTTTGATCTTTTCACAACACAGTATGTATTACATAGACAGGTAATTATTGTCCCCATTTTAGAAACTGTGAAAGTAAGGCCGAAAGATTAAGTGATTTTTCCCAAGGCACCGTAGGGAGTTCTTGCCAGAATTAGAACCCAGGAATTCCTGTTTACTGGTATTGTTTCCTCACCTTTCTATCTAGTCTGTAAACCCCTTTGCGACTCTTTAGGAAGGAAAGCACAGTATGAATGTAAGATGTGGTGACTGCTTTTCTAGCCGCAAGCCAGCTAGTCTATTGGAATTACTTTGGCACCAACATCAAAACAAAAATTTAAATAAAAATAAAAAAAAATGCAGACAGAGTTTCTTAGAAACTTGCTTCCTTGTAAATTGCTACCCTGGCACTGAGGCCAGATTAGGAGCACCAATGTAGAATCATGGCAGCTGGAGTTCATGTCTTTAGCTTGCGCCCTCACAAAGGGATGCAATTCCCCCCCACAACCACACCCGTCATCTTCCCTAGAAGAATGTTCCTTCCTGACAGAATAACCTTTGGATTCTCAAACCAGAGCATGCTCTGAAAAGCTTTCCTCTAGCAGTTCTTGCAAGTGGCTCCAGGATGTCACCCTCCCACAGCACCCTCAGCGAAGGTGACAGAGGCAGAGCTATTTCAGTGCCACGTCTCATCCTCAAACAGCAAGTAGTGAGCTGCTTACACAACAACACAAATCCTTCTCACGATCCTCTGAATACAACTGGCCCAGCGCCAGATCCGTCCACATGTTAACACAGAACAGTATCCCTGGAATACCCAGCCAACCTGCAGTGGTGGAAACTCTGTGATAGCAGACTGCATTAAATGTTTAATTGTGTGATTTCTTCTGCGCAGACCTCAAAGCAGTTTTCTATATCAATACTCGCTCTATTGATATGTAACCATATTTTGACTTTAAGAAATCCATTCAGGAGCAATAATAAGTACTTCATAAAACAGCAACTAAAGGCTGTTTGTAGTCTTTAGGCAACCTGCTGCATATTCTCAGGTGGGTGCATGTACTTGAAGAATGTATTAATTTCAAATAATTTTAAATTATTCTTTTTGGCTGTCAGCTTTACCCTGCTGAAAATCTAGGCCAGCATGATACAATCATCATTACACTGTAATATGAATTCACTATCCTCCCTTCATACCACATACACAACATGATTCAAGGTTAAGAGCAGAATATCAAAAGACTCAGAGTACGGACAATTTTAATGGTAAGGGAACCTTGACTTTTCTGATTATATTAGTTCAACTAAAATTGACCTTCAGTATATGAAGATTTCATATTCACAAATAAATGGTATGACTTATGGGTTTTTTTAATTAGACTTACAAAAAAGTGATCAGAATAGAAGCTTTCAAAGCCACAATCTCTTTTCATTTCAAATTACAGAAGGAAAGACAGTGATGCAGTCTTAAAAGCTAAACTAATTTTTTTGGTTTGTTTTGTTTCTTAACTAGGCAGTAGTATTTGTATTTATGGGAACCTATATGGCTGCCAGCTAACAACATGCCACTTTCCAGTGTTATCACCAGAGTTGTCATTTGTGCATATTTATCCTGTTAATGGGATGGATTTATTACTAGTACTGAATAATTTGGACCTGGGCTACACTCATGTATTTTATGGCATGTGGTCAACATAGCTATGGGTCTGCAACTGCTCTGTAAAGTGGAGCATGAAGTCATTAAAATGAATGAGCACAAGTGTCTGCTATGCTGTTTTTAATTATATGTTTATCTCATTCCCTTTTATACCTCCATTTTATTTATACCACATGTGGTCACATATGGTCCATAGATGTTGTCTTATGGAGTTTAGGCAAATCCTAGGCAATCATCTTACTTTATTTAGAAGTGCCTGGCTTATCTTGGCAGCAATTATAGGTCTATATATCTTAATCTACATACAAATTCCTGATTTTTAGTGGAGTCCAATATTGAGAGTTGAGGGTATTCTAAAGGGAAAATGAGCAAATGGATTTCTCCATCATGTGGAATAGTGATTACTATAGGGATTGTTTTAATGGTTATCATGGGTTAATCATAGGTTTATTATTTAAATTGGACATTTAAATTAAGACAAAAGACATGTCCTGAAAAGTTTCTGTAATGACTCACATAGAATAGAAAATCCTAAAGATGGAAACCCTCCCTAATCCATCAATTAAACCAGAAATTTATGACACTTTTGGGACATGCTTCCATTTTTTTTTTAAAGTTTCACCATGTATGATACATGTCAACCCTCCTATGGGTTTATGGTGATTAGGCAAAAAGGATACGATAGCCATTGGAGGAGGTCTCTGGTAGCTCCATTGGAACTGCCAGGGAGCAGTGGGACACTTGAAGCCAGACCTTGTACAGAGGCACAAGGTCTCCAGGAAGATAACCTTTGTGTATCCCTGGAGATTGGCTAGGTTCAGTGATGAGTCCTGTGGTTTATATCGTTTGGGGGCCATTTGGCTCATTCCCAGAGGTCTCTCATGTGATTTGTATTGTGGAAACCATCCATCTGGGTCATATACAGGCTTAAAATTTGCTTTCCAGGAATGTTCATACTAGAGAACTCTATCACTTGGGTGTTTGTGGAAAGCCAGGTGGACAAAATTACAAACCCATGAACCCACCACTTTGCACTAGTGAGGGCTTAAGGACCTGCCAGACAATTGTATCCAGACCGCTGGATCTATGGAAGTTCCCATACGTATGTTATTTTCCACATTGGGTTGGCTCTCGTTTATGTTTACAACATTGGCTTAAGAGCTGCATCTTTCAGATGGTAGAATATGAACAATTTACGCATTTAGCAAAATCCGCCTAACCTGGGTCACACTACATTCACTGTTGGAGCTCTGCCATCACGAGCAAAGAATTACATATCTGATGGTACATGCTCTGGTGAGAGGGGGTTGGGGAGGCTGGGCAGATCAGCAGCTTAGCAATGATGCTTCTGGCAGCCTCTGAGGATAGAATTAGGTCCATTGACATTTCCAATCCAGCTTTAAAATTACGCTTTTAATTCTTTAACATAAAATGTTAGCGGATCTAGAAAAAAAATCTCCGCTCTGTCAATTGCTATATATTTTTGACGTTTTCACCAAAAATCCTTAATGGGAATGGTATAGGACTACATTGTATTATAACCACATGAAACTATGAGGATTTTCTTTTGCTTATTTCATATCCTAGCTTTGTTAGTAGGGTACTTACCTCTGAGTTCTTGGAACCTCATTTGAACGCTTTACTTCAATGAATACACCAGATTAGCTCAATCATTAAGCAGTAATTCATATAAAAATCCATTGCATTTAATTCAAGACCGTTAGCAGTCTCTGCAGAAGAGAGGCCCCAAAATGGACTAGCATATCAAGGAGAATGATGCCTCCAGGTTAGAGCTGGTGTTACCAGCAAGGCAAGGAAACGTTTTCCCCCCTCCAGCTGTCTGCATCAGCAGCGAAAGACCTATAATCTCAAGACGGAACACACAAATGTTCACTTGAAGAACAGAAAACTATAAATAAACCATGTCAGAGAATGCACAAATATATGTATATGCTCATACATCACTTGCCTACGTTTCAGATCTGAAGCAGAACATGTGGAGGTTGAGTGAGGGCTCAGCTAGGTTAGGAAGAGTGCAAAAATCAACAGCACTAAAGCTACTTTTCAGGTTAGCATAATCTTCTGTCTGCAAACACAGTCTGTTTTATCTGATTTTTTTTTTATTGGACAGCTGTGATCTTCTCCTTTCAAAACCTTGTCACTGCCGTTCAGCAGAAATGTAAGTGATATGATTAAGGAACATGGCATCTTGTATAATCGGTCGTAATCATTATCTAGGGGTTTCAGTAACATGACACATGCACAGCAACGGCAGCATCTGCTATGGACTGACAGATATCTCAAGCTCAGAATGATGGATACACACTCAGGGATTTGTAAACTTGTCCTCGCTAATGCCACTATCCTGATGTGAACTTGTTGTGGCTGTGCTTCTTAAAGGCCAAAGATTAAAAGTGCTCTGTAAAGTTCATCCTGTCCCTCATCCACCTGTGTCCCCGACTAATATAAGATGTATTGCCTTAGCGGACCTTTCCCACTTTCACTGATAGGATGGCACTTTTGGAAGCAGTTTTGAAATACAGCATTGCATGTTAATATCATGTCGTCCCCCCCCGCCCCCGATGGGGTTTTTCAGAACCACTCACCACTGGTCTAAGTCTAAGTCAAGAGAGTAAATTAGTTATAAACAATAGGGGCTGGATTCCCTGCTTCATCCAGCTTCCAGAGGAGGCAATTCCAGGGGGAGCTGCTATATTCTGTGCTGCTTGGCGTTAGCTCTTAGCACCATCCACCAGCTGCAGATTGTTGGCCATACCCCATATATTGGGACAAGGTGTAGGAGCTGCTCTATGCCACGAGTGGACTTCCCCATACTCAGGCTACATGGCCTGTTTCTTTTGTGCCCATGGAGTGGTTACTATTCATTGTTTGTATATGTTCCTGTGTGTTCTGACTGCACAGAGGATGCCCAGAAATACAGAAACACTAGGTAGATATGAGAAAACTTAGGCTGCTTTTATTCTCTTGTTTACTGGAGATGGTTTGTGCTACCCTGCTGGAGTAAAGCTGTCTATCCCCAGCATATCTAGCTAATAGGAGTATCAGTGAGTGGGGACATGGCTCCCAGTTGCTATATACCTCCCTTTTTGGGCCACTGGCAATGGGCATAACTTAGAGTAGCCTTAAGCTTCTCTGAGACCTGGCCCAGTGCCCAAACAGGTCTAGGAGCCAGGGAGCCACCTTTGCCCACCCACTGTGGAATTGCACCATGTGTTCCTCAGCAATACTGGAGAATTCGGGTGAACATTTGCCACAGCAGTTTTATTACAGTTCCTAATTTTGACTTTGGCCATTTCTAAATAACATTTCATTTTGACTATGTTTGCGTCCCTTTTCATTCAACTTTTCACAAACACAAGTTAAATCCCTGGACCTGGGGGAATGCAGCCAAACAGGAACCCTCCCCCACAATTGGCCAATGGGTTCCAGAGATTCCAGGGGTGAGGGAGAAGCTACCTGGTATCCCTCAGTAAGTGTATTTTTTCCCCTCATTGCTTGGGAAGTCTGCCAATCCCATCAAGTTCCCCCACCTACTGACACTGGGTATCATTTTTCAACTTCAACAACTACAAAGTTTTATCGAAAAATTCCCTACCAGCTCTAAATAAGAGTCAGAATCAAATGCCATTTCTCACACTGAGCAGCACCTTACTCTGTAAGTAATCTCATTAGATCAGATTCTCAGCTGGCAGAAACTGGCTACACTGATTTAGACCCACTAAGAATCTGGGCCATTGATTTCAATGGAATGACTAATGGAATCAAGTGTTAATCAACCTGAGTAAAGGTATCAGAATCTGACTCTAAATGTGTGATCTTTGGACAACAGATTGAATTTGACAAAAAGAGAGCCAATTAGTTACCAGCTTTTTATGAAAGAGACAAAAAATAGATTTCAGATGTGTCCTGTCCTGTACTGTTTCTTGTAGGATTGCCTCATGAAACAAAAATGTTCATGTCTCTTATTCTCAAAGTCAGCCAGGCTGAATGATTATTATATCAGTGCCAGGATGGGGATTTTATTTATTTATTCTTATTTTTATGCGGGTCAAAGCTTGAAGAAAAAAAATGTGTGTGCAGATAAAACAGACCCAGATCAGACATAAAACCTCATCTGCTCCACTTCTTAATGCTCTTCTGTTTATGATAATATAATTGGGAATTGGGTAGTATTTGGTAGAACAATCTAAAATTATTTGGAATAAAGGTGTGTTTGAGAATATCAGTCGGGCTAAGATTAAACATAAGAAAATGAACCAAAATGAAACATGAAAGAGAAAAGAATATAACATGAAAGGGTAATTATTGGAATCCCAGCTCTAAAAGAGTTGCATCTACCCTAATCACACTGCTACAGATCATGTTGTAAACTTGAACTTTCTATTTAGACGTCACCAAGCGTTCCTGCTCTTTGTGTGCCTCCAAGACTAGAACCGGCTAATAATATTAGCTACCTGGTTCAAGTCTCTACCAGAAGGAGCTTAACAGATCATATTTTCATTGGATTGTGCAATAACATGAAGTCTTCTCTAATCTTATTTGGCACATTACCCATTGGATTTATGGAAATCCCTGATGAACCTTAACCTAGAGGCGTAACAGTCACATAAACTGTGCGTGTGAGTGTGTGTTGTGGTGGTCACGAGGTACACCTTTGATTTTAACTACTAGCTAAGTCGTTGACTAGGTCTACAAGTAACCCTTAAATCCAAAGGGAATGAAGTATAAATATGAGACTTCCAAACACATGGCACTTGGGCTGATTAGCAAGAAGAAGAAAAGAATTAATAATGAGCAGAAAAGAAAAAAAAAAGATAGCCAGAAACTACAAACACCAGGGAGCCCATTTCAGTGTTACTTGAAAATAAAGCAACAATAGGAAGACTAGTCATCTCATTAAATAATAATTTGTTATTTCCCTTTAATGCAGCACATGTTCTTTAATGGTTGTGACTTTTTATGCCAGTTTGACTATAATTCCAGCATATTTATCAAAAGGAAAGTTGTAAAACTTTTAATGAGTCCTTGAACTGACCACCTGTGAACAAGAGGTATTGTAAGCCGTGACTCTTGAGAAATGAAAAACAGTTTAATATTTTCCCTGATGTGACTGATCTCAAATACATTGTAAAATTACTGGCAGACAGCTCATCCCATGCTCCTTGCAAAGTTAAAACAAGCCTACATCTTCTTTCCAAAGGGAAAGCGTAGAAAAATGTCTCCGTTTCTCTCATTTGAAAAAAAATGAGGGTAATTAACAAAAGATAGAGGTCTCTGGTTACTAACAAATGATTGTTGCAGTGACTGATCATGTCCCTTGAAAGCCACAAAACAGCAAAACAGCAAGGGAAGTCTCCATCAGTTGAAAATGGACATGATGACCTTTCACGTCCATATGACTCATGAGCTGGATGTTTATGAACAGATAGTTGTGTGTACCATGACCAGTATTCTGGACTTTTAGGTGAAGAGTGGTTTCTCGTTTGGGATTAGATTAGCATAATTTATGACTGATACCTTTTTTTTCCCCTTCACTCAATATCATTAAGGAGCACAAATGTTTCTACAATTTAAACCTCCCTCCATTGCTTTCTATTAAAATAATCAAGAGATAAATCATGTACTAAACACATACACAAAACCAAACTACCAGAGTTTCCAGGCAAGACATTTTGTTTCGATCAGTCTAATAACAGTTTCATGTAATGTGGCAGAACTGTAGGATGTGCCTCAGTTATGCAATTTTTGAGAAAAGCATACAGATGCCTAATGCACTTTTAGAGAGAAAGTTAAAACATACTCCATTATATCATGAAAAGGAGGAATAGAAGAGAATCCATGCAAAATGAGAAGTGATAGCATCAAAAATGCCAGACCTTTTGCTACAGAAATATTCGGGTATACGAGTTAAATCTGTCCTCTCTCTCAGCTGGCAATTACATGGCAGATAACTCAAAATTTTCCTACCTTGGCAGATTACAGAGATAACCTTTGCATAATGAACAGGTTTCAAACACTTTTTCCAATGTTCTGGCCAGGAACAGGCTTTTCTGTAATATAAAGCTTGAATACCCTATTGTTTGCTCTTTTCTTAAACATATACTCTGACTGTGGACAGTGGAAGGAAAATAAAAATCCCCTTCTCTATATTTGAGGTCCTGGATGTGTTTGTTCTCTCTATTACTGTATTTATGCTGTGGTACAATACCCAAGATGCGCAAGGTGGTTTCCAAACACAAAGGAATACATGGTCCCTGCCCCAAAGTGCATTCAGTCTGCATAGCTTTAGGGATTGATGGGATACATAGTTGTGCCCTTTTAAAATATCATATCGATGCCATAGAACAGGAGTAGGCAACCTATGGTACGTGTGCCAAAGGCGGCATGTGAACTGATTTTCAGTGACACTCACACTGCCCAGGTCTTGGCCACTGTTCCAGGGGGCTCTGCATTGTAATTTAATTTTAAATGAAGCTTCTTAAACATTTTAAAAACCTTATTTACTTTACATACAACAATAGTTTCTATAAGTCTATAATATATAAGTAAAGACACCTTCTAAAAACATTAAAATGTATTACTGGCACGCAAAACCTTACATCAGAGTGAATAAATGAAGACTCGGCACACCACTTCTGAAAGGTTGCCAACCCCTGCCATAGAATATTCTGTGCTTCTACTGAGTGATTTACTACATCAATAGTTTTGCCCTTTGGATTCAAATTATGGAACCAAATGGAAACATGCATCCATCCAATACTCTCTTTGATGACACCAGCACCAATTGACATGGGGGGTATCTTGTTTCCCTATGACATATTAGAATGGATATATAGTAGGATGTGTTGCCTCACACCTCCCAACCTTTATGTTAAATTTCATCTCCCGGCCTAAGTGCTGAGTCACATCTCACTAGTCTTTTCTTTTTTTTTTTTAAATTAGCCTTGTTATGGCCCAAACTGTATGACAAAACCACACAGACGCAGTTGAGTTCCAAATAACCATGCCTACTGAAGATGGTAGACACAAATATACCAGACCTAGCTACTTAAACATTGCTGCTCTAGTTTCTAGCAGCTTCTAAAACACAGAACACAATGAGCACTTCTAGATGGGTCTTAAAGAGATACTACTCTATTCCTCTACACCAGTGGTTTTCAAACTGGGATATGTGTAGCCCTACTGGTATGTGAGCTCTCACCAGGGGATATCTGAGAAAAATCCTGTAATGGCGGACAACGCACTTTATTTAGTAAGACTTGGCAATCTAACCTATCTCAGATGGGGATACACTGTAGACTACTTTATTTGTACAGCGGTACAGCCTAAAAAGTGCTATACCCTATAGGCCTAAAGCATAAACATTTACAATGTGGCCAAAAAAATGGTGATAGGAACATGAATGAGGCATTTAAAATTAAGACATCCTGTATTTGAAAATCCCCGTGGAAACAAATCAGTGGATATCTGAGGTTTTATGCATTTCAACAAACTATTAATATATATGTTTTGTTTCATTTGGAATGAGTTCTTCCAGGATTTTTATTTCTTTCATGAAACACTTTTCAAATATTCAACAAAACATTTTGAATAGTTCTAAAGGCTTTTTAAAAAAGTGTATCTTGTCTCTGAGGCATCTGATTCTAACGTTTCAAGTTGATACCTATGTTAAAAGCTCCCCAGCTGCTACATGAGACTATTTGCCGGTACCAACAACACAGTTCTGTTTTGTGGATTAGAGGTTGAATTTTCATCTTACCTAATGCATCAAAAATTGAAAATGATGCAACATGTCTGAATATTTTTTTCATAACTATGACTCAGTAGATGCCAACCATAGACGCATACATGTATTTAATAAATAATACATGAAAAGCATAATAGGCCAAGTTTGTCTCTGGCATAGTTCCGGTGATTTCACTGGAAGCACACCAGGGAAGAATTTCCCTCCATAATACTTGCATCTGATAATGCCTGTTTTATTGTTATGTGCATGAGACTGAGGCCTGTAACATGAAAGTTACACTCCCTTTCTGCCCAGATTGGCAGAAAATGTGATGAAAGGCTGTAACAGACACCACCTGTTAGCTACTACCTTATGTTTTGACTTGAATCGCCCTTTCTGTCTTTAAAGACCTTGATATTCTGTGCTGGTGCAGAATTCAGTGTAGACACTTAGAGGAGGTGTCTTCCATTTCCTCCTTGAACTGCTGAGGGCTGGTTTGAACTCTGGTGCAGTTTAGGGCAGCTCTGTGGGCTTTGCAGCAGCTAGGAAATAAGTGGGACATAGAAAAGTTCTAGTCATACCTCTTCCGATCGCTGGACTAATTCTTTATGACCCTTCACCAGAATGTGCTCTGTGACAGGTTCCTACAGGTGGAGGATACTAGGTTCCTTCTGGGAAAATCCCCTACTTTAAGGGTATTCCTCAGGGGGATGGGGGCATGGCGGGCAGTGAGGGAGGGGCTTATGGATGCTTCATGGCCGCTTTGCACTGGCTATGGCAGCATAAAGTGGATGCAGAGTTTGGCCAGTAGTGTCCTTGCAGAACTAAACAACATCAGTCATAGAGCTGGGCAAAAAAAAAAAAAAAGAAGAAGAATGTTTTGAAAGTTCAGCGTTATTTCCATTTTAAATTATATCTTTCAAATTTTCCCACAAAATATACTTGGAATATTTTTGTATTTTTGAAATTTCAATGAAGTTAATTATGTCAAGGTTTTTATGGGGGGGAGGGTCACTTTCTTTTCCTTTCATTTTTTATCCTTTTCCACTGTCACTCTGTAACTTTTCCGAAGCTGAAAAAAGTTCTGAAAAGTTACAAAGTAGGAAAAGGAAACTTGGAAAAAGGAAACAAAACCAAAACAAAAATAGACATTGTTCACTCTATTGCATTCACTGGCAAAAAAAATACAATAAAAAAAAGAGAGAGAAAAGAAAGCAAAGAGCCATTTTTTAAAAAATTCTCACTTTTTGAAAACTGAAATAAAAATTTCAATTCAAAGTGAAATGAAAAGTTTCAATTTTTTTGTCAAAACATTTTCTTACTCAAAACAAAAAATGCTTTCAGTGAAACCTCACTTTTTGGAGGGAAATATTTTTGGTTAAAATATCTGTACATAAGTTACATTGGAAGAACACAATGAGAGATCTTTAAACAAGAACCATTTTTATAAGGATACCTAGAGAGATCTCATAATCCTAGGAGATTGCTTCAGTTAGGAGAAACAATGAGTAAAGTATATGATATTCATCAGTGCATGAGTCATTGGCTCACTTTATTGCAAAAATTCTGTTTTCCTCAATGTAGCATTTACTACCTTGACCCACACACTCTGGCTATCACTCACCATTGCATTATTATTGTTTCTATTACCATAGCATCTAGGAGATCTAGCATTATTCAAAATGTATAGTGATATCACTCCAGTGAAATCAGCTCACTAATGAATCAGGTCCCATTACTGTGCAATTTAAGTTAATGTACTGTATATCACAATTATCTTTTTTGGGGGGGAGGATTGTATTATTTTTAAATAAAAAATTCCATGCCGATGCCAAGGAATCCGATGCTCTAGGAGTGACAACAGAATGGCCCCTGTACTTGACATCTGGTTTCTTGGAAAAAAGTAAAAGAATGTTCAGCCAAATTGATCCGATTGTTTGAAAACTGCTAAATTATAACAATAATTTTCACCATCTATTTTATTTAGCTGAAATCACCATTGGATTTAGCTTCAAATATTTATTATTATTATCCAAAGTTATGAGGCTTATTAACATTAAAAACAAACAAGTGCTTTGCAAGACAAAAACAAATAATCACATTGATCTGGAGGGAATGTGGGTTTTCTCTCTTCTTTCAAGCAAGCCGAGAATATTTGTGCAAGTGACGCTTAAGGGTCAAGACAGGCAGTGCTTGTAACTGAGGCTGTCTATCTTCAGGCCATGCAACTCTGCTGTAAGTTTCCCTAATGCCTTGGCAGTGATCCATATCCTGACCTGGAGACACTGAGCTGAGACGAAGAAGCCGGTTAGGTTATAACCTGAAGTTGGTTCAAGCAGAGGTTCCCATAGGTGAACTTCAGTTGCCGTATTCACAGAACTGCCTTGTGTGGGTATAAATTTAAAATGGTAGTGAGCTGTCTGTGCCAAAAATCAGACTCTCCTGTGTGTTTTCTTCCTTGTGAATCAGTGGAGATTAAGCTAATTAAAGAAAAAGTAGAATCTGTAAAAATTAAACATTGTCTATAAATTGGAGAAGCAGCATTATCTGAATCTGTTTTATCCAATTTCCAAGGACTATACTAATCTAATTAGGTCATTTCTGCAGCAAATCTGTTTTCTGGAAAATTACAGCACAAAAACTGCTCTGGGACAGTATTCTGATGAGCATTTCAGAGCTTTGGCATTTGTAGAATGGGGCAGATTATGAATGGCTGCTACAACAGCATTCATTATCTTACTGGGGTTGACAGAGAAAACAAAAGTTAAAAGACAAACATTGAGGTCTAGCTCCACGGCTGATATAGAGAATCAGAGCTCCACCGGCGTCAGTGGAGCTACGCTGATCTACACCAACTAAAGAGCTGCCCTGGATGTTCACAGGCATAAGGGGAAGGGGAGAATTTCATTAACCTTCCACTTATTGAGGGGAGGGGAGATAATATTAAGGATCCACATGCTATGATGCCATGACTGATTAAACCCTAATTAAACCAGATTTAGATTATGGCACTGGAAAGACGGTTAAACCCGTCTGCTTATTTTTAAAATATACTACCGACCCGCTGGGAAGGAGAAGCGATCAAGCTAAAACTCCAGTTCATGTCAGTGAAATTCACCCTGATACAGCAAGTCTGGTTGAGGCACTTCCAACCATTTAAACCCTGCTGTGGGGATGCATGGGTGAAGGGAGGCCATCGCCAGTCCTCACACAGGGGCATCCCCTGCACTTCATGGAATGAATCTCTGCACGTAGTCCCAGATGGGTCAGCACCAACAGCAGCACTAGGAGTGGACCAAGGGAGGGACTGTGGAATCTGTGATTACATAAATCCTCTGGCTCATCCACCTCGCGCAGGTGATAGAGTGGCGTTGTACAGGATTGTTCCAGCGCTCTGTGGGGTAAACGTGCTGCGGTTCCACATGCTGGATCTGGATGGGGAGATTGTAGTCTGGCGCCTCCAGTCCCCATGTGCAATTCTCCCATGCAAGTGACTATCCCTTTATAGATGGAATGCTATGACAGGATTCAAAAGTAATGAAAATCATCAAGCACAGAATACACAGACAAGCACGTAGATCTGGAGAAGGCATATGTGGGCAAGAGACAAAATATCCCTTTCCTTCATAGGTCTGACTGCACTGACTGTTCAGTGGCCTGTGTAAAGTGGGTTGGAGGTCTCGATCCTCACAGAGGGATTTAAGTGGTCCCCGGGCCTGTACTGGCCCTACGCACAGGGATGAATTTCACCCACAGAGTGCATCTGTCATGTTAGGAGCTAGTCTCTGTTCGTAATGCTGCTTAGCAGCTTTGATAGCTTTAAAGCTACTAATTCTGGGGATTTTTGTTTCTTTCAAAAGAGATATACCACACCACAGAGGAGAGGCACACATGCAGTTTGGAATCACAGCCCCTGTCATCTCGCACCTCACAATGACACAGAAACATGTAATTCATGCAGACACTTGTAATTCTGGTATCTTTCCTTCCTCTGATTTGTTTATTATGTGGCTCGGATACACTGTGAAACTGATATGTCAATGAAATGACGACTGGAACGTATTTTGTCCTTTCTTGAAAAATATGCAAAATACACTATCAACAGCATGTAAGTCAATAGGAATGTGGTATGTATTTTGCATGGGATTCTGGAATACTTATTGGTACTGAGCTGGCCCTTATTCCACAAAGTCTCATGGAAATCTATGGAACTACATTGTTCTTCTATATTACGGAGTGAGGAATAAGGGTGAAGGACCTGGCCTTTATTTTTCCTAATGAACTGAGATATATTTTTTAAAAAGTTTACATCCATGATTGATTCATTCATTTAATCAATCTCTTCACAGATAGCATGAAAGTATCTGCTTTAGCACTTTACTATTGATATTTGATTGAGCTGTACAGCTTACTATTTTTTTTTAAATGCAGCCCTGAAGTCAGCTTCAGTGTTGACGCAAAGGCCATGACACTAGAGATTTTCAACCAGATGGAGTAAAAATAATATTGGTTTTGTGTTTATCGGTGCAGTAGGTGTTGAAAATATACAAAAGATGACCATTGATCAAAATAACAGATAGACCCATTTCTGTGTCTGTGCAGATCTATAAAAGTGCATCTCTCTTAAATGTATATGCACATATTTACTAAAGTATCTTGGCATCAGGTTTATCTTTCAATTAAAGTTGCTTAATATTTTTGATGAGGCAATCAGAATGTATTTTTTTTCTTGTTTGACATGCTACACATAAGACCTTTCTTTAAAATCTTTACTGTGCTGTATTTTACTGCAGTTTCTTGTTTAATGTTTTGCTCTGTGTTTGAAGATTATTTATTTTACCAACTAATTTTTGGTGGCTCTGAAACGTTGGGTCTGGAACTCTGTCTGTGTGTAAATAGTTATATCTATATCATTATTATATTCTATTGCAGCAGCCCCTAAGGGATCTGATCTGGGCCCCATTGTACTAGCTCCCGTGAAAACACAAAGTAATACGATAAACTCTGCCCCAAAGAGCTTACACTTTAATTTCTCTATCTCAATTTACTTGAGCCCAGGCTAACTCCTAGGTATAGCTACTTTATCTAAAACCAGCACTAATTAAAGTATAACCCAGTTGAGAAAAGTTAATTTCATGAGAACATCCAAATTCAACCTACTAGCTCAACAAGAACTAGCAAACTAAATACTGAAGCAATGAGACAAGCAAATCCCAGAACTGAGGCTATCCCACAACTTTGCTATGGCTTCCCTTCCTTCCCACTGAATTCAAATATGGAGGCTGGTGATCTCCCAAAGCATTGCAGGATGAAGCCTAAGGTGCAAAGTAGCATCCAAAATAGGTCAGACTTTAGGGATTAAAGGTAACACCTTGAATTTCACACATCATAAAACAGGGCAATCTACAGAGCAGAGGTGTGTAAAAGATGGATCCGTATTTAATACCTCCGTATAGATATTTAATAACAATAGCTCAAATATATACAGACAGAACTTTTCACTTACAAAATATTTTTCATCCTTGGATCTCAAAGCTCTTCCTGAAGGAGAATAAGTGCATTATACCCAATCTACAGATTGGCAAACTGAGGCACATTTAAGATAAGTGGGTTGCTCAAGGTCAGGTAATGCAATCAGTAGCAGAGTCTGGAATAGGCCATACTGATTCCCATTTAGTTTAGGTAATAATTGGAGATATACCAATCTCCCAGAACTGGAAAGGACCTTGAAAGGTCATTGAGTCCAGCCCCCTGCCTTCGCTAGCAGGACCAATTTTTGCCCCAGATCCCTAAGTGGCCCACCTCAAGGATTGAACTCACAACGCTGGGTTTAGCAGGCCAATGCTCAAACCACTGAGCTATCCCTTAATAGTTGATTAAATATGTTAAGGTAGTTCAGGATTTACAAAGAAATTGTCTTTAAAAACCTGTATAAAATGTTGACCTGCATGTGCAGTGAAGTGAGCGTTAACCGTACCAAAAACCTGTTTGTGCTTTAAAATGTACACAGTTTGTTTAATGGAAACAGATTAGAAAGAAATATTTTAATATGCAGAACGTACTTATTATTGCACAACCAGTGTGCAAGTGACCTGGGACACCGTCTAAACAAAAGTCAGCAGCTACTAATGAGGCTTGTTAGTGATGCTAATCTATGTAAATGTTATTAATTGAGAACATCTATCTTTTATCTCCAACATTTGGTAATCAGGCAATTAAAAAACAATGACATTCCCGGCGGTTGTTCTCCTAGTAAAAAAAAAGTGATCAAAGAGTCCAGAATAAGGAAAGGAAAGTCCCTTATCAAGAGCTAGGCCTTGCCTTGGGCTACCAGGCCTCATTAAAGGCAGAAAAGCTCTGTTGATCACCAATTAACCTGATTTGTAGGAACTCTGATAAAGACCTCAAACAACATGAGTTTTCTTAACTATAATAAATGACACAGTTTATTGACAAAAATAAAAGCGTTCGGTTTGAAAAAGAACATAAAGGGGCTATTCAAATTTGATAGCCATACCAAACACTGGTCCTGAAAGATGAGGATAGGTTTGACTCTACCACATTGGTGGCATATTATTAATGCCAGATACAGTCATTAACAGCCATACAGACAACAACCAAATATATACATATTTTGTAGTCGTCACATAGATTTCTGTCATCTATAGTCATAACAGACAGCAGATTGCATTAATTATGTATGTGCTAGGCTCATGAATGGTAACTTGATGCTCTAGGGTGAACTATGCAGCTTGAAACAAGAAAGTAAAAAAAAAAATGTGAATATTTTCATGAAGCTTAATTGGTGGACATTTTGTGATCATGCTGGTGTTTTAATCTTAGCAGTTGCTTCAGATTATCTCAGGTGTAAATCTCCATATGCCTTTTTAACCCATTACTCCCCCTTCTCCAGAGTGTAATCCCTTCCTCTGAGGCCTTGTGTGTCCACAGTGACATCCCTAGTAGATAAAGAACTGCAGTGTCACTGTAAACCATAATTTTAATTATTGCCAGTAGTGCATGAATTCAAGGGGCGGTTCTGTGATGTGACAGTATCTCACTTTCTTTGTCTCTTTCTCTCTGGAGGGAAAAGGAATAATTAGCTACCTTAGAGATGAGGGCCTAGAATTGAATTCTAAGTACTGTAAATACAGTACCAAACTCAAGCCTTGTCTACACTTAAAAGGTTCGCCAGTAGAGCTGCACCCTCCATGTATAGTTTTCGCTGGTATACTGGCATCTATGCCATGGCTTTTGTCCCTATAGCTCTGTTGGCTAAAACCACACCGCTAACTGACATAGATATGCCTGCAATTTTTTAAATGTAGCCCAGGCCTCAGATGATAGAATGCATTTGAGATTGTAAAAGTTAGGCCTAATGAGATTTACTCTATTGAATCTTTGCCCTTGATCTTAGTGGGCTAGATCTGACTCCTAATGACTTTGATGGGCATCCGATTGGGTCCTGTAACCAGGCAATTGCACTCTGCCTCAGTTTCCTCTTCTGCTCAGAGCTCCCTAAGAACTCCACATAGTCCAAAAGACATGAGAAAATTCCTCTGCTGGGTTTCTACTTTCTTAAGTCCAAATAAAGTCTCTTTCATTCAGACTCCAGCTGGGCCCAGTTCCTCTTACCTGAGGATCTTTAGTCTGTAGCTCGCCACCATCCCGTCTCACCAAGGTGTGTCGCTGTCCTTCTTCTGCCCCTTCCGCCCCAGCTGTGCTCCCTGCTCCCAAAAAGGAGACTACTGCACTCCAGTCTCAGACTGGCCCAGTCCATTCTCCATGAGAGACTGTTTCATCCTGCTCTCTGAAAAGCTGGAGAAGACATAAGGTGCTTGGCCTCTGGCTATTCTTGCTTCTGGCTGTCTCCCCTGGCTATAATAGGCCTCTGTTTTTCTACCCCACCCACAGAGGCCTGGTTTAGTCATGTGACTGTCTATCATGTGACTTAATTTTTTCCACCTAGGGAGGCAAATCAGCTGTATCACAGGTGGGCTGAGACCTATCTCCCTTTAAAGGGCCAGCTACCCTTTGACAAGTCCTCAATAGGGAAAATGCCATTATCACATCTTCTTACACATACATTTGTCACATGCATTCCACTTTATGTATAAAGGATTTAGTTCCCCAGCTTTCCTTGTAATAGAAACTTCAATCATTGATATAAAAATTATATTTTTCCTCTAAAAATATGAGCTATTTCCCCTTCATTTCCTGCCTTTTTCATGATAAATTTGTAAATACAAAATCTGCAATTAAATTAGCAATACAAATAACTTAGGAATATTCAAGAACCGTATCCGGCAAATGGAATCATCTATTTTTCATGAGTCTTTGACCATAAAAAAATTTATCATATCTCACATATAGCAGAGACTCTCAACAATGATCCTAAAAGCTAGAGCATGCTTTTGTAGGTGCATTAACAGCAAGATTATTTAGTGGGTGCCTAAAGTTAAATATGAAAATATATTTAGTGACCAAAAAGAAGTTACAATATCAATGGTAGCTATGGAAAATCAGACCACATTCATTTAGGTGTAAAATACAGGTTCAGGTGTTTAACATTGGACAACCGAGTTTGAATGTTTTGATCCGAGTTTATTTCTAAGTGCCTTTTTTTTTTAAACACAAGGTATCTAGATTTCATTTTTAAAGATGAAAATAACTTTATTGCTCCATGCCTCCACTGGTCAGTTTCTGTCTGACTTTATAGATCTGAGCATGTTTTACAAGAAAGACAATTGTCTGAAACCAATTATCTTGATTGTCTTTGATTTAACTGTTAAAGCAGCTGCTATCACTGAGATGCTATTATACACAAACAATTGTATTGCATTGTTAAGTGCCCTGCATGCCTACCTCATTATTAGGAGCCAATTAAATTTTCTTTATGGTAAAATGGAAAGACTTAGAACCAATAATGAGGCTAATCTGAAGAAATCTGGACCAACTGCAAACAGTCCCTAGAAGACCTGTAAACAGAAAAGAGCAGTAATTATATGACATGAGAAAAAAACAACCCAAAGAATAATATCCATTGAAATTTCAGAAGCAGGCACATAGAGCATAGATCTCTGTCAGTCTAGATTGCTAAAGTAGTACTAAGATGTCTTAATTATACGATTGATGTAAGCTTCAAAAGAAAGCTTGGTCACCAGAATGGCTACAAGGCTGTGAGTATTATCTAAAGGATAAAGAAAACCATTGAAGGAAACCACTACGGATGAAACTTGAGACCTTTGCATTTTAGTACCAATCAATAATATTTGTATCTATAGTAAATTTAAGATGATTTGATTACATCAATGATTGAAATAATTGTGATAATAACCCACTTTGCAGGATCTGTAGGGACTGGAAAGCACATCAGACAGTCATTTGAATACATATGACACTGCATCCCAGTGGACCCAGTTCAATTACCCCATGCAAGTACCTAGAAACAAAACTAAATTCAGCCCTGACAAATCAAGTAGAAACTAACATCCCTCGGCCTGTGCCACTTCCCGCCACCCCCATTGGCCTGGAGTGGCGAACCGATGCCAATGGGAGCCGCGAGCGGTCGAACCTGCGGACGTGGCAGCTAAACAAACTGGCCCAGCCTGCCAGGGTGCTTACCCTGGCAAGCCGCGTGCCAAAGGTTGCCGACCCCTAGATAGATAGATAGATAGATAGATGTCCTCTAAGATCGACAGAGTGAAATGGGTGCTGCCAGTAGCACTGTTAAAGCCATAGACACATTAATCCACAGAATTTTTTGAGTTAAGCCTAAGCATCCCCACAGACATCTTCTTCTGGGTTGCCTTTGGTGCAGTCTAAACTATCTGACCCATACAAAGGCCAATATATGAAGCAGTGTCCTTCTCCACCTGTCTGAGCTGTCTATTATTATCATAGGGTAACTCTTTTGCTTAGAGATACCCAAATATAATCTTAACACTGTTCAGCCCAATTCTATTTAAATGCCATTTTATGAGTCTTGATTGACCAAGTCTGAAGGGGAGATGCATTACACTGAAGAGACAAAAATAAAAGCTCTATTCTGCAGACAGGAGGGGTGAAGGGTCCATTGGAAATCAGAGAGATTAGCAACTCATCACATTATTTGTGGGTTATCAGGAGACAGAGGTAATGAAAGTGAGACCTATATCCTTGATCAATAAGAGTTTGACTGCATTTTGAGTTCATTTTCCCCTGCAGAGAGAGAGACAGCAAGCTTACTATTGATCACGGTGTTAATCCATAACTAGTCTGGGCCCTAGCATAGTGGAACAAGCAGGAAAAATAAGATAATAAGCAGGAACTCTTGATCTTTTATTATGGTGTGCTAGATAAAGAGAGTGCAGAGTTCAAGGTGGAATACTTTGTTAACCCTTTCTTTGCTGCTTAAGTCTAAATGCATGTATCTAAGTGAATTAGCTAGGTCTCATTTGTTTTTTAATATTGACCTGTTTTTGATTAAGTTAATTGAAAACCTAACCCTAAGGCACCCACCTATGTATTAAAAGGAATTCAGGGAAGAAATGAAGTGTGTATCTCTTAAAAAACAGGTGATGATGACAGGGGGTATATGTGGAATATGATTAAAATGCAAGGGGCAGATCCTCAGCTAGTATAAACTAGCATCGCTCCATATGCTGATTTAAACCAGACTTAAAACTCAACTAAAATACTTTCCTTTTTAAACATAACATCTGATGACATTGAATAGACAATATTTCAGTTGCATATTTATTGTAGCTATTATTTCATATGTCTCTCAAGTATTTTCTGGACATGGTAACACTTAAGAATATTTTTTAAACTGACATTGGGTGTAATTAAGACAACTTAATCCTTCCCACGGCAACAGCCCAGTGATGTCAGAGATGTCAAAGATTTTGAGGTGAGCAGTAGACAAGAAGTAGCAAATAATATCCAATTATCTTTTACTAAACATTGGGAGTAGAATTATCACTGTTGTTGGGCATGTAGTATTTTCAATAATTTGGTGATAAATTATATCGTCAGTCTAATGTTAAAATAACAGTTTTCCTTTCAAGATTTAAAATGTAGTCTTTGTCTCGTCAATAAATTTGATTTGCAGCATCGGAAATAAAGATTTGAAGATGTTTCCTTTTAGTGTTTTATGAGCACGCCACTACAGTATTGAAATATTTAACCGTTTGTCCAGTCCTGTAGTGATACAATAGAAATATTTATATAGGGCACACAGTCTTAGCACCTTCTACTGTGATTCTGTACAAGCTAACAAGATAAGCAGGTTCAAGCCAGGTCAGTACTTACATGAAAAACTCCCAAGAAAAACACAGGTTCTAGTTATGCAGTAGTTGGCACTTTTATTTCTAAATCAGTATTGAGCTAATACTCAACATGGCATTGGAGGGCACTGTGTTGCTGAAAGTGTTGTCTCTTGGATAAGATATAAAAAAATTTCTCACTATGGGTAAATATTCAGGTGAACTGATGGGCTTGTGAGTACAATTTACTAGAGCTGATTGGAAAATGTTTTTCATTTTCATCAAAGTTTCAACTTTTCATAACCCCCCCTGAAAACTAAACATTTCTGGCCAAAATCCCAAATGTTTTTGGTTTTGAATGAGAATTTTCAGTTTTCAGCTCAAAAGTTCTGATGAAACCTTGAAATGTTTGGTGGAAAGCAGACATTTTTCATGAAAATGCTCTTTTAGTTGAAAATGCAATTTTCACTTGAAAAACAGTTTTGATGGAAAATTTTCAGCCAGTCCTACAATTAACTTATTGTTTCACTACTATTCCAAAACTGGCTCCCATCACTATGTGAGAGCAAAGATTAGCACTCAGATGCATAGCTATCTGATTAGCGCCAGCAAATCAGCTGATTATCCATCCAAATGCCAAGATCTTCACTCACAATGAATTCAGAGCACAAAAGTACAGTCACAAATTGACTGCAAAAGGGAGAGCAGGGGGCTTGAAAAATTATGTTAATGGATCTCATCACAATTTGATCATTTAATCTGATGCCCTGGCCAAATTATAAATCTGCACATTGCATTCTGACCACCACCTACTACCATTTCAATTGGATGTGGTATTTGTCTTCACTTTTGGTCCAAAACTATCGCATTCAGGTGGTATGTGCTGTTAACAGCTTCCACTGTCTACCTCACAGGTGGCTTCATTTTAGTGGTTGGTGAAGCAATACCTGAATATAATTTACCGTCCTCATAGATCTGTTGTGAAATTTAATTAATGTTTGTAAAGCACTTTGAGATTCTTGGAAAGAATTATCGTCAGCATCATGATTATGAATAAATACTACAACAAAGAATTGATGACAGCTCTCATATGCTCTTAAAAACACAAACCTATTGTTGAAATGTACTTTTCCAGCTGTGAGTGAACTATTGTTTCAGATACTCAAACAGAGAAAAGATTAATCTTCAAGTAGTAGATATCCAGTTATTCTTTAGTGTTCAGGGCACTTTACACTAGGGTATGTAATTTAACTTCACATCATAACAAAAATCAATGTATGGACAAAACAAGAGGGGGGAAAAATCCTACTGTTCTTTAGTTTAATAATACACACATACAAAATTAAGAGGAAACATGCTAAGATGAATCCTGAGAACTGAAAAGATTTTTTTTTAAACATCAAATTGCTAAAATATTGCTTTAGGCAGCACCTGCAGATTAAGCTCAGCGGTTCTTCCTACACAATACCTAGAAACAGAGAGACTCCTGTGAATTAAAAGCAAACTTCTCTTTGGCAATTTGGGGGCTTTTTTAAAAAAAAAGCCTGAGATTTTGTTTTATTTATTTTTGTTTGGGTAATTCAGTACTTTACGGTGTGTTACATCTTCCATATTCTTAAAATGAAGTTTTGATTTCACGGGGCAAAATGTACAAAGCCTTTAAATTAAAGCTGTAGCAAGGTGTTGTTTCTTATTGACAGATAGGCTTCTCCAAACTCTGTCATCTCATCTTTAGTGTGCACTTGTTAAACTTGCAGTAAAGAGAGTTAGTTACTGAAAAGAAAATAAACATATTTTGAGCATCTTCTACTTGTGTATGGCCATGGATATGGTCCTGATTAGCCCATGCATATATTTATATATTGCATACAAATAAGGATTTGCAAGCTTAGATTTGTGCACTTTTGACTATATGGCCCCAAAACTTTGTGGATTATATTTCCAGACTATGACCTCTATTTTTAGCTCATGCTGTTATTTAGTACTATCACTCATTCATGGAAATGTCAAATTTCACTTGTAAAAGCCTATTTACACATGAAGACAGACCCAAATTGAGTGCACATAGGTGTTGCACCTAGGTAATACAACTCTGGGATCACTAAAAATATAACTGAGGAAGATAGGGAGACAAGCATACAGCTTGAGGCTGAGTTGAGACCCCTTTAAAAATTAGCTATATGACCAAATTAGATGCAATATATTACGGCCTTCCTAAGCACTCAGATACCACAGTGATGAGATATAAGAACCTAGACAGAATAGACAACAGAACATTTTGGAGGGTGATAATCAGATGTAATCATGGATGTCTCCTGTTGACATGTCACATGAACTTCAAGGACTAATGACTTCTGCATTTAAAAAATACCTAGAAACACAGACACAGTAGCTGTCTCCATAGCCAAGAGCAATAGAAAATAGATACTGTATAGAAATTATGAAGATTGGGGTATATTGCCTGTAGCTCTGGGCAATATACTGTACTAGTCTCAGGCACTTGAGAAGTATCTTGTTGCTAACATGGTTTCAATCACTGTTTGAGTTTTAGTACTCACCTAGCTTTCTTAATAGAATTTCATGCATCCCATCTTCATAGTACTTTCTAGCTAGCTATCTTCATAACTATAGTATCCGAGTGCCTGCTTCAGAAATGTTTCCCTATAAGTTAGAAACGGGTTAGAAGTAGTAGATCAAGGAGTAGGCCATGCTTACTACAAAGTAATGGCAAAGTCAAGTGGAACTGTTCTGTTCCAAAAGGCGCTGTATTCCATTTGCTGTGCTGTACAATTGGCAACAGTAGTTTTAGGAGATAAAGTGTTTAGTAATTATTCCCCTCTATAAAATGTCATCCACTGATTTAAAATGGGATAGAGGGATTTCTCTGGTGGGATTTTTATTCGCATTGCTTTACAATGGTTGGTGTTTAATTTTGATCAGTTCTGAAAAAAATAGAGAATAATACTGATTAATACACTGCAACGTGACTGGATTTTTTAAAAGAAAGTCTAAGTAGGCCAGAAAGGCTTTTTTAATTACTTTATTATCTAAAAAAGTATTTTTGTTTACAAAATTCAGCATATCCTTTTTATTTCAATTGCATGCTGTTGTATTGCTTTCAGGGGAACTTGCTGATATATCATAGGAAAGCAATCAGTCCAATAGATAATACATATAAAATTGTTACATAGAGAGAAAAAATGTATAAAATGAGCACCGTTAACATTATTGCCTTGCTTGACTCTTTAAAGAGTTTATTTGTATTAGACTGTACCTTCTTTAAACATGTTATAATCAAGATAGAACTTCGTTAGTGATTGAAAATGAGCTACGGAGCTGAGCACCAGTGAAAACCAGGTGCGTATCTCCTACACATGTTAGTGGAGGCAATGTTGGTAAACGTATTGCAGTCTGAAGGTTCTGCCTCTTCTGTGATTGTGAAATGAGTTGATAACCTCACAATGCAAGCCACAATCAAGTCCCTTGTCAGACTTAAATGAGATGTCAGGGTTTGGATGGACTACGGAGACTGATCTATATTCCCACGTTGATAGATGGTCCCTTCTGGGTTTATCTCCACACTATCCTTATGAAGAAGATAATGATTCTGCAACATTGTACCTGTTCTGTGGATAAACAGGACTTCCCTCTCCATGGCTGTCAATCCACCATCTTTCGTGAAAACGAATTCTCACACACTGAGAATGTAATATTAGATGTAACATATATTATAATCAATATAAAAAAGATGAAGGAATAAGTTGTTCCATACATATATGGACCTGCAGTGTGTTGAAACTAACAGTAATTATATAATTTGATATTAATTATATGTAATTTACTAATTTATTCAATTAAACAATACTGTACATAATTTATAATAACAGGTCTAAAGGTGATTTAATCAAAAAAGCAAGGTAAACTGATTAATGAAATATTATTAAAGCCAGCATTAAACACCCAGTCATACATTTAAAATAAACAAAGAAACAAATGCTTGTAGTCTATGGGCTCCATAGATGTTTTGGGAGAAACATTTGAGAGAATAATTTGGTTTGAAATATAATTTGTTTGAAATATAATTAAAAGAGCTGGCTGAAAATTTTCAGATGAAATTTTTAGTTGTTGACAAACAAGGTTTTCAATAAATATTTTATTTTTTAAATCATGTTTTTAAAGGGTCCATTTCAAACTCTGTGAAATGGAAACAATTTCCAAAAAAAATGTTTAATTGACAATTATAATAATTAGGTTAAAAATATAAAGCATTTCACCTTTGGGTCCCCCCCACACCATGTAGTTGAAGGGACAGGATTAGGATTAACATATATTGGGCCTGTCTGTTCTCAGCACAAGATCAGAAAGGGTGGGTTAAAGGTGGCTTTAAGTCACCTATGTTGCCTTCAGAGATCCTCAGTGGATCTCCTGCAACTGGACTCTGACACATGTTAGAGCATCCCCTCAGACTCAAAATACGACAATTACACTATATAAATCTATGGTATACCCACAACTTGAATACAAAATGCAGTTCTGGCTACCCCATCTCAAAAAAAATGATATATTAGAACTGGGGAAAGCACAGAGAAGGGCCACAAAATGATTAGGCATATGGAGCATCTTCTGTTTGAGGAGAGATTAAAAAGCTTGGGCTTGTTCATCTTGGAGAAGAGATGACAGAGAGGGGACATTATAGAGGTCTATAAAATCATGAATGTTGTGGAGAAAGTGAACAAGGAAGTGTTATTTACCACTTCACATAACACAAGCACCAGGAGTCACCCAACGAAATTAATAGGCAGTTTAAAACAAACATAAGGAAGTACTGGTACTTCTTTACGCAATGCACTGTCAACCTGTAGAACTCATTGTCAGCGGATGTTGTGAAGGCCAAAAGTATAACTGGGTTCAACCAAGAATTAGATAAATTCATGGAGGACAGGTACAAAAATAATATCAATAATCTGACTAGTAAAAATCAGAAGTAACCCCACAGAAATCAGTGATATTGCACTGAAGTAGTAAGATAAGAATCATCCCCATAGAGTTCATTACTGCCATATTCTATCATACTATGAAAATGTGGCCTATGATAGGAATTTGCAGATGGTAAGACAAGCAAAGGATGCAGAATTAAGTTTAAGCCGGTGCAGTGTATTGACTTAGCATCAAAGTGACTATATAGTACCCAATACATGTCATTAAGATTTCTAGGGGCTCTTATTAAGAGCATATTCAGCAACCCAAGAGTATAGCTAACAGTGTGAGCTTGAAAAACACAACAGCTATTTGTGTGTGTCTGTCTATCGATATATCATATAGTCTCAGTGAGTGATATTTGCCCTATATTTTGTTGTTTAGGTTTTTAATAAGTTTAGAAATATGCTGGCCAGATTCTAATAAGTAAATGATTGTTTGACCCAGTCCTTCAGCTTTGTAGTCATGAAAGTCAACATGTGAAAGGCGTGGAAGATCAGGCTCTTAAGGGAAGGTGTAGAGGAGGGAACTCACCCCTGCGGTGCCTCCTGCTGGTGACTTCCGGGAATTAGCTCAATTCCCAGCCCAGAGCGTCCTCTGCAGGCCAGTGATCTGGCTGTCCTCTGGTCCCAAGTCCCTCCCTGGACCCCAGTGCCTCTTTTAACTGGGGTGCTGCCCCCTGGCAGTACTCCACCAATCTGGGTCTCCCCTCCCTGGGGAACCCCCAATCCACTATCCCCACTTTGCCTCAGTTTGGCTACTGCCCAGTCTCCATCTAGTCTCCATCTAGCCCCCCATGCCCTGGGGCAGACTGCAGTATCAGCCACTCATCATAGGTAAAGGGGTTTGGACCTGCTGCCTTTGCCTACCCCTGGGCTGCCCCTTGCAATCCCCAGTACCTCTGGCCTAAAGCTAGGCCGCAGCCTGGGGCTTTCCAGGCAGGAGCTCCCCAGCTCCTCTGCCTTTCCCCAGCCCTGCTCCACTCAGGTACCGTGTCTAGCTCCCTGCAGTCAAGCTCTTCTCCCTCTACAAACAGAGAGAGTCAGTTTTCTCCTGGCTTCCCTGGCCTTTTTATACAGGCCAGCTGTGGCCTGTTGCTCAGTTTGGGGCGTGGCCCCAGCTGCAGCCACTTCCCCCAATCAGCCCAGCTGAAAGGCTGCTTTCTCCAGCCGCAGCCCCTTCCCAGGGCTGTTTTTAACCCCTTCAGGGCAGGAGCAGGGGTCCATCCTGCTACAGAAGGCCATATATGGACAAAACTCTATATTATTTCAGTGCTCATTGACTTTGGACTTAAATGAGCAAACCCCCAGTTGACTTTAACTGAAGTTTTGCACAATTAAATATTGTAGAACTGGCCCCCTTCCCGGCTCCCAGATTACATGTAGTGGATGTGACTCAGCAGTGCTTCCTCTGGTAAAACTCATCATGAATGTCAATGGGAGATTAGCCAGTAAAAGGATAGCAACTGCAGGTCCAGAGTGGGTGAAATTCACCCCTGTGATGATGGCCTACTCAAAGCCTATAGACCATTTACATCCCACTGAAGTGATGTATAAGCTTTGTAGGGGCCCTCTACAGAGGGGGAAACTTCACTCTATGAATAATCACCATTGACAAAATTCACTCCAGTGCAAATTCTCCAAACTGGTCCACTGCACGGAAGTGAATTTCACTCCATTTAATCAGCTGACATGACCACAGTATAAGTACTGTGGCTCTGGGATGCATGCGTACGTCACTGCTCAGATCTTTAAGACTGAAGGGACTGAGTTCAGGGACCATGTGACAGGGTCAGGTTGCAAGCAGCCTTTGCTATAAACAGAGACAGCCTTCCCTCTAGGTGAGAGAGACCCAGGGAAGTCTCTGTAAATTCAGGTGTCACTTGAAGCCAAACAAACATAAATTACATATTTAGCACAAAATAATGTTTCACAGTGAATTTATATGTTACTAAGTGAAAATACTATGGCTTGGTCATCATACATCTCAATAACGACAGAACCAGTTTGCAGTCATCTGGTTTGTTTTGTTTTTACCAGGCAAATGTAACTAAATTAATTCATTTCCTAATAAAATATTTCAAGATGTTGAGAAAATACAGATAAGTAGACAGAATCCTTCTTACGATCATCAGCATTAACATGAAATCTTTTTGTGCTCATTACAGAAAATAAAGTAAATTTAATTAATACACATTAATCCCTAGTTGACATTAAAATCAGCTAAAAAACAACATTGATATAGATTATTAAACCTGAGGCATAAAAAAGTGCTAAAGGTGGCCACTATGGAGAAGAAAATAATTTCTAAAGATCTATGTGTCTCTCTTTGATTCCATTTTAAATAAGTCTGTAATCACATTTGCCAAGCACCTATTACCCCAAGGAAAATTTACATACAAAAGAATAGTTTTCTTGTGAGGTTCAGTAAAGGAAAAGTACTTTCTTCTTCTTCAACGCTTGGCCGAATGGTCGGCTGTAGCAATCATTCGCCATTTGGTCCATTCTTGTGTGGCCGTAAGGGCTTGACAGACCAAGAGTCCAATGTCGGAACCCATGTAACAGGGGACTTCCTCTGGGCCACCTCCACCCCTCAGTTGGTGGAATTTTATCCCGGACGTTGCAAGCTACCCGGAGAACAGCGTTTGCTGGAACATCATGTGGCATTCTAGCGACATGGCCAAAAAGTGTAAGACACCATCTATGTACAATGGCATCAGTAGCCTGTAGACTGTAGCAACTGCAAACATCTGCATTACAAATGAAATTGTTCCACTTTATGCCCAATAAATGACATTAGTATTATGTGTGGAAAGCCTCCATCTTTGCCCAGTCTGAGCAGCATAGTGTCCATATTTTGCAATCGTACAGCAGTATGGAAAGGATACAACTCAAATAGATCCTGAACTTGTTGATTCCATATTCGATATAAATGACCCATAGCAGACTCTGTGATGCCAATCCCATGATGTACTTCCATGTGAGAGCTGGAGAAAGAGGTGAGTATAGAACCCAAATAGCAAAAGCCAGAGACTGCTTTGACAGTTTCTCATTCAAAGAGATTGGAGTCACAGGTGGACTTGATCATAGGTTTTGAAGGTTTGTCTTTGATCACAAAACACAGAGGCCAATCTTGGCCAACTCCGCCTCCATTTGCTGGAATGCCTCATGAAACTTGTCAGGGCTGTGTACTAGAAGAACCATGATATCAGCATAATCAAGGTCCGAGAGTGAGAGATCACCAAAGAGTTCAAGGGCCCAAGACACAGTCCTGCCCGACACCAGATACTGATTTAATAGGTGCCAACATCCTATTCTCAATACGTACACAGGCAGTGGTTGCATCATGCAGTGAACAAACCAAGTCCAGCAGAGTGTTTGGGACATCTATACCTTTTGAGGCCTTCCATAATGTGACTCGGTCAACTGAATCAAAAGTAGCCTTAAGATCGACATACACTATGTGCTGGACCTTCCTGAACTTATAGTGTATCTCTGACAACAAGAGGAGGGTCAAAATGGCATCTAATATGGATCTGTTCCCTGTAAAACCTAATTGTTGGGGGCGATGCTTCTGATGTAGCAGGTGCTCCAAACGCACCAGCAGAACATGTGCAAACACTTTCCCTGGCACAGACAACAAGGGGATCGGCCTGTAGTTCTTACATTCACTGTGCTGTCCCTTGCCCTTATAAAATGAGATCACAATACCGTCCTTCCAGGTGGTTGGCAAGGTTCTAGTTCTCCACACCAGACGAAAGATGACCAGAAGTAATTCTGCTACAGGGTCAATAGTGCATTTTAGGAGCTCTAGGAGGATGCCATCAGCGTGGGTTGTGTGTCTGTTTTTCAGTTTGCAGATGGCACACTTCACTTCATCCAGCATTGGTGCATCAGTCCAAGAGTCGGGGTCTGGAACCACAGTGACTGCCAAATCGTCCAGCTCTCAGCAAGCAGCAGCTGAAAGGCGGTTCAGGGCACTGTGATAATGTCCCACCCAGTGTGAAAGTCCTTTGGCAGGCTGAAATTTGTGAGGCTGAAGGAGGCCTGTGGAAAATTCTATGCACCACTCACACTCTTCATATAGTGGGCATGAAGGCTTGTGCAGGACTTTGCATAGGACACCTGCATTGGGTGAATTTCACCTAAAGGTACTTATACATTGCAAAAAAAAAAATAATAATAATCCTGGAGCAGAAAATGTAAATGTTTGGGCTCAGGCTGGAGCCCAGGTTCCAAGACCCAGCAAGTATGGAAGTTCTCAGAGCCAGGGATCCACGTGGAGCCCAAACATCTGCACTTCTATTTTTAGCCTTGTAGCACAAGCCACACAATCCCAAGTCAGTGGATCCAGGCTCTGAGGCTTGCTGCCATGGGTCTTCTTTTGCAGTATATAGACCTACCCTAGGAGACCTTGGAATATCCAAGATGTCTCCTTTCTCTGAAAAAATCGATGGGAATTAGGTGTCTAAATACCTTTGAAGATTGGGTTCCAAGTGACTTAGCAGCGTAAGCCCCATTTTCAACTTAGGGCTTGTCTTCACTACCAGGGTAAGTCAACCTAAGTTACACTACTCCAGCTATATGAATAATGTAGCTGGAGTCGAAGTAGCTTAGTTTGACTTACCCCAGTGTCTTCACTGCACTGCATCAATGGGAGATGCTCTCTGGTCGATTTACCTTCCTCTTCTCAGGGAGCTGGAATACCGGTGTCAACTGGTACTTGTTTTAGTGAGTCTTCACTAGACCAGTGATTCTCAAAGCCGGTCCGCCGCTTGTTCAGGGAAAGCCGCTGGCAGGCCGAGCCGGTTTGTTTACCTGCTGCATCTGCAGATTCGGCCGATCGCGGCTCCATTGGCCGCAGTTCGCCACTCTAGGCCAATGGGGGCTGCGGGAAGTGGCAGCCAGCACATCCTTTGGCCCGCGCCGATTCTCGCAGCTCCATTGGCCTGGAGCGGCGAACTGCGGCCAGTGGGAGCTGCGATCGGCCGAACCTGGGGACGCAGCAGGTAAACAAACTGGCCCTGCCCACCAGGGGCTTTCCCTGAACGAGGGGCAGACCAGCTTTGAGAACCACTGCACTAGACCCATTAAATTGACATCTGCTGTATTGATTGTAGCAGCATTGGTCTCCCCGGTAGTGAAGACAAGCCTTTAGACATTTAAGAGCCTATGTCCCATTGGCTTTCAAAGAAATTTATCCTCCTAAGGGTACATCTACACTGCAAATAAAAATCCATGGCCGATCCATACCAACTGACTTGGGTTCCCAGAGCTTGGACTGCAGGGCTGTTTCATTGCAGTGTAGACTTCTGGGCTCAGGCTGCAGCCTGAGTGCTGCCCCCCCACACACACACACACACACATCACAGGGACCCAGAGCCTGGGCCCCACCCTGATCCCAGAAGTCTACACTGCAATGAAACAGACCTTTAGCATGAGCCTGAGTCAGCTGGCATTGGTCAGCCATGAGTGTCTAATTTCAGAGTAGACATACCCCAAATGCCTATGTCACTTCTGAAAATGAGGCTTAGGCTCCTAAATCATTGATGTGGTTCTGAAAATTTAATTTTAAGTGCTTTGAGGGCCTAAATAGTATAGTTGTGGGAGATGTGTATTGGCTATAGAGCAACTCGTCTTGCACCTGTGACTTAAACAAGACTCCAGTTAAAGTTGACAGGGGTGTTTCCTGAGAAAGGAGATAGAGTAACTTTTGGTTTTCCATTCCAGCGTGTCTAATAAAACAGAAATATTTTAACAGAATCAGAAACCAATATTCTGTTTCCAGTGCTCCACAAGTATTTAAAAATACTTTTAGCTAATTATGGGCCAAATTAAACTCAATGAGAGTTTTGCCACTGACTTTCTGGAACCCAGATTTGGCCCTGTATGCAACTTTAGATATGGATTTTCAAAAAATAAAATGAGTGTTCTTATTACATATAGATTTTAATCTGGAGACTATGGAAAAGCTTAATTTCCCTTTTTCTCCCCGATTTCTTGCTGTCCTTTAAAAACGTAGTCACTCCCTTCACTATTGATTACACTTACAGAATCTTATCTTCAGCTTATAACTTATTTCATTCACTGTTTAAAAGGATTAGATAAAACATCAAAAGGGGAAAGTGAATTGTGTGATTATCCCATGAACAGCGTGTTTTAAGAACTTACCTTGCTGCTAAGAAAATAGAGAAACATTGATTTTTATTGCTTGACATGTTCCAAACTATGATAAGGTTGGGGGCTAATTAAATAAGATGCAAGATTTGTTCATGTACTGTTTTGTGATAAATGTAGTGTGCTTCAGTATTTACTTCTGTTTCCCTTAATATTTTAAAGTTTCCTTTTAAGTGTGTGAAAAATGGGTAAAACTGTCAGTTCTTATCATACATGACCTTGCTTTTTGGCTAGCCTCTTTCCTCTTATCTATCAAACGCATTACTCTCTCCATCATAATGTGGCAGTGCAAACAGTGCAGCCAGCCAGCAAACATGACCAAAGCTACTTTTAAACTGCCTCTAGACTCTTTAAACTCAGCTAAAAAGCTGATTAGGTTCCACCTCTTTGGTCATTATCTCATTTTGATAGCCACACTATGAAAAAGAGATCTAGTAAAAAGCTGCCTCGTAGGAAAGCTAGTTAAAGTGTGTGCTTACTTAGGAAAGTATACTTAAAGAATAATTAATTAATTGATTGATTCATTAATTAAAACACCTAATTCGTTTGCCATAACGAACTGTGTAAACTAGTTTGTCTATTTGCTGAGTCTTGGAATGAACAAAAAAAAATCTTTTGGGGGAAGCGGAAGCAATTTAAGATTTCCTAAAGCTAGCATTCCAACAACAGAAACTGACAAGCCTGCCTGGTATATTAACCCTTTCTGTCAGACCTTTGCATCGTTTTTTGTTGGTTTGTTTGTTTGTTTCAGTTTTAAGATTCTTTTCCTCTGGTGTGAAATTAACCCAAATCAACCCAGAAAAATGAGGGTTGCTACAGTAGGTTTGAAGCAAAAGTGAAGGGGCAAAGTGAGGGGAAAGTACTTAGACATCCCCCCTGTTAGCTTTCCAAAGGATAAAACACTATTTAGATCTAAAGCTGCAGAAGAACATGAGTGTATTTTATTTCCTTTAGCGTAGGTAAAACAGAGCAGTTAGAGGAAAACAGAATTGTGTTCCATTGTTTTCTCATTGATGCTTAGCCACATTTACCCGGATTGACTGGAAGATGTATGATCTCTCCGGTTGCTCTTTGATCCATACCCCTTCCCAGCGGATTATCTTTTTTTCTTTTTAAACAAATTTTAAAGAGAAGAGATTAGAAAAGGGAGGGGAAGGCTGGCTACATGCGGAAAGGGTGTGGCTTGATGTGGGGAGGTTAAAGTCAGCATATGTAGGAAAACCACAAACCATTGTTGAGGCGTGTTTGCATGATTTACTTTTGCGAGTGAACTACAATGGCAACTATTCAGAAAATAGTCAATAGGGCCTGACTGTAACAAGCCCTAAAAACATATATGCTTCATTATACTAGAGCCTGGAACTCATGTTTTTAAGTGTGATTTGCTTTACTTTGTCAATAAAGCCCCAGGCAATATGTCACGTCTCTGGCATGCAATAGAAGCGCGCACTTTTCCTCCCCTCTAAAACCGAGAAGTTTGGGGCCAGAGACTTATCTTGCTTCCCTTTCTTACCAGCGGCACAGACTGTAGCAGATCGAATGGTTACAGCCGCCTGATTCTATCTTTAGCACAAATGCCCCACAAGACCTGTAAAGAGAGACACGATTAGTTGCCGCTGATAATCACTAAAAGCCAGACGATGTAGTAACGAGGGTATAACACCCAGAGTGGCCATCATTTTCCTCACCGGTTTCCCAATATCCGGAATACCTTCGGCTGATTTGACCGGAGCTACTTTAAAAATCGAGATGAGAATATTGCAAATTACTTTCCCAAGTGTTATGCTGAACATCCTCTCGGCTCTGTTTCACCCCCAAACCTACCTTTAGCATCTTCATCAAATTCCCCTGACACCAGGTACAAGCGAAAGTGCCTGGAAATGGCCCTTCTCGCTGAGAAAGGCTAGAAATGCAGAATCAGCCTAAATCTTGAGTAGCAACACTTCAGACGCGGTCCTATTGCTATATAGTTAAAAGGATGCGGAGCCCAAAACATTCTACGCAGCTGGGTGGTTTCCCCATTGCCATTTGGGGAGTCTTGAACGCTTTGTCGGGCGCCTTTCAAAACAGAAGGGAAGGGAAATGATTGCAAGGCGAATAAAGCCTTGTATCTGTAGCATAGGAAAGTGTTGCTGGCCTGGGAATAACCTGTTACTGCATGTACACATCTCTGTTAAATAATAGGGTTTATTTAACTGCAATCAACGGTCTAGAGATCATCCTAATTCACAAATGGCTCACAGGCTGCCTGGCTCATCGCAGACTGATGCTCCATTTGTAGTATGTCAGGAGTGACAATCTATCAAGTTAGTATCCGAGCATCTTTATGCTAACAGACGTTTTGGAGCATGAGCTTTGGTGGGTGAATACATGCATCCGACGAAGTGGGGATTCACCCAGGAAAGCTCATGCTTCAAAATGTCTGTTAGTCTATAAGGTGCCACAAGACTCTTTGCTGCTTTTACAGATCCAGACTAACACGGCTCCCCCTCTGATACTTATCTTTATGCTAGAATCCCTCGTTGGCCCAAGAACATAGAAGAAGGACATCCTACCTAGCTGTGACTTTGCCTTCCCCGCCTTTTTGCCCCCCTGGTGACAGAGATTTTTCTATTAATTTGGCTGCCGCCTGTGAGGATGTGGCTTGAACCCCAGAGCCAGAGTTTCTTTTAGCTTGTGTTCCTGGGGCCCAGCTGAAGTGAAGGAGAATGTTGCCATTGGGTTCAGGGCTAGGAGGATCGTGTCCGCTTGGATCGCTGAATCGAGAGGAAAATATTACTCGGAAATATTAAACCAGCCCTTGGAGACCAGGGGAAGAGTTCGCAGCCGGTGGACAGGAGGATAAACCCACATGAAGCCCTGGTCCGTGTCCCTCACTAGACATCAGGTCTGCCAGTTCTTCGATGTAAAAAAAAAATCACAATCAAGTCATTGCCCGGGCTTTGGGGGTGCGGGTGGACATTTTTTACATATATTCCTCATTGGAAGAAATACGGTGATGAAGGGGTTAAAGAAACTCCCTCCGCTGCGGACCGGGGACCCATAAGCATTTTCACAGATATTCTAACAATAGGTAACATTACCGATTAACATGATCTGTCAACACTCCTTTGACCCATGTGACTAGAGCAGATCTATTAGCTGGCACCTACGCTGCCCTCTCAGTCACCTTGGTAAGACTTTGCACCCCCTGGTTGCGCCTGAGTCACTGGTAAATATTTTCTTACGCCAGGCTGCCCTTTCCCTCTCCCTGATCCCGGTGTGTGTACTTACCTTGATAGCGGCTGTTTTCTTAGCACAAAGATGGCACTTCCTGGAGCCTTGCAAACATTTTTTGTTATAGAATTAAGATCTGCAGGGCAGATAGGACGGGTGCTTTCTGGACAGAGGACGGGCCACCTTTGGGAGGGAGGGGGGCAGGTGGGCAAAGAAAGCGGATGTTAGTGTGGACCGTGCAGATGATGGTCTGTATCCAGTGCCACCTAATAGCAAATCATGCTGCCCCTCTTTCTTTGGGGACAGGATCCATTTCATTCCGTCTCTTTGGAGTTTTTTTATCGGCTCAGGGTTGAGTGGCTTGTTCATTTCTTCCGATATTGCTGCACGTATAACTTTAGCCAAAACTGAAGGGACACTTTTGGGGGAGGAGATGTGGGGGGGCAGGGCTTGTTACTTACAAAACAGCCAAGTGTTTCATATTAAAACCTCACCTTCAAACATGGGAAAGATTAGAAAGCACAGGGTCCTGATGGACAGACCTAGGTTTCAAGGTGACTGGTCTAGATGGTGTTTTAACGGATAAGTCACCGATTTGTCGGCGATTTTCTCAAAAAATAATAATGTTTTTTATCACCCCAGCTGGAAAATCGTTCGTTACGTTCTCAACCAAGCTGACTGTCTATCTGTGACCTCGACTTACCAGCCCTGACAGCCAGTGGGAAGGAGTCTCTCTTTGACTTTAGTGGGCTTGGGTCAGAACCTAAAATTTCAGTTCTCCGTGTGAACTAGATTGGTAGATAGCCAATACCTACCTAGCCTACTCCTTCTGAGACCGTGTTAAGGAAGACTCTGTCCTGGGTCCCTGCCATTGACAGTTGATCAGGTAAACAGAGATTGAAGGCTGTATATACAAACTTGGCAGTGTTGCTGTCGGACAATGCAGTCCAAAGTAATGACCTGTCTCTTTGCACATTAGTTCAACACAATTTGCAATGCTGGGATGTTGTGTTTTTCCCTCCTGGGGCAGTCTACAGTTAACAACCAAAGGACTTTCTGAACTGAATTTAATGTGGGGAAAGCCTGATGAGAAAGCTGAAGTCTGACTTTCTACTCCCCACTAAACTTCTTGGCTATAACTCAGGGTCTCTCAAACTGGGGGTCGGGGCCCCTCAGGGGGTCATGAGGTTATTATGTGGGGGGTGGGGTGTCGCGAGCTGTCAGCCTCCAACCCAAACCCCACTTTGCTTCCAGCATTTATAATGGTGTTAAAGTGTTTTAATTCATAAGGGGGGGTCGCACTCAGAGGCTTGCTCTGTGAAAGGGGTCACCAGTACAAAAGTTTGAGAATCATTGCCATAAGTGACCAACCGCAATTAACTATTTGCCAGGGGTGATTGTGTTGCATACTCGTGTGCTTTGCAAGTTCCAGGAAATAGATATGTCCAGAAAGATTTTTTTTAAATATCTGAATTAATTTAAGGGACTGACGCCATTGGCTTGTATGAGGTCGAGTCCCTTTATATAAGGAAATATGCTCTAAAGACTATAGATAGTCAGGAAAACCAAGCAGCTCTGCAATACTAGTTCATAGAAACCCTTCACTGTATTTCCCGAAAACCTAGTCTGTGCAGTAGAACCTGCTGTGTTAAATTATGATCCAAAGGCTTTGGGGTGGGAACAATCAATCAGAATACCTGGGGTAGTGTGTAATGTGTGTGCTCTTGCCAGCAGGAGCAAGCTGCCCCCGAACATAGTCCCCCAGCAGGTTAAATAAATATCATACTCTAGACAAACCGAGAGGATCACATGGCAGCATCAATCAGCTGTTGATAAAGTACAATCTTCCTTTAATACACGCTGAGAAAGTTATTTAACACTTACAAAACCTGTATCCACTGCTTTTCCCTTTTGGTAAAGGGGGAGAAAATGTTCTTTGAAAGTATAACTCTTTTAAGGAAGCAAGGAGAGGTGACGGTTGCACTTTCCTGGGGGATATAATAGACAGCTTTTAATGAAGCCACAGACAGACACTCTATAAAGTACATGAGCCACAGTGCTGATAAAAAAAAATATATGGAAGCGGTTAAACGAACAAGTAAATGCAGAAGTGGCCAGAGCCAATATCATGCTGTATATCAGGGTGTCTTTTCATTCATAATTTCACAAAGCTGGTGCTAGAAAGGCTCGAGGAATTTAGGGAACTGATTTTCTTGTTACGCAATTAAATAATATAATGCAAAAAGGAGAACGTCTCCTCCCTTTTATTTCCTATTGCAATGTATCATTTCTGACACATGTTGGATAGTCTGAGAAACTCAACAAGAAATATATACATACATTCTCGCCTGGACAGTATGTCAGAGAAATTGGAAAAAAACCTATAGGACTGAATGAATATAGGAGTAATTAATTTCCTCTGGACTATGTGTGAAACAATATGAGTGTGCGTTGTGTAAAGAACTGGGAATATTTCAATGCGTTAATTTTTCAGTGCATGTTTTCAGTCAGGTAGGTGAAAATGGAAGTAGGTTGAATATTCAGGAGCGTAGTCAGACCAAGGATATCATACAAGTACGTTTTTTGATCCACTGTATTTGTTACCATTCTGCTTTCAACGTTGCACTTTTAATTAGCATAACACAAGTCCCTTATCCTATTTGACATGAGGTGATAGGCCCCGATCCTGCAAATATTTACACCCACCCCAGGGCTTAAATCACAAGAATGCTCCCATTGAAATCACGGGCATTATTCAGGAACATATAAGTTAAGCACCTGCCTAAATATTTGCCTAGGCAGATGTACCTGCACCTACCCACAAATCCGTGTGCCGGAGAGAAAGTTAGAACTTTAATAGATAAAGCGAGACACTTTGCAGCTACACATACAGGGGAAGCCTGGGTCAGTCCCCACAAGTAAATTCTGACAAGTCTGCTCTTAACAAATGAAGATTAATGTCCACTCGAAAAGGAAGCTGCTCTAAGTGCTGTTTATACAAGAGAAATGCTGGAAATGAAAAAAGCAGGCTGAACGCTGATGTTATACAACGTGTTGAAATAAATGGCTGCTGATCCAAAGAGTGTTGACGTGCATGCTTTTCCCTCCCCTGTACCCCACCCGCCATTTCTTTCAATGCTTTAGGAAACCAGCGTAATACAGGGAAGATCCCGTGTTCACGAGTTTGCACAGTTGCGCTAATAATTTCAGACAATATCGTTATAGGCTAAAGTTTACATCTAACACTGCTCTGCAGACATCTGTTTTGCGATGGTCGGAATCTACGTGATTACGCAGGCGGTATGTCACGCGTTTTATTTACTTCAATTGGGAATGATCATAGACCTCTCAGGATACACACGAAAAATCACTTACACCGCCAGACAACATAAAACAATTAGGTTTTTGTGGCATCAGACATTCAGCTCTCTATTAATGTTTAATATGACCTTTTGGGGAATATGGAATGTAACTAGATAAGGTGGCAAATTCTGAACTTGTATCAGAAAGATAACAAACAAATCACATCTAACACACACACAAAATGTGCAGTTAGTTTATGATGTCACCAGGTGCTATTGATTATCTACAGATCATGTACAGATTCGAACTGCACAAAAATGCTTTGTACTTTGTAGGGTGTGTGTGTGTGTGTGAGAGAGAGAGAGATCCACATTTACCATTTGTGTGTGTGAGAGAGAGAGAGAGAGAGAGAGAGAGAGAGATCCACATTTACCAATAGTGTGTGTGTGTGTGTGTGTGTGAGAGAGAGAGAGAGAGAGATCCACATTTACCATTTGTGTGTGTGTGTGTGAGAGAGAGAGAGATCCACATTTGCCATTTGTGTGTGTGTGTGTGTGTGTGTGTGTGAGAGAGAGAGAGAGAGAGAGAGAGATGGAGGGTATGTAAGACACCAAAAGTGACCTAAGTACAACGCTAGCTAGCTATCAATTTGCTGTGCTAAAACAGTTTGGCTTAACTCCCTGAGGGTGTCCTCAACGCAAGTTCTGAGAGAACAAAAGTGTTTTAAAGTCACTGCACCCGTACGTGTGAATAAGAAGCTCCGCAACGTGTCCAGAGCACTCAGTGATTTGTGGCTGAGAGTCCTGCATGTAGGTGCTCAGACAGACTCTCTCCACTTTTCCCTTGGCCATCATGACTCCTTCAAAGGGGAGCGTGTTGGATCTGTTCCCCCACACACGGTCGTTTGTTGTGTGGGTTATGGACTCTCTTGACTTGCTGCTGTTTGCTTAAAGTTTGGGGTGGGGATGAGGCGTAGGGGGGCTGTATTGTATCCAGGCCACAGGAGAGCAGCCCAGAGCTTTTTAGCGACAGCAAGTCCTGAAGCAGCGTCTCCTTCTCCTGTAATGTGTTTGGGAAGTTGCGCTAAAGAGCTCTTTTACCTGTAACGGACACCCTCAAGCTCTCTCCAGGGGCCTGTTGGGCAGATGTAATGGGAGGGCCAGGGGGGCCTTGTTTGGCTAGACATGGGGACATTTGTCATGGGTGACCTGTGAACTTCAGCTCCTGAGCTCAGCGCTGTACGGAGGGGCTTGGGCTGATGTAATAAAGCGGGAGAGACAAGAGGAAAGGCCTATCTTGCCCCAGGGCCACCACATGCTCCCTCCGTTTTACTGTCAGTGCTACGTGGAGGCTGTGGCTTCATTTCATATTCCATTAATATTTACAGCGGCGATTGAATTTCCCATTACACAGTTCACCATCCACACACTGCTAATATGAAATATTAATCCTATTGTGCGCATTATGAAAAGTCTTACTATTAAAAAAAAATCCAATCGCCACTTTGCACCAGCAAATTCATTTACTCCATTCCCTTGGAATCAGAGGTTTTCATCCAACAGAGAGTCTTAAACGCCCTTTCCATGCTCACAGTTTTGATCTGCATTGTGGTCGTGTTTATACATCTAACAACTTTGCGCCTGAGTTTTACTAATAAGATGTATCTCGAAATGACTATAAATTTCCATTTATATAAATTATAAAACAGAAATGTCAAGTTTTCAGATAGTTGTTTGTTTGTTTTTGCTGAGTCTTAAAATAAGATGCCAAAATCATAATAATATATGCATACTAATCAGGAGATGTGTCAACCCTACATGTGTATGAGAACTTTGGTTATTTTCTTTTAATAAAAACAAACATAACAACACAACAACAAAACAGGTGTTGACCAGTTTGAGAATATAATCAAGCCCTATCCGTTTTAAAGACGAGGAATCGGTCATCAAACTTTGCAAGTTGCAACTGAGGCATTTTTCATTGCTGATTATAGAAGGAGCATCAGTACTAACTTCTGTGACTGGATTGTTGTCAGTAAGAATGTCACAAAGGTGCACTGGGAATCAACTGAATTGAAATTAAAGTAATAATTTCACCAGCCGGGGTAACAAAATAAAGTGCTGAATTAAACTTGTGCAACCATGGAAGTTAGACCAGGAGAATAACTGACAACGATTACCCCCCGCCCACTGGAATATTTTATTGTTTGCTTTTCGATTTTAGAGGTGACATACCTATCATCACTCTGCTTTTTGCCCTGAATATATTGTCTTGTCCTGGACGAAGTGCAAAGCTGCAAATCCTTGACAAAAAAACCCCCAAAAACTCAATGCTTTCAGCCTAACACAGGTATATAATCTAACTATTACTCAGAGAAATGAGACAATCCTGCTCTACAAATAACTGGTTACCTCTTTGTGCTTTTGACTGCTATTGATTCATAGTAATTGCCTTGGAAGTTAAAGAACTGTCAGAAACTCTGTGCGTGGCATCTGTGTGTGTTAAAATTGTTGGGAGAAAGTTGTAATTATCTGTAATTTCCTCCCACTATTTGTAGCCGTCTTCTCTTGGGATCACACGTAAATGACACTGATGTAACCCAGTTTTTAACCAGCGTTTGTCAGGAGCTGGACTGTGTTGATTTACACCCGTGTTTACTCTCTGTCAGCAATAACTAGGAAGCCTCTATACACACAGTCTCTTCACCTTGACTCCCAGGGACCTCTGCTTAAGGTTGTGCTTGGACACGTATCTGGGACAGTTCCACCTTTGGCTCTGCTAAATATAACGGGTTCCTATCGGCCTGGCCCTTTCTAATCTCATCTTGTCCCTGATTTTGATCTTGCAGTATTTTGATCGGGGGGGGGACGGACATTATGGTTTTTGCTTTTTTTATTTCTTCTTTGACCAGAGCCTCCTCGACGTACAGAATAAGCAGGAGCGCTTTCCGCTATATTTATCATTCTTAATCGACTTGTATTCAGGCAGTTTGGGACTCCTTAAGTTAGTTTTTCAGCTCAGGGGAAAGACGCAGGCTCTAGAAGGTAGGGTTGGGTGACATTTTCACGATGAGATCTGCCCCCTCTCCCCCCCCCTCCTTTTTTTTTTATACAGCCCTAAATGTGTCATGCTTTGTCACATCCTCTGTGTGTGTGTTTTTAGAGAACATTTGAATAAAAGGCTCGATGCCAGGTATTGGTGACACAGTGGGTGGAATTTTCAGCCTTTCCACAAAGAGTTGGAAGCCTCTATTTGCATAAGGTCAGGGTACAGCTTCTGATAGAACTTTAGCAGCATCTCTGTCTCTTAGCAACACTCTTGCACTCTTGGTCCCTGCATTAAATTGACTGGTCCTTTCCTTTTCTTCCTTTCATAGGGAGGCTTACAATAAAATGTCACCCTTCCAACCTGTGCCTGTCACCCAGTAGGTCATCTGTTTCTCTACACCTCCCCCCAACCCCCCCCCTCCACTCTTCATCTCCAATTAGAGGATGAGATTATTCATTTGGTACCTTCCCAAAACGGCTTCATTTTTTATTTTGTTAATTAATATTAATAACATTTCTCCTTTTGTATTAATAAAAGGGAGCCCTCATAAACAGAGAGGAGATAAGGAGCAAATTGCAGGCACCTGCAAAACAATGGGCTTGGAGAGGGGTAATAAGGCGAGTTGAGATAGAGAGAGCAAGGTTTAGGTCATCCTCTCCACCCATTTAGTTGATGCAGGGTTGAGCTCAGCATGGAAGCCTTCAATGTGCTTAGAATATTAGAGTCACCCCTCTTGGCTCCGGGATGGGAATTGGTGACAGAATACAGATGCTGATAGGTGGTGTTAATGGAGGGTCAGATTTGGACAATGGTATCCATCACTTGCCTCATGGCTCTGCTGTCAGATGGAGTCATTGCTGACTGCTCTATCACCAAGATTTGGGAGCGATTCAATTATTACATTCAGCTTGGCAACGGTGTATACAGATCTACGCCCAAAGGACCGAGAAAAAAATGGACTCCATCTTTCTTGGTCCCCCCTCCTCCAAATTATAAAAAGCCTTAACTGTTCAATAAGCCCCTTTGCTCCTCGTTTCTTAAAAAAAAAACAGCTGCTGAATTACTCGGTCTCCGAGTAACTTGGCAGCTAAATTAGCACAAAGAAACTTTTGTTGGGAAGATTATTGCAGATCTGCTAAAGTTTGAACCATGTACAGAATGTTTGCATGTTTCATCTGAGAACTTCCACGATTGCAGTGAGCCGTTTTCATAGCAAGGCTGATAATGTTTGCACGGTGTCATACCGAATATATATGTCTGTATAGGACTGATCCAAATGAGACGTAATTCCTACCACCCCACACAAAAAAACTACAATTGGGCTTCTTCACCCAAGCAGGATTGGATTATTATTTATAAAGTTGGAGTGTCCAGAAATAAATTAATTTAAAGCACTGGGCAAACCTTAAAAACGGATAAACTTTGCATTATTTTCTTTATATTTTAAAAGGTGCTTAAGTGGTGACAGCCCTTTTAAATTCAGTCCGGATTTTATTCCCCGGCTCCCTGAGGCGAATTGATCCACTTCTAAGGAGGCATGGCTCGTTTTCTCTAACACGTTATCCATCTCTCGAGTGGTGCAAATGCTGGGGTGAAATCTGATGCTTTTCAATGCTATTTCTTCAAAATTCTAGTCTTGGGTGTTTTCTTCCTGGCCTCTTCCTTTCCAGGTTTTCAGACACCGTCATTCCTGCAAAATAAATTCTCAGGTAATGGGTTCTGAGAAAAAGCTACAGAGGTTAAAAGTCAACTGCTTCCTCTTTAATAATTCACATGTCATATTTCTTCCACTTTGTCAAGTTGGCTAAAGAAGATGGACAGGGCTGAGGCAGGCAGACACTTGAGTTTATTATCCAAGGGCTGGGGACTCCTTGGAAGGGCGATGCCTTCTTTACCTATGTAACTGGCAAATCTACTTGTTGACTAGCTCCATCAGATTGCCGACAGTTGTATGTCCCGTTTTCCTATTCTCATAGATTTTCTCAGAAAGGAGATTTCTCTCCCCTTTACTCTCATGGAGGTTAACCATACTGTTCCTTCACGCCCTTTGCTGTTACAAAAACCTACTGCCCAAATGTCCATCGACTATTTACTAATAGTCTTGAATAGGAGCCTAATTTTTGTAATTATTTTCCTGCGTTAGCCAGAGCAATGTGACATTGATCATGCCTCCTACGTGATAAAGCATCTTTACCTGGTTTGTTTTGCTGTTCACATTTTTTGAGAGTTTGGGACTAACTCAGTAGCATGCAGTTTAGAATAAAAATGTGGTGATGCTACAGTCAAAGTCCGAGGAAAGCAAAAGAGGTAGGGATGGGCTCCTGAAATGTGTCTAAACCTGGAAAAAATATCAGAGCGTGCAGAGTCAGGCGAACAAGATACTGCCTGCATCCAATATACAAACACTGACTCATCCGCAGTGTGGGATAGTTCCTCACATTTGCCTTCTATCTATTTACCTAAACAGAAACAAAGTTTAATGAATCACAGTTCGCCTAGTCTACGCTCATTTGTCTTTCAAAATTGCTTTTCCTCAAATTTTAGAAGAACTTTTATGATTAAAACGTTTTATAGAAGATCTACTCCAGCCCACCCCTAATCAATACGTTTAGTGGCAGCCTGAAAAATCTAGGCTCTGTTAGTTTGCGTGCGGAATATCATTTATTGGTATCCCTTTAGTTATATTCTGAAATAAGTTTGTAACAAAAGGGGGGAAAGATATCGCTTGTTGTAGTAAATATATTCACTGGGAAATATACATTCGGGTAAATAAGTGAGTGACAATAGAACGGATAGTATCATTATTATCCTGGTTGCTGTCTCCTTACTGCTGTATCACTATGGTAAAGTTTTCCTCTCGATGTGGTTTAAAGGAGTATCATATTTTAGCAGTATTTCATTTTAAAAATAGCCCATTTTTAACTACTCCTCTGTACTGTAGTTTGATGTGGCTTAAGTCTTATCCGAACACTAAATAAAGTCCTTTATCTGTCCGATTTCGGGAACTTTATACACGAATGGAACATCAGGCAACTTTCAATAATTTCGCAAAGGGACTTATCTGTACAAGTGAGACTAGGAGCAGACCTTCTGGCCGTTGGGAAATTTGCCTGCGTGTAGGTGTAGTTCTGTTACACTTTCGATTAGAACATGGTCTGCCTTGTAAATTTCCCCTTCTCGGCCCTGCATCACTTCGGTTTTTGTCAGGTGAAACTATTTGCCCTAAGGAACAGCACCCTGAGGAAGACCCATCACCCAAGTTGAGCTAACAAGAAGCAATCAGGTTTCAGAGTAGCAGCTGTGTTAGTCTGTATCCGCAAAAAGAACAGGAGTACTTGTGGCACCTTAGAGACTAACAAATTTATTTGAGCATAAGCTTTCGTGGGCTACAGCCCATTTCAACGGATGCATGTAGTGGAAAATACAGTAGGAAGATATATATGTATATACTGTGTTTTCCACTACCTGCATCCGATGAAGTGGGCTGTAGCCCACGAAAGCTTATGCTCAAATAAATTTGTTAGTCTCTAAGGTGCCACAAGTACTCCTGTTCTTTTTAAGAAGCAATCAGTGTGTGGTAGCCACACGGCCATCACTTTGGGGATAGTAAAGTTGGAACTCTGTGCAGCCTGAGTCCTGGGAGCTGCTTCTGACTTCAGCCTCTCTTATCTAAGAATTCATGGCATCGCAGCCTGGCACAAAGAACGCCCATAGGGCATGTCAGGAAGACAAGGTGGGTGAGGTGGTCTCTTTTATTGGACCTACTTTTCTGCTGGTGAGAGAGACAAGCTTTAGAGCATCCACACAGCTTCACAGGGCACGTCCTGTTTCGATCTTTTGATAAAGGCTCATTTGTTTGGATTTCTACTCGCCAATCTAGCGATGTGCCCCTTTGGGGTGTCTACTTCCACATTCCTCATGTACCTTCGTTCACTTGGAATAAAGTTGCCCGTACAGTAGAGTGTCATTTAGACTCCAGCCTGACGAAACTTTTTGTTTTGTTTTGTTTTGTTTCAAACTCAAGCACTTGTGTTCAACTCCTGAGATTTGAATCTCTTTGAAAATGTAGCAAAGTAGAGGCTTTAGTTCCCAGGTTGTCAGGAGAGATACGAATGCAAGTGGAGCTCTCTGTTAGCAGGGAGAGAGAGAGTCATCTTCCATTGGCAATCAGCAATGAAATGCATTTGAAAAGCTGCCAGCGAGAATTAGAATGGGAGCCCTATCCTGCAAAATCAGATGGTTTAAAGTGTCCCTGAGCAGCTGTTAGGCTTGGTTTTTTTAACACCTGCGAAGTCTGCTTATGTGGATGCTACCAGAGACAGAGCTAGGGATTGCGTGACAGCCTCTGTAAAGTCCTGGGTGTAATTCTTTCATGTTCCGGAGACGTGACAGGCACTGTGAGGGGTAGGGATAAAACCACTGCCAGGGGAAAATATATGCAATGATTGTAGGTTTGATACAGATATTCACACACACTAGACCTGTGGTCTGATTCCATACATCTGATAATCACATGTAGGATACATATGGACCTCTTGATATAACCAGCAGGTGACCTCCTGCCCCCCAAATGGAAAGGAGATGGAAGACAGTTGAACTGAAAACTTATTAGTGTTGGTTATACAGAGTCGCCCTGTGTGTGTGTGTGTGTGTGTGTGTGTGTGTGTGTGTGTGTGTTGCACACGGTGTGTGTAACTCGAAAGGAGAGAGCCCAAAACACACAAGCAAAAGCCCTACGAAGTTTAAAAAGCCCATTGAAGGAGAAAAGTCGCCAACTCTAGAGCTCTCGAGTCATGGCTCATTACTGTATGAAGACGGGACGGTATTAATAATGAAGCATGCTCAGGGACTCTGATCTTATTAGAGAAGGGGGGAAAGGAGAGAAGGCAGGCGCCGGACTGCTGGTGAGCAACTCCCCAACCCCATAAACCCTTCCCTGCGCTTGCTAAAGATGCGGTGTTTGAAATCCTGCTGATTGCATCAAGAATTCTGCTAACACCTATCATTTGAAGTCATCTGCGCGCTGTCTTCAAAACATCTAGAGTATTTTTTTGATTCCACTTGCTGCTGCTTCTTATTGAGTTCTCCATGTCTCTCTGCAACTTGTCATAACCTGTAATAAAATGCCCTTTTGGTGGGGAGTTAAAGTCCAGAGGGCATCAGATCTATTTCCAGCTGACAGCAGAGAAAAGAAGCAGGGCAGCGGTTTGAGGTTCTCTTTTGTCTGCCTCCAGGTTTTTTTTAACTGTTTCACAGCTAAAAAAAAAAAAAACCACAGCACACCGTCCAAACACGTCGAGAGCCAGCCGCACGTCAGAGCATCTCAGAGGGTCATTTGTTAAACAGCGAGACGCTGCAGAAGGGAAACGTACCAGCTTCAGAGTTACCAAGCTATCGATTACCATATTTCATGGGACACTTTCCCCCCTTCCAGCCATTTGTTTGACTTTTTTTTGAGGCAGACTCTCCTGTTTTTATCAGTGTTCACTTCGACAGTGTGAAAGGCGGGGGAAAGGAGCCAAATTAGCCCTTTTCATTATACACACAGAAAGTTGAACGCTCTCTTTTAACCCCCCGAGTCCTCCTTCCCTGAATCAAAGCGGTAATGAACCTCCCCCGGGCAACTCATTTTTGTGGGTGTATTAGTGAGAATCTGTCCCAAGCTATTTATTATATTTAGTAGTAGTAGTGAAAGAAACAAGGACACACACACACACACACACACACACACACACACACACACACACACACACACACACACGAACGAACGATCAAGCAAGGATATATGTGACCATACAGGTAAGCAGGCGCATATTTACATGTGAATGATCGGGGGCATAAGGAGGAGACTGTGAGGCCAAGCAGCATTTGAAGGGTTAAAGGGGAATGTTTCAAGACCAACGACCGCAGACCCAGCTAAAAATAAGCGCTGCAAACTGAAATGATAACCCCCCAAACTGCCCTCCCGAAAGGCCAGTCGCTGCAGCGCTCCCTGGCTGGGACCGGGCTGTGATTAAGTATTTATGGGCACTGTATCTTTGCATAACATTTACTCCGCGTTCTTTAATGTGCTCCTCTGCTTCCTCTCCCGCCTCGCCCCTTGCAGAACTGCCTGGATTCAGACCCAGCCTCTGTGATGATATCAAGATTTTTTTTTTTATGGTCAAGCCAAAGCGAGGTCATTCTAATAATACCCAAGGTCACTGGTGGGAGCCACTCAGTCTCCCAGTCATTTTTCATTTGCTTGCAGCAGTTAATGACAGTTACAGGGGACGGGAACTTGGAGCTGATGGCCATGTGATGTCACCAGCACATGCTAGGGGATTATAAGGGCAGGTAGGGGGCAGAGTTGTGGATTAAAAACGGTAGAAAAAAAATAACTATTAACTGCTTCGCTTTGGAGCTCTATGGGGGAAAAAATAAAAATAAAGACACAACAAAGAAGAGGGGAGGTGGATTTTAAAAGCCAACCCTCCAAAATGCCAGATCAGCTGCTAGATTGTTCCCCAGACTCAGTGACTCAGCAGTGAACTGCAAAGTGTGTGTGTGTTGGGGGGACCATTTACTACACAACCAAGCAGTCCGGAGGTTGCCAAATAAAGGGAATGGAGGTATTTTAATAAGCAAGGATCATTCCTCTCCCTCCTTTCAAAATAAAAGCTTCTCATTCTGCTCCCACTGAATTCAGGAGCAAAACTCCTCTTGACGTCAATGGGAGTCGACCTGGACAAATCCATCAGCTGTTCTCGTCTATATTCTAGCTGACCCCTTAAAATGTGCTCTCTCCCCTCCCACTATCTCTCCCCCGCAAGATCCAGACTGCCGCTCTCCTTGAACAGTGGAGCCCTACCCGAGATGAGTATTGATTTAACCACGTGTACCAACTACAAGAAGGTTCAGGATCCAAGATGCTCCTTACACACACACACACACATATAAAACCACACACACACACACACCTCCTCAGTCACTCCAAAGAGTAAATCCCTCCCCTGCATTCTTCTGATAGTTAGGGCTGGAGCAGAACTGAGTTCCACATTTTCTCTAGGCAGGAAATAGCCCTTCAGTGAAACAAAATGCTTATCATGCATTCAGATATTACACATTGGAAAGCAGTGAATTTGCATCAAGCATTAGAAGGGAGGGAATTCTAAATCAAGATCACTTTAAGCCATTTGAAATTTAGGCTTTTTTAAAAAAAAATCTATTCCATTTCTCTATAAAATATTTTTTTTGAAATGTATTTATATTCCCTTCTCCAGGATGCACAGCTATAACAAGTAAGATTTAACCACTAGGAGAACTTTTATAGTTACAACCATATATTCTGTCTCCTTGAGAGGTAAATTGAAAGAAAGATAAAATACACTTCTGTCTCAACAATGCTGCACAAATTACCCACTCACTATTATCTAGCTGCACATTTTCTTGTTTTGCTCATTTAAAAAATAAGTTTACTTCACACTATACAGTTGCTTCAAATCCCTCAATCAGTTCCTTTGTTTCCACATTTCTATTCCCTTTTAAAATATTAACTGCCTTGTCAATTTCATTGTCACTGGATTTTATTATTATTGTCTGTCTGTTGTAAAAAAATCATTTGCCTGCTCTACTTTTGCAGAAATCATGACACTATCGCTATTGAAAAAGGGTTTCCTAAGCAAAGCTGGATACCTGTTTAGAATTCTTATCCAATAACCTGGACTTTACCACTATGGCTATAAAAACTAATGCCACCTAACCAGATATGGTGGGCCAGAATAAAAGAATCAGTAAAATAATGGAATTATTTATTGGCTGTTTTAGACCAGTAACTGAACTTTGGGTTTCATCCACAGCCCAGTAAAATTGGTGACAGTCTTTCCATTAACTCAGTGGGCTTTGGATCAGGACCGAGCTGAGGAAAGGCAGATCAGATGGGAAGAAATCCTAAAAACCAAACTGATATAATTTGTGTAATAGCGATTGTAACCCATAATCCTTCTGCTGTATTCATCTATCTTTTGAGTCTGTCACACCTTCTTAAGACTTATGTAAGATAATAATTTGTGCTGTCAACACTTCCCTTTATCTGAAGCAAAAAGTTACTCGCTAACCACAGTTAAGGAAAAGGCTGGATCTGGGGCCAAATCCTCTATTGGTATAAACTGGCATAGATGCACTGATGTCATCATAGTCATGCAGATTTATGACAACTGGAGATCTGCCCCAAAAATACAGGGTTAAGGATCTTCAGGTAGTGCCTACCATTTTCTTCAGTAGTTCTGTAGCAACCAAAAGGAAGATTTGGGGGAGCAGATACAAGCCCTTGTATTACTCCTTCTAACAAAAGGAAATGGGGTTTTCTTCCCATTTTCCTGTTTTCCCTCAAAAGTGAATAATGTGCCAGTTATAATTAGGCCTGACTTAACTTATCTTAGTTAATAGGATTAGTATCAACCTTTCTCAACAATATCCAAATGCATAGAAAGACTGTTACCGACTCGCTCATGTCTTTTTTCTCCTTCTGTGATGGCCAGAGTGACACACCTACAAGCAGAGGGGATTTGTCCAGTGGGAGCAGGAAGATTATCTGTATCTAGTGAAATAAGGCGTGTATGGCAACCTTTGCCAAGACTCAAAGCCAGAACCTACTCACTATAAAATAATTGTGTCACTACCTTCCCAATGCACTCTTCATGTTTCATTTGTCTTTTGACTGTAATTGAATGGTTGAAAAGCAAAAAATGTAGACAAATTCCAGCTGTATTGAGATCTGTTTCTTTCTCTGCTACCATGGCCCATCATTAGATAGTTTCCCTCTCTGTGCAGAAGGTCAGAGAGTATAAATATAAATTGCATTTTGCATTACTTCTAGATGAGTGAAGCTGTCAAAGCAATAATATAAGCTTTCAGTCCCACATTCTACCACTTCTTTCCCATTTTTTGGCCAGGAGGTCATGTGCAAATTGAACGTGACAGCCCAGACGACATGTCCAACAGACTTATATTGTTAGACTGCTCTGCCCTGGCACTCATCACAGCATTAAACCCTCATCAGACTTAGAGCTCTTCACTAGCTACTAACAGTAGCCCAGACTTCTTGCAAAAAAAAGTTCACTCCATACCAAATATACATCACGATAGCATTTCTTCTTTGGGATCTCACCTAAAAGTATTCAAAGAGAAAAAAATGGAAACAACTGATAATATAATACGCACACTTTACACTCCTATCCCTACAGAATACATGTGTACAGTATATGCATAGACCAGTCATATCAGTAAAATCCTGTTCCTCCATAGAGTTTTAAAAAGTTAATGATTGTGCCTTTTTACTGTGTTAGAAGAAGCAAACATTTGTCTAGTATATATTTGCCAGAACCACATCCAAATATAAAAAAGTAAATATTCTTCCAAGTGTCTACCTCTTGTTTTATACAAACAAGTTCTGCTTTATGTGCATTGGCTAGATAAGGCACCATGTATGGAATGGAATAAAAGTGACTGTCTTGGAGCATGCCTGGAAATAAAGATATATTTATTATGTACATATCAATGAGAAGTTTCCCCTAACTAGTATTTGGATGATGTAATTGGAATTTATTGTGCAAATATATTATATTAAACTGGGTGTTTTAGATTAATTTGGCCAATTGGGGTCAAATCCAGAGCCCATTGAAGTCAGTAGGAGTCTTGTCATTCACTTCAATGGCAGATGTGCCAGGCCCTAGAATGGCATTAAAAAATAAATCTGTCACACTATGTACAATGTTGAAGGAAGGATAATGTTCAACGAGAGAAAGTATATGGCTATAGAAACATTTAATGGAATATGGAGACTTTCACCTTTAGGTATGTTAAAATGCAGCACAGGCTGGTAATGACTGAAAGTTGTCAGCGTCAGACAGCTGTTGAGTGACCTATGTGAAATGAGTTGATGGTCTTGGTCCAGCTCTCAGTAGAAAGGAGTTCACATTACAAATGGCACTAAGCTAGCAAGCCTTGTTGGTAGGTTGAGCAGAGAGGCCAAGGACTGAATTAGCATGAAAATGGTGCTATCCTTTTAGCCATAGAAATGGTCTCTCCAGGTGAGGGATGAGAGGTATGGGTGGGTGGAGAGGAGGCATTGCTGCTGTCCCTGACATTGCTCGTCCATGAATAAACAGAGAATTACATTTTCAAAGGCTGTCAGCCTGTCAATCTGTCGGCTTTATTTATTTAATAAATCAGCATAGTTCCACAAACTTCAGTGGAGCAATGCTGATTTATAACAGATGAGGCTCTGGACCCAAATATTCAACAATAATTGTAAAAGGGTCTTTGATCATGAACACACAAGTATTATTTATATTTACATTCCAGAGATTTGCATGTTGCACAGTGGGGAGTTTTTTATCTCTTCAGAACATTGCACCAGTATAAATAATCTATTGACATTCAAAAGCAAAAATAAAATGCCCTCATTTTACTACCAGATGGACCAGAAAGGTTTTTTCTTCCAGTATCTTCCTCAAACAAACTTGACAACAATACTTAAATTCAAAGTTCAGTCGAAGGAAAAGAAAATATGGGAAGAGAAGAAAAGCAAATGTTCTTGACTAGGTGATTGTATTACATGCAACTACAAACCCACATGCTTAAAATGTGATGCTAGAGGCAAACCAGAGAAGAGCTCTATGTAAGCTCAAAAGCTTGTCTCTCTCACTACAGAAGTTGGGCCAACAGAAGATATTACCTCACGCATCTTGTCTCTCTAATATCCTGGGACCAATACAGCTACAACAACAATTCTGCATGTCACAGATAAGAAGATAGGATACCATGCCAAAGTAGGATATACACCTCTACCCTGATACAACGCGACCCAATATAACACGAATTCAGATATAACGTGGTAAAGCAGTGCTCTGAGGGGGTGGGTGGATGGGGCTGCGCACTCCGGCGGATCAAAGCAAGTTCACTATAAGGCAGTTTCACCTATAATGTGGTAAGATTGTTTGGCTCCCAAGGAAAGTGTTATATCGGGGTAGAGGTGTAATATACAAAAACCAATTCAGTCCCTCATTTGATAGTGCATTCATAGCATTTGTGTAAACCAGCACAAATCCAAAGTGAACTCTTGAGGCACTTGGACCTAAACTTATCAAAGGTAGAAATGGAAACTATCAACATAAATTTCTAGTAGTGAGGAAATTATGTGAAATTTAAGCTTTGAAGATGGAAAACATAAAATATGCAGCAATGTGTTTTACGTTTGACTCACAAGAGAAAAAGAAGATGAAGGCCAAGATAGTATTGCTTTGAGATCAGAATTGGTCTTTCTCTTCCAGTTCTTTTCATCCTGTTTTCTAATTGTCCTTCCCAGTCTCTTCTAATGCTGTTTATATACTTGCATATTTCTTAGAGCAGTGTTTCCCAAAGTTGGGATGCCGCTTGTGTAGGGAAAGCCCCTGGTGAGCCGGGCCGGTTTGTTTACCTGCCCCATCCTCATTTTCGGCCGATCACGGCTCCCACTGGCTGCGGTTCGCTGCTCCAGGCCAATGGGAGCTGCTGGAAGCGGTGCGGGCCGAGGGATGTACTGGCCGCCGCTTCCCACAGCTCCCATTGGCTTGGAGCGGCGAACCGTGGCCAGTGGAAGCCGTGATCGGCTGAACCTGCGGACATGGCAGGTAAACAAACCACCCTGGCCTGCGAGGGGCTTTCCCTTCACAAGTGGTGTCCCAAGTTTGGGAAACACTGTCTTAAAGTATCCCACTGCTGCATTACCACCAATAAAGCTCCACTGTTGACAGCAATGGTGAGAGTAGCTACTGGCTTTTTAGCTACCATTGTCAGAGGAGGGCTAGATGACAAAGTGGCTAAAATATCAGTGACCTGTCTGGCTGCATCTACCCTAGCATCTTTCTTAGTATTTCCCTTCACTGGCAGCAGGAGCAGGAGAGCTAGTGTAGACTTGTGGCTAGAATTTTAACCATCATGTCTTCTAGTGCTACTCATGCCAGAACTGGAAAACACAGTAGTTAAAATTCTGACAGCCACTGGAGTTCCAGTGGTAGTAGTGCAACAATGGGGAATTTTAAAGAAAAATGCTTTTATAGTCAAGGCCAGTGGTTCGCAAACTAGGGACGCCACTTGTGTAGGGAAAGCCCCTGTCGGGCCAGGCCGGTTGGTTTACCTGCCCCATCCGCAGGTTTGGCCAATCGCGGCTTCCTCTGGCCATGATTCACTGCTGCAGGCCAATGGGAGCTGCTGGAAGCGGCACGGGCTGAGGGACGTACTGGCCTGCAGCAGTGGCCTGCAGTGGTGAACCGTGGCCAAATTCTGTCCTGGGGTATGTGTTGGAGTTTTTTCCCTCCCTACAAAAATAACCCTATTTTAAAGGCTAATATTATCTGACTCAGAAGAACTGTTGCAATATTTTCAAAATCCTGAATTTAATCCTTACAGGTAGCCAAACCTCTAGGCAAACCACTTGGCAGACTTCTTAGTACAAGATGAACCTATTTTTGTAGTAGAACCATATTGGCTAAATTTTCAAAGATGCCTCTGATATGATACCCACAAATCTGGAAGTCAGCCATGAACCACTTTGTATGTGTGGTTTGGATTTCAGCCTTCTCTTACTGTGCTGGCTTAATTCCTTAATGCTCATAAAACTCCTTAACACCTTTAAGGGGAAGATTTATGGCAGTGCAGAGTGGATCTATCCTACAAGTCTGCTACATAAAACCCACCCATTTGGCAACATGGACAGACAAAATGGAGATTTTGCCTTTACCATAGAATCTGCTTTAATGGAGGACCTTGACCAAAACCAACAGAAGTCCATGGAAAGACCCAGAATGTGAAACTAATGTCTTTGATGTGAAAGGCTCAATTTTATGAGGACTTAATTCACTTGAGATTCAGTTTTCCAACCTGAATTATATAACGTTAAAGCAGTGGTTCTCAAATTGGGGCCACCACTTGTGTAGGGAAAGCCCCTGGCAGGCCGGGCCAGTTTGTTTACCTGCCCCGTCTGCGGGTCCAGCCGATTGCGGCTCCCACTGGCTGCGGTTCGCTGCTCCAGGCCAATGGGAGCTGCTGGAAGTGGCGTGGGCAGAGAGACATACTGTATCCACAAAAAGAATAGGCATACTTGTGGCACCTTAGAGACTAACAAATTTATTATAGCATAAGCTTTCGTGGGCTACAGCTCACTTCATCAGATGCATGTAGTGGAAAATACAGAAGGAAGATATATATATACACAGGGAACATGAAACAATGGGTGTTACCATACACATTATAAGGAGAGTGATCAGTTAAGGTGAGCTGTTGTCAGTAGGAGAGAAAAATAACTGTTTGTAGTGGTAATGAAAATGGCCCATTTCCAGCATTTGACAAGGAGATATAAGGAACTGTAGGAGGCAGGGGGGAAGATAAACATGGGGAAATAGTTTTACTTTGTGTAATGGCCCATCCACTCCCAGTCTTTATTCAAGCCTAATTTAATGGTGTCAAATTTGCAAATTAATTCCAATTCAGCAGTCTCTCGTTGGAGTCTGTTTTTGAAGTTTTTTTGTTGTAATATTGCGACTTTTAGGTCTGTAATCGAGTGGCCATGGAGGTTGAAGTGTTCTCCAACTGGTTTTTGAATGTTATAATTCTTGGCCAATGTACATGGCAGAGGGGCATTGCTGGCCAAACCGGACAGTCTCTACATAAAAGAATAAACGGACACAAATCAGACATCAAGAATGAACTGTTGTACTGTTTCAGTTTAGCGGTGGATTGATCTCTCTTAGCAGAACCAGGTCTCCAAGGCTTCCAGAATAGAGTGAATGTGGTTATAAATGTGGTGGTTATTTTTCTCTAGATCCCACCCTCCAAGGTGATGTAGTAACCTGGGTAAGTGATATTTCTCATTCCAATGTTTCTTCTGCAATATTTGCTGTGCTTCTGTTTCCTTCCAACTTACACATTTTTTATTTGATGGGAATTTTAATGAAGTTTGTAGATTTAACCACTTTTCCACAGACTATCATCCATCATGGCATGTATTTAATGTTCTCTCCTTTGCAGTGTTCCATTCACACTCATTTTTGATGTCAATATATTTTGTCTTTCTCCAGTCCCCACAAGAGATGCAGGAAGTGTCCACGTAAATGATGTTGAATTATTTATTCAATATTATTTCCTAGATTGGCACATTTCTTGACTCTGCTATGCAATTTCAAAACAGTGTATATTTATGTGCTCATTAGAATTACGTGAATGTTGTGGGTCAGATCCTCAACTGGTGTCACTTGGAAGTCAAATGGAGCAACCCGGATTTAAAGCATCTGAGGATTAGGCCCAAACTTTAAAGATTGCTTTCCTAGTTGGTATTGTTTGAACTTGAAAAAAGGCATATGTGTAAGTGCGTGCGCATATCAATATTGATAGATACATATATATACACCATATGGCATGGTATAATAACACTGGAAACAGTTGTACCTTTTGATGAAAAGTGCTATATAAGAGTTAGGTATTATTATTATTATTATTAATATAATTAACACTATTTAATCCTGAATCTTCAAAACAAGCAAGTCCTTCTAATCACATCAAATCCTTATTTTTCATCTGAACTCCTTTATTGTGATGTCCACTTCTACTGGAAATCAGACTTGCTTTTGCCCAGTTTCACCTCTTGTACCAGAAGAAAGAAAGAGTAAAATCTCATCATTCTTAGAAGACCCTAGTTCCTGCAGATCAGTTTTTCCCAAACTTGGTACGACGCCTGTGTAGGGAAAGCCCCTGGTGGGCCTGACTGGTTTGTTTACCTGCCATGTCCGCAGTTCTGGCCGATCGCGGCTCCCACTGGCTGTGGTTCACTGCTCCAAGCCAATGGGAGCTGCAGGAAGCAGCGGCCAGTGTGTCCCTCGGCCTGCACTGTTTCCAGCAGCCCCCATTGGCCTGGAGCAGCGAACTGCGGCCAGTGGGAGCCGCGATTGGCCGGACCTGCGGATGTGGCAGGTAAACAAACTGGCCCAGCCCACCAGGGGCTTTCCCTACACAAGGGGCGTCCCGAGTTTGGGAAACACTGCTGCAGATGATAGGATGAGAAATAGCCAGGATCAGCCATGACTCCAGGTCACAACTTATTTTATGAGGTGGCAGAAGACCATGATATGCCTCTTACATGGTGTCCATCACAACAGAAGCTTGTGACACTCAGCATCTCCAATATAACTTTATTTTGCCTTTTGCAATAATAATTTAGTTTTATTGCTAATTTGTCCTCTGGGCTTATCATGTTGTGAACTAGGGCTTTATAATGAAGTTTTACAGGGGAAAACCATCACTTCAGTCAAAAAATCTGTGATAAGAAACTTGCCTGTGTTTCTTGAGAGTAACAGCATTGTGACCAAATGATGCCCCTGTTTTTATAAAAAGAACAGGAGTACTTGTGGCCAGGGGCGGCTCTACCTTTTTGGCCACCCCAAGCAGTCATGCGCGGGAGGCGCCCCGGAGCCGCGGGAGCAGCGGACCTCCCGCGGGCATGACTGCAGAGGGTCCGCTCGTCGTGCGGCTCGGCTGGACCTCCCGCAGCTGCGGACGGTTCGCAGGTCTGGTGGCTCCGCTTGCGGGAGGTCCAGCCGAGCCGCGGGACCAGCGAACCATCCGCAGTCATGCCTGCGGCAGGTCCGGTCCTCCCGGGGCTCCGGTGGACCTCCCGCAGGCATGACTGCGGCAGGTCCGCCGGCCCAATCTGCCGCCCCCCCGGGAAAGGGCCGTCCCACGCGCGTGCTTGCCGCGCTGGGGTCTGGAGCCGGCCCTGCTTGTGGCACCTTAGAGACTAACTAATTTATTTGAGCATAAGCTTTTGTAGGCAACAGCCCACTTCACTGGATGCATAGACTGGAACATACAGCAAGAAGATATTTATACATACAGAGAACATGAAAAGGTGGAAGTAGCCATACCAATGGTAAGAGGCCAATCAATTGGGATGAGCAGGAGAAAAAATTTTTTGAAGTGATCAGAGGCGGCTCTAGGAATTGCGCCGCCCCAAGCAGGGCGGCACGCCGCGGGGGGCACTCTGGCGGTCGCCGGTCCCGCGGCTCTGGTGGACCTCCTGCAGACGTGCCTGCGGATGCTCCACCAAAGCCGTGGGACCAGCGGCGCCTCTGCAGGCATGCCTGCGGGAGGTCCACCGGAGCCGCCTGCCGCTCTCCCGCGGCTGGGGTCTGGAGCCGGACCTGGAAGTGATAATTGAGATGACCATAGAAGGTGTGAGGATATAGATCTGGAAAAGCTGTTCTAAATTAGCATTTCTAAACTTGTACAGTGTTTTACCTCCACGGGCCAGATCCTCCACTGGTATAAATGAACGTGGTTCCATTTGAAGTCAATGAAGCTAGATGAAGTGATTATCCGAAGTCAATGGCGATGAGTTGATTTACTCCAGCTGAGGGTGTGGGTTTGCGTGGTTGAATGAATACCATGTTCTTTGTTATGACTGATCAATCTAGATAAATCACCTGATCATTTCCTTATACAATATGAAAAAGCACAGTAAAGGCTTAATCCAGGATCCCAGCTCAGCAGGGCAAAGCAGCCAGAGGGATACCCCCATCTCAGAGGAGTCCTGGGATGGTGCAAAGCTGATACAGTTGATCCTATGTGCTGCTCTACTTCCCCCATCACCCCCAGAAAAACTTTCACTGTAGGGCATGTGTCAGAGGTGGGAGGGGGTATGGCCAGTGGGGCTAGTGTAATTTACAGCATCCCTGTAGCCAACTCACAACCACCTTTCCCTGCCCAAACATCCTCAGCTGTGTATTGAGTGGGCATAGCTGAGTATTGAGCCCAGACACTACATAAATGTTTGTGTTGATAGAGAAATAGTGCTATATGTATATAAGAGATATAGTTCTACATGTATAATTGGGAAGCTGAAGAGCTGAGCTCTTAAGGATTACACTCAGCAGAAATCGCTCTAAGGTTGGCACCTCCTTTAGTTCTTCCCCAGTGTCTTTGTTTTCTGATCTTTGTCGTTAGGGACAGTGTAATGAGCTAGTGTTGGCTAAATGAATTATTGCTAAGGTGGGTCAAATATTGGTAAAACATTTTTTGTGAATAAACGGTTTCCTGAGAATCCCATATGGCGCACAGACATTGTAGTGGCTCCTAAGCCACCTGCCGTCCAGGCCACTAGCACAGGGATCTCACATGTGCCAGTGATTTTTGGCTGCCAGAATAATCCCTTAGCACCATCGACAACTAGTGTAGGGGACAGAACTAAAGCCCAGGTGGCCCCAGGTTTCGAGGATTGCTATGGTGGCTGAAACCCACCTTTCAATACTATCCCGCTTTTTCAAGATGCACCAAGCACTCATCAGCCACAGCTGAGGATTGTTCGCTTGCTTTTTTTCTCCCCAAATCCTCACCCCGGTCTTTGTCTCCAGTGGCAATACCACCATCCTCCCTATCTCTTAGGCTTCTTAGCTAGGAATCATCTTTGACTCCTCTGCTGACTTACAGATCCAACCTGCATCCAAATTTTGCCATTTCTTCCTGCCTAATATTTCCAAGATCCAACCTTTTCTTTTTGCCCACACTGCTTCATCTCCCAGTCACTGCAACTTTTCCATTGTGTCCTTCCTGACACATCACCCCCTTCCATAGCATTGTAAATGCTCTTTTATCTCTTTTTGTATGACTCTCCTCACCTCAACCCCTTCTCCATCAGAGATATTAATCTTGATTGCCCATATATCCATTTCTCCATAGCTGTCTTTGCATCTCTTTCCATTCTCTTATCATGGAACCCCTTCTATAAAATGATTGACTAAGCCATTAATTTTTCCTCCAACTCCCTCCTCATGACCCAATACTTCCATGGTGTCTCCAAGAAATTGGCCAACTACTAAACGATAGGTTGCGGGGTAGTTGGGTTAGGTATAGCAGATGTGTAATCCAACACTTCCCACTAGCTAATCTCTCAGGTCAACAAAATGTGAGCTCTGCTTTTTTCAACATTGTTCATTTGCCTAGCTCCCAAGCAGACTCATGATCTTCTACCTGCTATCTCTCTGTCCCCCTCATCATTTGCATTCATGTCACAAATGACCATGATTAATCACATGTCCTGGAATATCTTGACCTGTCTCCTGAAATTTCTAATAAGCCAATTTCTGTTTGTTCTTGTCACTCTTTGTTGTAGGTGCATCACACTAGATGATCATCAGTTCAGCTTGCCTTGATGCAAAGCTTGCTTAAAGTAGTGTCTTGTTCATTGGATTACATTTGAACAGCACTTCAGCTGTTTTACTATCAAGAAGTTGACTTTGCCCAGTGCCTCTCTTACTTAGAGAGCATGGAGACTGTGTTTCTTTAGAGGCACAGAAAACAACTTACCAGAACTTTGAACTCTGATCAACAAACCCTTCCAACATTTGCAAGATTTCCATCATGTGTCTTTTAGATTTCACTCTGAGCTAGTCTAAAACTCCATGGAAACAGTTGCTACTGAGCCAGAGGGAAAAGGAAATAGCCTTAAGCTCAGGAACCAGTGGAGTAGTTCAACTGTGAGTTATCTTCAGAAGGAGGTGATTATACACTGGCCTCATTTTTAACATGGCCTTTTTCTGAAGGGGTGAGGAGAGAAAGGAGGGATTTGAAGATTGACTGGTAAGTGTTTGCAAATGTCGTATCAAGGAGCAGAGAGAAGAGAAGCTTGACTCCCAAGACTTCAGCCCTGAGAGGCAGATAAATATCTGTATAAGGTATAAGAGATAGGAAGAATAATGCAGTGGTTAGAGTGCTAGCCTGGGCTGTAGGATCCCTGACTTTCAATTCCTTTTCAGCTATGAACATCCTGTGTGACCCTAGCCTCAGTTCCCCATCTGTAAAATGAGGATACTAAATCCTGTCTACCTCCTTGGGGTGTTGTGAGGATGAATACAGTAGAGATTGTGAGGTGCTCAGATACTGTGGTGAGGGGGCCTATATAAGTACCTATGATAGATGGATAAAGGAATGTGTTGAGAATGTGAGGGTATAAGGCAGAAATGGAGCCAGACACCACAGTAATTTCATACCTGCATAATAAGAAGCAGGTTCGCTGGTCACTACAGCACAAGCATATTGAATTCAGGAAAGCCAGTTTTAAAAAATTAAGCATTCTGATGAGTAAGGGAGCAAATATTAAAATCTGCCATCATGGAAGAGGATAGGAATTATTAATATGTATTCTTTAATTATAAGGCTATCATACTTACAGTATCTAGATTTTTTGCCCTGCTATATAAATTAACTTCACCGGCATCTCTTCAACTGACTAAATCCTTTACATTTTAGCCATATATATTAAAATACGTCAGTTCAGGGCTGTTTTTGAAAGGAGGAGTGGCGGGGGGGGGGGGTTGTAATTTTTCTCTACTCAAGAGCATGTTGGTGGGAGCTGATCTAGCACATAGCTGTTAGATGAATGCCTGCTGGAAGATAGGTCTCATCATAACCTGGTGGTAGCAAGACTTGAGCATATCCTGGTTTTGAACAGGAACAAATTCTATGAGCAAATATCTTCCCCTGAACAAACCCTTCATTCTGTACCTGTTAAATACACCTGAGCTACTATAATTTGATAGCTATGTCCTACTACTTTAAGGGCTTCAAAGATAAAATCTAGGGGGCGGATCAGTTGCATGAAGCTCATGCTTCGCACAGCTGAAAGTGGAGGAAGAAATATGTTGCTTTAAGTCACCTTCCCTAATCCTGGGGCTGGCCAAGGTCTGAATTGGCCTGTGGAACAAATTAGAGCAGCCACAGGGTTGCTCTTACTTAAGCTGGCTGGACCAGACCTTTAAGGTCATTTCTGCTAGTGCAGGAATGCTGGAGTGCAGCACATTTCAACCCCACCTCCACCCCATCTTGGAAGGTTATGTAGAAGAGAAGAAAGGGAAGCAGGTGGTGAAAAGCTATTCAGTGGTGGGCGAGACTCCCCGTTGTCATGAATTTGCTATTTTCTCCCTCCTTTAGGTCATTCATGAAGATACTAAACAGGACCAGAACTATCATAAATCCATGTGTCAGCCTGGTAGACGTAAACATCTCAGATGAAGCTCCACCCCTAGATCAGAATGGAACCATGAGCAATAAGAAAGGGGATAATGAAGAAAATTTTTGCCAGAGGTGCGGAGCGGGGGGAATAAATTGGCTAATTTACTTTTTGGATAAAATAGAAGTGTGGAAGAACAGGAAACAGAAGATACAGCATAAGTGGGACCAGATCCTCACCTGGTGTAAATGGTCATAGCTCCTTTGAACCAGCTGAACCAGGATGATTTACACTGATTGAGGACCTGTCCGTAGGTTTTAGGAGCACCTTTGTGGCCGCATCTCATGAAAACTTATTCTCAGAATTAATTCAAACAGACTCAGAAAAGGACACTTTCTGATTAATGGAAATGTCGCTGAAGAGCCACAAACAAAGGGCAATAACAAGTGGCAAATTATCAAATTTGGGGCAGGTGTCTCCTGAAGTGCTGCGGGGATCTACATGAGCTCCAACCTTTTTTAATAGCTTCATGAATGACATAGAGAAGGGGGAGCAGAGAACAGGTTAATGAAATCTGAAGATGCTGCTAAGAGGCTGGGTGTTCCGAAGACAGTGGAAGACAGAGAAATAATACAGAGGAACCTGGTGAAATTAGAGAGAGGAGGAACACATGAATCTACTCTTCCTACCAGCAAGGGCTTCATGTTGACTGGATTCCCTCTGACTTTGCCCTATCCAGTGATAGAATGTTCATACACTTCAGCGTGTGGCAGGGAGGGGTGTATGGTAACAGAATCTTTATCATCCACATGGGGTTGGGGGGTAGAAAGATAGTAGCAGCCCCAGCAGGGTCAGCTGTGTTCAGATGACTCTGGGCCAGGCACCCCAGCTTTGTCAGTGTTATTTGTCATGATTTTATGATGGGACTTACTGAGAAGTGTCTCTAGTGCTTCAGGGAAAAACTACAGACAAACTCGTATGAGCCTCAAAGAGTTTAAATTCAGAGTCCCCACCCCATTCTGTTCAGCACTGGCCCTTTAGGTGGCGTACCACAAGCACAGTGCCTCCCTCCATGGGATCAAAGACCTCTTCCAGTAGGGTGACCAGATGTCCCAATTTTATAGGAACAGTCCCAATTTTGGGGTCTTTTTCTTATATAGGCTCCTATTACCCCCCACTCCTTGTCCCAATTTTTCACACTTGCTGTCTGGTCACCCTATCTCCCAGACAACTCTAAAGGCTGAAGCCCAGCTCCACGGATTGACTAATCCATTCAGGATGGTGGTCCTTTCCCATAAAATTCATTAATCCCTTTCCCTTCCCTAGCTGGGGCTAGGATTCATCTACTCTGTAGGCAGGTGGTGGTAAGGTATTCACACACACACCCTGCTGGAAGAACAGGAACATTTCCCCATAACAATGGCACTTTTTAATGTTGTGGGTGTACCAAAAATGGCAGAAGAGCTGAATTACAGGGCTCAAAGAGAAGGATGGGGGAAAAAAATCACAGACTCCACAATGGTGACAAATTTACTTCCTTACCAATAACACAATACTGGACTGCTTCCAGAGTAAGAATGTACAATGCTATAGCACACTGATAAGCAGCCATGTTAGACTGGAGAAATGTGACCACATACTGGTGGTGGACAATAAAACCATTCTGAGGCCAGTGGGCAAATGCAGGCTGTCAATAAGAAACCCACAAAACAAGGGACATGATCACTTGTTTAGACTAGTTGCCACACAGGAGTGCCACCCACTGCTAGGCAGCAGGGCAGTGCAAGCCATGGATTTTATCATAGCCCAACACCAGAATATCCCCAATGTGAGAGAGAAGGAAGAAAAAAATACCCTGAGCCCTTTCATGGCTTTCTACAGAATATAAGGACATAGTTCAAGGAGATAGACACGTACAGGGCAAGCTGATGTTAGAAATAGAGCAGCCCTTGGGACTACTGAAACAGAGTTTCATTAGCCCCGGTGAAGCCACTGAAGAAAGAACTGGCAAGCCTGCAAAGAACAGACATACTTATATCAGTTAAAATGAACAGTGGATCAGCAACCTAGCTGAGGTGAGAAAACTTCAGGTAACCTTGGGATATGCCTTGATCCAAAACCACTGAACAAAGCATTGAAAACAGGCTGCAATGGGGCTGGCAGTAAAATCCATGTCCCAAGGATGGACTGTCTACTAGTAACCTCTGGCTGCAACAAGTCAGCAAAAAATGCAACAACAATTGTTAAAAGGAAATATGTGACAATCTGCATGGAGCTTGTAGGGAGGAGAACAGGTTGCAGGAGGGAAGAGTTTGAAGGAGGCACCAGGAAGTCAGTCTGTGTTCACATGGGTAGAATGCTAGCTGCAAGTGCAGTTTCTCTGTAAATAGTTTTCATAATAAAGAGCTAGTTTAGTTTTAGAAGCATGGAGTCATGTTATTACCCAGCACATGGTACATGAAACACCATGCAGGCAGGTAGACTCCAACTTTTTCAAGGAAGTGTGCATAGTCATCAGGCTTTCTGACCCTTGGGACAAGTCTGCTGTACCTTTGTATACAGCTGCACAGTTAAGAAGTTTTCAAATTTAACTGCATCAAACTCCTTTTCAGTCAAAAATCACATACATTTCCTGGTGGTGTTGGAGGTGTCAATTTTTCTTGTTGAAAGATTCCACTATTCTAGATGTGTTGTGTAGAACATGAATGTGTGTAGAACATGAATGTGTTCACACTGAGGGCTCTGGATTCTGGATTATGTAGAATTTTTTTTGTCTTTTTAATCCTAAATCTGTCAGACAGTCATTAAATCTATGAGCACCAAAAATCTGTTCCAACAGAAAGACTCAGATTGACAAACTCTACAGATTATGCTAACAAAACCTAGGACTTCTTTGAAGTCCTAAATATGCTTCTGTCTCGCCAAACACAAAGCTTCCCTCTCTGAGAACCACATGTGAAACGTCCCAGAAATCCTAAACTTCAGGAGCATAGTCTTTGTAGCACCCATGCTCATCACTGATGAAATACAAGTCTCACTAAAGTTACAATCAAATTATATTCAGCTGTGCTGGAGTTATCTGAGCATGAGAAAAACCACACCTTTTAATATATTTAATGAAAACTAAAGAAATTCCAAACCAAAAATCTTCATTAAAATAGATCCATATGTTTGAAGGCCAGGAGGGACCTGCACCGGGAACACAATTCAATTTTATCCAGTAATTCCTGCGGTGGAGAGATTTTTACCTAACACATAAGTTGGTCCCAATAACTTGTGGTTAAATTTCTTTTTGAAAGAAATGCAGACATGATGTAAAGACCTCAAATTATGATAAATTTGTCAGTTAGAAGTGACAATTCAGAACATATTTCCCTTTAAAATATTGTTAATGATGTTATAGTTATAGTTTTAAAACTAAATGCTAGAAACCCAGGAGCTCCATTTGGGGGTTCTTATATCTACCATGAATTCGGCTCTCACATCCCACTCACCAATCACCTTTAAACCAGAGACACACCTACCCATTTCCACTACGATCAGACTTTATCTACATTTTCCCTACCAATGAATTATGCAGCCAAAACAACAGTAGTTGTTTAAGGAATGCAAGATAGCTTCCCAAATCATCATTTTTAAAGTGGCAAAGCAGTTCTCTACTGTTCTTAAGATTTCATATTTATTTATTTATTTTCATTTTAACACAACCGGTTGTGTTTGGAATACCAGAGCATTCCAATTTGCTGATCTTGGTGTTAATAAACATTCTTAAAGGAGCATTAGGGCCTTAATTCTACTCTCTTGGAGGAGAATTCTTGATTGCAGTGGAATAACTCCAGATTTACAATAGTATAAATGAGCATATAATTTGACATTTGTTGGGGAAGAAAAGGCCCGGGGTTGATTATTGATGAGTATCCAGACCTGATCCCATTTTGGATTTTTCTTTAAATAGCGAACACAAAGATTTAATAAAAATCAGCTTTAATTTTTGCTGATTGTTTCCCACTAGATCTATTGTATCTAAATCTCAGCAGGTCTATGGTACCAGAGGGTACTTTTCTGTTATCAAAAAATGGACTTCAACAGTTTCGGTCTCAGATAGATGGCGTAAAGATGTGCTAAAACCCTGCTCATGAATGGAAAAGTTGGTAGCAGGTTAACACATCCATATGGAAGTGAGAGGTAAGGGATGTCAAAATTGTATCTATATGAGACAAGGTGAGTGAGGTATTATCTTTTATTGGACTGACTTCTGTTGGTGAGACAAACTTTGGAGCTCCACAGAGCTCTTCTTCAGCAGAGTGTCCATACCGATGTAAAACAATAAGTTACTGCAGCCTGGTAAATTGTATTCAAATACACCGAGGAATAAAGAGTCCAGTGCAGAGTACACTCAAAAAACAAACAAAAAAACTCCAGTCAAAACAATAGTAGCATGCGCACCGAGTGTAACTAGACTGGGCACTCTCTTTCTCACGCTCTATAGTCCATTAGTCCCTGGAAAGAGAAGAATAAAGTTACTTTCCCTGCTTTGATACCTCTACCTGCTTTTCTCCCTGCTCTTCAGAGGAGTACCTTGAAGTAAACTATCCCCAGTACGCCTGGAATATATCCCAGCATGGGAAGCTGCTTGGTCTGCCTCTCTCGAGTTATACCGATATGTAGATTCCTAAGCAGAGAGAGAATGAATGAATGAATGAATGTCCTCGCTCTCCAGTTTATTTCAAGCGCAGTTTCAAAGTCAATGAAATATAGGAGCGGAAGAAGGACAATTGTGCCCCCAATTCCTTTGATCAGAAGAGAGAAGGGACATACCCTGCCAAGAGCGCTCACCTGCGAGGGTGATGCAGACTTTATAGATAGAGCAGATTTTTTCTTTCCCAGCATGGGTTGCTTTAAAGGAAAGGTACGTTCGTGGTGAGTGTGCCAATGTGTGTCACTGCACGAGAGCCACTTACAGACACTGCTTGATGGGCACAGAAAATACACGATTACTCCGCACTAAATGAAATCCTCTCTCCCTGGTGCCTATGATGCTCTGTCCCACAATGTGGCATGGGAAGGATTTCTCGAAAGAGAGAGAGAGAGAGAGAGAGTTCAGACGATGTCAGTCGGAGTTCTGTCTTCCCCTCCGCATGTAACAATAGAAATAATGAGGAAAAGTAACAATACTGGGTACTGAGAGACCCAAACCACGTTAGCTCTCCCAGCAAATCTGATGCGGTAACGTAATAGAACGTAACCAACTCTTTGTATAATAGATTGTTTTTAACATCATCACCCATTCACAGACCCGAGGGCTGACCCTGCAGCGCCTACATTAAAGTTACTGGGAATTTTGTCCCTAAAGAGTTGTAAATCCCTGGGCCTAGCAGCGCAATTAGCATTGTCTAGCATTGCAGGACAGTCTCTCTCCAGCTTTTCCATTGTGTATTATTATTATTATTATTAATTATTATGAATTTACAGGTTTAAAATAGTCATCACTGACCTGAGATACATTATTGGCAAAAAGTGTCAATCAAAAATGCTGCTCAGCCATCACCTCGTCGCTATTCTAACACTTTTCAATCTCCCAGCGGCACTGAAAAGATGTTCTTAGCCAAATACATGATTCGATTAATGAGCACTTATATTTGCTAAGGAATGCAAATTCTGTCTCTCCATGTGTTATTAGCTGTATCAGAATGTTTGTCCTTTCAGGCCTCTTTGAAGTTGATGAAGGAAAGGCTGTGATGTGACACCGAGGGGGGGGGGGGGAAACACTTCTGATTCCTCGGGTTTTTTATTTGTACTTTTGCCAAAAACGCCAAAGGTAGCGAAAGTTACAGAAATTATTTAAAATGTGTGTGTTTGTTTTTCAAATGCTGCAGCTATTTTTTTCACCTGGTCCTCCCTTTTAATAATAATGGAATCTGATGAACAGTCTGCTTTGAAATTATTTTACAGAGTAATCACTCCCATGCCCTAAAGAATCTGTTACTGTTTGGAAGGTATACAGGAACTAAATTCAGTTGCCTATCCCAAACATGTGAAGACTTATTTTGTATTGCTTCGGGGTATACATTAATTTCTCCCTCTCCCCGGCCCTGCGATTCCCCCCCCACACACACACACACACTGGTGGTACTAGAGTATGGAAGGCATTCTATAACACTTGTCAGTTACCTAAAGGGTTTAATCGAAGCAGCAACTGGATATTTGCATTTTAAGGCATCTACCCAAATATCAATTTCAGGCTCAGGTTTTTAATGGGATGCGGTTTGATTCGAGTTGTATTTTTGAAGTTTGCAAACCGCTCTAAACTTCTTACGAATACTGAGATCTTACATTTATCAGGATTGGTGATAACTGGTCACTTCAGGTAGCTTTTGATGATGAGGCTGAGAACTAGGTAAGTTAGTTCAGGGAGCAATGGAAACCATCTGCAGTGGTATGGATGGTGGCAGGTTTAGCTGGTTCTACATTGTTTGTGGACTCCGCTGGTTGTACCGGTTGGCTGTAAATTCCAGGGCGATTTTGTGTTTATGCTATCGAAAATTCAAGCAGTTGGGCAAACCTCAGAGGACGGAGATCAAAGATAGATCTTTGCACAACACACTACGTTGGATGCAACACAACTTGGCTTAAAAATGTACCACAATGCCACGAACATGTTTCTATGAAATGCCATTGCTTTCATTATGATTCTCAGACATGTTATTTGCCTTTTAGGTACGTTTTCCAGTGTGCATTCGCAATCACTAGGGGAGATTTATTGCTTCTAGTGGTTTAGTTATTCCACCTAGGGATGTTCTAACATTCTCTCTCTGCTGGTGACATTACAAAGGAACTAAAATTGCACACCCAACATTAAAGACAAACATAAATGGACAGTATTAGGAGCCTCTCTGAATGTGATGACTCAAGTGAAGTTTTTATTCCAGATAAGATCCCAGCGTCAGTTAAACTTTTGTCATGTATCACTTTTCCTCTTGAAAGGTGTTATAACAGCAATTCAATTACAGTAAATAGTGTACATCATCTTCACAGCTGGAAAATTCTGTAACTAACTGTGACCAAACGTTGTAAAGGAATATAGCTTAACCAGTATTACTTTTTTTGCTGACCACAGGTTAATTAATTTCAAGGATCTTAGTATATCTAAACAGAAACATACTGAGATGCTGGCAAGAAGTCATAAAAATATAAAACGTGGAATTAGAACGATCATATGAAATCTACATAGCAATATTTTTGCCTGGGAATAATTCTTACAGTTTTTCTCACCCTAAAGTATAATAATAAATGATTATTATTATTTATTTATTTAATAGCAAGTAGTGTAAATCCAGCCCTCTCATATATATAGTCTGTGTCTATATGTCACACACACCAGACATATGCATAGCATGTATCCATTGAAATATACATACATATGCATATTCCAATATATACGTATATATATGACGCTACCTTGAACAATATATACATTATAGACCATATGATTTTATTAAACATCCATTGATACCCCAGCATTAACTGCACCCAGCAAATGTGAGGAATAGCTGAACCAGTACTGTAAGTTGTACACAGAGAAATGATTGCTTCTGAGTGCAGTCCTAAATCATACATGTAAAAAGCGCAAGGAAAACTCCCAGTAACTCAGACACAGTTATCATTTCAATTAATGGTAATATTAATATTAGCTGCCGTCTCTAGTTGCAATTGAGAAGATTTAAGGGGGATTTAATTTCCTTGAGGGTATATGAAAAAAGCATTATAACCCCTTGGAGGTGGGTTTTTTTTTTTTAGTCCAACAAATGTATCTGTGGGTTTTTTGTCACCTCGTCAGTTAACAGAAGCGCAAGTACATTGCTTTTTTGAAACACTGTATTGCCCGATCTTCCATCTTCGAACAGACAAAACTTTCCTGAGCAGTAGAATAACTTGTTTGACTCCAGTGGAGTTGCTGAGGATTTACTCTGCTGTAAACAACAGCAGAAGTAAGACTTCAGGGGGAGCTTTGGGAGCATAAACGATAGGGCCTCAAGTTTGAGTACGCGGTCAGCCAAAGAACCTGTCAATGAGAACACTGACAATTCCCTACTCCCTAAATACGCTCTGGTCGGTCATTGGCTGTGCAGGGATCATTGCAGAGGGGACAGGTTACACCTGCAGGAATCCACAGGATGCTTGCTGGGAGCAGAGTCAAGAAGGGGCTCTTAAGCGTTTATTCTGTGTTTCTAATCTGAAAATCATCCGAAAACGTTCAGCGTCAAATATCAGGCTTCTTCTTCTTTTTCTTCGTATTATTATTATTATTATTATGAGTTATTAATTCTCATTATTGTTGCTTTTACATATAAAGTGCTGGGAGCAAGATGGTCAGCAGCTCCACCTGGTAGGAGAGCAGCAGTGAAGAGGAAATCCCGGGCTGGGATATTAACAACAACAAAAACAATACATGAAAAGCGAGGGCTAGATCCAGAAGTCTTTTCTGAGCAAGGAAGGCAGGATCGGGCCCCTTGCTCTTAGCATTGACCTGGACGGTAGCTGCTCATGGGAATCAGTCTCTTTACAAATCTATTAGCGAGTTGATTTTGACTTCTTGGCTCTTGTTTTTGTTTTTAATGGGCTCATAATTTGTAAGCCTTGTTGATCAAAACATCTGTATCTAAAAAATAAATGTAAAAAATCCTGGTTTCGCAAAGGCTAAAGCCTCAGCTGCCCATTTGCAAGTGTTGAAAGGAGAATATTTAAAAATAAAATAAAATAAAGAAAAACAAACTCTTTGAGTCCCATTTTCCATAGCGCCATTAAAAAACCTGTGGGAGGGATAAAAATTAACAAATTAAATACACCAACCAAGATTCTGGTAAAGAGACAAAATTGTCTTCACTATTCCAGTTTCAAATAGTCCCCGATATTCCCCAGTGCATCATAAAAACGTGAGCATTAAACTTCCTCGCAATTTATTTGTCAGGAAGCAAAATTATTTGCGTTTTGGAAAGTTCGTTTTAATTGATTTTTGTCTGCGTCTGGGATTTCTGATTGCATATTAACTTACCTTTCTATTTGAACCCAGAGCCTCAGACCTGTTATTTCCTTTTCTTTCAGTTTGACTTGATTGTTTCATAGGCAACGATTTTACACAGAGAGGCGCCCAATCGCGCACACACATGAAACTTGTCTAGACTATTTCTAGCTATCTAAAACTTAAAGAAACTTTTGTCATTTGCCCCCCCAAATATAGTTTTGTTCAGTTAAAAAACTTCAGGAAACAAGAAAGTGGGATAAAGCCTGGAATTAATTTTTGTGGACAAAATGACACTTTATTTTTTCTCCAGCAAGGGAATTTCGTTCCTACAACCGTGTCTTATATTTTTCCTGCAGAATCCAAAACACTCTTTAAATATTACTGGTTTCTTTCGCCTTCCCTATTGCATCCTGTTCTTTTTCTCAGCTTAGAAAGGTGTTCCCGAAGAATTTAACCTAATTATTTATACAATATCTTGAAAACTCTGGCATATCTGAACGAAAATGTGGGCATAACCCCCCACAAAATACGAATCTTCTATTGTCTAATCTTTTGAAGAACGTGTTTCTGAAATTCTGGTAAGGGAACGCACCACTGAAGATTTGTATTATTTTCTTGAAAGTCCCTCAGATGCTTAATATCTTAAATAAAAATCCTGTAAGATTCTGTTTGTGTCATTGGCATAGATACGCACACCAAAGGACAATGCACATCAAACACGTCTTTCAAAACTTTTTTTAATGTTGTTTTTTTTTGCAAGTTGGGTGTTAAATTTTATTTTTCTTCTTAAAATGTCAATCCTCATTTAGGAAAGGTGAGATCTGTAGATAATTAAGGGTTATTTGTTAATTATCTAGTTACTTTTGATGGTAAAAAAATACACACATTTTCTATTGTGTTAATTACTAGGATGTCATTCTACCAAAGGTATCTTTGTCAATTGCAAGGAGAGGAAGGGGGAGGGCGGGGGAGAAGAGAGAGATTGGAAAGCTTTTTAAAAATAAAATCTTAATAGGTTTTCTAATGGTAATTTAAGAAATTAAAACCTTATCATGTTACGTATTTTGCATAGGATCGTTTTGCCTCTTAGAGTGACCTGGCGTTTATTTATTTCTGGGGGAAAACATGTATATATATACATAATACATCGTTTTCTCTACAGTTTGGTCCAAATATTTTTTTCATCCTTTTTTTATTCAAGCAACCATCTTTGCTTTTAATAATTGTTTCCATCCCGTAAAACTGTTCAAACTAAATGTCTTCTATTCTCTTGTCTTTTCCTCACCTAAGAAAGAACATCCGGCTACAAAAGCGAATCAGCTAAATAATTAAATAAACAAAAATCATAGCAGGGAGGTGGAACACGACGTATGTTATACTATGTCTTACTGTTTATTGCTCACGCAGCACCTAACGGATCCTAATGTGCAACTGAGATAACTTGGACATAATTCGAGCTCTCGAAACCTTTGGCCTTGAGCTAATTAAGAAAAAATATACTCGAAATTGCTATTTCCAAAAACACCTTGTTCATTTGTCAAAGTTACCCATGTAATTTTTTTTTAAAACACGCACAATAATTATAAATCACGGCATTTAACTACTCTTCATTATCTTCAGAAAATCAATATCAATTCATTTAAAATGATTAAGATTATAATAAACTTGCTATTGCACCTGACTTCTCCAAATGCGTTACACATGGAGTATCTGGAACATTTTTTGCAGGCAGTTTATGCCTTTCTTACCTATATAGCCTTCTTTTACCATTCCCAAGTTCTTGGCAGGACACTTTTAGAATATATAGCTACTGTATTATTTCCACCCTGCTATTCTGAATGTCTTACCCTGTTAACTACACTCCAGGCAGCACTGACTTTTTAAAATGTTTTCCTATTTACGAAACAATAATAATCTGACATATTTGTAGCAAAACACCTGACTATTGAGCTCAATTCAAAATGAAAACCAATGGCAAATATATTTTTTAAGAATTTAATGTAGGCAAAATCATATGGAAATTATTTGGAGGGGATATAAATTGATCAGGAATTGAAACTGTAGGAGGCACTCATTCTGATGGCATGGGGAAAAAGAAAAGGAAAGCTTAGAAAAATGTCTAGGTGTGGAACATTAATTATAAAACACAGAAGTCTTCACTTTTGTTAGCTTGGTAGGAAAGCGTCATCTCTCTCTCTCTCTCTTCTCTGTCTTTTAAAGAAAGAAGATCCTAAATTCTTTTTGACTGATAGGAAGTTACAAGACAAGATGCAATTTTCTCTTTCTCTTCTGACAACTCTGTCATCCCAGGGATCATAGTCATGTCAGGGTGTCTATCTCGGGGAGAAAAAAAATCACTGAAGCCTGTGGCCATCTTTGCATCAAAATTTTCCAGACCTCTATTTTTCATTGTGATCCCACTGATCTGAGTTTGAAATGCGAACGCGGTAAAGCCCCTAAGCCTTCAATCGTGTGGAATTTTCAAAAGATCTCTAGAAGCAATCTCAGGCTGTCTGACCCCTGACAGGCGTAGATCCCTTTATACCTCTCTCTGCCAGCACTTCATTTGTTGGAATATCTTTCAGATTTGCACCTCCAGATGACAACCTGAGTGTTTATTATGTGTATGAATCTGAAATCTTCACTACGTTACAAAGGAGCCGTCTTAAACATCATATTTAATTTCAGATCATAATTACCTGAGCCTTTTTTGCTTCTAATTATCGATTCCACCTTCCTCTCTGTGTCATGTTGATATTTTGTGTATTCTCCCTTTTAATCAGCCTTTAAAAAAATCTTATTACTTTATCCCACAGGGGAATTAAACATGTCACACTGAACACACGTCATGACTATGTGGAGATATACACTGGACTCACATCATGTGGCGATGTATAGTTATAACTATATCTTATTTGCTCTTTATTACTAGGTA